>NW_027507903.1:433896906-435379406 GCF_037356315.1 Lithobates pipiens
GTCACAATGTAAGTAAAAAAACATGAGACATTAGTGAAAAACAGACAATATCAAGAGTGTACAGTCGGCAAGCCCTTCCTTATCGAGGGGCTACATCAATAAGAGGTAAACGGAGGGTGTCCCCCCCGGGAGAGCCCACCAGGTAGGACTATTAGGGTAACTCCCAGGAGCCCCCATCCCGACACCCCTAATAGGGATCTTGCTGTGCCAGGATGAGGGAGTGTCCTCCCAGGCCCCTCCCTCGCAGAGGGGAAAAACAGTCGGGGGATCGTCTGCCGTGGGTACCGCAACATTAAATTGGACTGTATGGTGAACTTGTCAATTACAGCTCTGTTGAGCAAACCAAAATCTTAGAACGACTAGAAGGACAGAGAAGAGAAGAAAGGAGTAGAAGAGGAGAACAGAGGGGTCGGGGGAGGTAAGCTATGTCCTGAAAGGGTGGAAGGATAAAGCTAGGGAATGTTTCACAATCAATGTAAGGATGGGTGCTTTAGGGGTGAGGTCTGGTTCCTAGGGGAGGGCCTGGGGGTACCCCCGGCAGCAGAGAGATTCCCATGTAACGGGCCCAAGGGTCCCACACCTTTCGGAATTTAGGTGTGGTGTCTGACAGAATACCTGATAGTTTTTCTTGGGACATTATCCACGATATCTTCCTCTTAACTGCGAGGAAGGAGGGTTTGGGTTGCTTCCATGCGGAGGCAATCGCAATTTTGGCTCCTAATAGAATAAAATAAGTTAGTTTCTGAATGTTACCAGACATCAAAGGAATCGGGGTATTGAGTAACGCAACCTCTGGAGTTCTCGAAACCCGGCAGCCTGTGACTAAGTAAATCAAGTTGAATATTTTAGTCCAGAACGAACGGAGTCTAGGGCATTCCCACCAGATGTGGATCATGGAGCCACGAAGTTGGCACCCCCTGAAACATAAGGGATTAGCCGTGGGATATATTCTGGCTAGCCTTACTGGAGTGAGGTACCACCTGGTTATCAATTTGATGCTAGCCTCCATTAGTGAGGTGTTCTGGATCCCCCGAAAGGATCTGGCTAAGGCCAGCTGCCAGGATTCGAGACTCCCAGAGGTCTGGAGATCAGATTCCCAGGCCGTCATATAGGGGGATTTACCCGTTGGGGAAGTGAGAGCCGTGTAGATCACTGAAATACCACCCCTCTGCTCCCCGACTCCACCACACCAGGCTTCATATTCAGTAAAGGGAGGAGGAAGGGGTTTGTTTTTCCAAAGTGAGTTCAGGTAGTGAGATATTTGGTGGAAGCGGAACCTCTCTGTGTTTGGTAGCTCTAAGTGTTCGATACAATAAGCTAGGGAAATCGGACCCCTGGAATTAAAAAAGTGACCTATCCGGTATAGTCCCTTGTCCAACCACCATCTGAAGGCCTCAATGTTCAGACCGGGGGGGAAGTCATGATTACGGAACATGTGAGCAAGGGGTCTTATAGTGGAGACTAGGGAAGGCTCTTTGCGAAGGCCGTCCCATAGGGCACAGGAGTGAGAGAGGGATGGGGACATGATGGGCGGCCTGGCTTTGGGCGGGCACCATAATAAAAAATCTAGTGTATAGGAGGGTACCGCACAGCGTTCTATGGACTGCCAGTCCGGTTTCTCATATTTGGAGTAGATCGAGGAGAGTTGGGCTAGGCGAGCTGCAAGGTAGTATTTGTGGAGGTTAGGCAGACCCAGCCCCCCTCTGCGTCTATGCAGGAAGAGCGTGTTTTGCGGTAGACGGTATCCCTTATTACCCCAAATATATTTCAGTATTTTGCTTTGCAGAGAGCAAAGGTGGTCCTTCCGAACTGGTATTGGCAGGGCTCGAAAGTAGTAAAGGATTTTGGGGAGAAAGGTCATTTTTATGGAGTTAATCCGGCCAAGCCAGGATAATTCATGTTTAGACCATGAGGAGAGGTCGGTTTCCAGCTGTCTGTATAATTTGGGGTAATTGTGGGCATATAGCATCTCTATTTTAGGTGTGAGGGAGATACCCAAGTATTGGATGGCAGTGTCACTCCATTGGAACGGAAAGGATTGTTTGAGAGAGAGGACTTGGTGAGTGGGGAGAGAAACATTCAACGCCACAGACTTGGAGTAATTAACCCTCAAGCCTGAGACCTTGGCAAAGTCGTCCAATACCCGGGATAAGTTGGGTAGGGTTGTGAGGGGGGAAGTGA
Organism: Lithobates pipiens; assembly: GCF_037356315.1. NCBI lineage: Eukaryota > Metazoa > Chordata > Amphibia > Anura > Ranidae > Lithobates > Lithobates pipiens. Next base: position 433,899,088 of record NW_027507903.1, read on the forward strand.
GGAACAACAGTATGTCGTCCGCGAAGAGTCCACATTTGTGCGTTTGACTACCGCATTGGACACCTCTAATGTCCATATTGTGGCGGACTGCGATCGCCAGTGTTTCAATGGCTATTGCAAATATGAGGGGGGATAGGGGGCACCCCTGTCTGGTCCCCCTGGTGATGGGAATTGGCTCAGAAAGGTATCCCTGCATTCGAATTTGGGCCCTCGGCTGGGAGTATAAGGCCTGTAATAAGCCAAGGAAGCGAGCCCCAAATCCCCACCTGTCAAAGAGCTGGAAGATGTACTGCCATGAGACCGAGTCGAAAGCCTTTTGAATATCTAAGGAAAGGAGGAAGCCAGATTGTCCGGATCCCCCTTCCCAATTAGACTGCAAAATGGAGATAATGTCGATCGCCCTCCGAATTTGATCAGGTCCCTGTCTGCCGGGAATAAAACCAACTTGATCCTTGTGGACATAGCGTCCAATAAAGGAGGCTAACCTATTGGCCATAACTTTCGTAAGAATTTTGAGATCATTATTAATAAGGGAAATCGGTCTGTAGTTGCTGACATCTTCCAAGTTCTTGCCAGGTTTGGGGATGACCGTGATATACGCCGTGTTAAGGTGGGGATCCAGGGGGTCTCCATTAGCTTTATGGTTACCGAGATTGGCCAGGTGGGGAGCTAGTGTGTTGGCAAAGGCTTTATAGTAAGGGATCGAAAGGCCGTCGGGACCAGGGGCGGAGCTTTTTTTAAGAGTCTTAATGACTTCCAGTATCTCCTCTGTCTGGAAGGGGGCTTCCATAACTTGTTTGTGAACGTCCGATAAGGCCGGGATGGGCAGACCCTCCAAAAACTTTGGGAGGAGGTTATCTTTGGGGGGTGGGGAGCTACTGTAGAGAGAGGTGTAGAATTTCTGAAAGGCATTCAGAACTGTGACCGGATTAGACGTGGGCGGGAGTCCCGCGCTTCTGATCCGAGGGAGGTTGCTCAGCTTGGTTCTAGGGGAGAGTCTATTGGCCAGGAGAGTGCCTATTTTATCCGCTTGTGAGTAAAATTTGTGGCCAGCCCACCTAACTGATTTTTCAGCTTTCGTGGTGAGGGCGAGGTTTAGTTCTAAGCGAGTCCTGTCTAGTATGGCCGTGGGGGTACGGAGGGGGTCCTTTTTGTGAAGAGCTCTGAGTTTAGAGTATTCCTCTTCTAGCTTCAGGATGGTTGATTGCCTTTCCCGTTTTATTTGAGAACCCAATTGCATGAATTTTCCCCTAATGTAAGCTTTGTGCGCCGCCCACAGGGTCTCGGGGGAGACATCAGGAGTCGCATTAATAGAAAAATATTCCTTCAATGCTTTGTCGAGATCTATAACTCGTGAAGGCTCCGAAAGGAGGGATTCATTTAACCTCCAATGCCTAGGATGTCTCCCACTCGAGCCCCCCAGGGCCGTCACAATTACAAGAGAGTGATCTGAGATGACTGTGTCAGTGATGGAGGCTTTGAGCATCCTGGGAAGGAGCGAGGAGGGGACAAGTATGTGGTCTATGCGTGCATATGATTGGTGAGGCGCTGAGAAGTGAGTGTAGTCTCTCTTTGTGGGGTTTAATTCCCGCCAGACATCGGATAGCCCATGAGCGTGTAGCAATTTGGCAATCCGTAAGCTTGCCTTTGTGGGCCTGGTTAAGCGGGGACGTGAGGGGGAGGATTTATCAAGTCCTTGATCAAAGGCGACGTTAGAGTCTCCTCCGACAATAACCGTCCCCTCTAAAAGAGGTGCTAAGGTACGTAGCATGGATTCGAAAAATTTGGCCTGACCCGTGTTCGGGGCATAGTAGGAGACCAAGGAGTACAGTTGGTCCCCCACAGTGCCCTTTACAAGTAAAAATCTGCCCTCCGGATCCGCTTTTTCAAAACTCTTATTGAATTTGCATGTTTTGGCCATCAAAATGGCTACCCCCTTGGTCTTGGATTCCGCGTTGGCTAAGAAGAACTGAGGGAAGTGGGCATGTAGGTACTTGGGACTATACCGGATAGGAAAGTGGGTTTCCTGAAGCAGAATTATATCTAGTTTCAGGGATTTGTAGTAATCGAGGGCTTTTCTCCGTTTGATGGGGGAATTAAGACCCTGAATGTTGTGGGAGGCTATCTTAAGCCTAGCAGCCTGTGGATCAGCCATGGAGCAGAGGGGGAGCCCAGCATCTGAAAACGACCTCACTTACCCAATCTATAGCTGGGTTCTTGGTAAGGGCATTGAGATCGGTGGCCCGAGGATGTCTCCCAGGATACCATGTCGACTGGGTTGGCTCAGCCCAACCTGAGGAGAAAAAAAATAGTGTCATGCAAACATTCAACGGGGGAAGCTTACCATCAAGGGGGAAGAGAAGGGGAGAAAGGGCAAGGAAAGAAAGGGTTCCTGAGAAGAGAAAGAGGAGATCAGGGCAGGAGACACCCCCCGAAATCCCAAGCAAACACAATGAAGACAACCGACCCATAAGGTCAGGAGTCCCGACCCTCAGACGCCTGGGAAAGGCCGAGGGAGGGAGAGTTACACATGTGGTCCCTCGCGGAACTGGGGACCCCTAGTCGGGTAACTACCCGAACTGTGAAATCAACTTTAAATAGCAATAACATAAAAGCTGCAATGTACATAAAAAGGAACTTTTCTTTTGAGGCACGGCTAAACATAATGCCTAGAAGACACTGGGGCTAAGAAATGAACGCTGTTCTTAAGGCATAAGGAAGGATGGTACATCCAGGGGGGGTGCTGAGGAATGCAGCCCCCTGGGAAATCCTCAAAGCAACCCTAGGGCCCATTTCGAGGGTATGTAAACAAAAAAAAAAATATATGCGGGGTTACGGGCTGTCCAGTAGATGGACAAAGTACTGCATAGCGTCCCGGATTATTGGAGGCAATGGGGATAAGGGTATAACAAGGGTAGCACAAGTCCTAGGCAAGGGGAGGGCAAAAAGGGTTGGAGGGCCAAACTTTCCAAGTTTGGGGAGCAGTCCTCCGGCCCTCTCCAGGACCTCGGACGGTCAGTCACAAAGTGGAGAGATTGATAATGGGACTGGAAGTTGCTCAGGTGGGTGCATTATCCTTGACCTTCTTGGCTCTTCCGGAGGTCCATAACGGGGATTGTGGGCTGTTAGGAGTGGGTCGTTTGTTAGATCCCTGGCTAGGGTTAGAAGTGTCCATGTCAGCTTCTTGAGAGATGATTTTCAGCTTGGTGAGGAGCTTTTCCCCCTCGGGAAAAGTGGAGAAGGCAAAAGACTTCCCTTTGTCCGTGAACCTGACCGCAAAAGGGAATGCCCATTTGTATTTTATGTCTTTGTGGGACATTGCAAGCAAGAGGGGTTTTAGAGCTCTTCGTCTCTGTATCGTGGAGGGGGAGAGGTCCGCAAAGATCTGAACCTGGTGTCCCTGGTAATTGACGTGTTGCAGGGATCTGGCTCTCTTCATGAATTCTTCTTTCACCGAGAAGTGATGTGGCTTGGCCAGAACATCTCGCGGGGTGCCATCCTTCCTAGGGGGGCCGAGGGTTCTATGGACCCGGTCAAGTTCAAGCTTGGTAGCTGGGATGTCTGGGATTAGCTGTTGAATGAGGTCTTGCACCGCCCTGGACACATCAGTTATTGATTCTGGAAGCCCGCGAATTCTGACGTTATATCTGCGTGACCTATTTTCGAGGTCATCTATACGGGCCATGGCTATGTCCAATTGCTCCTGTACTGAGTAGATGTGTCTGGAGTTTTGGATGGATCTGGCTATGGTATCCTCCATTTTATGTTCGATCGTTTCGATCCGGGAGCCTAGGTTAATAAAATCAGCTTTCAATTCCCCCGTGATTTGCAAGGCAGTTTGGGAGAGGCCCCTCTCTAATAATTCAGAGAATTTGCCAAACAGGGCATCCATGTGGGAGACTGGGTCTGTATGAGCAGCCTCGTGGGGGGCCATGGCGGTCTGGGTAACTCTGTAGGTCCCCGCTGGGGAGGGAGAGAACTCCTGGATGGTGCGTTCCAGCAGAGAGACCGTGGAGGCCGGGGACGGTGTGGCTTCCTTGGGGAGACCCCTGGGGTTGCCTGGGGTGGCGTGGAGAGGAGGAAAGTCTGTATCTGACCTGAAATCCACTGTGCCTGCGGATCTGTGATCCTGAGACAGGAGCTGTGCTGCGGTGGCCATCTTGGATTTCTCCCTCACGTCCAATGAAGCGAACAGCGGGCCGAGATTGCGTTTAGCCAGTCCACCGGTCATTCAGAAATGTGCCCCAACACTTCGGGATTCCGCCCCTATAGCTCGGGAAGCGGAAGGGTAGCCGTGCCGTGCGGTAGGGGTTCCGTTGTTCCGCGAGGCAGCGGAGCTTTAGATGATCGCGGCCATCTTGGAAGCCTCGCGCATGCGCACCCTGAATAATTTTTTAGTAGATTAAATTTAAGGGGAGCATGTAACATGAAGAATAAACATTTTTATTTCATTAACAAATAAAAACACTGTTTACAATTTAGATTAAAAAAAAATTTGTGTTGTCTACCACATCCAGTGTATTACAACATACAATCACACACAAATTATTTGTCCTTACAAGATATACCACTCGACATGTTTCGCTCTGTTGAGCTTCCTCAGGAGTTTACGGTACACTTTATGAATAGACTAAAAATACAAACACAAAAACAGAAAATCAGAAGATCAGAAAATATATATCGAACACAATTGCATATGTATGTTCCAATAAATCCAATATTATTCTCATCAAAGCAGTCATTTAATGCATTATTCAAACAAAATATAAATTTTGTATAGTATCATCAAATAAATAGGTCTATATATGGTCTTACCAAAAAGGTGCCAGAAATTGCGTTACATCTCGACCAACCAAAATGCTGGCCAGAAGTTGTGCATTGATTTAAGTTTGGGATCCCAGACAATGATGTAAGCCTATAAATATGGACCACAGGAAGGCTGCTAGCGTAGAAAATGAGCCTAAAGGGACAATAGATAGTCATAGTAGTGGACTAATGATAAATAAAATGATACTATATAAGTACCTCAGTTTGTGGCTAATGAAATTGAATCAGAGAGATCCTACATTGAAGAGAAAATCCTTATCTGTAGATATGGATCGAGCCAATACAATAGCTGGAGCATAGAAATAAAACTAATCCAAAAAAGTTTCTAAAACGAAAAAAATATGAGAATTTTTTTAATTATACATACATACATACATATATATATATATATATATATATATATATATATATATATATATATATATATATATATATATATATATATATATATATATATATACACACACACACACAATATAGCGATCCATCGATCAAAAAAATATGTATATTTGTCCCATGCCTTCAAAGGGTTCAAACACAGTTCATATAAACATACCTTAAATTATGTGAAGTTAGGGCAGGCAAAACAATGGGTGATCGGTAGATGAAACCACTCTGATATGCGCAAGAAACCCGGCAGAACGATAGCGGTGAATACACAGCGCTTATATAGCCTTCCTAGAGCGGCGGCGTCTGACATCACCGCCGGGCTGCGGACGCTTACAAGGATAGGCTCGCTCAGACAGCTGACCACTTTGCTTGAAGTGCATGATGTATATAGCATCATGCAAGGAGCTGTGTGCGCATGCGCTCATCTACCATCAAGCGATGAGAAAACCTTCCGGGAATGACGCATCCAGTGTCATTATCCCAGAAGACGCATGCGTGGTACTCATAGAAGAAAGGACAAAGTCCAAAAGACAATGGTGTATTTACCTACAGACAGACCCATCTTAGATATTGGAAAACTCGATTACTGAAGCCAAGTTCTGCAACATTATGGCGCAACATAGTTAATATGGATACAACTGCAAACGAGCCAAAAACCTATTATGTGAGGCACAGAGGGAATAAAGCGACTGATTTATCGCTTCAACACTACTGCCCCGAGCGACCGTGTGGCCCCCCCCATCAAACAAAAGATGGATAATAGGCACATCATGTGAAGGGATCCATCCATATCAATGAAATTAAAATTATTATTAGGCACATGGTATAAGAGACCAATATAGACGGGGAAAAAAAAAAAATTACATTTAACACTTAAATTACAAAAAACATAGCATCATTTAGCCCAGGGAATTTTAATGCTGACAGATCATAAATCCATTTATCTTCCCGTTGTAAGAGGATCCTGTCATAATCCCCCCCTCTGGGGCCTGGGGGAACATATTCCAGTGCATAGAAATGCATTTTTTTTACTATCAAAGTTATGGTTCATGCCAACATGACGGCTGATCGGAGTTTCCATGCATTTTTTTAATATAAGAGAAACATGGCCCGTAATCCGGCAAAAAAAAGGCCTTTTTGTTTTGCCAATATAGAAGGCATTACACTCGCACTGCATAATGTAAACGATGCCAATAGACTGACAATTAACAGTGAACTTGGGTTTAAATATTCGTCCATTAGGTAGGATGATTGATCGAGCCGCCTGAATGTACCTGCAAAAATTGCATTTGTGGCAAGGCCACGTGCCTCTATGCTAATTAAGGTTATCCAGGTTCCAGAGGGTGATCATTATGATCCAGAAGATCACACAAGAGGAGACTACTGGGGAATCTGTATATTGATGCACTCTTTGCCTTTCTTTAGTTTATGACTATCATGACTATCTGGTAAGCCTGCATTGTGTTGTCTGATGTAGGCTTTTTCCAGCTTTCTTCGGGATATCTGTATTCTGAGACTGTTACATTGGTGAATGTGGTCACAAGTTTTGCACTTTCCTACTTTGGAAACTTATATATTCATTTTGTTTCTCATTTGAACATTCTGCTTACATATTTTATAAGCTATATATGCATCACTGGAAAGAAATTGTATTTGAATTGGTTAGTTTAATCAGGTCATATTTTCCTATTTGATGTATTGGAACATGTGTGGTTGGTGTTTTTGAACTTTGTTTATCTTAAAGTATGATTGCAGCTTTTTCCATATAATCACCCAAGCACAATTCACTTCACTTTACACTATTTACACAGAACCTTGCTGTCGCTGTGCAGCTGAGGGCTGTATGGGAATGCTGCTGGATAGTGACTGGAAATGATTAAAGCACAAAACCACACACATGCATGGTGTAGCATTTACCCTTTGATAAAAATAAAAGTAATGCACTCACGCATTAAAATCCTTGTGCAGTAGCATTTAGGACAGAACACAGTATAACTAGGAACCACTGCTGTAGCCTGTGTCATGGGTTTCCAGTTGAAATGGAGTCAAGGGCCCTATCGGTAGAACGCATACCTGCTTTGGAGCTCACACTCTGTGCCTTTTCAACTCCATTCCAACTGGACACCTATGCTGCTGGCTACACTGACAGTTCCTAGTTATGTGGTACTTTGTCATACATGCTACTGCACAAGGATTTTAATGTGCAAGTTCATTAATTTTAATTTATTATCTTTAAAAATCAATTTATTTTCATTTAACGCGGTTGTAAACCCTTACAAACCATTTTGACCTACAGGTAAGCCTAGATTAAGGCTTACCTGTAGGTCCAAGAAATATCTCCTAAACCTACACGGTCTAGGAGATATTTACAAAAAGAGGGGCACCGCTGTCTATGGCGGATGCTCCATAGACAGCGGCGTGCAGGCGCACTATCGCCGTTAGCAGCATGCCACTGCTAACGGTGATATGCCGTTAGTGGCGGCTCCCGTGCGCATGCGCGGGAGTGACGTCATCGCTGCTCCGGCGCTGTGAGTGGCCGAAGCAGCGATACCTGGAAGAAGATGGACACTCTGGACTACAGGGGAGAGCAGTGACATCGCTGGCTCCTGTGTCAGGTAAGTGACACATAATGGGCTACTATGCGATGCATAGTAACCCATTATGCTTTACCTTTGCAGGGAAACAAAGAAGAAGTAAACCCATCAGGGTTTACTTCCTCTTTAATAAAGCATTTCTGATGTGGTGGTCATATTCGAAAGTCCTGTGCTATGTTCATGAAAGCATTCCAGCAGTGTTTTTGCTATTTTCATCACATGCAAAAAATTTGGGTAATTCTAATGCCCCGTACACACGACCGGACTTTTCAACATCAAAAGTCTGACGGAATGATTCCGGCAGACTATTCGATCGTGTGTGGGCTGCAACGGACTTTTGATTCGCAAAAGTCTGACAGACTTTAGAAATGGAACATGCTTCAAATTTTTCCGCCAGAACTCTGCCGGACCCAGAAATCCGCTTGTGTGTGTGCTAGTCTGACGGACTAAAACCGACGCTAGGGCAGCTATTGGCTACTGGCTATGAACTTCCTTATTCTAGTCCAGTCATACGTCATCATGTTTGAATCCGTCGGACTTTGGTGTGATTGTGTGTGGCCAAGTCCGTTTATTCGGAAAGTCCGTCAGAACTCTGTCAGAACTCCGTCGAAAGTCTGCCGGACTTAAGTCCTGTCGCGCGTACGCGGCATAAGGCCCCATTCACACCTGAGCGATTTTCTGCTTGAAGCTTGTAACTCTAAAATGCTCAACAGACAAAATCCTATTAATTTCAATGGCCACTCGTCACATCTGAGCTTTCTGTAGTCTGAAGCAAATCGCCTGTCTTTTAACCACTTCTGGAATAGGCCTATTTCTGACACTTGTTGTTTTACAAGTTGAAAATCAGTATTTTTTGTGAAAAAAGTACCAGTTACTTACCGGTAACTGTCTTTCTGGGAAATCTTCCAGGACGGCACACCTGAGAGATGAGAGGCTCCTCCCTACAGGAAACACAATCAATCGACAGCTGTTTTAAGTCCCCACCCTTCCCCTTGATCCTCAGTTTGTAGAGAAGTAGCTCCTGAACCAGGTTCACAAGGGAAATCATTCCTCATAGGTACTCACCTTCTAGTGTTCTAGAATTTTCCCTCCTCCAACGGGCGGGAAGTAGGCCTGCCGTCCTGGAAGATTTCCCAGAAAGACAGTTACCGGTAAGTAACTGGTACTTTTCTCAAGTCATCTTCCAGGACGGCACACCTGAGAGGATAAACAAGTACCTCAGGCCTACCTTAGGGTGGGGCCACTGCAAAACCCTCTTGGCGAACCTTGGCTCTGCAGTGAGCTTTACCTCCACTCCATACGCTCATATGCTTGATGAAGGCATCTTAGCTGGATCATGCGGCTGATCTGCAGGTCTGCTCCACAGATGTTCCTGCCTTTTCCGCTTCAGATGCAGTATCTAGGTGAAATGGGCTCTTAAAAATGGAATCAGAAAACATGTTAAACTTGTAGGTTAGCAATGTTGCCTATCTCACACATCTAACAACCATGGCCTATTATGCCTGTAGGTGCTACTTAGAACCACTAAAAAGATAAATAAGAGACCTGTGTAAGACAAGGACACTACATTAATCAATAAGAGGGCCTGTCTTAACACTATCCTGTTGAGGGAAATAAAACTGCTTCCCTTTTATCTTTATGTCAGCAAAAGACTAAAGGGAAGCCTACTTAAGGGAAACAGATTAACAGAAGCTTGAACCCTGGGTTTAAGGCACGCCCAATCTATGTCCTTACTTACGCCTGAGAGCCTTCTTCAGGAGATTAAAGTCCCTAGCAGGAGTAGACTACCCATATTGCTACGTCTAGTTTTGCTAAAAGGGCAAAATGAAGGCCATGCACCAAGCCGAAACCTATTCGATCGGGTATACATCTTTATACTTCATCCTCAGGCCCTAATACTCCTCTGAACAGAACTCTCCAAGTTCTTACTAAACAGGGCGATTCATTATCCCCTTCCTCCAGTGTCCCATAACCCTACAGGGCTTCAACCCTAGGAAATGGTTCTGGCATCCCTGAATGCAAGTGGTCAAGGTTTTCTGACATGTGGCAGCTGCAGCCCGAACTCCTGGCCCCTCCATGGAAAAGAAGGCTGAAATACAAAAGGTGATACATGCATTATTAATATCACAAATAAAATGATCATAGATTGTGGGCACGGCACAATAGATTTAGACAGAAAGGACACAAGCATAGACAACAATGTTGTGTGCCTGAGTGTGACTAGCTAAACCAATATATGAAATATGGGAAGAGACCCAAATCTGAACCTCAACGTAGACAAACAGTCCTCATAGTCTGGTTTTCTGATGTGCTGCCAAGACGTAAAAATATTAAGACTCAAGCAAACCCTAAATGCTGTGTATTTCTTTAGTGCAGCTAGCTAGGTCATAACTGATATATAAATACGGAAAGGACAGGAACCCCCTTTACTGTTGTGCTTTACCTATGTACAGCAAAACAAGGCTATAAAGACAGAAAGACCCAAACTTCTATGTTGTGTATTTCTGACAAACCACCACAGTTATAAGATTAATATGAACACCAACTCCCGTGTTGTGCATTTCTGCTATGCCACAGGGAAAAATATGGAACACAAGACAATCCTTTCTGTCATGCACTTCTGTAGTGTAGTTCAGATAGAACCAACACTGAGAAAGGACACGAGCAACCTGCAGCATTGTGTTTTTCTGAAACAGAAAGCACCAGCAAGCTTCAATCTTGAGTATTTCTGCTGTGCAACAACATAAAAGCAGACACTGAGGAAAAAGACAGACAGCCTTTACAGCTGCAATCTTTCTGGTCTGCTGCAAAATAAAACAATAACGCCATGATGAGTATTCCTGCTGTGTAGCAAAACCTCAATCAGAAGGGACAGATAAGTTTAGGGTTCCCACACCCGTGCGACCCAACCTGCGACTTGGGACTGCAAGACGCATGAGAAGTCATATACTATGGCTTCCAATGGGTACCATTTGTGTCTGTGCGACACCAGCAGTCCCTGATTCCTGGATCCACAGACCTCAAGATTACACAGGTCGCAGGGAAAAAAAAAAACAAATAGCAATTTTCAGGTCGAACCAGTAAGGGGTCCCCAATGCTGTGACTCCCTGGAGGATTGCAGCCAACAAACCCCTGCTGTGTATCCCTAAGATGCAGAAAGGTAGATCCATGAGAAACACTGCTTAGCCTGATATACAAACGATAAGGCAGTAAATATAGGACATACAGGACACAAACATTCAATCTTTGTGTATGTCTGATGTGTAGTAATATACCACTACTGAGCAGAGAGGCCACCATCCTCAATGTGTCTCTCAGCTGAGCAGCAAAAACAAAATCAGAAAAAGACAAGCAACCTTCACTGCTGTGTCCTTTCTGATATGCAGCCAATAAGGCAGAATATGCAAGACATAAAAGGACAGACAACCTTCAATCTTGTATATGTCTGATGTGCAACAATATAACAATTCTGAATAGAGATAGCACATGCATATTGAAGCGATTTGGCCTTGCGACTCAACATGTCAAATCGCATGGCTAAAATCAGCACAACACCACTTTGTGGTGCTACATGGATTACCAAAGGCAGTATATGTACTACACCTGGCAGGGGTTCAATTTGTATTTCTACTATGTAGCCCAACAAATTCGAACCATCAATTTTCACTGCTGCCTTTCTGATAAGGCAGTAATACAGGACACAAAACCTCACAGACCTTAATGCTGTACAAATCTGATGTGCAACAATAAAACACTATGAATAGAGATAGCACATCCATATTGAAATGATTTGTCATGCGACTCAACATGTCAAATCGCATGTTTAAACTCGGCAGCCATTGCTGTTAATAGCACTGTCTGAATCAGCACAGCGCCCTGCAAATCAGGACCATCAGACTTCACTGCTGCCTTTCTGATAAGTAACCAACAAGGCAGTAAAACAGGACACAAAGCCCCACAGACAGACCTCAATCTTGTGTATGTCTGATGTGCAGCAATATAACCATTATGAGCAGAGATGTCACCAGACACAATGATGTGCATTTCTGCTGTGCAACACAAAACCAGAAAGTACAGACCACCTTCACTGTTGTATTTTTCTGATCTGTAGCCAAACAAAGCAGTACCTTTAGTATATAAAGGACAGCAAACAAGCTTCAGTGCAGTGCATTTCTGATGTACAGCAATTTAGCCCTTATAAGCAGAGATGTCACAAATCTCAATGTGTATTTCTGCTGTGCCACAAAAACATCCCAGCAAGCACAAACCTTCACTACTGAGGTCTACTGGTGTGCAGCCAATGAGGAGTCATGGTCTATCCCTTTATGAAATAACCAACAGGCAATTTATTTAATAGGCATAGCCTGGGCTGTAGATACTAAACCTTCACCACCAGAGAAGGAACAGATCCTAAAATGGTTGGACACCCTACTATTAGTAGTAGTTGTTGTCCTACCTTACCTCCATAGACTGAGCAAACGCTAGCCAGCACATATCCAGGTGGTGCTGATTAGCAACTAAAGTCTCAATGAGCCCAGCCCTAGAGACCAATTTAAGACCTCTCTATAAGAGGTGGTTACCAGTTTAGCCTGGGAGGTAAATAGCTATTTGCAGGCTTCAAACAATCAATTATGTAGCTCTTGCATAGGTTTGCACAGAAAATCCTCAATTAAAAGGATGTAGGGAGCGATCTATGGTGAATCGCCTTTAGATCTGCCACTGAGTGGATTGTAGCCCAAACCAATAAAAAAAAGTTTCTTCTTACCTCCTACACTATAATATAAACACAGTGTAAAGGTGGAGTGGGAGGTTGGAGCTTATGAAAGTTAACTATAGCAGGCAACCCCCAAAAGGAGGATCTGTGACAAGGGAACCCCTACTGTGCCACACAGTAGCTTGGTCTCTGCCCATCCTTGAATGTTAGGTCAGCTCTTAAACATTGTGAAGCAACTTCAGATTCCTAGCAGCTGGGCTAATAGGGCCGGTAACCTAGTGCACCTGCTGACCAGGGGAGCTGCTGAATCCACCAACCACTGCCCAATTAATAACTTGTTCAGTGGTATACCTGGCCTGTAAGTAACTTTGTATCTACCAGGTCCCCTCTGTATGCTATATTCATCCCTACTAATGTACCACACCTGGGCATGTAGGGAGAGGCTGGCAACCTACTGCTGTGATAACCACAGTGTCTCTGCTGTAAGAGGGAGCTGTGGCTGGTGGTTTTAGCAGTGGCGTCTGCGCTATTTGTATACCGACCCCAAGTTCTGCACTGCACCAGTCAGTATATACACGGGGAAGGGGGAGCAATGGCCTACCTACCTCTTTCTCATCTGAGGTGGTTTAGGCACACTCGTTCCTCTGCACCACCTGTCCACCATACAGCTTCTCTGATGTAAGAGGGGCTGCAGCTGGTGTTTTTAGCAGAAGCTTAAGGGCTATTTGAATCCAGACCCCAGGTGAGATCTCAAATGCCCAGAAACCCTCTGGCTGGAATTGGGGATTTTGCAGCTAATTTCCCACGGCAAAAGGAAAGTAAAGTACTCACCGTTGTCGTCTTCCTCTTTTTGCCACAGCCAGCGGGCTTGCTTTTCCATCCTTATGGTCCACACGCAAGGAGGATAGCCGCCAAAGTGCTCCCCCCCAACTGCTGTCCCCATAGGGAGGTGCTAGGTTAGGCTGTGTCCTGCACTGTACCAGTCAGTCTATATACATGGGGGGGGGGCAATGCCTTCCATTCCTCATTCCCATCTTCATATCTGAGGTGGTTAAGGCAGACATCCACCGTAGTAAACTGGTGCCTCCTCGCTCTAGAGAAAGGAGGATGTGGGCGCCTGCTCCTACTGACTCTCAGCCTTCCCTCCTGGGTAAGAACGCCGCTGCCATTTTCCCGAAGTTTGAAAATGACGCGGGTGCTTGTTGCCACGCCCTCTCCGGCAGCCCACGCGAGCTACCGGGGACCCAGGAGTCGGGGACAAGATCCCCCTGGAAAGAACCGATGGCCAGCACCCCCGTCTGAACAGCCACCTGTACAGGTAAGGAGGGGGAGACAGGATAATGGCCCCTGAAGTTCTGGGTACACCACTGTACCCAGGGTCCTTCAGCTCTCAGGGGGGCTCTTCCAATTTCTGCTGCCCGCCCTGAGGAAAAGATAGGGGAACCCCCCAGGAAGGACAAGAATATCCTACCAGACCCAGAGGCTTCCCAGGCTTGTGGTCCGGCTCCCAGGGGGAGACCACCAGCCCCAGGCTTCGGGTCATTTGGAAAAAAACAAACAGTTTCGCTGTGTAGGGAGAAACACAATCAAAAACTGAGGATCAAGGGGAAGGGTGGGGACTTAAAACAGCTGTCGATTGATTGTGTTTCCTGTAGGGAGGAGCCTCTCATCTCTCAGGTGTGCCGTCCTGGAAGATGACTTGAGAAAGTTACCTAGAACACTCAAACATTTTTTATATATATATATATATATATATATATATATATATATATATATATATATATATATATATATATATATATATATATATATATATATATATATATATAAATTAGTGTATGCATGTAGGAAAATTGTTTCCCATACTTACTGTAATTTTCCTTTCCTGGATCCTCCCCATGTCAGCCTACTATGGGTCAGTTCTGACCCCTCCAGGACCACCTTTTTCCTAGCCCATAAAGGACGGCTGTCTGCCCACACCAGTGTTAAAAAAAAAACCCGCCTCGCGACGGATAAACTGGGTGGGAATCCTCCAGCTGACATGGGGAGGATCCAGGAAAGGAAAATTACGTTAAGTATGGGCAACAATTTTCCTTATTCCTGGACCTCCCCATGTCGGCCTACTATGGGATGTAGCAAGCTTTCTAAAAAGGGAGGAAGACAAAAAATAAGCCAAACCCTCAATGCTACTCAAATTGTTAATGGGCGACAGCCGCCATAATAACCATAGAGCCAAATGTCTCCTCAGGCGGGGAAGCCAATTAAGCCTGTAATGCCTAATAAAATGTGTTGGGCACGCTCCCAGTTTGCTGCTCTGCAAACTACCTCAGGGGCGACCTTTGCGTATGCTGCCCAGGATGCTGCCATACCCTTCATTGAATGTGCTTTGATCTCTGAAGGAGGAGGAAGGCACAGAGTTTTGTATGCAATATGCATGGTCTTTGACAAATCTGGAGGAAAAAAAAACTCTGGATGTTGCCTGTATACCCTTTTAGGCCCCATTGGGAAAAAAAAAACTACAGCTGATCTGCTTTTAGACCATTTCAGGTAGACTGAAACGGCAGAGCCCAGGTCTAACTTACTCCACTCATTATCAGCTGTATCTGCCGGAAAGGCTGGGAGAATGACCTCCCAGTTCATATGAAATCATATGGCAACCTTAGGTAGTAAGCTTGGAATCGGCCTAAGGACTATCATGTCTGGGAGCACCAAACAATATGGTTTTTTAGATGAGAAGGCGCATAACTCAGAGACCCTTCTGGCCGAGGCAACAGTTAGAAAAAAAACAAAAAACTGTTAAAAGAAATAATGAACAAGAGAAAGCTTGATCAAATGGAGGAACCAGCGATGTTCCCAAGACTAGTGTTAAGTACTCTTTTTGAAAAAACTATTTCAATGGAGGTCTGATTTCTATGGCTGCCCCTAAAAATCAGATCACCAATGGATGTAGAGAATATCTTGTACACGACATAGCCAACAAAGTGGGGATTTGACCCTTCAGGGAATTATAAGCTAACCCTTAGAGACCACTCTTGCAGAAACTCCAAAATGTTAGACACTGAAGGAGATCCAAGGTCCCAACCCCTTTCTGTAGTATTCCAGATCTGGTGATAGGTTACATTTGTGGACCTCTTACGAGCCTGTAATAATGTCTCCACTACACCACCTGAGAGACCCAAGCCAGTTAAAGCTTCCCTCTCACTTTCAAGTTATTAACTTCATCCTCCTGCAGTTCGGGTGTCAGGCCCCACTCCGCAGAAGGAGATTTTGACAAGGAGGCAGTGGGATTGGTGAGCCTAACTTTATCCTCCAAGCCAGAGGAAACCACAGTTCCCTGAGCCAGTAAGGTAAGACTACTATTGCTGTGATCCTTCTCGCTGAATCTTCAGCAGGATTTTGAGAGCCAATGGAAGCAGCAAGAAAACATAAACCAAGGGGAAGTTCCAAGACCTGGACAGAGCACCCTGACCCAACGCCTGTGGATGCCAGGTCTGGGAGAAGAAGCAAGGCAGTTGACAATTCTCCAATGCCATAATATCTATCGATTCAGGCCCCATTCGTTGTGATCCTCAAAGCCTTGACTCAAGTGATCTGCTAAAACCATTTCCAGGCCCTGGGAGATGAGATGCTGTAAGAGCCGAGATTCTTCTCTGCGCATAGGAAGATTGACATGTCACCTGAAGGACAGGGTGACTTATTGTGCCCCCTTGAGACACATAAGCCACTGTAATTGTTGCCCAAGAATCTAGAAAGCTCGACCTTGCAACATAGGTTGGAACGCTAAGAGAGTGCGTCTGACAGCATCCAATCCTAAGAAATTCACAAAAGTTCCATTGGCCTTAAACCTGCTGTCCCAGGCAGTGTGCCCCGCAGCCTGCCAGACTGGCATTGGTCGTCACCACTATTGGTTCTGAGGCCTTCAACGGAACTCCACAGGAAAGATTGCAAGCTACTGACCACCAAACCAGGGACCAGATTATCTGAATTGGTAGATAGAATTTCAGGTAGAAGGACTGACGATCCCCCTGAAGAAGAAAGTTGCATTGAAACCTCCTTCTCCGCTACCTGACCCATGGGACTAATGGAACTGTGGCTGATAGAACCCCCCAGATACTGCATGCATTCCTTCACCATCATCGAAGACCTTGCTATCACTGCTTTTGTCTAAGACTGGATCTCCTGGACCTTCCTCTGAGGAAGAGAAACACCACCCTGATCCATGTTGAATTGTACTCCTAAATACTCCAACATTTGGGTCGGCTGCATCTGGCTCTTCCCATAGTTGAACAACCAAGCGAAACAAGCTAGTGTTAGCAGGTGAAATTTACATGAAGTAGGAGCTCATTTGACGGACCCAGAAGTAGCATGTCGACTAAATAATGGAATATTTGCACTCCATTGACCCTGAAAGACGTGACGACAGCAGACAGTAGCTTTGAGAACATTCTCAGAGTCGTCCAGAGACTGAATGGGAGACATTAAAAGTGAAAATGAGAGCCTTCCACGGAAAACCTGAGAAAGCAATGCTGAGATACGTCTATGGAAACAAGAAGATACGCATCCGCCAAATCGATGGAAACCATCTAGTCTTCTAAGTCCACAACGGAAATTATCATTTCCCCTGACTCAATTTTTAATGGTAGAACCTTCATGAAAGAATTCAGGACTTTGAGGCCAAAAAACTGGTCCGAAACCCCCTGAAGCCTTTGGGACCAAAAACAGAGGGGGAACATACTCTTTGACCCAATTCATGCCTTGGAACCGGAAGGATGGCCCTTGCTGCCAACAGCTCCCCTATATATTTTCTCAAACATCTGTAGGAAGCCCAGTTTCTACGAACAAGGTCTGATGGGGCTTTGTTCTGAACTCGAGACAATAATTCAATCCAGGCATCCTGTAATATGACTACCCAAACCCCCCTGAATTAGGCTAGTCTTGCTCCTACTTGAGAAGGTTAAGTTGAGACACCTTCAGAAGGACTTATTTGAAGCCTTAGAAGCTTTGTTGGCCCTGGGTTTGGAAGGTTTCTGGAAGGTTGAATCGGCTCCCTTCCATGAAAAACTGTCTAAGTACTGGCCTCGCTGCACCCTACTTTGGATCGCTTGTTAAACCGAAAGGGCTGCTGTTGTCTTTTTCTCTTCTGCAGGATTAGGATAGATCTGCCGCCAGAAATCCGCTGAAATGCTGAGTCTTCCTGAAGAGTATCTTCCCGTTGAATGGAATCGAACATAGACTGTGCTTGGAAGCCTTATCGGCCGACCAATGCTTCAACCATAAGGCTCTGCGGCTGTGATGGAATGAGCCATTATCTTTGCTGTGAATGAATGAATGAAAAATTTGTATAGCGCACAAAGCAAACTAAATCGCATCATCAATTGCTGTCATCTTTTGAACCGGCTCCCTGACCTGGTCAACAGCCACTTCAGCCACAAACTCTACAGCAGTCCTGAAAACTGCAAAAGAGAACAACTGCCACTTCCCAGACTTTCATCTGAACATCCATCCACTAGCTCCGCTACCCACAGCCTAAGGCTGGACTCAGACTCATGCACTCTCCCTGCATTCCACAGATCCACAACACCGAACATGCCCCATAGGAGACCATAGTAAATGAACGGTAGCTCAAAACCGCAAAAGCACCAAAAACGCACAGGTGCAAATCCAACCCAAGTGCTGCTGCCACAGAAGTGAGCACTACCGCCAGCCTGCAGGCTGCTTTGGCCAAACTATACAACCTATTTAGGTCTGCATTTATTCTGCGATCCATAGGATCCCTAAAGGAGACCGAATCCTCCAGCGGAAGCGTAATGTGGCAGGCAAATCTAGGTAATGAAGCATCCACTTTAGGCATAGTGTCCAGGGGTTACAACTTTGATACTCTATTAAGCACATTGAGCTTCTCAGGCCCGCCCAGTCACTTTAATTTCAGAAATGAATGGGAAGGAAGGTAAAGATTTCTTTAAATACGGGTAGTATCTCTGCTGTTTCTTTGAGGCCTCCACCAAGGGGGGAACCAGCGCAAAAATCAAACGTATGCGATTCCGAGACCATCTCAGCCTCAGATGGGTCTGTTTTGCTATCGACTTCAAAGTTAAAATGCACTGGAAACACATGATCTGAATCTGCAAATGCTGAAGATACAGGTAAGGGCGAGGGAGATCTGGAATGCTGTGACAACAGGCGTCTATCCAGCTGCATGCGACTCTGCGACTTGTCATGTCTAGTCTTTTTACTCCTTTGAGGCTGGAATGCTGATTAGGAAACCTCTTTGTAGGCGTTTAGCTCACACTGGGCCCTTATCTCTGTAAGGCTAGGTTCACATTGCAGCGATGCGGGAACGCCGCGAATCCGCGGCGGGTTCCCGCATCGCATACCTCCCGGCGGCAGTTCACACTGCCCTATGCGAACTGCTGGGAGTGTCAGTGAAACGTTAATGACACCCCCAGATCAGTTCGCATATCGCAGTGTGATCTGCAAACTCGGACAGGAATCAGATCGCATGGTGTGAACACCCATGCGAACCGATTCTGCTGCGGACAAAAAAAAAGGGTCCTGTGCGAGTTTGGGCCGTGTGCGATGCGAATTCAGCCATACTATCTGTATGGCTGAACTCGCATCGCACAGAGATCGGATGTGATTTGCACTGCAGTGCGGTGCGAATCACATCCGTTCTCATAAACTGCTGCAGTGTGAACCCAGCCTCAAACAGAGGATGTGTTCTCTTTTAAATAAACAAATAAAATAAACTTCTCCATCTGAATCTTCAGTGCTAAGGCAGCTAGGCAGACAGGCAAAACTCCCCAGATCTATAAAGGCACAGGATAATAAAAACACTCTGACAGACAAGTAACACAGCAGTAAGAAATGAGAGTCCTGGAAATCAGGCTTACCAGAGCAGAGTAGCAGATTGATCAGCTGGAGACTGAGATTAGCCCTAGAGTACAGAGCCTGCTGCAAATCAGCAGTGAGCATTCTGGTGTTTGCTAGGTACCGTATATACTCGAGTATAAGCCGAGATTTTCAGCCTCTTTTTTGAGGCTGAAAGTGCCCCCCTCGGCTTATACTCGAGTCATCGCTGTCTGTCTGCCCGATCAGCGTGTCGAGCAGACAGACAGCGGCCATTCTAGGATTCAAAGGCCGCGCCTCCGTCTCCGCCTTCGCCTGTGATAGGCGGAACACTGAATTTCCCAGCAGTCTGTGTTCCGCCTATCACGGACGTCCTCTCATCCTCGTCCGTAGTATGAGGATGAGCGGACGTCCATGATAGGCGGACCACTGACTGCTGGGAAATTGAGTGTTCCGCCTATCACGGACATCCGATAGGCGGAACACTCAATTTCCCAGCAGTCAGTGGGAAATTGAGTGTTCCGCCTATCACCGACGGAGGCGCGGCTTTTGAATCCTAGAATGGCCACCGACGAAGAGCTGCGGGACGGGCCGGGACGCAGGCCGGGCCGGGACGCAGGCCGGGACGGGACGCAGGCCGGGACGGACACAGGCAGGCTGGACACAGGTAGGCTGCACGGACACACACACACACACACACACACACACACACACACACACACACACACACACACACACACACGGATGCATGCACACACAGGGATGGATGGACACACACGGATGCATGGACACACACACACACACACACACACACACACACACGGATGCATGCACACACACAGGGATGGATGGACACACACACACACGGATGCATGGACACACACGGATGCATGGACACACACACACACACGGATGCATGGACACACACAGGGATGGACGACACACAGGGATGGACAGGCATGTCTCACCCTCGGCTTATACACGAGTCAATAATTTTTTCCAGTTTTTTGGGGGTAAATTGGGGACCTCGGCTTATATTCGGGTCGGCCTATACTCGAGTATATACGGTAATCCAAGAGGAAGCTACCTCTGACCTCACCTGCTCAACTGAGCTTCCTGAAAGGAATACACGTGGAGGTGGTGAACTACAAGACCCAACGAGCCAAATCACTTCCTGAACACACAAAACATGGAAGGAGAGAGTGCCAACACCTGCCTAACGAAGGTATATACAGTCATTTATACTGCCAGTGACCTTTGCCAGTAATATACAGTCATTTATACTACACCTTTTTATCGCAGCACCAAGGGAACCCACCTCCTCAGGAGATTTGCTGGCTCTATGGGGGGGGGTCTTCTGATACAGGAGAGGGTGAACCCGAACAGGATGGATGGTGGATTGAGAAAAATAAATAAATAAAAATAAATAAACTTTAAAAGGCGTCTGGAGCGAGGATGAAAAAAAGAACACTGGTGTGGGCAGACAGCCGCTCTTTATGGGCTAGGAAAAAGGTGGTCTTGGAGGGGTCAGAGGAGGCGGAGCTGACCCATAGTAGGCTGACATGAGGAGGCCCAGGAAATATATATACATATATTTTTTTAACAAAGACTCTGGAGAACAAAATGGTGGTCGTTGCAATATTTTTTGTCACACGGTATTTGCGCAGCGGTCTTTCAAACGCAATTTTTGGGGAAAAAATACACTTCACTGAATAAAAAAAAGAAAAACTAAACAGGAAAGTTAGCCCAATTTTTTTGTATAATGTGAAAGATGATATTACGCAGAGTAAATAACTTGTTACGGTTTAAAATTGCACACACTCGTGGAATGGCGACAAACTACGGTACTCTCCATCGGTGATGTTTTTTTTTTTTTTAACAGCTACCAGTTTAGAGTTACAGAGGAGGTCTCTTGCTAGAATGATTGCTCTCGCTCTGATCGCAGCAATAGCTCACATGTGTGATTTACACACCATTTACATTTGCAGGCACGACTTGCGTATGTGCTTTCTTTGGTGCACGAACAAGCATGGACAGGGCACTTTAAAAAAAAAAAATTTTAATTATATTTTCTCTTAAAAATATAAATATCTGATCAATTTTATTGCTGTCACAAGAAATGTAAACATCCCTTTTGACAGTAATAGACGGTGACAGGTACTCTTTATGGAGGGATCTTGGGTCTGAAAGACCCCCAAATCACTCCTTTGTACTTCACAGTATTCAAAACGTCAAAATCTGCATTTTGTAATACTAGGGATTTATTAATTTTTTTTAAACTGGCGCCATTGGGTTACTACATCGGAGACGCGATCAAAGCCAATTCCGGACGTGTCGGGTGGTTACTCTGCTCTCCAGGTGGTACGGGAGACCCAGGCAGAATGTGGTGGGGGGGAGTCCTCTCCCGCTCCTTGTGACAACCGAGCGGCTGCTGACCTGCATCAGTTGTTATCGTGCAGAAACCTGACCGCCAGCTTTAAAAAAAAACAGTACCAGGGTGAAGCCCAGTACAACCACTTCCTCAAAACGATGTACAGGTACATCGTGTTTTTGGCCCCATAGACTTCAATAGAAACACCTGACTTGAGTGTTTTATAAGCGTTCTTCTGCTCAAATAGCAGCTATCCACCCCTAATTTCCTCTCCCTCTCCTCCCCCTAGTGCTTCTATTGACTGAATCTGTAAAAGGCTTGTAATACACTTATAAAACACTTTCAAAATGCTTGTAAAAAGCTGCAAAAATGCTTAAAAAAAAGCCTGAAAAAATGACAGTAAATTGCTACGCTTCGGTGTGAATGGAGCCGTGTGTGACATTCTGGCAGTGGGTATTTTTGCATACAATTCTGCAACAGATTCATATACACCTTACCAAAAGTTACATGTATATGTTGCAAAATTGCAACATTTGTTGCACAGACAGGAGACATTTTGAGTGCTTATGACCATCTTTTTTTAAAATCCAGGGATAGCGTTTATTTACCCTACACTCTTACTGACCCATAACTTTCAATGTCTTTTCAGATCTTAAATCTGTAACTATTACTCCCAGAGGTGGAGACCACATACCTGGTGTTCTAAAGCAGTTGGATTCTGGGAAAGAACTGATTTGTAGATATTAAATAAAAAGGTGTTAGTGCTGTGCTATGTATATAACACATATACATACAAATGTGACAATTTTAAATAAACTGAAAATCTTGAATAAAAATGTGAATGTACAAACAATAAATGAGTCCTGTGACTATTAAGACCACATTCATAAGTAGAAATGACGAACACAAAGAAAGTACTGAGCCATCGCCTCCCACTGCAGTTGTGGTGAGTTTGTACTGTGTACATGGTCCTAATTAACAACAGAGGGCAGATGTATCCATGCATATATCCACCTGCCGCTACCAGCAAAAACCATCATCATTTAGGGCCAGTTCACACCTCATGCAGTCCAGTGCGTTTTTGTTCTGCATCAAAAATGCATGGAAAGTACGGTAAGTTATATGGTTTCAATGGCATAGTTTACACCAGTGCAGTCAGTTCCTGGGCTTTTCAGTTCCAAAAAAAAAAATAGAACATGCTGCATTTTTCCTGCACTGGAACGTAGTAAAATGCATCAAAAACACACTGGACCCTAGTATAGTGAAAAAAGAAGAAAAAAAAGCACCTGGCATGCATTCAAAAACGCATCAAAAATGCACCAGAATGCATTAAAAACGCACTTGTAGAAACACATCCAGAACGGATCAGGAATGCGTTTTTGTGGTGTGATCCGGCCCTTTAAAGACTTTTTTGGTCCATGTAAAGAAGGGCCCATCTGAGAGGTGAACGCACATCCAAGGGGGGTTTGTTGGTGCTTGGCATGACTAGAGCCTCTTACACACGGTACGAAAATCAGAAGGGGATTATCGTTTGACAGGCTGTTGTCCAAAGTTCTTACCGTTAGTACAACAATTCTTTTAACAATTGTTTTCCAATTTTTGGCCTACAAATGCTGGATGACAGGCTAGTAAATTTTTGTCGAACGACAGCTCTGCGTCAGCTTTTCGGATAGTTAGTACACAAATCCATTACATAAAAGTCGAAAGTACAAACACGCATGCTCGGAATCGATCACTAAACACAAATTTAGCAGAAGGGGCCCAAAGGGTGGCGCTCAATAGCTGAAATTCCTTGTAGTACGTCACTGCCTTCGTGTTTGTGGCACGACAATTTGTGTAACATTGGTATGCAAGACGAGATCCTGCACACGCCCTTTTGACAAAAATCAAACACTCGGTTGTCCAACAATCGTACTGTGTACAATGCTTTAGTTTGGTTCACCTTGAGTGGATTTCACTTTTTCACACAAGCGAACTTTCGGGTATAAGGTTTTGAACGACTATAAGACTCACTTATTGGATGGAGTAAGCTTGAGTGGAATTTACCCTTTCACACACAGACTTATTTACGTATGAATTTAGTGTTTAATATTCACATAATTTATTGTGTTTATATTTATATTAAAATTTTTAATCAAAATTGTCACAGTTTAAGATTGTCACATTTAATTGCATATGTGTTATATACATAGCGCAGCATTAATATTTAGTTATGATCTAACACATACACTGTTGTACCGGCGGCTTTGTTTATTATACTTTTAATTAATATTTTGATGCGCAAACTTATTTATTTGTTTTTTTATGATTGCAGATATTACTAAAACTAGTAGCACCAGTCATCAATCAAAAATAAGTGAAGATGAACCACAATCACTGAAAGATACCAGTCCACCAGTTAAGAAAAGAAAGGTAAGATCCCTTTCCTCTCCTCTTATCAACATACCGTAATGTACCGTATATACTCGAGTATAGGCCGACCCGAATATAAGCCGAGGCCCCCAATTTACCCCCAAAAAAACTGGCAAACTTATTGACTCGTGTATAAGCCGAGGGTGAGACATGCCTGTCCATCCCTGTGTGTGTGTCCGTCCATCCCTGTGTGTCCGTCCATCCCTGTGTGTCCGTCCATCCCTGTGTGTCCGTCCATCCCTGTGTGTCCGTCCATCCATCCCTGTGTGTGTGTGTGTCCATCCATCCATCCATCCCTGTGTGTGTGTGTGTCCATCCATCCATCCATCCCTGTGTGTGTGTGTCTCCATCCATCCATCCATCCCTGTGTGTGTGTGTCTCCATCCATCCATCCATCCCTGTGTGTGTGTGTCTCCATCCATCCCTGTGTGTGTGTGTATCCATCCATCCCTGTGTGTGTGTGTCTCCATCCATCCATCCCTGTGTGTGTGTGTCCATGTGTGTGTGTGTGTGTGTGTGTGTGTGTGTGTGTGTGTGTGTGTGTGTGTGTCCAGCCTACCTGTGTCCCGAGCCTGTGTCCCGAGCCTCCGTCCCGTGCCTTGCCTCCTTGCCTCCGTCCCGTGCCGTGCCGTGCCTTGCCTCCTTGCCTCCGTCCCGTGTCGTGCCTTGCCTCCGTCCCGTCCCTTGCCTTGCCTCCGTCCCGTGCCTTGCCAGGATCGCCGCTCTTCGTCGGCGCCTCGGCGGCCATTCTAAAATTCAAAAGCCGCGCCTCCGCCTTCGCCTGTGATAGGCGGAACACTGAATTTCCCAGCAGCCTGTGTTCCGCCTATCACGGACATCGTCTCATCCTCGTCCGTAGTACGAGGATGAGCGGATGTCCGTGATAGGCGGAACACTGACTGCTGGGAAATTGAGTGTTCCGCCTATCACAGGCGGAGGCGGAGGCGCGGCTTTCGAATTGTAGTATGTCCGCCGTCTGTCTGCTCGATACGCTGATTGAGCAGTCAGACAGCGATGACTCGAGTATAAGCCGAGGGGGGCACTTTCAGCCTCAAAAAAGAGGCTGAAAATCTCGGCTTATACTCGAGTATATACGGTATATGATTTCTGAATTCCCTTTAAGATTAGGTCGATTCAAAAAACCTAGAGATGCTGTCACCTTCCAGGAAGGTGACAGTGTCACTGCTAGATGCCTTCCCCTGATTCTCTTATACTTTTACAGAGCTCCTTCCTTTTTCATAGGCAGCATTGCCAAGGTGTGAGGATCTCCTTTAAGTATTTCACAGGCAACTGCAATTTACTCAGAGCATCCTAGACCAAAATTTTAATTTACATTTCACAATCTATTCCCTTTTTTTTTTTTTTTGGAGGGGGATAGATTTGAATTGATCAAGTTCAGCCAATATCGTAGATGGACAATTTCGCTGCACACCCAGAGCCATGTGTCAGGTCACCCAGTTTGCCCAAGTATAGTCAGTTTAGACATGGATAACTACTGAATATGGAGCAATTGGATATGATTTCTAGTTACCCTTGCTCTTGAAACTAACATTTACCTTGTCGGGGTGAACAAATAGATTCACAAATTTAGAAGAAAACCAGTCCAGTGTATTTGCAGGTAGGGGTCTCTGAACGCTAATTTTGAAAACACTGGTTGGCTGTTTGCTTGTTTTTTTTGTTTTGTTTTTTGTATGCAACCTGGCCACTAGGACCTGTCTAACCCTGCTCTGTCTGCATATCCCTAGATTTGATGCTTAATAAAAATTACTAATTTATCATGCAGAAACGAAACAGAAAAAAAAGCAAAAAGAACAGTAGCGACTCTGAAACCTCATTGATTTCACTTACCACTGATCAGGAAGACTCCAGTATTGTTGAAAGTGTTGAAAATGATGGTGAATTTGAGAGCCTTGCAGACTCTGTCACTTGTGAAAACGTACAACCCACTGCACAAACAATAGAAAATGCAGATACTACCAATTTTCCCTTTGAAAGTGGTGAGGTTAGAACAGAAACAAAAGATGGTGAAAATTCTAGTAGAAGGGATACAGTATCAATACCCATTAAAGATATACCACTTAGCAAAGACAAATATGAAGACAAAGACAGAGAGCCCAAAATGTATGTGAGAGTTGAACTTTCAGCCTCCTCAAAGAATGAAGGTTCTGAAGGCACAGAGACAAGTTCTGATAACTTAGACGTTAAGAGTGTCAGTGAGAAAGAGGTCTCGCTAAATGAGAAAATGACAGTTGACCCAGTCATGGAGCTTAAAACAGGCATGTCACGCGCATCTAAAGTCAATTGTGAGGTGGAAGACAGAGGTACGCAAAATAATCAAGAACCTCAAAACAAAATGACGTTTCCTACTAAGTTAGAATGTAGTTCTGACCCAGTAAAAGAAGTGAAAGCTTCTCACAGTGACATGGACACAACAAGCGAATGTGAACTCAGGGAAAAAATTAAGCTTGAAAATAAGCACAGTAGTCAAAATGTAAAGAGAAATGAAGGATCGAAAAATATCTCCAGCAGTGAAAAAGACACTAGTGGCACGTGTAAACCAAATAAAGACACAGAGAATACAACACCTGACTTACATGAAAGAAATCAAATTTCAAATAAGTCAGCTACTTCTGGAGCACCTCTTGATGTAGATGCAAGATCTGAACTTGAAAAGACCAATAACAAAGTGGCACCTGGCCACAAGGATAATAATAATGAGAGCACAAAGGTAGATGCCTTCACAAGGATTCCAGTTGACAAGGAGAATAACAACTGTGGACAGGCAAAAATGAATACAAGGTCTGAATCTGAAAGGACAACAAAACAACAAAATAAAAATGAGAAAGAAACTGACAAAAGTACTAAAGGCAGTCCATCAGAATCCTCTAACACATTCATCCAGAAGGATTCAAATAAAAATGAAGACCGGCAAGGAACTAAAAACAAGAATAAAAATAAAAATACATCACATGAAAAAGAAGATTCTAAAAACAATGAAAACACTAAGGTAAGTTCATATAAAATTGTCTAATACTTTGTGTTTGTGGGCTAGTGTGCTGCTTTTCGAAAACCTAAATGTCACTTGGGGAGCTAAAAACATAGGACAGATAAAATAACACAATGACAACAGGGACCTAGACCTATAATATAGATTGGGAGTAGGGAAATAGACTATAGACCTATAAATACCCATGGAACATAGGTCAGGATAGGTCATAGAACTTTCAATTCATAAGACCAATAGTGTAAGGCTCTATTCACACTAGCGCGACTTGTCATGCCCAGAGTCGCATAACAAGTCACAGCCATTCATTTCAATTGCACCAATTCAGATCGGTGCACGTTAAAGTCGCAGTGTTTATGAAAATGTGCCTGCATTTAATGCGACTTATATCCATTTTGTGTAAAGTCGGATTAAAGTCACACACCAAAAGCTCACTGGACATTGTGCGATTCTGGAGTTGTGCTAGTGTGAATGGAGCCTAAAAGAAGCAGACCTGTAGGTGAAGGTAATGGCTTTGTAGGCTGATTTCTGTTTAAGAAACCAGGCCTTTTTACACTAAATCACTTTGAGTCTAGATGTCTTCTGTTTTGGTGATGTTTCAGTTCCACAGATTATACATTGTGTTTGTCATCTACCTGAATATGTTAGACATATTTTTTTTTGATAGAGCTTTGATTTGGTAGCAAATCTGAATTTTCTTTATCGTACATCAAAGGACACAGAGCATTATTCATGACTATCTGGGTTATACGCTACCTTTAGGTGATTGGACACTGGCAACCAATAGCAAGAAGGTTCCTCCCGTATAACCCCTCCCATACGGGAATTACCTCAGTTTGTTCGCCAGTGTCTTCAAGGTGATGGTCACGAACGTTGAAGCTCTTCAATTTCTTCAATAGATGTCTCAGTGAGGATGTTGTAATCGGATGGTACCCGAGCCTCGGTGCAAGAACGAGGTTTTGCTTGTAATTTGTCCTTTATGGTGCTGGACCCTTGTGTAGTGGTATTCTGGTCAATAACTTGCCCAAGATAACCAAAAGGGTGCTTTACAGGTCCAAGGGTGTGGACCCCAAAATGGGGCACCCGGTCCATGAAGGTCCACAGAGGCGCTACCCGCTGTGATGGGGGAAGATTGGCCCTGGTATTCCAGGTTCTGCAGCGTGGAGTGGTGAGTACTCCCTCTGGGATGGCTGATTTATATTCCCCTCTGTTACTGTGTCCTCCTTTTTAATGTTGAAAGTTACATACTGTCTCCAACTGCTTGAGCACACTAGGGTGTGTGCATGTGCCATGTGCGTGTGCGAAAGTTCACGTGTCGCACGAGGACGACTTCTGACACCTTATAGGCTGGAGTTCCCTGGCGTGTGCTGTGGAGACACAGAGCTGTTTGTTTTGGGAACGTGAGTCTGATTGGTGGGGAGTGTTTTATAGGCTGTAATAGCTGCTGTATGCTGGATTGCAGCTGGTGGCTCGCAGGGAGTACTGTCTTCCTTTATACTTGTAAGCAATGTCTTCCAGAAAAAGAGGAACAGGGAGCAAGGCAAATGCAGGGGTAAGAGTACCTCCTTGTGGATATTGCCCCAGTCTCCCCTGAAAGACCTGCAGCTTCTGGCCTGACTGAGCCATTGCACTTGTCAGGCATTGTGGCCACTGCCAGTGTCCCTGCCTCAGCTTATGTTACCAAGGATGATTTGGCGTCTGCCTTAGCTGGCCTTGAGGGCAAAATAGCAGGTATGATTGCCTCGGTAACACAAGGAGGGAGGAAACATAATAGATCTCCCTCTCCTGAGCCTGTCCCCAGTGGTGAATCACCTGAGCATCAGGACTCTAATAGCCAAGCAGGTCCAGGTGATCCAGAGCCAGAGTGGAAAGAGGAAGTGGTCACAAAGGATCGGGAAGAAGGAGAGGCTGAGGACTCAACAGGGAATTCTGGCTCAGAAGAACCATTCTCAGCCTCCCATTCCCAAAAATTGTTCATCCAATCTCTGGCAGAGATGGTTCGAGCTGGGTTTAAATTACCCCCAGTTCAGGAGACTGGACCCTCCTGTTCTACTTTGGGATCCCTGTGACCTCAGCAAGGTCCCCAAGCTTTTCCTGTGCATCCATTATTTGAGCAGGTGATTTACGTAGATTGGGATCATCCTGACAGGATATACTTGCCTCCAAAAAGGTTTTCCTTGTTATAACTTATGGAGGAGAAATTCAGGAAGAAGTGGGATACACCTTTAGAGGATGCCGCCATTTCTTCAGTGAATAAAAATGTAACCTGGATAACAGCCAAGTATTTAAGGATCCGGCTGATAAACTAGAATCCTGTTAAAAGCCTCCTTTGCAGTGGCCGGCTCAGCAGTTCAGCCAGCGGTAGCAGCTATCGGCATCTGCCAGTCCCTAAAGGACCATTTTAAAAGGTTGGTAAGGAACCTACCTTGTCAAGAGGAGACTACCGAGGAATTATCGGAGCTCCCTCGCGCTTTGTGCTTTGCAGTAGACGCATTAAAAGACTTGATTCAGCAGATGTCTCTTTGTGCACTGCTGTCAGTACATATGCGCAGACTGTGGTGGCTAAAGAACCGGTCTGCCAAGATGCCGTGTAAGAAACTTCTTGCTGCTTTTCCTTTTCATGGAGAACGCCTGTTTGGCGAAGATCTGGATAAGTATATCCAAAAGATCTCAGGAGGAAAGAGCGCCCTACTTCCTGTTAATAGGAAGAACAAACAGCCTTTTAAAATTCCTCATGCTCTAGGGCCTAGTTCTTCTGCCAAGCGGTACCGACGGCCTCAGCAGTCTGGGTTTAAAAAAATCACAGGGTCAGAAAAAACCCTGGACTCAAAGGTCAGCCAAGCCCAACTCCAAGTCTACCCTGTGAAGGGGCGCCCCCGCTCTTACGGGTGGGGGGGAAGACTTCGGCTGTTTTTGGATGCTTGGGAGGGACTGTTTCAGGCCAGGTGGGTCATAACACAAGGTTACAGAATAGAGTTTCGGGAGTTTCCTCCAACTCGATTTCTGAGCTCAAGGGTTCCGGCGGAACCGGGGAAAAGGAAATGTCTGTTCCTGGCCTTGGAGCATCTGCAGATGCAGGGGGTAATTGTCGAGGTCCCGCACGAAGAAAGATTCAAGGGGTTTTACTCAAACCTTTTCACCGTACCGAAACCCAATGGGGAGGTAAGGCTTATTTAGCGTCCATAGACATAAAGGACGCGTACCTTCATGTGCCTATCTGCATCCTGCATCAAAGGTTGCTGCGTTTCGTGGTAAAAGGGTGCCATTTTCAGTTTGTGGCATTGCCATTCGGTTTAGCCACGGCCCCTCGAGTCTTCACAAAGATTCTGGCACCAATGTTGGCAGCCCTAAGATCCCAGGGAATTGCCATAGTAGGGTATCTGGATGATCTTCTGAAGGATCAATCTTATCCCATCCTGGTTCAAAACGTTTTAAAAATGGTTCAGGTTTTACAGCACCTAGGCTGGATTCTGAATATAGACAAATCAACCCTTCATCCAACTCAAGTATTGATGTATCGGGTCTAATTTTTTTGGATACCACTAGAGAAAAGGTATTTTTACCCCCCTTAAGGATCAACTCCATAGTGGAGCTCGTCCGGAGGGTGAAAAGAGAAGAGAAACCATCTGTTCGGCTGTGTATGAGGTTACTGGGCAAGATGGTGTAGTCTTTCAACACAGTTTCTTATGCTCAGTTCCACTCCATATTGCTCCAGAACAACATTCTGAAAGCCTGGGACAAGACTGCTCAAACCTTAGATCATCCTATGACTCTGTCCCCACAGACACAACGGAGCCTTTCTTGGTGGTCGAAAACCAACCTAAAAGTCGGAAGATCTTTTCCACCAGTGGCTTGGAAAGTGGTGACTATGGACGCCAGTCGTCTGGGCTGGGGAGCAGTCCTGGAGGAGGCATCAGTCCAGGGGGAGTGTTCTCAAACAGAGAAGACCTTGCCCATTAATCTTTTGGAAATTCGGGCAGCCCGGCTAGCTCTGCGTTTAGGAAAATCAAGGTACGGGGTCTTCCGGTCCGAGTCCAATCCAACAACTCCATGGTGGTCCCATATATCAACCACCAAGGGGGCACCAAAAGCCCAATGGCCCAGAAAAGAAGTGGATCACATATTGACATGGGCAGAAAGGCATGTGCCGTTTCTTTCGGCAGTATTCATATCGGGGGTGGACAATTGGCAGGCAGACTTTCTAAGTCACCAAAAATTGTTGCCTACATCCCAAGGTTTTTCTCCAAATTTGTCAACATTGGGGGACCCCGGATGTGGATCTCCTACCACCCAGGTTCAATGCCAAGCTGGACAGGTTTGTGTCCAGAACCAACGATTCGCTTGCAGTTGGGACAGATGCATTGGTGGTTCCTTGGCACCAGTATTCCCTGTTGTATGCCTTCCCTCCAATTCCCTCCAATTCAAATTCTTCCACACCTGCTACGCAGGATACAGGAAGAACAAAAAATTGTGATCCTGGTGGCCCCAGCCTGGCCCAGGAGGTCTTGGTACACAGAAATTGTGAAGTTGGCAGTAGGGGACCCATTGCTCCTTCCGTTCCGTCCGGACCTGTTGTTTCAAGGGTCCATATTTCATCCTGCTTTACGGTCGCTGAATTTGATGGCCTGGCTATTGAGGCCAGGATATTAAAAGGCCATGGGGTCAGGGGTTCAGTCTTGTCTACTCTGATAAGTGCTAGAAAGCCGGTCTCTGTGGCCATTTACTACAGAGTCTGGAAATCATACATTTCCTGGTGCGAAGGGAAAGGATGGAACCCTCGTAAGTATAAGATTGGGAAAATCCTTGCCTTTCTTCAGGCAGGAGTGGACTTAAAATTGGCCTTAAGGCTGAAATTTGACCCTTAATTGTGCCTATCAGCTTTTTTCCATAGACTGATTGCATCCCATTCTTTGGTGAGTACCTTTGTTAAGGGAGTATCGCACCTAAGGCCTCCGGTTAAACCACCCTTATGCCCCTGGGACTTGAACTTGGTGCTGTCAGCTCTTAAGGGTCTACCCTTTGAGCCTATTAGGCATATTCCCTTAGTCCTATTGACTAGAAAATGAGTCACATTTGCACATTTGCACATATTCAATATTCTTTATACACAAATAATTTTTATGTTTGTGATATTGTATTTAATCCATATTGGGAATAACACATTTTTTGGTGGATTTTATTAATTACACTTTTGCACATTTGCACATATTGATATATCTATACAATTAATTTTGAATCTTTTGATATATGTAACATTCCCTTTGCATTTTATATATATATATTTTAAATAGATGCACTACTATTATTTATGATAATTTATTTATTTCACTGAGAATCCTTATTTATAAGAAACTATATATGATTCCTTTATCTAGGTAGCGCCACATAAACACTGTTGATTTAGATTTTGGAGTGCAGAGAACACTTTTATATGTGAGCAGCTTCCTAAAATTAATATCAGACCCATCTGGCAAAGGTTGTGTGCAACAGTATTTACCAAATTTACAGTCTTTTTGGTGGCCATAACCTCGACTAGAAGAGTGTCAGTTAGCCGCCCTTTCATGCAAAGAGCCTTACTTGGTTCTACATCGCCCTCATCAGGATTTTTTGCCAAAAGTAGTTTCCAATTTTTATTTAAATCAGGATATAATTTTGCCCTCCTTCTTTCCAAACCCCAAGTCTAGGGAAGAAAGGTTACTTCATTCGCTTGATGTAGTGAGGGCTATCAGTCTACTTAAGTATGTCAGCTCCATTCAGGAAGACTGACTCTCTCTTTATTCTGCCGGAGGGTCAGAAAAAAGGACCGGCAGCTACAGGTTCAACTATCTTGAGGTGGATTCGCCAGGCTATCATCCAGGCGTATGAGTTGAAGCACAGGATTCCACCTAGAGATTTGAAGGCACATTCCACTAGAGGGGTTAGTGCATCATGGCAGTGCATTGACAAGTGTCTATGGCTCAGGTCTGCAAAGCAGTTGCTTGGTCTTCGGTTCACACGTTCACCAGGTTTTACCAGGTGGATGTTAGATCTCAAAAGTAGACTGTTTTTGGCCACAGCGTGTTGCAGGCAGCCTCATAGAACCGGGGGCTGTTTGGGACTTGTATCGGTTGTGACTCCCTCCCCTCAGGTGCATTGCTTTAGGACATCCCAGATAGTCATGAATAATGCTCTTTGTCCCGTGATGTACGATAAAGAAAAATAGATTTTTTTAATACAGCTTACCTGTAAAATCCTTTTCTTTGAGTACATCACGGGACACAGAGATCCCTCCCCTCTTTTCTGGGACTTTCATTGCTTGCTACAAAACTGAGGTAATTCCCACATGGGAGGAGTTATATGGAAGGAACCTTCTTGCTATTGGTTGCCAGTGTCCAATCACCTAAAGGTAGCGTATAACCCATATAGTTATGAATAATGCTCTGTGTCCCGTGATGTACTAAACAAAAAAAAGGATTTTACAGGTAAGCTGTATTAAAAAATAATTTTTTTATATTCTTGCTTTTTATTGGGAATAAATAGGGCAGCACAGCAGCTCAGAGATTAGCACATATGCCTTGAAGGACTGGGGTCCTCGGTTTGAATTTGCATGTTCTCCCTGTGTTTGTGTGACTTTTCTCCAGGTACTCCATTTTTTTTTCTTTTGGCACTCTCCAAAAACATGCTGGTAGATTTATTGGATTCTTTTTAAATTGGCCTTACTGCATGTGAGATAGAAATCTAAGATTGTAAGCTACCTGAGACCAGGGAATGATGTGAATGAATAATATGTAAAGTGGTATGTACATTAATTGTGCAATATAAATACCTTTACTATGGCAACAGTGCTAGCACCACACAGTTACAGAACATTGTAGCCTGGACTCCACTCTTTCTAATTACCAAAAGTCACCATCATTATGGATCACTACTATAACAATCTTCTGCTATAGGGAGGGATTGGACAGAAATGCAACATCTCTACTGAGCTTCTGTACTGACAGGAAGTGACATGACATTACTACAATCCCGATTTAAGCAAAATGCAAGCCAATTGTCACTTAATTGCTTCCACACATTCTACAACTATTAGTTAGTCCCCCCTACCCCTATCCATGTCCCGACATGTTTCCTGGGATCTGCACTCCCATTGGCAGACCGAGGACCAGCATGGCAGGTGCCACCGGGTAGTAGGGAGGGAGATCTCACCTTTCTACTCATTGGGCGGCACAGTGGTGTAGTGGTTAGCACTCTCACCTAGCAGTAAGAAGGGTTGCTGGTTCAAATCCCAACCACGACACTATCTGCCTGGAGTTTGCATGTTCTCCCTGTGCCTGCGTGGGTTTCCTCCAGGTACTCTGGTTTCCTCCCACACTCCAAAGACATGCAGGTAAGTTAATTGGCTTCTGTCCAAAATTGACCCTAGTAGATGAGTGGGGACCTTGTATTGTGGGCTCCTTGAGGGTAGGGACCAATGTGAGTGTGCAATGTTCAGGGATAGGGACAATTGTAGACACTCAACTCAGGTTGAACAGGATGGACTGGTGTCTTTATTCAACCTTACTAACTATGAAACTATGAAACTAAGTGATGTGTAAAACATCACTTCCTGGTCAGGCTATCATGCTCCATTGCCCTCTAATAGCTTCAGAGGGCACATTTTTTAAAGACAATTTCTCTCATTAAAGATTGTGATATGGGGTGATTAAACTTGAGGTGAGTGTTTTTAAATACAATTTTGTGCTAATATTGTGTGACACAAAAAATGGAAACCCTATTCTATTTTTCAGGGTGGCAGCAAAAAGGTTAAAAACAGAATGGATACAGAAATTAAAAAACTGGTGTTTAATATAGAATAAAATAGGTATTAAAAGTAAAACAATTAAAATGTTTTCTTATTTCTTCAACCAGAAGGCCACAGATACTTCACACCTACAAGATGAAGTTGGAAAAACTTCAAGTAAAGAAAGGGCGCATAACAAAGAGGAACAAATGGCTATCAGAAGGTGAAGTATGATGAAACTCTTAGGGCTATGTCAGATGGGCAATTCTGTAGCTCGCAATGCTTCACCAGTAAAACATTATAAATAAGTGTATATATGGTTTTAAATCCAGTAATGCACTGTTTCACTCTGCTCTGCACATGTTCAGTTGCTCGCTATTTTTAGGCTCTGCTAAGTTTGTAAAGGCCGATCTGCTGACAGCCTTAAAACGGAATTAAACCCTTCTATCCTTTACAGAAAGGGAAGCTGCTTCTGTTTGATCTGCAACTGCCATGGTGCTACGCATGTGATCAGTTATGACACCAGTCAAAATGACAGTTTGGTTGAGGAAACAAGTGCATGTGACAGTTAGCAATTCCGGCATTATCTGAATGCAACTGTTTATTTAAAACCTCTAAATCGATGGGCTTAGTTCCGCTTTATGAATCAGGGGCTCTGGGCTTCAGCAAAATGGCAGCTTCCAGCAAGAAGAAACAGGAGCAATACTGGAGGCAATTTACAACACATACTAATTTTGGTAGCATAACTATTAATGTGAAATGTATGTTCGGCTAAAGAACATTATTTGTTTATCAAGCTGTTATGGGTAAAGTTCAGTTTTCTTTAGTGAGGGAATCATTTATAGTAGTGATAATACATAGTAACATAGTAGGTAAAGTTGAAAAAAAGTCCATCAAGTCCAACCTATGTGTCTGATTTTATGTCAGTATTACATTGTATATCCCTGTATGTTGTGGTTGTTCAGGTGCTTATCCAATAGTTTTTTGAAAAAAATAACAACTGCCTGTGGAAGAGAATTCCACATCCTTACCGCTCTTACAGTAAAGAACCCTCTACGTAGTTTAAGGTTAAACCGATTTTCTTCTCATTTTAAAAGTTTTATCCCTATTGTTGGGGTCCCCAGTATGGTATTTGCACATTTAAATCTTATCCCCCCTCAAGCGTCTCTTCTCAAGAGAGAACAAGTTCAGTGCTCACAACCATTCCTCATAACTGTCATCTAGACCCTTTATTCGTTTTGCTGCCCTTCTCTGGACTCTCTCCAGTTCCAGCACATCCCTCCTGAGGACTGGTGCCCAGAACTGGACAGCATACTCGAGGTGCAGCCGGACCAGAGTCTTCTAGATTGGGAGAATTATCATTTTATCTCTGGAGTGAATCCCCTTTTTAATACATGCCAATATTCTGTTTGCTTTGCTTTCAGCAGCTTGGCATTGCATGCCATTGCTGAGCCTGTCATCTACTAGGACCCTCAGGTCCTTTTCCATCCTAGATTCGCCCAGAGGTTCTCCCCCTAGTGATTAGATTGCATTCATATTTTTGACACCCAAATGCATTATTTATAATTTTTCTACATCAAGCCTCATTTGCCATGTAGTTGCCCACCCCATACATTTGTTCAGATCTTTTTGCAAGGTTTTTACATCCTGCGGAGAAGTTATTGCCCTGCTTAGCTTAGTATTATTCACAAATCCAGAGATTGAGCTGTTTATCCTATCCTCCAGGTTGTTTATGAATACTTAGTGGCATTTGTGTAGTAATGGCTTAGTTCTATCATCTCGACCATGCAGCCCATCTTTCTTCAAGTGCCTCTTTATTGTGCATCTTGAAATGGCCACACCACATGTTTTCAGAGTGTCCTGTATTTCACCTGAAGTTATTTGTGTTTTTTTTTTTTGCATCCTGAACAATTTTCCTGGCAGCTGTGGCTGAAATTTTAGTTGGTCTACCTGACCGTGTTTGGTTTCAACAGAACTCATTTTCCACTTCTTGATTAGAGTTTGAACACTGCTGATTGTCATTCTCAATTCCTTGGATATCTTTTTATATCCTTTTCCTGTTTTATACAGTTCAACTACCTTTTCCTGCAGATCCTTTGACAATTCTTTTGATTTCCCCATGAGTCAGAATCCAGAAACGTCAGTGCAGCCCTGGATGAAAGATGCAAGGGTCTGTCAGGATTACAGAAACTCATTGACCTTTTATACATGCACACTAATTACAAGCTAACAGATCACAGGTGAGGATGGTTACCTTTTAATAGCCATTCAAACCCCTTTGTGTCAACTTGTGTGTATGTTATCAGGCCAAAATCACCAGGGTATCTAAACTTTTGATCAGGGTCATTTGGGTAGTTTCTGGTGCCATTATGATTTAAAAAGAGTAAACACAGTTGATTGATAATAAATGGCTTCAGCCAAACGCTAACCATAAGTGAAAGAAATGTTTTTGTGTTATCATTCATATTCTCTGAAAAATGGTCAAGAAATCATAAATTCTGCCAGGATATGTAAACTTACAAGCAGAATACAATTGATGTTAGGCTAACTGGCCTGTAATTCCCAGTGATGTATTGTGGCGCTTTTTTAAATATTGGTGCTACATTGGCTTTTCTGCAATTAGCTGGTACTATTCCAGTCAGTAGACTATTCGTAAAACTTAGGAACAATGGTCTGGCAATTGCTTGACTGAGTTCCTTAACCACTTCAATACCAGGCACTTTCGCCCCTTCCTGCCCAGGACAATTTTCAGCTTTTAGCACTGTTGCATTTTGAATGACAATTGCGCAGTCATGCAACACTGTACCCAAACTAAATTTTTATCATTTTCTTCCCACAAATAGAGCTTTCTTTTGGTGGTATTTGATTACCTCTCGGGGTTTTATTTTTTTCTAAACAAACTAAAAAATACTGAAATTTTTGAAAAAAATACCTTTTTCTTTGTTTCGGTTATACAATTTTGTTTTCTCCTTCACTGATGGGCACTGATAAGGTGGCACTGATGAGGTACTGATATGTAGAATTGATGGGCACCAATAGGCGGCACTGATGGGGCACTAACAGGTGGCTGTGATGGGCACTGATAGGCAACACTGATTGGCACTGATAAGCGGTACTGATTGGCATTGACAGGTGGCACTGATGGACAGCACTGATGATGAGGTACTGTTGAGGTTTTGACAGGTGTTACTGTAGGGCACTGATTGGCAATGTATTGGGCACTGTCTGGTTACCTTTTTGGCACATCTGATGGAGCTGTGCTGATAATCAACATGCTGATGTCCACTTCCCGGACATCAATCTATTATTGACCAGACGGGAAGTGGTTAAGGACCCTCGGGTACAAGCCATCTGGTCCCACTGACTTATTAGCGTTACGTTTTTCAAGTCTATTTTTAATTCTGTTCTCTGTTAGCCATGAGGTTGCTTCCTGTGATGTGTCATGAGGATAAACATTGCAGCTTCCCGATTCCCTCGTGAAGACTGAGGAGAAGAATAAATTCAATACCTTCGCTATCTCTCCATCCTTAGTAACCAGATTTATCATTCTTTATGGGACCAATATGATCTGACCTCCCTTTCTTACTATTTATATACTTAACCACTTCCCACCCGGCCAATGCATATATACGGCCGGGTGGGAGCCGTCTACTTCTGATAGGACGTTCAGGAACATCCTTCAGAAGCAGCGGGATCGCGCGTGCCCGTGCAGCGGCGCGATCCCGATGTGCTCGTGTCACCCGGACACGGCCCATCTCAGATCGGCAGGAGGGCTCTGTGATTGGCCCTCCTGATCACATGACGGCCGTGTCCAATCACGGCCGTCATGTGATGTAAACAAACAGCCGGTTGCTAGGCAATCGGCTCCTCCTCTCCTCACACAGAAGTCATCGCTGAGGAGAGCAGATCACTGCAGCCGGCTGATGATCAGTGAGTATGAGCTGCTTTACAGCTTTTTACTCACTGATCATCAGTCTAGTGTAAACACACAACACACCACACAGTATAAACACAATGTCCCCACATATGGCCCCAAAACATACATGTCCCCAAATAATAAAAACACATGTCCCTAATAATAAAAACATGTCCCCCACATATGTCCCACTAAAATCACATGTCCCAATGATTATCTGCACACATATGTACGTGATCACCTGCACACATATGTACATGATCATTTGCGTACATATGTCCGTGATCACACAAACCAATTATTATACACTTAACGGAATTTTTTTTACCAAAAACATGTAGCAGAATAAATTTTGGCTTAAATTTATGACAAAATTTGATTTTATTGGATTTCTTTTAAAATAGAAAAAAGAAAATATTGTTTTTTTTTTCCAAATTTCCGCTTTTTTTGCGCTTATATCGCAAAAAATAAAAAACGGAGTCGTGAATAAATAACACCAAAATAAAGCTCTATTTGTGCGAACAAAATGATAAAAATTTAATTTGGGTACAGTGTAGCATGACCGCGCAATTGTCACTGAAAGCGCAAGAGCGATGAAAGCTGAAAATTGGGCTGGGAAGGAAGGGGGCGAAAGTGCCCTGTATTGAAGTGGTTAAAGAAATTCTTGGGATTTTTTTACTCTCCTCCTTCACTAAAATGAAGTGCAATTTTAGCGATTCTGTCACTAGTGAAGCTTTTACAGCTACAGACTCTGGCATAGTCTTCGCCTCAAAATTATGTATGGACATATTTTCAGTTATGATGCAAGCTAATCTTTTTTTTTTTTTGTTCCTTTTTTATTTTTATTTTTATTTTATTTTTATTTTATTTTTTTATGATTGAGCCTGATCTATTACATAAATCAGTTTGTTCCTTTGTTAAAAATAAAGTTTTGTAATCTACATGAAAAAAAGGAGATGTGTACAACTTAGTCTGTTAATGCTTAATTCTTATTCCTACAGGGAACTTGATCCTGCTGATTGTATCACGCTATATTTCCATGTCATAGTTTCCAAACATTTTGATGTTAAAATCAATGAGGATACAGTGATAGTGAAAGGTGCGGGAATAGAAGGCTATCGGCCATGGGAAGATGCCATCTGCACTATGAGCTGCACAAAGTAAGTTGCACAGTTTTCTCATGTGGGATGTGGGATTTGGCCTTTGTTATTGAATTCTGTAAACCGGGTATTTTCAAAATAGTAGCCAAGGAGCATCAGCAAAGTTGTGAAATGGAGCCCAGCCACTCCACCTGCTGATTTTATATAAATAAGCAATATATTTAGACCCGGTTCACGCAGGGGCGATTTGTCAGGCGACTTAGCCACCTGACAAGTCGTGTTCCATTCTGTACTATGGAACTGTTCTAATAGGAACAACTGAAGTGGCTCCGACTTAGAAAAAGGTTCCTGTACTACTTTTGGGGTGACTTATACCTATACAGAAGTCATTTTGCAAGCCGCCACTGAAGTCGTGTGCAGGTCGACTCTGTAAGTCGCACTGCAAGTCGTGCTGCCCCTGTGTGAACCGCCTCTTACTATATGTGGAATTTTTTTTTTTTTTTTTTAAATATACCCTATCAAGCAAAGATTTTAGGCAGGTGTGAGAAAATTCTGTAAATTAAGAAGGCTTTCAGAAATTGAAGTTTATTTTTATCAATTAACAAAATGGAAAGTAAATGAACAGAAGAGAAATCCAAATCAAATCAATATTTGGTGTGACCACCATTTGCCTTCTAAACCGCACCAATTTTTCTAGGTACACTTGCACACAGAAACTCACCAGATGCTCGATGATGGTGGGCAAGATGCCAGCAGGAAAATCTCACCCGGACCATCTGCAGACGTGAACTGGCTTTTCCTAACATACAGGCTCTCTTGTGTAACTTTTCTTGTGACTTTGGACATCAGAGTCGCATGACAAGTCTTACCCCATGATTCCCAATGATATCCATTCATATCTGTGCGACCATAGATCTCAAGTTTACACAGGCATACCCTGAAATCGTGGCCGCAAAATCGGGCAACTTTTAAGTCGCGACAGTGTGAAAGGGGCATCATCTCATGATATTATTGATTGTAATTGACTACTATGCAAAGTAGCATAATATATGAATACGTTTCCAGATCCCATAAAGAAACTCATTAAAACGCATCTTCTGCCATATACTTACTTAACTTCTGGCAAATTTTCCATCATCTTCAATATTTGTGATAATATCTAATATAAGAGTATAATATATACTCGGGTGTGGATTTTTATTTTTTTTTAAAACTACTTGTCCAAGGGATTAAATTAGGGTCCCAATCTACTTGTCACTGATAAAAAAATAATAATAATTCCTAGGGGAGCTGCAAAGGCCAGAAGTCTGAACAAAAATGCTAATTTCTAATAAGAAAAAAATAAAGTATAATTGCCACAATCTATTCATAATCAAAATATATTATACGCATAATCAGCATCGGTATGCTTTCTATCAGGTGTGTGTGTGTATGTGTATATGTATATATATATATGTGTGTGTGTGTGTGTGTGTGTGTGTATATATATATCTATATTCAAATGTGGAGTACGGGCAAATCCTTTCATATCCTGTCTTTCCCAATTAAAGATTAAAGCCCTATACACACTATCAGATTATCTGCTGCGTTTTTCCTTCAGATTTACCAAAACCATATAATATGAGGACAAACCTTAGGAGTTTCAATGTGTATGCAATCAGGCAGGCCCTTCTACTACATGGTTTTGGTAAATCTGAAGGAAAAAAGCAGATAATCTGATAGTGTGTATGGGGCTTTAAGGAGAATTCCAGCCTGAGCTTTTTAGGCTGGGCTTCTCCTAAGTAGGGATGAGCCGAAACACCCCCCTGTTCGGTTCGCATCCAGAACATGCGAACAGGCAAAAAGTTTGTTCAAACACCATTAAAGTCTATGGGATTCGAACATGAAAAATCAAAAGTGCTAATTTTAAGGCTAATATGCCAATTATTGTCATAAAAAGTGTTTGGGGACCTGGGTCCTTCCCCAGGGGACATGAATCAATGCAAAAAAAAAAGTTTTATTTTCAGGAGCAGTGATTTTAATAATGCTTAAAGTGAAACAATAAAAGTGTAATATTCCTTTAAATTTCATACCTGGGGGGGTCTATAGTATGCCTGTAAAGTGGTGCATGTTTCCCGTGTTTAGAAAAGTCTCTGCACAAAATGTACTTTTCTAAAAGAAAAAAAAGTAATTGAAAAGTACTCGCGGCTATAATGAATTGTCGGGTCTTGGCAATACAGATAAAAGTCATTGAAAAAGACGGTATGGGGATTCCTCTGTTCATTACTAGACCCTAAAATCTAACCTAATTAGTATGAGCTAATTATCTAATCATTGACCCAGACTAGTTGTCTGAGAGAAGACTTTTCAGGTTAAGACTTTGTCTCCTAGCTCACTGACTGACTATTCAATACACATTACCATAAACATCAACACAGGGTTAATTAGCACAACAACAATGTGTGGAATACTCTACAAGCCAGACTAGACTCATTTACACAACAGACAGGTGGTTGGAGTTCATGACATTAGCATCTAACAGTTTGTGTCCCAACAGTATGATTCAGTCTATTGCTAATATGGCATATACATATCCAGAGTCTGTGTGTCTTGGGGGGGGGGGGGACATGGACCTGAATCCAAGTAACACCACCTCAGGGGTCCCCAGGCATACAGGGCCCATAATGGCAAGAGGCTTGCATTCAGTCCCCTCCAAAAGCCTCGGTCCTGGCTAGGTCTGTCACAAAGGGGAACCCCGAACCAAAATTAAAAATTTGGACTGGAGTCCCCCCAAATTCTATTACCAAGCCCTTCAGGTCTGGTATGGTTATTAAGGGGAACCCCGCGCCAAAATTAAAAAACAAAAGCTGTGCCGTTCCCCCCGAAAATCCATACCAGACCCTTATCCGAGCATGCAACCTGGCAGGCCGCAGGAAAAGAGGGGGGAACGAGAGAGCGCCCCCCCCTCCTGAACCGTACCAGGCCACATGCCCTTAAAATTGGGAGGATGCTTTGAGGTAGCCCCCCAAAGCACCTTGCCCCCATGTTGATGGGGAGAAGGGCCTCATCCCCACAACCCTTGTCCGGTGGTTGTGGGGGACTGCGGGCAGGGGGCTTATCAGAATCTGGAAGCATTCCCCCTTGCATCAAAGGGGGACGGGATCACCCTTTTATTGATTCACTTTAAGCATTATTAAAATCACTGCTCCCGAAAAAAACAGTCGTTACATGTCTCCTGGGGCAGGCCCCAGGTCCCCAAACACTTTTTATGACACTAACTTGCGTATTAACCTTTAAAATTAGCACTTTTGATTTCTCCCATAGCCTTTTAAAGGGTGTTCCGCGGCTTTCGAATTTGCCACGATCACCCCAAATTGTTCGCTATTTGGTGAACAGACAGCCCATCCCTACTCCTAAGGGTCATAGGAGTGCAATTTGTTTAGTTGTTTTCAGCGGAGAGTGGTCTGAAGTCCGCTCTCTGCTGACGTCCCTGCCATCTGCCCTGATTCTTGGTAGTCTCGGCGAGCCGCTGAGACAGCCTCTCCCTGCCCCTCCACAGCTCAGCTCTCCGATGAGATGCAGAGAGGAAAGACGCTGACTGTCAGTCAGCAGCTTTCCTCTCGGGGATCTGTGAGAACCGAGTCTTTGGCAGTGTTCAGTGGCTCGGTTCTCAGTGCAGAGATGGCGGGGGACAGATGGAGCATCAGTCTAATGCTCCATCCACCGAGGTAAGTATGAATCAAAAAAATAAATAAAAAGTAAACCCATACTTCTCTTTTAATTTGTCCTATGATGGAACTCGCTTGATAATAATGCAGAGCTACAGTAATTTATCCATACAATTGCACACAGT
Organism: Lithobates pipiens; assembly: GCF_037356315.1. Taxonomy (NCBI): domain Eukaryota; kingdom Metazoa; phylum Chordata; class Amphibia; order Anura; family Ranidae; genus Lithobates; species Lithobates pipiens. The sequence continues at coordinate 433,942,853 of NW_027507903.1, forward strand.
TACTTACTCATACATGCACACAGTCACTTACCCACAACTTTCAGGAAATCATGCGTAAGGGACATTAATCCCTTGAAAATACCTAGCAATAAAACTCTCATTCAGTGGCATTATAATACAGACAGCTGTTTCCTTTTTGCCATAAAAAGTCATAAATTACCTAAACATAATTTATGGCTTTTATTTTATCAGTTTAATAAAAATGGTACAACTGTTTCATTCAGTTATAATACCACTGAATGAGACAGTGTTATCGCTAGGTATTTTCAATGGATGCATGTCCCTTTTTAAATCTTGAAATGGCTTTGTCAGGATGGAAAATATGAGGGGTTGATGTTTTGTTTTTTGGCAGAGTTGCTTTTAGGAATGTCTGGGACTTTTAAAAACAAAAGGGGCTGCAACACCGTGGACTTTTACCCCCTTCCTGCCCAGGCTGATTTTCAGTTTTCAGCGCTGTCACACTTTGAATGACAATAGCACATGCAACACTGTACCTAAACTAAATTTTTATCATTTAGCTCACACAAATAGAGCTTTCTTTTGATGGTATTTAATTACCACTGTTTTTATTTTTTTGCTACATAAACAAAAAAAGGTAGAACATTTTGAACCCAACCCCATCCCCCCTTCCCCCTCACACAAACATATTTTGTTTTTTGTTTTTCTTAAAATTATGCAAATAAATGTTCTTCATAAATTTAGACCAAAATGTATTCTGCAACATTTATTTGGCAAAAAAAACCCGAATCAGTGTACAGTATTATTTAGTCTATAGGAAAGCATATATGAGTCTACAAACTATGGTATATATCTAAAAATTGATCAGACCTGATTTACTTGCGGCCTATCTCATTTCTCAAGGCCCTAAAATGCCAGTGACAGTACAAATATCCCCCAACCGACTCATTTTTGGAAAGTAGACAGCCCAAGGTATTTAGTAAGAAGCATGGAGAGTTTTTTGAAGTTGTAAATTTTTGTCATAATGTTTTAAAAAAAAAAAATCACTTTTTTAAAAATATTTTTTACATACTGTGTGTACAGAGTGTAGTACATAGGGTTGCCACCTTTTCTTCAAGACAAACCCGAACATTTTCACGGCGCACGGCAATTTTTTTGTAGTACACGCTATAGGATTGTAAAATACCTTGGGTTACCCAAAAAGAGTAGTAATGAAGTGTGCTACACAGAACAGTTGCTATAGCCAAATTGCATTAACAGTGGAGGGACTTAAATGGGCATGATTAAATAAAACAAAAGCATTTAGTGTACCCATAAAATATGATTCGATTAATAAAAGAAATGTCAGTGACAATAGCCTACCTTAAAATTGGACACTGTCAGCCAGCAGGGCAGTGGACAGTGTCAGTAGGGCAGTAAATGGTCTCAGTAGAGCAGTAAATGGTGTCAGTAGGACAGTGTACAGTGTCAGTAGGACAGTGTACAGTGTCAGTAGGGCAGTGGACAGTGTCAGTAGGGCAGTGGACAGTGTCAGTAGGGCAGTACATGGTGTCATTAGGGCAGTAAATTGTGTCATTAGGGCAGTAAATGGTGTCAGTAGATCAGTGGACAGTGTCAGTAGAGCAGTAAATGGTGTCAGTAGGGTAGTAAATTGTGTCAGTAGATCAGTTGACAGTGTCAGTAGAGCAGTAAATGGTGTCAGTATGGCAGTAAATGGTGTCAGCAGGGCAGTAAATGGTGTCAGCATGGCAGTAAATGGTGTCAGTAGGGCAGTGTACAGTGTCAGTAGGGCAGTGTACAGTGTCAGTAGAGCAGTAAATTGTGTCAGTAGGGCAGTAAATGGTGTCAGTAGGGCAGTGGACAGTGTCAGTAGAGCAGTAAATGGTATCAGTAGGGCAGTGGACAGTGTCAGTAGGGCAGTACATGGTGTCAGTAGGGCAGTACATGGTGTCAGTAGGGCAGTAAATGGTGTCAGTAGGGCAGTAAATGGTGTCAGTAGGGCAGTGGACAGTGTCAGTAGAGCAGTAAATGGTGTCAGTAGAGCAGTGGACAGTGTCAGTAGGGCAGTGTACAGTGTCAGTAGAGCAGTAAATTGTGTCAGTAGGGCAGTAAATGGTGTCAGTAGGGCAGTGGACAGTGTCAGTAGAGCAGTAAATGGTATCAGTAGGGCAGTGGACAGTGTCAGTAGGGCAGTACATGGTGTCAGTAGGGCAGTACATGGTGTCAGTAGGGCAGTACATGGTGTCAGTAGGGCAGTACATGGTGTCAGTAGGGCAGTAAATGGTGTCAGTAGAGCAGTGGACAGTGTCAGTAGAGCAGTAAATGGTGTCAGTAGGGCAGTGGACAGTGTCAGTAAAGCAGTAAATGGTGTCAGTAGGGCAGTGGACAGTGTCAGTAGGGCACTAAATTGTGTCAGTAGGGTAGTAAATTGTGTCAGTAGAGCAGTTGACAGTGTCAGTAGGGCAGTGCGGTGTGACAAGAGGGGGTGTGGTGTGACAGGAGGTGGTGCTGCGGTGTGACAGGAGGTGGTGCTGCGGTGTGACAGGAGGTGGTGCTGCGGCGTGACAGGAGGGGATGCGGTGTGACAGGAGGGGGTGCAGAGTGTGACAGGAGGTGGTGCAGAGTGTGACAGGAGGTGGTGCAGAGTGTGACAGGAGGTGGTGCAGAGTGTGACAGGAGGTGGTGCAGAGTGTGACAGGAGGTGGTGCAGAGTGTGACAGGAGGTGGTGCAGAGTGTGACAGGAGGTGGTGCAGAGTGTGACAGGAGGTGGTGCAGAGTGTGACAGGAGGTGGTGCAGAGTGTGACAGGAGGTGGTGCAGAGTGTGACAGGAGGGGGTGCAGAGTGTGACAGGAGGGGGTGCAGAGTGTGACAGGAGGGGGTGCAGAGTGTGACAGGAGGTGGTGCAGAGTGTGACAGGAGGTGGTGCAGAGTGTGACAGGAGGTGGTGCAGAGTGTGACAGGAGGTGGTGCAGAGTGTGACAGGAGGTGGTGCAGAGTGTGACAGGAGGTGGTGCAGAGTGTGACAGGAGGTGGTGCAGAGTGTGACAGGAGGTGGTGCAGAGTGTGACAGGAGGTGGTGCAGAGTGTGACAGGAGGTGGTGCAGAGTGTGACAGGATGGGGTGCAGAGTGTGACAGGAGGGGGTGCAGAGTGTGACAGGAGGGGGTGCAGAGTGTGACAGGAGGGGGTGCAGAGTGTGACAGGAGGGGGTGCAGAGTGTGACAGGAGGGGGTGCGGTGTGACAGGAGGGGCCCGTGCAAATACAGAGGAGGGACAAATAGAGAAATGAGGGACAATTACAGATGAAAGGGGTGCAAATACAGAGGAGAGGGGAAATTACAGAGGAGGGGGGGGCAGTTACAGAGGGGGTGGCAAACACAGAAGGGTCAAAACATAAGGGAGAGAGAGGCGACAGGCAGCTGCTGGTGCAGAAGTTTTTAATAAAATAAATGCTAAAAAGCAATCCACTCACTCTGCATGTCAGAGCTGTATATGTCAGTCTGTGAAGTTGGCTGTCCCATTCTCCCCTCCGATCCACGCTGCTCTTATCACTGAATCGGGAAACTCATGTGAACTGTCAGCCTCTGATGATGGAGGCGTGGTTAAGCCTCTGGAATGCTCTGATTGGTCACAGCATCCCAGGCTGGCAGCTCACTGCAGTCTCCCCGCAGCTCTGTATCCTCGGCTTCCTCCAGCGATTCAGTGATAAGAGCAGATTGGAGGGGGGGATGGGACGTCCAACTTCACAGACTGACATATACAGCTCTGACATGGAGAGTGAGTGGATTGCTTTTAAGCATTTATTTTATTAAAACCTTCCGCACCAGCAGCTGCCTGTCGCCTCTCTCTCCCATATGTTTTGATTGCTCTGTAATTGCTCCCCCCGCCCGCCGCTCCGATGCCCCTGCTGTCCAGGTCCCCCTGTGTGCTGGGGCTCGTAAAAGGAGGCCCCATGGTACCCCTGTCAGCTGTCCGGGTGTGAGGCAGAGGGAAACCCGGGCACAGCCTCCTAAACCCGTACTGTCCGGGTCAAAACCGGACAGGTGGCAACCCTAGTAGTACAGCATCATCCTATAACTGGTATGACAGTGAAAAGGGACATAATTATTTGGCTCTCGCACAACCTTAACACTTTTAATAATTTTTAATAAGTTTTGAAAACCTTTCATCACTTTTCGCATTTTTTGTGATATCACTCACTACTCTACTGTCTGAGTGTAAAGACGTGGCCATTTTTGGCTTATTTACCTCAGTCATTAAATCTTTGACATTATTATCTACCTCAGTTAACATTATCATGAATATAATACTATCAATACTCCCCTCCTTATATATTTAATTACTAGAGTATATGATGGATTATCTTAACATTGTCTGACCGTTCAATAGCTAAATCGAATAAATTATAAATTGATATGGGTTTGTCCATGAGCTAACGCTCTGGTAATTGCTGCAGGTTTTGGCCCCATCTCCTCTGGGGCACTTCGGTGGGGGACATTTGTTTACGTTTGAAAAAGGCAAAACACTGCGCTACTTTAATCAAAATAGCGGCTAACATTCAAACATACAAAGTTATAATAAATGTGAAAAATAAAAATGTAGCGCTAAACAAACATTAAATTTGAAAAAAACCTTCTTTTTTGAGTAGGTATAAGTGACCTATACTCAACAAAGAAAAAGCTATTATGCTAATTAGCAAACAGGTGCAAACCACAATATGTGCAGAGGTATAATCCCTGGTGCTATATAAATACAACAGTGCATGGACAATATAATAACAGTAGGGTCACATGACATGGATCCTGAAAAGAAAAATATTGCCAGTTCATCAATCTGTACACAAGTCCACTTGTATGGAGAGAGAGTGGCCAATCTTCTCAAATAGACTTTAACTCAAAGTATCCACAAGACACATCACAGCAATCTGTTGGTCTATGGGAATATCTGTAGATGCAACAATCTGAAGGTAGAAGATGGATACGCTTACCAGAACAGTTGGACCCGCATGCCATACGACAATGGGTCAAAAGAGCTTGTAATCCCAACGGATTGTACTCCAACTTCTGGGAAGAAAGGGTCACGATGTGGAATCCTCTCAAGAGCATCCGCAGTCCCAAATAGAAATAGGTGGGTCGAATGATTGCCAGCCAGTAATTCCCATGTTCAGGGGTGAAGGTACCTCAAGAACCCAATGTATCCCACTTTCAATTCAGGAGTTCGTGCAGGTAGCATATAAACGGGAAAAGAAAAAGAAAAGGCTCCGGATGGTGTAGGTAAAAAAAACAATAGTTTTTAATAAAAAATGCGTATTATAGAAATATAAAAAGTGATCACAAAAAAACGAATAAACTAGAAACAAAGCAAGGTGAGTCAGCATGGCGTCAGAAGCTGGTGCTTCTTCCCCAGACTGCAGTGCCTATGGACGCTTTGTTGGCGGTCCTGGAAATGTTCATTGCCAGGGCGGAGGCGGGGTGCAGGTGCAAGGGGGTAAAAAATGTCCCCTGCTCCCCCCCCGTCCTCAGGGGAAAGCTATGATTCAGACTCGGGCCTTGCAGTTACTGGCGGCCCCTGTTCTGACGCCTCAGAGGATTGAGACCAGGACAGTGAGGATGATTCCGTGTCTGGGTCAGCGAAGGAAAAGGCGCTAGTTGGAGCATTTATCACCGCTGTTCGGGATAACCTGAAAATACAGAATGCAGCAGAATCTTCTTCTGAGGTGCCGGTTCCCTTTGGGCCCCGTAAACCGACCCGTACACCCAAGGTGTTTCTGTATTTGACCTATTTTGATAAGTTCATCTACAAGGAATGGGGAAGCTTGCAATGGGCCTTTTCAGTCCCAAGAAGAATGGCGGTGTGTTACCCCTTTTGAGGAGAGCCTCCTTAAAAAATGGCAGCTCCTCCGGTTGTTGACTCCTCAGGTATCCAGGTTGAATAAAGTAACCACGATTCCGGTAGAAGGGACTCCTGCATTCAAGGACCCTACCGACAGGAGAGCTGAGGCATTGGTTCGGTCCATTTTTACGGTAGCGGGGTCAGCATTACGACATGTACTGGCCACGGCCCTGGTGTCGCAGACGCTTACTGAGTGGGCAAAACGATTGCACCAGGAGTTGGAGAAGCAACAGTCTTCCCATGTCTGCATAGAGCTAGCAGACCAGTTGGTGCACAGCCTTAAGTATGTCTGTGATGCAGCCCTGGATACAATCCCCCTGCTCTCTAGAGCATCGGTATCAGCAGTGGTGCTACGGCGCCTGATTTGGCTGAAATGCTGGTCTGCGGATCAAGCATCTAAAAAAGCTCTGGCGGATTTATCCTTCCTTGGTAAGAGGCTATTTGGAGCTTTGCTGGACGACATCATTAAGAATGTTACAGGTGGGAAGAGTACATTACTCCCACAGTCCAGGAAGGGTAAGGAGCCACACCGTAGGCAAGAGCCCTCCTTTTCCGCTCAGAAATGGCTTTTTCCCGCCAATACCAGGCACTGTATTTCGTATGAATCCTAAGGGAGAACTCCACGCCAAATGAAAAAAAAAACAGCATGGGTTCCCCCTCCGGAGGCATACCAGGCCCTTAGGTCTGGTAGGGATTTTAAGGGGAATCCCCTACGCCGAAAAAAAAACGGCATGGGGGTCTCCCCAAAATCCATACCAGACCCCTATCCGAGCACGCAGCCCGGCCGGTCAGGAAAGGGGGTGGGGACGAGCGAGCCCTCAACATGGGGGGGTGGGTGCTTTGGGGGAAGGGGTCGCCCCCACCCCAAAGCACCTTGTCTCCATGTTGTCTTCCCGACAACCCTGGCCGTTGGTTGTCGGGGTCTGCGGGCGGGGGGCTTATTGGAATCCGGGAGCCCCCTTTAAGAAGGGGGCCCCCAGATACCAGCCCCCCACCCTATGTGAATGAGTATTGGGGTACCATGTACCCCTACCCATTCACCTGGTGAAAAAAAGTAAATAAAACACAACACATAAGGGTTAAAAATAGTTTATTGCACAGCTCCGATGGTCTTCCGTCTTGGGGGTCTTCTCGCCGCCTCCTGGGGGTCTTCCGACTTCGGGAGTCTTGTCCCCCGAATTCGGTTCTTCTTGCCGGGCCTCTGCTTTCTTCCTTTAGCTCTTTTACTAGCGGAGGCCCGGTCTTCTGTCGCCGCCGCCCCTTCTACCGACTTCAGGGGTCTTGTCCCCCTCTTCGGTTCTTCTTGCCGGGCCACCGCTTCTTCTCCCAGCTCTTTTACTAGCGGTGGCCCGGTCTTCTGCCATCGCCGCCGCCGCCGCCTTCCGTTCTTCTGCTTCTTCCTTCTTGAGATGTTGACTCAACGCAATGCCAGGGACGCGGTGTGCGGTGACTTCTATAGGGACAAGGGGCAGGGTCACCGGTTGATGTCACATGGTGACCCCGACCATTATGATGTCACAGTCATGGAGGCTGCTGGGACTGTGACATAATGGGCAGGGTCACCATGTGACATCAACCGGTGACCCTGCCCCTTTTCCCTATATAAGTCGCCGCACACCGCATCCCTGGCATTGCGGCCGGAGAGAGTGTTGAGTCAACATCTCAAGAAGGAAGAAGCAGAAGAAGAACGGAAGGCGGCGGCGACTGATTCCGATAAGCCCCCCGTACGCAGACCCCGACAACCAATGGCCAGGGTTGTCGGGAAGGGGCCCTTGTCCTCATCAACATGGGGACAAGGTGCTTTGGGGTGGGGGGCCCCGCAGGGCTCCACCCTTGCCCTAAAGCACCCACCCCCCCATGTTGAGGGCACGTGGCCTAGTACAGCTCAGGAGGGGGGGGGGCGCTCGCTCGTCCCCACCCCCTTTCCTGACCGGCCGGGCTGCGTGCTCGGATAGGGGTCTGGTATGGATTTTGGGGGGACCCCCACGTCATTTTTTCCGGCGTAGGGGATTCCCCTTAAAATCCCTACCAGACCTAAGGGCCTGGTATGCCCCCGAAGGCATGCAGGTTTCATTAGTGAGACGGCATTATCGCAGCTCGCTCGCTACTATAGGAAAATTACATTTTCCTATTGCAGCCAGCGCGATGGGATCGCGCTGGTTAGAGAAGCCTGTCACCGGGAACCAGCGCCCGGACAGGCCCCGGCATCCCTGGTACGCCGAGCTAGTACGCCTGGTGGTGGATGCTCCTCGGATGTTGCCAATGCGAGAAGACCTCCTATCCCAAGGTCCGATACTCCATCCTGCTTTACCGTCGCTGGTTTTAACGGCATGGCTGTTGAAAGCCAGGTGCTAAAGGACCGAGATCTGTCGGAGTCTGTAATTTCCACTATGCTGAGGGCATGGAAATCTTCTTCTCTGAAGATTTACCATCAACGTGGATGAATGAATGAATGAATAATTTGTATAGCACTACAACGTGAACTGAATCACCTCAGGGCACTGTGATGAGCTTTGTTGTCAAGCTTCTTAGAAGAGGAAGGTCTTGAGTTTTTTCCTGAAGACCTGGTGGTTATCTTCCAAGCTAAGCTGGTTGGTAGAGCGTTCCATAGCCATGGTCCTTGGACAGCGAATCTCTGTTCCCCCTTTGATTTGTACCGGTATTTGGGAATGAGGAGGAGGTTTTGGTTAGATGATCAAAGATTGCGGTTGGGTGTGTAGTGTTTTATTTTCTCGAGTAGGTATTGAGGAGCGTCTCTATGCATGCATTTGTGGATGAGGCAGAGGGTCTTGAATGTGATCCGATTCTTTATGGTTAGCCAATGTAGGCTTCTCAGGGAAGGGGAGATGGATTCCCAGGGTTTTTTTCCTGTTATCAGCCTTGCTGCCATAGGATAATTTGTAAGCGCGCAAGTTGATATTGGGGTAATCCTATGTAAAGGGAGTTTGTGTAGTGAAGTCGTGAATTAATGACTGTTCCAACTACCACTGCTTTGTCCTCCTTTGGAATGAAAGGGATGAGTCTGCGTAGCAGGTGGAGCAGATGGTGAGAACCACTGACTACTGCTCCTATTTGCGCATCCATTGACATTTTCGAGTCAAAAGTGACCCTGAGACTCTTGGCCTTTGGGGAGATGGTCTTTGCCCAAAGATGGTGGGTGGTGTCCAGGGGATCTTGGTTCGGGAATTATGGTTTGTGCGTAGGATAAGAAGCTTTGTTTTCGATTCGTTGAGTTTGAGGGAGTTAGTGGTCATCCAGTCTTCTATCAAAGTGAGGCAATTTTCCAGTTGCTGATGATGGTCTTTTTGTCCGGTGATACGAAAGTAAAGTTGTGTGTCGTCAGCGTATGAGTGGAAGCAGAGGTCTGATCTTCTGATGATTTTGAGGAGTGGGCAGATGTATATGTTGAAGAGCACTGGTGACAAGGGCGATCCTTGAGGCACTCCACAAGAGACTGCCGGGTTTCAGAGGTGAATTCTCCTAGTTTCACTGTCTGAGAACGATTTCTTAGGAAGGATGCAAACCATTGAAGATCTGAGTCTGTGACTCCTGCTACTTCTGTGAGGCGGATGAGTAGAGCATTGTGGTCCACTGTATCAAACGCTGCACTGAGGTCCAACAGTACCAGGAGACATGATTCTCCGTCATCTGCTGCTTCGAGGGCGTCATCCTATATCTTGAGTGCTGTTTCTGCTCCATGGCCCGGGCGGAAGCCTGATTGAAGCAGGTCCAGGAGTTTGTGTGTATCCAGGTGGTGTTGTATCTGTTGTACTTCCACTTTCTCCATGATCTTGGAGATGGTGTTAAGGCTTGTTATCGGCCTGCGGTTGTTAGGGTCCTGAGGGTCAAGGTTAGGTTTCTTTAGAAGGTGCTTGAGGATGCCTTGTTTGAGGGCGCCCGGAACAATCCCTTCTTTAAACGACTGATTTATGAGGTGAGTTATAGTGGGAGCCACAATGTCAGAACATTCTTTCAGGAGTTTTGTGGGGATGATGTCAATTGGTGATGTACTGTCTGTCTCGAAGGTTTTTGATGATGTTTTTAGTGGTGTCCACGGTAATTGGGGTCAGAGAAAACTTCGGTGGTTGTGGGATGTCAATTGGTGATGTACTGTCTCGAAGGTTTTTGATGATGTTTTTAGTGGTGTCCACGGTAATTGGGGTCAGAGAAAACTTCGGTGGTTGTGGGATGTCAATTGGTGATGTACTGTCTCGAAGGTTTTTGATGATGTTTTTAGTGGTGTCCACGGTAATTGGGGTCAGAGAAAACTTCGGTGGTTGTGGGATGTTGGTGTAGATATCTTCTCTTTGCTTTAGTTGACTGAGTTTGGCTGTTTTTGTCTGATGAATTGTTTTCCTGATGGTTTCGATTTTGTTGATGAAAAAATCTGATAACTCATTGCAGAAATCTTGGGTTTCGTTTGCTGGGGGCTTTAAGAATACCGGGTTCATCGATTGAGCGACTATTTTAAAAAGTTCCCGAGGGCGGTTTAAGGTCGATGAGATGGCATTTGAGAAATTATCCTTTATAGCAGGGATATGCAATTAGCGGACCTCCAGCTGTTGCAAGTCCCATGAGGCATAGCAAGACTCTGAGAGCCACAAGCATGACACCCAGAGTCAGAGGCATGATGGGACTTGTAGTTTTGCAACAGCTGGAGGGCCGCTAATTGCATATCCCTGCTTTATAGCTTTGAAGATTGCTTTGTGATAATTCTCTGTGAGTCCTTTGTAGTTTGTGTGGTTTTCCTCTGTAGGATTTCTTCTCCATGTTCTTTCAGCTCTTCTGCGTTCTTGCTTTAGTAGAGAGAGGGAGCCATTAAACCATCTCAAGTTTTCTCTCCTGATGAGTGTCCTGCATTTTGGAGCTACTGTGTCTACTGATTGTAATAATACCTTGTTTAGGGAGCTGAGTGTTTGCTCCGATGAATGGCTTAAATTCAGCGTTGCTATTTTGTTTGATAAAATGGTTTTGAATTTTTCGGAGTGTAGTTTCTTCTGCAATCTGGTCCAATGCGTTGTTGTTGCAGGTTTCCGTTTTTGGTGGAGATTTTAAATTTGATGGCGTGGTGGTCCGTCCATGGTAATGGTATGTTGTCGAGTATGTCGATGTCCATATTTTGTTTGAAGATGAGGTCCAGGGTGTGTCCTGAACCATGTGTGGGAGTCTTTATCAGTTGCTGGAGAGTCAGTTCTTCCAGTTGGTTGGTCGCGGTCTTGAGTATCGTTTGCCCAGAGGTTAAAGTCCCTCAAGTGCCAGGAAGTTTTGGATTTCAGGGTGTGTATAGAAATGAATTCCGTGAGGGGTGTAAGAAGATTAGTCTTTGGTCCAGGCGGTCAATAGCATAGTAGAATGTGAGTGGTGTCATGGGGTGTTGATTGAAGATGTAGCTTCAGTGTCTCCATAAAAGGCACTGGGTTCTGCAAGGTTGGTTTGGTGAGCACCAGGTGAGATTTAAAGATCACTGCTAGGCCTCCTCCTTTTTTTTCCTTTCCGATGCTCAGTTAGGATCCTGTAGTTCTTCGGCACCAATTGGTGTGGTGATGGTGTTGCAGTCGGGAGTTAGTCAGCTTTCCGTAATGAAGAGGCAACCTATTTTGTTTTGGGTGATGAAATCATGTACTTCCAGTCTGTGTTTGGCTGCAGACCTGGTGTTAATCATGGCGCATGCTAATTGTTGTGGTTGAGTAGATATCTTCCTGTGTTTGATGGTTGATTGTAGGCCGGTCTTTAGTAGTTGTTCATTTTGTAGGATTTTTTGAATGGAGGGTGGCAATGTTGAGGTGGTATTCCTTAGTCTGTGGAGAACTTCTGCTGAGTATTTGAAGTGGCACATGGCGCGAGGATAAAGTTGATGGTACTAGGAGGACTGAGATGATGATCCTGATCCAGGTTTTATTCTGTTGTCAGCCTAATTATCAGCCTTGCCGCCGTGTTAGGGCTATTTGTAAGAGCGCAAGTTGATCTTGGGGTAACCTATGCGGAAGGACTTATTATATTAGAGTCGTGAATTACTGGCTGTTCCAGCTCCCTCAGCTTGTAGCGAAGATCCTGGACCAGAAGAATACTGCTGGTGACAGCTGTATGGTTGTGCTAATGACGGTGTAAATAGTTCCGGTGGGGGTGATGGTAGGGGGGGGGGTCCTGCTGACCTACCTCCCTCCCGTTGATCCAGAGGAAGGTCAGCCAATTGCACCAGTAGGGGAAAAAATTCCTTCCTGACCCCGGGAGGCGGTCAGACCCCAAGACCCTGGATCAACCGCTGGGGGGGGGGGGGGGGTCCCGCGAGCTTACCTGATTGGAGATGATCCCGAGAAGAGGAGATGGGTGCTGGGGGCTTGAGACGATTACTGCGTTGTGGTGGCCCTGGCTTGCTGTGTCACCTGGTTCCTCTTCAGAGCGGTCCGGTTTCTAACTGCAGCGGTGTTCTGGGCCGGGAAAGGCCCGCCGGCCTGCTGAAAAGAGGGAGGTGGGCTAACGTGGGCTGGGGCTCAGCCGCAGCCACGGCCTTCCTTGTCTAGCTAGCTAGAGCATTGGAGGTGACCAATGGTGGCTGTGGGTGTTGCCCACCCTAGTGGCTGGTCAGGAATGGGATCATGTCCCATTAGAACCTGCTGGGGGGGGGGCTTACTCCAGGTCCTGGTGAAGTTATAAGGCAGTATCTGGAGGGACTGGGTGGACCAAGATGGCCGCCGGGCTAGGCCGGAGCCGCGGGCTATCCTGGTCTCGGCTTACCGGTCCTGATGTAGCGTCATTCGCGGATGAGAGGGGTCCAGACGACGCGGGTGCCCGGGCCTGCCGCAGCGAAATGGATGGATGAAGGCGAGATGAAGGGGCGAGCTGAAGCCCGGTGATCCGGGCTAAGCCGGAGCTGCGTTGTTTCCTAAACGCCTGCCTGGAGTGGCTGGCGGGCAGGCGGCGGTGGCGGATGGTGTGATGTGGAGGTGGCTGGGTAGAGTGGTCGTATGGGGTGGCTGGAGGGATCATGTTCCTAAACCCCCGTGCCCGGGGGAGCCGCTCTAATTGCCGGTTCAGGCTGCTGGAGGTCCGGGGAGGGCTGAAGAGGCTGGAGCTCGTGACGGAGCTTCTGACAGCACGTCTGCTCTGTCTGCACGTCTGAGTCCAAATGAATGCTCCATGTGTGAGGAGATGGGGTGGCGTCCGCGCACCTATTCCGTTTCCAGGGTCCTGCTGTTTTTACAGTGAGGAGTGGATCAGAAACTTGCCTTAAGCACCATCAAGGGACAGATAATCAGCCTTGGCTGTCTTTTTCCAATGGCACTTGGCATCTCACTAACTGGTAAACACCTTTTGTGCAAGGGGTTCGGCATGTAGTCCCTCCGATCCGACCACCTCTACCTCTGTGGGATCTGAACCTGGTGCTACCGGCGCTTCAGAAACCGCCATTTGAGAACATCAGGGAAATTCCCTTGTTGACTCTTTCCTAGAAAGTTGTCTTTTTTTTTTTTAACAGAAGGAATATTTTATTAATATATCAAAGACAGTACACGTGCAAACAGTGAAACTGAAACCACATTACAAGGGGTAGCTTGTCAACTACATTGATCTAAACAAGTATGGTACTACTTCTACAACATGGCATGAAAAACAATCTCCTCCCCAATTAATAGCTAATGCAGTCAGCAGCCTCTCCTCTGCCCAGAAACACCACTCCCGGGAGCCTCTAAGGCAGTCGAGGGCCGACATCCCCCACCACTCCTCCGCTCCCACAGAAAAGCACTCCAGTGAGTCTGACCAGGAGGGGCAGGATAAGAAGGGAAGAGGGGGGGGGAATAGGGAGAGGAGGAAAGGGAAGGGAAGGAGGGAAAGGGAGGGGAGGGGAAAGGAAGGAGAGAAGGGGAAGGAGCACACACTATCATGGATAAAAGGTGTCCGTGGCCCCGGGGTATACACCAGTAGTTAAAAGCAATCCACAGGAGAAGCCTCACATACAGCCAGCCTCTCACTTAACCCTGTGACCGAGTTTGAATGTTTGAACAAGAAAACCTATATGATAAGATGCCTCGTCTGTACCCAGGCCGCCCATATTTTTTCACATGTTTGTGGACAGTTCCGACCCATCTAATGTGAGCTTGTACATGGGCAGCGCTGCATTAATAAGCGCCTTCCACACCAAAAGCTGGGGAGGGTCCGGGAGTTTCCACTTGGTCAGTATTGTCTTCCTAGCATAATACACCACATAGAAGACAAATAAACCGGTGTGTTTGGAGGTATTCAAATTGTCAGTGATACCCAAAAGAAAGACAAGGGGGTCTCTATCCAGGAACAGACCCGCCACCGTATTTACGTCTGCAACTACCTCCCGCCAGAAAGACTGAACAAGGGGGCAGTCCCACACCATATGTAAGAATGTTCCCACTGACTGTCTGCACTTGGGGCAAGTATCTACCACCCCTGGGTATATTCTAGAGACAGGAGTGTAATATACTTGATGTAAGAATTTTAATTGAATAAATTGGTCTCTGGCCGATATCATGAGTGGAATGCATTGCTGTAAGCCGTCAGTCCAATCCTCCTCCGTCAAAGTAGGCACATCCCCCCGCCACACCCCAAACAGCCGAGACGTGCTCCCCGCTGTTTTACACGTTAGTCTTAGGTATATAGAGGATAATATGCAGTCAGTTTCATTTGCTATCAGGAGGGATTCAACCGAATGCACAGCAAGGTCCACCCCATCAGGGAACTGGGCCCTAACGGCATGCCTGAGGTGCATGTACCTAAAGTACATCCATGATGATAAATCAAATCTCCGTTTAAGCTCCTCCAGGGGGAGAATGCGCCCTCCTATATTTGTATTTGTTTTAATGTGGTAATTTGGCACCTAGCCCACACTTGAGGGTCAGGTATAGACCTGATATGAGGCAGAGAGGGGTTACCCCAAAGCGGAGTGTGGGGGGAGATGGTGCCCGGCCCTCCAAGAAGACGAGTAGCCTGCCTCCAGGTCAGTAATGTCATCCCCATGGGGGTGGTCACCTGAGGGCTACTCTTGGGTCCGCGGTACACAAGATTGCTGAGTGCAGCGTAAGAACCCAGGATAGCTGCTTCTAGGATCACTGCTGGGTTGGATTTGTCTTGGGTAAACCACCACCGCACGGTAGCCATCTGTACAGCCCAATAATACTTCCTAAAGTTAAAAAATAAATGAGGATATGGCCTGATCAAGCTTGTTGAAGAAGGATACTGGGATGGGGACCGGTGCATGTCGAAAACTATATAAAAAAAAAACTTAGGAAGAAAGCTAATTTTTATCAGATTTACTCTCCCTACTGGAGAAAGTGGGAGATTCTTCCAAACTTTACATTTACCTATGAATTGGTGGAGTATGGGGTATACATTATCATCCAGATAATGCTTGGGGTCATTACGTACTTGTATTCCTAGATACTTAAATCAGGACACAGGTTGTAAAGGGGTAGTGGATGCCACTGACCGGTCCCCTTCTGACAATGAAAACAGGAGGTACTTGTCCCAGTTCACCCGCACCCCTGAGAAGAATCCAAACCTATCAATAATGGCCAGGGCCGTTGAAGCGAGCCTCGGTCATCACTCAGATACAGCAGCATGTCGTCTGCGTACAGACACTTTCTCTACCAGAGGGGGAAATTAAATGCCGTGAATTTCCACAGAGGTTCTCCGCAGCTCTGCTAAGGGCTCAATCGCCAACGCGAAAAGAGCCGGGAGAGAGGGCATCCTTGCCTGGTGCCTCGGAGTGGGAAGGGGGCCGAAAGTGTGCCATTTGTCCTTACTCTAGCCGTAGAAGCTGCATAGAGCAGCCGTAGCCAGGAAATAAAGGTAGGAACGAAACCAAATTTTTGAAGAACTAGCCACAAATATTCCCACTCCAGATACAGTTTGTAAGGGCGCTTTGAACTTCAGGACCAAACAAAAACAGATGTCTTTATGAACCAGAAGGTCTATAATAGGGTATCTTCCTCACTTAGGGCTGCACTTATGTAGAGAAGCAATCAGCTTTTAATTCTACACTTAGAGGCACCTTTTCTTTGTTTAATATTCTCACTCCACCTTCCCACTCAATTTCTTTGAGGGTGAGCGGAGTATCCAGCCCCCGGTGCGCCTCCTCCGGGAGTTCAACCCCCTCCAGGTATGCCTGGAGTTCAGCTGCAGTGTATCCCACCCTGGAGGAATATAAAGCGCCATAGAAGGAGGCGAAACATGCGTTAATGCCCTCAGGGTGAGACACCAATTCTCCCTCTGCGCCCCTAACATTAGCTATGCCCGCTGGGGCCCACTGCTCCTTGGACAACCACGCCAGGAGCCGGCCGGTCCGCTCACCCTGTTCGAAAATTCTCTGTGACTGATGGAGTAAATGTTTCTTGGCCAAGGTTGTCCTCAGCAACATTACCTCGCGTAGAGCACATTGTAGATCTGTACGGGTTACCTCGTCCCCGGTGCGTACGTACTGTTGTTCATGTTCTTTGGCCCTCTGTTCCGCCTGGGACAACTCCAGCCCAGATTGCCTTCTAACCTGGCCTATCTTTTGCTGATAGTAGCCCCGAGCATGGACCTTAAAAGCATCCCAACTAGATGCCGGGTCCATGACTGGAGGGTTCAAATTCCAATAGCTACGTATATCCTCCTCAGCATTCACAGCAATCCTATCGTCCCAAATCCAATAACGCGACAGGAGCCACAGACAGTCGGTGGGGGCAGGGCAGACATTTAGACCTATCAACACAGGAGCATGGTCCGAGATTCCCCACGCCAAAATGGATACCTCCCGAACCCTGGTGAGGAGTGGGCCGCTGATATAAATTAGGTCTATTCTAGACATGGCTGCGTAGGATGCTGACTGGCAAGTGTATTGCCCCAGGTGGGGGTGCTTCCAGCGCCAGGCATCAGTGAAGCCAAAGCTGGAAGCCCAGCGAGAGAGTGGGGAATCCACAGCCCCCCCCTGCCCTCAGCCTGTCCAAGGCAGGGCAGGGAGGCATATTAAAGTCACCCTCCAGGAGCACATTCTCTGCTGACATATTGTCTAGATGCCGACTGTTTGCAGAATTATCAAGGAAGCTGGTGGGGGGGATGTACAGCCCCACCACTGCCATATGTACATTTGCAATCATAGCATTCATAATAACAAAGCGTCCCCCGGGGTCCAGACACAGTTCCAGGAAGGTGAATGAGAGAGATTTACGGACAAGCACACTCACTCCTCTGGCATACGAGGAGTAGGTGGCGTGATAGTGATGACCCACCCATGCCTTCTTGAGACTCAGGATTTTGTTGCCCATCAAGTGGGTCTCCTGCAGAATGCATGCATCTGGACGATGAGCTTTTAGGAAAGTAAATACAAGGGATCTTTTGATCCGGGAATTAAGTCCCCGGACATTCCACAACATAATTGTTAAAGGTGCCATATGCGGGGATATAGACAATTTATGCAGCAGGGGATCACTTCACAGATCAAGGTGTCTGGACCCCAGAGGTAGGCCATCTCAAGGTCCCCCCACACCCCCCCCCCCCACAATGCCTAGAGAAAATAGGTTCAGCATCATCAAACGCACAAGTGTACAAAATGTATTCCTTCAAACAAACTTTAAACTAGTTCAACCCGTCCCAGTCCCCACCCCATACACCCACCCGAACTAGGATATACTTTTATCCCAAACTGAGTCATAGTCAAAGACTATTTGGGGTCATGAACAAGTAGTCAGGTTCACTAAGGGGGTGCAGGCACACCACGTCCAAAGGAGATGTCGTCTACGGGTGGGATGTAAACAAATCTACCATGTCTTGGGCATTCCAAAGGGCACAGTCCGTCCCTGCAAATCCATGTCCGGATAAAACACTCAGAAGTCACAGGAGAATTTCAAGAAATAATAAAAAAAACTGTAAAAAGAAAAAAAAAAACAGAACACCATGGTCTTTGAAAAAACAGACTTGAATATTGAGAAACATGGGTCACTCCGAAGACCCCACAGGGTATATCCCGCTATGAGAGGCGGGTGTGCACTATAGTTTCCAGGAGAGAACCACTGAGCCAGTTCCCGATACAGGTACATACAGGGACTTCTCCACCATCACGGTCGGAGGCCAATTAATTAACTAAACCCAACACCTTCAGAACTCAGTACAGTGATTCTGAAACCAGGGCGTAAGGTAAGTAACAGCCGGAACAGTACTCGCGGTCCCAGGGAACGTTCTGCAGAACTCTTGAAGAGACATTTCCTTGGGCGAGGTAAAGAAACGTGCAGATTCTCCATCCTGTACCCGAAGGCATGAAATAGCATGCTGTACTTAATGGCTTTAGCACGAAGGGCCCTCTTCACCTCGTCTAAGGATTTCCGAAGCCTCTGGGTATCAACCGAGAAATCCGGAAAGAACATCAGCCTCGTAGCCTCATACCGGACCTCCTGCATCTTCCGGGCCTCCCTTTAGGATTAGGTCACGATCTCTAAAATTGAGTAATTTAAAGATGAAGGTACTTGGTCGGGAGCCCGGCGGACCATGCTGTGATGGCATTCTATGGGCCCTCTTCACCGTGAAAAAGGGTGAGAAGGTAGCCTGGGGAAAAGCGTGCGGAGCAGCCGCTCCGTGAATGTCATGGGGTCCGCTCCTTCCGATCCCTCAGGGAGGCCTACGATCCGCAAATTGTTTTTTCGATTGCGGTCCTCCGCATCCTCGGCTTTGGATTCCAGGGAGCGAACTCTCACCTGGAGGGTATGTAAGGAGGCCGAGTGGTCGCGGACCGTGTCCTCCGTCCCGCTTATTCTGTGCTCATCTTCAGACATCCGCTTCTGAATTTTATCAACGTCTTGCCTGATCAGTCCCGCCTCGAGCGGGACAGTGTCTATCTTGCTGGTGAGGGTTGAGAGCGAGGATTGACATCCAGTGATCGCCTGCATCAAGGCAGTGAAGTTGTTCTGCTTGAGGTGAGCGGGTTCCGCCGGCTCTGTTTTAGACGCCATGCTGTGTGTGCTGGACACGTGTGTCGCCGCACCGCCAGGGGATTGGAAGGCTTTAGGATTGCTTCCCTGATTTGGTGCCCTCGTTTTGTTGGGAGTTCGGCTCATGCCTCGCCGAGGCAGTTGCTGGGGTATCGGTAGGCTTCCAACTAGTCCCAGGACATAAAAAACAGGATACATCCCCCTGATAGTAGCAGAGCTCCTCGACCAAGCGTCCTACTCAGCTGCCATCTTGGACACGCCCCCAGAAAGTTGTCTTTATAGTGGCTATTACATCTGCCAGGAGGGTTTCTGAGTTGGCGGCATTGTCTTGCAAGTCGCCCTATTTGGTTATCCACAAGGATAAGGTGGTGCTTCCGCAGCCCTCTTTTCTTCCAGAAGTGGTTTTGGCTTTTGAGCTCAATGAGGACGTTGTGTTGCCATCCCTTTGTCCTAAGCCGACACATCCAAAAGAGGTTGCCCTACACTCCCTTGACGTGGTCCGGGCTCTAAGGGTATATCTGTCTGCTATGGCTCCCCTTCTGTTTGTTTCGGTGACTGGTCCGAAAAAAGGTCTGGCGGTTTCGTCGACCACCATTTCCCAGTGGATCAGACAGATAGTGGTCCAGGCTTATGCCTTGAAGGGGCAGGTGCACCCCTTTCCTGTCACGGCCCATTCCACCAGGGCAATTGGTACTTCCTGGGCTTTCTGACATCAAGCGTCTGTTTCCCAGGTGTGAAAGGTGGCGACTTGATCGTCTGTTCATACTTTTACAAAATTCTACAAAGTAGATGTAAGCGCATCTTCGGATGCTTGCTTTGGCCACAAAGTTTTGCAGGCTACACCCTTTTCTTTTTAAAGAAAGTTAGTTTTGTTGTAAACGCATTTTTTGATGCAAGTTCTGATGCAGTTGTTTCAGATGGCAACTCCCCCGTTGAGGCGTGCCTCTGTTGTGGGTGAAGTTATGTTTTTGCTGTTTCCATCCCTTGTTTTGACACTGCTTGGGGACATCCCTACGGTCAAGATTTTAAAGGAGCTGTGTCCATCAATGAACGAAAGCGAAAATAGGATTTTTGTACTCACCGTAAAATCCTTTTCTCTGAAGTTCATTGACGGACACAGCACCCACCCCTCCTATTTTTCATTGTACTGCTTGTTAACGTACTGAGCTGCAGGAAGCAGGCTGAGGGGTTATAGTTAGAGGGGCCACCCCCTGGGCGGAACTATGCAGTTCTGCTGTTTTTTACATGTGTTACATGTTCTGCCTAATTCTCTCCTGAAGGTGGCATGATGACCCTACGGTCAAGATTTAAAGTAGCTGTGTCCGTCAATGAACTTCAGGAATAAGGATTTTATGGTGAGTACAAAAATCCTATTTTTATAACCGTCAGATATAACCAGAGAGCTTCTCCACTCGGCTGATGGCCCCTCCCTCTTTAGTGCTTGGAGCAGGCTGACGTCAGTGGGGATTGTGGCTCTTCCTTTTTTCTCTGCTCCTCCCATCTGACGTCTGCGGCCCCTCTCTGCAGTTCTTGGAGCGGGCTGACGTCACCTGGGATCTCCGAGCAGAGAAGAGTTGAGGAAGATCATGTGAGCCCCCAGCGGAGCTGTAAAAAGTTTTTTTTTTTTTCATTAACCACTTAAGGACTGCCGTATTGCCATTGTACGTCATCACAATGGCACAGGCAGTCACAAGCACGTACATGTACGTGCCTGCCTTCCAGCGGGTGGGGGGTCCGATCGGACCCCTTCCCGCTGGATACGGCGGTCCGGTTCACTTCAGGAGCGATCCGTGATGAGGGGATGGCCGTTGGTTTCTGGTACCCCCTCTGGATCGCTCCTGGCCAATGAAAAGCTTCCTCCCACTGTGTATTGTTTACACAGGAAGGAGGAAGTGATGTCATTCTCCTCAGGGCGGTCTTTTTGACCGGACTACGAGGAGAAGACTAAAAGTAAGTGTGCACCAACACTACACTGACATGTAGGTACACACAGGCACACAACCCCCCCCCCCCCCCGATCCCCCCCCCCCCCGATCGCCCCCCGATCCCCCCCGCCCCCCCTCCCCCCCTCCCCCCCCAGTCACAGTGTCACTGATTGCATTGATCATTTCTTTACTGATCACTGCATTCAGTGTCAGTTGTAACAGTAAAAACTGTCAGGGCAGTTAGTGTTAGGTCCAGGGTAGCCCCCTATCACCCCCCAATAAAGATTTAACCCCCTAATTGCCCCTAGAGTTAACCCTTTCACCCCCTTTTGCCAGTGTCACTAAGCGATCATTTTTCTGATCGCTGCATTAGTGTCGCTACTGTCGCTAGGTAGCTAGTTATTTTTTTAGGTTCACCGCCAGGTTTTTATATCGCTAGGTACCCCGATATACTACCCAATAATGGTTTTAACCCCCTGATTGCCCCTAGTTAACCCTTTCACCCCCTTTTGCCAGTGTCACTAAGCGATCATTTTTCTGATCGCTGCATTAGTGTCGCTAGTGTCGCTAGGTAGATAGTTTTTTTTTTAGGTTCACCACCAGGTTTTTATAGCGCTAGGTACCCCAATATATTGCCCGATAATGGTTTTAACCCCCTGATTGCCCCTAGTTAACCCTTTCACCCCCTTTTGCCAGTGTCACTAAGCGATCGTTTTTCTGATCACTGCATTAGTGTCACTAGTGTCGTTAGGTAGCTAGTTATTTTTTTAGGTTCACCGCCAGGTTTTTATAGCGTTAGGTACCCCCATATACTACCCAATAATGGTTTTAACCCCCTGATTGCCCCTAGTTAACCCTTTCACCAGCGATCACAGTATAAGTGTCACTGGTGACGCTGGTTAGCCAGTTAGTTATTTAGGTTCCCCGTCAGGTTTTTATATAGCGCCAGTGACCCCCATATACTACCTAATAAAAATTTGAACCCCCTGATTGCCCCTAGTTAACCCTTTCACCACTGATCATCGTATAAGTGTTACGGGTGACTCTGGTTAGTTTGCTTTTTATAGCATCAGGGCACCCACCATTTATTACCCAATAAAGGTTTAACTCCCTGATCACCCGGCGGGTGATATCAATTAGGTTTTAGGGTCAGGGTCTGCGTCGCCCCAGGCAGCGCTAGGTTAGTGCCAGTACCGCTAACACCCACACGTAAAGCATAAACCTCCCATAGTGGTATAGAATCTGAACAGATCAATATCTGATCTGATCAGATCTATACTAGCGTCCCCAGCAGTTTAGGGTTCCAAAAAAACGCATTGTTAGCGGGATCAGCCCAGATACCTGCTAGCACCTGCGTTTTGCCCCTCTGCCCAGCTCACCCAAGTGCAGTATTGATCGCTCACTGTCACTTACAAAACACTAAACACATAACTGCAGCGATCGCAGAGTCAGGCCTGATCCCTGCGATCGCTAACAGTTTTTTTGGTAGCATTTTATATTTAAATCCGGAAGGCAGTGCTTGGTTTTCGGGGTCCCGTATGTGGCTAGGCTCCCAAAAAGTCCCCCACATGTGGTATCCCCGTACTCGGGAGAAGCAGCAGAATTTATTTTGGGGTGTAATTTGACTTGAAGTTTGTAATATTCCCGCAACTTGTGGCAAAATATAAAATATTCCATGGACTCAACATGCCTCTCAGTAAATAGCTTGGGGTGTCTACTTTCCAAAATGGGGTCATTTTGGGGGGTTTTGTGCTATTTTGGCATTTTATGGCCTTCGAAACTGTGATAGGTAGTGAGGAGTGAAATCAAAAATTTGCACCCTTAGAAATCCTGAAGGTGGTGATTGGTTTTCGGGGTGCCGTGCGCAACTAGACTCCCAAAAAGTCCCACACATGTGGTATCCCCATACTCGGGAGAAGTAGCGGAATATATTTTGGGGTGCAATTCCACATATAACTATGGCATGTGTGAGCAATATATCATTTAGTGACAACTTTTTGTAAAAAAAATTATTTATTTTTGTCATTATTCAATCCCTTAGGACAAAAAAAATAAATATTCAATGGGCTCAACATACCCATCAGCAATTTCCTTGGGGTGTCTATTTTCCAAAATGGGGTCATTTGGGGGGGGGGTTTGTACTGCCCTGCCATTTTAGCACCTCAAGAAATGAGATAGGCAATCATAAATTAAAAGCTGTGTAAATTCCGGAAAATGTACTCTAGTTTGTAGACGCTATAACTTTTGCGCAAACCAAAAAATATACGCTTATTGAAATTTTTTTTACTAAAGACATGTGGCTGAATACATTTTGCCCTCAATGTAATGACTAAAATTTAGTTTATTCGATTTTTCTTATAACAAAAAGAAGAAAATATCTTTTTTTTTCAAAATTTTCGCTCTTTTTCCATTTATATCGCAAAAAAATAAAAATCGCAGAGGCAATCAAATACCATCAAAAGAAAGCTCTATTTGTGGGAAGAAAAGGACGCAAATTTCGTTTGGGTGCAATATTGCATGACCGCGCAATTACCAGTTAAAGCAGCGCAGTGCGAAATTGGAAAAAGACCTCTGGTCCTTAACCACTTGAGATCCGCGCTATAGTCAAATGACGGCTACAGCGCGGATCTCCTTTTCCGAGACTACGTCTATTGACGTCGTCCCGTGCACGAGCGGCCTGCGCGCCCCCTGAGGGGCGCGCTCTGTGATCGGCGAGTCTACGAGACTCGCCTGATCACCGATCCGTGCAAGGGGTCGATCTCGACCCCTTATCACGTGATCAGCTGTCAGCCAATGACAGCTGATCATGTGATATAACAGAGCCAGTAATCTGCTATTATTCCTCCTCGCGCTGACAGCGCGAGGAGAAAAAAAAAAAAAGCAGATCACCGGCGGCCGTGATCGGGACATCAGTCTCGATCATGGCCAGCCCTGCTAGTGCCCACCTGCCCCCTGCCAGTGCCACAATAAAAAAAGTGCCCCCCGTCAGTGCCACCCAGCAGTGCCCACAGTGCCACCCAGCAGTGACCACAGTGCCACCCAGCAGTGCCCACAATCTGCCTCAACAAAGGTGCTGCACCCCAGTGCCACATATCCGTGCCCATCAGTGTCATCTACCAGTGCCCAGCAGTGCCGCCCATCCGTGCCACCCATCCGTGCCACCTATCAGAGCCACCTATCAGTGCCCATCAGTCCCATCTATCAGTGGTACCTATCAGTGCCCATCCGTGCCACCCATCCGTGCCACCCATCTGTGCCCACCAGTGCAGCCTATCAGTGTCCACCAATGCAGCCTATCAGTGCCCACCAATGCAGCCCATCAGTGCCCACCAATGCAGCCCATCAGTGCCCACCAATGCAGCCCATCAGTGCCCACCAGTGCAGCCTATCAGTGCCGCCTCATCAGCGCACTTCAATGAAGGAGAAAAATGACCCGTTTGTAACATTTTATAACAAACTATTAAACATGATTTTTTTTTTGTTTGTTTAGCAAAAAATAAAACTCCCAGCTGTAATTAAATACCACCAAAAGAAAGCTCTATTTGTGGGAAAAAAATTATAAAAATGTCATTTGGGTACAGTGTTGTATGCCCGCGCAATTGTCATTCAAAGTGCATCAGCGCTGAAAGCTGAAAATTGGTCTGGGACTGAGGGGGGTTTAAGTGCCCAGTAAGCAAGTGGTTAAGGTGTTTATTGGTCCGGGGCTGTAGTGGTTAAACTGCCACAAATAGAGACACACTGCACAATACACAAGTATAATCCCCACCTATAAAACAGACCACGGAATTGTATAAGGATTTTAACTAAGATTTTTTGGGGGGAATTAAAATGGCAAAGGGAACTTTTTAAGACATCCCCTGAAAATAAGCCCTAGTGTATTTTTTGTCCCCACAATTAATATACAGGTGATACTCGAAAAATTTTAATATCGTGCAAACGTTTATTTCACTAATGCAACTTAAAAGGTGAAACTAATATATGTGTAGCAGTGTGGTTACCACTAGTTACTAACATCCACCAAATCACCCTGCCGCCAGACCCTCATCTATCAGTTAAGAGAATAAGCAGTCATTTGCGTCGTTTTGTTTTGTTTATTGCGGGATATAACTTGGGTAAGGCAAGGGAAGATATGAGATGTCCATAGCATTTGTTTGTACTCATATTTGCATAGCATTAATCTGTAGCTTCTGTCTTGCAATAATGAATCTCCATCATTCACAGTCTATTCCTTCAGCGCTTCTTCTGCTGCAGACCCTTGCTCCTCCTCCTCTGCACAATATCACCTCTCCTGCACAAGCTTCCATTGCAAAACTGTTAGATTAATGCCATTTTACCTCCAGTACTTCAAACGAGAATCACTCTGAATAATTCCCAGCTTGATAGATATGCTTTAAAGTCTTTTTGAATAGTGTGACTGGGACAACTCAATAAGCCCGAGGCACACACTGCCTCTCCCTGGTGGCCTAGAGAATTTGATAGCCACACAGACTTTTGGAAGTTATTACCAACATGCTTCACCAGACCAGAGATACTCGGTACCTCCCCACTTCGCCCTGACATGTGGTAATAGACGGACTACTGATACCAGCCAGTCCAAGATAACACTGCGTTCCCCACCCACAGCATTTCTCATAACTCTCAAATGTCCTCTTATAATTCTTCAGCACTGACCTCCTTCAAAGTATAAGTCCTGTGTTCCCCGGTCACAGCAGCTTGACCTTAACTCTGCAACTTTCCTCCAGACTCTTTACTGCTACTTCTCCTTCACCAACCTTCATCTGTGTACAAGTCCTGTGTTCCCCGGTCACAGCATCCTGACACCAGCTCCTTGATGAAGATCTCTATCCTCCAAAGCATCTCGACGGCTCCTTCACGCTCTGCGCACCCCCCCACGTGGGGATGCCCGGAACAGCAACTCGGCACTCCATTCTCTTTTCCTACTCCCAGAACTCCTCCCTGGTAGCATGTGATGATCCCAGCTTATATGGGAGGCCTGCCCCCTGCCAATACTGAGAGGTAATTGGTCAGAGCTCCTCCACATGAGCTGCTTGCCACTCAGACCACGGGTCCAACCCCCATTCCATAACCATTTCTGAAAACGGGGGAGGCATCTCTGAGTCAGAGCACAGGTGACCACACCCACAACTGCTCTGAATACTCCCAGGCCCAAATCAAAACAGACAGGCCTAGCACACAGGATAAGCCTGCCTAAATTTACCTTCACACACCCCTGAATTTAGGAAGAAAATCCTACTCTAGCACCTACCTTCAGGTAGAGGGTGCTACATATGAGATAGACTCATTACATGCAAAGCAAGATAGTTCAATCTGTGATTTGTCATTATTGTGATGATTATGGCTTTCAGCTCATGAAAACCCCAAATCCACAATCTCAGGAAAATTTGAATATTACATGCAATCAATAAAACAAGGATTGTACATAGAATAATATCGGACCTCTGAAAAGTATAAGCATGCATATGTACTCACATAGTTGCCAATGGTCCCGAATTTCCCGGGATTAGGACATTTATCCCAAATTAATTTTGTCCCGGGAAATTCGGTTTGTCCCGGGAAATTCAAATTTCCAATTTTTCGCTGCCGGCCGCCATTTTTAAGAAGACCAGAAGCTGGTCTTCAATAGAGAACCTGTGGCGCCGCCCACCCCCGCTGCCAGTGTGTGTGTGTGTGTGTGTGTGTGTGTGTGAAGTGCAGTGGGCGGCGCCACAGTTCAAAGTCTCCGCACGGCAATGACGGGATGTCGGGGGCCAGTCTGTGGATGTCGGGGGCCAGTCTGTGGATGTCGGGGGGGGCCAGTCTGTGGATGTTGGGGGGGGCAGTCTGTGGATGTCGGGGGGGAGCCAGTCTGTGTGAATGTCGGGGGGGCCAGTCTGTGTGAATGTCGGGGGGGGCCAGTCTGTGTGAATGTCGAGGGGGGCCAGTCTGTGTGAATGTCAGGGGGGCCAGTCTGTGTGAATGTCAGGGGGGGCAGTCTGTCTGGATGTCAGAGGGGCACCAGATGTTAGGAGGACTGATGGAGACACCAGATGTAAGGAGGGGCTCCACTGATGGACACCAGATGTGAGAAAGGCTGCTCTGATAGGGCACCTGATGGCATCTGGTGGCAGGCAACGTGGCTAGTGACGCGCTCATGGCTCCCACTGATTCTGCATTATGGTGAGTTGAATGATTTAATTTCATATTTCAATGTAATAATAGAAATAATGCGCTTCAATCATCCTGACACCATAACAATCATGGCGCTGGGATGATTGAAGCGCTAACACCAGTTATTTGGAGTATCTATTTGGAGTATCTTTATCTGCTGATTGTGAAACTCTGGAAAACACATTGCTATTGTGGTTTAGGATCGGGGGGGCTGCTGTCCCTCCATCTCCACCCTCCCCCCTTTCCCTTTCCCTCTCCATCCCGCATTAATCTCAGACACTAACCACACCCAGTCGAGCCACGCCCATGCAAGCCAAGCCCACTATTTTGCGTAAACCACACCCATATTTTGCCGCACCACATTTTCACCTTTTCCCACACCTATAACCGCATGCCCCACCCCCTAATTATAATACAACTCCGCCTACTGCCAAAAAAGTGTCCCAAATTTTTTTTTTTTACAATGTTGGCAACTATGTACTCAGACAAAAATCATAAGCCGCGCTAAACAGATACAAACAACTAATCGTGCAAAAATTAATAATGTTAGAATGAATATTATACAGGGTATAGCGACCCTATATACATACGTGATATAAAACACACATGTGTTAATATCTCAAAACCCAAAATATGACCACTGCAATTTAGCACATACAATAAAATTCCATGGTGTAGACCTATAAATGCATAAAAATGAAAAAACATAAACTCCCAGTGTATGAACAATAAGTCCGTGTATAGGAGCCTCCAAATTGGTTAACGTAGAGCTGTAAATAAAAGTCCTCCAAAAATATGAAAATGTGTATAAAAAAATCAACCACAATATTTGTAGAAAGTTCACCACTAGATCCAAAAATGGGAAAAATTGTGTTCAATCCACCACAAACATACGATAAGATTTGCTGCTTACCAGATGGGCATGACCCCCCACTACATAGGGTCACACGAGACTTGTGAAAATAGACACCACTTCCAGCTAAGGGGGGGGGGTTTCCTCGATGTCCTCCTGGTTCCACTGCTCCAATGGATCTTGGGAAGGAGACTCACTCCCGGACGCTTAACTCAGAGGTCCAAAAGGAGGACTCAGAAGCAGGGGCATCAAAACCATAAAGGGAAAAATAGAACTCGAAATAGTGTAAAACCCTTTTATTATAAGGATAAAAAAGTAAAAAATGCACTTACAATTATGTAAAAGAAAATAAGCCTTAAGTCTGTAGCGCCGGCCGGACGCACACGGACAGACCCGTTCTCCTGGAACCCGTCACAAACACGAGGTGATAAGTAGCGTACTGCTCAGCCTCTATGTACTATGTACTCAGTACTTGGTTTGAGCCCCTTTTGCAGCAATTACTGCCTCAATGCAGCGTGGCATGGAAGCTATCAGCCCGTGGCACTTCTGAGGTGTTATGGAAGACCAGGATGCTTCAATAGCGGCCTTCAGCTCTTCCACATTGTTTGGTCTCATGTCTCTCATCTTTCTCTTGGCAATACCCCATAGATTCTCTGTGAGGTTCAGGTCAGATGAGTTTGCTAGACAATCAAGTCATTGAACTAGGTTTTGGTGCTTTTGGCAGTGTGGGTAGGTGCCAAGTCCTGCTGGAAAATGAAGTCAGCATCCCCATAGAGCTTGTCTGCGGAAGGAAGCATGAAGTGCTCCAGAATCTCCTGGTAGATGGCTGCATTGACCCTGGACTTAATGAAGCACAGTGGACCAACACCAGCAGATGACATGGCTCCCCAAATCAACACAGACTGTGGAAACTTCACACTGGACTTCAAGCATCTTGCAGTGTGTGCCTCTCCATTCTTCCTTCATACTCTGGGTCCTTGGTTTCCAAATGAGATGCAAAATTTGCTCTCATCAGAAAAGAGGACTTTGGACCACTGAGCAACAGACCAGGTCTGTTTTTCTTTAGCCCAGGTAAAATGCTTCTGACGTTGTTTGTTGGTCAGGAGTGGCTTGACAAGAGGAATACGACATTTGAAGCCCATGTCCAGGATCCGTCTGTGTGTGGTGGCTCTTGATGCACTGACTCCAGCCTCAGTCCACTCCTTGTGAAAGTCCCCAACAATTTTGAATGGCCTTCTCCTGACAATCCTCTCCAGGATGCTTTCATCCCTGCTGCTTGCGCTCCTTTTTCTTCCACACTTTTCCCTTCCACATAACTTTCTATTAATGTGCTTTGATACAGCACTTTGGGAACATCCAACTTCTTTTGCAATTACCCTTTGAGGCTTTGCCTCGTTATGGAGGGTGTCGATTGTTTTCTGCACAGCTGTCAGGTCAGCAGTCTTTCCCATGATTGTGATTCCTACTGAACCAGACTGAGAGACCATAAGGCAACCCTTTGCAGGTGTTATGGCTTAATTAGCTGATTAGAGTGGGACACTTTGAGCCTAGAATATTGCACCCTTTTCACAATATTCCAATTTCCTGAGATTGTGGATTTTGGGTTTTCATGAGCTGTAAGCCATAATCATCACACGTATGACAAATCACAGCTTGACCATCTTGCTTTGCATGTAATGAGTATATCTCGTATATTAGTTTCACCTTTTAAGTTGCATTAGTGAAATAAATGAACTTTTGCATGTTATACAAATTTTTCCAGTATCACCTGTAAGACCCGGTCTTATTTTCGAGGAAACATGGTATGCATACTAGCTCATTATGCCTTTTGTCTCTTGCAGGTTTTTTTTTCCTCTTAGGTTTACAACCTGTTTAGCCCCTTTGTTTGTAGACACTCTAAGTTTTGCACAAACCAATCAATATACGTTTATTGGGTTTTTTGTTTTTGTTACCAAAAATATTTAGCAGAATACATATTGGCCTAAATTCATGAAGAAATTTAATTTCTTTAACCACTTGCTTACTGGGCACTTAAACCCCCCTCCTGCCCAGACCAATTTTCAGCTTTCAGCGCTGATGCACTTTGAATGACAATTGCGCGGGCATACAACACTGTACCCAAATTAAATTTTTATAATTTTTTTCCCCACAAATAGAGCTTTCTTTTGGTGGTATTTAATTACAGCTCGGAGTTTTATTTTTTGCAAAACAAACAAAAAAATGCAAAAAAAAAAATCATGTTTAATAGTTTGTTATAAAATTTTGCAAACAGGTCATTTTTCTCCTTTATTGAAGTGCGCTGATGAGGCGGCACTGATAGGCTGCACTGATAGGCTGCATTGGTGGGCACTGATAGGCTGCATTGGTGGGCACTGATAGGCTGCACTGGTGGGCACTGATAGGCATAGTTAAGGCGGCACTAATAGGCGCAGATAAGGTGGCACCGATGGGCACAGATAAGATGGCATGGATGGCACGGATGGGTGGCACTAAGGGGCACTGATAGGTACCACTGATGGGACTGATGGGCAGTGATAGGTGGCACTGATAGGTGGCTCTGATAGGTGGCACTGCTGGGCACTGATGGGCGGCACTGCTGGGCACTGATGGGCACTGGTAGATGACACTGATGGGCACGGATATGTGGCACTGGGGTGCAGCACCTTTGAGGCAGATTGTGGGTACTGCTGGGTGGCACTGTGGGCACTGCTGGGTGGCACTGCTGGGTGGCACTGTGGGCACTACTGGGTGGCACTGTGGGAACTGCTGGGTGGCACTGACGGGGGCACTTATGTTTTAATGAGGTGCCACTGGCAGGGGGCAGGTGGGCACTGGCAGGGCTGGCCGTGATCGGGACTGATGTCCCAGTCACGGCCGCCGGTGATCGGCTCTTTTTTTTTTCTCCTCGCGCTCTGAGCGCGAAGAGGAATAATGACAGATTACCGGCTCCGTTGTATCACATGATCAGCTGTCATTGGCTGACAGCTGATCACGTGATAAGGGGTCAAGATCGACCCCTTGCTCGGATCAGTGATCAGGCGAGTCTCATAGACTCGGCGATCACAAAGCACGCCGCGCGCGCCCCTCAGGCCGCTCGTGCATGGGACAACATCAATAGACGTCGTCCCGGCAAAGGAGGTCTGCGCTGTAGCCATCATTCGGCTATAGCGCGGGTCTCAAGTGGTTAAAAAAATGTTTTATTGGATATGTTTTATAGCAGAAAGTATAAAGTATATATATATATATATATATATATATATATATATATATATATATATATATATATATATATATACATTTATTTTTTTAAATGGTTAAATAAAAAAAAACATAAAGGTGATCAAATACCACCCAAAGAAAGCTCTATTTGTGGGAAAAAAAGGACAGCAGCTTTTTTTGGGTACAGCATTGCATGACTGCGCAGTTGTCAGTTAAATGCAGTGCCATTACGCAAAAAATGGCCTGGTCAGGAAGGAGGGTAAATCTTTCAGAGGTCAAGTGGTTAATCACCACTGGGTTGTTTTTTTTGTTTTTTTTTTTGTTTTTTGCTAAACAAACTTGAGGAAAAAATGTTTTTCTAGTTTCTTTTATAAAATGTATCATTTATTTTAAAAATGTATTATTTTATTTTGAAATTTTTCTTCACTGATGTGCACTGATGGGGCTGCACTCATGGGCACTAATGAGGCTGAGCTATTGGGCCATGGTGGGCACTAATGAGGTGGCACTGCTAGACATTGATAGGCTGCACTGATGAGGCTGCACTGATAGGTAGGGAAGAGGTTAAGGGGCAAAAAATGCTAAATATAAAAAAACACCTGCCTTGTGCCCAAAACTGGGCATCTGGCATCCCTGTACCTTTTTATGTATGAGGTTAAGTAGCAGGAGGACAAATGGGCAATTGTATGAATTATGCATACTTCAATGTTGAATGCTTTGTGATTTTCATATATACTTAAATGTTAAAGTACTCTATGTTTTTTTGTTATATGAATACTTTATTTTGTTGTTTAGAGACCTCAAGCAACATGGTTTTCTCTATGAAGGGCAAACTCAAGTTCCTAAGAATTGTTTGGATAAATACCTACCATACAAATATGTTATTGTGCGGGCAAAGGGGAAAGAGGAGTATGAAATCATCTACAATGTTGATGTGCAGGAACACATACCTGTTAATCGTTGCCTGCATATTCAGCCCAAATATGTTCAAGGAAGAGGTAAGATTGCCATAACAATTTTGAAAGTGTAGGGATTGAAGACACATACTCAATGCTCAGTTTTGATTGACTTGACTAATATATACTCTTTACGTTGTGCAGAGTGGCATCAGTATGATGATGTATGTATGAGGGCCGATCGTGGAATTATTGCAACGTTGAGGAATATGGTAACGGATCGATACAAAAATATTTTTAATGGAAAAATGATGGCTGGCGAAGTCATGCTCAGCAGGATTTTCAGTATTCTCACAGACTGTGATGCCATCAATATGTCTAATTTTCTTATCCAGCTTCATCAGTTTTATGCTGTGTATAAATATCCCCTTTTGATTGGAGACAGAGTAATACAATGGCAAAGTCTTGGATTTGGAGTTTCGCAGGTAACTGATCTATACACACATTTATCTTAGAGGTTATTAATCAGCACACAAATGTATGTTACAGATGTATTTTGTAAAGTGGCACAGGGAACATGCGCAATGAGCAGAGTTCTGTAACTGAAAGCAACCAAGTCAATTCCGGGAAAATTCAATGGATATGTAAGCTCAAGAACAAAATTGTAACATTGCAACTTGCAGTCTTTAGATATGATGGCTACATTTATTTTCTATGCTCAGGGTAAGCACAATTTCTGCAAGTGTTATTTTGGCAGAAAAGCAGTGTCCTTGTCACTATCTGTGAGCTTAACACATATATCAAACAATGTTATCCGTTTTGTTAGCTAACTTTTGTGACAGTTATGGAGAAAGATTTTGTAGCTCAATACAGAGGAGCAGCTTGGGGTGACAACCTTTCTTTTCAATAGATACAGTACAGTGGGTGAGCAATGTAGTGTGTTAGGAAGTGTGCTACTGACAGTTACACCATGTGAAAAAAAGGAAAATAGCCTGAAGAAAGGAATCAATTGCAGCCACCAAATCAAATGATTGGTAAGTTGCAATATTACAAAAAAATCTTGTTTTGGGGTTTACACTTTAAAACCCCTGTGTATGCGCATCAGAAATAAATGCTGTTTCTTCAGTTACTTTGCAAGTTGGGAATGACAGCTCTGAAGCCAGAAATGCTCAGAAATGATCTCTTCCGGCTTAACAGACAGCAGAGGAGATCAGGAAATCTGCTCCTTGATTTTCATCCACTTGCCATTCTGAAATCATTTGATGCGGTCCTGGGCTCCCAGAAAGAGCTGGAGAATCCCAGGAATCATGGAGAGGGGGGTCCAGTGGGGGAGTGCCCCACACCACTTGCACTGTAAAAGTGATCAGGTGGCTCTATAGCTGCCCAGATCACATTTACATGACAGCCGGGAGCTTGAAGAAATGAAATACAAGCTCATGACTACTACCGCAGCCATGAGGTTGTTTTAAACCCTTCACACTGTGGACATATGTAGTAAATCCAAAGAGAAGTGGTTAAAGATTCATTGCTAACTACAGTATATAAATACAGTAAGGGGATTTACTAAAACTGTTGCACACAGAATCTGGTGCAGATGTGCATAGTTGCCAATTAGCTTCTACCTTAAGCTTGTTTGATTTAAGTTTTGACACTAGAACCTGGAAGCTGATTGGTTACTATGCACAGCTTCACCGTGCACCAGTTTTAGTAACTCTCCCCCCATTTGGTTCCTTAAAAGATTGGATATTGGACAGTTAAAGGGATAATACAGTGTTTCTAAAGTCCAATTATTTTTTTTTCTTGAATATGTATTAAATGATTGAACCCCCAGTACTTTTTTTTTCCCCCCATCTGTGTCACATTGGGTAGATTTATTTTCTCCTTGTGTCCTGAGAAGTGAGAGGAAATTAATCCAAAGTGAGGGAACTCCCCTCTTAGACAGTTGTCACCAGAACATGTTTCCCCAACAAAAATTTTTCCCTGGGCCTTTTGGCTTGGTAATGGTGCAGTAAAGACGCTCTCTGCAGTAGATCTGGTTGACATGGGTCAGTGAGACATTGCAGTTGGTGTGACAGCCTGCACACCCTTATGCCTAAGAGGTGGAAAGGAAAGCATCTGGCACCATCTGGGATCTGACCTTTGGCATTGTTTAACAGACATCCTGCGGATAGAGAGCTGTCTTCTGGCTCCATGGCGCCTACTCAATCTGCCACAACTGAGGTGACCTTAAGCAAAAAGTAACTGAAGTCTCAATTGTACCAACTGCAAGGTGATGGTCTGAACTCAGCCTGTCCTGACTCTCTAATACCTACTGTGATCCTCCCACAGATTGACTCACCCAGGGTACTGGCAATCTCTCAGCTTTTTCACACTCGGGTGGGGGATGCTATAGGAGACATTTTAACCCCTCCTTCCCACTAGGTAAAACATACAGGAAATGCCAACTTCAATAGTGAGCACACTCTTAAAGTGGAGGGTCGCCCAAAAAAAAAAAAAATGCATTAATATTCTTAAAAAAAATGTTTTTTTTTTTAACTTGCCTGAAACCGCTGTTGCTAGGCAGTCTTCCTAATCTGCCTCTTTCTTTTCCGCGGCGCTTCCTCCTCTTCGGTGAGTGGCCCCGTTGCCTTCTGGGACATGTCTGTGTCCCAGAAAACAACGGGGTCATTCACAAAGCGCTGCGCGACTCGCACATGCGCAGTAGGAAACGGGCAGTGAAGCTACAAGGCTCCACTGCCTGTTTCTCTTCATTAACATGGAGGCGCCGACAGCCGATCCGATGGACGGATCGGCATTGGGGCTACCGACATTGTGGGATCCCTGGACAGGTAAGTGTCCTTATTAAAAGTCAGCAGCTACAGTGTTTGTAGCTGCTGACTTTAAAAAAGAAATTCTTGGCAGGAACACCCCTTTAAGGGAACTCCAAACGTTAATGCCATGTGGACAGCCAGATTATACAAGTGGAGGTAGCATCAGTGGAGCTACTCTCAGCCCTGGAGACTGGAAAAGTCGCAAACTACAGGCTTCTTAAAGAGGAAGTAAACCCTGATGGGTTTACTTCCTCTTTCATTCCCTGCAAAGGCAAAGCATAATGGACTACTATGCATCGCATAGTAGCCCATTATGTGTCACTTACTTGACACAGGAGCCAGCGAAGTCGCCGCTGTCCCCTGTAGTCCGCTGCATCCATCTTGCTGGTGGCGTCTCGCAGCTCCGCCGCTGTCATTCGGCGAAGCCGCGATGACGTCACTCCCGCGCATGCGCACGGGAGTCGACACGCGCGGCAGCTCCATTCTTGGAAATGCCGCGCTCAGTGCGCCTGCGCGCCGCTGTCTACGGTGCATGCGCCGTAGACAGCGGTGCCCGTTTTCGGGCAAATATCTCCTAAACCATATAGGTTTAGGAGATATTGCTTGGACCTACAGGTAAGCCTTAATCTAGGCTTACCTGTAGGTCAAAGTGGTTTGTAAGGGTTTACAACCACTTTAACATTCATTTCCAGATCAATGATACTGAGAATCATAGTTGCCACAACAATATCTGCCTGCAAGGGATTCCGGAGGTGGCAAACGGTGATCCTAGACAAACACCCTACTGCAGAGATTGAACTGGACAGGGTTCAGAGTTCTGGACCTTTTTTCTCTGTCAGCTACCCCTCCAACAAGGTACATTTTATGCTACATCCATTTCTATGCAATCAAGGAGGAAATTGTAAGACAAGCTTGGTCCAAGAGACCTGTGGACTTTGATAGAGAGACGGTACATATTTGTCTCACCAGACCCTAAGTATGCATGCTGTGCTGTGGCAGGTGCTGAAGCTGATTAGGAAGGCAGATGCTTCTTGCAGAAGGGGGCACTCATTCCATCTGATTTTCTAAAAGGGCAGCGAGTCCTTCAACCTGCATTCAACAGACCAGCTAACCGCTCTATTCTCGTTCCTGTGGATACCAGAAGTGCCAATCCTAAATTAATTGATTGGACTTACCTTCAGATAGTGGGATCCAGCACCCAATGCCACCCAGACCACCACATTCCAGAAGGTATAGGGCCCAATCATTAAGGATAACCTCACCTATACCATCTCCTACATCAAAAGAAGCCCGATGCATGCAGGGGTAATGCTCACTTCGTTTACTTGGGTCGTATAAGACAGGAGATTCAGTTCACCCTTTTGGTAAGCTACTATGTTTTCTATAGTTCAGATTTTGCTATGCATTCTAATTGTCTGGATTTTATGGGCCCTGTTACTAGGTTTATGATACTGCCAGGTCTAGTTGCACCTTTAGTGCACTTTGTACCGTTTTGACAGTTCCACACAGTAACTTCCAGTTTCAACTGCCAGGGAAGGAGAGTGTCATTTTAGCTGTATGACAGATGTGGTCATTTTTCAAAGCAGGCAGTTTGGGATTTTGTTCCACTCTCAATTATATACCCTTTTATATAGGTTCCTTTCTTTTTTTGGAGGGCAGCAGGTGGAGGCCTGCCCTTCCACTTTGTAGATGTTGAAGGACCTGGCCCACACATCTCGATTCTTTCCACTGCCTTCTATTAACCCCCAGTAGCCTGCTCTCTGGGTAGTTTGTTCAGAGAAAGTTTTGGTATCTAGTTTAGTTTTGGGTTTATTAAACCCTTTTGCCCTAGTCTTCTGTACTTGCCTATTCCCCCCACTCTACAGGGAATGTAGACTTAAGCAGTTTATGCTCATCCCCCCCCCCCTTTTTTTTTCACCTATTTTTATCCCCATCACCTTCCATCTATTTCTTCTCGCCATTTCTTTTACCTTGAATTTTTCCTTCTGTTTCCTTGCTATCAGGTTCACTTTCATAGTTTTTAGACAGCCAGTCATAGAATTGTATACCGGGATCCTCCTGGTGGGTGGTAATCTCAGTTTTGCTGTAGACCCAACATTAGATGTGTCCAGGGTTCCATGCTACTTTTCTTTTTCCCAGTTCAAACTACTAAAAGTGGAACTACAGCTCCTCAATTTAGTTGACCTGTGTCGATTGACACATCCCATAACAGGGACTACACATTCTACTTTTTTACCCATCAAACCCACTCTAGATTACTTTTTATGCAACACAAAGAACTGTGTCATCTCCGTATCTGATCATACACTTCTACATTTGCTGATGGACACTAAGCCCTAGTTCACACTGGTGTGAGATTTCTCAGCGATTCCTGTACATTTCCTGCACTGCAT
The DNA here is from genome assembly GCF_037356315.1 of Lithobates pipiens. Taxonomy (NCBI): domain Eukaryota; kingdom Metazoa; phylum Chordata; class Amphibia; order Anura; family Ranidae; genus Lithobates; species Lithobates pipiens. The sequence continues at coordinate 433,979,894 of NW_027507903.1, forward strand.
TTATGCAAACCACAGTGGGTGAAAATGGTTTGCAAAATGCAGTGCAATTAGCTGAATTTGATCACATGGGTGTGAACAATTCCCGTGCAAAAACCACAAAGTTGCCTGCAACTTTAATCCACTCTACCTCGACCTGTAGCGGATCAGCAAAGCATTACTTCAGCAACCTAATACCAGAGGGGTAATAGAGCTATTGCTGACTAGTTATTGGGAAAATTGGGGCCTGGTTGTGAACCCTTTATCTCAGGGCTTGACAAATTTGCTTAGAATCTAGGAGCCATCTGAAAAAGTTAGGAGCCAGTTATTTAAATCCTCTGCCCAGCGCCCAGAACTGCATGTCTGGGGCATTGGGCAATAAGAATTGCTCATGCCTGATGCCAAGAGAAAAAAGCACAATATATAAAAAAAATGTTTAAAAAAAAAATCAACTTTTGTTTTAAGATTTTGCAAATAAGTTTTTTTTTTTTTTTTAATCCTTTACTGATGTGCTCTGATAGGCTGCACTAATGGGGACTGATGGGGCGGCATTGAGGTAGGAACTGATGGGCACTGACAGGTGGCACTGATGGGCAGCACTGATAGGTGACACTGGCAAGTGGCACTGGATTGCACCCTGGGTCCCACCCATTCCGACATTCAGACGCAATTTTGACACCTCACCACACACAGTTTCACACACTGTGGCGCTGCTCTGCCAACAGTGTGTGGAAAAGGGAGGAGGATGTCAGCAGCTGCTCTCTTCCTGCTCCATCCCCACAACCAGACAGTGCTCTGTGTCTGGAGGGCCTCCACTTTCCCAAGAACCCACAGCTAGCCCTGTAGCAGAGGCACCTGTCGGTGACAGAAACCCGGGCACCAGGGCACAATTTCTAGTCGCAACGACGACCTGGTGCCTGGGATGTGTCGAGCCCTGCTTTATCTATATGGGAAGCTCATAAATTCATGCTCCAGGAAACCCTAATCCATGTAGAAATAGGGCAGGACACAAAAAATGTATTACTGATGTGGGTGTAATTTTTAGAATCTACCCTTGCTGAATTGACCAAGGCCAGGGAGTACCTGAACAGTTTACTGTTCCGGAATACTAAACAAAGACTAGCTTACGATAAGCGTACTTTGTACAAATTCTCCAATAAACTGGGCAAATTACTAGCAAGAGCCCTTCGGGGCTTCAATCAAGGTCCTAAACATTAGCATACACTTATGTTAACATGGTTTGGGCAAGGTAATTCCCTTAAAATAGCCCTGTATCTTGTACCTGTTGTCCCTGTTGCCAGTGGGGATACCAGCGACTTAAAAAAAATCCTTGTTTTGGGAGTTTGTATAGTTGCAAAAAATTTCCAGAATTAAAGTGGCGTTCCACCCAAAAGTGGGACTTCCGCTGATCTTCTCCCCCTCTGGTGCCACATTTGGCATCTTTCAGTGGGGAGCGGGTACCTGTTTTTGACAGGTACCCTGTCCCCACCTCTGTCTGACCTTGCCGTGGCGAAGTACGCCAGAAGTCCGCCCCCCTTCTCCACCCCTCCTCCTTCCCCTACTGTCTGGGACAGTGAGGAAGCACAGCGCGTGCCGCACATGCACAGAGGGTGTCCGTCTGTGAAACAAAAAGACATCTTCTTTGACTTCTTACTCTTTGCCATATTCTTTCTACAGTACCTTCCACTCTTCCTTTCTTTTCTCCTTTTATTTGATTTTCTTGATTTTGTATTTCATATATCCTTCTACTGATCCTTCCTGAATACTCCACCCTTAATACTATTTCCACCTTCCTTTTTTGGAACGTTTGGTTGCTTTGTTATTTTAGATCAGCAGATTATGAGGGTGATAGTTAAGGAAGTGACAACATGGTGAATTTACAACGCAGTTTTTCTCTTAGCCTGTTGAGTTGGTGGCATTAATGGGTATTTTGTCTGGGTTCTAAATATTTGCATATGTATAACCCTATGTCCATCTCCACTCTATTTAAAAAAAAAAAAAAAAAAGTTTTGCATTTAGTTAATGCCAATTTGTTGAAATAAAGAACTCTTTATGGACATGTAAATTACACAGCAGTTTTGTTACCTGCTGCATTGGGCATATCACCAGTTTACATTTATAAATGTTTCACATGGTCTTAAGTGACTGTTAAATTTCTGGTATGTGTGATGTCAAAGACCAGCAAATAGCAGCGCTATATGTATTTTAGTATCTTAAACTGCTAGTAACAGATGGCGCAAGCCCCTAAATAGCTAAATCTATGTCTTCCTTGGCTGAAAAATCCAACCCAATACACAGACCAAAATAAGGACCGGGTCTCAGGAACATGCATAAAGATGTTAAATAATAGGATAATTCTGTAGATGAAGCAGAAAGGCACTTTTTTTTATTTTTTTAAAGTGAAAATAAAGTTCCACACATAATAAGGCGTACCTATAGGTAGTGTTTATATCTCCTAAACAGGCACCATTTAGGAGATATTTACATTACATGCAGCCAGTGATGTTACTGGCGCATGCGCTTTGAAGGAACCGCCAACTGTGATGTTCCTTCTGAGCCCTGTACCGACATTGACTGCACCCGTGCGTGGGAGTGACGCCATTGCGGCTGTGAATCTGGAAGCAATATGGGAGCACACTGCAGCTCTAAGATCTCGGCGTGAGAAGACTTCATTTTAAGGTAATTTAAACATAATGTACCTTGCAGGGTGTAAAAAAAGAAAAAAAAAAGACAAGTCCAGCGGTTTTAAATCGCTTTAAATCAGAAAAAATGTTTATTGAAACGCACAAAGTTTTACAGTTCAAGACAATGGCAGTCAATAAAGACTAATGTGACTGACAAAGATTGTGGCATTATTCACAATACGTATTCCACTCCAAAGCTTAGTTTAAAACAATATAACTTTGCAACCAAACTCCGTTGGCCACGTCCCATTTCCCTTAGATTAGTTGTTTTAGGCTCAGTTCACATTGGTGTGATTCAGGAACCCTGCAAATCCACTGCAGGTTCCTGCATCACACCTGACACGCAGGCAGTTCACACTGCTGTTAACCGCTGGGAATGTCAATACAAAGTTAATGACATTCCAGATCGGTTCACATATCACAGTGCGAACTGTCAAACTTTTCGTATTTGCCAGGGCAACCCCTGCATGTATAAATGTAATAAGAGTAACGAGTTGCCTATGGAGTATACCCAAGACTTATGCGTGGGAGGGCCTGAAGACTTCCATAAAAATAACATTAACCTACGGGCATGAAAGAGTGCCATGCCCAGGGCTATCCTAGGATGTTCCTCCTCAACAACCTCCTCCAATATGTTTAGTATACAACACTTGGGGTCCAGCAGAATTTTCACCTTGAATACCATATTTAGCGTGTCTACTACCTGCTTCCAGTAGAAATGCAATAGTAGGTGAATTAGGTCCTCATGATCCCTTTTACACCTATGACAATAAGGGTCTGCATTATATCCTATTTTATATAACCGGATTGGAGTGTAATTAGAGCACAGTAAAATGTATAGCTGAGACAATTTTTGGGCCTCATTAAGAGAACATGTTATCACTGCCTAATGCACTTCCTCCCATTGTTTGCCCATCTCTGTTCCCAGATCTCTCTCCCAGAGTGATGTTGCCTTACTGGGGTGCCTTTTATCGAAATTGAGACAATGGCATATTATAACACTGTGAAATGAAACCTTTAGCGCTATCTGCCATTTGGATTAAATTAAAGATATGTGTGGGAGATAAATGTTGTTCAGGAATATCACCCTGCGCCCAACTGCATGCCGTAACTGTATATAATAAAAAAAAAAAGCATGTTTGCAGGTAATGAATACTGGGCTTGCAGAGAGGCGAATGGTAGCAGGACACCATCCTTAAAAATCTGTGACATATTATGTATACCATATACTGTAGCTTCCACCTATATCCATGAACTAACTTAGTATTAGTTATCATAACCCCATATCAGGCTATACTTTGTGTACCATGTAACATGTTGTAGATATTTAGCCTTGTTCTATATTTTTTTAATGAGGGTGTAGGTTGCAAGGAGTTTGTTTGGTTTGGCAAAACTAAGAGCCTCAAGACCCTCAAGATCCTCAGAGGTTGAGTCTCTCTGAGTGTTTGCAAGCAAAATCCGAGTCATAGGAGAAAGATGTTCCCCTACAGGTTGAGTGGCAGCAAGCCTGGGACCAATTAAGTGTTGCAACTGTGTCGAAACATAATAGAGCCATAAATTGGGAAGGGCAAGGTCCCCCTGATCCTTTGGCCATTGCAATTGTTCCAGTTTGAAAACCTTTAGGGTGGTGAAATCTATTTTTAGAAATATGCTATGGGGTAACCAACCGCTGGGAATCAAAGGGACAACATTGGGGGAATTGTGTAAAGGGTAAAGAAGCTGCAGCATTAAAAGCATTTTTATAAGGTTTGTTTTTTCTGCAACTGGTAATGGTTAATATATTTCACATTTTTATTTTATCGCAGAATCTGTTTAATAATGGGGAGATGTTTAAGGAGCCATAATCTAGGGGAGAAGAGGTAACAAATATCCCTAAGTACCTTGAATTTAGACATAATGGGTATGGAGCATGTTGGAGTAAATGGTTGTGTGGTGTCGATATCCAGCAAAAGTAGTGCCGATTTTATCCAGTTGATAGTCAAGCCAGACTATTGGCTGAAATCTACAACAATGAACATGGCTGCTTGTAGAGACACAGTCGTGTCCCCAAGTAACAGTAACATATCATCTGCATATGGCATGATTTTTTTCGTGTCACCATATTTAAACCCAGTAATGAGGATTTGGCTCTCGTAAGTGCTGTTAGTGGCTCAATAGCAAAAAGTAGATGGGACAGGAGGCAGCCTTGTCTTGTTCCTCTACCGAGGGTGAATAGGGGAGAAATCCTATCCATTACTCCATTATAGGCACTGGGCGCACTGTAGAGGAGGCCATGATATGAATTTAGTTCCTGAAGACAAATTTAGTCAACACTAATCATAGATGCTTCCAATCAACGCTATCAAATGCCTTATTGGCATCAAGAGATAATATCGCCCTGTTCCCCATATTGTCTGCGGGGGTCTGCATGTTAATGAAAAGTCTCCGCAAATTGACCGATGTGGACTTTTGAGGCATGAAACCTGTCTGATCTTGATGCATCACCGACGATACAATCTCATTCAGCCTAAGGGCAAGTACTTTTGCCAACAGTTTTACATCGCTCGGAAGCAGTAAAATCGGCCTGAATCTAAGGGGTCCTTACCTGGTTTTAATAGAACCACCAAAGCTCTGGACATGAAGACGACATGCCTTCAGGGAAGCGTTTAAAACCTGTAAAATTTTTGTAAGAATTGTTTCTCCATATTTAACATACACCTCTATAGGGATACCATCATCACCCGGGGGCCTTACAGGTTGAAAAATACCTGGCTGAAATATCCTGTAGGGACCGCAACCCCTGTGGTTGGTAAAGTGAGGCATAGAAGTCTGTGAGCTCTTTCATAATTAGTTCAGGAGAGTTAACTACTCTACCAGATCAGTCTCTGATAGACCCTATAGCCGGGGAGGTCTGTTGGGATTTGGCATTTTTTGACAGGGGGCGGCCAGTCTTCTCACCCTCCTTGAAAAATATGGCTTTATTGAAAAAGCTTTTACGTTCCGCAGCGGAGGCCCACAGACAATCAAGCATCCTGAGCCGACACCCAGGCCTCCTGAGCAAAATTAGAAGGCTGGACAATCTATGCAAGTTCAAATTGTCCAACTTGTTTCTCCATACAGGGGAATAACTCAGAAGATCTCTATAAAACATCTTACATTTCAGCAATAAATATCCCCCTGAGTAAAGTTTTAAACGTCTCCCGTTTTTGAATTGGGTCCTCCTATGAGGCATGATCATGAAAGAAAGTGGTAATCCGGTGAGTGATACAATTATATGATGTAAATACCTGAAGCCAGTAAGCATTCAGCTTCCAGAGAAGTCTAGGGAGGTCTGTTGGATGGCGGACAGCAAGCTCTTCCACCAGTGGGAAATGTCCAGATACCCCCCGATGGGAGGTAATACATTTTGGAAATCCAACTAAGCATGTGAGCATTCCCCACACAAAGATAAATGCGTGACAATGATATATGTGTTTTGGAGAAACCTGAGAAGAGTTTAGTAGTAGGAAATTTAAAGAGCAACAAGTCCAGCAGGCCAACCTCTGACAGAAATCTACCCATACCCGTACCCCCTAGGTCCCCCGGGATGGGTTAATGGGGGGATGCCAATCCAGGATAGAATCAAGGTAACAGTTAAAATCACCCAGTATCAATAACGGCAGATCAAGTTTGCCAGCCAAGTAAGTCCAAGTTTTGTGGGTTTGAAGCATCTGGTGGCAGATGGCAAGTTGTGTACCTTCTCAGAACTTCAGGGCGCCTTCCGCCAACTAGATGCCGTTTAGGTACTTGCAGGTGAGACACACCTACCACCAGCAGTTTCCCATCCATATTACCCTGGAATCTGATCCAGTGCAGCGTTTATTAACGGCAAAAATCTTAATAGCACTTCAGTTCCTCGTTGTATTTTCACCTTGCATTGACCTCTTCATCTACATTAACAAAGTCTTATTGAAATGGCAACAAGACATACCTTCCCTCTCTGAGGAAGATTGGAAGAACTGTGTGATTCATGCAAATGAAATTCTTACACAGGGCCTACTATACATCACAAAAAACAGTGGCCATCTATCCTGATACTCCTTCGTCTGGTCCACATGGTGGGACGTTGGAAGCATCCTTTATTCACATGGTATTGTACTGTCCCCCTACAGTGATTTTGGGAGCAGGTCCTGAAGATCTTAATCAACCTTCAAGTTAGACCCCAGGGCTTAATTAAACTAGAGAGTCGCCTCTGGGTGCAGTAGTTTAAAATACCAAATTTATTGGGCAACAAAAATGTGCACTCACATGTAAAAGGAGAATAGCAGGCATTGTATACAAGTTTCATGGACCTTTTCCCCAAAATGCCATCTGATCAAGCTGTTCGTCAGTTGTTGTGCTTCCGAACGTTGGAAATGCCGGCTTGCGGAAGAATGGCCTCAGAGCAAGGCTTGGGACACAGCATTCAGTCGGCTCCAGGGAATGTCGTCATCAGTGAAGGATGCGTTTCGTGAGCATGCGCACTTGGGTGACATCTCAAGTCGCACTCCTTTTATCAACAACTCAACATACAAGCCCCACAATCGTAATATATACAGGAAAGGGGAGGGGACACAAATAGATTGGGAACACATCATGTATCAGAACGAATAAATTAATCCAAACTAAAAAACAACTTGTAAAAAATTGACATATATATATATATATATAAAAAAAACATGGGGATATGTATAAACAATAAAAAAAAACATTGAGAAGGAAAAATAAAAAATGTATGATGACTGGAAATAGTAATAGAAAAATGTATAATAAATAGTAAAAATAAATAAATAAATTCAAAGTAAAAAGGGAACGAAAAATGTGTTGAGTAAATTACTAATAGAGGTGACTGGTGAAATAAAAAATAATAAATAAAAAATTATTATTGAAAAAACTTTTATGTAGACTTGAAAAAATTATCATAAATTAAACGTTTTATAAAAAAAGATATATATATATATATATATATATATATATATATATATATATATATATACCGTATTATAGGTATTTTCGTTGGCTTAAGTATATTTAGTCTATGCAATATTCAAAGTGTGGTATTCGGGCCTATACTTTGTGGATTGCATTCTATTTAGTAGATAATAGGCAAAATAAATATCTTTTACTAGCATAAAATATACATATGTATACATATATACAAAATGAAGTAAAAACCATTATTACACTAAAAAGAAGTCAATTAATACACTAATAGGGGCAAGTTCATACACCATGTGATTGTCCCTATATGATAAACATTAAACAGTCTTTTGTAGCAGCCTGTGTTAGGCTGGGATGAGAAACAAAGTACTGATGGTGGTGAGAAAAATGACTTGATCTCCAGTGATCAAATTAACAACATGCTTCTACATCCAGCCGTGATTCTGATACTTCATAGAGCCTGATAGATACTGAAACCAGTATGGGTATGGCTTGTATTTCCTCTAGGCAGGTATACTGTCTCTCACTCCATCCTGGCCCCTCCCCTACGCATGTCAATGCTCAGGGCGTGGCATATCTTCCTCATGGGGTTTTGACCCGAGGAAGATACATTTTAAAACGATTTTTAAAACGATTCAACTTTTTTCCTTTTTCATGCACTTTTTAAACACTGCATTGAGGAAACTTCTGATCCAAGGAAACAGCTGAGAAACCCATAGTGGTTCATATGCGTGATTTGACTTAGTGTAAAAGCTAGTCACACGCTCCAAGGTGAGCTTATTACCATTAGGGGTTTCTGGATTTCACCTATGCATGATTCAGAATCACTGCTGGATGTAGAAGCATGTTGTTAATTTGATCACTGGAGATCACATTGTTTTGCATCTATCTCACCACCATCAGTACTTTGTTTCTCATCACAGCCTAACATAGGCTGCTCCAAAAGACTGTTCAATGTTTATCATATAGGGACAATCATATGGTGTATGCACTTGCACATATATATATATATATATATATATATATAATATATATATATATATTTTTTTTACTTTTTGCAATTTTGGTGTCACATTGGTATGCATTAAGCACTGTTTTTATTTTAATTTGTGTTATATATATATATATATATGTGGTGGCACCACGTAATGGTTAGGTTTATATATTTTTATCATGGTTTATAGTGGTTCTGCCACTATTTGCACTTGTGCACTTTTTTCCAGTTGTGTGTTTACATTTGTGTGTGCATTTTGTTTGCCACAGATTGCACCTGCACTTTATACCAGCTGTGTGTTTATTTATGCACTTTATTACTCAACTGTGTATCTATAATTATAAATCAAGGCACGGATTATTAGGTATAGGACCTATCTAGCGCAGCGTATGTTATTTTTATTTTAAATGTGTTTCTTGTATAAGCCACATATTATGCACAAAGAGAAATTCTACTTAGATGGAAGGCTAAGTTACCACCCACTGTTTCTGTGGTGCATACTAGCTCATTCGAGGGCAAATCTTCTATGCCACTTCTTACAAAAAAAAACACCCTATCAAATTACAAGACTCCGACTGGCACAACGCTCATTATATAACCTAGACTCGCCCCAAAAACAAAGCTGAGTGTCAGGCTGCAAAAAGAGCCTCTGACACCTGGGCAGACACTTTAGAACTGACGAAAAGAGCCCATATGGACGCTACACTACACAAATTCGGCAAAGCTGGTAAATTGCTGGCAAGACTTTGCAAAGGCCCCTTTCGCCCCACTCGTATTGCCTCTCTATGTGATACATCAGGCTCCATAAAAAGCTCACACCAGGAGATTAACAAAGTTATACTACAATATTATACATCATTGTATGCCCCCGACCCCATAGACAAAAAAGTTGTCCAATCCTTTCTTGACAAGGTAGCCCTACTAACGGTCACCGCTTCCCAACTGGAGGCACTAAATGCACCCATTTCCTTATCTGAAATTTCTTTAAACATCCACAACAACATCAAAAGCACCAGGCCCAATGGGTTCATAGGGGGATTTTAAGAAACCCTACAAAAAAAAGAGCCCATCCTCCTCAAAGTATACAAAGGCATTTGGTCAGGCGGCCCATACCTACCTACTCTCCAAGAAATATATACCATGTAACAAAGTGAAGACAGTCCTCATCAAGTGGACAAAGTATGGCATAACAGTGACATTACCAAGAACTGGACATCTCTCCAAAGTTTATGAAAAGACGAGAAGAAAACTCGTCAGCCAAGAGGCATACAGCTACATTAAAGTAAAGTAGTGCAGGAATATCTGGCAAGTACTGACTGTGTGGTGCATGTGACAACAATCTCCTGTATTCATCATGTCTAGGCTATGGGGTAGAGTGGCAAGATGAAAGTATTTTCTCGCAAACAAAAACATCCAAGCCCAGCTAAATTTTGCAAAAACACATCTGAAGTCTACCAAAAGCATGTGGGAAAATGTGTTATGATCTGATGAAACCAAGGTTCAACTTTTTGGCCATAATTACAAAAGATATGTGTCGGAAACCATGAATCAGACCGTGACAAAAGTACAATTAAATCACACTTGTTTAATAAAAGTAAAGTAATAAAAGTAAATAGAACAAACGTAGTCAAAACATAGCCAGAGTTCGGTAACCGGAACAGATAGACAAGCCAGAAAGTCAGGAAGCCAGAGATCAATGTAGTGGAACAGCAAGCAGGATCTGAAGCCAGAAGGAATGTCAGCTAAGCAAGTCTTTAACAGGAAAGCAGGAGATAATCTCTGTGATGTTGACCAAGGCGAAGGCAGAGATCATCTGGGCTGGATGGCTTAAGTAGACAGGACTGATGAGCAGGATATCATCAACAGGTGAGTCACTGTGGAGAGATAGGAGCTGGCAATTAGCCGACAGCTGAGCAGCTAGCTTAGAGAAGGAAGGGCTGAGCCCAGCCCTGACAATATGTTTGATGCACATCACCATGAGAACACCATACCCACAGTGAAGCATGGTGCTGGTATAATCTTGCTTTGGGACTGTTTCTCTTCAGCTGGTACAGGGGCCTTAGTCATGGTAGAGGGAATTATGAACAGTTCCAAACACCAGTCAATATTGGCACAAAACCTTCAAAAGCTTCTGCTAGAAAGCTGAACATGAGGAGGAATTTCCTCTTTCAGCATGACAAAGACCCAAAGCATACATCCAAATCAACAAAGCAATGGTTAATGATTAAAGTGTTGGAATAGCCCAACCAGAGCCCAGACCTGAATCCAATTAAAAATATGTGGGGTGATCTGAAAAGGGCTGTGCACAGGAGATGCCTTCCCAATCTGACAAATCTGGAGTGTTTTTGCAAAGAAGAGTGTGCAAATTTCTTTCTTGTACACATCACGGGACACAGAGTCTCAGTAATTACTGATGCGTTATATAGGGTATCACTGGGTGATTGGACACTGGCACACCCTAGACAGGAAGTTCAACCCCCTATATGACCCCTCCCCTTACTGGGAGTACCTCAGTTTTTTTTTTGCCAGTGTCTTAGGTGTTGGTCACGAGTAAAGATGTGCTGTGCTGAACTCCACTGGATTATCCTACACTGGGGCAAGCCATGCAACCGGATCCATTCAAAGTGTCTTTTCCAGGCCGAATTGGATGGTACCCGTGCCTTGAGTCTGAAGAAAGGAGGTTTTACCTGCAACGCTTCTCTTTTTAAAGAGCTGGACCCCAGGATCCAGTATTTGTTTTTTTCTGCCATATCCCTGGCGGGGTGCTTTGCAGGCCCAGAACTGCGGATCCCCTCCCTAAAAAGTTTTCAACACTTTATCCTATGGAGGAAAAATGTACTAAGATGTGGGGTATACCAGCATTTGAAGCCACCATATCCTTTGTCAATAAAAGTCTGACTTGTTCTGTTGACAACGCTCAGATGCTTAGGGATCCAACTGATAAAAAATTGGAATTCCTGCTAAAAAAACAGTTTTCTCTTTGGGAGGTTCAACCTGCAGTGGCAGCAGTCGGAGTTTGTCAGTACTTGAAAGACCATGTTAAACAGGTCCTCAAGGTTTACCCGAACAGTAAGCCCAGGGGTTGGCCAACCTACCAGTGGCTTTCTGTTTTGCTGTTGATGCAATCAGAGATTTTATCCTCCAGACCTCTCACCTTACGCTTGGGTTAGTGCATATACATAGAATCTTATGCTTGAAAAATTGGTCAGCCGAATTGGTGCAAGGCTGTTCGGAGAGGATTTGGACAATTATATCCAAAGATCTCTAGTGGGAAAGCAGCGTCTTGCCAGCTAAAAAGAGGAGTAAACATCCCTCTTTCAAACGTGCCCTTTGCCCAGTGCCAGGCAGTTGCGATGGCCTTTTCCAGGCTCAAGAACTAAATCTCAGAGTTAACCCCAGGGACAAAAGAAGTCCTGGGGGAGGAAGTCTACAAGACAAAACGCTAAAGCCTCTTTATGAAGGGGTGCCCCCGCTCACGTGGGGGGGAAGATTGCTACAGTTCTCAAAACTCTGGCAGGAGGACTTTCAGGAAAGATGGGTGGTCTCCACAATAACTCTAGGTTACAAATTACTTCCGAGAATTCCCCTCTGCTCGTTTCCTCAGATCAAATGTGCCCAGAGACCCAGAAAAAAAGAAGTCTCTCTAGCGTTGGAGCGACTATTGTCGGAAAAAATTATCGTGGTAGCTCCTACGCAAGAGCAGGGACTGGGGTTTTATTCAAACCTTTTCACGGTACCAAAACCAAATGGAGATGTCAGACCCATTCTAGATCTCAAGGATCTAAACCGATTCCTAAAAGTATGGCTTTCGCATGGAATCGCTCCGTATTCCATATCATCATCAGGAAGCAGAAGGGTAAATTCTGGCTAATCTTAGAGGCATCATATACCACTGCATCAGAATTTTTAGGTTAGCTTTGACCAAAGTTGTGTTAAGTAGACCTTTCATAGCGGAGACTGATGCCTTATGCCACTCTGCTAGAGACCATTGTTGCAGATCAGTTTTCCCGCGTGAAGAGCCTTTTAGAGTCCGCTTGAGCCAGGGATCGGTAAATAGCCGAAATCCCTCCCCTCTGCTCCATGGCCTGACCACACCAAAGCTCGTAGTATGCTATAGTTGGTGGTTTAGGAGAGGAGAGCCCTAGAGATCTAAGGAAATGGGAAATTTGTAGAAAGCTGAATTTTTCCGATAGTGGCATGTCAAATTTATTAAGGCAATGAGATAAAGTAAGGGGGCCTGAAGAGGTTGCAATGTGACCTATCCTGTATAACCCCTTATCTAACCACCATTAAAAGGCCCTAATGTCTTGTCCAGGGGGAAATAGGGGGCTTCTGAAAATGTGAGAGAGTTGAAGCCAGCTCGAGACTAGGTGCGGCTCGGTTCTGAGAGAGTCCCAGAGAGCAAGGGAGTGCGATAGAGTGGGAGCTAGTGTGGCTGGTCTATCCTTGGAAGGACACCATAGAATGTAGTCAAGGGTGTAACCCGGTAGGCCTTGCTTTTCCATGTGCACCGAATGTGGGTGAGCTATTTTGGAGTAGATAGTGGATAGTTGGGAAAGTTGAGCTGCTTCATAATACCAAAGAACATTGGGTACGCCCAATCCTCCCTGATCCCTCATATGGAAAAGAGTTCCCCTTCGAAATTCTATGTCCCTTAGAGCCCCAGATGAACTTCTTGATTTTGGACTGAAACAGACGGATCCGGTCTCTGGGGACGGGGATGGGCAGGGATCGAAAGGGATATAGGATATGTGGAAGTAAGGTAATTTTTATAGAACTTACCCTACCCAGCCAAGAAATGCCCAATCGATCCCAAGAGATGAGATCATCTTCCAGCTTCCAAAATGTTGCTGGATAGTTGGCCGAGTACAGTCTGTCTATAGAAGACATCAAATTAATCCCCAAATAGGGGAGCACTGAATCCGAACAACTAAACCTGAAATTGTCTTTTAATTGAGAAACCAGCTGGGCAGGCAAATTAATGTTGAGTGCCAGCAATTTGGAGAGTTGACCGTGAGTCCTGAAACTTTGCCAAAGTCATCCAATAGTTTGCAAATAATAGTTAAAGAAGTAGTTGGAGACGATATAAAAAGTGATACATTGTCTGCAAATAGAGCACACTTATGGGTTTTTGGCCCGCATTGGATTCCCTTTATATCGGGATTAGCTCCGATAGCGATGGCCAGTGTTTTAATGACCATGGCAAAGATCAGTGGTGATAAGGGGCATCCCTGTCTCGTACCTCGGAAGATCGGGAAAGGGTGCGAGTAATATCCCTGCATTTTGATTTGGGCTGATGGGGATGAATAAAGTGCATTAATTATGTTAAAAAAAAAAAAAAAAAATTGCAAAAACTCCATCTTTCCAGGGTAGGGACCAGAAAAGACCAGGAGACCGAATCAAAGGCTTTCATAAGATCCAGGGAGAGCAATAATTCCTGTTGTGGGGGGCCTCCATCCCAACCCGACTGCAAGAGCAAGACAAGATCCACTGCCCTCCTGATCTGATCTGGTCCCTGTCTCCCGGTGATAAAGCCGACCTGATCCCCATGAATGTAGAGGCTAATGAAATTGGAGATTCTATCTGCTAAAATTTTAGTCAAGATTTTGAGATCGTTGTTTATCAAGGATATAGGTCTGTAATTAGAAGCATGGTAAGGATCCTTATTGGGCTTTGGAATCACGGTCACAAATGCCGAATTCATGGAAGCTTCCAGTGGAGTTCCAGATCTGAGATGGTTAAAGAAGCGTGCTAGGTATGGGGCAAGAATCTGAGAAAAGTGTTTGTACTATGGTACTGAGAAGCCGTCCGAGCCAGATGCTGAAGTAGTTTTGAGATTCTTAATGACCAGCTCTACTTCCTCTGCGGAGATAGGGGATTCAAGTTCATCTCTATGCTGGACTTTTAACCTGGGGATGTGGATGGAGTTTAAAGCGGGATTCCGCTGCCGTTTTTTTTTTTTTTTTACCTGTGTCACTGGTGGGCGATTCCTACGGTGTCTTTGCAGTCACGATCGGTGTCTTTTTAACCCCCGGCGTGACGATTTCATTGCTAAGGAAAACTTTTAAAAAAGCAGTCCGGCGGTTTCCATTTTCACTGTGGGGGTTTGAAGCCCACAGGCATTTACTTCCTGGATGCAATGATGCTGAGCTCCCAGCATCCACCGCTCCATCTCGCACATGCTCATTGAGTGTCCTCTTTATTTTCCTTCCTCTTGCCTCGTGTGCTATAGTGGTAATGGCAGATAGAGCTGCCTGCCCACTTTCAAAATGGCAATTTCGGACATGCCCTCGTCACGTGACCGGCGTCCTCCTTTCAAAATCTCACGAGATTTCGGCATGACTGTATCCCCCACTGATTCCTGGGAAATAGCTAAAAAAGTTCCCAGGGACCATTGCGAAGCCGATAAGCACGCCTACTCCCACGGGAGGAGAGCCCGGAAGTCGGCATAAACATTAAAAATAAAAGGTAAATTCTGCATATTATTTTATTTCAATGGTCATAACTGCATCTATGTTCCAAAGCCATTTGAATAAGATGAACTTGCAATTTTCTGTACAAAACCGCTTTAAGAACGAGTTAATGTTATCTAGTGTACCTTGTCCGATTTGCTATAAAGGTCTAGGTAGAAATCATGGAATACTTCCATAATTTTTTGGGGGTTCTGTGAGAGGGAACCGTCTTTCAATTTTATTTTGGGGAGAGCGTAAGATCTGATGTGATTTTGGGGGTAAGTCTTCTTGCTAATAAAGAGCCTAGTTTGTTATTTTGGTGATAAGTGTCCTCCTTCCCATCGAAGGTCCTTTTCTGCTATAATGGTGAGCGCTAAGTTCAAGGCAGTGCGTGCAGCGTCTAGTTTGTCAGCAGAGCTTGAGGAGGGTTTAGATTTATACTGTTTGCTCAATGCTTCAAAATCCCTTTCTAACCTCTCGATGTCTGCTTTGCGAGCCCTGCACAACCTGGAAGAGATTTGGATTAAGTGGCCCCTAATTGTGGCCTTTTGTGCCGCCCACAGAGAGGAGGCGGAGACCCCATCTATGTCATTCACATCAAAGTATTCCTCAATGTGTTTTTCTCTTTCCTTCACCTGGGCGGGATTGCTGAGAATGGAGGCATTCAGTCTCCAGTGGAACCCCGGACAATGAGCCGGACCACCTTGAATAGACAATAAGACCAAAGAATGGTCAAACCAGGCAGTCTTTAATGACCAACCTCTGAGCCAGCGGAATATGCTGTTGGAGGATAAAGAAGTGGTCAATTCTCACAAAGGTTTGGTGGGGGCTGGAGAAGTGAGTATAATCTCTAGCCGTGGGGTTGAGTTCCCTCCAGAAATCCACCAGTCCATAATGATACAATTGTCTGACCACCTGTAGACTCTGCCTGGATGGACGTATCCGGTTCCTGCCCGGGGGATGCAATTTATCTATTCCCGCATCAAACGCCAAATTAGAGTCACCCCCGTAGATCACTATCCCTTCCATGAGTGGAGCTAATGTTTGAAAGAGGTGTTGAAAAAACTTTGGCTGTCCTGTATTAGGAGCGTAATATGTAATGAGGGAGTGGAGTTGTTCTGCAATGAGGACTTTGATTAGTAGGAATCTGCCCTCTGGGTTCCTAAATTCAGAGACCAGGGACAATTGAACCCTACCTGAGATGAATAGGCCAATGCCCCTAGTTTTGTTTTCGGAATTGGCCAAGAAAAACCTGGGGAACTTAGCGTGAACAAAGGAGGGTTGATAGGACCGAGGGAAATGGGTCTCCTGTAAGAAGATGTCTATTTTTTTTTGTGCATGGTAGTGTTGGAAAATCTTTTTTCCATTTTAGTGGAGAGTTTAGACCCTGTACATTATGGGAAGCTATGTGGAGGGATCCTCTCTACGAGGTCAGAATAGCCATGGAGGGAAGAGGGCATATGACTCTTGAGCACCTACCTTCATGCTGGAAGTCCACTGTATAGAAAGGTTTGAATGTATGAGCAGCCCGTCATCCTGAAAGTTACCCTGGGTGAGAGAGATTGTTCCATAAGCTACAAACAAGAAAGTAGAAGTTAATAATAGTCGTAAAGGAGAGAGAAAAGAAAAATAGACAGAGAGAGAGTTGTCCTGAGGTGAGGGCGGAGTCAGGTTCATCCCCCTAAGGAAATAAACATAATGTAACCCACTGAGGGGGTAATACCCAAACTCAAAAAGGCACAGCCACGCAGGCTGCCTGTCCAAGTGCGGGGGAGTGCGTCAGAGGCCCGATCCATCCACCGCACCCCATACTAATATGCTAAAAATAACAAAATGAATAAATGATTAGCCTGCTGGTCTAATTACCCCAAAAAGATAGCTAGCGGATAGACTAGGACTGATTCAGTAAACAGATAGCATTTAGAGAGCAGCAAAAAAAAAAAAAATTAACGATAGTCTTGGTCATTGGAACATGAGTAGTTCTGGGGTATAGCCTATTGTGCCCATGGAACCAGAGATTGGGCTATACCAGGGATGAATTCCAGAGAGGAAATCCCATCTTGACCCAAAATACTGCAACCAACAGCTAAAACATGCTAATATAACAGGGGTCTATGGGGAACCAAACCCATTCACAAATTAGTGAAAAAGGAGGTGAAGTAATATCAGTATCATGGCGGCAGACCATCTTTTACTTTCTTGGTCCTAGGAGTGTTCCAGAGAGAAGTGAGAGGGCTTGATGGTGGTGGGCGTTTGGACATCCCGGAGGAGGAGGCCTGCATGAGAGACGGGGGATCCTTGGGGATTAAACCCAGCTTCTTTAGTAGTAGTTCCCCTTCTGTTAGTGATGAAAACCTAAACAGTTTGCCATTATAATCAAATTTCAAGCTGAACGGGAACAACCACCAATATTTGATATTTTTTTGCGTGAGTACCGTCAGCAACGGTTTAAGAGACCTTCTCTTCTGAATAGTGAAATGTCTGCATAAATTTGAATCTGGTGTCCCAGTAATTGTAACTGTGGTGACAGCCGAGCCCGCTTCATGACTTCCCCCTTCACACTGAAGTAATGTGGCTTGACAACAATGTCCCCGGGGAGACCATCTTGGGGGCCCCAGGGCCCTATGAGCTCGGTCCAGCTCTAACCTATGAGCTCTAATGTCAAGAATGAGGGTTTTGATGAGTGAATGTACTGCGTCCGGAATGTCCGTTATGGGCTCAGGCAAGCCCCTAATCCGAAAATTGAGCCTTCTGGAGCAATTTTCCAAATCATTAATTTTGGCCATTGCTCCCTCCAGTTGATCATGTAGTCCCTGAAAGCGATCAGAATTTTGCAGCATTTTGATTCACTCAATCGATCGTGGCATCCACTTTGTTTTCAATACTTTCAATGTGGGATCCTAGGAGTTGAAGATCAGCCTTTATATCATTGGTGATTCTGGATGCAGTTTGTGCCAGACCTTTATCCAGCATTTCAGCAAACTTAGAGAACGTGAGAGAGAGGTCCTGCTGAGGAGACGCGTGCTGGTGCTGAGACATGCTGGGCTGCAGCCTGGTGAGATGCAGTATGGCTAGGTGTGTGAGCTCCTGAGGGAGAAAGTGCCTGCACCTCCTCTAAGGTCTGATTGAGGAAGGAGACACTGGTCGCTGGGGAAAGTGGCCCTCCTTAGGCTGGGGGTGAGGGGACCCCCCCACATACCTCCTCAGGGGCTTGTCCCACCAGGGAGAAGAACCAGTGGTGTTTCTGGATGCCTCATGAGGCGAATGTTCCGCCACCATCTTGGTTAGATGGGCCACTCCCGGGAGAGAGGAAAACGGGGTTCCGGCATGTCGCTTCTGGGTGTTGGGGCAGGATGTAGTGGCGCGAAGCCCCATGCTAAGCGTCCATCACAGGGGGCTGCGCGTGCGCACCGAAAATAGGATTTTTATAACGGCTTACATGTAAAATCCTTTTCTTTTGAGGTACATCACGGAACACAGAGGTCCCTCCTCTCTTCTAATACCCTTATATTGCTTTGCTACAAAACTGAGGTACTCCCAGTAAAGGGAGGGGTTATAGGGGGGTGAACTTCCTGTCTAGGGTGTGCCAGTGTCCAATCACCTAGTGATGCCCTATATAACCCATCAGTGATTACTGAGACTCTGTGTCCCATGATATACCGCAAAAGAAAAGGATTTTGGAGGTAAGCTGTTATAAAAATCCTATTATTGCTAAGTCAAGATGTGCCATGCTGATACTGTAGACTTATACCCACAAAGACTGAGTGCTGTAATAAAATCAAAAGGTGCTTCAACAAGTAGTACACTTGTGCAACCATATTATTTTGGTTTATTATTTTATTTTTTATTTTTACTTCCCTCCACCTAAAAGATTTCAGTTTGTTCAACTGCATTGTAAAGTTTATAGGTCGCCTTAATGGTGGAAAAAAAAGTTCTGAAATTATTTATCAAATGTTTTTACATCACAGAAACCTGACATTTTAAAAGATGTAAATATCCACTGTATGAATTTTAACTCTATATTTAGCTGTTTGCTTTAAAGTGATTTTTTTTTTTCCATCTCATCGTCGAGGTTCTTTTTTAAATATTAAATTAATAGCAAAGTGTCTTTTGCTTTGAAAACCAATAATATTTTTTTTTCTCTAAAACCTAGGCAAATAACCTAATCTTGAACCTTCTCGGTAAAATCTGTGAACCTTTCCTGGGTAAGAGGAAACTGCAAGAAGACGACATCAAAAACCAATTGATGGCTGGGCTGGTCTGTGTGCACGTGGTAGAAAACTTTAATATTGCTGTTGAGAGAGACAATATTATAAATATATGCAGAGTTTTGTGTTTGGACATGTCAAGAGAAAAGATGCTTGAGGAACTTAGGAAAGCAAAACATACATTCGGCAGAATTGAAGGGTAAGTTATTCCTGTGTTACAAGTATTTACTCAAAAATCAACTGATGATTTTTAGCCCATATGCTATAGCAATCGCTTCCAAAATGCTATGTATACTCATTTTTTCTTTACAGGGATAAAGGGGTTAGTATTAGATCTGTGGTGTCTATAGATGCAGGGATTTTAGTTTTTTTGCATGGATTTCCACTTTAACAAAAAAAATAAAGTGTAAAAAAATAATCTATTTAGCAAAGGTTCTAGTATAAGAATATATAGTAAGGGAGATAAGGGGCATATCGGTCTCGTAACGTTGCAAAGGTTAAAGCCGCTCGACGGGTGGCTGTTGCTGTTGGGTTTGAATATAGTGCAAGTATGATTTGAGGTAGAATACCAATTGAGCACAGTACTCCATCCATGTAGTCCCAGGCCACTCTGTCAAATGCTTTCTCTGTGTCTAGTAAGAGGAAAAAGCCCTTTTTTTTTCTTTCTTTGGATATGAGCCAGTGGTGGATGTTTAATGCCTTAATTGTGTTGTCATGTCCTTCTCTACCTGGTATAAATCGAACTTGGTCCAACGATATGAGGAATGAGGGTAGGGGTATAAGTCTATTTGCCAATATCTTTGCATAGATTTTTACATCTACATTTATAAGGGATATTGGACGATGGTTAATAACTAAGGATTAATCTTTTCCTTATTTTGGTATTACTGTTATGTGGGCTTGAAGGAGTTGAGTTGGTATTTGTTTCTCTGATTTGAGTGAGTGGAATGTTTTTAGAAATTGTGGCTTTAAGATATGTGATTATGTTTTGTAGTATTGTAGGGGGAAGGCCATCTGGGCCAGGTGCTTTGCCCAGTTTCATGTCTTTTTGATAGCTTTTTCAAATTCAGTGTCAGAGATAGGGGCTTCGAGGTCACATGCTTTTTTCAGTAGAAATTGGGGAAGGGCTATACTTTTGTAGAAAGTGTTGTATAAGGCCTGTTCTTTTTTCAGTTATAAGGACATTTGGGGTTTGATGGGTTGTTGTATAAGGACTGCTAGTATATTTCAAATTGTTTGACTATTTCTTCATTAGATGAGTGTGGTGTGCCATTTTGTTCCCTGATTTGGTGAACTGCGGTGGCTGTTTTTTAGTTTTGTACCACTTTTGAAAGTAATTTTCCACTTTTATTTCCTTGCTCATAATACATTTTATGTCTAAGGATGTATAATCTAAATAATAATCTAATAATTAACCACTTCAGCCCTGGAAGAATTTGCCCCATTCCTGAACAGGCCATTTTTTGCAATACAACACTGCATCGCTTTAACTGACAATTGCGTGGTCGTGCGACGCTGTACCTAAACAAAATTGATGTACTTTTTTTATATTGATTGGTTTGCGCAAAATTTATAGCGTCTACAAAATAGGGGATAGATTTATGGCATTTTTATTATTATTATTTTTTTTTTTTTTTACTAGTAATGGTGATCAGTTATTTTTTTTTTCCGGAATCCAATATTGTGGCGGTAGATCGGATACTTTTGACACATTTTTGGGACCAGTAACATTTATACAGTGATCAGTGCTTAACACTAGGGGGAGATCAAGGGGGTTAACTGTGTTCCCTAGGTGTGTTCTAACTGTAGAAGGGTGGGACTGACTAGGAGAGGAGACCGATCTGTGTTCTTACTTAGTATGAACACACGATCGGTCTCCTCTCCCCGGAGAGAACTGGGATTTGTGTGTTTACACACACAGATCCCGGTTCTCACTTTGTCTCAGCGCCCGCCGGGCACTCGCAACGGCTCAGGGGGACACACTGCTGGCACACCCACGCACCTCCTACAGCGTCTTTAAGGGCCGACGTACAGCTCGACGGCTCGCCCAGGAGAGCCTTCCTGCTGCAGTATAACTGCGGTGGCTGGTTGGGAACAGGATAATCTAATAGTCTAATAATCTAAATATGATCTAAATAGATTAAGATCCAACCGAGACATAAAAGGAATCAAAATATATGACCATACTTACAAAATGGCAGTATTTTCTGACGATATGCAATTTCTCTCTGAACCACATATATAATTTCCAAATCTCCTACAAAATCCAAAACACTTTCAATCTATATCAAACTTAAAAATCAACTCTAAATCAAATGCCATAAATATCGCACTACCCCCAGACTTGGTGTCACTATGCTCAAAACCTTTCCCTTTACTTAGGCCAAAAATACAATAACCTATTTAGGTATTCAAATTCCTATCAAACTACTGGATTTATTCAATTGCAATTCACCCCTGTTCTTAAAGAAACATATGAAGACCTAAAACGTTGGAATTCATTAAATGTCTCCTGGTTTGGTAGAGCTTCCTTAATCAAAATGTCAATATTACCCAGATTCTTATACATTATACAAACCATTCCCATTAGAATACCAGCAACATTCTTTGCCTCTTTCCGACGAGCCTGTCCAACTTTCATCTGGAGGAGTAAACCCCCCAGAATCAAATAAACAAGACTTACTCTACCTAAGCTCAATGGAGTAATAGCACTCCCTGACTTACGCAAATATTATCAGGCATTGCCCTAGTCTAATTATCTGCAGTTTAACTGATTGCTGACCAGCCGCTGTCATTATACTATGGCTGGTTGGCACGGCTGCGCGAATCACCATAGGTGTACGTCAGCCACCTTAAGAGCAATAGGGGTGCACGCCGTGGTGTGATGCTGTAGCCAATACGTGTGGCTGGCAGCTGCGATGCCCCCTAGTGTTAACCCCTTCCTTGTCAGTGACATTTATACAGTAATCAATCGTTTTTTTTTTTTTAGCTCTGGTCGCTGTATAAATGTCACTGGTCCCAAAAAAGTGTCCGATCTGTCTGCCACAATGTTGCAGTTTCGCTAAAAATCGCATTACTAGTAAACAATAAATAAATAATAAAAATGCCATAGCTCTAGCCCCTATTTTGTAGCTGCTACAGCTTTTGATATATATATATATACAGTGGTGTGAAAAAGTGTTTGCCCCCTTCCTCATTTCCTGTTCCTTTGCATGTTTGTCACACTTAAGTGTTTCGGAACATCAAACCAATTTAAACAATAGTCAAGGACAACACAAGTAAACACAAAATGCAATTTGTAAATGAAGGTGTTTATTATTAAAGGTGAAAAAAAATCCAAACCATCATGGCCCTGTGTGAAAAAGTGATTGCCCCCTAAACCTAATAACTGGTTGGGCCACCCTTAGCAGCAACAACTGCAACAAAGCGTTTGCGATAACGTGCAATGAGGCTTTTACAGCGTCCTGGAGGAATTTTGGCCCACTCATCTTTGCAGAATTGTCCTAATTCAGTTACATTAGATGGTTTTCGAGCATGAACGGCCTTTTTAAGGTCATACCACAACATCTCAATAGGATTCAGGTCAGGACTTTGGCTAGGCCACTCCAAAGTCTTCATTTTGTTTTTCTTCAGCCATTCGGTGGTGGACTTGCTGGTGTGTTTAGGATCATTGTCCTGCTGCAGAACCCAAGTTTCAGCTTGAGTACACGAACAGATGGTCGGACATTCTCCTTCAGGATCTCTTGGTAGACAGCAGAATTCATAGTTCCTTTTATCACGGCAAGTCTTCCAGGTCCTGAAGCAGCAAAACAGCCCCAGACCATCACACTACCACCACCATATTTTACTGTTGGTATAATGTTCTTTTTATGAAATGCAGTGTTCCTTCTACGCCAGATATACTTGGACACACACCTTCCAAAGAGTTCCACTTTTGTCTCATCGGTCCACAGAATGTTGTCCCAAAAGTCTTGGGGATCATCAAGATGTGTTGTGGAGAAATTGAGACGAGCTTTGATGTTCTTTTTGCTCAGCAGTGGTTTTCTCCTTGGAACTCTGCCATGCAGGCCATTTTTGCCGAGTCTTTTCCTGATGGTGGAGGCATGAACGCTGACCTTAACTGAGGCAAGTGAGGCCTGCAGTTCCTTGGACGTTGTTGTGGGGTCTTTTGTGACCTCTTGGATGAGTCGTCGCTGCGCTCTTGGGGTAATTTTGGGCGGCCGGCCACTCCTGGGAAGGTTCACCACTGTTCCATGTCTTCGCCATTTGTGGATAATGGCTCTCACTGTGGTTCGCTGGATTCCCAAAGCTTTGGAAATGGCTTTATAACCCTTTCCAGACTGATAGATCTCAATTACTTTCTTTCTCAATTGTTCCTGAATTTCTTTGGGTCTCGGCATGATGTGTAGCTTTTAAGGATCTTCTGGTGGACCTTACTGTGTCAAGCAGCTCCTATTTAAGTGATGCCTTGATTGTGAACAGGTGTGGCAATAATCAGGCCTGGGTGTGGCTAGAGAAATTGAACTCAGGTGTGGACAACCACAGTTATAGTATGTTTTAACAAGGGGGGCAATCACTTTTTCACACAGGGCCATGATGGTTTGGATTTTTTTTCACCTTTAATAATAAACACCTTCATTTACAAATTTCATTTTGTGTTTACTTGTGTTGTCCTTGACTATTGTTTAAATTGGTTTGATGTTCCGAAACACTTAAGTGTGACAAACATGCAAAGGAACAGGAAATGAGGAAGGGGGCAAACACTTTTTCACACCACTGTATATATATATATATATATATATATATATATATATATATATAAATATTGAGATTTTTTTTTTTTCACCAAAAATATGTAGATGAATGCATGTTGGCCTAAACTGATGATGAAATTGTTTTTTTTATTTTTTGAGGATATTTATTATAGCCCAAAGTAATAAAATATAGTAGGTTTTTTTTTCTCAAAATTTTCGCTCTTTTTTTTGTTTTGTTTATAGCACAAAAAATAAACATCGCAGAGGTGATCAACCACCAAAAGAAAGCTCTATTTGTGGGAAAAAAAGGCAGCAATTTTGTTTGGGTATACAATGTGTTTTTCATATATCCCCTAGACAAAATGAGCAATCAACTCTTGCAATGCGGACACAGCACCACTACAAGGGATAATGTAATATGGCATGGCTGTTGAAACCCAGATCTTGAAGGTCAGGAGTATCTCTGACTTTCATTCCTACCTTACTTAGAACCAGAAAGCCACTTTGACAAAAATGCATTCCTGTAATTAGAAATCAATTTTTGCCTGGTGTGAACACAGGCAGTTCATCCCCAGAGATCACTCTGTATCTCACATTCTGGCCTTCCTACAATTGACCAGAATTAGGCATTAGGTGCTCTTAAAGTGGTGTTGCCACCAAAAAATAAAAAATAAATGTTTTTAATTCTTAAAAAAAATGAAAACAAATAATTGGGAATTTTTTTTTTTTTATTCACCTCTAAATACCTGTTGCTAGGGGGTCCCTCGTAGTCTGCCTTCTTCCTTGCCCGGGCTGGTGACATCACTTCCCCTCGTGCCGCACAGTCACCTGGGACCTGTCACGTTTCCCAGGTGACTTTGCCGCAGGGGGTGCCCGGCTATGAAGCCACAGCCGGGTGCCCACAGTACAAATGACGGCGCCACGAGCGGAGCGGGGAACAAGGGGGGGGGGGGCTTCGTTGCCCTGCATCGCTGGACCCTGGGACAGGTAAGTGTCCGATTGTTAAAAGTCAGCAGCTGCAGTATTTGTAGCTGCTGACTTTATTTTATTTTTATTTTTTTAGGGGGTACCCCACTTTAAGGGACAGGTCCATTCTATTTCAAATCCTTGTTGAAACCTTTATTTAAAGTGTCTCATGGATCAAACCCATATTACAGCACCCCGTGCTTCCTTGGGATCTCAGGTTTGTTCTTTCTGCACTGAAGAATCCACTCTTCGATGACCCCTCCTGAAAAGTCACCTTCTTGATGGCTATCACATCTGTCAGATGTGTTTCTTAGTTAGCGACTCTCTCCTGTAAACCTTTCTTGATTCTAAACAAGGATAAAGAGGTTTTTCACATAAGACCCTCCTTTCTACCTATAGTATGATCCTTCCACCCCACTGAGGACATTTTTCTTTATTCTGTGTGCCCTGCTTCAAGCACCCCAAAGAAAATGCTTCCCGTTGTCTTAATGTTGTCAAAGCTATAAGGGTCCATCTTTGTATTGCCGACAGGGTCCTGTAAAGGACACCCTGCTTCCAAGTCCACTATAGTTAGGTGAATAAAGTAACTTGTTGGGTTGACTTATGCTCTAAAACAGTGATATGCAATTAGTGGACCTCCAGCTGTCCCATGAGGCATAGCAAGACTCTGACGGCCACAAGCATGACACCCAGAGGCAGAGGCATGATGGGACTTGTAGTTTTGCAACAGCTGGAGGTCCGCTAATTGCATATCCCTGCTCTAAAAGATAGAGTACCTCCAGTACCTTTTTACATGCTCACTCCACCAGATTGGTTTGGATTTCCTGTGCTTTCCAACATCAAGCATCTGTTGCTCAACTTTGTAAGATCATCACCTGGTGTCTCTGAATTGGGTCTTTGACCTCTGTTTTGATTTGTTGGGCCTTTTGGCACTGTATTGCTTGCCTTAATATTGCCCACACTTCCGTTCTGCAGGGACATCCCAGAGTCTATGAATGTCTAGCCTGTGTCCTGTAATATGCAATTAAGATAAGGATTACGGTACAAGACAAAGACAATCCTCCTCTATCAGTCAGGTTGGGTTATATGTGTATGCCTAGGGAGCTTGCCCAGCAAAGCTTTTGCTAGTGTCCAGTCAGCTGCAGGTACCAACCCAGGGACTATGAAAATCCAGTTTGTGTCACGTACTGTACTCAGATATGGAATTTTGGTTGCATGGCATTTTGATTTCTGGCACTATTTACTTGACCTAACCTTATCTTATTATTTTTTTTTTGTACAAGCCAAAATCAGGGAAAATATCTTGTTTATATTGCACTTGTATTCCCTAAACTTAACTTGATCAAATTCATACAAGCCACACTTTGACAAAGTCCACGTGCAGGTGGCTGAAACATGTAAGTGTTTACCAACTGACTGCACTTGACACTGGAACCCTGGAAAGCCAGTGCCACTGCTCATTAAGACTATGTGGGCACTATATAGCCCTGGATGGGAAAGCTATTAAAGTTGGCTGAATGAGCTGCTGCTATGGGGGTATGGTGCTTTGGTAATTTGGTAATTCATCTGGATGGTTGTTATTCCTGTGTACTTGGGGGAACCATGAGTCTATTCAGGTGAGCTTTCCTCACTATCCAGCAGCGCAAAACGATGCTGCAAAATTACCATAGCAGCTGAAAATCGTGTTTTACAGTATGTGCCAGTTAGAGCATGGCATGTTCTCGTCTGTAGTGGAATCCCACAGTTATGCCTCTGTGTTGCTGCCTGATTGTCATGTCAAAGTATGCTGTTATTTCTTTGGAATATGTGTGCTTTATGGATCTATTATTTGCATTTGCATGCTCATAGTCTGGAGCGTATTATAGTACTGATACCATTGTAGTCCATTAATGCTTATACAGCATATCTTAATTATACAGGACCCAGGTTTGATATTCATAGACCCTGGGGATTGGACACTGGAAAGTTGTGAAGGGCATGCCCCCTCCCTAGACAGGCATCCCTTTATAACCCTATCCTACGCTGTGAGTTCTCACTTTTTTTGTTGTGTCCTAAGGTGATAAACTAAGTTAGAGAAATAATTCTTGGCTTAAAGCAGAGCTCCACCCAAAAGGGGAAGCTCCACTTGTTTGCACCCCCCCCCCTCCACTGCCACATTGGCACTTTTTGGGCGAGGGTGGAGCAGGTACCTGGTTTTGACAGGTACCCACTCCCACGTTTGGGAAAGAGCAAGACAGTGATTTCCGAGCATGTCACGCCCCTCCATCTACCCCTTCTTTCTTCTGAGACACACACAGATCCTAGAAGACAGCAGGACCATTCAGAAAGCTTGTACAGTATGAAAACCAAGATGCCAGCACCCAAAGGCAATTGAAGAATCGGCTCGGGGTTCAACATCGCTGGATCCCTGGACAGGTAAGTGTCCTTATATTAAAAGTCAGCAGCTACAGTATTTGTAGCTGCTGATTTTTTTGTTTTATTTTTAGCCAGACTGGAGTTTCTCTTTAAGTCCCCTTTCACACGGTCTATCTGATCAGGTCCGCCTGTCATTTCTTTAGGCAGACCTGATCGGACACTCCTTTCACTCCTATGGAGCAGTGGATGTCAGCGTGAGGTGTCCATTGACACCTGCCGCTATCCGATCTAATCCTGTCTGCAAAATTCAGATGAATAGTGGTCCTATTTTCCATGGCCTCCTCTAACACT
Organism: Lithobates pipiens; assembly: GCF_037356315.1. NCBI lineage: Eukaryota > Metazoa > Chordata > Amphibia > Anura > Ranidae > Lithobates > Lithobates pipiens. The sequence goes on from NW_027507903.1 coordinate 434,007,572, forward strand.
GCTTCTGGGTCCTCTTCATTCCTTTCTGTGTCTGCCTCATCTAAGGAAGGCATATTGGGATTCTGAGTCGGATAGAGACAATGGGGCTAGAGAGAGTGCCTGGCAGTTTTTAGGTCAGCACAGTGATACCTGTATTAAAACCATTAGTTGTCAAGCAACCAGAGGCCCTTTACTCCCTTTATTAGATTCCTGCAACGGGACCCTTTCACATGTTCTGCAGCAGGCCCCATTCATGCTAAAGTAATTGGTGCAATCCCAAACTCAGTGAGTGTGTCATTAAAGGACTTATTGTTGGCAGGTTTGGATTTTGGGAAAGCAAAGGGAGTAAGCAGAGGAATACCAGGGAGCATTAAAGCACTTCCAAGTCAAGCAATAGGGGGCATGCTGCACAGTGTAAGCATTGGTGCTCAACCTGCGCCTTCCATCTATTGCGGAACTAGAAGTCCAATAATTCCCAAAAGTAGAGGCATGATGGGACTTGTACAGTGCCTTCAAAAAGTATTCATACCAGTTGAAATTTTCCACATTTTGTCATGTTACAACCAAAAACATAAATGTATTTTGTTGGGATTTTATGTGATAGACCAGTTCAAAGTGGCACATAATTGTGAAGTGGAAGGAAAATGATAAATGGTTTCCAACATTTTTTAATATGTGAAAAGTGTGACGTGCATTTGTATTCAGCCCCCCTGAGTCAATACTTTGTAGAACCACCTTTCACTGCAATTACAGCTGCAAGTCTTTTTTTTTGGGGGGGGGGGATGTCTCTACCAGCTTTGCACATCTAGAGAGTGAAATTTTGGCCCATTCTTCTTTGCAAAATAGTTAAAGCTCTGTCAGATTGGATAGAGAGCATATGTAAACAGCAATTTTCAAGTCTTGCCACAGATTCTCAATTGGATTTAGGTATGGACTTTGACTGTGACATTCTAACGCATGAATATGCTTTGATCCAAACCATTCCATTGTAGCACTGGCTTATGTTTAGGGTTCTTGTCCTGCTGAAAGGTGAACCTCCGCCTCAGTCTCAAGTCTTTTGCAGACTCTAACAGGTTTTCTGCTAAGATTGCCCTGTATTTGGCTCCATCCATCTTCCCATCAACTCTGACCAGCTTCACATTCCCTGCTGAAGAAAAGCATCCACACAACTTGATGCTGCCACCACCATGTTTCACAGTAAGGATGGTGTGTTCAGGGTAATGTACAGTGTTAGTTTTTCATCACACATAGTGTTTGTATTTTAGGCCACAAAGTTAAATTTTGGTCTCATCTGACCAGAGCACCTTCTTCCACATTTGCTGTTGCACGTTTTCTGTATCCCCCACATGGCTTCTCACAAACTGCAAACAGGGCTTCTTATGGCTTTCTTACAACAATTGCTTTCTTCTTGCTACTCTTCCATAAAGGCCAAATTTGTCGAGTGCACGACTAATAGTTGTCCTGTGAACAGATTCTCCCACCTAAGATGTGAATCTCTGCAGCTCCTCCAGAGTTACTATGGGCCTCTTGGCTGCTTCTCTGATTATATTCTCCTTGCCCCGCCTGTCCATTTAGGTGGATGGTCATGTCTTGGTAGGTTTGCAGTTGTGCCATACTCTTTTTTGAATTTTGGATGATTGATTGAACAGTGCTCCGTGAGGTGTTAAAAGCTTGGGATTTTTTTTATAACCTAACCCTGCTTTAAACTTCTTCACAACTTTATCCCTGACCTGTCTGGTGTGTTCCTTTTGCCTCCATGATGATGTTTGTGCACTAAGGTTCTCTAACAAACCTCTGAGTGTGTCACAGATCAGCTGTATTTATACTGAGATTAAATTACACTCTATTTACTAATTAATGGACTCTATTTACCAATTAGGTGACTTCTGAGGGCAATCGGTTACACTAGATTTTAGTTAGGGGTATCAGAGTAAAGGGGGCTGAATACAAATGCATGCCACACTTTCAACATATTTATTTGTAAAAAAATGTTGAAAACCATTTATCATTTCCTTCCACTTCACAATTATGTGCCACTTCGTGTTGGTCTATCTCCTAAGATTCCAATAAAATACATTTACATTTTTGGTTGTAACAAGACAAAATGTGGAGTCTTTTAAGGGGTATGAATACTTTTGCAAGGCACCTTAGTTCCGCACCAGCTGGAGGGCTACAGGTTGAGCACCCATGATGTAAACAAAGGTAAGAGAAGAGATCGGAGCTGTTGAGAAGTATTTGTTGAAGTTTGGGACTCCCAAGCCTTCTTGTTTCCTGTGTATGAATATGGTGTGTTTTGAGAGCCAAGGTTTTTTATCAGCCCAAACGAATCTTAAAACATAGTTCTAAAATGATTTAAGAACGTAGGAGGGATTGGAATCGGGAAGAGTACGGAAATAATAAAGAAGCTTTTGTAAGATTGACATTTTTACAGCATTAATTCTCCCTATCCACGAAAGGTGTAGGTGAGACCAAGACAAAATTAGAGCTAAAGATTGGAAGGTTGGGCTATAGCTTGCCTCGTAGAGTGTGTGGTATGAGCTGGTCAGGCAAATTCCTTAATAATTGAGGTGGGAGCGAAGTTATAGTTTTGTTTTAATAAAGTGACCTCCGCATCAGGGAGAGAGATGTTGAGGACAGAAGATTTATTTTCATTTACCGCTAGTCTGTATATAGTAGAAAACCATGCAAGTGTTGAGAACAAGATTGGCAGTGTGGGGTTGGGAAAAAGTAGATTGATGACAGATTGAAAAAAGATTTGATGGCAAACACGCTGACCATAAACGACCTTTGATGTCCCGTTAAATCTAATTAGATGTGGCAAAGGTTCCAGGTCTAAAATAAGGAGGATGGTTGATGGGGACACCCCTGGTGTGTTCCTCTATAAACTAGGGAAAGAAGTAAGTTGTCAAAAAAGGTAAAATACAATATACAAAAATACCCCGCGCAACCAAAAAGAAAAAAATAGCAGGTAGCACAACAAACAGATACATTTGTTGTCAAGTGAAAAAAGTGCATACAGTGCTGCACTGTATGCACTTTTTGGCAAAAAAGATAGCAGACAGTAGCCAAGGAGATCTCAATCAAACTCTTAGCTAAGATACAAAGTGGGCTGAAAATCTCCTTTAATCCACAACATAGTACATTTACTGCCAGGGAAGAGAATCAAACGCCTTATGTATAGCCTTGTACTCCATTATTGAAAACGTTATTAGGTGTTTCTCAGGTCTGGCTTCCTTACAGCTTCATTTGCTTCCCTGAGACATAGATATGGTTATTCCTGTCCTGCAGAAACCCACCTTTAAACCCATCAGGGAAAACCCCTTGGATGATCTTTCCTGCAAAGTAGCTTTCTTAGTGGCTATCACATCCATCAGACATGTCTCTGGGTTGACAGCTCTCTATTGTAAAGAGTCATTCCTCATTCTGCACAAGCACTCAAGACCTATCAGTTTTCCACCTTAATCAAAACATAGTCAATCCTTCTCTGTGCCCTACCTCAAATCACCCAAAGAAAATTTCTCTTCCCTGCCTGGACATGGTTTAGGTCATCAGAGTCTATTTCAGAGCTGCTGCTTCTATCCGAAAAATGTATTCCCTTTCTCAAATCGCCTTTCAGAACAGCCATGGAGAGAGCGTAGCTCTGCCCATTTTCCAGGAAACGCATGCAGCTTTAAAATCCCTCCTCTTCCACCATGGCCTCCATTATTGCGTTTCCTCCGCCATGATGGAAGCGCTGCAGGAACCAGGGGGAGCTGCGCTCTCTCCAAGTGAAGGGGTATAGGCTCACCTCAAGGCATTGTTTCTTCCAGGACCAGCCCAGCTCCCCCGCAGTACTGGCAGGGGTGCTCCAGTGTTCCCAGCCTCTCCAGCTCAGTGGAGCAATGTCCCACAGTGGGTCACGTGTCTGTGTGCCCGAGGTCTGTGGTGAGAGGCTCAGGTGGCCAGGCGGGCTGCCACGGGTGTTGTGGCTACCCCCCCACATGTTGATCCTGGCTGGTGGGTGACGTCATGTCTGGTGACGCGTCTTCCTGTCGGGGTGACAGTGATTCCGGTTGCCTGGAACACAGAGGTCAAGGGGGTGGGTCTATTGACTGGTGTTTCCAGTTCCGTCTATCGTGGATGATGCCCGAAACTGGGACTTTTAAAACCGCTGCACTCTCTGCAAAAATGGAGGAGAGATCCACAGCCTCGGTGGAAGCAGGTTCCCCTAGCATCGGTCAGGCCCAGGTAAGAGGGGTACAATGGTGCCCCAATCTTCTCCATATGGCCTTTTGTTTTGTTGTGTGTACCTCCCTGTGGGGAGCCTGTGGCTGCTGGTGGGGTCTAGCAGTTTTTTGGGGGGGTCACACGGTTTCCTGTTCTGGTGGAGGGCTGTCTCACTAAAGGAGGTGACTGCTGCTTAGTAAAGACGCTTATTTGATTCTTGTTTTTGTTTTTACAGTGGGGATCGAAAGTTTGGGCACCCCAGGTAAAAATGTGTATTAATGTGCATAACGAAGCCAAGGAAAGATGGAAAAATCTCCAAATGGCATCAAATTACAGATAAGACATTCTTATAATATGTAAAAAAAAGTTAGATTTTATTTCTATCATTTACACTTTTACACAATTACAGAAAACAAAAAAATGGCGCCTGCAAAAGTTTTGGCACCCTGCATAGTTAATATCTTGTACTGCCCCCTTTGGCAAGTATCACAGCTTGTAAACGCTTTTTGTAGCCAACCAAGAGTCTTTCAATTCTTGTTTGAGGTATCTTTGCACATTCTTCCTTACAAAAGTGTTCCACTTCTTTGAGATTTCTGGGCTGTCTGTCACGCACTGCTCTTTTAAGGTCTATCCATAGATGTTCAATAATGTTGAGGACAGGAGATTGTGAAGGCCATGGCAAAACCTTCAGTTTACACCTCTTGATGTAATCCCCTGTGGATTTTGAGGCGTGTTTAGGATTATTATCCATTTGTAGAAGTCATCCTCTCTTTAACTTCAGCTTTTTTACAGATGGCATCAAGTTACCATCCAAAATTTGCTGAAATTCTATTGAATCCATTTTTCCTTCTACTCGTAAAATGTTCCCTGTGCCACTGGCTGCAATATAACCCCAAAGCATGATTGATCCATCCTCATGCTTAACAGGTGGACAGAGGTTCTTTTCATTAAATTGTGTGCCCTTTCTTCTCCAAACGTACCTTTACTCATTCCAGCCAAAAGTTCTATATTAACCTCATCGGTCCACAGAACTTGTTTCCAAATAGCCTCAGGCTTGTCTATATGTTCATTTGCAAAGTTCAAACGCTGATTTTTGTGGTGAGGATGTAGAAGAGGTTTTCTTCTGATGACTCTTCCATGAAGACCATATTTGTACAAGTATCTCTTTATAGTGGAATAGTGTACCACAACCCCAGTGTCTGCCAGATCTTTCTGGAGGGATCGTGCAGTAAAAGTGGGTTTTGAATTGCTTTTCTCACAATCGTGCGAGCTGTTCTGTCTTGATATTTTTCTTGGTCTTCCAGATCTTGCTTTAACTTCCACTGTTCCTGATGACTGCCATTTCTTAATTACATTCCAAAAAGAGGATATTGACATCTGAAAATGCTTATAGCCTTCTCCAGCTTTGTAAACATCAACTATTTTCAGTTTCAGTTTTCTAGACAACTGCTTAGAAGAACCCTTGGTGCTGATTGTTGGGGCAAGGTCAGATGAGTCTGGCCATTTAAAACCTTTGAGATTGACATTACCTGGTCTTCCCAGACGATGATTGAGAACAATCCATGACACTGGCAGGTCTCAGCTTTGCAAAGGGGGCAGTGCATGCTATAAATTCTGCAGGGTGCTCAAACTTTTGCAGATGCCATTTTTTTTGTTTTCTGTAATTTTCAAAGTGTAAATGATGGAAATAAAATCTAACTTTTTTTGACATATAAGAATGTCTAATCTGTAATTTGATGCCATTTGGAGATTTTTCCATCTTTCCTTGGCTTTGTTATGCACATTAATACACATTTTTACCTGGGGTGCCCAAACTTTCAATCCCCACTGTATAGGTTTAAGCGTCAGCAAAAACTAAACCCGCCTCCACCAGCTCAGAGGAAATGTCCATCCTGCAAGAATCCTCTAAGAGAATCATGGCAAAAACCAGTGTGCAGAACATGTATTACAGATCTTGAAGAGGAGACATCCCAACAATGCAAGGATTTGTTTTCCTCTGTATGGGAGCAGACAAGTTCTTTGCGCTTGGTCAGATCTCTGCTGGACAAAAGCCTGGCAGGTCAAGCATAACCCCAACAGCCTCCGTCCAGTCCCTGAGCATCCTCCTCTAGGAACAGTAGAGGTTATTGACTCAGGGGATGAGGGGACAGGTACTCTTCCTTCCCTCAAGGATTTGGATGAGGAGGAAGAAGATAATAGCCAGGCATCCAGGTACAAGCTATCACTGGAGGAGGTAGATCTATTAAAAGCAATCTACACGACTCTAGAAATCCAGGAGGAAAGGGTACAACTGTTTATACGCGACAAAATGTCCCAAGGCTTGGATGGAACCAGAGTGTTTCCGGTCCACAGGGTCCTCTCGGATGCAGAAAGAATGGAAGGACCCAGAGAGAGGTCCTTTCTTTTCCAAAACCCTCAGGAGAAGGTTCTGCTTTGAGGATAAGGAGACTGAGGTCTGGTACAAGAAGCTCAGGGTGGGTGCCACTTTCTCACAAGTATCCTGTCGCACAGACCTTGCTTTCGAGGATATGGGGGTACTAAAGGACGCGATGGATAAGAGAGCAGATTGCCTTTCGAAAAAAGCTTGGGACTCCACCTCATCCAGCTTCAAGCCTGCAATGGCTTCCACGGTAGTAGCCAGGAACCTGGAATGCTGTATTGAAAAACGTAAGAGTCGTGTGGAGGCAGGTACATCACAAAAAGAGTTGCTGGAATCCTTTCCACTCATGGTTAAAGCGGTAAAATACATGGCGATGCATCGGCAGAATCGGTGAAGATGTCAGCGAGATCGTCGGCTCTGATGAACTCAGCTAGATGTGCTATCTGGCTATAAACTTGGACTGGAGATACAGCATCCAAGATAAAGTTGTACGACCTACCTTTTCCAGACAACTTAGTTTTTGGTACAGATCTCAAGACCTGGTCCTGGACAGTACAGCTGATAAGAAGAAGGCATTTCCTTACAAGAAGAAGCAGCCACTCAAAAATAATTTTCATGCTGTTCAACAGCCCCACAAGAATAGAGACCAGGAGCAGAAAAAAACGTTGGGCCTCCCAGAGGGGCAAAGGGAGAGGAGGGGTCCTCTCCAGAATCCCCCGATCAGCCCCCCAAAAATAAGTGACAGTCTCATTCCAGTGAGAGGAAGATTTATCTTCTTTCAACCAACAGTGGGAAAAGGTGCCCACAAGCCTGTTCGAACAACATCATCACCCAGGGGTACAGTTTGGAGTTCTCAGAAACCTCTCCAAGCATATATTATATATCACCAGTCTTCCAAAAGACAAGGAGAAAGCTTCTGCAATGACAAACCTATTTCAGGATCTGATACAACAGGAAGTTATCATCCAAGTCCCAAAACATCAGGAAGGTCGGGGTTTCTATTTACACATCTTCTTGAAGTAAAGAAACCCTTGGGGAAGTATCAGTTGAAACTGAATCAGAAAATTCTGAACAGATTGATTCGTTACAAATACTTCAGGATGAACACAATCTATTCTATAACTAAGTTATTGTCCCCAAATGTCTTTGTGGCAGGCATCTCTGGACCTAAGGGATGCTTATCTGCATGTCCCGATAGCCCAAGCTTCCTAACAGTTTCTCTGTCTATCTCTCAATCTGGGGAATTCAATATGGCATCTCCAATTCAGGGCTCTGCCTTTCAAACTATCATCCTCCCCCAGGATCTTTACAAAATTGATGGCGGAAGCACTGAAACCTCTCAAACTAAGAGGTTTATCTGGACAATATGTTACTTTTTGCAGACTCCAAAAGCCTGCAGGTGACTCAGGCTCACCTCAAGAGCTTAAATTGGCTCCTAATTTTGGAGAAATCTAATTTTAGTCCCAGCACAAGTGATGAAATTCCTGGGTTACACAGTAAACTCAGTACTTCAGAAGGTCTTCCTCCCACAGTAGAAGATAGAGAAGGTCCAAGCTGCAGTAAGGCTGATTCAAACCAACCTCTTGGTGTCTGTTTGCACAGCTATGGCAGTCTTGGTGGTCCTAACGGTATCCATTCCAGCCATACAGTGGGCCAGACTACATTCCCGGACACTACAGATGAACATCCTTCAAAGATGGTCTCATCAGGAGTCTCTAGAAAAGCAAATTCGGATCATCTCAAAAGCTCTGGTGGTGGCGGGATTCAACCAACCTATCAAAAGGTCTTCCCTGGGTCTTTCCCCTGGACAAACGTCTTATGACGGATGGGTGTTTGGGGTTGGGGAGCCCATTTGGACAGCCAGACCGCACAGGGTTCCTAGCCCAAAGCAGAAGCCAGGAAGTCTTCAAATTGGCAAGAACTGAAGGCCATCTTTCTCAAACTCCTATTCTTTCATCAGATATTCAGGGGACAGCATATACAAGTACTCTCAGGCAATAATAAAACAGCAGTAGCCTATGTATTGAAACAGGGAAGAAGCAGGAGCAAAGTGCTCTTGGAGCTAGCCAGCCAGTTGCTTTCACAAAGCGAAACGTGGGTTCACTGACGACAATCCATCTAAAGGGGTTCCAGAACTTTCTAGCAGATCTGCTAAGCAGAAGAAAGGTAGTAGATGCAGAATGGAGCCTGAATCAGGAGGTCTTCCTGACGGTCACCAAAGCATGGAGTCACCCTCCGATAGATCTGTTTGCAAGCCAGCAAAGCTCAAAAGTGCGGATGTTTTTCTCACTCCACAGGAAAGATCAGGCCACAGGCATAGATGTGTTCGCCCATCCCTAGGATTACCAGCTGTGTTATGCTTTCCCCCCATTCCAGTTGATACCACTGGTCCTCAGGAAATTCGGGGAGGAGAACATGAATCTGATTCTGGTCACCTCCTTCTGGCCAAAGAGGCCCTGGTTCGCGGCTCTACTAAATTTAGCCGCAAAACCTCCCTGGAAGCTACCGTCCAGCAAAGATTTGCTAACACAGGGTACACTGAACCATCCGGAAGCAGATCCAACTTCTCTACATTCCTTCAACACTATAGGTTAGACCTACTGTGCTCTGCCAATCAAGCCTTTGGCCCCACCCTAGGGTAAGTTTCTCAGTTATCCTCTCCAAGGCTGTCCTGAAAGGCTCTTAGAAATACCATCATCGGTAAGTCTAACTAGGCCTATTTAACCTAACCTCAGGACCTTGCAAGAGGTATCCTGATCAGAATCCACCATTGATAGATGGATAAGTCAACTCATTTCAGAGAGACAGACTTTCCCTGCACTATTACGTGCTCGCTCCAACAGATTGGTTGGCCTTTCTGGGTATGCCAGCATCAAGCCTCTGTTGGCCAGCTAAGGCTGCCACCTGGTCTTCTGTTCAAAAATTTTCAAAGTTCTACCAGATGTACATCTTATCTTGTCCAGATGCAGTTTTAGGCCTCAAGATTATTGTAGTGGCACTCTGAAGTGGGGTCATTTGACCCTTGTTGGGCCTATTGGCACAGTTCTATTTCCCTAGTTGTTGCCCATAATTGCCTGAAAACATCCCTGGGTCTATAAATATCAAGCCTGTGTCCTGTATTGTGTAATTTAAGATAAAAGGAATTTTGACCTATAAATTCCATATCTTGAAGTACAGTACAGGACACGGGCTACCCTCCCTTCTAATTCTGGGTTACTCTGCATTGCTTGCTACAAAACTGCAGACTCACTGAGTGGGGTAGGATTATAGGGGGTATACCCAGGGGACATGTCCCTCCAAAGCTTTCCAGTTTCCAGTCTTTTTCTCATGACTCGATTATTGGGCAGGGAGCTCTAATTAGCCAAGTTTTTGTTTTTGGTTGCCATTTGAAAGTATTTCATGCTCAATCTCCATATAATTTACCTTCATCTGCCTGCGGAGAATGTTGTGTGCTGTCATGGTTATCTGTGTTGTATGCTGTGATGGACTGTTGGCAATCTGAAAGGTTTTTACCTTTGATTTGACATGCTTTGAACATTGTATTGAACGAGTCTTGCTTTTCCCTTTGATTTATGCTGCTGTATAGGTGTAGGCAGGACCACAACAAGAGGTGGGCATTAGGGGCAGCTGCCCTGGGTGCAATGGTTTACTTTAGGGATGGGGGGCGCCTTCCTTCTGTTACAAGGCTGACAGGAGTACCAACAGCAGCATCACTACTCCTGTCACCCCAGTGCTAGGAGAGGAGGAGAGCCGGATGGAGGTGCGGGCTATGTTCTCTCTCCCTCTCCCCCCTCCTGCCAGTGCAGTCCTCCTGTATTCAGAAGCAGGGAATGGTGTACACAGATGTACTGATATATAATCATACACATAGGTTGGACTTGATGGACTTGTGTATTTTTTCAACCTCACCTACTATGAGAGATCCAAAAGGAGGCAGGGCTGGGCTCTTTCTCCAGAAACTACCTGCTGTCGGTGCAGTGCTGTTGTAGCCTATAGAAATAGCTGCTGGCTTCTGAATAAACGTGCACTGACAGCTCAGGACCTTTTCCTCTGTTATCCTACACTCCCTGCCCACCTCCTCCCCACACTGGCTTGTACCTTAAGGTGACTGGACACTGGAAATTCAGGTAGGGGCGAGTGAACAAACCCTACAAAATCTCGATCTGACAGTGCAACTGTACTAAGAAGCAGGAAGCACTGACCCGATCTGACAGCAGCTTCTGAGGATGAATGGCTTTGAATACCTTCACACCCATTGATTTATGTATGAATGGGTTTGAAGTTAAAAAAAAAAGCCATGTATATGAATGTGTAACGCTGAAGAGAGGACACTAGTAATTTATGTGATGTGAATGTACAATAGACAGTCAAATCTATAAATATTGGGACATCGACACACTGCTAATTGGCAATTCTAATTGCCACAATTCTTTTGGCTCTATACACCACCATAATGGTTTTGAAATGACACAAACAATATGTGCTTTAACTGCAGACTTTCAGCTTTAATTTGAGGGTATTTACATCCAAATCAGGTGAACGGTGTAGAAATTACAACAGTTCGTATATGTGCCTCACACTTTTTAAGGGACCAAAAGTGATGGAACAGATTAACAATCATCCATGAAACTTTCACTTTTTAATACTTGGTTTCAAATCCTTTGCAGTCAATTACAGCCTGAATGAAGTCTGGAACACATAGACATCACCAGGCGCTGGGTTTCATCCCTGGTGATGCTCTGCCAGGCCTCTACTGCAACTGTCTTCAGTTCCTGCTTGTTCTTAAGGCATTTTCCCTTAAGTTTTGTTTTCAGCAAGTGAAATGCATGCTCAATCGGATTCAGGTCAGGTGATTGACTTGGCCATTGCATAACATTCCACTTCTTTCCCTTAAAAAACTCTTTTGTTGCTTTCGCATTGTTCATCTGTACTGTGAAGCGTTATCCAATGGGTTCTGAAGAATTTTTCTGAATATGAGCAGCTAATATTGCCCGAAACACTTCAGAATTCATCCTGCTGCTTTTGTCAGCAGTCACATCATCAATAAATACAAGAGAAACAGTTCTATTGGTAGTCCTACATTACCATGCCATGACACTACCACCACCGTGCTTCACTGATGAGGTGGTATGCTTTGGATCCTGAGCAGTTCCTTTCCTTCTCCATACCACTCTTGTACAAGTTGATCTTGGTCTCATCAGTCCATAGAATGTTGTTCCAGAACTGTGAAGGCTTTTTTAGATGTAGTTTGGCAAACTCTAATTTGGCCTTCCTGTTTTTGAGGCTCACCAATGGTTTACATCTTGTGGTGAACCCTTTGTATTCACACTTGATTGTTGAGTTTGACACACATACACCTATGTCCTGGAGAGTGTTCTTGATCTGGCCAACTGTTGTGAAGGGTGTTTTCTTCACCAGGGAAAGAATTCTTCGGTCATCCACCACAGTTGTTTTCCATGGTCTTCCAGGTCTTTTAGTGTTGTTGAGCTCACCGGTGCGTTCTTTCTTTTTAAGGATGTGCCAAACAGTTGATTTGGCCACACCTAATGTTTTTGCTATGTCACGGATGGGTTTGTTTTTGTTTTTTCAGCCTGATGATGGCTTGCTTCACTGATAGTGACAGCTCTTTGGATCTCATATTGAGAGCTGACAGCAGCAGATTCCAAATGCAAATCACATACTTGCAATGAACTCTGGACCTTTTATCTGCTCCTTGTAAATGGGATAATGAGGGAATAACACACACCTGGACATGGAACAGCTGAGCAGCCAATTGTCGCATTACCGTATATACTCGAGTATAGGCCGACCCGAATATAAGCCGAGGCCCCCAATTTACCCCCAAAAAAACTGGCAAACTTATTGACTCGTGTATAAGCCGAGGGTGAGACATGCCTGTCCATCCCTGTGTGTGTGTCCGTCCATCCCTGTGTGTCCGTCCATCCCTGTGTGTCCGTCCATCCCTGTGTGTCCGTCCATCCCTGTGTGTCCGTCCATCCCTGTGTGTCCGTCCATCCATCCCTGTGTGTGTGTGTGTCCATCCATCCATCCCTGTGTGTGTGTGTATCCATCCATGTGTGTGTGTGTGTGTGTGTGTGTGTGTGTGTGTGTGTGTCCAGCCTACCTGTGTCCCGAGCCTTTGTCCCGAGCCTCCGTCCCGTGCCTTGCCTCCTTGCCTCCGTCCCGTGCCGTGCCTTGCCGCCGTGCCTTGCCTCCGTCCCGTCCCGTCCCGTGCCGTGCCTTGCCTTGCCTCCGTCCCGTGCCCTCTTCGTCGGCGCCTCGGCGGCCATTGTAAAATTCAAAAGCTGCGCCGCCGCCTTCGCCTGTGATAGGCGGAACACTGAATTTCCCAGCAGCCTGTGTTCCGCCTATCACGGACATCGTATCATCCTCGTCCGTAGTACGAGGATGATACGATGTCCGTGATAGGCGGAACACAGGCTGCTGGGAAATTCAGTGTTCCGCCTATCACAGGCGAAGGCGGAGCCGGAGGCGCGGCTTTTGAATTATAGAATGGCCGCTGTCTGTCTGCTCGACACGCTGATCGAGCGGGCAGACAGCGATGACTCGAGTATAAGCCGAGGGGGGCACTTTCAGCCTCAAAAAAGAGGCTGAAAATCTCGGCTTATACTCGAGTATATACGGTACTTTTTATCCCTTAAAAAGTGGGAGGCACATATACAAACTGTTGTCATTTCTACACCGTTCACCTGATTTGGATGTAAATATCCTCAAATTAAAGCTGAAAGTCTGCAGTTGATGCAAATGAATGGTGAAAGATGGTGCCATTTTGTGGGCATCTAGGTTCAGAAATGACTTCCTGGCCAGATATGGTGTAGACTTTTTAGGGCGGCACACCTCTCACCTAGCAGTAAAAAGGGTCGCTGGTTCGAATCCCAACCACGACACTACCTGCCTGGAGTTTGCATGTTCTCCCTGTGCCTGCGTGGGTTTCCTCTGGGTACTCCAGTTTCCTCCCACAATCCAAAGACATGCAGGTAGGTTAATTGGCTTCTGTCCAAAATTGTCCCTAGTATATGAATGGGAACCTTGGATTCTGGGCTCCTTGAGGGTAGGGACCGATGTGAGTGTGCAATGTACAGGGATAGGGACAATTGTAGATGCTCACTCAGGTTGAACTGGATGGACCGGTGTCTTTATTCAACCTTAGCAACTATGAAGCTATGAAACTATGAAGATATGCTAGCTCAGACATGACACAATCACGTATATCTGGTGCTTGTGGTATTCTTGTCTGTGTTTACAAATGAGCACAAATCTGTTCCTTGCTGAAGCCACTCCTTTTATGACTTGCTACAAAGTTACAGTACAGTCTCACTTGGGTAGCAGGTACAAAGGAAATGCCTTCTCCTTCCTACAGCAGATTGATGGCATAATTTCAGCATAGACAAGGGTTCTTGATTGGAGAGCAAAGACTGCTTTGTATTGATTAAAGGTACTGTAGATTTTTATTTAAAACAAATATTACTGTTGTAGCCTGACACAGTACTGACATCTCAGCCCCCCCCCCCCCACATCACTGTAAAGTAAGGCACCATTATATCAAATTATAAGTACAGATTTATTATTTGTTTTTTTTTTGTATTTTCTATTTGGAAATTTGGAATATGCAAGTACTTAAAGTGTTACTAAACACAGGACCCTGCATTCACTATATCTGGTCTCCCACAGTACACAGAACATGGAAAAGCAATAATTTTAATAAATATAATTTGCTAAATACCTTTTCTCATCAGCAGTATATAGCAATCTTGTGACTTCTATCAGTGCCTGGTTAAAGCTTGTAGAAGGAGTTTTCATACTGCACTGGCTGTCCTATCAGGATGCAGGAACCCTGACTCTGTTTGGACAGTGCTGATTGGCCCTGTGCTGATTACATGCGCTCTCAAGAAAAAAACAAAATACCCTCTAGCAATACAAACCAAACTGAGCATGTGCAGCCTGACTCCAGAAACTGTCTTATCAGGACATGTTTTGGGGGCAATGCACAAATAGGAGGATCTGTGCATACAGGAATAAACAGCCTTTTTACACAATGCAGAGGATTAACCCCTTAGGTTCAACAGTGAGCATAACAAGCATGTTTTATTGCATATGCAAGCTGATTTTACTGTTGTGGGTTTAGTGACACTTTAACACCAACAAATGAATAAAAGCATTGCAGTTTTTATTTTTACACTTTTATTTTTTCCACAAATTCTCCTGGTTAAAACCATATGGAAAAGAATTACATGCTATGCATGAGAGAATATCTTGCATATGAAAGATCACTTTGCATAGGAACAAAGTTCACTTTTTCAAGGATGTATGTGCAATTCAAATGATAACGATAATCTTATGGAGAGTTCCAAGAATACATATGTTTATTCTGTTTTATCAAGCCCTGTTATACATTATACATGGGGTTTTAGGGTTCCACACAAACATGCACATATACATATATTACAATTAATATTTTATTATAACAAGGTAGATAAAACCACCAATTCTGTACAGGAACTATGAAGGGCTTGCTAGACTGCACAGC
The DNA here is from genome assembly GCF_037356315.1 of Lithobates pipiens. Taxonomy (NCBI): domain Eukaryota; kingdom Metazoa; phylum Chordata; class Amphibia; order Anura; family Ranidae; genus Lithobates; species Lithobates pipiens. Next base: position 434,022,685 of record NW_027507903.1, read on the forward strand.
AAAAAAGCACTTTTTATGTACAGGCTAGTGTGAACAAGTCCTTAAAGTGGAAGTAACCCCTCCTATTGTTTTCAGTCAAGGAAGCTGCCATTTTGGCCTCTAATAATTCTTCAACTGCCATAATGCTCCACATGTGATCAGTTATGACACCAGCCATTGGATGGTTTGAAAGTTTGGTTGAGAGCACAACCAATGTGAAAGTTAGCATTTCCTGCATGTTTACTCTTGCTTTTAATTGTTCTTGTACACACTTTGTGGCTAAATACCTAGTTATAGAGTCTAGCTGTCGGTATGAGGCCTCTCAGGTCAGTGAGATGCACGTTTCAGCACATCACGCTGTTTAACCACTTGTTTACTGGGCACCTAAACCCCCCTCCTGCCCAGACCAATTTTCAGCTTTTAGCGCTGTCACTCATTGAACGACAATTGTGTGGTCATACAACACTGTACCCACATTACATTTTTTATAAAAAAAAATTTCCCACAAATAGAGCTTTCTTGGTGGTATTTGATCACCATGGGTTTTTAATTTTTTATTAAAAAAATTAAAAAAGACTGTTAAAAAAAAAACATACAAAACCGTTTTATATTTTGTTAATATATTTTGCAAACAGGTAATTTATCTCCTTTATTGATGTATGCTGATGAGGCTACACTGATGGGCACTGATAGGCTGCACTGATGGGCACTGATAAGGCTGCAATGGTGGACACTAATAGGTGGCACTGATGGGCGGCACTGAAGGTCATTGATAGGTGGCACTGAAGGGCACAAATATCTGGCACTTATAAGTGGCACTGATGGGTGGTAGTGATGGGCACTGAATGGCACTGGTAGGTGACACTGATAGGCAGCACTGTGAGGTGGCACTGATTGGCACCACTGGTGGGCATTGATAGGTGGTACTTGTAGGCACTGTACTGTGGGCACTGATGGGCACTGATTGGTGGACATTGTGGGCACTGATCCATGGCACTGATTTCTGGCATTGGCAGGCAGTACTGGTGGGCACAGAGGCTCTTCCACTTTGGGTCCAATGTCCCTGCAAACAGAAGCTGTCAGCGTGAGAAGAAATTAAAAACGATTACCAAGCCTCTGTTTACATCACGTGATCAGCTATCATTGGCTGACAGCTGATTATGAGGTAAGGGGCCGGGATTGGATCTGTGATCATCTGAGTCTCTTCAGGGGGTGGGTGGGCAGCTTTGAAAGGGGAGGATGTCAATAGACTGCCTCCCGGAAAAGCAGATATGCGCCGTAGCTGTCATTCGGTTATAGCGTGGATCTGAACAGGTTAATGTTGTTCTTAACGTTATTTGAAGTGTCACATAGTTACAGTCCAATAATACGTGACCATCACTCAAGATGTGTGTGCTGAATGCCTTGTCTAGCATACAAAATGGAGGTGCCCGCCAGGCTTGCCTCCGAGATTAGCAGGAACAGAAAAAATGTTGATGGCCATACACTTGGAACAGATGTCAAAACTTTATTGATGCATATAAAAAATAAAAGCTAAAATCATGACAGCACTGCGAGCATAAGCACATGAATGATAACGTGTTTTACACAAATTACAGCACTTACTCATAACACGCCCATTTGTTACGAGTAAGCACTGTTATTTGCATTATTTTTGATCTGCAGCAATAAAGTTTTGACATCTGTTCGGGATGTGTGGCTATCAGCATTTCTTCTGTTCATGTCACATAGTTACAGTTCATTCTTGTCAAAACAAAGCAGCATAGTGCATAACGCAGCAGTGCTGTGACATGCGGTACCATCTAATATGCTGGGTAAAAATGCAGAATGTGTGTAATGCTATGCAAATCACACAAGTGTTGTGGTATGAATGGGGAACATAGAAAATGCCTTGTGGTGATTGCCATTTTTCCACCCTGAGTAAAAGCCAATCACAGTACACAGTTGGAAGGAGTCCTAATGAATGCACCAAAAAGACCTCTGACTTTCAACCTCCTCACATATAGCTTAATACTGTACATAGCTCACACTGTAGCAGTGACCATAACTGGTTTACATAATTGTATAGTTCATTATTTAAATTAAATCCAATAGAGCAGAGGTGGATATGTTTTTCTGGCTGCTTCTTCAGGAGGATAGAATCTAAGTCAATTATAAATAAAAAGTATAGAACCAAAGCATACATAGAATATCCTGTATAAATTACAGTTAACTACAATTTGACCACTTTGTGCAAGAAAAGTAATTTCCCATGTATCATAGGTGCTGCTATCCAGTGGCTAACAACTTCCCTTGTGGGTGGCCACAAGGGAACAAAACGGGGTGAGGCAAAGCAACTAACATGATGATCCAAAACACATCAATATTTCACATCATATTGTCTATAAACTGTGTACCCCAAACTTATGGGCTGTCTATCCCTTAAATAAGACCTCAAGATCTGTTGACCTGTACATAACGCCTATTTCCTGCCACTTACATCATCATTAGTTGTGTGTACTCGACATCTGTATGTTCATGACACTCCACCATTCATTACTGCCAAAAAAATATCTATATAATATATATAACAAAATGACATGCTACTGAAGAATGCAAATCTCCATTTTGTTATATACTGTAGATGTACTATACTTTATGTTGAAGGCATCAATAGTATTTGTTTCTTTTTGCAGGATGGATAACAGTTTAAGGATGTTGTGTCAGAAATGTATAGAAGCCAATATTGATGAATGGGTATGGGTCCTACCTGTGTTCCATGAATTTACTGCTGCATCCAAACCAGGAGATTACCATAAAGCAGCAGGAGACAAGCAAGAAGATGTATGGGCAGGTCTGGAAGGCCTTGCTTATGATAAAGTGAAAAAACGTGAAAGGTAACCATTGCATTGCTATGTAATTTGCCTTTTTTAGCATCCGACTGAGGCACAGAGTTATTGAACAATTTTACTAAAAAAGGTTATTTTCATCACACGTTTAAGGGGAGTGCCATTAACAGAAAAAGTGACCTTTCAGAAAAACTGAAAAAGAGACCAGAAAACATCTGAGGTGTCCTTACCGGCCAATCAAAATTCTTGTTTAATTTTTCCAGAAAAGGAGTTAACCATTTTCATTCTCGTCTATTGAAAGACACAATTCAAATACAGTTGGATTACACTGCTGCCTACAAGAGACACTGGCAAACTGCACTACATTCTTGTTGGCAGGGACAGACTGACAACTCGTGGGGCCCCCGGGCAATAGGAGATTATGGGGCCCCCAGGCAATCAGACATTATGGGGCCACACAGTATACACAAACACACACACAGTATACAATCACACAGTATACACAGACATGTTTCTATTGGCTGAGAAGGTACTGGAGAGGTGGGGCAGCTATAATCTTGGGATATTTAGACCAAAAGGATGTTGGTAAGGGACATTTCAGAGAGAGATGTAAAAAAAAAAAAAAAGATTTTTACATACTTTGCCTGGTTTTACTGAGGCTGGCAACCCTGATGGGGCCCTCTAGTGGCACGGGGCCCTCGGGTAGTGCCCGAGTGGCCCAATGGTCAGTCCGACCCTGCTTGTTGGTATATCAAAAAGGGATTGTGCAGTCAGATTGCAATATATATGATGAGCATAAGCCAACCTTGAGTATATGCTGTATCTTTTTAGCATACCTCAGTGTTTTGCTAGTGTTCTAGGAGGATGGATGTATTTTCCATCGCTCTGCTGAGAAGTGTTTTTTTGGGCAAGTTCTTCCCTTTTGTGGCTTTTTCCCCTTCCTTGACTTCAGTCAAGATTTCTTCACAGCTTTGCTGCTTGAGTTGGACTCTACATAACAGCTATTCACATTGACATTCCTTAACCTGGGTTCTAAAACGGAGTCTCGGGAAGACTTGAAGTCCTTGGAACAGAAACATTATCTTGTGGCACATTGTACCTTTCGTGATCTCCTTTATCTAGAGGGACTCACTGACTTATATGGTCCACTATCTCACTGACCTCAACTCGAACAGGTATCTGGACTCTTGTTGTTACTTTAGCTCAAACTCTATTCCCGCATCACTGCCTTTAACCTAGTCCGCACTTCTGGTATTTCTACTCTGGATTGTGAAGACAAACTCTGGTTAAGATAGCTTCCCGAAATCTGGGAGTCTGCCCCCTTCAGAGGAGCATACCCCTTTTAAGAACTGGCTGGTTAGGTACTTGTTGGGTTCCAGTGTTGAATGCCACTGGTCTCAAGTAGAGGGGGTAGTTCAGCCTAATCCTTCCTTTTAAAAGACCTAACCCTTGTCTAACTGTAGCCCCATTGTTAGCAGTCAGAGTGTGTATTCCCCTTCATTGAGGAATGATGGTGTGGTGGGGTAGCTGGTTTGGGTTCCAGGCAGGCTTGTAGTTTCTGCTGTAACCCCTTAACTACTTCATGCACTGTAGGTAGCCTTCCCCCCCCCCCTGTATCTGAGGACTATGACTCATTGGAGCAACTCCATCCCTGGGTCCACGTTCTGATTCCTCAGAACATGTAGGCCCTTCTTTGGCGGGGGTCCCCCATCTTGACTTTAGCTCTTACTTTGCATCTGTTGCAGGTTCTGCCATGCCTCCACCTTTGGTTAGGGCTGAGAGTCACTGGGAGCAGGAGAGTTGCATGACCCTTGCATTGGATGCGGCAGAGAGTATGAGCCCTTTTTAAAAGGTCGCTCCAAGGGACTTGGGATTTAATGCTACTCCTCTACTAGTGTCTATACTGGAAGGTCAGGTTTGTGCATCCCACACATGGAGGGTGGAGATCATCACTGGAAAACCTGGCAGCACCCTGAGTGGTCAGCAATTAAACACCTTTGTCTCCTGCTTCAGCAACTTTCTACTGGGGACTGCATTTATCTGGAGACCTTTGTGGGACCTCTCCACTGGGGAATTGGTTCCTCCTTTTGGCTAATTGGCATCTTTCTGGGGAGAAGATACATCCCCTTGTCCTGCTCTTCATCTGGTAGATGCTTTTTAGCTAAGATTCTTACCTCTGGTAAAGCATTTGTTAAAGTTTCATTGGACCTAGGTTGACCAGGACTTCCCTAGTCAATGTCAGTAGGCTTCTTCTGATGCTTCTTCTGCAGGCTTCAGTGTCAACTTGGAGTATCTGAGAGGGTGTTTTAGGTTACGTATATCCTCATGGTTTCTTAATGAATTCAATCTTTCCAGCTGGAGCTGGGGCCTAATTTAATTATTAATTTCAGCCTACCCCTATGACAGTGTCTTCAGTAAACCTTGTTTCCCTTTCTTAATGTTGATTTTGTGGATCGAACCCTCTCTTTATGCCCTTGTGAGCTGTTGGGTTGTAATCAGACAGTACTTTTTTTTTTTTTTGTGCTCATTTAGCGTGTTTTTCTTGTCTGGCTAAGCAGAATTTTATTAATCATGGAGCTCTTGTCCCCTTAAAGGGGAACTATAGCCAATTTATTTTGGCTATACTTCTCCTGTAGATCACAGGGCTGAAGTCCTCTGATGGCTGACATCACTGAAATGATCCCGATCATATGGTTGGGATCCACCCAGAACCCTGAATTGGCACTTGGCTTCACCTTTTGGTGATTCACCAGAGAGACTGAGCCAGACCCTCCTGCTCTCTGCACAGCCCAGCACTCCAATGAGTACTGGGGGCAGAGCAGAAAGCCACAGACTGACAGACCTGGCTCTCTGCTCAGAGTGGAGGGGAGAACTGAGCAATCAGCGATGTTTGATTTCTCAATTCTTACTGCAGAGCCGGCAGGGGACAGATGCTGCATCCACCTAGGTGCGTATAATTTTTTTAAATCTGTAGTTCTCTTTGAACCCTCGGATTAGAGATGTTAGGCCTTGGGTCTGTTCGTGAAAACCCACTGCTCTTCTTGCCTTATACTGTTTATTAATACTCCATTACCTTTGGAACCTGCACCTCCCATGGGTTATCCCCAGTGTCCCCTGTTTTGTTGTTCTGTTCTATTGATTACTTCACATTGTGGGTTATGGTTTAATTTGATATTTCTCTTCTGTGTAGTTCATTTACCACTGGCGGTGTCCTTTTCATCCTGACTTGGAGCATCAGTTTGATCCTCCATGCTTTTACCCCGGGTATTGTTTGCAGGTAGCTCTACCTAGTAGAAAGCCTTACTTCATCTGTTCAATTTGGTTGTCGGTTATTCAGGCGGCTCCTGGGCTGCAGGTGGTCCTTAGACCTCTGTTGTAGGTTGTTTGCTATTAACCATACCTTTTGTGGGTTTATTTTGGATGTTCGAACTGTATCTGAATTCATGTGTCCATTAATAAAAACAAGCATTTAAATTGGATTTTTGTACTTGCCATAAAATCCTTTTTTTTAAGTCCATCTAGGGACACCGATCCTATTTCTTTTGTGTTTTTGTTTGTGCCCTTATTTTATTACTGCATTTCCTCAAAAAGGAGGTATACTGGATAGAGGGGGCGTATACTGGGGACTGGCTTATTATTTTTGTTTGCCAGTGACCAATCCTTCTGAAGGTGAAAGTATAACTCAACTGCATCTGAATTCCTCTGTCCCTTAATGGAGTACAAGAAAATGATTTTACAGAAGTTAAAAAAAGTCCTAATTGTATTTATTTCATTTTTGCTGATTCAAACCCAAAGTCTGACATTGTAAAATTATTTTTTAATGCTCTATGGGGAGGATTTTCAAGTCACATGGGCTGTTGTCAAGGAAATATAATAATTTCTTATTTATATGGATTATATTTATATTGTTATACATTTTAAGTGCATTAAAAGAGAAGTATGGGACTTTTTTAATCCTATAATCATACTTAAGTGGATGCATCATCGTTCCGATGCTGCATCTGTCCCCTTCTGCCTCTTCACTGAGAACCGAGCCACAGAACGCTGCCGATAGCTCGGTTCTCTCACCTTCCCAAGAGGAGAGCTGCTGTCAATCAGCAGCTCTCCTGCTTTGCTCCTCCACGCTCACTGGAGCGCTGAGCTGTGGAAGGGTGGGGAGCGCCCGTCTCAGCCTCTCAGCGGCTTGATGAGAAGTGTTGCGATGCCTTTCAGTCCAGGCATTTGTCATATCCGGACTACCAGAGTCAGGATGACACAGTGCCTGGATTGATCTTGGTGACATCAGCAGATAGCGGACCGCTCTCTGCTGAAAATGGGTCACAGGGGGGCCCCTGCCCTACATGCTCATATGCCACTCTGGAACAATCCCCATCTCCCAGAATTGTTGACCATCCCCGATCACAAAATATGGATTGCCAGGGGAATTATCTACCTATCTCAGCTAGTCACAGGTGGCGCTGTCAAGCCATTATAGGACCTCAAAGAGGAATTTGATCTCCCCAATCACATGCTCTTCCGTTACCTTCAGGTTTGTCATGCCCTTCAATCCCAGTTCGGAGCTGCCACCTCCCACACTGGAATCGATGCCCTTGGCCAGTGTTGTCCTTGGCTCGACTGACCTTGGAGAGATAGAGGATCAGCAATGGTGGGAAGTACTAGAAACCACAAAAAAGTGTCACTTAAACTATCGGACCGCCTCTACCACCTTTATATCCTCCATCAGTCCTACATTACACCAACCCGCATATCCAAGTATAGGCCTGTCAATGACCCATCCTGCCCCAGATGTGGCGCCGCTAGTAGCACTTTTTCCCACCTTATGTGGTCTTGCCCACCCATACAGTAGTACAGGGTGCAGATCATAAAATTCCTTCATGACCGAATGGGCTCTCCCCTGACATATATGCCCACGTCAATGTGTACTTGGCCTTCTCCCCATTCCTGAGAGCGTACGAAGTGTTTGACGATTTTTTTACAGGAAACCCTGTTCATTGCTAGAATGCAGATAGCCCTGCTCTGGCTCAGACCCCCCCACTGTTTACCACTGGAAGCGGTTGGTGAACCTTACCCTTCCCTATAAAAGAGTTCTCTACACCGAGGATGCCCTGGTAAATTCAACAAGACCTGGGACGGATGGGTGAATGACTCCTCCACTTGTGCCACTTAGAAATGTCTATCCCTGGAGTTGGTCTACACCGCCTCATTGGCGAGCACTCTTGAAGCCTAGGCTTTTAAAGATCAGGGGTACTCATACTACAAGTGCAGGCAATTAGGCATGGCAATGTCTTGTTTATTAAATTGCTCTGTCAGACAATGTTTTATATGTTAGTAGTATTGTACCCGTTGTACCTGGCACATTGTATGCATTATCCTGTATCATCTTTTCTCATATCGTCTTCCAGGACAGCCTCTGAGATATAGGGCTCCTCCCTCCGGGGACAGGAAACACGTCAACCCAATCAAATAAAAGGTGTGGTCCTCCAGGCCCTCCTCAGTTTTTGTGTTTCCTGCCGGATGGGAAGGAGCACGTCGGAACTAGTAGGGGAGCTTTTTCTTCTCAGGGGTTGTCCTGGGGGAGCACCTGGTGGACCTGGCCCATAGCACCCATCGGTCCGTTCGGAGGGAGGAGAGGGCAGCTATCCATCCCCGCTGCCATTTAAAACGTTCGGAGAGAACAGGACCCCGATGGGTGGCAATCTCCCCCTCTATCGCGCTAACTGCTCGTACCTGGTCGGTTGGATGGCAGGCGAGAGACATTCAGATCCACTGGCTGGCGTTCGGGTACTGTAAGCGGTGCGTTCGTAAGGAACGCATGGCGTGAGTGGGTGGAGTTTTTGTGTTCCGGCATCCGGAAGTGGGAGAGGCGCACTTCCGCCGGATTCACGTCATCAGGGGGCACCACGGGACCTGTACCAGTCCTTTGGGTGCAGCGGTGTGGCTACAGGGCTGTCTGGAGCAGTGTGAAGGCTCAGGGAGACTGAGTAAGACACTGGAACCATGGAGGGCGCAGTTGTGCAGGTGGACTCCGGTTCAACAGGCTCCAGCACCTCTCAGGTAAGCTTGGTGAGGGCAGACCAGGACTTACACTGGGGGGGTGGAGGGGTCACTCTGACCTTAGTACCCTCCCGGGGTGGGGAACCTGCTGGTGAGGGGGGCACTTCCTAGGCAGACCCTAGAAGCACAGTGGTGTGGTCAGGGGTGGTATTTTAATGGGACCCTGTTTTTCTTTGTTTTTAGGTCAAACAGGACAGAGCCCAGATACCTTTGCCCAGAAGGAAATGTGCCGTGTGTAGGGCTAAGTTAGGCATCGGCTGGGAGAAGCCGCTTTGCCTGGATTGTGTCAGTAGCCTGATGAAAGAGGACTCGGTGGCAGCTTGCCACAAAGTTTTGACATCCATGAAGGATGAAATCCACTTTCCAGTCATTCAAGAGCATGATGGATAGGATGCAGGGTCCTTCTGTCTCTTTACCCAGGGCCGTGAGTATGCCCTCCTTGTCTGAACCAAGTCAGGAGGAGGAGGTGGATAAGGAGAGGGTACCAAGGTCGTTAGCCTCCTCTAGGACAGAATCTACTTCTGAGTCAGAGGGGGAGGAAGAGTCCATTAGATCATCCAGATACAAGCTGTCTTTGGAAGATGTGGGTGACCTCCTTAAGGCAATATATGACACTTTGTAGATCAGGGAAGAACAGGTCCAGCTTTCAAAATACGACATGATGTATCAGGGGTCGAGTGTACTTAAAGACAGGGTATTCCCCGTCCATAAATCGCTGATTGAGGCGATTCTGCTGGAGTGGGAACAACCGGAAAAGAGGCAATTTTTTTTCTGGTAGCCTTAAAAGGAGGTTCCCTTTTGAGATGGATGCGGTGCATCCCTGGAACAAAGTTTCCAAACTTGATGCTCCCTTGGCTAAAGTCTCTAAAAAGACAGATTTGGCCTTTGATGATATGGGTTCTCTCAGGGATCCCATGGATAAGAGGGGAGACGTGCTGCTTAAGAGGGCCTGGGATGCCTCTTCCATTGGGCTTAAACCAGCCCTAGCAGCTACCTGTGTGGCCAGTGTTGGCTTACACAGTTACAATCTCATATTTCAGCGGGCACTTCCAGGCAACAGCTGTTGAAGTCCTTTCTGCTACTGTTCAAGGCAGTGGGGTTTTTGGCCGATGCAATCAGTCAAATTGGCTGCTAGATCTGCCGCATTAGTGAACGCTGCCAGAAGGGCCGTTTGGCTTAAAACCTGGACAGGCGACGCAGCTTCGAAATTGAAGATGTGTGGATTACCTTTTTCAGGGACCACTTGTTCGGGCCAGGCCTGCAAGAGGCGTTAGAGCGCACGCAGGATAGGAAGAAGGCTTTTCCAGAGAAGAAAAAGAAAGCTGAAGGAAAGCGATTTTTTTGGAGGCTCTAGGCAGCAGAACCCACAGGAAAGGGAGGTTCGCCCCAAAAAACATTTGTCGGGTCACAAGGGAAGGAGCAGAGGAGGAATTTTATTCAATCCTCCTCGACCCTCCCCTAAAACCCAGTGACTCCTGTGTCCCAGTGGGAGGAAGGCTGGGGAAGTTCCTTCCACAATGGGATGCTTCAACCGAAAGTCCGTTCATACGAGATGTAATAAGGAACGGCTACAGGTTGGAGTTTGGGTCAGTTCCCCTCCCGAATTTTCAGGTAACCAGGTTACCAAGGGTATTTAAATCAAGAGAAAACAATCAGCGCTCACATGTATAATACAAAACAAACTAATTGCAAGCTGAACACCTAAAGGAGCAATACAAAAAACACCTTAATAACACATCAATTAATATAGATGGTGCAGCGCAAAATACAAAAGTCCACACGTTTTGGTCATATATAACAACAGAAGAGCATGTAGAGCGGGAACACCACGTGGAAAGACCGCTAATTGCTTGTATGTGACACTCCTTCCACCAGTAGGAATAAACTCTTACCAGCTCTGATGGACCTCTGAATTTTCAGATGGTCAAATGCGCGTGTTCACACTCTCGGTGTGCAGGAGTCTTTATTTCCACATGAAAATAGAGCAGTAGTCTGAATCCCTTGATCGCATGCAGCCGACTCCAGAAAAAACCCCAATGGATTCACTCCAGATGTAAGTAGGTAGGTATATGTGAACAGAAAAATCCAGGAACAACATTGCTTTTCTAGCCCGGGCCACAGTCAGGTTACCAAGGGACCAAGAGAAGGCAAAGGCTCTGGGTCTTCTTCTGGGAGATCTGGTAGACCAAGAAGTACTGGTGCAGGTGCCTCCAGAGGAGCGAGGCTTGGGGGTTTACTCCCACGTGTTCGTGGTAAAGAAACCTTCGGGGAAATTCAGGCTGATACTGAATCTCCGCCCCCTGCATAGGTTCATAAAATACAAGCGGTTCCGTATGGAGTCAATCTTCTCGGTAACCAAGTTTCTGTTTCAGGGTTGTCACATGGCCACCGTGGATCTCAGGGATGCATATTTGCATATCCCGATTCATCCGGAGTCTCAGAGGTTTCTCAGGTTGGCGGTGAGGATGAACACGGGATTGGTACACCTCCAGTTTCGAGCTCTCCCTTTCGGGCTCTCGGCCTCGCCAAGGATCTTTACAAAGGTACTGGCAGAGGCGCTGGCCCCGTTAAGGCTCAGGGCTATAACGGTGATTCCATATCTGGATGATCTACTGTTTATAGCCCAGTCAGCCCAACAGCTGCAGAAGGACGTGCAGGAGGCCTTGAGTTTCCTGCGCTCACTGGGGTGGCTGATAAACAAGGAAAAATCCCAGTTGACCCCCTCACAGGAAGTCCTGTATTTAGGATACAGGATCTCTTCGGTGGAGATGAGGGTGTTTCTTCCAGCGGAGAAGATCAACAAGCTAGAGCAGGCGGTAGCCCAGCTTCAATCAGGTCGGGAAGCCCAGATCAGGGAGGTTATGAGAGTCCTGGGATTGATGACATCATGCTTTCCAGCGGTGGCCTGGTCAAGGCATCATCAGCGCCCTTTGCAGAGAATTATGCTCTGTTATTGGGATGGCAGGGAGCAGAGCCTGGAGCAGGTTATGCCCCTATCTTCTGTTGTCAGGAGGTCTCTGTGGTGGTGGCGGGCCCAGGTCAACCTCGACAAGGGTCTTCCCTGGTCCCCACAAGCTACGGTGGTGGTCACGACCGATGCCAGTGCGCTGGGTTGGGGTGCCCACCTAGAGGGAATCTTAGCCCAAGGAACCTGGTCAAATGTAGAGGCAGGTCGTTCCTCAAACCAGAAGGAGCTTCTGGCAGTTTGAAATGCTATAGAAACCTTCCAGTCCCAGTTACAGGGCAGGGATCTGCAGGTTCGGTCAGACAATGTGGCAGCAGTAGCTTATCTGAACAAGCAAGGGGGAACCAGAAGCCCCGCGCTGCAGGCTATTGCGGACAGAATCTTCTGCTGGGCCGAGAAGAACTTGTCCTCGATATCAGCCATTCATCTGAAGGGAACTCAGAATTTGCTGGCCAATTTTCTCAGTCGGCAGAAGATCGGCCAGGACGAGTGGTCCCTCAACAAGAAAGTGTTCGAGGAGATTGTGTCATGCTGGGGAAGGCCAGAAATAGACCTATTTGCAACAGAAAGCAACAGAAAGGTGACACAATTTTTTTTCGTGTTCACCCACAGGATCGGGCCAGGGGAATAGACGCCCTTGCCAATCCATGGCAGTTCGGCCTGTGTTATGCCTTCCCTCCTGTAAGGATGGTGGCGGAGGTTCTGCAGAAGTTTCGGTTGGAAGCTACAGACCTCATTTTAGTGGCTCCTTTTTGGCCAAGGAGACCCTGGTTTGCCAGCATAAAGAGGTTGGCTGTTCATCCTCTGATATTACGGGCAGTTAGGGAGGATTTGCTTTCCCAGGGGCCTATTCCTCAGAGAGACTCAAGCTTGCTGCCTGGTATCTGAGGAACAGATCTTAAGATCACAGGGTTTTTCAGAGAGAGTGGTTAAGACCTTGTTAGAATGCCGTAAACCAGTAACTAGAGCGATTTACACCAAGATAGGGAAAAGGTTTAATTCCTGGTTGCAAGAACAGGGGATTGGACGTCCCGGGGTCCCGGCAGTCCTAGATTTTCTGCAAGCGGGGGTGGAGCTGGGCCTCTCTATTAGCACCCTAAAGGTACAGGTGGTGGCCTTAAGTGTTTTTCTTCAGTCCTCTCTCCAGCAGAATCCTTTCGTCAAAAACTTTTTCAAAGCTCTGGCTAGATCCAGGCCTGTGAAGATGAAGACCTGTTCTTTTTTTGATAGCGATCATGAAGAAGGGTCAGTGAGCCATTTTTGGTAATTTTAGAGGACAGGGTAGTGCTTAAGACTGACCCTAGTTTTCTTCCTAAGGTTGTGTCCACTTTTCATAGGACACAGGATATTATTTTACTAACATTTTTCTCAGCCTCAGGCGGCGATGAGGCGAGATCTTTAAGTTTGTTAGACGTCAGAAGAAGTCTATTAATTTTTTTAGAAGACACTAGGGTCTTCAGGAAGTCAGACTCCATTTTTGTTAATTTTCGGGCGCCCACAAGAGCTGCAAGGCGTCCAAATCTTCTATTGCCAGGTGGATACAAATGGCGATAGTAAAAGCCTATGAATTAGAGGAGAAGCAGGCTCCCTTAGTTAAGGCACACTCTACTAGGGCGGTTTCCGCATCATGGGCAGAGAGGGCTGGAGTCTCTCCGGAGATCTGCAAGGCAGCAACGTGGTCCAGCTACTCTACGTTTGCAAGACATTACCATCTGGATTTAGGGTCTGATAAAGAGCAGACTTTTGGACGAAAGGTCCCCCAGGCAGTGGTCCCGCCCTGACAAGGTGAGCTCCTTGCTTATCATCTCAGAGGCTGTCCTGGAAGACGATGAGAAAACCGGAGTTAGACTTACCGGTAACTCTTTTTCTAGGAGTCTTCCAGGACAGCCCGGTTTCCCACCCAAAGTTGTTTAAGTTGGACTAAGTGGTAAGGATGTGTACTAACGCGATTGTTAGTGTGTTATGTCTTTCAGAGCCTTCCGGCGGTTCTTGGAATAAAACTGAGGAGGGCCTGGAGGACCACACCTTTTATTTGATTGGGTTGACATGTTTCCTGTCCCGGAGGGAGGAGCCCTATATCTGAGGCTGTCCTGGAATACTCCTAGAAAAAGAGTTACCGGTAAGTCTAACTCCGGTTTTAATACTTATTAAACTTTATTTTTTGATTAAAAAAAATAAATGGGTCACAGGAGTGCAAAACGGTTGGCACTCCTGTGACCCATAGGAGAAGCCCAGTCGAATGATCTCTGGCTGGAGGTCTACTTTCAATGAAATTTCACTACCGTGACTGTAAACTTATCAAATTTTTTTTTTTTTTTTCTTCTCTACCATCTGTGTATTTTTGTTCCCTTTGATTATTCTCTTGTTTTTGTTACCAGTGATATTCTTCAAAAGATGGTTACCAAGAAAAATTTGCTGCAGGCGGATCCATTACTAATACAATCCTGGCTGTGTTTGATACCAATTAACTACATGGAAAGATTTTTAGAAGTGATTCCATTAAGAATTGTTTGTGCCCTCAAAGCATGTTGCTTTAAATTCCCTGGAGTTGACTATGGTGACAGAGAGGTCAGTAGAAACATGCTTAAAAATTACAAACATAAGCAATTCACACAGACTGAAATTTTAAGAATTTTAATTTTGGGGGCTGATTTTATAAAATAATTTTTTATACTCCCTCAGCAGATCTATGCTGCAAATGCTAACTGAAATAAAACATTATCATGTGAGGTTTGAATGCTCAAGTGCCATGCTTTTTGATGGTCACTAGTAGTAAATTTGGAGGGCCAGCATGCTATTTAAGGAGCATGCAGCTTTACAAGGAAATTGTAGTTTCACTCACAATATGTTCCCTATGTGTGCGTATAGTTCTGACGAACTCTGCAGTAATTACTGTATGTAGAGTGCATACAAGCTTACACTCTAATCTTTTCACCACAGCTGTGCACAGTTTTTTGTATTATAAGTCATATTAAGTGAAACTTAAAAGTAATTTTGTCAAAAACCGTTGCAGTTTACTTAGTATATAGAACTTGCATATTAGTAGGACAGGTGTGGAAATAGCATCTGAAAAATTAGATCAGTAATAACAGCCCAGATATTTATATCGCAGGTCTAAGATAAAGAAAATTCTACCTCTAAGACCCCTTTCCCGCTGACATCGCCTGCTGTTAGCACTAAAGCACTGCTCGTTTTAGCGGCACCTTAGCACTTTTTTTTAGCAGTGCTTTTGCATCCGCTAGTGGGATGGTTTTGACCCCAAAAAAAGGGTTAAAAACTCCAGTTTTGCAGCACTTTTCAAAGCACTTTTCAGGCACTTTGGAAGCGCTACCCATTCATTCCAATGGCTGGGAACACCCCATAATGCACTGCGAGATCGCCTGATGATTGGACAAAGCATGCACCTGACCTGCATGCTTTGGCCAATCACAGCACAGCACACTCTGCTGCGAGAGCCATAATTGGTCAAAGGCAGGGTGCCTTTGGCCAATCATGGCTCAGGGGGACTAAGCCCACGCCCCACACTATAAGGCTGCTAACAGCGGCTGTGTGTAATGTTGGCGTGGATGAAGAGAGAGAGATTGAGCTAGGTTAGGCGGGCAGGTTAGTTAGTGCAGGCAATGTATTTCATATATATATATAAATGTGCACCCCTCACAAGAAATAACGCTTTGCTACAATGTGAATTAGTGAGTGTACAGCTTGTATAACAGTGCAAATTTGCTGTCCCCTCAAAATAACTCAACACACAGCCATTAATGTCTAAACTGCTGGCAACAAAAATGAGTACACCCCTAAGTGAAAATGTCCAAAGTGTCAATATTTTGTGTGTCCACCATTATTTTCCAGCACTGCCTTAACCCTCTTGGGCATGGAGTTCACCAGAGCATCACAGGTTGCCACTGGAGTCCTCTTCCATGATGACATCACAGAGCTGGTGGATGTTAGAAACCTTGCGCTCCTCCCCCTTCCGTTTGAGAATACCCCACAGATGCTCAATATGTTTTAGGTGTGGAGACATGCTTGGCCAGTCCATCACCTTTACCCTCAGCTTCTTTAGCAAGGCAGTGGTCATCTTGGAGGTGTGTTTGGGGTCGTTATGTTGAAATACTGCCCTACGACCCAGTCTCTGAAGGGAGGGGATCATTTTCTGCTTCAGTATGTCCCAGTACATGTTGACTTTCATGGTTCTCTCAATGAACTGTAGCTACCCAGTGCCAGTAGCACTCATGCAGCCCCAGACCACGGCACTCCCACCAACATGCTTGACTGTGTAGGCAAGACACACTTCTCTTTGTACACCTCACCTGGTTGCCGCCACACATGATTGACACCAGCTGAACCAAATAAGTTTATCTTGGTCTCATCAGACCACAGGGCATGGTTCCAGCAATCCATGCCCTAATGCCGCGTACACATGAGCGGATTTTCCATCGGAAAAATCTTGATGGTTTTTCCGACTGAATTGCATATACACAGTCACACAAAATTTCGCTGAACTTTCGACCATCAAGAACGTGGTGACGTACAACACTATGACTAGCCGAGAAAATGAAGTTCAATGCTTCCGAGCATGCGTCGATTTGTTTCTGAGCATGTGTAGGAATTTTGCGTGTCGGAATTGCTACCGATTGATCGGAATTTCCGATCAAAACTTTTTCTCTCCGAAAAATTGAGAACGTGCTCTCAATCTTTTCCTGGCAGGAATTTGGGCAGCAAAAGTCCGATGGAGCATACACACGGTCGCATTTTCCGACCAAAAGCTCTAGTCCATCTTTTGCTGGCCGTATTTCCGAATGCGTGTACGCGGTATTAGTGTGCTTATCTTCAGCAAACTGTAGGCTTTCTAGTGCATTCTCTTTGGAAGAGTCTTCCTTCTGGGATGATAGCAATGCAGACCAATTTGATTGCCATGTGTGGTGTATGGTCTGAGCACTGACAGGCTAACCCCCCACCCCTTCAACCTCTCCAGCAATGCTGGCAGCACTCATATGTCTATTTCCCAAAGATAACCTCTGGATTTGATGCTGAGCACGTGCACTCAACTTCTTTGGTCGACCGCGGCAAGGCCTGTTCTGAGTAGAACCTGTCCTGTTAAACTGCTGTATGTTCTTGGCCACTGTGCTGTATATCAGTTTCAGGGTCTTGGCAATATTCTTATAGCCTAGGCCATCTTTATGTAGAGTAACAATTCTTTTTTTCAGATCCTCAGAGTTATTTGCCACCCATGTTGAACATCCAGTGACCAGTATGAGAAAGTGAGAGCGATAACACCAAATGTAACACACCTGCTCCCCATTCATACCTTAGACCTTGTAACACTAAGGAGTCACATGACACCGGGGAGGGAAAATGGCTAATTGGGCCCAATTTTGGACATTTCCCGTAGGGGTGTACTCACTTATGTTGTCAGCAGTTTAGGCATTAACCACTTGCTTACTGGGCACTTAAACCCCCTTCAGTCCCAGACCAATTTTCAGCTTTCAGCGCTGATGCACTTTGAATGACAATTGCGCGGTCATACAACACTGTACCCAAATGAAATTTTTATCATTTTTTTCCCACAAATAGAGCTTTCTTTTGGTGGTATTTAGTTACAGCTCGGAGTTTTATTTTTTGCTAAACAAACAAAAAAAGATGCAAAAAAAAAAAAATCATGTTTTAATAGTTTGTTATAAAATTTTGCAAACGGGTCATTTTTCTCCTTCATTGAAGTGCGCTGATTAGGCGGCACTGATAGGCTGCATTGGTGGGCACTGATGGGCTGCATTGGTGGGCACTGATGGGCTGCATTGGTGGGCACTGATAGGCTGCACTGATGGGCACTGATAGGCATAGTTAAGGCGGCACTAATAGGCACAGATAAGGCGGCACCGATGGGCACAGATAAGGCGGCACTGATGGGCAAAGATGGGCACAGATAAGATGGCACGGATGGGTGGCACGGATGGGCACTGATAGGTACCACAGATAGATGGGACTGATGGGCACTGATAGGTGACACTGATAGGTGGCTTTGATAGGTGGCACTGCTGGGCACTGATGGGCGGCACTGCTGGGCACTGATGGGCGGCACTGGGGTGCAGCACCTTTGAGGCACTGTGGGTGGCACTGTGGGTGGCACTGTGGGGTGGCACTGTGGGTGGCACTGTGGGCACTATGAGCACTGACGGGGGGCACTGACGGGGGGCACTTACTTTTGCTTTTATTTTACTTCAGGATGGCACTGCGGGAGGCAGGTGGGCACAGGCAGGTGGCAGGTGGTCCCTTGTATTGATGGCCGTGATCGGGACTGATGTCCCGATCACGGCCGCCGGTGATCGGCTTTTTTTTTCTCTCCTCGCGCTGTCAGCGCGAGGAGGAATAATAGCCGATTACCGGCTCCGTTCTATCACATGATCAGCTGTCATTGGCTGACAGCTGATCACGTGATAAGGGGTCGGGATCGACCCCTTGCACGGATCGGTGATCAGGCGAGTCTCATAGACTCGCCGATCACAGAGCGCGCCGCGCGCGCCCCTCAGGGGGCGCGCAGGCCGCTCGTAACCGGGACGACGTCAATAGACGTAGTCCCGGAAATGTAGGTCCGCGCTAATGCCGTCATTTGGCAATAGCGCGGATCTGAAGTGGTTAATGGCTGTGTTGTGTTATTTTAAGGGGACAGCTAATTTGCACTGTTATACAAACTGTGCACTCACTACTTTACATTGTAGCAAAGTGTCATTTCTTCAGTGTTTTGACATGAAAAGATATAATAAAATATTTACAAAAATACTATGTGTGTGTGTGTGTGTGTGTGTGTGTGTGTGTGTATATGTGTATATATGTATATGTGTATATATATATATATATATACATATACACACTCTGCATTCAGTGTAGACCTCAAGTACCCCCATCAGACCCTGTTTTGGGAATTTCTTAGCTGTCCAAAATACCAAGCCACTGACTCTGATTTAAAGTACCTGTGCAAGATAAAGGAAAACCTGCAAACATGGCCTATTGTAGACTATATATAATACAGTGCAGGCAGTGTACAGTATATAATACACTTCAGGCAGCATACACGGTATATAATACTTTGCAGGCGGTGTACAGTATTAAAATAAATAAGGAAACCCCACATCATATCTGCAAGGCCACCAAGGAGAGGCAGACACTCACAGGCATCTAAAAGAGGGCAAGCAGCCTCTGTGTCTACAGTGAACAGTGGTGGTTGTGAACATGGTGCATCCTCTGCAGTAGGCTCACGCTTGTCCTTTTTTTCTGCTGCTGGCCAAATTATTGAGCCACAACATGCAGAAGAGTTGGAGTAGATAATGAAGCCGTCCTCATCCTCCTCATCCTCTGTCACCCAGGCTCAGTAGTTTGCCTTCCAATGCAGCTGCCAAAGCGGCCTACTCCACCGGCTCCTTGTACACAGTTACTCCTTCCATAGCCCCACCACCATGCACGGTCACCAGAATTATTCGACCATGGTGTAGGTTACATGCTGCTGGAGGATGCGCAGAAATTTGAAGGCTCTGCTTTTGGTTCCCAGGTTGAGGAAGGGAGTAACGTGAGCTTAGAGAGAGGGGGTGCTATAGAAGGACAAGAAAATGGCAGTCATGTTCCCCCAGTTGCAGCATGCTGCCAAGTTTGCTCCAGTTACGAGGAGGGAGGGAATGATGAGGTAACTGACTGTACTTTAGTGCCTGAGAGAAGAGAAGAGGAAAGTAAGGAGGAGGAACTCCATCAAGGCAGGATGTCCTCCAGGGGGTCAGCTTAAGGGAAGGCATGCTATTGCATCACACCAGAGCTCCACAGGTGCAGGGCGCTGCTGACTTGTAAAAATTCCTTGGTGTGAGCTTTTTTTGACACGTGCAGTAGATTGCACCGTTGCTATTCGCAATCTATGTCTGAAGCGGATCAAGAGTGGCCATAACAGCAGCCGCTTGGGCACCACATGCTTGACAAGACATATGATGACCTGCCATTCAGTCCGTTGGCAACAGCACCTGAAAGATCCACATCATAGAAAAAGAAAGACTTCTCCTTGCTCCTCATCTGGGATCTCAAACCCTACTATTCCTCCAGTCCTTTCAAAAACCTGCACTGAGAGGAATATAGCAATAGGTGCCACAAGTACTTGACGCCAATCTGCTAGCAGTACACCACCAGTTGATTTCAGCAGGAAAATTTCGCTACCCCAGTTACTGAATTGTAAACAAAAATTATTTTCCAACCATCCACATGCTTCAGCATCTAAATGCTAGCCTGGCCAAATTGGTAGCACTGCAACTGCTGCCTTTTCAGCTGGTAGACTCTGCCCCCTTTTGTGAATTTGTGGAATTTGCTATACCACAGTTGCAGTTTCCACAACGACATCTCTTTTTACATAAGGCTATTCCAGCTCTCTACCGTCATGTGGAAGGAACTGTTTTGGCCTCATTGGACAGGGCGGTCAGCAGCAAGCTTCATATTACCGCTGACTCATGGTCCAGTAGGTATTGGCAGGAATGTTATCTTTCCTTCACAGCGCACTGGGTATTTCTGCTGACAGCTGGGAATTAAATCACACTTATTTATTAAATAAAAATAAAAAGGTAAATAGAAAAAGTGTAGTCAAAGCATAGCCAGAGTCCAGTAACCTGATCGAGTAGTCAGCCAGGCTAGAGTTCAATAACCAGATTGAGTAATCAGCCAGGCCAGAGTCAGGGATCCAAGTAGAGCAACAGCAAGCAGGATAAGGAGCCAGAAGGGATGTCAGCAAGCCAGTTTTTAAACAGAACCGCAGGAGATGGTTTCTTGTCATGTGACCAAAGCGAAGGCAGAGGTGAAGTGAGCTGGACAGCTTTAAGTAGGTAGGTCAGACGAGCATGATCAGGAACATGATCAGGAACAGCTGGTAACTGTGGAGAGAGATGAGAGCTGTCAATTACTGTCTGTGGTCATTTCTGGCAGTCATACAATTGCAGTGCTCGGCTGACTGACATTCAAATGGAATTTAACCTGCCCATTAACTGCCTAATTTGTGACATGCCCACCAGTTGGCAACATTGGCAATGCTGCAGCGGCTTCACACACAGCAGAGGGCCATCAATGAGTACCCGTGTGAGTATGGTATCAGGACAGGGTCAGGGGAGCTTGGCTTCTTTTGGCCATGCCAGTGTCTACTGATGAAGGATTCTGTCCTGTCACCATTTTTATAAAGGAATTGTCAAATACTCTCCTTTTGTGGTTTTTACTTTTTAACGCTTGTTTTTGGTGAATGAGTAGGGGTAAAATGTACCCCATACCAATTCACATGGGTGGGATCTGGAGGCCTCCCACTCGCAGACCCCCACAAGCCAGAGTTGTGGAGATGAGGCCCTTGTGCCCGTCAACATGGGGACAAGGTACTTTGGGGGAGACCCAAAAGCACCTTCACTATGTTGAGGGCAAGCGGACTCTTTCCTGGCCTGCCAGGCTGCTTGCTCGGATAAGGGTCTGGTATTGACTTTTGGCGTGGAGTTCCCCTTAATATTCATACCAGACCTGAAGGGAATGACCCACGCAGATTTTTATTTTTTCATAGATTTTTATCTATATTGCTGGGGTCTGGCAATACATCACAGCCACAAGCAATTTTATCTGACATTTTTTCCTTTAGAAATGTCATTTTGAAGTGGCACAGTAAAACACATCAGAAAGATGCGCCACTTTACATGCAGACTAAGGGGACCCCCCATGCACGATATTTAAAGGAATATTTCATTTTTATTGTTTCACTTTAAGCATTTGTTTCACTATTGTTTCACTTTAAGCATTAGTAAAATCACTGCTCATGAAAAAAACAGCAGTTTTTAACAACTTTTTTTGCATTGATACATGTCCCCTGGGGCAGTACCTGGGTCCCCAACACTTTTCATGGCAATAACTTGCATATAATCCTTTAAAATTAACACTTGCTTTTTCATGGATGTGTACCATACACTTTAATGGTGTTCGCTGTGTTCTGGTGTGAACCGGTGTCTCATACATAGTGCTGCACTGCGGTTTTACTATAGCTCTGGTGCTCCAAAGTTTGCCCACAGTTTTCAGGTGGGTTACCCATGGTTTCCCATAGACTTTTTGTTCATTTTTGTGCATTTTTTGAAAGCGCAACAAAGATGCAGTATATAGGACTTTAGGTATGCTTTCAAAAAACGTACCAAAAACACCTTATCTTATAGAAGTCTATGGAAAACCGTGGGGTGGGTACACTATGCTGCAGCCAAACCTCAGTGAGGCAGTGTGAGAGAAGCCTAAACCTCCTTGAGTTTCTGTTGCATTTGATTTCAGTACATGGAGATTGGCACTTGTAATTTTGGTTCAGTGCTCCTGGCCCTTAGATCATGTCCTACCCAGAGGTCCCTCTCAGTCACTTTCTTTGAAACCCTTATACCAGCTCACCCTGTATCCTCAGTGCTAACACTAACCCCCCCTGTAATCTTAGCTCAAACAATAACCTTCCCTGTAACCTCAACCCTAACACTAACTCTTTCTGTAACTTCAGCCCAAGAACTAACCCTCCCTATTACCTTAGCCCTAAAACTCCCTCCCTAATGTTAACGTAACTCTTTGTTTACATATCCACTTCTGCTCTGGGATCTTCTGAACCAAAAGACCAACTGATCTGTGCTGAAAGATACCAGCACTGGGATCATGGCGCTGGAATTTTGGGTTCCATCTTATTCCTGCATAATAGGAAAACTCATCTGACATAAGTAATAATTGTGGAGAAAACTAGGGGTGTTTCTTTGTAGATTGCACCATTAATGTTTGGCTGCACATATTGTTAGCTACACTTTCTTTAAACTGCTGCTGATATACATAATTTAATGTCTATACATTTTACTTTACATTGACCTTTTTTGTAATTACAGAAAATTGAACCTATTTTAAAGAAACTGATACAACTCATGGAGAAACAGGGCAAGTAAGTATATTAAGTTTCAAGTTAAATAGTAAGTCCAGGTAAAAGTAGTGGTGGGCATGTTAACCACTTCAGCCCCGGACCAATTGTCAGCCTAAGGACCAGAGGTCTTTTTACAATATCGCACTGCACTGATTTAACTGGTAATTGCACGGTCATGCAATGTTGTACCCAAACGAAATTTGCGTCCTTTTCTTCCCACAAATAGAGCGTTCTTTTGATGGTATTTGATTGCCTCTGCGATTTTTATTTTTTGCGATATAAATGGAAAAAGACCGAAAATTTCAAGAAAAAAAGATATTTTCTACTTTTTGTTATAAGAAAAATCGAATAAACTCAATTTTAGTCATACATTTAGGGCAAAATTTATTCAGCCACATGTCTTTAGTAAAAAAAAATGTCAATAAGCGTATATTTATTGGTTTGCGCAAAAGTTATAGTGTCTACAAACTAGAGTACATTTTCTGGAATTTACACAGCTTTTAATTTATGACTGCCTATCTCATTTCTTGAGGTGCTAAAATGGCAGGGCCGTACAAACCCCCCCCCCCAAAATTACCCCATTTTGGAAAGTAGACACCCCAAGGAAATTGCTGAGGGGCATGTTGAGCCCATTGAATATTTTTATTTTTTGTCCCAAGTGATTGAATAATGACACACACAAAAAAAAAAGAGTTTACAAAAAGTTGTCACTAAATGATATATTGCTCACACATGCCATAGTTCTATGTGGAATTGCACCCCAAATATATTCTGCTGCTTCTCCTGAGTACGGGGATACCACATATGTGGGACTTTTTGGGAGTCTAGCTGCGTACGGCACCCCAAAAACCAATCACTGCCTTCAGGATTTCCAAGGGTGCAAATTTTTGATTTCACTCCTCACTACCTATCACAGTTTCGAAGGCCATAAAATGCCAAAATAACACAACCCCCCCCCCCCCCAAATGACCCCATTTTGGAAAGTAGACACCCCAAGCTATTTACTGAGAGGCATGTTGAGTCCATGAAATATTTTATATTTTGCCACAAGTTGCAGGTATATTACAATTTTTTGTTGTTGTCACTAAATGATATATTGCTCACACATGCTAAGGGCATAAGTGAAATTACACCCCAAAATAAATTCTGCTGCTTCTCCCGAGTACGGGGATACCACATGTGGGGGACTTTTTGGGAGCCTAGCCACGTACGGGACCCCGAAAACCAAGCACTGCCTTCCGGATTTAAATGTAAAACGCTACCAAAAAAAACTGCTAGCGATCGCAGGGATCAGGCCTGACTCTGCGAACGCTGCAGTTATGTGTTTAGTGTTTTGTAAGTGACAGTGATCGATCGATACTGCACTTGGGTGGGCTGGGCGGAGGAGCAAAACGCAGGTGCTAGCAGGTATCTGGGCTGATCGCGCTAACAATGTGTTTTTTTTGGAACCCTAAACTGCTGGGGATGCTAGTATAGATCTGATCAGTCAGATATTGATCTGTTCAGATTCTGTACCACTACGGGAGGTTTATGCTTTGCGTGTGGGTGTTAGCGGTACTGGCACTAACCTAGCGCTGCCTGGGGTGACGCAGACTCTGACCCTAAAACCTAATTGATATCACCCGCTGGGTGATCAGGGGGTTAAACCTTTATTGGGTAATAAATGGTGGGTGCCCTGATGCTATAAAAAGCAAACTAACTAACCAGAGTCACCCGTAACACTTATACGGTGATCACTGGTGAAAGGGTTAACTAGGGGCAATCAGGGGGTTAAAATCTTTATTAGGTAGTATATGGGGGTCCCTGGCGCTATATAAAAACCTGACGGGGAACCTAAATAACGAACTGGCTAACCAGCGTCACCAGTGACACTTATACGGTGATCGCTGGTGAAAGGGTTAACTAGGGGCAATCAGGGGGTTAAAACCATTATTGGGTAGTATATGGGGGTACCTAGTGCTATAAAAACCTGGCGGTGAACCTAAAAAAATAACTAGCTACTTAGCGGCACCAGTGA
The DNA here is from genome assembly GCF_037356315.1 of Lithobates pipiens. Lineage (NCBI taxonomy): Eukaryota > Metazoa > Chordata > Amphibia > Anura > Ranidae > Lithobates > Lithobates pipiens. The sequence goes on from NW_027507903.1 coordinate 434,047,446, forward strand.
CACTAATGCAGCGATCAGAAAAACGATCGCTTAGTAAAACTGGCAAAAGGGGGTGAAAGGGTTAACTAGGGGCAATTATGGGGTTAAAACCGCTATTGGGTAGTATATCGGGGTACCTAGCACTATAAAAACCTGGCGGTGAACCTAAAAAAATATCTAGCTACTTAGCGGCACCAGTGACACTAATGCAGCGATCAGAAAAACGATCGCTTAGTGACACTGGCAAAAGGGGGTGAAAGGGTTCACTCTAGGGGCAATCAGGGGGTTAAACCTTTATTGGGCGGGGTAGGGGGCTACCCTGGACCTAACACTAACTGCCCTGACAGTTTTTACTGTCACAACTGACGCTGAGTGCAGTGATCAGTAAATAAATGATCACTGCAATCTGTGACTGGGGGGGGGGGCAGGGCGGGATCGGGGGGGTTTGTGTGCCTACATGTCAGTGTAGTGTTGGTGCACACTTACTTTCACTGTTCTCCTCGTAGTCCGGTCAAAAAGACCGCCCCGAGGAGAATGACATCACTTTCTCCCTGCCTGTGTTTACTATACACAGCGGGGGAAGCTTCTCATTTGCCAGGAGCGATCGAGAGGGGATGGCCAGAAACCAATGGCCATCCCCTCATCCCGAATGGCTCCTGTGGTGAAACGGACCGCCGCATGCAGCGGGAAGGGGTCCGATCGGACCTCCCACCCGCTGGAAGGCGAGCACGTACATGTACGTGCTTGTGCCTGTCGGTGCCATTGCACCGACGTACATTGCCATGCGGCGGTCCTTAAGTGGTTAAAGTGGTTAATGTGTCCCTGCTATGTAAACATCATTCTCAGTAGTATCCAGATACAAGTGGTCAGCCCTTCTCTCTGCCAAAGTAGTTCACATCTTTGGGGTTTGCATTGCCGATGGATATCTGGCATTAGAAGAAATGTGAATATGAAGACATAAAGCCTGAAAGTAGTAATAAAGTATAAGATAGGGTGATTAATATTAATCTATCAATTTCATTTTACACATTTTTCTCCCCAGTAAATTAGTGTATACATCTAAATTTGAACCCGTGTACTGGAGGCAGCATCTTGTTTCTCTTAAAATTTATAATTTCTTTTTAAAATTAGAATGCATGTTTGGCATTTTAACATGTTCTAATTGTTACAAATTTGCTGTGTGTTCTTAATTTACTCCAGTGTACATTCAAGGCACAGCACCTTATCATTTTATCTATGTGTAATTATACTGTAGGAGATTTGGACAATATGCAAAGCAAAAAAAGCCAGCCTCCAAGTGGTTTTACCCATAGTTAGGAACTAGGTTTAGTTTGTTGTCCTGAGGAAGTAGTACATCTCTTCCAGCCCAGCTGGATTATAGACAATTTTCCAGCGTTTGTTGGTGGCACAGCACTGAATATTTTTCTACCTGTGATTATACTGTCACTTGCAAAGCAGAGGTTCCAGCCCCCCAGTAGCTATACACCTGATACTTAGGACTCAGTTTTTCTACTGGATTAAATGTATGCAGAGAGATACCGGCACAAAGATTAAAATTCATTATTTTAGTGTGCTGCAGTCAACAAAAAAAAAAAAAAACCTTTGTGAGTGGGCTATGTAGAAAAAATATGATGTATATGGACTGCGCCAACTATTCAATAAGTGTGTGTTATCACCACTCATGTTTGTACCTTAAACCTTTAATATTGGTCTCAGTGTGCTTTATCACACAAACTGATGATCAATGATTTAAATATACCCTCACTTTTATCTGTATCTATCGAATCCAAAAAATTGTTTTACGTGTCAGAAAAATATGTAAGTTTATGTAAACCAGGTACAAGCAGTAATATATATAATAAAAATACTTATTTTGTGAGTCTAAAACACAAACCCCCCCCCCCCCCCCCCTTCATATGCCAAGATCAAAACCAATAAAACAAAAAAAGAAAACTATTATAATTGCTATAAAAAAATAGAAAAATTATAATGGTGATTGGAGCTGATATAGGTAAATAAACTGTGATATTAATCCAGTGAGAAGTGCTATAATTAAACGATTCCAGTAAGTGATCATCAGCTCTAATTGCTTCATATAATAATTGTGCAGTTGAATTTAACCTTTGTGATTCCACCACCACCTTATGAATTGGCCACTCACCAGGAACAGGTGAATAATCGCCTTTGGTTCATTGATTGGATAACCACTCCACACAATGGATCAGTCTGCACTCTCTTCAGGCAATATGCTATTGGATTTGTTATCTCCTGCTTAACTAGTCCTCATGGAAAATAAATGGCCATCATAGTGTAGTATGTCTAAGTTAATTTTATTTACAAACAAGCTTAAAACTATTACACTCACATGTTGAGGTGCCGATGAGCTGGTGTCTTGTCAAATAATGTCCTCCATCGGATAGTGTCCGCTGTGTACTGCGCATGCGCAGTACACAGCAACACAGATTCCAAAAATTGCCGAGGATGAACAGCGCCTGCGCCGTGAGCCCAGGTTCTATCCCCACCATCCAAGTGGACACAGAGTAGGAATAAAAAAGAGCCGAGCGCAGCGAGGCCGAGCCCGAAGAGTGGCGAGCGAAGCTCGTCTGCGAGGGGCCCTCTAATATTCACAACCCTATGTCCGCTTGGATGGTGGGGCTACCACCTCCACTCATGGCGCAGGCGCCTTTCAGCTTCGGAGATTTTCCGAAGCTTCGTCTGCTCCGTACTGCGCATGCGCAGTACGGTCCGGACACTATTTGATGGCCAGACACTATACGGCAGAACACCGGCACCAAGCTTTTCCAGCCGTGCATGCGGGGTCCAGGGTACCGGCGTGCATTCCCATGCAGCATGTGTGTCAAGCCTCGCTCTCATACGGAAGGAGTTACCATCACAATGTCTCAGCAGCCTCTACGCGTCTCTAAACATTGATTGCGTCATCAGGCTTCCTGATTTAGCTGAATTGTTGACATTTTTGCAGATTTATTAAAAAAAGAAAAACTGAAATATAACATGGTCCTAAGTATTCAGACCCTTTGCTGTGACACGCATATATTTAACTCAGGTGCTGTCCATTTCTTCTGATCATCCTTGAGATGGTTCTACACCTTCATTTGAGTCCAGCTGTGTTTGATTAAACTTATTGGACTTGATTGGGAAAGCCTCACACCTGGCTATATAAGACCTTAGGCTCGGTTCACACAGGGGCAACACGACTTTCAACACGACTTTTGGAGGCAACTTGGACACAACTTGGACACGACTTGGGGCGACTTACAACACGACTTTAAGTCGCCCCAGGCCAGGTGACTTTTGCCGTGGCCAATCAGAGAATGAGCTCTCAAGGGGGAACTCCACGCCAAATTTAAAAAAAAAATGGCATGGGTTCCCCCTCCGAGAGCATACCAGGCCCTTAGGTCTGGTATGGATTTTAAGGGGAACCCCCTAAGCCGAAAAAATGGCGTGGGGGTCCCCCCCAGATCCATACCAGACCCTTATCAGAGCATGCTACACGGCCAGCCAGGAAAGGGGGTGGGGAAGAGCGAGCGTGCCCCCCCCCCCCGAGCCGTACCAGGCCGTGTGCCCTCAACATGGGGGGTGCCTTGGGGAAGGGGGCCCGCGTGGCCCCCCCACCCCAAAGCACCTTGTCCCCATGTTGATGAGGACAAGGGCCTCTTCCAGACAACCCTGGCTGTTGGTTGTCGGGGTCTGCGGGCGGTGGGCTTATTGGAATCCGGGAGCCCCTTTTAATAAGGGGGCCCATGGATCCTGGCCCCCCCCCTATGTGAATGAGTATGGGGTACAATATATCCCCACCCATTCAACTGTGGAAAAAATTAAAAAAACACAACACACAAGGGTTAAAATAGTTTCTTGCACAGCTCCAGGGGTCTTCTCGCCGAACTCCTCCGCTATCTTCTGCTAGCTCTTTTACTAGCGGAGGAGCCCAACTTTCTTCTTCGCCGCCGCCCTCTTCTTCCGACTTCGGGGTTCTTTTCCCCCCTCTTCGGTTCTTTTTGCCAGGCCACCGCGCCTTCTTCTAGCTCTTTTACAAGCGGTGGCCCGGTCTTCTGTCGCTGCTGCCGCCGTCTTCTGTTCTTCTCGTCTTCTCTTCAGGAGCTGTTGCTTCGTCGCTGTCTCTGCTCACAATGACAGGGACACGGCGTGTGGCAACTTATATAGGGACATCCCGGATGATGTCCCCGCCCATTATGATGTCACAGTCCCAGAGGATGCCCCCTTTTCAGCTAGGACCATATCTAAGGCCATATGGTTTTGGAAAGTCATGTGTAAAGTGGCTTCTAGTTGTTCAGCTAAGCCTTGGAGTGTAGATGTGGATTGAGGGACTCCCCACTCTGGGTTATTGAACATATCTTTCAGTTGGAAAGGCTTTCTAAAACTGGGATACCCACTTCCCCACCATAGGCCCAGGACATCTCCTGGGCTAGGATTCTCAATGGTAAGCCTAAACTCTTTGGTGTAATACTGATCTGTGTGGTTGTTGATTGTCATGCTATCTAAGAGTGACTTCCCATTTTTGTCCTTTCTATTTTGGGCGTTTTTCTGGTTTGTACCCCCAGTGTTTCAACCCACTGCTCCCCTGGAATCACAGTTGTTACACCAATAGGAATCAGTAACACATACATACACAGTCATGGGTCTTGCTGTTTCATCCCAGGACCGGATCTTGTACATATTACCTGGAATTATCTGTTCATAAGAGGACATAAAAGTGGCAACATGTGTATTGGATGAGTTATACCAGAATTGGGTTATACCATGTTTTTGTTTGATGGCTACCTCTTGTGCCTGAGCAATTGTCACGTACCTAGTGGTGAGCCCGGAATGCAGAAGGAGACCTCTCTTGCGTCCCCGACTCACGGCCCCTGATGATGGTGACAGGAGGCACGGGAGTCAAAGGTAGCACGAGTGCCTGGCAGGATCAACAGCCGGTGGATGGATCAGGCTGACTTCAGGAACTGTAGCTGGACAAGCAGGCCCCAGTGACAGCAGACAGGAACCAGTAGACAGCAGGAGACCAACAGGAACAGGTGGATCACTCAGGGGCAGGCACACAGAAGAGTCAGGCAAGCCGGGTCAAACCAGACAGTCAGTACAGGAACATATGCAGCAGGCAGAGGCAGGAACGTGGAACAGGCCGGGTCGGTAACGGATGAGCACGGATGGACCAGAGGATGAGACAGGTGCAGAGTCATAGACAAGCCCGAGGTCAGAGGTAGGCAGAAGGCAGGGAAGGTCGCAGGTCAGGCCGGTCAATACACAAACAGATCAGATTCAGGTAATAGTCTCAGGAACGCTGTAGATCAAGCAGCAAGATCAGAAAGGAGAACTGGGTTTAAATAGCCTGCCTGGGGCCGGTAACCGCGTGCACGCGAACCCGCGCGACCTTGATAGCGCGCAACCGCGAACACGCGCACCAGGCACCTGCAGGCGCGCACAGACAGGTGACGGACCACTGTCCCCAGCCAGCCTTTCCTGACAGCAATGATTACAATGAAAAGGATATACAAAATCATTTGGTCCCCTTGGGCTCTTCCTCAGGTACAGGGACTTTCTTGCAGTGGGAGGCAAGAAAAGTGTTCTTTCCAAGTGTTCTTTCCGGCCACCTTGACTGATGTGGCAGTTGTTAGAACCTGGAAAGGACCATCGTATCTGGATTCAAGTATGTTTTCTCATAAACTTCTTTATCAGGGCCCAATTACCGGACCAGCTTGTGTGTTACTCTATCTAAATCAGGATCTGGAATGGAAGAAAACACTTGCAAACGGTTACGGGTTAATTCTCAGGATAAAGCAGTCACATAATCAGTATATCAGATTGGAGCTGTAATTGCTGTGGGAAGTGACAACCCAGTCTGGGAGCTGAACCAAACAACATCTCATAGGGTGACAGACCATGGTTGTCACCCTATGATTTTATTGTGCCATTCAACCTCTCCAGCTTTCCACTGCTCTGAGGATGCTATGGGGATTGGAAAGCTAGTGTGAACCCTAAAGCTTCCCATATTTCCTTGGTCACTGAGGCCCTGAAAGTCGGCCCCTGATCACTCTCTATAACCTCTGGGACACCATACCTGCACACTATTTCTGTTAGAAGTCTTTTAGCTGTGGTCCTTGCTGTCATGTTGGTGACGGGATAGGCCTCGACAGATGTGAGGCATCGTGGGCCCACTGTACCACTGCAGGAAACATTGATTGTGGCAGACATGGTCTCTTGTTATAATTCCATGATTCCTTCAACTTTTGGGGCTCCTTTTTTGATTCACCCTTCTTTTTCTTCTTTGTCAGCTGCCTCCTGTTGCTCCTTGATATGAGTCCTGTTTATAGAGGGTTTTATAGAATCATGGTGGTTTGTAAAGTCTCTTCAGGGGTGTCTATTGGGTCATTCAAGATGTTTGCATTCACTCGGCTGAACAATTCTCGCGTCCCATCTGCAGCTTGCTTTGCAGCCGTATCTGCCCGGTGATTGCCTTGTGCTTCTTGGGAAACCAGCTTGCCGTGCGCATTTACCTTAAAGTGGTGGGCCAGCGAAAAAAAATTAAAAATTAAGTCATCAGCTACAAACACTGTAGCTGCTGACTTTTAATTATCCCTTACCTTTCTAGGGGCCCCGCGATGTCAGCCGCCCCATCCCTCAGGTCCCGGCGCTGCCAATTTACATGCCATGGTTAGGGCCTGGAGTTCTGCTTCCTGGGCAGACATAGTGGAAGGTAATGCTGAAGCCTGAAGAACTGTATCTTCAGTGGTGACTGCGTATCCTGTGTGGTACTGTCCAGTGCTGTCTGCATACCAGGAACCATCCACAAAAACTGTCAAGTCAGGATTCTCAAGGGCTGTTTCACTGACTGTCGGCAGGTGTGATTCCATCTTCATCACTTCAAAGCAGTAATAAACAGTGAGGTGAGGGTCATTCTTCAAAGAGGTTCCCCACTCGAGGAGAAGAAGCAGAGTGGATGGGTTAAGGGTATCACTTCGGAGGATGGTGATGTTATCGGGGAGAAGCAAGGCACATTGGAGTCTGAGGTGCCTCTGAGAGGACAGGTGTTTGGGCTTTACTTGATTTAGTATGGCAGTTATGTCATGAGGGGCAAGGAGGATTAAAGGATGGCCCAAAAGAGGTCGGCGGTCTTTTCCAAGAGGGCTTGGGCTGCAAAGACGGCTCTGATACAGGAGGGTCCCCCCAGGCCACTGAGTCCAGCCTACAGGAGTAATACCCAATGGGGTCTGAGTCTGTTGTCATGGGCCTGAGCCAAAATTCCTGTGGCATGTCCTTGTCTCTCTAAGACAAACAGTTTGAAAGTCTTTTCATAGTTCAGGAGGCCCAATGCAGGGGCCATGGAGAGAATCTTTCAGAACTTCAAAATTTTCCACAGCTTCTGGGGAAAACGAGAAAGGGTCAGATTTCATAGCATCATAGAGGGGTTGCATCAAGAGGGAGGCTTCTGAGATCCAAGAACGGCAGTAGGAGATTAATCCTATAAAGGCGTGAAGGGGCTTTTGACCTTGAGGCAAAGGGATGGCCTTGATTACACCACTGGACCTTTTGCTCCAAGGCCTTGCATCCTTGCTCAGCCAGGTAGTGGAGGAGGATTTCAGAGAAGATTGAGGCATCCCCAAGGGTATCTGCACAAAGCAGGAGGTCGTGTACATACTGAAGGAGTACAATGTCTGGGTGTATGTAAATATATTTCAAAAACATAATAGAACAAAGTGGGACTCTAATTGTGCCTCTGAGTACAAAAAAATTGAAAGACCATATAGTTATATTCTGGACACCTGGATGAAGTTACACCCAGACATTGTGTAGGGGTGGGGTGGGCGTGGAACACCAATACTCCTACAGAGGTACCATTCCAGAAGATATATGTAAATATATTTCAAAAAAATAATAGAACAAAGTGGGACTCTAATTGTGTCTCAGATGAGTACAAAAAATTGAAAGACAATATAATTATACAAAAATAAGCACATTTTTATTTTCTAAAAAGCTAAATTTAAGATACATTACAGTGTTAATGATTCAATTTAAGTTCAGGGGTGTGCTAGTTCCCAGCGGGTTATACAGAAAATGGCCTATGCGTTTCATGGGTGTTGATGAATGTACCATATATCATATAATTAATGTAAATACATAATGATGCAATCAACATAGATATGTTAATCTATTTACACAAAAAAGACCAACATGACGGACTATTTCGGTACCATTGAGGAATTCATACAAAAATACTTTCTAATACATTTATTACACAGAATAGAACATATACAAAGATATTATAAAATCACGAAAAGTGTTCTTTTTAGATTCAACAATCATAGTTACAGTACATGTCAAAAGTGGTTGATGCGTTTCACAAATAGCTTCTTCAGAACCACATATTTATTGACTCGTAACCAGAGAACCTTAAATTAACAACACGGGAGAAAAAAATGTCATTAAGCATATGCCTTATATAGATTGAAATACATATAATTATATATATATATATATATATATATATATATAATACGTTACTGGTGATAATATCTAAATCTAGATGTGTTGGCCCAATCAGGGCCCAGACATCAAAACTTACATGTTACCAACCCCAAAAACCAGAAGGTGGGTTGGACCCGGAGATCAGAAGCGGTGTATCCCCCCAGCAGAAATAAAGAGGGAGGAGTGGATATCATACATGCATGACTTTGACCAGAATAGTCCCTACGTATTTATCAATGAAAGACAATATTGTTTCTCATTAGAGTATTAATGTTGGTCATGTCGGTTTTTTGTGTAAACGTTCTTTAGGATGAGGTACCCACATAACCTTTTTTCATATATTCTAAATGTTAATCTTTTTGTCTTTACATACCGTATATACTCGAGTATAAGCCGAGATTTTCAGCCTCTTTTTTGAGGCTGAAAGTGCCCCCCTCGGCTTATACTCGAGTCATCGCTGTCTGCCTGCTCGATCAGCGTGTCGAGCAGACAGACAGCGGACATTCTAAAATTCAAAAGCCGCGCCTCCGCCTTCGCCTGTGATAGGCGGAACACTGAATTTCCCAGCAGTCAGTGTTCCGCCTATCACGGACATCCGCTCATCCTCGTACTACGGACGAGGATGAGACGATGTCCGTGATAGGCGGAACACAGGCTGCTGGGAAATTCAGTGTTCCGCCTATCACAGGCGAAGGCGGAGGCGCGGCTTTTGAATTTTAGAATGGCCGCCGAGGCGCCGACGAAGAGCGGCGATCCTGGCAAGGCACGGGACGGAGGCAAGGCAAGGCACGGCACGGGACGGGACGGAGGCAAGGCACGACACGGGACGGAGGCAAGGAGGCAAGGCACGGCACGGGACGGAGGCAAGGAGGCACGGCACGGGACGGAGGCAAGGCACGGCACGGGACGGAGGCAAGGAGGCAAGGCACGGCACGGCACGGGACGGAGGCAAGGAGGCAAGGCACGGGACGGAGGCTCGGGACACAGGCTCGGGACACAGGTAGGCTGGACACACACACACACACACACACACATGGACACACACACACAGGGATGGATGGATGGAGACACACACACACAGGGATGGATGGATGGAGACACACACACACAGGGATGGATGGATGGATGGAGACACACACACACAGGGATGGATGGATGGATGGACACACACACACACAGGGATGGATGGATGGATGGACACACACACACACAGGGATGGATGGATGGATGGACACACACACACACAGGGATGGATGGACGGACACACAGGGATGGACGGACACACAGGGATGGACGGACACACAGGGATGGACGGACACACACACAGGGATGGACAGGCATGTCTCACCCTCGGCTTATACACGAGTCAATAAGTTTGCCAGTTTTTTTGGGGGTAAATTGGGGCCTCGGCTTATATTCGGGTCGGCCTATACTCGAGTATATACGGTACACTTATATCAGAAAATATAAACATTACAAATATTGATAAGATTCCTATACCACTCTATCAGTGAGCCGGCGTTCTCCATTTGTGGTCTTTTTTTGGTGATTTGAGGGGCATGCCATGGAAATTTTGCCCTATATTTGCTAAATAGTTATCTGGTTATCTATGTTGATTGCATCATTATGTATTTACATTAATTATATGATATATGGTACATTCGTCAACACTCTATTTGTAGAATTCATACATTGTTTCCATCTGTGCTATCCTCAAGGCCCTGATGAAGCTAAATCACCTGCGAAACGCGTAGGAAATTTTCTGTATAACCTGCTGGGAACTAGCACATTCCTGAACTCAAATTGAATCATTAAGATTTTAGAAAATAAAAATGTGCTTATTTTTGTATAATTATATTGTCTTTCAATTTTTTGTACTCCTCTGAAACACAATTAGAGTCCCACTTTGTTCTATTATTTTTTTAAAATATATTTACATATATCTTCTGGAATGGTACCTCTGTAGGAGTATTGGTGTTCCACGCACACCCCACCCCTACACAATGTGTGGGTGTAACTTCATCCATGTGTCCAGAATGAGGACCCTTGCCTTAGCAAATTGGGAGGGGGAGTTCTGGGCACCTTGTGGCATAACAGTCAAGGTGTAGTGGGCAGGTGACACAGGCTTGCCTCAATCCTAGCGGAGAAGGTCCATATGATCCAGAGAGGGGCGGGGTGGTGGGCGAGGTTGGGGTAGATACGTTGTGTCAGAGGCCATCATAAGAGGAGCTACCTTCTTACAGTTCTGTGCAGATTCTAGGCCTTTTGCTACTTTTAACAACATCTCAAGCTCCATTACTCTATACTATGTGCTTTTTTCAGCGCGCTAAACCCAGAATCTGTAAACATTTGTCCTATTCTGTTGTGATATTTATCAACAGATTCGCATTTTTCTTGTGTGACCTCTTGTACACATGTTGGCTTCAGGCGTTTTGGAGTGGAGATGTGAACCATCTCCATAGAGACTAATCAATTTTTTTCCAAGCTTCAAGCTACAAAATGCTCAGAATTATTAGCAACCTTAAATCACTAACTCTTTCTTTATCAACCACAATTCATCTGGCATAACGCCCAGAATATATAACTTCCTCGTTATTTATAATACTCTTAAAACTTGTATCTGGTTAAAAATCAACATTTTAAAATCCCCAATTATTGTTAATACAGCTTAAACACAATTAAAATTAAAACCATTTATGACAGATTTGCTGTTATTAGGAAAGAAACACCTTTAACTTCAACAATGCAAGGATAGGCAACTACAACTAAAACAGTCCTTAAAGTCAGACTCTGACCGAAATAATCAAGACACCCTATACATAAATTGAAATGCTACATTGATTGTAACCTGTTCCATCACTGGCAACAGGGGGCAGTGGCATAGGGCATGTTGCCACAGGGGGGCGTGTCAGAGTGGGAAGTGTCGGCTGTGGCAGAGGGGCAGTAGGGGGAGGTGTCGCCTAGAACAGAGGGGCAGTAGACGAAGGGCAATGTCTACTTCCTGGGGACCAGACGCCATTATAGGGGGTGGCTGACTACTTAGCTCCCTCTTTTCTGGCTTTCTATACACACATACAATACGACCATTTTGATTAATTTCATGTTCTGTCCACACTTCTTCATGAATACCTTTTGCAACTTTAAATCAAGCATCTGCTGCTTGTAGCAGTCCATGATCTGACAACAGACCCTTTTTACGTTTCAAAATATTACGTCATTCATCTACCTGTAGCCCTCTGCCCAAATGCATATCAACCCCACACACTTTTGCCAATTTCTTTCCTTTTTTGACAGCACCCTCTCCTTCCCGCTCTAACACCTAGTCACAGGCCAAACGGCTCAGGGTTTGTATGGCGGTTTTATGAAGCCGTCCTGGACTCAAGGGGGTCCAGCAATTCATCTGACCGTCACCTGTGTTCTTTCGGACCAATTTCCAATATATAATGTTACCTTGCTACGTTCTGTCTTGAAGACTAAGAGATTTATGTGTCTGCTCAGGATTTTCAGACGGGTCACGAGGCTGTCTTGGACTCAAGGGTCTGACAATCCCTCTATCCATCACCTGGTACCGGTTCAGACCATATCACAGTCTCAAGTTAACAAGGACAAGACAGATAGAGAGTGGGAGAGAGAGAGATAAATGAAACTTCTACAGTGTTCAGCAGCCAAGCAAGCCTCCTTGCATGTGCCTACCCAAAGCGTAGACCAGTCCCAGCCCTGTCCACCCCCGAGGTGGCCACAGGTAGAGGAGCCGAGTAATATGTGACCACTTATTACTCTCAACAAGATGATAACAATAATGCACCACTTCAACTTTAATTTACAAGTCCCAGCTCAAAGCCCAAATTTCTCACTCTGTCTTTTTCTTCCTCTTCAAACTGTTCTGGTTGAGGTTGTAATGGACACCTTTCGGCTGCGTGTCCCCTCCTTCTAATTTCATTTTCTATAGCCTGTCGTGACTTGCCAACCTCAAGTTTAACTGGGTAATGCACATTTAATCTGAATACCAACATGTGTGGTCTCTGCTAACGGGTTTATAACCAAGACATTCCCTTTTAATATCCTGGCTCGACTACTTCAACAAGACCCCAGCCTTCTTCATTTATGGCAAACAGTCCACAAACACACTTAGGACCTGACATTAACACCACCAACAAGATGTGACCAACAACTGACAACAAGCAACAAGATGTGTGACAACCGTAGAGAATTACAGGATTGTTCAGATCTCACAGGATCCCCATGCCACCACTGGGCGTATCCTGGACGCCCCCTCCTGCTTGTCCCATGCTTTACCACACAATATATTTCCCAGGAAAAGTTTAACCACGTCCTGATGCCTCCTCCTGTTTTTCCCGTGCTTTACCGCACAATATATTCCCCAGGAGAAGTTTAAACCACATCAACTAATTTCATCTGTGACTATATAATCAATACCTCATTCCCAACAGCTGCCACAAAACACAAAATCGATCAACAAAACAAACAAAACAGAACAAAACAGGCAGCAGATATAATTGGTACAGGTTCAATAGGATATGGGCAAGATATATACCAGTCTCTTTGCTGACAGTGGAGAGCCCGTATAGACAGAGATTAGCCAATCACGGGGGGTACGGGATAAACAGAAGACTAGATATGAGATATCAAAAGTGTCTTACCGTTTTCAGAGGTGATCAGTCTCCTCCTGTCCCCGTGGTTGGTTTTGTCCAAGCCTCTTCTCGATCGGGTCCCCTCGGTACAGAACCGGTACAGAACCTAAATAGCCCCACGTTGGGCACCAAAATGTTTTGGATTCAGAACAAAAGTCTGATATTATCATATCACCCCTGATCAGATTGAATATAAAAGCATGCACGCTCTGAAGTGATTAAACTGACTCTCAGTTCAGAATAAAAAACTTCTGTTGAATATTTCCACTTCTCAAGATTTTTATACAATTCCATTAAAGATTGAGATACGTCAACAAGACTGGCTCCTACAAACCACAAATTTAAAAATACATATAGTGATAAAACATTGGTTTTATCTGGGTGCTTTGTTCTCGCAGCATATCTGCAGCATTTCTTGCTTCTTTTAATCCATTTGTGTTATGTTGTTATATTCTGAATGTATTCTCAGAAGCAGGCGCAAACTTTTTGTTAACTGTTACAGTCAGTCCAGTTCATAAGCAAGGGAAGGGTGAGCTTTGCAAAATATCGGAATATGTCTTAAGGCTGATAAACTGAAGCTGATGTCAAGCATATAATGATGTCGGGCATATAAAACATGCACTCATATATATTGGAATAGACGTTTCATGATTCCCTTAATCACATCCATTACAACTGCAGCCCTCCACCAGTCTGGGCTTTATGGCAGAGTAGCCTGACGGAAGCCTCTCCTCGGTGCAAGACACATGAATGCCTGCATGGAGTTTGCTAAAAAAAAAAAAAAACTGAAGGACTCCAAGATGGTGAGAAATAAGATTTTCTGGTCTGATGAGACCAAGATAGAACTTTTTGGCCTTAATTCTAAGCGGTATGTGTGGAGAAAACCAGGCACTGCTCATCACCTGTCCAATACAGATGCAACAGTGAAACATGGTGATGGCAACATTATCCTGTGCTGGGGTTTTCCAGCTGCAGGGACAGGACGACTGGTTGCAATCGAGGGAAAGATGAATGTGGTCAAGTACGGGAACATTCTGGACGAAAAGTGCTCAGGACCTCAGACTGGGCCGAAGGTTTACCTTCCAACAAGACAATGACCCTAAGCACACAGCTAAAATAACAAAAGAGTGGCTTCACAACAACTCCGTGACTGTTCTTGAATGGTCCAGCCAGAGCCCTGACTTAAACCCAATTGAGCAACTCCGGAGAGACCTAAAAATGGCTGTCCATCCAACCTGACAGAACTGGAGAGGATCTGCAAGGAGGAATGGCAGAAGATCCCCAAATCCAGGTGTGAAAAACTTGTTGCATCTTTCCCAAAAAGACATCTTTGCCAAACAATACTCAGTTGTTAAACTTTTAATGCAGTCATTGTCCTATCTTCCTTGTTCCCTGTTCCCAAGCATCCCAAGGAAGATGTTCTTCATTGTATGGGTGTAGTCAGACTGTAAAAGCAAACTCTATTTTTCATCCTGCCAACAGGGTCTTGTAAGGGGACCCACAAGTCCACTTTTGCCATGTGGATAAGACCAACTCATTGTCCGAGTCTATACTCAGAAAGATATGGTACCAGTACACTTACCTGCTCACTTCACAAGATCGAAGGGGGGTTTCCTGGACATTCCTCTATCAGGCATCTGTTGCTCACCTTCATAAGGCTGCCACCTAGTCTTTGGTTCACAATCTCTTCAAGTAACACTCTAAGTGGGGTCTTTGACCTTTTTCTGTTTTTGTGGGGCCCATTAGCCATTAGCAGTGTTCCGTTTGCCTTGTTGTTGCCCAACCTTATGATTCATTGCTTGAGGACATCACAGGGTCTATGAATATCCAACCTGTGACCTGCACTGTAGGGTTAAGATAATGGTAAATTCCATATCATGGAGTACAGTACATGACACAGGCAACCTTTCTCATCTGTCCCTGTGTTGTTCTGAATTGCTTGCTTAAAACCGAGTTCTCATGGAGTGAGATAGGGCTGTACGTCCAACTGTCCAGTCAGCTAAAGCAGCCTATAATCCATAGTCTGTGAATATCCAGTCATGTACTGATCTCCAAGATATAGAATTTACAGGTAGGTTGGATTTTTTTTTCCTTCTTCCAGGTAATCAAACAAAGTGGGGGAGAGCAGAGGAGTGTTTCAGGTGAGTTTGTTGCTTTCTTTTTTTAACCAAGTCAAAGTTTATTGAGCATTCAGAAAAAAGGAGTGGACATAAAAATATACAGTCGAGAACAGGTGCAACAGGCACCAGATATCAGGAAGGAGCACATAGTCTATGTCTGACATAATAAAAGAAAGGACGCAGTGTACATGATACAATATCCATAAGCAGTATACAGGTGAACACCACAAGACCCCCAGAAGGATACCCCGAGGGGTGACAGCCCACCCCCTCCTCACACCCCCGTTATCTCATCACACACAGCTGAGGGAGCTCTCCAGCCACCTATCCCAGATTTTGTGGAATTTCTGTGGGCACCCACGATTAGAGTAGATTATTTTTTTGTACGGTATAGTTCGGTTGATGGCGCTCTTCCACTGCTGAATCGTTGGGGATTGGGGTTGAAGCCATAATTGAGCTATTTGCATCCTAGCAGCAAAGAGAACCTCTTGAAGGAAGATCCTAAGATACTTGCTCTCCTCACGGGTAGGGAGAAGGCCAAGAATACACTGGCGTGGGCACAGAGTGAGAGGGGAGCCCATGTGGTCGTGCAGAAACTGAACTATCTGTGCCCAGTATCGCAGTATGGGGGGACAGATCCAGATAAGATGGTAAAAAGTGCTGGCCGCGTCTCCACATCTAGGACATACAGGGTCAAAATCAGGTTTATATTTTGCTAGCCGGGCGGGGGTGACATAGGAGCGGTGTAGTATGTAAAGGTGAGTGAGTCTGTCCGACAACTTGGGAGAGACCTCGACGGACACCGCCAGGGCCTCCCCCCAATGCTCGTCTTCCACCCGCCCGATGTCAGCCTCCCATCTAGACTTGAGATTGTAAGCGTAAACTGTGGCCGCAGGGGTAAGGAGATGTGAATACATGGCAGAGATAAGTTTGCGGGGGTCATCACCAAGAACCAATTTCACCAGGGGCGAGTTCGGCAGGGGCGGGGGCGCATTCCCAAACTGGGTCTGCAAAGCATGGCGAACCTGTAAATAACGAAAAAGCGAGTGGTTGGGGAGGCCGAATTCATCCTTAAGTACCTGGAATGACTTGACACCGTGAGGTGCATATATCTGGGACAAATAGATGACCCCTCTGCATATCCACACCTTATAGTCCGGTATCCCCAGCAGTTCAGGCAGATCAGGGTTGTCCCAAAGGGGCGTGTGCGCATGCAGAGGGGGAGCCCCAGCCCTAAGCTGCGCCTCCCGCCAAACCCGGGCGTGATGCCCAGGCATGGTGCGCCCAGTCCCCAGTCCGGAGAGACCCCGGTGCTTGCAAAAAATAATTTGGTAGGGGTGTGCTATTACATCTGTCACCGAGGTGCATACCAGGTGGGAGTATCTCATTTTGTCGTAGGTATTGAGGTAGTATAAGTGGGAGAGCTGGGAGGCCAGATAGTACAATTCCAGATCTGGCAACGCAACTCCCCCAAGGTGGACAGGGCACTTGAGGGTCCGCCAGGCCAACTTATGCCTGGACGAGCCCCAAATGAATGAGTTAAGGATGGACTCCATGTCACGGAATAAGTGACGCGGTAGGTAAAGCGGGGCGTGCCAAAATAAATAAAGCAACTTGGGCAGGAGGATCATTTTCACAAGACCCAGTCGGCCCATGACCCCGAGAGGGAGCCTGGACCAGACCTGGGTCCTGCGCTTCAGAAGGGGGAATATGGGCTCAACATTAAGGCTAACATAGTCCGAGAGTGCGAGAGCATTGAACGCCAAGGTACCTAATCTGATCCGTACGCTCGAGGGGCAGCAGGGCCTGCGTTCTCGTGGGAGCGGAGACGTCAATGGGGAGAATTTGGGACTTGGACCAATTGATGCGGAGGCCCGAGAAAGAACCAAAGCGACGAATCACATCCAGAACCGCCATCAAGGAGGGGCCCGCGTCTTCCAAGTACAGCAGCATGTCACCCGCATAAAGGCTAATAACCTCCGAGAGCTGCCCCATGCGGAGACCGCGGATGTCCGGGTGCGCTCTAATGGCAATAGCCAGGGGCTCCACTGCCAGCGCGTAGAGCAGTGGCGAGATGGGGCACCCCTGACACGTGCCTCTGGAAAGGGAAAAGGGGCTGGAAATCTGTCCATTCACTAAGATACGGGCAGTGGGGGCCTGATATAGAAGCTGCATCCAACGCACAAACCTGGGGCCGAAACCAAACCTATGCAGGCATTCCCACAAGTAACCCCACTCCACCGAATCAAATGCCTTTGCGGCATCGAGACTAACCACCACTCTGGATCCGGTGTTGTCATGACAGGCCTGTAAGTTCATAAACAGTCTGCGTAGGTTAAAAGCCGTATTCTTACCGGGCATAAAGCCAGTCTGGTCAGTGTGTATAAGATGAAGGATTACCTTATTAAGTCGGAGGGCAAGGATCTTGGCTAATATTTTAATGTCTAGTTGCAGGAGCGATATGGGGCGATATGATTCGGGGTGGAGGGGGTCTTTACCCGGCTTAGGGATCAACACCAGCAGGGCCTCATTCATGGTGTGGGGGAGCACACCTGTTTCAAATATGTGGGCGTAGAGTTGGCGAAGCCTGGGGAGCAGGGCCTCTTGGAACTGGGTGTAGAATTCCCGGGGAAGGCCATCCGAGCCCGGTGCCTTGGACGGTGGTAAACAAGCTATAGCCTTTGTTATACATTCCTCAGTTATGGGGGCCTCAAGAAGCTCCACCTGGGAGTCCGAGAGGACCGGGAAGCGCACTGTCTGCAGTAGGGCCCGCAGCCCGTCCATGGAGCCAGTAGCCTCGGAGGTATAGAGATCAGCGTAAAATCGCCGGAATTCCTGAGCCACCTCCAACGGATCGGACAGCGTGACACCTCCTGCACCCAGAAGTTGAACCACAACCGGAGGGCTGCGGTCCAAGTGGGCCATGTAGGCCAGCAACCTCCCAGCCCGCTCGCCATATTCATGTACTCTATGCTTACTGTAGAATACCCTTTTGCCCGCCCTATCAAGGTGCAAGTGGTCGGTGAGCCTAGATTGCATTCTCAGTTTAGCAGAATTGGAGGGAGTGGGGTGCGACAAAAACTCGCTCTCCGCCTCCCCAAGCGCCCTCCCCGCCTGCTGTATGGCCAGTCTCGAAGAGTCTCTGTAGCGTTTGATGCGAGTGGACATGAGCATGCGGGCATGTAATTTAAAAGCCTCCCACACCAAACCAAACGGAGCAGTGCCCGTGTTAGCTCAAAAGTAGTGCCCCCACTCACGCTGGATGTCCTCTAAATCAGGGAGGACTGTTAGCCAAAAGGGGTTCAACCTCCACAACCGGGGTACCGGTGTGGAGGGTTGGCTGAGGCTGGCTTGTTGCTTTCTTTTGCATAGACAAAACACTGGTTTACTTGAAAACATCTCAGGCACAATAGGCAATTTTTCACATTGTTATTTTGTATTCTTTATTTGACCTGGTAGGTGGATATTGTAGACTCATATTCATATTTTCTTATGTCTCTTTGCCAACTGTTTACAATGCTTAGGAATTAAGGCTGAAATTTGCATGCACTATACAGCTGTCTAATGTCTATACTTATGAGTTGAAAAAAAAATAAAACTGACTTAAATAAATGATTTTAGCTTATCTTTTATAGAATAAGTTCAACATTTTTAACATGTTACATGTTACACCCATATATATTCAGGATGTAACATGTTATAGATGCACCGGCCCCTGCTCCCCCAAACCACCAGTCTGACAGCTAGCAGGGATCTTCTCACTCCGGCTAGCTGTCACAAACTGTAAGAAACACGGCTGTGTAGGGCTCTGCCCACCGGTCGTGTCATCCATTCACAGTATTCTGTGAATCACGAAACTACAAGGTTCTCAATAAACTATCGTGGCACTGTTGAGAGCTGTGGAAGTTCATTGATGCTTCCTTCTAGTGTGTAACTGCTTGGCCTTACAATATATGGCCAGACAGCTTACAGACAGAGTCTGTAAGAGCCCTGCATAGCACCCACAATCTGCTGATCGTGGGTGCAATGCTTTCCAGGCTCCAAACAAAAGAAAAATAAGTGCACATTTTTTTTACCTGCAAAAAGATGTGCATTTTTTTTATTTTTGTAAAGGTGAACTTCTCCTTTAACCATTTCCCTGCCAGGCCATGCATTCCACTTTTAAACTCAGCTAGCCAGACCATTTTTGCAATTATCCCTTTGCTTTTTATTTTCCACGTGACTAGTAGAATAAAAAAGAAGGTCCTACTGATTTTTAAGGCCCCACAATATTTGCGCAAAAATCAAACAATATTTTTGCTAAAAATACTGAAATCATTATTAGCAGATAAAAATACAGCAGATTTGACAAAATTCCTACTAAATATAAAAGCTTAACCTATATTGAGTTAATAAATAACGAATATTTGTAACTTTGAAATTGCGCCTTTTTTGCAAAATAGTGAAAATCGAACGTACCCAAAAAATTCTCAATCTGGAGGTTTTTTTATTTTTCACTTACAGCTTTCAGAGTTTGTAAAAGACCCCCCAAACCATATATTTTCTGAAAGCACATGACCAGTAGAATAAAAAGAAGGTGCCATTGATTTTAAGGCCCCACGAATTTTGCCCAAATGTTTATCAAATCACTATTTTCACAAAAAAATAGCTGCAAGGACAGATCTTACATCCATGCGGGTGTAGGGACATGCACCAACATGGATGTCAAGTTGGGAGCAGTGGCTGTGTCCTTGCAGCTGCTGCATCTCAATCAACATGAATGGGACTGCCTGAACAGGAATGCACGGAACACCTGTGCAGCTGCTGTGTCCCAATTTACATCAATGGGACTGCCTGCGTGGGAATGCACGGAAAACATGTGCATCCCTCTGCAGCTAAACAGGGCCCTGTAGTAGTATGCCCCACATGAGCAAGGCCTTAGGCTTTGTTTAGACTTTTGGTTGGGGGGGGCAACAAAATGCACGATTTGAGCTGCGTTTCTGCCACCCACCCCACTCCTCAAGCTGCAATTGGCAGCAGACTGGGTGATTACATGCTGGGGCTGCAATGCTTTGCGTCAATGGCAAAATTGATCTGACTTGTAGTGATGCCGAACGCTACACATTCAAATTAACAGAGAAGCGCCACAAACACCCTGCAACTGCATGCAATGCAGGCAGTCACACCACATTTGTCAGCAAAAAGGGGGTTAAAACAGGTGGTGAAGAGGCATTGCATTGCTTTCTCACCGCCTGTCAGTAGCCTTTGTAGCGTAGAGTGTAGCTTTAGGCTTCAGAGGCAAGGGCGAATTGGACGCATATCTAAATCTACCCTTAAGGCCCTTTCACATGGGTTGTCCAATCAGGTCCGCCTGTCAGTTTTTCAGGGCGGCAGATGCCAGAGGTGACAAGTCCACTGACATTCACCGATATCCGATCCTGCCTGCAAAAAACAGACGGATGCTGGTCTTATTTTCCATCTGTCTGGCGGATAGGGTGAAAATGGACAGGTACTCTGTTTTCACCTGATCTCCTAATAGAGGAGAGTGGGACTGGGTCTGTATCCATCTGCACAGCGGAGCGGAGAATGACCTGTCATCCGCCTGCTCAGTGGGGATCAGCAGAGTGATCTTCCACTGAGCAAGCGGATTCGATCCAATGGAGTTGCCCCTGTGAAAGGGCCTTACTATTATTTTTATTATTATTATTTAAAAATTGTTTTTAGATTGGGGAGGGGGAGTCATTGGAGAGACATCAGGGGTCTAAACAGACCTCTAATGTCTCTTTTTTTTTTTTAATAGAGAAGGAATTTGGTCCCTTTCTCTGCAGGCTCAGCTGCAGTACTTATGAGTGGATGGAATCCAGTCCTCCCCCCCCCCCTTGACTTCCTCACAGCCATCTATCGGGGACCCATCCCGAGCAGCAGCTGCAGCCGGCGGGAGGCTGGGAGGGAATCCCAGCTGGCTGTAGTGTGGGGAGGGGTCCTGGGAGATCGTGCAGTATGGGGTGAGGGGGGGGGTCAGAGATGTTTTTCCCATTTGTGCCTCCCTTGCTGCATATAAGCCAGCAGGGGAGCAGAGGTGGGAAGCTGCAAGTAGCAGGGGAGGATCGTGTGGGGGAGTTGGTGTAGATGAGCAGAGGTGCTGTAGGGATTAGTTGGTGAGGAAGGGGTGTATTTTCAATGTAGCAGTGGCAGGGGGGTCACATTTTTGGGGGAATATCTCTGATCAGTGGAATGTGATCCAATGATCAGAGCTATGGTTTTGTTCAGCAGAGTCTGCTGAACAGTTCTGATATAAGCTCATGGTCACTGAGGTGACCATGAGCTTATAACTCGAGGAGGAATGTGAGGTCCGTATGGCTTACTGACCTGGCCAGCTGAAAGCAGTTCTGTAGGTCGTACAGACCTGGCAGTTTAAGGGTTAAGCTGAACAGTAGGCAAACAGCTAAACACGTAAATGAAATGCGTGAGAGGTTGCAGTTTTACTTGCCAAAGAATTTTTGTATTTCTCTCCATTTTAGTCCTGAGATTTACACAGCTCTGCCACACAGCCCTGCTCTATCTGGCAGCACAGAAGACCTACTTTGTATCAAATGCATTTAAGTAATACAACTAAGTTGGTCCTTTACCCTGCTTGTGATTGGACAGTAAAGTAGAAGCAGAAGAGTGATGTCACTCTTCTCTCTCATCCTATCAGCATGTTCATTGTTAGCACAGGAGCACTACAGCATACCTGATTAGTTTGACATACTGCTTATCTTCGGTCTGATCTTTGCTGTACAGAGAATTGCTAGAGCTCAGTACAAATTTAAACTCAGGTACTTACTTTTTTTTTGCATTTAAAAATACTATTAATAAGGATTGAGTACAGGGCTACATTAATTTGTGACTTTTATATCTGCCTGTTTAGTACAAATGAGAGGGATTGCTAATGGTATGTTGACCTCAGCTAGCTCCAGTTGCTGTATCCAAGCAACTTTATATTCATATGATAGTTTATGTGCCATAACATCGAATATCCTTTTAAACTGCTATATAGGATATATTAACCTCTATCTTTCCTGACTTGTTCTACCATTCCTTTTCATCATGTGCAGGCCTCCCAATGCTGATGCATTTCAAATGTGTTGTAAAGCTAGCCTAGACCTGCACAATGTGATCTGTTCCAACTCATCATTGAAGACCCGACCTCAACTCCCAGCTCTTTCAGCTGAAATCCTCTTAAAGCTGTTACGCATTTCAGGTTTACCGGTGAGTAAAGACTCCAAATACATAGTACATTTTAAGAATGCTACCTAAGAAATTCAATAATGTTCAACTTAACTTTCAGTTGAAATCTGCTAAATATATTCCAGGTGCATCATAACAAAAAGTGTGTAAAGTCCAGTGGCGTCACTGGGGGGAGGGGGGAGCGAGGGGTGCAGGCTGCACTCGAGTGACACCCGCTGGTAGCGGCACCACTAACACTGCCCACTGCCCTACACTGTTCTGCCTCTCAGATCTTGCAGCTGTGTCCAACAGTGGAGTGGACCGAAGGCACCCCCCCTCCCCTGTCTACTCTCCACACAGGAGGAGGAGGAGCCCGACGGACACATGGACATGTGCAGGGGTGGACGCTATGGGAGGGGAGAGGGTTGTCTATACTGATGGAGGGTCTGCACTTGGGGGGTGTCTATACTGATGGGGGGAGGGTCTGCACTGAGGGAGATGTCTATACTGATGGGGGGGTCTGCACTGAGGGGGCATCTATACTGATATGGGGGGGTCTGCACTGAAGGGAGGGTCTATATTGAAGGGGTGTGTCTGCACTGATAGGGGCGTCTGCACTGATGGGGGATCTGCAATGAGGAAGGGGTGTCTATACTGATGGGGGGTCTATACTGAGGAAAGGGGTCTGTACTTAATGAGTTGGTCTATACTGAGGGAGGGGGGTCAGGAACTTAGTTAGGGGGTCTATACTTAGTGATGAGGGTCTGTACTGAGGTAGGGGAATCTACACTGTGGGAGGTGGGATATTTACTTAGTGGGGCTGGGTCTATAGTTAGTGGAGGGGGATCTATACTGTGGGTGGGGGATCTGTACTTAGTGGGGGTCTATAGTTAGTGGAGGGGGGTCTGTACTGAGGGAGAGGGGTCTATACTGAGGGGGAACTATAGTTGGTGGTGGGAGGGGTGACACCAATTTTTTCCGCACTAGGTGTTGCCAACCCTAGTGACGCCACTGGTAAAGTCAATGCATTTTCTTTATGTAGAGGATACAGCCTGGTTTGAAAATCCAGGCTCCTTTCAACAAGCCTTAAAAGCAGTGGTGTCTCTGCACTGTTCTAACATGTCACCTGCCGAGTCAGACCTGTAGCTCTGCAATCAGCAAATCTCATTCTTCCTTCTGAGATTACGAGCTCTGACTCAGTGAGAGATGTGCTAGACCTCTGCATAACGCTCACGGCTTCCAGAGAATAAGGGTCCTTCTCTGCTAAATGTTGCCATGTGACAGGCTTTTTATTTTTTTTTACTGAAGTTGTGGATTTTTTCTAAAGAAAACAATCAATAGAATTGAGCACATCTTGGGGTAGATTTACTAAAGGTAAACAGACTGTGCACTTTGCAAATGCAGTAGTAAATGAGGATGCTTCACTTGGAAAAGACTATCAAATCACATGCAAAGCCTCTCCTTGTTTACTATGCTCTGCTCTTGCAGAATGCGTGTTCAATTTGCCTTTAGTAAATCATCCCCCTTGTGTCTTGATGCACTGGATAGTATTAAATCAATTTAAACTGAACGTTTATGTGGGCTTTAAATGAGAACTCAGCAAAAGCTTTTTGTATCTGATCCAGGTGCAACTGTATCAAAACAAACTCTAGGTCTCTTAGCTAGGGACCCTGCGTAATAGTGATATGCCAAGTGGCAAGAAATTATTTTCCTGTTTCCTTAAATTTTTAGGGTTTGTTCACACATGCATCAGTTCCTGTTTAAGCAGCATTTATACAACATTTTTAAAGCCTCATAACTGTCCTTCAATGCCTGCACTGAATATTACAATGGGCATCACATAGTGCAGCACATACATGAGCGGTAGCGATGTGTTAAAAAGTAAGCAGCATGTTGCTTTCAAGAGGCAGTGGCGCTTGTCAGCCACCTCCGTTCATTTAAGTTAATTTAAGTGGCATGTTACTGAAGCATTTATGAAGTGTTAGCTGGGCGCTGGGGGAGAGGCAGTAGAGGTTTCTGTATCCCAGAATGCACTGAGAAATAATGGGGAACTAGGGCTGAGCTTCTCCAGCCTCTTCCTGTTTGTTACTGGGTGGTAACACCATTTTCTTCTGTGTGCAGACAAAAGCATCAAGTCAGCCAACAATTCTGATTCAGTTTCAGGCAGGAGGAGAGGCTTTGAGCATTATTACCATTGACCAAGCTTTTTGTGTCTGCAAAGCGTCGGCGCTAGCAAGTGACCGTGTCAGCAAGTTTTGGTGTCTGCAAGTGACTGGCAATCATTCCATACTTATCTTAAACTGGACAAAGCCAAGTTTCAAAGAGAGATTAAAGTATATGAACCCGTCTTGCAGAGGATTCACAAAAATGTCTGCCATCATACCATAACCTAAACACACCACAGATCAATAAAAGTGAATAAATAGTCCTGCGCAAATCTGCCAAAAAAAGTCCTTTAAAAGTGCTAAGTGCTGATGAAATATAAATGAGTAACAATATATATGAAAAATAATAAAAGCAAAAATATTAAAAGTCCATATAGTGTAATTCACAGGCACCAATGGTGAAAATTTGTGGATGAAAGCAGTGATATAAATCCCAGGATTAAAGGCTCTCAGAACTCTCACCTCCAAATGTAGAAAACAGGCACATCAGAAAAAAACTGGCCAACTCCACTCCTCGTCTCCAGCCACCAGGGGGGTCCTTCACTGCAGCAGACTAGAAAGCAATGGTCTCCATACCGGGCCACCAGGGGGCCATATAATACATGTAAACACTACTGTAGTAGCGTGGAAGATGTTCACAGTGGTATGCGGCTCAAATAAATAATAAAAGACATGGAGAGAGGGAAGGCTCTGATAGTGTAGTAGTTAGTTAAAAAATGACGATTTAATAGAAGAAATAAAAATCGGGCTCTCACATTAAACAACAAAAACAACAGCACAAGAAGTAAAATGGTGATATGGCATCTTCCGCCAGTCCTACTTCACTTACGGTACGACATACGGCCACTCCCTACATCAATCATGTGACTTCTTCAGGGGATTGTGATTGGCCGTGATTGACGCAACGCGTAGGACTGGCGGAAGACGCCATATCACCATTTTACTTCTTGTGCTGCTGTTTTTGTTGTTTAATGTGAGAGTCCGATTTTTATTGATTTTTAAGTGCTGTAGATCAAGCGAAGTATGCTAAAGAAAAATGGGGGGGGGGGGGGGTGTCTCCATGGCAAAGATGCACATATAAAAATGAGGGTAAACATTCGATCTATCAGATGGTCATCTCTGAAACAGTGGAGGGATCAGCTAACAATTTGGACCAGACCCTATTGTACTTTCTAGGGCAGCCTTATTGTAGGTGTGGGGGGAAAGACTTTTTCCAATGTAACGCTATAGCTTTTCTAACATAGAAAAGAAGTAGGCTTGCCAGTGTACGTTCAGCCACTGTGGGAATAATGTATTCCACCAGACCCAATACATATATGCACACAGAGAATTGTAGAGGAACAGATATGACACCATTTATTGCAGCTAGTACATCCTCCTAGAACCCATTGACAGTAGGACAAGACCAGAATATGTGGTAAAAATCACCCAAGGGATCTCCACATTGCCAGCACTCCGATGGGTGGGAGGGCTGCATCTAATGAAGTCTATAAATAGGCTCTATGGACGATTTTGAGTTGTATGAGTCTGTCCCGTAAGGAGACCAAGGACCGAAAAGGAAGCTCCCAGATATCCTCCCAGTCCTCAATGTCCAGGTCTGGTATATCACGCTGCCACTGTCCCTCCAGGACTGATAAGGACACCAACAAAAGGTTGAGAGTGCAAACTATATGTGGGCGTCATATCGCGTTCTATTCAGAGAATTTCTGCCAAGGCTGACTGAACAACAAGGAGAGAGGAATGTGGGAATTGACTATAGAAAGCATGAGCGAGCTGTAGGTAATGAAATACGTAGCAACCAGGGACATTATAGACAGCAGAGAGTTGAGGTAGTGGAAGTAAGAAGTGGCCAGTAATGACATGGGAGATTTTTCTAATTGCATACTTAGTCCAAGCACTAGGCTCTGGAAGCATATAGAAGTCGGAGAAAGTAGGGTTAAGCCATAAGGGGGCACCAGGGGAAACAACCAATTAGGGATAACCATCAAGTGCTAGACCAGCCTTCCAGGTCCTTTTAACATCATGTATTACTGGGGAAAGATTAAGAGAGGGGAAATCTGAGGCCTGATGGGAAATTACCACCCCAAGGTATTTAAATTGGTCAACCCATTGTAGTTGCAAACAGGCAACCATAAGGCTTTGATCCAGTGGACCTTGAGGCCAGTAACAGGGGAGAAAGAGTTCAGGACTTGATAGGCACCCTGTAAGGAAGGACCTACAATATTAAGGCAGAGGAGCCTTATCTGCATACAGGGCTGCCCTCTCTAGCCAGCAAATGTATAGACCTTTGATATGTAAAGAAGTAGGCAGAGCTTCCGCAATGGGTTCAATGGCTATGGCAAATAAAGCCAGAGAGAGAGGGCAGCCCTGCCAGGTACCTGGTCAAGGGAAAGGAAGTTGACAGATCAGCACCCAGTCTAATAGAAGCATTGCAGTAGAGCGCCTTCAACCATTCAATAAAAACCAAGGGTGATTCCATTCTACAGATAAACTCCCACAAAAAAGGCCATTCAATATTATTCAATATTATCAAAAGCCTTTTCAATGTTGAGTCTACCTATATTCTTTATATGCTGGGCCTGTATGTTGGTGTAGAACTTGCGTAAATCAATGTCGGTAGCCAGAGGTTAACATATGGTGTAGGCATAATGTGAATAGCTTCATTAAAATTTTAAGGTCATTATTTAGCAAGGCAATGGAACTATAGGAGGCACAAGAGGTAGGGTCTTTAGACGGTTTATGAATGAGCACTACATGTGCATAGCACATGGAGGCAGGGAAGGCTCCTGCTGCCAGGCATTTTGTATACAAAGAGGCCAATATGGGGGCACATAACCAACTATATAGATCTTATAAAATTATATATAGGTATTATAAAATTCAATTTAATCCTTCCCAGTAGGGAAGGATTAAATGGCAGTAAGAACTTCCTTATGTGTAATAGGGTGTACCAATGTGTCACGCTCTGCATCCCAGAGCAAAAGGATCTAACAAGACAGAGATTATCAGGGTGGAAGTCTGGGAGGAGTGTAAAGGCATAAAGAGTGCTAAAGAATAGGTGAAAAATTGCTAGATGCTCAGATGATGAGAAAACAGATTTCCCAGTGGGGATGCGGATCTCGGGGGTCAGTGTGAGGGGTCGATTATGTTGGGTCATCATATCCATTATGTGCCCCTTTCAGTCTCCCCGTTCAAAGAATCTTTGTTATTATATAGCTCTAGATTGGGGATTTCAGCCAGGTGGAGGACCCGTTCCTGCTTAGTAGCCTGCAGCAAATCAAAATTGCTATCAGTAGGAGAGGTATTATAAGTAGCAGTTTAGCTCTCAACAGACTCTTGGAGAGCCTGAGTGGTGGCTGCTTGCTCCTTTTCGTACAGCAACCACAGCAGATATATATTGTCCCACATTATGTCTGGAGAGGAGGATCCTGCATTATGTTCCCAAGCCTTTGTAAGGAGAGGAGAGATTTTGTTGAGGGCTGGATGAGCAATCCAGTGACTCCTTGACACCATAGGAAGGCATTCCAAGAAGGGGGAAGATGGAGTAACAAAGCCAGGGGGGAGTGATCAGAAAGTCTGCTGGGCAAATCTAAAATATTCATTACATCAGTGAAGAGAGTGGAGTTGGTCAAAGTGAGGTTAATACAAGAAGGAGGTTTTATAGGAGACCGAGAAACAGGAGTAAGATCTGTAGGATGTTTCCGCCTCAACTCCCACAGATTGAGCCCAGACAGCCAAATCAGTAGAGCAATATTTTAGCGGGGTGGGTCTATCAAGATCAGGGGACAGAATGGCATTAAAGTCACCCATATTTAGTAGCGTTGCAGGACAATATGGGGCAATCCTCTTCAGAATAGAGTAAAGCAGGGTGGGGAAAAGGGAGGGGAAATATACACATAAGCGATGATATAGTGATAGGTCCAAAAGGTAAACACTACTAAGATATATTTGCCCTGAGGGTCACATTCACTACACAGGGAAGGGATTTGCAGGTCAAAGGTAGAGTAGGTGGCATGGAAGGTTCTCTGCACCCAGTGTTTAAGAGTGAGTGTTTTCCTGCCTGTGAGATGTGTTTCCTGTAAAAGTACCATGTGGGGGGAAATGTAGCTTTAGGTATTGAAAAAAAGAGAGCCCTTTTGAATCTTGAATTCAATCCTCAGAAGTTCCATGAGAGGACCGAGAAAGCCATAGGAGGTATGGAGATAAAGGTATATAAAGGAGGTCAAAGAACCACTAGGGACATCCCAAGAGTAGCAAAAAGGATAGAAGTCAGCACCATAATAAGATCCGTGAGCAAACAGAAGACATTAACCCATATAGCACCAAAGTCCTTACCCTGCCTGTATCAAACCGCATCTAAATAAACTGAGGGGACGGGGAACAGCAGATAAAGGCCTATATCTGTAAGAATATAATAAACTGGTTATACACAACACACTATGTTCAGTGTATGCACCTAGCGCAGTCCACAACAAAGCACAGGCATCCAAGGTTGACAAAGGGCTAGCAGGGAGGTGGGGGGTAGGAAGACCAGAGAATGTAGGAGCTGGGAACAACGGAAAAAGCAGTAATCGATGGGGTCAAACCATGAAAAAAACTTTCTCGCAGGTCAGCAACCATAACCAATACCGTGTGTGGCGGTTAATACTTAAACTTCAGGCAGGAAAAATTGGCTGTAGAACAGGGAAAAGGGGGGGGGGGGGAGGCAGGAGCCAAACCGGGCACTAACTGTGCAATAACCCAACAGTCCCCCACCCACCCAGTCGCCATCTGAAGTACAATGGTAGGGGGGGAAAAAAGTCATTTAGCTGATAGTCAGAAAACATGGTGCCATACCAGAACCGTAGTAGAACACGGTGCATAGCGATGTTCAACGGATGTCCAGCCAATCCAATGCTGCCACAAGGGTATCAAAGTGTCATACCCGATCTCCATCCACAATGTGTAGCCTGCTAGGATAGAGGAGGCTGAAGCAAATATCCTTGTCTCTAAGCCATTTCCGCAACCCCGTAAAGTACTTGTGATGTTGCTGAATCTCTGGTGAAGAATCTGTAAAAAAGAGCAACTTGGTGTCTGGTTGTATGTTTAGGGTCATTGTTCTGCTGGAAGTTGAACCTCAGGTCTTTTGCAGACTCTGAACAGCTTTTCTTCTAAGATTGCCCTGTATTTGGCTCCATCCATCTTCCCATCAACTCTGACCAGCTTCCCTTTCAGTGCTGAAGAAAAGCATCCCCACAACATGATGCTGCCACCACCATGGTTCACGGGGGAGATGGTGTGTTCAGGGTGTTGGCTTTCTGCTACACACATATTGTTTTTTAATTTAAGCTAAAAAGTTCAATTTTGGTCTTATATGACCAGGTCACCTTCTTACACATGTTTGCTGTGTCCTCCACATGGCTTCCTGCAAACTGGACATCTTGTGGCTTTATTTCAACAATGGCTTTCTTCTTGCCACTCTTGCATAAAGGCCAGATTTGTGGAGTGTATGACTAATAGTTGTCACGTGGACAGATTCTACCACCTGAGCTGTGGATCTCTGCAGCTCCTCCAGTGTTACCATGGGCCTTTTGACTACTTCTCTGATTAATACCATCCTTGCCGACCTGTCAGTTTAGGTGGATGGCCATGTTTCGGTAGGTTTGCAGTTGTGCCATGCTCTTCATTTTCGGATGATAGCTTGATGTTCAAAGCTTGGGATATTTTTTTTTTTTATAAGCTTACCCTGCTTTAAACTTCTACATGACTTTATCCCTGACCTGTGTCGTGTGTTTCTTGGCCTTCATGATACTGCTTGTTCACTAAGGTTCTCTAACAAACCACCGAGGTCTTCACAGAACAGCTGTATTTATACTGAGATTAAATTACACACAGGTGGACTCAATTTAATTAGGTGACTTCTGAAGGCAATTGGTTTCACTATATTTTAATTAGGGGTAGCAGAGTAAAGGGGGCTGAATACATATGCACGCCACACTTTTCAGATATTTATTTGTAAAAGATTTTGAAAACCATTTATCATTTTCATTCCACTTCACAATTATGTACCACTTTGTATTGGTCTATCACATAAAATCCCAACAAGATACATTTACGTTTTTGGTTGTAATATGACAAAATGTGGAAAATTTCAGGGGGTAAATATACTTTTTCAAGGCACTGTATATACACAGTATAGCCACAGAATTCTGTTTTGAGATAAATGTCCAAGCGCTCACCCACAAATCAATCCATAAAAATTGAAAACTAGTACACTAGGCACTCATGGGTCTTGCCGAGGGGGTAGATTAAAACTGCAGCATTTTTCTTATCAGTGTTTCAGTGTAGCTCAGTCCATCTTTCTCAAGACAGGTCAAGGGTCTTGAGAAAGATGGACTGAGCTACATTGAAATGTCAGTAAAAATGCTGCTGTTTTGATCTATCTCCTCTGCAAGACTAGTGCTTTTGTACCAGGTTTGTATATACCGTATATACTCGAAGATAGGCCGACCCGAATATAAGCCGAGGCCCCCAATTTACCCCCAAAAAAACTGGCAAACTTATTGACTCGTGTATAAGCCGAGGGTGAGACATGCCTGTCCATCCCTGTGTGTGTGTCCGTCCATCCCTGTGTGTCCGTCCATCCCTGTGTGTCCGTCCATCCCTGTGTGTCCGTCCATCCATCCCTGTGTGTGTGTGTGTCCATCCATCCATCCATCCCTGTGTGTGTGTGTGTCCATCCATCCATCCATCCCTGTGTGTGTGTGTGTCCATCCATCCCTGTGTGTGTGTGTCTCCATCCATCCATCCATCCCTGTGTGTGTGTGTCTCCATCCATCCATCCCTGTGTGTGTGTGTCTCCATCCATCCATCCATCCCTGTGTGTGTGTGTATCCATCCATCCCTGTGTGTGTGTGTCTCCATCCATCCATCCCTGTGTGTGTGTGTGTGTGTGTGTGTGTGTGTGTGTGTGTGTCCAGCCTACCTGTGTCCCGAGCCTTTGTCCCGAGCCTCCGTCCCGTGCCTTGCCTCCTTGCCTCCGTCCCGTGCCGTGCCTTGCCTCCGTCCCGTGTCGTGCCTTGCCTCCGTCCCGTCCCGCGCCGTGCCGTGCCGTGCCTTGCCTCCGTCCCGTGCCTTGCCAGGATCGCCGCTCTTCGTCGGCGCCTCGGCGGCCATTGTAAAATTCAAAAGCCGCGCCTCCGCCTTCGCCTGTGATAGGCAGAACACTGAATTTCCCAGCAGCCTGTGTTCCGCCTATCACGGACATCGTCTCATCCTCGTCCGTAGTACGAGGATGAGACGATGTCCGTGATAGGCGGAACACAGGCTGCTGGGAAATTCAGTGTTCCGCCTATCACAGGCGAAGGCGGAGCCGGAGGCGCGGCTTTTGAATTATAGAATGGCCGCTGTCTGTCTGCTCGACACGCTGATCGAGCAGGCAGACAGCGATGACTCGAGTATAAGCCGAGGGGGGCACTTTCAGCCTCAAAAAAGAGGCTGAAAATCTCGGCTTATACTCGAGTATATACGGTATATATATATATATATATATATATATATATATATATATATATATATATATATATATATATATATATAAATATTGTAAGCAACCCGATACAAGGTCCAGAATGCAACATTACGCTTATTTTGCTTCATTTTGCACAGCAGCTTTGTGTATGGAGTGATTTATATATTGTATTACCTGTAAAACGCTACCTTTTTATATATACAGTTGTGCTCATAAGTTTTCATACCCTGGCAGAATTTATAATTTCTTGGCCATTTTTCAGAGAATATGAATGATAACACAAAAATGTTTCTTTTACTCGTGGTTAGTGTTTGGATGAAGCCATTTATTATCAATCAACTGTGTTTACTCTTTTTAAATAATAATGACAACAGAAACTACCAAAATGAACCTGATCCAAATTTTACATACCCTGGTGATTTTGGCTAGATAACATGCATACAAGTTGACATAAACGGGTTTGAATGGCTATTAAAGGTAACCATCCTCACCTGTGATCTGTTTGCTTGTAATTAGGGTGTGTGTATAAAAGGTCAATGAGTTTCTGGACTCTTGACAGACCCTTGCATCTTTCATCCAGTGCTGCACTGACATTTTTGGATTTAAAGTTATGGGAAAAGCAAAAGAATTGTCAAAGGATCTGTGGGAAAAGGTAGTTGAACTGTATAAAACTGGAAAGGGATATAAAAATATATCCAAGGAATTGAAAATTTCAATCAGCAGTATTCAAACTCCTAATCAAGAAGTGGAAAATGAGGGGTTCTGTTGAAACCAAAGCACAGTCAGGTAGACCAACTAAAATTTCACCCACAAGTGCCAAGAAAATTGTTTGGGATGCAAAGAAAAATCCACAAATAACTTCAGGTGAAATACAGGACTCTCTGAAAACATGTGGTGTGGCTGTTTCAGGATGCAATGAGAACTTGAAGAAAGATGGGCTGCATGGTTGAGTTGCCAAAAGAAAGCCATTACTACACAAATGCCACAAAGTATCCCTCTTACAATACACCAAACAGCACAAAGACAAGCCTCAGACCTTATGGCACAAAGTCATTTGGAGTGATAAGACCAAAATTGAGCTTTTTTGGCCACAACCATAAACGCTACATTTAGAGAGGAGTCAACAAGGCCTATGATGAAAAGTACACTATTCCTACTGTAAAACGCGGAGGTGGGTTGCTGATGTTTTGGGGATGTGTGCGCTACAAAGGCACAGGAAATTTGGTCAAAAATGATGGCAAGAGGAATGCAGTATGTTATCAAAAAATACTGGAGGAACATTTTCAGCCAGGAAGCTGCGCATGGGAC
This sequence comes from Lithobates pipiens, assembly GCF_037356315.1. Classification (NCBI taxonomy): domain Eukaryota; kingdom Metazoa; phylum Chordata; class Amphibia; order Anura; family Ranidae; genus Lithobates; species Lithobates pipiens. Next base: position 434,080,867 of record NW_027507903.1, read on the forward strand.
GTGCTTTGAAATTCCAACATGACAATTATCCAAAACACAAAGCCAAGTCGACCTGTCATTGGCTACAGCAGAATAAAGTGAAGGTTCTGGAGTGACCATCTCAGTCTCCTGGCCTCAATATCATTAACCCTATCTGGGGAGATCTCAAATGTGCAGTTCAATGCAAGGCAGCCCAAGAATTTACAGGAACTGGAGGCTTTTTGCCAAGAGAAGATAAAGAGCCTCATCCACAAATACCACAAAAGACTTCAAGCTGCCATTGATGTTAAAGGGGGCAATACATGGTATTAAAGTGGAGGGCCACCCTGAAAAAAAAAGAGCATTAATATTATAAAAAAAAAAAAAACTTAAAAAAAAAAATGTTTTACCTGGTCACGAATTGCTGTTGCTAGGCAGTGTTCCTAATCTGCCTTCTTCCTGCTCCTTGGTGATCTTTGGTCTTCTGGGTAATTGGGCGCGGTGTGTTCTGAGAACTGTGTGTTCCCTAACACAGTGAGTCCCATTCACAAAGCGCCACGCGACTCGCGCATGCGCAGTAGGAAACAGGCAGTGAAGCCGCAAGGCTCCACTGCCTGTTTCCCTTAGTACAAATGGCGGCGCTGGGACCCGAGAGCCGAGGGACAAGTCGTCCTCGGCAGCCGACATCGCGGGCGTCCTGGAGAGGTAAGTCTCCTTATTAAAAGTCAGCAGCTACTTTTTTTTTTAGCTGCTGACTTTACATTTTTTTTTACAGATGAAACACCACTTTAAGAACTGGGGTATGATCAGGGTCATTTGGGTACTTTCTGTTTGTCATTATTATTTAAAAAGATTAAACACAGTTGATTGATAATAAATGGCTTCAGCCAAACACTAACCATGAGTGAAAGAAAAGTTCTTGTGTTGTCATTCATATTCTCTGAAAAATGGCCAAGAAATCATAAATTCTTCCAGGGTGTGTAAACTGATCTATATCATATATAATTTATTTATTTTTACGGTGCTGCAGGGGATGGTTGACTTGTAGAAATAAATATTTTAGAATCTCCCTTAACCTGCAGCCTTACTAATTTGTTCATAAACGACCTAGAGGATGGGATAAACAGTTCAATCTCTGTATTTGCAGACAATACCAAGCAGGGCAATAACTTCTCCACAGGATGTGGAAACCTTGCAAAAGATCTGAACAAATGAATGGGGTGGGCAACTACATGGCAAATGAGGTTTAATGTAGAAAAATGTAAAATAATGCATTTGGGTGGCAAAAATATGAATGCAATCTATACACTGGGGGGAGAACCACTGGGGGAATCTAGGATGGAAAAGGACCTGGGGGTCCTAGTAGATGATAGACTCAGCAACGGCATGCAATGGCAAGCTGCTGCTAACAAAGCAAACAGAATATTGGCATGCATTAAAAAGGGGATCAACTCCTAAGATAAAACAATAATTCTCCCGCTCTACAGGACTCTGGTCGGCCCCACCTGGAGTAAGCTGTCCCGTTCTGGGCACCAGTCATCAGGAAGGATGTACTGGAAATGGAGCGAGTACATAGAAGGGCAACAAAGCTAATAAATGGTCTGGAGGATATTGGTTATGGGCACTGCGAGCACTGAACTTATTCTCTCTGGAGAAGAGATGCTTGAGAGGGCATATGATTTCAATTTACAAATACCATACTGTGACCCCACAATTGGGATAAAACTTTTTGACGGAAAGGAGTTTAACAAGACATGTGGCCACTCATTAAAATTAGAAGAAAAGAGGTTTAACTTTAAACTACGTAGAGGGTTGTTTACTGTAAGAGCGGCAAAGATGTGGAAGTCCTTTCCACAGCCAGTGGTCTCAGTGGGGAGAATGGATAGTTTCAAAAAACTATTGGCTAAGCACCTGAACGACCACAACATACATGGATATACAATGTAATACTGACATATAATCACACACATAAGTTGGACTTGTGTCTTTTTTCAACCTCACCTACTATGTAACTTCAACGACATCCTGTGTGGATGGTGACTCTGGCTTTTGGGGGGGTCCATGTGTGGGTGGTCGCTCTTTACTACCTTCTTTTTTTGCCCTCCTTCTCTCTCTGTATTGTTTTATTGTATGTTCTATTGTATATGATTTTTGCTCATTTTCGCGTTTTTGCCCACTCAGCTACATGTCATTAGGCGTTTGTGATGCTGTCAGTTTTCAAAAAGAAATAAATATATTGTGTTTAGAGAGATAGAGCCCTCAAATTTTTGATTCCAATTAATTTATTGGATAATATTAACATACAGAGTATATTTTGTCGGTGTACTTTGCTTTGTTTAAGTATTCTCCTTGTTTTCATTTATTTAGCAACATCAAACCGAGGATAGGTCAGAATCTAACTCACAACTGCCTGATCTGGAGAAAGTTTTGGAAGAAACTTTGTTGTTGACAAAAAAATGGCTGGAAGATGTCTATGGGCATACATTTAATTTTTATGAGTACGAAAAGCCTAAGTTTCAAACAGAGCTCTGGGTAAATGTTTTTTTTCATATCTGCATAATTGTTGGGTATCAGGTTAAACAGTTATTAGCACAAGTAATTGTAATTATTAATGCATCATTGTGGTGAAAAATTAGTTTTTCTTCGAAAGTGAAGCATTCCTTAGGCCTCATTTAGACTTGTTCTCCTTTCTGAACTGCAATCCGCTTAAAACACACCCTGTTTAATCTAGGCATGGCATCTGATCCTGAAGGCTGGTGAAAATGCAACTCTGACATGGAAGGCTACTCTTATCCCTCTTTTACTAAGGAAGATTAAACAGGTACATATTAAGCTGCAGCTTTATTATTTATTTTTTGCTTGTCTTAGTTCCTGTTTTCTCCTCCCATCAACGTGCTAATAACTTTTTTATTTAAATTTTTTTAAATAAAACTATTTTCATTACATGCCTTATTTTAAACACTTTCCATAGCATGTTTACCAGACCAAAAGGGAACCAATAAGAAGTGTTCAATGTTTGGGTTTACATACACTTTAAAGAATAGGTCTTTATCTTTTGCACCTTTTCTCTGACATAGTTACGGTAGTCTGGTTAAAAAATGTCCATCTAGGTCAACCAATAAAAGGAGAAAAAAACAAGTCATACAATCTTATATACACAATTCTATACTCGGCGTTGATCCAGAGGAAGACGCAAATCCCCAGCAAAGCATGATCCAATTTGCTCCAGCACAGGAGGAAACATTCCTTCCTGATCCCCCAAGAGACATCCCTACTTTATCTGTATGGGCTCTCACACATGCGGACCGTTCAGGCCCACCTGTCAGTTTTTCAAGCGGACCTGAACGGACGCTCCATGTACAGTATCTCACAAAAGTGAGTAGCTAGCTGGCTGGGATAAGAGGTGCAGTGCAGTTAGTATCACTCCACATGGGACAGGAGCCTGCTCTACAGAGGAGGCATCTGCTTATGCGGCTCTTGCTTCCTACTACAGCTCCAACTTTACAAGTAGTCCCTCTGCATTACACTCTGATGTTCTGGAATGGTGGGTAAGCAAGCCCAGATTGTGATCTACCAGTCACCTGGCCACGATCTACAGTTTGCTGAGCCCCATTATAGAGTGAGCATTGACATGAAGGACAACAAGCTTCTAAATACATCAATGAGGTAATCAGGTATACAAATGCAAATGCAAATACTGTTTTGCACATGTTGCTTTACTCCATATAAATCTTCTCTAGCTTAGCTATGTGTTAAGCCTGCCATAGACCGATCAACATCTGTCCAGTTCAGTGTGCTAAAACCGATCGATGGATAGACTTCAGCTTGATGATTTTTTTTGCTGCTGGCAGTGATCCTTGTATTCTGCCAGTGGGGAAAGCTCCCCGCCACCCCCAACAGATTAGTCAGATAACCTTTACTTTCCTTTCAGAATCAACATTATCTATGGGTCTCTTTACTACAAAATACTCCCACAAATGCGGCCCATTGCAACCAAGATTTGTTAATTTGCACAAAGTATTTTTCCTAAAAAATTAGTTCAAGACCAAAAAAATGCAAAAATGAATACACTCCAATGAATATTAGAAGCAAAGCTAAATTTTAGACAACAAAATCAGAAATAACAAGAGTTTAACTACAGATGAGTGAAATTATTCATTAAGCAGGTGTCAAGCAGATAGTTGATTATAAAAGGGCGTTACTTAACAAAGAAAACCCCTTTCCATTTCATGTTTCAGCAATGGCACCACATGGAAGAGAAATGTCACAAGGTCTGAGAAAATAATTTCTTTCCTTGTTTTGCTTTTGCAGTATGTATATTATAGTTTTTTGTTTTTTTTTTATTATTATTTGAAGATGCCATAGAAATGAGATACACTGTTTCTATTGTTCTGTCATAGGAAGAAGCAATCAATCAAATTTCTTTGTATTGTAAAGAACAGAATACGTTTAAACATCTTCACCCATCCATTAATAAATGCTTTGAAGACTGTGCAATTGAAGCAGTGCATTTGGCTTGCCAGGTAAAGTAGATCAAGTCACAAAGTAAATCACAGAAAGATTATGTGGGGTTGGATATTTAAAGTGGTTGTAGCTTACCTGCTCTCTGTGCATCAGTGTTGCTGAGAGCAGCCCCTTGCCTCTTCTTCTGGTGTCCCCTGCTGGCTCTCTCAATTCCTACTTTCCTAAATGTGGCACCATAGCAAGCCATGTGCTATGGGGGGGCATATGTGCATATGTGTGGGTGCACTCCCTAGCTGGGCTGTGTGCGCCGCCGCCCTGCTCCCTCCTCACAGGATTTGGCTGACAGCAGCAGCCAATAGCTTCCGCTGACGCCTGAGTCTCTTGTGAGACCAGGAAGTAAAGAGAGAAGACCTGCAGTCAAGCACAGCACTGGATCACTGAAGAGTTCAGATACGTTTTTGGGGGGAGGGTGTAGGGAGAACAGTTAGTGGGGAGTTTTTAACTTAATGTAAGAGATACATTAAGGTATACAATTCTTATGCCACGCCAGCCAGAAAAAGACCGATGACAGCTGTTCATTGGAAAATGCGACCGTGTGTATGCTCCATCGGAATTTAGCTGTTCGAATTTCCGCCAGCCAAAAATTGATAGCATGTTCTCAATTTTACCGACAGAAAAATATTCTATCTTAAATTCCAATCGTTTGTATGCAATTCCGACAGGCCAAAAATCACGCAGGCTCAGATTCAACTACGAGACAGAAGCTATTGGCTACTGGCTGTTAAAATGCCTTTTTCTAGTCCCGTCGTACGTGTTGTACATCACCGCGTTATAAACGATCGGAATTTGGTGTGACCGTGTGTAGGCAAGACAGCTTGAGCCGAATTCTGTCGGGAAAACCATTAGAGCTTTTTCCGACGAGAATTGCAAACGTGTGTACGCGGCATTAGACTTTAGAACCACTTTTAGATATGCAGCAACTGTTTTAATGGGACACTGTACAGGTTATTATTGTAAAGTAACCAATAAACATTTACAATTAATAAACAAAAAAATGCAGTGCTAAAGTGAAAAAACACCTTGTGATGAAAAGTGATACTGTGAAAAAAAACAAAAGGGCGCATGCGCGAAGCTCACCATGACGGACGCATCCCGTTAGAGCTCCGCTCTCACCGCCGCGATCCCGAGCTATAATTTTGCATTCCCAGGCGGCCATCACCTCTACCGTTGAGGACCCCCGTAGCGGATCGCCCTGCGCTTCTCCCGGAATGGTTTTGACCGGCCACCGGGGCAAAAATAAGCCGAAACCGATCAAAGAAGCACTGGCGCGTGCTTCCTCCAAAATGGCGGCGAAGGCCTCAGCGGCGGCTCAGCTCACCACCAACCCGCAACATCATGAGAGCAGCGATGAGGAGGACATCTCAACAGAGTGCACAAACATACCGCAACCTACCTCACAGACAGGTATGTCTCAGGCTGACTTCCTGAAGCACATGGAGACCATGCTACACAAGGCCCTCAAAGCCACATCTGACCAAATAACAGACAGACTCACCCACGAGATCCGTGACCTAGGCCAGCGCACTGCCGACCTCGAAACAAGAGCAGACGACACGGAGCTCACAATACAAGAACTGGTCCGTGATCAAGCAAGCCTCCGAGATGACAACGCGGTCCTCCTATCCCATTTGGAGGATGCAGAAAATCGCTCGCGAAGATCAAACCTTCGCCTTCGTGGCATCCCCGAGACGGTGGACGATTTGCAGTCTTTCACTATGGCTCTTTTCCAGGAACTGTCCCCGTCGATTCCGATCGAACGTCTTGAATTGGATCGGATCCATAGAGCATTAACGCGTCGTCAACCCGAAGGTCCCCCACGAGATATAATCGTGAAACTTCACTATTTCCGAACGAAGGAGCAATTGATCTCGGCCGCACGAAACAAGCAAGACCTACTGTTCCAAGGCCACGCATATCAGCTCTTCACCGATCTTGCACCCTCGACGATTGCGAAGAGACGTGCCATGAAACCGCAGCTCCAAATATTGATGCAACACCAGATAAAATATGCTTGGCGCTTCCCTTTTGCGATCCACTTCTCCTTCCAAGGTCAACAACATACCTGTTCCTCATCCGAGGCCCTACAGAATCTATTGGAGACTCTCCACCTTGTCGCACCTGAACCTCAAGATACATCTCTTCCCGCACTCCAGCTCGTCCTGCTCCCTATTCTTACGCAGCTACACCAAGGCGGAATCGTCAAGCTACTCCAAGCTCCTCTTCTGTCAAGCGGGACACCCCTAAACGCTCCTCCAGCGTAGGCTTCCCTAGCCCGAAGGTTTTTATTCCCCGCTGACGAACGCCTTTAACAGCTTTTTTGTTCTACTTTTTGCTCTGGCGTTTTTTGAGCCGCCAGTTCTTGGGATTTGCAAATCCTGATCTTCTCACAGAACTCTGTTTATCTCATGTTTTTTTTTGTTCTAGCATGGACATCTCTACCAATCATACGACTCTTATGACAGCTTTTCTAAAGCTATATCGTAAAGGAAATCATATACCCCCTCCCCCCCCCTTTTTTTTTTATATACTTTTTGATCTATTTTTATCCCCCATATTGTTTCCTCACAGTAAATTTTTCTACTGTGACCGAAACCCCTTGACACCCCCTTTATTTGCACTTATAATGCCACATTTATCTGGTAGAGTTTGTTGTTGTTAAGTTTTAATTTCTTCGTTACATTGTTCAATGTTACTTTTACAGGCACGCGGCGGTGAGCCGTCACTGCTCCCTCCATTTGTTGATGCACACTCCGCCTGTCTGGCTTCTGGTCGGGCGGACTGCAACACCTACTTGTTGGGCGGTGCGCTTTTGCTCACACCGCCTCACACCTCTCCTCCCCTCCCCCCCACATAAACTTCCCCTCCTCTTACATTTTCTTTCCTTTTACCCTGCCCCTCCCTTCCCTCTCTTTCTCCTTGGCTGGTCGGCCCGCTCGGGCCCTAATTGGTCCCCTGAGTATACTCACTCTCTCACACCATGGCCCCCCTAAATATTCTGTCCTTGAATGTTAAAGGACTCAACTCACCGCAAAACCGGTCAAGGCATTTCGCACGTTTCTTACTTTGAAAGCCGGTATAGTGGCTCTTCAGGAAACCCATTTCTCCACGCACGCTACCCCCAAATTCTTCCACTCCAAATATCCCCAAGTCTTTACGGCCTCTGCAGACACAAAACACAGAGGGGTCCTTCTTGCCTTTCACCATACCCTTCTATTCACCCCCAGAACTGAAATTAAAGACCCTGAGGGTCGGTACCTTATACTCACAGGTCTACTCCAGGACACGGCTGTCACAATAGTCTCCTACTATGCTCCTAACACGAATCCCAACCCGTTTTTCTCCCACCTTCTTCAGATCATCCGAACACACCAAGTCGGTACCCTATTCATGTGCGGTGATTCCAACCTAGTCCTTTACCCACACTTAGATAGGTCACCCTACTCCCCAGAACAACTCGCCCCCTCTATGAAACTCTGCAAACAATTCCAAAAGGCGGCATTGGTAGACACCTGGAGAGAATGTAATCCCCTTAAGAAAAACTATACCTTCTACTCCAACCCCCATAAATCTTTCTCTAGAATAGACCATATTTTTATACCCATAGCATCTGCTCCCACTCTCCTTCACTCACGCATATATCCCATCACTTGGTCAGACCACTGCGCTACAATCACGACTGTTTCCTCCATTATCCCTCCACCCGTTAGTAGAGAATGGAGCATGAACGAAACTCTCCTTTCCAATCAATCATATTGCTTGGATATCCAGGTAGCCCTCACGGAATATCTCACCCATAACACCACCCCAGGTATCTCCCCCACTCTCCTCTGGGAGGCTCATAAACCGGTTATCAGGGGCACGTGTATCTCTGTCGCCTCACACCTCCAGAAGATCAGGCAAGAGAGATCCTGCCAACTAGAGGCTACCCTCCACCAACACTATCTCTCTTTCCAGTCTGACCCCACGGTTTCTAATAGGTTGGCGTTTGAGAAAACAAAATTAGAGTTGGACCTACTTTTGACTGAAGAGGCTGACAAACAAATCTGTAGATCTTCCCACACTGCCTACATCAAAGCCAACAAGCCCGATACTTTTTTGGCGATGCGCTTAAGGAATCCCGAGAAATCTTACAAGCCCATCAGACTTCGAATATCACAAAAAGGACCCACTAGTAACCCCGCTAAAATTCTCACTGAGTTCAGCACTCAATTATCTAAGCTATACGCAGCCAAAACCCCCTTCTCTACCTCTCAAGCTGATGCCCTGCTCCATCCTCTACAACTACCCCAACTATCTCCTACAAATCTTGACACTATTGAAGCCCCCATTACTTTGACTGAAGTACTGACGGCCATCAAAACCCTCAAACCTCATAAGCGTCCCGGACCTGACGGCCTCCCTGCAGCCTATTACAAAAAATTCTCTGATACACTAGCCCCAATCCTAACAAACTCTTTTAATTCTATCCTCCAGGGTCAGTCTCTAGGCAGGGACACATTGACAGCTATTATTACCATGATCCCCAAACCCAATTCTGACCATTCAATATGGTCCAATTTTAGGCCCATTTCTTTGCTCAACGTGGACGTCAAGATCCTTGCCAAGGTCTTGGCTCTACGCTTGAACCCGCTTATAGGTAGGTTGATACATAAAGACCAAGTGGGATTCATCCCTCAGAGACAGGCTAGTGACAATATCCGTCGTGTGATTCTCCTCCAGCATATAGCAAAATCAAGAAACATCCCTATGCATTTGCTCTCGCTCGATATACGAAAAGCATTCGACACAGTATCCTGGCAATACCTTCACTACATTTTACAACGTTGGGGTTTCGGCCCACACTTCCTACGTTGGATAGACGCTTTGTATGCCCATCCCCAAGCTTACGTTAGATATGCTGGCTCACGCTCATCGCCCTTTCCTATTCAAAGGGGGACAAGGCAGGGATGCCCCCTCTCCCCCATCCTATTCGCGTTGGCGATAGAACCCCTGGCGGCTCTGATTAGGGCGCACCCCGATATACGCGGTCTCGAGCTAGCCTCGACATCTCATAAGTTATGCTTGTTTGCCGACGACGCCCTGCTTTTCATCACAGCCCCCCACACTACTTTACCTAATCTTTGTAAACTTTTAGATAGTTTCGCTACAATATCAGGCCTAGAAGTTAACCAAACTAAATCCAGAGCTCTCAATGTGTCCCTGCCGACAGATGACCTTAAACGGCTACAAAGTAATTTCCCTTTTTTATGGTCCTCATCCTCTACTCCCTACCTAGGCATTCAATTGACGAACGACCCGTCCTCCCTCTATCGTTCAAATTACCTTCCCTTAATTTGCGAGTATCTTGGCTTCTTGGCAGCCGCTTTGTGTCTCGTGGCTGGGTAGAATTACAGCGGTCAAAATGTCTCTTCTACCTAAATTACTCTACCTCTATAGAGTTCTCCTCATCACGGTTCCCCCATATACCCATCGTGTTATACAAAATAAGACTCTTAAATATATTTGGGAACCAACTAGACCGAGAATCGCCAGATCCGTCCTCTTCTGTCACGGGACACAGGGCGGCCTAGGGGTGCCCAATTTCTTACAATACTATCGAGCAGCTCAGGTGGCTCAACTAGCTCTTTACCACGCTAAATCAGAAGTTCCCCTGTGGGTTAGCCTTGAAGCTGTAGATGTCCACCCCATTGCCATTTCTAACCTACTCTGGTTACCCCATTCCAAGAGAGGCTCCCTTACTAACCCAGTAACTGTGCATTCTTTGAAAATCTGGGACGCAACTCGCAAATCTTCCGCACTCATATCTACACACACTCCATTGTTATCTATTTTTGGTAACCCGCTCTTCCCTCCGGCTTTCACTGAACCAGGCCTTTTTACAACCTGGTCCGGAGCAGGCATAACTAGAGTCTCAGACCTCCTGAAGGGTGGTTTGCCAAAAACATTCCAGGAACTCCATGAACAATATCACCTTCCTCGTACGGAATACTTCCGTTACCTTCAGATTCTACATTTCTTACAATCCCTTCCTAAGCCCAGTCCAACTCAACACCACATGTCATTCTATGAAAAAATATACGACTCAGACCCACATGCCCCAGGCATCATATCACAACTATATGCCCACCTCACTCCCCCCCCCCCCCTTCCCTCCCACCATATGCAACGAGATGGTTGACTGATCTTTCTAGAGACCTAGACGTTAACACCTGGGGCGAGATTTGGACTAATACCAAAAACGCATCTCAAAATGTTGCCTCTGAGGCCAATTTTAAAGTACCGTATATACTCGAGTATAAGCCGAGATTTTCAGCCTCTTTTTTGAGGCTGAAAGTGCCCCCCTCGGCTTATACTCGAGTCATCGCTGTCTGCCCGCTCGATCAGCGTGTCGAGCAGACAGACAGCGGCCATTCTATTCAAAAGCCGCGCCTCCGGCTCCGCCTTCGCCTGTGATAGGCGGAACACTGAATTTCCCAGCAGCCTGTGTTCCGCCTATCACGGACATTGTATCATCCTCGTACTACGGACGAGGATGATACGACGTCTGTGATAGGCGGAACACAGGCTGCTGGGAAATTCAGTGTTCCGCCTATCACAGGCGAAGGCGGCGGCGCAGCTTTTGAATTTTACAATGGCCGCCGACGAAGAGGGCACGGGACGGAGGCAAGGCAAGGCAAGGCAAGGCACGGCACGGCACGGGACGGGACGGGACGGGGGCAAGGCAAGGCACGACACGGGACGGATGCAAGGCAAGGCACGGCACGGGACGGAGGCAAGGAGGCAAGGCACGGGACGGAGGCTCGGGACAAAGGTAGGCTGGACACACACACACAGGGATGGATGGATGGATGGACACACACACACACAGGGATGGATGGACGGACACACAGGGATGGACGGACACACAGGGATGGACGGACACACAGGGATGGACGGACACACACACAGGGATGGACAGGCATGTCTCACCCTCGGCTTATACACGAGTCAATAAGTTTGCCAGTTTTTTTGGGGGTAAATTGGGGGCCTCGGCTTATATTCGGGTCGGCCTATACTCGAGTATATACGGTATTAATGTGTTGGTACCTAGTTCCAGCTAGAATCGCCAAATACGTTCCAGGATACTCGGCGTTATGTTTTAGGGGCTGCAACACTGTTGGCACCCACCTGCACATCTGGTGGACGTGCCCGATAGCCCAGCAATTCTGGGTTGCGGTGTTTCAAATGGCATCCACTTTATTCAAATTCACTTTACAACCAGACCCTGTCTTCGCTATACTTAACAAATCTCCTGAATGTTGCACTCGTAATCAACTGAAGCTCTTTCTCCAGCTCACCACTGCAGCGAAACAAACCATAGCACACTCCTGGAAGACCACAACTCTACCCCTGCCCGCTTTTAAGAATAGGGTAACACAGGCTATGATTCATAGCAGGACTGAGGCCAAATTCCTTGACCGCCTCCCCAGACATAATAAAATCTGGCAACCATGGGCCGATCACTTCTTGCCTATTAATGTTGATTTAGATACATTGGACTGCTGATGTAGCATGTTCAACGTTACCCGAACCTTTGTTCTTTACGGACCCCCGTGCCCGGGCGGACCGGCCAGCCCTCTCCCCCCCTCTCCACTATCCTTCCCCATCCCCATTCCTCCCTGCTTCACATTTCCTACCTCTTTCTCTTCTTCTCCTTTTCTTATTATGTCCCCCCCACCGAAAATTTTCTATCACACAGTACGACGATCCCTACCCGGGATCGACCCACAAACTCAGGAAGGCTCTGTCCCTCGTCCTTAAGTGTCTTTTGACTTATAACCTTCCTTATCATATATTTGTTGTGCATTTTTAATGTATCTTTTCGTGACCACTCTACTTGACTGTTTGGGTTTTGACGCCCACTGTGAATGCAAAGTATTTGTTACATTATCGCAAAATGATCTGTAATCCTGCACTCCAACAAGTGATCTACACTGTGTATTTGTTATAATGCATGTTAATAAAATGTGTTTCAAGAAAAAAAACAAATGAGTGGCATAGCATAAACTAAGCCAGATAATAAACAAGTGCAATCGATATAGATAAACAAGTGCAAAAATTCTTGTAAAACATGACATAAAAATCAAAAAAATTGGATCTTGAATGAATGAATAATGGCTTGGAACCAGGTCAAAGCCACATAGAAAACAATAGTCTCTATAATCATAAATAGTCACTTCACAATGGAAAGTAGCCGGGACTAGAAGCGATGCCACACGTCCAGTGCTTAAGAGGTGAAGACAATGAGCACACCACCAGATCAATACCACTTAAGGTTTCTTCATATAGGTACCACAGCACACTGAGTATAAAAAAGGTAATGGGTATGCTTACCCGAAGGTGTGGACCCACACACCTTAGTGGTGAGTCATTCAGGCATCAAATTGCGATTGACAGCAATTATCTGAATCTACACTCTGACATTGGTTTAATTGTTAAACTTTGCCTTTCGTTGGTCACTTGGCATTTTTTATTTGCTCTCACTGTCAGAGCAGAAGTATTGGACTCACAAACTGCTCCTGCTTGCTAACACACTAAGAGTCCGTTCACACAGGGGCAACTTGGGATCCGACTTCAAGTGGCCCCAAGTCGCCTCAGGTCGGACAACATTTAAAAACCAATGTAAGTGAATGAGAGCTGTCTTAATGCACGCTACTGAAGTCGCTCCGACTTCAAAAGAAGTTCCTGTACTACTTGAATCCGACTTGTAGGCGACCGGTACCCATTGATTTCAATGGAGGTCGCCTCAAAGTCGGATTTCTGTCTATACGGAGGCGACTTTGACAGAATTATTAGCTCTGAAGGGGGAACTCCACGCCAAATTTCTGAAAAAAATTTGGCGTGGGTTCCCCCTCCGAGAGCATACCAGGCCCTTAGGTCTGGTATGGATTCCAAGGGGAACCCTCTACGCTGAAAAAACGGCGTGGGGGTCCCCCCAGATCCACACCAGACCCTTATCCGAGCACGCTACCCGGCCAGCCAGGAAAGGGGGTGGGGACGAGCGGGCGCCCCCCCCTCCTGAGCCGTACCAGGCCGCGTGCCCTCAACATGGGGGGTGCCTTGGGGGAGGGGGGGGGCGTGCGGCCCCCCCCACGCCAAAGCACCTTGTCCCCATGTCGATGAGGACAAGGGCCTCTTCCCGACAACCCTGGCCGTTGGTTGTCGGGGTCTGCGGGCGGGGGGCTTATCGGAATCCGGGAGCCCCCTTTAATAAGGGGGCCCCCGGATACCGGCCCCCCACCCTATGTGAATGAGTATGGGGTACAATGTACCCCTACCCATTCACCTGTGAAAAAAAGTACAAAAAAAACACAACACAGGGAAAAAATATTTTATTGCACAGCTCCGGGGATCTTCCGTCTTCGGGGGTCTTCTCGCCGGACTGCTCCGCTATCTTCTTGTAGCTCTTTTGCTAGCGGAGGAGTCCGGCTTTCTTCCTCGCCGCCGGCCTCTTCTCCCGACTTCGGGGGTCTTGTCCCCCTCTTCGGTTCTTCTGCCGGGCCACCGCGCCTTCTTATAGCTCTTTTACAGACGGTGGCCCGGTCTTCTGTCGCCGCCGCCGCCTTCCGTTCTTCTCCTTCTTCTTCTCCTGGAGATGTTGACTCGACGAGCTCTCCGGCCGCAATGCCAGGGACGCGCTGCCCTGCCACTTATATAGGGACAATGGGGCGGTGTCACATGGGTTGATGTCACATGGGTTGGTCACATGGGTTGATGTCACATGGTAAGGGGGCGGGGTCACCATGTGACATCAACCCATGTGACCAACCCATGTGACATCAACCCATGTGACACCGCCCCATTGTCCCTATATAAGTGGCAGCGCAGCGCATCCCTGGCATTGCGGCCGGAGAGCTCGTCGAGTCAACATCTCCAGGAGAAGAAGAAGGAGAAGAACGGAAGGCGGCGGCGGCGACGGCGGCGACAGAAGGACCTATAAGAAGGCACGGTGGCCCGGCAGAAGAACCGAAGAGCGGGACAAGACCCCCGAAGTCGGGAGAAGAGGCCGGCGGCGAGGAAGAAAGCCGGACTCCTCCGCTAGCAAAAGAGCTACAAGAAGATAGCGGAGGAGTCCGGCGAGAAGACCCCCGAAGACGGAAGACCCCCGGAGCTGTGCAATAAAATATTTTTTCCCTGTGTTGTGTTTTTTTTGTACTTTTTTTCACAGGTGAATGGGTAGGGGTACATTGTACCCCATACTCATTCACATAGGGTTGGGGGCCGGTATCCGGGGGCCCCCTTATTAAAGGGGGCTCCCGGATTCCGATAAGCCCCCCGCAGACCCCGACAACCAACGGCCAGGGTTGTCGGGAAGAGGCCCTTGTCCTCATCGACATGGGGACAAGGTGCTTTGGGGTGGGGGGGCCGCACACCCCCCCTCCCCCAAGGCATCCCCCCATGTTGAGGGCACGCGGCCTGGTACGGCCCAGGAGGGGGGGGGTGCCCGCTCGTCCCCTAAGGGCCTGGTATGCTCTCGGAGGGGGAACCCACGCCAAATTTTTTTCAGAAATTTGGCATGGAGTTCCCCCTTCAGAGCTCATTCTCTGCTTGGCCACGGCAAAAGTCGCCTGGCCTGGGGCGACTTGTAAGTCGTCCCAAGTCAGGTTGAAGTCATCACAAGTCGTGTTGAAGTTGTCCCAAGTCGCGCTGTGATCTAAACTCAGGTCGTGTCCAAGTTGCCTCACTCAAGTCGCCTACAAGTCGTGTTGCCCCTGTGTGAACGGACCCTAAAAATACTATCATGTTGCAAAAGAGCTGTCCATATTACATAAAATAAAACTAAGAACTTTAGAGTGCCAGTTATCAGTCCTGAGCTCAAGTGAGAGATAGGTTAGTCTCTATGGGGCTTTACAGAATCACACTGGGCTTACATCTCTGTTCTGAAAGGAAGAGAATATAGATATATAACATCACACAGCTATTCCTGATGGGTAAAGCTGCTCTCTTATAACATTTAAAGAGTAAAAGTTCTTATTCTTTCAAATGTCTATACTGTTTTCACAACACTACTAGTTATTTGCTCAGACTATTACATTGTAAATGTGTGTATATAAAAAAGAATGTTTATTGCCATTGCTTAATGGCTGGAGAGCTATATCCATTGTTTGTAAAGCAATCCTATCTTGACACAAAAAAATACTTATAAATGGATTACCTTTAAAGACAACTGTGGCTACTTACCATTTCTGTCTCACATGCTGATAAACACTGCTCTGATCCTGAGAAAGTCTCATTTGAAGTCTTCTGCATGAACCAATACTTTTGAGAGCATCTGTCTTCTGGTTCCCACAGTGCTAAGTGGTTCCTCCTGTCATCCTCTGTGTCACTACAGAACACACTAGTGACATGAAAGTTAGTGGAATAAATTACTGAGTGCCGAAGGGGGAAGAGTAGGTAGATGCTCTTGGAAAGTGTCGGTTTCTGTACAAGCTTTAGCCAGCCGTTCTACTTGATCAGAGCAGCATAGGTGGCACGAGAGATCAGTATTCACTTTACAGGGGCAGTTTCTTCTTGTGTTCGCTCCTTGCTTAGCCTTGAGAGAGCATACCTGGGCCTCAAGTGTAAAAGATGCAGGGTTGGCTTGTAATGTTGCTTTGGGCAAAGGATCCCAAGCTCAATTTGGCACATGGTGCATCACATTGGTAGTAGTTGGTGGGAGGTAAAAATTACCCCTCAACTGCTAGTCAACCAGATTCTCTCTTTAAATTTTGTTAAATATTTCCTTAACATTTGTACGCTTATTTCCACTAGCTAGAATGAATCTGAAAATGACTAGTACTCATCACTGCTAATTTCAACGCTGTCATTTGTTGGCTGCTGTGATCAGAAAATACGTTATTTGAGTGCTTTATTAGCTTCAATAGAGAGCAGAGGGGACATCGGGGGCCTAATGGATCACAAATGTCTTCTTAATGAGAACATGTCACCTGACTTTGTTTTAATAGTTCTAAGTTCAATAAAGTAAAACGCACCCGACATTTTTTTAAAAGCCCCTGCCACCACATACACACTCATGTATACGCTGTATGCAAATTACGCCACTCTTATTATGTACAGTCTCTCACAAAAGTGAGTACACCCCTCACATTTTTGTAAATATTTATAACTTTTCATGTGACCACTGAAAAAATGACATTTAGCTATGTAAAGTAGTGAGTGTACAGCTTGTATAACAGTGTACGTTTGCTGTCCCCTCAAAATAACTCAACACACAGCCATTAATGTCTAAACCACTGGCAACAATAGTGAGTACACCCCTAAGTGAAAATGTCCAAATTGGGCCCAATTACCCATTTTCCCTCCCCGGTGTCATGGGACTCGTTGGTGTTACAAGGTCTTAGGTGTGAATGGGGAGCAGGTGTATTAAATTTGTTGTTATCGCTTTCACTCTCTCATACTGGTCACTGGACATTCAACATAGCACCTCATTGCAAAGAACTCTCTGAGGATCTGAAAAAAAGAATTGTTGCTCTACATAAAGATGGCCTAGGCTATAAGAAGAGTGCCAAGATTCTAAAACTAAGCTGCAGCACGGTGGCCAAGACCATACAGCGGTTTCCCGGGACAGGTTCCACTCAGAACAGGCCTCGCCCTGGTTGACCAAAGAAGTTGAGTGCACGTGCTCAGCATCATATCCAGAGGTTGTCTTTGGCAAATAGAAGTATGCGTGCTGCCAACATTGATGCAGAGGTTAAAGTAGTGGGGGATAAGCCTGTCAGTGCTCAGCCCATACTCTGCACACTGCATCAAATTGGTCTGCATGACTGTCGACCCAGAAGGAAGCCTCTTCTAAAGATGATGCACAAACAGAAGGTGGAGGAGCACATGGTCTCTAACATCCACCAGCTCTATAATGTTGTCATGGAGGAGTGGAAGAGGACTCCAGTGGCAACTTATGAAGCTCTGGTAAACTCCATGGCCAAGAGGGTTAAAGTGGTGCTGGAAAATAATAATGGCCACACAATATTGACACTTTGGGCCCAATTTGGATATTTTCATTTAGGGGTGTACTCACTTTTGTTGCCAGCAGTTTAGACATTAATGGCTGTGTGTTGGGTTATTTTAAGGGGACAGCAAATGTACACTGTTATACAAGCTGTACACTCACTACTAAAGTGTCATCTCTTCCGTGTTAGATGAAAAGATATAATAAAATATTTACAAAAATGTGAGGGGTGTACTCACTTTTGTGAGATGACCTGTAAAAGCTGTTAAACCTATGGACAATTTTGAGAACGTTCGTTTTTCACCATTTCACACGCAGATTGGAGGCTTGACATGTTTGGCATCTACTTGCGTAACTAAATTTAATTTTTCTTTTATATTTTGCCAAAAATTGAAAATTGTGTGTGCTCGGAAATGTTTTTTTCTTTTTATACTAACAATGTGGGTTTGATGAACAGTAGCACTAATATCATGTGACATACAAATATGTAACTATGACAATTTTATTCTACAGAATCCCTGCTATCAGGTAATATATACAGGCAGACCCTGAGTTACATACATTTGACTTACTTCTGACTCATACTTACAAACGGAGGGAGACAACAGGAAGTGAGAGAAAATCTACCCCTAGGAAGGCAATTCACTCCTTTAAGAGAAATAGGAAGGAGGTAGCACCCACAATGCCACATCCGTAATATATCAAGGGATACAAATTAGATATCAATAGGTCGGACTTTTAAGGCAGGGAAGGAAATAGGAATGTATAATTTTTTTTATTGAAAAATACATTATTATAACAGTGTTCAAAACAATATAAAAATCATATGAAATGATAACATTTGTACATTGAGCCCTTGTGCATTGTGTCTACGCGTTTCACCATGAAGGCTTTCTCAGGACATGGCAAAGGGTTCAAAGACGTAGCAAGAGAGAGCAACAATAAATCTCACTCAAATGGGCTGTGCCTCAAGTACAAATGTCATAGCAACCAAGACAGATCCAAATATATGGAACGTCAACCATGCTGTGATAGAGTGGACAGCAAATGGCACATTCTGATAAGTACAAACATTGGGCATACCCCTGGGCTGTCTCCCAGGGGTATGCCTTCATTATCTCCATAAAAATACTTTTACCTTTAGTTTATATATGCTGTTTGGCCATACTATGTGTCACCAGCATCTACTAAGCTCCATGTGGATGGGATTATGTCCTCTATAGCCTGTCCCCATTGATGTTAATATACTGACTGAGACTTCTTTCCTGCCCCTGCTATAAGCAACTATCTATTTTTGTTTGTACTCATCAGAATGTGCCACTTGCTTTCCACTCTGTCACAGCGTGGTCGACCGCTCCATATATTTGAATCTGTCTTGGTTGCTATGACTTTTGTACTTGAGGTGCAACCCATTTGAAGATAGTGGGATTGGGGGCGTGGCTTCGGCATGGCGGCGGAAGGTCACTAGTTCAGTGAGCTCCCGGCCGGAGGCACCCGCGCGGCGCAGCAGGCGCTATTTACCGGCACCAGACACAGCACCAGAGCCCGCAGAGGTGCGGGGACCGATCCGCCGCACTTTCCCATTGATCTGCGGCATGGATCGCTATATACAGCACTTTAAACAGGCGGCCTCCACCCCGGCGAAATCCAAGATGGCGCCAGCGGGACACACTGCAGACGCGCCGCACAGTAAGAGGGGTGCCCAGAGAAGTGGACAGCAGAGGGAGGAGGATTATACGATGTCGCCCTGCTCCCCCCTCAGCGATCTGTCCCCCTGTCTCCCACGGTCGTTGGCCACATCACCAGACCGGACAGGGGGATTGTTTGACTCTGAGCAGGCCTCACCATGTACACACACCCCCCTTCCTGCTTCTGCACTCCTACATGGCTCCAGCACACAGGACGATGTGAGTACTCATTCCAACCTTGCTCAGCAATTTGGGGACGCAATGCAGGATGACCCCACACGTAAATTATGGGTCCTATTGCAACAGCTGCCTACTAGAACTGACTTTGAAGCTCTGGCCACCAGAATGGAGCTAGCAATGAGGGGGAGATGCAGGCCCTTAAACAAGAAGTCGCAGCAATAGACACACGGGTCTCCACTGTTGAGCAGACACAGGAAGTGTTATCTCACAGGGTACAAGAGGTCCAGACAGCACAGACGGGTATCAGCGATCAATATTCCCAACTGCAGTTGATGATTGATGACCTGGAAAATCGCAGTCGCAGACAGAACATCCATCTGCGAGGAATCCCGGAGTCTGTCCAGCAGTCTGACCTCCGGTCGATGGTAACCACTGTATTTAATCGGTACTTGGACCGACCGCGAGACACCGCTATCACCTTGGATCGCGTCCACAGGATGCTTGGCCCTAACTCCAATGTACCCATTCCACACCATATTACATTCCCCACGGGATTTCGGGCTTGCTGGGCATGATACTGAGGCTGTTGATCACAGACGTTGGGTATGGGTTAAATTACTTTCTGAGTCCCCACAGGACGCATCTGGTTTCCTTATATGTGATTTTAGGTTAAATGTTATCTTTGCCATGTTGGTGTTGTCTTTTTGTCATATTATTATATTGTTATGTAGATTACTTCCTGCTGTTGCTGCGGGGGTCCCAATGGCTGGGGCTCCACGCTTGGCTGTGCCTTACCACCCCCCCACCTTAGGTACACTCTGCCCTGGTGGCAGTAGTTCTCCTTTTTGGAGATACACCCCCTGATAGTTTTTCTTCTCTTTCCTCTCCCCTTCTATCTCCCCTTTCGCCCAGCTCTTACTTGCCGCCTATTTCCACCCTTGTTCTCACCCTTCGCTTTTTCCCTCCCCTTCCCCTCCCCCCCCTCTCTCCCCCTTCCCACCCCCCTCTCGGGGAGCGGGTACTCCGCTACCATGGCTCTTAAGTTTCTTTCCTGGAATGTTAAGGGACTCAATTCCCCAGAAAAGCGAACCAGCTGTCTGTCCGAGCTCTGGAGGCAGAGAGCACACATAGTCTTTCTCCAAGAGACCCAATTTCGAGCAGACAGGGTACCAAAGCTTGCTAGCAAGCAATTCCCGGTGGCTTACCATGGTCCATCTATCTCATCTAAATCCAAAGGGATGAGCATCCTACTGTCCAAATCACTACACTGGCAGTATCTGGATGAACTTCGAGATCAAGAAGGCAGGTTCCTGCTTTTAAAGGGAACAATAGACTCCCGCACGTTCACCCTTGCTAACTACTATCTGCCAAACACGAATCAAGTACAGGCCCTGGGTACTTTTCTAGCCACGCTCGAAACGTTCAGTGAGGGCATTCTCATTGTGGGCGGGGACTTCAATCTTACCCTGGATCCCTCTAAGGACTCTTCGGTACAGTCATCCTCACTATCCCAAAGCGCACGTCGTAACCTTAAAGAGTTGCTACATAGCTATCAACTGGTGGACATCTGGAGGATTTTTCATTGACGAGAAAGGGATTTCACTTTATATTCTCCCACTCACGGATCCTATTCCAGGATCGATTTTTTTCTAATCCAACACTCCACCATCCCCCTTGCCTCTAAAACAGCGATCGGCCAGATAACGCTCTCTGACCATGCCCCGGTCCTTCTAGAACTTACGATCCCACATTTACTCCAGAAGACGCCACTTTGGCGTTTGAACGAAACGCTCCTCAAAGACCCCGATGGGGCGGCGGAGATTCACGCTAACTTGCGAGACTTCTTTGCCAGCAATTCAGGATCTGTATCTAATCCTCTATCCGTCTGGGCGGCACATAAATGTGTCATCAGGGGGATCCTTATTAAGCTAGGTCACGCTGCAAAGCAGCGACGGGCTAAAACTCTAACAGACCTCCTGATGAAACTCCATCGACTGGAACAGAGGCACAAAACTAGCTCTGATCCCGCACTAGAGGCGGAGCTGCTCCAGACAAGAGAAGCAATTAGAAATCACTCTTTATACCAAGCCAAACACGTCCTACTCAAGGACGATCATTCTATGAATATGGGGACAAGTGTGGTCGTTTATTGGCCAATGCACTTAGGGCGAAACGAGCACATTCGTACATTCCTGCACTATCAACTTCGACGCAATACAAGATACATGCCTCCCCGGACCTGGCAGCGACTTTCCGAGAGTTCTATTCGAAGCTTTACAATTTAGATCAGTCCCGGACAGCTGCCACTCCAGCCACTACCATCTCCAATATCCAGCAATATCTTAGAGAGGCTAAACTACCTACGCTCTCTGAGACTGACCAAGAATTGTTATCCCAACCTATCCGCATAGAAGAACTGACTGCAGCCATAGCGGACACACAGCCGGGTAGGGCCCCGGGACCAGATGGCTTTACGCTTACATATTACAAAACCTTTCAGACACAGTTGGCCCCCCAATTTGCTAAACCCTTTAATGCTATCTTGGAAGGGCACCCCATACCTCCAGATATGCTGAGAGCATCTATCTCTGTGATTCCCAAACCTGGGAAGGACCCGTTGTTATGTGCCAGTTACAGGCCCATCTCTCTCCTGAACTGTGACGTTAAGCTCTTCACGAAAATCATAGCTTCCAGGCTCAGTGGCTTTATGCAACACCTGGTGGCTCTTGACCAAGTAGGCTTTATACAATCCAGAGAGGCGAGAGACAACACTGTCAGGACGCTTGACGTCATGGAGCAGGCGAAGAGATCAGGCACCCCACTTCTACTCCTGTCCGCTGATGCAGAAAAACTTTCGACAGGGTGGATTGGGGGTTTCTCCAGGAAACATTACGGTCCTTCGGTATGCCCGAATCGATAATGGCCTGGATAGCTGCTATATACTCTAGCCCCTCTGCCACGGTCCGGGTTAACGGGATAGATTCGGAGCCTTTTGAGATCTCCAACGGGACCAGGCAGGGGTGCCCACTTTCCCCCCTTCTTTTCGTCCTCTCCCTGGAACCATTTATTAGACATATACAGGACAACCCTAATGTAAGCGGGGTTCAGTCGGATCACTATCATATACAATATCATAAAGTGGCTGCATATGCAGACAACCTCCTATTCTTTATCACAAAACCTATTACGTCTCTACCCTCACTGCTACAGGAATTAAAACGGTATGGCACCTTATCCAAGTTTAAAATCAATCTTCAGAAGTCGGAGGCTCTGAATGTATCTATATCGGACCGCACTTTGGCAGGTCTACGACCGTTTTTCCCATTTAAGTGGGCCACCCGGTCTATACAGTATTTGGGCACCAGAATACCAGCCAACTCCAAGGACGTTTTTTTCCTGAATTTCCAGCCACTTTTGGCGACGCTAACAGCGGACCTTAAAAGATGGGACCCTCTAGCCCTATCGTGGTTCGGGCGCTGTAACGTGCTAAAGATGAACGCAATGCCACGACTTCTATACCTCTTACAAGCATTACCTATTAAAATACCCCAGTCTTTCTTTCGTGCGGTTCGCTCAATTTTTACCAAGTTCCTTTGGCGCGGCAAACATCCGCGGATTGGTAGGACACTGTTATTGCGACCAAAACTGAGGGAAGGTATTGGATTCCCGGACCCTGCCTTATATTACACAGCGACGCACATGACACGCGTGGTTGACTGGTGTCGACATGGGGAACTGAAGCTTTGGGTCAAGTTGGAACAGGAAATGGCACGGGCCCCTCTGGCTGGCCTGCCATGGGCAGGGGGGCAGTTGGAGTCGTGTGTGACTACTCACCCGTTAATTGGCCCCTCGCTCGCTGAGATGGAGCGTTTTTTTTCACCTCTCCAATCTGACTAACTTCCCTTCTCCTATGACCCCTATTGTGGGGCATCCTGGATTCCATCCAGGCCTGTATGATCGGGCCTTTACCGGGCAAGCCCCAAAGGGGCTTCTGAGAGCAGCCCCATTTATGGGACCAATGGGCTGGATTCCCATGGGTACCATAATGCGAAAACAAGTACCAGTGGCACTGAATAGCTTGAGAGCTCGACAGCTGGCCCACTTCCTCGGATCTTTACCTAATTATTCGCTCTTTTCTAGACAACTCCATCCCCTCGAGGACCTATGCCTAGAAGCCGGCCCAATTCGCGGGTCCCTCTCTAGATCCTACAAAATCCTGACAGAAGCACATTCCTCCACGGATCCGCCCTTCCTGGCTAAATGGGAAAGGGACCTACAAACTAAATTCTCCGAAAAGCAGAAGGACAGAATACTTTTTTTCGCCCATAAATCGCCGCTTTGCAGCAAATACCAGGAGATGTCATATAAGCTGATCACACGCTGGTATCGCACACCGGTGGTTTTAGCCAAAATTTTCCCCGGTCAATCTGACCGCTGTTGGCGCTGTGCGCAACAGGCTGGCACCATTCTCCACATTTTTTGGGACTGCCCTAAACTACAAACCTTCTGGCAACCGGTCCTGAGACTCATCCACAGGTTTACAGACGTTTCCCTAGACAACGATCCCGCAGCAGTTCTTCTCAATCTAACTCCCATGTCGAGCAAGCGTTATCATAAGTCTTTACTTAAACATCTCCTCAATGCAGCCAGGGCCTGCATTCCCAGTCAGTGGAAACAACAATCTGCTCCAACGGTGACCCAGTGGTTCGCAAGGGTGAACGACATTGAACGCATGGAGGACCTGACTGCCACAATGAGGGACAAAACGGAGGAGCATGGGAACAGATGGTTCTATTGGACCCAGTTTCGTTTTTCTGCGGAATACCTCAACGGGATCTAGCAAGCTCATGATGAATGTCGGAGATTGCTGCCCCAGAATATGTCTAGCTATTGAGCTAGCGGGCCGAGGAGGTCTCTTGCTCCCTGAGAGGGGATCCAGCCCTACCCACTCTACCCCCCACTACCCCCTTACCTCTTCTTATCCTTTCTTGCCATTTCAGCCCCCGCTCTGCTCTCTCCCCCTTTCCCGCTTTTCAACCCTACTTT
Source organism: Lithobates pipiens (assembly GCF_037356315.1). NCBI lineage: Eukaryota > Metazoa > Chordata > Amphibia > Anura > Ranidae > Lithobates > Lithobates pipiens. The sequence goes on from NW_027507903.1 coordinate 434,105,248, forward strand.
CCTTCTTAACTTAATAAACGAAAAATACGGTATGTTCCGACCCCAGTTGACTGTTGCACGATACTCTTCCCCTATCTACAGTTATCCAGGTCTTTCGAGGGTTACAGTGCTGCAATCTATGACCTTTTAAGCAAAGGGGGATCCTCAGGGGATGGTGCATTAATCCCATTTCAAATAGCCCACACAACTGTCTAGGTATCCTTCCCCTCGGTTTCCTTACTGTTGGCTCTGTTTCCCACACACTACGATTGTCTGTATGTAACCATATGTATCATACATTATGTGAAGTTACCTCTGCATTGTTTGTCGCATACTACTAAATAAAAAAAAAAAAAAAAAGATAGTGGGATTTATTGTTGCTCTCTTTTGCTATGTCTTTGAACCTTTTTCCGTGTCCTGAGGAAGCCTCTATGGCAAAACGCATAGACACAACACACACTGTTGAACACTGTTATGATACTGTATTTTTCAATAAAATAATTTTTTTCTACTTTCCTATTTGCTTCCATGCCTGAAAAGTCCAACCTGTTGATATCTATTTGGTATCTTCTTTGTTTTTACTCCTGTAAGAGTTATCATGGGACAAAGGTGTCGCCACTGAAGCTTTATCACCAATCCTTGTTTCCACAACAACCCAAAATTTTCAAAATCTAATTGTCATAGGGACAGAAAGTGAGGTGGAATTTTCTGAACAGGGGCACATTACAGGGGTGTTAACCCTTCCCTATACCCTTCCCTATACTATTCAAACTTCAAAAATGTACCTGTTCTAATTTACATACAAATTCAACTTAACCACTTCCCGCCCAAGTCCGTCATATGACGTCCTGGACTTTCAGTGGGAATATCTGAATGATGCCAGCAGCCACAGGCATCATTCAGATATCCTTGTTTTCAGCAGGCGATTCTGTGCACCATAAGTACAATCATAGCGGCAGCTCCACCGCTTGATCGTTCTTACAGGTGATGGGAGGGGACACCCCCCCTGCCGCCATCCGGTGCTTCTCCAGGCCATCAGGGACCTGGAGAAAGAATCGTCCAGCGCCGGATGATGACGATAGAAATTTCTGGTGACCAGATGGTCACCAATCATCTCTATGACCGTTAGAGGCCCGGGCGCGGCATTATGACGTCTTGCCCAGGTTCCTGGAAGTAATCAAAGCCGTGATCGTTGCTGTCAGCATGGGATCGGTGACATTTTTTTCACGATCTCATGCTTTCCAGCCTGGAGGAGAGATGTGGGGTCTTATTGACCCCACATCTCTCCATAAAGAGGATCTGTCATGAATGATTCCCATTACAAGGGATGTTTACATTCCTTGTAATAGGAATAAAAGTGATCAAAAATAAAGTTGTAAAAATAAAGTAAAGATAAAAAAAAATAAAGTAAAATAAAAAAAATGTGTTTTTTAAAACGCCCCTGTCCCCGGTAGCTCGCGCTCAGAAGCGAGCGCTCACGTTAGTCCGGCCAACATATGTAAACAGCATTCAAACTACATGAGGTGTTGCTACGTGCGTTAGAGCACAAGCAACAATTCTAGCTCTAGACCTCCTCTGTAACTCTCAATATGTAACCTGTAAAATATTTTAAAGCGTCGCCTATGGAGATTTTTAAGTACTGAAGTTTGGCATCATTCCATGAGTGTGCGCAATTTTAAAGTGTGACGTGTTAGGTATCTATTTACTCGGCGTAACATCATCTTTCACATTATAAAAAAAAATTGGGCTAACTTTACTGTTTTGTTGTTTTTTAAATCATGAAATGTTTTTTTTCCCCCCAAAAAAAGCGTTTGAAAAATTGTTGCGTAAATACTGTGCGAGATTTTATTCCCCCAGGGTGTTTGCTGAAAAAAAAAATATAATGTTCGGGGGTTCTAAGTAATTTTCTAGCCAACAAATTATGATTTTTACGCATAGGAGAGGAATGCCAGAATAGGCCTTGTATTGAAGTGGTTAAAGTGTTTGTTAACCCCCCAAAAAATCCTAAACCCTTAAAGCATGTTATACACCACAGTGCTTGTGTTGTGTATTTTGGCCCCTTGTATCACCTGAAATACCTGGCTGATCCTGCCAGTTTCTACCCCCCCCTCTGTACGCTGACCACAATATATCAGGAGTGTTGAGCCCTGACACTGTGGTCAGAGTGTGTGCATCCATCATCCGTTGCTATCTGCAGCTCTCCTCTTTCTCCCTCTGTCCTCCTCCCTCCTCCCCTCCCTGCCGTTCAGCTCTCACTATTGCTGATCTGCTCCACTCCCCACTGCTTTAAAACTAACTGATCATTATATCATCCCCTCCGTCAGATAAAAAAACCTGTAGCCTAGATTTTTACATGTTTCAACCACTTCCCGACCGGCGCACACCAATGTACGTTGGCAGAATGGCATGGGCAGGCAAATGGGCGTACCTGTACGTCCCTTTAAATTTGTCGCCCTGCCATCGCGAGCGTGCCTCTGGCGGTGCGCTCGCGTGCCGGTCGAGACCCCCGTGACTCCGCTCGCGGGTCCCGTGGACTCTATTGCCGCAGGCATACCCGCGATCCTCTCACGGGGCCGAACTAGTAGATGCCGTTCTAAACAGCATCTCCCAGTTCTGCCTAGCAACAAGTGATGCTGATCTCTGCTCCATGTGATTGGAGCAGAAATCAGTGTTCACTAAAAGAAAGCCCAGCCCTTTTTGTATAGCAGTGATTGCTGTATAAGTGACAATGGTGCCAAAAATGTGTCCGCCATAATGTCGCAGTCGCAATAAAAATCGCTGATCGCCATTACTAGTAAATAAATTATTAATAAAAATACCATAAAATTATCCCCTATTTTGTAAACGCTATAACTTTTGCGCAAACCAATCAATAAACGCTTATTGCGATTTTTTTTATTTTTTTTTACCAAAAATATGTAGAAGAATACGTATCGGCCTAAACTGAGGGAAAAAATGTTTTTTTATATATTTCTGGGGGATATTTATTATAACAAAAAGTTAAAAATAATGCTTTTTTTTTCAAACTTGTCGCTCTATTTTTGTTTATAGCGCAAAACAAACCAATGCAGGGGTGATCAAATATCACCATAAGAAAGCTCTATATGTGGAGACGTCGCACCACCGCGCAATTGTCAGTTAAATGGACGCAGTGCAGAATCGCAAAAAGTGGTCTGGTCTTAAGCCAGCAAAATGGTCCGGGGCTGAAGTGGTTAACAGTGTCTTTCAGCGATCACATAACTCTATTTGGCATGTAATTTTTTTGGAGGGGGAGTGGGGGCTTCGTTAGGAGGGAGACTTCCTGTCCCACTTCCTCCTTCCGCCCAGGGACCGCCAAGGCGACTCCTCCTTTTGCCTTAGGCGGCCCCTCCCTCTAGGCGATCTCCTGGGACACGTGACGGGTCCCAGGAAATCGCCTGTCCACACCGGGAGCAGAGCACGACTTGTGCATGCGACATGTGTGCCCGGCCATGAAGGCTAAAGCTGTAATGGTGTGGCAATGGAGGCGCCGGTGGAGAGGAGAGGGAGAGTGTCTGTTAAAAGTCAGCAACTAAACTTTTTGTAGCTGCTGACTTTAAATAAACCTAAAAAGCCTGGAACTCCGCTTTAAGATCCAATGCAGAATAATGACCCCAGCCTAGAAAAAAATAAAATACATCTGGTGTAGTAATTTCATTTTACACGTACAGCACCATCTGCTGGCCTAAATCTGGCCATACACTATGCAAATTTCTGTCAGTTCATCGCCACCCTCCCAACCCACATCCTTTCAGTCTAATACAACTGCTGTTAGCCAGCAGTGGCAGCTGTCAGAATACCCTATCTAAATATAATAGGTGTATTAGGAAATTCATCTATTCACACTGAAGGAAGAAAGAGTGTACGGCCTGCTTAAATCTAGTATTGTGTCACAATTTTCTATGAGAACGACTGGTTGCCTAACAAGCTATTACTGTTTACAAGGCAGGTGTGGGAGGTGATATTTACAGTATATGTTTTTGTTCACTTGTTTGAATAGAGGTAAATTGAGGACTCAGCAGTAACTAAATTCAACTTCGCCATAAAAGTTTTTCTTTCTTTTTCATACAGTCTGAGACCAATATTCTCAGTCGGTTGAATTCGTACAATCTGGAAAATTTTGGCCGTTTGGTGTCAAGTGTTATAGAAAATTCTTGGCCAAAGGATAACCAAGGAAAACATGTAAAAGAAAGTGATGGAATTTTACAGCACTTGCTAACATGGCCCGATGCAACGTACATATTTAAGCTTTATGGTAAGTGTAACTTGGCTACTTTTACAAATTTATGAGTTAAAGGATTAGTGCATTTTAAATAAAAGGGCACTCATCCTTTTTGCCCCTTGTTACTTAAAGTACCCCACCCTTAATCTCCCCACGTGCATATTTTCAATGGCATTACCTGACATATTGTTTACATCCTTTTGGGGAAATTCTTTCCTATTCTGTCTGCACCTGTTCAGTAGATCCCCAGTTGACTTGTATGGAGCCATCTCCTGAGGCCAGAGATGTTAGGGATACCCCACGGACATGGGCGTCCGCAGGTAGGGGCAAGGGGGGTCAAGTGCCCCCCCCTGGAATCAGGGATGAGATCTTAAATTCAACACAGTTCCATCCCTATCGGGGTGCGGGCAGCCCACACCGATGTGCAACCCGCCAGTGGGGTGACACCATCAAGGTTCTGCCAAGCCCCCTATCAGTGTAGCGTGACTGCAGGCTCTTTTCCATGCTCAGTCCAGCAGAGAACTCGGCAGCGGTGCTATCAGGTTTACCCAGGTCACCCCCTCCTTTCTCCTGTCAGGGAGAAGAGACAACGGCTCTCACCAGGTTCCTCGCCCAGCTTCCGGCCCGCTCTATTCCTTCCCTATTGGCCATAACTGTTCCTGCCCGCTCTGTTCCTTCCCTATTGGCCATAACTGAGGGACAATCAAAAGAGACTAGGAGAGGAGAGAATCATATGACATGTAGTCCCAAAGATTGGTGGCCCCATTTTCCACAGGGAGGAGGATACAGCTTGATCGAGAGATTGAGAGACTGTAGCCTGAGAAAAAAGCTGAGGGAGAGGGTGCTACAGGAAAAAGAACAAGGATTGTGCTGGGCAGAAGCCAGAGAGAGAGAGCCACGCTGCCCAGCGCCACCAGAGAGAGAACTACACTGCCCCATGCCACCAGAGAGAGCCATGCTGTCCAGCACCACCAGAGAGAGCCATGCTGTCCAGCACCACCAGAGAGAGCCATGCTGCCCAGCACCACCAGAGAGAGAAAGACTGAGTCACTGCCAGGGTACATACATGCTACACTACTGACCAGAGTCGCCCCCGTGGCGCGCGAGCGATCTTCCAGCCGGAGGGATCACTGGTGTTATTATCCATTACCTATCCTAGGGATTGTACTAAGTCTGCAGTCTCTGACCATGATAATCTGATAATGACATTGTCGAAAAGGGGTGGCGCATGGGTGACCCTAAAATTATGCCCCCCCTTGAAAAAAGTTCTGCGGACGCCCATGCCCACGGACCCATAGAAATCTATTGGAAAGCTATTACCTAGGAGTGGGCAGCATATTAAAGATTTTCTGTGAAGTTTTTGAAGTAGTACTAAACCCAAAACCAATTCAATATATTCTGCATTTCTTTGGGGAACGAAAAGGTAGGTATTCCTTGGAAAAGGATTGAGAAGGATAAATGTTTTTAAATCCATCTTTATCTTCACACACATTTTAGTGTAACTTTCATTCAGAAAACACAGTTGCTGTAGGTGATCTGTATAATTAGCAGGGGTTTTGGCAAACTCTACTATATATTTATGTTTTTTTGTTCTGATCAAATATCTGTGTGTTTCACCATGTCCTCTCTGACTGTTTGCTGAAAGGAAGGATCTGGTTTTATCACAATCACCTCAGCATATCTCAGTGTTCCTATAAGAAAAGCTTTAAAGGGCCCCACATTTCTGGACTTCAGCTTTAACACTACTCTATTCTAATAGAAATATAGAATCTTCTGGAGGTAAAGTGTGTACCAGGTGGCTCAGGTAAAGTAAATGAAGTTAAATGTTTCTCAAGCCAAAACATTATATGTTTTGGCTTGATTGTTTAGTACAGGACATAGGCAACTTATTCATATGCCATGGGTTATAGGCTCATAACATCAAGTGATTGGACACTGACAAGCTTTTAGGACTGTCTCACACTTTGATACCCTTATAAGGTACTCAGGTGCCCGCTCCTTTCATCACAAGAGTTTATTGCAGAGCGGTCTACACCAAAGTCTTACTATGAGTACATGCTTACCTCATCTCCCGCACTGTACCCCACAGGAGAATACCCCACTTGTATCTATTACAGAGACCATGTGAAAGAAAGCCGACTCAGAACAGCACATAAAGATTCTCTATGCCAAAGATCCGCACAACACTCATCCTCAGAGTGATGATGTATCCTTTGTACCGCAGTAGGAACTGATCTTAAAACCGTGTCAGCATCTGCTTCTAGCTTTATTTCAGGCACACAGCAAGCGACCTATTTGACAAAAGCAAAGTTTTCTGCATCTATATCACTATGAAAAACATGTTACTGTGTCTGGTGAAGATGTTCCATCTTTTAGGCTAGGTACACACTACTGCCAGGTGTGGCTCGCAGCAGGGGTCCGGTGCGTTCCTGTTCTCCGTTTCAGGGACGAATCGGGGCTGAATTTTTCCCATTAAACCCGCATCCAATTTACACTAGTGTGAACCCAGCCTTAAAGCAGCATTCCACCGAAATTTGTTTCTTTTTAAATCGGCAGCTACAAATACTGCAGCTGCTGACTTTTAAAATATGGACACTTACCCGTCCAGGGCGTCCGCAATGTCCTCACCCGAAGCCGATCTGTCCCTTGGCTCTCGAGTGGAGATGCGGCCATCTTTGGTAAGGTAATCAGGAAGTGAAGCCTTGCGGCTTCACAGCCTGGTTCCTTATTGCGGGTCCTCACTGGTCGTTGCTGTCTTCTGGGACTTCTGTGTCTCCCAGAAGACAGCTCGGGGGGAAGGAGGAGGGGCCAGACATGACAAACTTGTCTTGCACACACAGTCACACAAATGTTGACAGAAATTCCGAACATCAAGAACGTGGTGACGTACAACACATACGACGAGTTGAGAAAAATTAGGTTCAATAGCCAGTGTGGCTCTTCTGCTTGATTCCAAGCATGCCTGGAATTTTATGCATCCGAATTGTGTACACACGATCCGAATTTCCGACAACGGATTTTGTTGTTGGAAAATTTGAGATCCAGATCTCAAATTTTCTTTGTTGGAAATTCCAATGGAGCCTGCACACGGTCGAAATTTCCGACAACAAGCTCCCATCGAACATTTGTTGTCGGAAATTCCGACAGTGTGTACGCGGCATTACAGTGGGAAAATATACTTTCTTCACTACAACTAGAAGATTCTTACAACAGAATTGGAGCTCAGATCTATTTGGTTGTCCCTCAAGCAGTGGCAGTCAGACAATGCCACCAAAATGAGCACTTGTCAGCTTTCTTTCAGAAGGAGCGGTGTAATTTTTTCCCTGAGCCGCTCCTTGCTCTAGCTGCCACAGCTTCTTTACACGGAGTGTGTTATTTTGTCCAGCTGGCTGACTTCTCAGTACCAGAAGAGTCTTCTGCAATCACACAGATGGACTTAAAGCGGAGGTCCACCCTAAAATGGACCTCCGCTCATCGGAATCCCCCCCCCCTCCGGCGCCACAATCGGCACCTTTCAGGGGGGAGGGGGGTGCAGTTACCTGGATAATCCAGGTAACTGCACCCACTTCCGGGCTAGCTCTCTGCGGAAAGGGGCGTATGTTACGCCCCTTTCCGCAAGCGCCCGCCCCCTTCAGCAAGTGCCCCGCTGCCTGCTGGGAAACACACAGCTCTCAGAGGCAGCGGGGACCGTCCGGATTGCGCCGCGCGGCTCGCGCATGCGCAGTAGGGAACCGGGAAATGAAGCCGAAAGGCTCCATTTCCTGATTCCCATACCCAAGATGGCGGCGGCACGAGCGAGCGATCGGCTTCGGGTGCCGACATCGCGGGCGCGCTGGACAGGTAAGTGTCACTATTTAAAAGTCAGCAGCTGCAGTATTTGTAGCTGCTGGCTTTAAAAAAAAAAAACGCGGAGTCCCGGTGGACTCCCGCTTTAAATCATTCCTCCAGACTGTGCAATAATTCTTACAGGTGCTTTAACTTTTTATCGTATGTGAGTGCATTGCTTTATGTGCATTTATTATTTTTTTTCCTAAGTAGCCTGTAGAGCATTGCACCCGTGATCAACAGATCGTGCGTGCAATGTCAGGCTCCCGCAGACTTTCAGAATAGCTGTCTACCTGTACTTCTTAGCCCTTGTACACACGGTCGGACATTCAGACAACCAAATCCGTCGGATTTTGTCCAAAACTGTTGCATACACATGGTCGGACAAAATCCGATCGTTCAGAACGTGATGACGTTATTTCGTTACGACGGGACTACGTTCAGGCTAGTAGCCAATAGCTTTGGTCTAGGAATTTGATCTGAGCATGCGTGGCACATTGCCCGATCGAAATTCTCTACACATGATCGGACAAGGTCCGATGGGATCATGTCGGAAAAGTTGGAAAACTTGGTCCGTCGGATACTCCAACGGAAACAGTCCGATGAAGACCACACACAGTCGGATTGTCCGACAAAACGGTCCAATCGGACACATTCCAACCGTGTGTGCAAGGGCTTAAGCCTTAAGGGCAGACAGTCACTTGAAAGCAGGAAGAATAATGAACCATGAGAGCGCTCACCAGAACCCTCATAGTTCATTGAGAACTACAAGCCATCAAACGCAATGGCTGACGGTACTTGTAGTCTATTCATTCACAAAAAACTGCGGCCGCGTGGGTGGAGCCCCGCATACTCATGCTGTTTTCAAATTGTCACAGAGGCTGCGGGGAGAGGATACTCTGCCCGCTGTCATGGGGGGGGGCAGGGGGGAGGAGATACAAATGTGGGTGTAACATGCTGTAAAGTTAAACTTCTCCTTTAAAGGATTTACTGCACAAGGTCTGTACACTTTTTCTTTTTTCGTTTTCCTTAGTCTGTTTCACTCCCTGGTAACATTGGGGAAGCAGAAAGCCCCTTTGAGCAGTTTACCTTTTTGTCTGATTTGCATCAAGTACAACTTGAATTTACCTTTTTGGAAAGGATTACTGTCGACATTTTTGCAATTTTGCACCCTCGGAAAGTGTGTGTGTGCGTGTGCGCGTGTGTGTGTGTGTGTGTATGTATATATGTACATATATATTATAATGCCATCACGGTGGCGCATATCAACCATCAAGGTGGCATGAGAGGCTGCTTTAAAGGCTGCAAACCAGATTCACCAATGAACATAAACTCATTCTCCCTCAATTTCTGTGATCCACTTTCGAAGAGTGGACAACTGGCATGCGGATTATCTCAGCCACCACCGCATGGGCCAAGGGGAATGGACTATTCATCTACATGTTTCCAATCTGATATGCCAAAAAGGGCGACTCTGGATGTGGACATTCTAGCTTTCAGATACAACAACATGCTATTTCTGTATCCAGATCCAGAAACCCCCTAGCTCTGGTTTTGGGTGCTCTGGTTATCTACTGGTCTCAGTTTAGGCTTATTTACGCTTTCCCTCCACCGAGCATTCTGCCTTGCCTGCTCCACAAAATAGAACAAAAGAAGAACACAGTGATTTATCTAGCACTGAACTGGCCCAAAAGAACCTGGTACACAGACTTCTCACATACTGTAAGACCCCTGGCCTCTTCTAACAGATCAAATCTGCTATCACACAGGTAGAGGGGTCTAGATGAGTCTATGATTACTACCTTGTTGAAAGCAAGAAAAGCCACATCCAGGAAGATCTGTTGCACAGTGAGTTCAATCCTAGAGATTAATAGTAAACTCAAATGTGCAGCTTGTAAAAGGTTATTAAACAAACCATTATATCCTGTGTGATAAAGTAAATCCAGTTAATATACACACAAGTGAATAATAACATAAAAAGGTGTGTGTGTGTGTGTATATACAGTGTAAATATAAATTATATATATTCGTATTTATCGGCGTATAACATGCACCCCAAGTTTAGGAGGGAATTTTAAGGAAAAAAACTTACATTTAAATGCCCATCAATGCAGCCTTATCAGTGTCCATCTGAAGCCTTGTCAGTGTCATTTGCAGCTTTGTCATGCAGCCTTGTCCATCATTGCAGCCTTGTCCATCATTGCAGCCCTTTTAAAAATCTCGGCGGCGCTCGGTAGTTCTCGGCCGCCTTTGGCCGTTCTCGTTTGGCTTTTGGCCACCTTCGGCTGTTCTTGTTGGCTTTTGCCCGCCTTTGGCCCTTCTCGTCTGCTTTTGGCCACCTTTGGCCCTTCTCCTCAGCTTTCGGCCTCTCTCGGCTGTTCTCGGAAAGCCGCCAAGACGGGGCGAAGGCAGCTGAAAGCCACCCAGAGGCTTCAAAATGGTGGAGGATCGGCGTATAACACGCACCCACGATTTTCCCCTGATTTTAAGTGGAAAAATGTGCGTATTATACGCCGATAAATGGGGTATGTGTGTGTATATATATATATATAATATTCTGTATATTTAAAATTCTATTCATGCCATACATGGGTCCATTAAAGTCCAAAGGTGTATCCTTGTGACAATCCACAATACTTTTAGCCCTGAACATCTAATGAAGTCCAGCCCTGGGACATAACACATAAGGTTCTCTTCCACAATCTGTGGTGTTGGCAGTATTGACAGTTTTAAAAGACTTGTGAACACAATATACAGGGATATGGGAAATGATGATGGACATGAACACACATACACCAATTACACAGGTTGGGCTGGATGGAATAGTGTCTTTATTCAACCTTACCAACTATGAAACTATAAGGTGAAGCTTGCCTTATGACCTCATGCTACACAAGGCTGTTTTTTGCTAGACTTTGGGAGTCTGGAAATCATCGGTTTTGCTTTCTTCTGATGCCGGTTTACATTGAGGGAATTGTGATTAACCTTTTGACCTCTAAAATGAATGTAACCTGTGGGCTGAATTCACACTATAATGGGCAGCTGTCAGGTGCTTTAACAGCTGTGGTAGGGGGAAGTGTGGTATGCCTTTGAGCTCCCTTTTTTTGGTTTGTACAATCTTCAAAGTGTACAAAATGTACACCTTATTCATGGCACTGTACAAAATGTACTATACAAAATGCTCTGTGCTGCTGTATAGTGCTATGCGATTCTGTATGGTGCGCTGCGATAAAATGCAGCATGTCTTTTATCGCAGAACACTGCAGAACACTGCAGTGCAGCCCTAGGCTGCATTGCAGTGTGAATGGAACACATAGGAAACAATTGTCTCCTGTGTGTCATTGCGTTGACAGCCATCCCTTGCACCAGAGCAGGAACTGGCTCTAACTTGGATATTTGCATTCAATTCTAGCTCTTTCAGGCATACAACAAGCAACCTACTTGACAATCAGAATTTTCTACGTATTTGTCAGGATTCCTTGCACAAATAATTGCTTTAATATAGCCATCTTTGCCCAGGGCTGAAAAAATGCATCACCTATTCTTGTTTCTCTGCCTGAGTTAAGTTCTGATTTGCCAGAAGAGGCAGGCACTGAAGGAGGCCATTGGAGCAATAATGGAGGAAGCTGCAGAAGATTTTTCTTCTCCAGAATGTTGCTATATTTAAGATTAAGCTTCACACAACATGCTTGCAAATATTGAAAAGCTCATTGCTGCCATCCACAAGAGCCTTGTGGAGTTTGATTCTCCTTTGTCTCGCTCTGCCCATTTGGGTACAAAAAGACCTGTAAAATCTTTTGCTACATTACGTGTTAATGAGCATTTAGAATGTGCAGTTGGTGACAATTGGAATGCTCCAGACAGGATTTTTACTACCCCCAAAATCTTTCTGAACTCTATCCAGTAGAAAAAGAGTTCACAAAGAAATGGTCTATTCCAGTAGTTGATCCTGCTGTCACAGATTTAAACAAACATCTCTCTGTGCCTATTAAAAATGTGCCTTCTTCTATGTGCCTTCTTTATCTCGCTGTGGCTCAACGCGGTGGAGGGTATAAACACCTTAGAAGACCTGGTGCTCTCTGCTCACAACAGGAAAGAATGATAATCTAAAATGTGGACACACTAGAACATACTTTTGTATTCTAAAGAGGGAAAGGCGCTACTGGAGACCTGCCCTGGAGAATGAACCTGCCCAACCTTACTCTATTGTCCTGCCAAAGCCAGTATAACACCCTCCTGCCCCCACCCCCCCTTTTTCTACTTTTTCTCCCCTTATCCTTTCCCCAATATCTTTTCCTTTCTGCTACAGAGAGAAAATCAGGAGGTATCCTACCCACAACTAAACTATAGCACTTAAGAGAGCCGTATAGCAGTGAGGAATTTACACCTGGCTTATATTGTATTATGATACCGAGGTCGAATATGATCACCTTCTGAATGGTATGATGCTCTCTAAGCGGCTGAATTCTGGACTTGATGTGGTCTGATTTTATCAACATGGACTTCCCTGCTAGTCCTCAGTCGATTTTTTTTTTTCCATAGTTTTTTCATGCATACTTTGATGTCGCTATTTTGCACATGATTTGCACCACTATGTTTGTAATTCACGATTCCATGTGGTTTGTTGGATGCTACTTACCTAAATAAAGAATTAAAAGTGCCTTCTTTCAAACATTCTGACACTTTTAAAAGCTCCCTCTACTCTTGCAGGCCCATCACTGTAACCATCTCTTGCTGCAACTTCATCATGTCAAACTACAGCTAACTGGACTAGGGCAATAAACGGCCAACATGACCCTAGTTTTCAAAATCACACTTTAACAGAGCTATTAAAGCAGCTATCTTTTGTTCTGCTTGTTCTTCTTGGATGTCCTAGAACATGAAATAAGACGAACTTCCAGAATGTCTCTAATCTTTTTTTTTTCCCCTGCGCAGAATCTTATGGCTGAAAGCCTGGACAGCTGAAGCTGCCTGTGAAAGGGCCTCAAGCATATGCCTTTTAAGGCAGACCTCTGTTTGCAGAAGCACTTGACCCATTTATCAAGGATGTCACAGGACGGAAGGTTTTACTTCCACAGAAGACCTCCAAAACCCCATCCTCAGGAGTCTCCAACTCCAGAGTGTCTCTACCCAGGTTTCAACTTCAAAACCTTCAAAAGTTCAATCCTTCCTTTCGACACAAGGCTGGGACCACAAAGCTCAGCAACTCCTTCTTAATGGCCCTCTGCCAATGAAAGAGCACTCGCACTCTTTTACAGTTTGCCTCTCTCTGGATAACAGAGCTGTTCAGATGTGTGGGTTCAATCGGTTTGAAAGGGGTACAAAATAGAGTTCAGAATTCTAACTCATTATTTTTTCTTCTCTGAAATCAACTACAATCTGACCAAGGACAGTCATATTTGCAGAATGCCTAAACCATCTCTTGTTCCAGGGAGTTCGTGTGCCAGTATCTCAACAAGTTTAAAGGATTTAATTGAATCTACTTTATGGTAACATAATCCAGCAGGAAAGGGAGGGGGGTAGGTACCCACCCTATTCTGGACTTAAAATAAAACCACAAATACCACCAAATTACAGAATTTAAGGATCGGCAAGGTCGGTAATTACCTTTCTGAGACAAGGGGAATACATGGCATCTTTTGACCTCCAAGATGCTTACCTGCATGTCCCTATTAATCCACCCGATCAGCACTTTTTGCACTAGCAGAAAGTCAACTCCATTTTCCCGCTCTACTGGTTGGCCTATGTTCTATGCCCAGGGTTTTCACACAGCTCTTACCACTCCTTCTTGTCCTTCTTGGATATGCAGGTCACATGCCGCGTACACACTACTGGACTTTTCGACAGAAAAGGTCAGACGGAACGAATCCGTCCGACAATTCAATCATGTGTGGGCTCCATCGGACCTTTGCTGTCATAAAATCTGACGGACTTTAGAAATAGAATATGTTTCAAATTTTCTTTATCATACATCACGGGACACAGAGCATTATTCATGACTATCTGGGTTACACGCTACCTCTAAATGATTGGACACGGGCAACCAACAGCAAGAGGGTTCCTCCCATATAACCCCTCCCATACGGGAATTACCTCAGTTTTTTCGACAGTGCCTTCAGGCTATGGTCACGAACATTAAAGCTCTTAGATTTTCTTCAATTAAGCGTTCCAGTGAGGTTGTTATAATCGGATCCGTTTGGATGGCACAAAGCTAAAAGGAATGGTACCCGAGCCTCGATGCAAGAACAAGGTTTTGCTTCTAATGTGTCTTATTGGCACTGGACCCTTGGATAGTGGTATTCTGGTCATTAATTTGCCCAAGATAAACCCAAAAGGGTGCTTTACAGGCCCAAGGGTGTGGACCCCAAGATGGGGGACCCGGTCCTTGAAGGTCCACAGTGGCACTACCCGCCGTGATGGGGGAAGATTGGGCCTGTTATTTCAGGTCCTGCAGCGTGGACTGGTGAGTACTCCCTCTGGGATTGCTGTGTTCTCCTCTCTTACTGTGTCCTCTCTCAAGCTGTTACAGAATGTCTCCATGCTGTGTGTTTTATTTACGATGTGTGTGCCTTCTGGGAAGACGCCGGTGCCGTATGAACGCGTGCATGCGGCGTTGCCATTCGATCGTGCGTCGTTGAGGTGATTTCGCTTCGTATGGTCGGAGGTCTTCAGGCGTGCATGCGCCATGTTTTGGCACCATTTGCAGTGTACGTTCGGATTCCACGCCCACTGCACGGATCATTGGCGCCATCTAGAACCTTTAAAGGATGCAGTTTACCTGGTGTGCGTGGTGGACACATAGAGCTTGCTGGACACGTGAGTCTACAGGTTTTTGGACACAGTTGCATCAGGTTAATGGGGACGGTGTTAAAACTGTAATAGCTGCTGTATACTGGATTACAGTTAGAAGCTCAGAGGGAGTACTGTCTTCCCATACTTGTAAGCAATGTCTTCCCGGAAAAGAGGAACAGGGAGCAAGACCAATACAGGGTTAAAGTGGAAGTAAACCCTTCTATTGTTTTCAGTCAATGAAGCTGCCATCTTGGCCTCTAATGATTCTTCAACTTCCATAATGCTGCACATGTGATCAGTTATGAAACCAGCCATTGGATGGTTTGAAAGTTTGGTTGAGAGCACAACCAATGTGAAAGTTAGCATTTCCGGCATGCTGGGAATGTAAGTGTTTTTTGAAACTGGGTTTACTACCGCTTTAAGAGTACCTCCTTTAAAACCAGGAGATCAAACTCTTGAGGATATTATCCCAGCTTCCCCTGAAGGTCCTGCGGCTTCCGGCCTAACTGAGCCGTTGCATTTGTCAGGCATCGTGGCCATGGCTGGTGCCCCGCTTCAGCTTATGTTACTAAAGATGATTTGGCATCTGCCTTAGCTAGCCTTGTAGGTAAAATAGCGGATATGATTGCCTCAGTAGCACAAGCAGGGAGAAAATGTAACGGATCTCCCTCTCCAGAGCCTGATCCTGATGGTGAGTCATCTGAACATCAGAACTCTAATAACCAGGCAGGGGCAGGGGACCCAGAGCCAGAGTGGCAGGAGGATCTGGTCACAAAGGATCGGGAAGAGGGAGAAGCTGAGTACTCCTCAATGGGGAAGTCTAGCTCGTTCTCAGCCTCCCATTCCCAAAAATTATTTGTCCAATCTCTGACAGAGATGGTTCGAGTTGGGTTTAAATTACCCCCAGTTCAGGAGACTGGACCCTCCTGTTCTACTTTGGGTTCTCTTCGACCTCAGCAGGGTTCCCAGGCATTTCCTGTGCATCCGTTATTAGAACAGGTGATCTATGTGGATTGTGATCATCCTGACAGGATATATTTACCTCCAAAAAGGTTTCCCCTCTTATATCCTATGGAGGAGAAATTCAAAAAGAAGTGGGGTACACCTCTGGTGGATGCCGCCATTTCCTCAGTAAATAAAAATTTAACCTGCCCAGTGGATAACGCCCAGGTATTTAAGGACCCAGCCGATAAAAAGCTTGAATCCTTGCTAAAGGCCTCCTTTGCAGTAGCTGGTTCAGCCAGCGGTAGCAGCTATTGGCATCTGCCAGTCCTTAAAGAATCGTGTTAAAAGGTCTCCTTGTCAAGGAGAAACTACCGAGGAGTTATCGGAGCTCCCTCACGCCTTGTGCTTTGCAGTAGATGCATTAAAAGATTCGATCCAGCAGATGTCTCGCTGTGCACTTCTGTCTGTGCATATGCGCAGGGTCTTGTGGCTAAAGAGCTGGTCGGCCGAAACACCATGCAAAAAGCTTCTTGCAGCTTTTCCCTTTCATGGTGAACGCCTGTTTGGCGAAGATCTGGATAGGTTTATCCAAAAGATCTCAGGTGGGAAAAGTGCTTTGCTCCCTGTTAATAGGAAAAATAAGCAACCCTCCTTTAAGATTCCCTGTGCTCCAGGACCTAGTTCTTCTTCTCCCAATCAGTATCGACAGCCTCAGCAGTCCGGTTTAAAAAAACGCAGGGTCAGAGAAAACCCTGGACTCAAAGGCCAACCAAGCCCAGTTCCAAGTATGTGAAGGGACGCCCCCGATCTTACGGGTGGGGGGAAAACTTCGGCTGTTTTTGGATGCTTGGGAAAAACTGGTTCAGGACAAGTGGGTCATTTCCATCATAACGTCAGGTTATAGGATAGAGTTTCGGGAGTTTCCTCCAACTCGGTTCCTGAGCTCAAGGGTTCCGGTGGAACCAGAGAAAAAGAAATGTCTGCTCCTAGCCTTAGAGCGTCTGCAAAAGCAGGGAGTAATCATCAAGGTCCCACGTGGGGTTTACTCAAACCTTTTCACCGTGCCGAAACCAAATGGGGAAGTAAGGCCCATTTTGGACCTCAAGTCTCTCAATCTTTTCCTAAGCATCCCTAAAAAAGGGGTATTACTTGACGTCCATAGATATCAAGGACGCATACCTTCATGTGCCCATCTACATGCCGCTTTAACGTTTTCTGCATTTCGTGGTAAAAGGGCGCCATTTCCAGTTCGTCGCATTGCCGTTTGGTTTAGCAACGGCCCTTCGGGTCTTCACAAAGATTCTGGCTCCTGTGCTGGCAGTCCTAAGATCCCAGGGAATTGCTGTGGTGGGATATCTGGACGATCTTCTCTTGAAGGATCAATCTCATCCCGTCCTGGTCCAAAACATCTTAAGGACCGTTCAGATTTTACAACACCTAGGCTGGATTCTGAATGTAAACAAATCAACCCTTCATCCTACTCAAGTATTGATGTACTTGGGCCTAAACTTGGACACCGTCCGAGAAAAGGTGTTTCTACCCCCTATAAGGATCAACTCCATAGTGGAGCTTGTCCAGAAGGTGAAAAAAGAAGAAAAACCATCTGTTCGGCTTTGTATGAGGTTACTGGGCAAGATGGTGTCATCTTTCAATACAGTCCCATATGCTAAATTCCACTCCAGATTGTTCCAGAACAACATTTTAAGAGCCTGGAACAAAACCACTCAAACTTTGGATCATCCTATGGTTCTGTCCCCACAGACTCTACGGAGCCTATTTTGGTGGTCAAAAACCAGCAATTTAAAGGTCAGGAAATCCTTTCCACCAGTGGCCTGGAAAACACAGACGCCAGCCATCTGGGCTGGGGAGCAGTTCTGGAGGAAGCATCGGTCCAGGGGCAGTGGTCTCAAGCAGAAAAGACCTTGCCCATCAATCTCTTGGAGATTCAGGCAGCACGGCTAGCTCTCTGTTTCTGGACGACCAGGCTGCAGGGTCTTCCGATCCGAGTTCAAACCGACAATTCTACAGTGGTCACTTATATCAACCACCAGGGGGGCACCAAGAGTCCAAGGGCTCAGAAAGAGTTGGATCACATATTGAGGTGGGCAGAAAGGCATGTGCTATTTCTGTCGGCAGTATTCATACCCGGGGTGGACAATTGGCAGGCGGACTATTTAAGTCCACAAAAGTTGTTACCAGGGGAATGGTCCCTTCATCCCGAGGTCTTTCTCAAGATTTGTCAGCATTGGGGGACCCCGGATGTGGATCTCCTAGCAGCCAGGTTCAATGGCAAGCTGGACAAATTTATGTCCAGAACCAACGATCCTCTTGCAGTCGGGACGGACACATTGGTGGCTCCTTGGCACTGGTATTCTCTGCTGTACACCTTTCCTCCAATCCAAATTCTGCCGCATCTGCTACGCAGGATACAGGAGGAACTAAGGCCGGTAATCCTGATAGCCCCAGCCTGGTCCAGAAGATCCTGGTACACGAAAATTGTGAAATTGGCAGTAGGGGACCCGTTGCTTCTTCCGTTCCGTCCAGATCTGTTGTCCCAAGGATCCATATTCCATCCTGCTTTATGGTCGCTGAATTTGACGGCCTGGCTATTGAGGCCAGGGTATTAAAGGACCGCAGGGTCAGAGGTGCAGCCTTGTCCACTTTGATAAATGCTAGTAAGCCAGTTTCTAGGGCCATTTACTACAGGGTTTGGAAAGCATATATTTCCTGGTGTGAAGGGAATGGTTGGAACCCTCGTAAATATACGATTGGTAAAGTCCTTGCTTTTCTTCAGGCAGGAGTGTGCTTAACCACTTGCCGACCGCCGCACGACGATATACGTCGGCAGAATGGCACGGGCAGGCATATGGGCGTATATATAAGTCCCTGCCTGCCCGCGGGTGGGGGGCCCGATCGGGCCCCCCCCCGGTGCCTGCGGCGGTCGGCATTCCGTCGAGAGCGATCCGGGATGAGGGGGCGGCCATTCATTCATGGCCACCCCCTCGCGATCGCTCTCGACGAATGGAAATCCCCGGTGACATCACTTCCTCTCCTGTAATGTAAACACAGGAGAGGAAGTGATGTATTCTCTCCTCCGTGTCGGTAGTTTTCGTTCCGACACGGAGGAGAGCGGATCGGTGAGTTGCACCAACACTCTACACACACAGTAGAACATGCCAGGCACACTCACACCCCCCCTTTACCCCCCGATCACCCCCCCAATTACCCCTGCCCCCCAGTCACAGTGACACCAATGTCATTTTTTTTTTTTTTTTTTTTTTTTTTGCATTGGTGTCATTTGTGACTGTAATAACTGTTAGGGCAGTTAGAGTTAGCCCCCTTTAGTTCTAATGTGCCCCCCTAACCCCCCCCAATAAAGGTTTAACCCCGTGATCACCCCCCGTCGCCAGTGTCACTAAGGCTGGGTTCACATTGCAGCGGTTTATGAGAACGAATGTGATTCGCACCGCACTGCAGTGCAAATCACATCCGATCTCTGTGCGATTCGAGTTCAGCCATTCGCCGCACCCGCCGCACCCGCCACACCCGCCGCACCCGCCGCAAATTCGCACGGGACCCTTTTTTTGGCCCGCAGCAGAATCGGATCGCATGGGTGTTCACACCATGCGATCCGAGTTTGCAGATCGCACTGCGATATGCGAACTGATCTGGGGGTGTCAGTAACATTTCACTGACACTCCCAGCAGTTCGCATAGGGCAGTGTGAACTGCCGCCGGGAGGCATGCGATGCGGGAACCCGCCGCGGATTCGCGGCGTTTCCGCATCGCTCCAGTGTGAACCCAGCCTAATAAGCGATCATTTTTCTGATCGCCGTATTAGTGTCACAGGTGACGCTAGTTAGGCAGGTAGGTATTTAGGTTCGCCGCAGCTTTTTATAGCGCCAGGGACCCCCATATACTACCGCATAAAGCCCCCTGATTGCCCCCTAGTTAACCCTTTCACCTGTGATCACCATATAACTGTTACAGGTGACGCTGGTTGGTTAGTTATTTTTTTATAGTTTCAGGGCACCCGCCATTTATTACCTAATAAAGGTTTAACCCCCTGATCACCCGGCGGGTGTCATTTGTGACTAATAACTGTTAGGGCAGTTAGGGTTAGCCCCCTTTAGTTCTAAGGTACCCCCCTAACCCCCCCAATAAAGGTTTAACCCCGTGATCACCCCCCGTCGCCAGTGTCACTAAGGCTGGGTTCACATTGCAGCGGTTTGAGAACGGATGTGATTCGCACCGCACTGCAGTGCAAATCACATCCGATCTCTGTGCGATTCGAGTTCAGCCATTCGCCGCACCCGCCGCACCCGCCGCAAATTCGCACGGGACCCTTTTTTTGGCCCGCAGCAGAATCGGATCGCATGGGTGTTCACACCATGCGATCCGAGTTTGCAGATCGCACTGCGATATGCGAACTGATCTGGGGGTGTCAGTAACATTTCACTGACACTCCCAGCAGTTCGCATAGGGCAGTGTGAACTGCCGCCGGGAGGCATGCGATGCGGGAACCCGCCGCGCATTCGTGGCGTTCCCGCATCGCTCCAGTGTGAACCCAGCCTAATAAGCGATCATTTTTCTGATCGCTGTATTAGTGTCACAGGTGACGCTAGTTAGGCAGGTAGGTATTTAGGTTCGCCGCAGCTTTTTATAGCGCCAGGGACCCCCATATACTACCGCATAAAGCCCCCTGATTGCCCCCTAGTTAACCCTTTCACCAGTGATCACCATATAACTGTTACAGGTGACGCTGGTTGGTTAGTTATTTTTTTATAGTTTCAGGGCACCCGCCATTTATTACCTAGTCTCACTAGTGTACCCCTAAATTTAGGGGTGTCTACTTTCCAAAATGGGGTCATTTGGGGGGGGTTTGTGCCATCTTGGCATTTTATGGCCTTCAAAACTGTAACGCCCTTAGAAAGCCTGAAGGCGGTGCTTGGTTTTCGGGGCCCCGTACGCGGCTAGGCTCCCAAAAAGTCCCACATATGTGGTATCCCCGTACTCAGGAGAAGCAGCAGAATTTATTTTGGGGTGTCATTTCACATATGCCCATGGCATGCGTGAGCAATATATCATTTAGTGACAACTTTGTGAAAAAAAAAAAAAAAAAAAAAGTTTGTAATTTTCCCGCAACTTGTGGCAAAATATAAAATATTCCATGGACTCAACATGCCTCTCAGCAAATAGCTTGGGGTGTCTACTTTCTAAAATGGGGTCATTTGTGGGGGTTTTGTGCCATCTTGGCATTTTATGGCCTTCAAAACTGTAATAGGTAGTGAGAAGTGAACTCAAAAATGTACGCCCTTAGAAAGCCTGAAGGCGGTGCTTGGTTTTCGGGGCCCCGTACGCGGCTAGGCTCCCAAAAAGTCCCACATATGTGGTATCCCCGTACTCAGGAGAAGCAGCAGAATTTATTTTGGGGTGTCATTTCACATATGCCCATGGCATGTGTGAGCAATATATCATTTAGTGACAACTTTGTGAAAAAAAAAAAAAAAAAAAAAAAGTTTGTAATTTTCCCGCAACTTGTAGCAAAATATAAAATATTCCATGAACTCAACATGCCTCTCAGCAAATAGCTTGGGGTGTCTACTTTCTAAAATGGGGTCATTTGTGGGGGTTTTGTGCCATCTTGGCATTTTATGGCCTTCAAAACTGTGATAGGTAGTGAGAAGTGAACTCAAAAATGTACGCCCTTAGAAAGCCTGAAGGCGGTGCTTGGTTTTCGGGGCCCCGTACGCGGCTAGGCTCCCAAAAAGTCCCACATATGTGGTATCCCCGTACTCAGGAGAAGCAGCAGAATTTATTTTGGGGTGTCATTTCACATACGCCCATAGCATGTGTGAGCAATATATCATTTAGTGACAACTTTGTGTAAAAAAAAAAAAAAAAAATTTTTTTTGTCATTATTCAATCGCTTGAGGCAAAAAAATAAAATATTCAATGGGCTCAACATGCCTCTTATCAATTTCCTTAGGGTGTCTACTTTCCAAAATGGGGTCATTTGGGGGGGTTTTGTACTGCCCTGCCATTTTAGCACCTCAAGAAATGAGATAGGCAGTCGTAAACTAAAAGCTGCGTAAATTCCAGAAAACGTACCTTAGTTTGTAGATGTGACAACTTTTGCGCAAACCAATAAATATACAATTATTGACTTTTTTTTTACCAAAGACATGTGGCTGAATACATTTTGGCCTAAATGTATGACTAAAATTGAGTTTATTGGATTTTTCTAATAACAAAAAGTAGAAAATATCATTTTTTTTCAAAATTTGCGGTCTTTTTACGTTTATATCGCAAAAAATAAAAATCGCAGAGGCAATCAAATACCATCAAAAGAAAGCTCTATTTGTGGGAAGAAAAGGACGCAAATTTTGTTTGGGTACAACATTGCATGACCGCGCAATTACCAGTTAAAGCAGCGCAGTGCCAAAGTGTAAAAAGACCTCTGGTCATTTACCAGCAAAATGGTCCGGTCTGAAAGTGGTTAATATATGAAAATGCAAAAAACTGCGCTGTCCATAAAAAATAAATAATAAAATAATATCCGTGAAAGAAGTATAATAAAAATTCCTGCTGCAACTTGATGTGAGATACACACAATATAAAACAATCAAAGAAAAAGAAAGCTGCGCTGAAAAATTTGTATCATAAATAGTGCTAAATTATATCAATACCACCATAAAACCAACTTATTTTCACCTTATGTGCAAATTATTGATATAAGCACAAAAAAATTATGAAAAAGCTGTAATAAAATAATAACACGTGAATAGTCCAAAAATAATAAAAGCAGGAGAATAAGAAGATGAAACTTCAATCCGCTTAGGTGACTTCGCACACAACACCCTCAGAGTATGAAGCAAGTGCGCCCAGAAACCGAATCCTCCACCACTAGAAGCTTGCTCCCTGATGGTGTCTTGCATGTGGATTTTTTGAACTAAAGTGGAGAGTTAACAACCAGGAGTTGTGCTTTGACTGCTTCTGCTTGACTGCTTCTGCTTGCAAGTGTTGTTTTGGGGGTGTTTTATTTTCTCCCTTCCTTTATTTGATACATTTGCTAGCAGTTTTTAAAAGACCATTTTTCTGACACTTTTTAAACAGCATTTTTTTTCCCCTCTTTCTTCCTGCCAAATTAGGGGAGGGGTTAATTGTTCACAGGTTTATAAAAGGTAGTTATACAAACTCCTCCAGGAGCTTGCTCCCTGATGGTGTCTTGCATGTGGATTTTGTGAACACAAGTGGAGAGGTAACAACCAGGAGTTGAAAACAGGAGTTAAGACCGGAGTCTCTAACCTCTATCCTACCTCCATCCTCCCCTCCATTTTAAAGATCCCACTGCAAGGGGCAACCAGACAGCTTTCCAGAAACGTCAGGCTGACAGCAAGCCAGATTCACCGGAACCAGAGTGTTTAACGGGGACCACCGCAGCCAGGTAAGCTCGCACCTCCACTCCCCCCCAGTGATTGTTCCAGGGACTCCGTCCGACCGCCTACGGGGGTCAGGAAGGAATTTTTGCCCCACTGGTGTGTTTGGCTGCTACTGTCAGGGGGTTTTTCGCCTTCCTCTGGAACAATCAGGAACAACCATAGGTTAGCATACCCCTACCTCCGGCCTCCTTTCCATTTTTTACGCTATCCCTAGGACGACTATTCCAGATCACAGCCAGACTTCTTTTCTGAGTGGAGACCTTCACCTTAAGCAACCGAATACAACAACTCCTTCCGCATCCATATAGGCATCCCCTGATCAACTTGCGCGCTAATAGCCTCAAGCACGGCGGCAAGTCTGATACCTAGCCCCACCTCAGGATCAATACCCTGATCAGGATCATCATCTTAGGCCCATAGTACCATCAACAGCATCCACAAACCATGTGCTACTTCAAATACTCAGCTGAAGTTCTGCACAGACTAAGGAACATCAACACCACATCGCCATCTTCCATACAAAAAATACTTCAAAGAGAACAACTATTAAAAACCGGACGACAAGCAGCTCCCAACCACAGGAAGACATCTACTCGACCACTACAATTAGATTGCGCCTTGATTAACGCCAGGTCTGCAGTCAAACATAGACTGGAAGTACACGACTTCATCATCGAGAACAATGTAGACTGCCTCTTCATCACCGAAAGCTGGTTAACCTCTGACTGCAACACCATCCTCACCGAATTGGTGCCGGAAAACTACAGGATCCTAACCGAACACCGGATAGGCAAAAAAGGAGGAGGCCTAGCAGTGATCTTTAAAGGTCACCTGGATCTCACTAAACCATCATCCCAGAACCCAGTGCCTTTTATGGAAACCCTGACGCTACATCTTCTACCAACACCCCATGACACCACTCATATTCTACTGTGCTACAGACCACCGGGACCAAAGTCCAATCTTCTTTCACCCCTCACGGAATCCTTTGCAATGCACACCCTAAAATTCAAAAATTTCCTGGCGCTCGGAGATTTCAACCTTTGGGCAAACTAGCCTAAAGACCCCATCGCGACTGCCTGCATCAATCAACTAGAAGAACTGGGTCTACAGCAACTGATAAAGACTCCCACGCATGGGTCAGGACACACCCTGGACCTCATTTTCAAACAGAACATCGACGTCAACATACTCGACAACATAACTCTGCCATGGACGGATCACCACGCCATCAAATTCAAAATGGCTACCAACATCACCAACGCAAAACGGAAACCTGTAACAACGCACTGGACCAGATCGCATAAAAAACTGTACTCCGAAGCCTTCAAAACCACTCTGTCCAAAAAGATATCTACAATAACCTTAAACCACTCTACAGAGGAAACACTCAACTCCCTGAACAAGGCATTACTGCAATCAGCAGACTCGGTAGCACCAAAACGCAGGGCACTCATCAGGAAGAAAAATGCTGGATGGTTTAATAGCTCCCTCTCCGTACTAAAGCAAGAACGCAGAAGAGCGGAAAGAACATGGAGAAGAAATCCCACCGAGGAAAACCTATTTAACTACAAAGGTCTCACAGAGAATTATCGGAAAGCAATCTTCAAAGCCAAAAAGGACTACTTCTCATATACAATCTCAACGGCCACAAACCAACCACGGGAACTGTTTAAACTGGTTAATCAATCAATGAATCCGGTGTGCCTAGAACCCCCAGAAAGCGAATCCCAGGATTACTGTGACAAACTGTCGGATTTTTTCATCGATAAAGTCAAAACCATCAGGGAAACAATTTGTCAGAAGAAAACATTCAACCTCAGCCAGCAAATACATAAAGAGGATGTCTGCACCAACATACCGCAACCGCCAAAATTTTCACTATCCCCAATTACCGTAGACACCGCAAAAACCATCATTAATAAACCGCGTGACAGTACCTCACATATTGACATCATCCCCACAAAACTACTGAAAGAATGCTCCGACATCGTGGCTCCAACCATAACCCACCTCATAAACCGATCATTCCACGAAGAGATTGTTCCCAGCATCCTCAAACAAGGCATCGTCACACCTCTACTCAAGAAACCAAACCTGGACCCTCAGGATCCAAACAATCGTAGGCCAATTACAAGCCTCAACACCATTTCTAAGATCATGGAGAAAGCTGTAGTACATCAGCTACAACTTCACCTGGATACTCACAAACTCCTGGACCTGCTGCAATCGGGCTTCCGCCCGGGTCATGGAACAGAAACAGCTCTCCTCAAGATTTGGGATGACGCCCTCGAAGCAGCAGATGACGGAGAGCCGTGTCTCCTCGTACTGCTAGACCTAAGTGCAGCGTTTGATACAGTAGATCACAATACTCTACTCGTCCGCCTCACAGAAGTAGCCGGAGTCCAAGACATAGATCTCCAATGGTTTGCGTCCTTCCTAGGAAATCGGTCACAGACAGTGAAACTAGGAAAATTCCTCTCTGAAACTCGGGCAGTCACCTGCGGAGTCCCTCAAGGCTCTCCGTTGTCACCCGTTCTCTTCAACATTTACATTCGCCCACTCCTTCAAATCATCAGATGCTCAGATCTCTGCTTCCACTCTTACGCTGACGACACGCAACTTTATTTCCGGATCAATGGAAAAAAAGATCACCAACAACAACTTGAAAACTGCCTCAAATCAATAGAGGACTGGATGACCACCAACTCCCTCCAGCTGAACGAATCAGAGACAGAGCTTATTATCTTACACCCAAATCATAAGCCCGCAACCAAAACCTCCTGGTCTCCACCAACCGTCTTTGGGCAGACTATCTCCCCAAAGACCAAAGCCAAGAGTCTCGGGGTTATTTTAGACGCACAAATGTCAATGAATGCGCAAATAGGATCTGTAGTCAGTCGATCTCACCATCTGCTGCGCATGCTTCGCAGACTCATCCCTTTTATCCCAAAGAATGACAAAGCAGTGGTAGTTGGAACAATCATTAATTCACGACTGGACTACGCAAACTCGCTTTACATAGGATTACCACAATATCAACTTGCACGATTACAACTGATCTAAAACACGGCGGCAAGGCTGATAACAGGAAAAAAACCCTGGGAATCCATCTCTCCTTCACTGAGGAGCTTACATTGGCTAACCGTAAAAAATCGGATGACGTTCAAGACCCTGTGCCTCACCCACAAATGCGTGCATAGAGAAGCTCTGCAATACCTAATGGAGAAAATAAATCATTACACACCAAACCGCAGTCTTCGATCAGCCAACAAAAACCTCCTCCTCGTGCCCAAAGCCCGGTATAAATGCAAGGGTGATCGGAGATTCGCTGTCCAAGGGCCTCGGCTATGGAATGCTCTACCAATCAACATCCGCCTGGAAGAAAATCACCTGGCTTTTAGGAAAAAACTCAAGACCTTCCTCTTTTAGCAGATGATCAAAGCTCGCCACAGCGCCTAGAGGCGATTCAGTTCGCATTGTGCGCTATACAAGTATTTCATTCATTCATTCACTAGATCCAGTGAGGCTTACCAGCTAGCAAGATCTCTTTTTTGGGAGATCACATGTGCCTGTAATTTTAACCACCAATCCGGACCTTCAAGGGACACAGCTGATATTTCCAACCTGTATGCCCCCTCCTCAAAACGTCTTCTCTTGTGCCATCAGATCCTCATGATCGGCTGCAACATAAGATGCTGGGACGAGTTTCACCAGTACATATGAACCTCTTGCATTAGGGGAATTACCTTATAAGCTGTAGACAGGTTAAATTAGATGAGTTCAGTATGTGGTGAAAATTGCCAGTCCTGGAGTCTCATAAAAGTCTTCCCTTTGTAGCCTGGGACACTGGTGTGATCTTACAGGGATCCAGAGAATGCTGGGAACCAGGAGGCAGGAAACAAGAAGCAGCTGGTCGTGACTTCACAGGAACAGGAAATGTGATTATTCACAGTGGCAAGGAATGGTACTGCATTTCGAAGCTACAGCTTCTTCATCAGCAACCAATTCTGAGTACTCCAAGTAACATGTCAAGAAGGTCGCTCTGGTAGGGTCAACACTTTTCACTGGGACTTCCGCTTCTTCAGAACCTCGTGGACCTTTATAAATATCCCCATGTAATTACAATACTATATGAAAAACTAAGAATAAACAAGACAAAATTAAATATAAAGACAATGTACTTGTAGAATAAAATATGTTACACATCCAGGTGTCACACAATATAAACTGCCTCTAAGGAAAAACTAGCTAAGCTACTTTGCTGGATAGGTTATCTAAGGTAATATCCCTAGTGTGTTCATGACTGCGAATGTGTATGTCACGTACCTTTAAGGCAGAGCCCGGAGTGCAGGGAGTGGCTACTCGTAGACCTCTGACTCAAGAGACCCTGGTAGTGATGACAGGGGCTCAGGAGCACAGAGGGGCACAAGTGCCTGACTGGATGGTAGGTGTAAGCAGCAGCAGACCGTTGATGGTGGAGGTGTATTGTAGTCCAGTATCGGAATGCAGGCAAAGGTGAGGTAGGGTCCAGCAGATAGCAGAAGGATTCCTGTAGTCCAGTAACGGGATGCAAGTGATTGCAGGGAACAGCGAACAACGGAGGGGTACTGTAGTCCGACAGCGGATGCAGGTGCAAACGGAATACTGCGGAAGTGGGAAGAGTCTAGTAGTCTGCAGCAAGAGGTAGAAGGCTACAAACGCAGAGGGAGTAGCAGCTGGGTATGGTGGAAGACTGGGAGGTGTCCTGTAGTACAACAGCGGTGAACAAGCAACTTACAGTTGACGGATGGTGTAACAGTCCAGGTCAGGCACAGGCGGGCAGATCAGGTACAGAAACGGAATCCAGAAGAGTAGTCGGGTACAAAGCCAAAGTCGGGGGCAGGCAGCAAACAGCAGAGTCGGGAACAAGCCGGGTACAATACGGATCAGGATACGGATGCAGGTTCAGGTTCAGATGCAGGTTACCAGGAAGCACGGGAACGCTGTTGATCAGGCAGCAAGGCAGTGAAGCATGGATCCAGTTTAAATAGCGCTATTGGCGCCAATTTGCGTCAAACGGCCGCGCGCGCACGTGCACGCGCGCACTGCTGATCGCAGTAACGCTCCCGAAATTGCGCAAAAGATCTTCTGCGACTTACGCCGCTCGGACGTCCGTGAGGAGGATCTTCCTGACAGTGTACCAATGATGTGTTTTAATACCTTTCTGTATATGTTATATTGCTTTTAACCTTTAAATAAAGACTTGGATAATATCTTTTAAATTGAGTGAGTTTGCTATTGGAGGCATATAGAAAGTCCCTATTTTTTATTTATTTTTTTGCATGTTCAATTTATAGGAATGATGCCTCCTTTGGTTAAAAAAAAAAAAAAAAACTATACTAGAGGAAGATCACCACACACGTGTGTATTTTGCCCCTTATTTAGAGTTTTTCTACACTTCATTGTCCCAATGAGTGTCCCCATCAGTCTCCCAGCATGTTTATGTCCAGCACATATTTGCCCCTACATTACTGTCTTTTACTACTGTACAGTGTGCCTCAGTAACAGCACAGTACTGGTCTCTCGCTCTGCTCGGCTCCCACCCCGCTGCAACACAAACACACTGTATGCGGAAGGGACACTGATATAAAGAGCAAGGTGGGAGCTGGGAGGTGCTGTGCTGATGACGTCATTGGTTGCTTGGACGCCGGCGTTCCTAACAACCAGCTCCACAGAGTAACTTTGTTTGCAGCTTTGCTGGGACTTGCACTGAATTTTGCTTGCCGCTGCTCTGTTAACATATGCAAGACTGACTAGCATTGCAGTGAATATGAGGCAAGTCTCAGTGAGCTGTGGGCTGGAGAAAACGTATCAGCTGGCCAGACTTTGGCAACCCCTGCTCTAAATTATGGAGCAAAACATTTATCCTTCATAAGTATGCCTAAAAGGTCCTAATAAACAATCACTGAATAAACAATATCATCTAATAGTGTTGGGTAATAAGTTATTTTCTTTAACTTTGTGATATAAACCTAAAAACGTGTTTTAGAATGGGCTGGCCTGTATAGGTCTTTCTGCCTTTTTTTCATACCATAGCATCTAAAAATATCTTCAGGGCCCACCCTAATTATTCTTTTAGGAAACGGGCCTACCTCTTTGTTATGGTTGCTCGTCAAATGAACTGTTGGTAATAAATTTTGGCTGGTTTACTTTCAGGAACAGATACTCGAATCATTTCACAGTTTGGAGAGGACATCCAAGAACTGGTGGCTCTTTCAGAATCTGTGTTTCTAGAAGCCATAAAAAATGTCATGGATGGAGAGGTGCTCTTGAAACATATAGAGCGTATTCTAAAGCACAAGGAGCAGTTTGTCGCTATCTGTAAACTGAGTAAGTCCATTAATACTAGACAAAATGTACACTTTACTTGACTAGCTAAAGGCGGTATGTTTTATAATGGATCTGTTTTGGCTGCTTTTCTTTTGAAGAAACTGAAAAAAAAGAGAAATTCTTGCTGAGTGAAATAAATCAAGTGTTGACGTGGAGGAAAGCTGAATTAGACACACTACAAACAGAGCGTGAATGGGTGAGCAGTCTTCTCAAAATGATCCAGAAAGTTGAACACCACATAAAAGGTACTCAGTCCTGATAAATTATTTTTTGTTACAGTTAAAGAGATACTGTATCCTAAACAGATTTCCATTTTAGGTGATTGAGAAAGGGTCTGGTCAGTGCTTGGTTTTCACTTTAGCCAGCAAATGTCCTACCACTTCAGCTATGTCCAGGGCAGACTAAAAACCAGGCTATTTGTAGTAGTTATATTCCCATGGGAAACCCCATAGATGGCGCATGATATAGTATTTTAGTACTTTTCTCTCCATTGCCTTCATACCCCTTGAAATTTTTTTAATTTTGTCATGGTAGAACCAAAAATGTAAAAAAAAATGTATAGGGATTTTATGTGATAAAGTGATTACCGTATATACTCGAGTATAGGCCGACCCGAGTATAAGCCGAGGCCCCCAATTTACCCCCAAAAAACTGGAAAACTTATTGACTCGTGTATAAGCCGAGGGTGAGACATGGCTGTCCATCCCTGTGTGTCCGTCCATCCCTGTGTGTGTGTCCGTCCATCCATCCCTGTGTGTGTGTCCATCCATCCATCCATCCCTGTGTGTGTATCCATCCATCCATCCATCCCTGTGTGTGTGTGTGTGTGTGTGTGAGTGTGTGTATCCATCCATCCATCCATCCATCCCTGTGTGTGTGTGTGTGTGTGTGTGTATCCATCCATCCATCCATCCATCCCTGTGTGTGTGTGTGTGTGTGTGTGTGTGTGTGTGTGTATCCATCCATCCATCCATCCCTGTGTGTGTGTGTGTGTGTGTGTGTGTGTCCGTGCAGCCTTGTGTGTGTGTCCAGCCTACCTGTGTCCCAAGCCTCCGTCCCGAGCCGCCGTCGTCCCGAGCCTCCTCCGTCCCGTGCCGTGCCTCCTCCGTCCCGTGCCGTGCCTCCCCCGTGCCGTGCCTCCTCCGTCCCGTGTCTCCTCCGTCCCGTGCCGTGCCGTGCCGTGCCGTGCCTCCTCCGTCCCGTGCCGATGGATCGCCGCTCTTCTCGGCGGCCATTCTACAATTCAAAATTCCGCCTCCGCCTGTGATAGGCGGAACACTCAATTTCCCAGCAGCCTGTGTTCCGCCTATCACAGACATCCTCTCATACTCGTCCGTAGTATGAGAATGAGCGGATGTCCGTGATAGGCGGAACACTGACTGCTGGGAAATTCAGTGTTCCGCCTATCACAGGCGGAGGCGGAGAAGGAGGCGCGGCTTTTGAAAATTAATGTCCGCCGTCTGTCTGCTCGATACGCTGATCGAGCAGTCAGACAGCGGCGACTCGAGTATAAGCCGAGGGGGCACTTTCAGCCTCAAAAAAGAGGCTGAAAATCTCGGCTTATACTCGAGTATATACGGTATGTGATAAAGTGGCACATAGTTGTGAAGTGGAAGGAAAATGACAAAATGATTTTCAAATCTTTTTACAAATATCTGAAAAGTGTGGTAGCATTTGTAATCAGCCCCCTGAGTCAATACTTTGTAGAACCACCTTTCACTGCAGTTATAGCTGCAAGTCTTTTTGCTTACATCTCTACCAGCTTTGACATTTTTCCCCATTCTTCTTTGCAAAATAGCTCAAGCTCTGTCAGAATGGAAGGAGAGCATTCGTGAACAGCAATTTTCAAGTCTTGCCACATATTTGATTTAGGTTTGGACTTTGACTGAACCATTCTAACCTATGAATACGTTTTGCTCTAAACCAGGGGTCTCCAAACTATGGCCCTCCAGTTGTTCAGGAACTACAATTCCCAACATACCTAGCCATGTCTGTGAATGTCAGAGTTTTACAATGATTCATGGGACGTATAATTCTGCAACAGCTGGAGGGCTGTAGTTTGGAGATCACTGATCTAAACCATTCTATTGTAGCTCTGGCTGTATGTTTAGGGTCGTTGTCCTGCTGGAAAGTGTGGGCCTTTGTGATCCAGGCATCCAGAGAGGCAGGATCTCATTCTGAAGAACAGTCAATTACAGGTGGGTGCTGTAGAGTGAGATTTCAAGGAGAAAGGAACACCTGACACTCCAAGCACAGAAAGATACAGCTTATACCGCAGACACAGACCTGGAGATTGCTGCACAGTGGCGATACTGTAAAAGAAAAATAACCCTGTGTTTGGGTGAGTGGTTGGGGCGAGTGTTATACCTATAGGGGCCTATAAGGATCACGGAGTGCAGATTTGTGGAGCACTTGTCACTTTTTTATTTTTAATTTTAATTTTTATTATTGATTATTTGGATTTTTTATGGACTGCATATGATCGCAGAATATTTTTCACATGGGTTTTATTTATGTATAAGGATCACCAAGGCACGGTTTTGAAGAGCACTTGTCACTTTAATATTTTTTACCATTTGGATTGATGAATGGATTTCATATGATCACAAAAAATTTTATTTTGCATAAGTGTATTACCAGCACCAACACACACCTGTGTATACACTAGGCACTTGTCACTTTAAGCACTCCTATTAAATTTGATGTTTACCATTTCATAACTGTATAGGAAGTACAATATAGGGACACACAGATTGTTACCCAGTGGTATGCAATTTCTGCACCCCAGAACAGCACCACACCTACCTTTCCCCATTCACATTGCTGGAAAGTGAACCTCTGCCCCAGTCTCAAGTCTTTTGCAGACTCTAACATGTTTTCTTTGAAGATTGCCCTGTAATTTGCTCCATCCATCTTCCCATCAACTCTGACCAGCTTCCCTGTCCCTGCTGAAGAAAAGCATCCCCACAGCATGATGCTGCCACCACCATGTTTTACGGGTGGGGATGGTGTGTTCAGGGTGATGTGCAGTGTTAGTTTTACGCTACACATAGCGCTTTGCTTTTAGGCCCAAAAGTTCAATTTTGGTCTCATCTGACCAGAGCACCTTCTTCCACATGTTTGTTGTGTCCCCGACATGAATTCTCGCAAACTGTAAACAGGACTTCTTATGGATTTTTTCAACAATAGCTTTCTTCTTGCCACTCTTCCATAAAGGCCAAATCTGTGGAGTGCACAATCTCTGCAGCTCCTACAGAGTTACAATGGGCCTCCTGGCTGCTTCTCTGATTAATGCTCTCCTTGCTTGGCCTGTCAGTTTAGGTGGCCAACCATGCATTGGTAGGTTTGCAGTGGTGCCATACTCTTTCCATTTTCGGATGATGGCTTGAATAGTGCTCTGTGAGATGTTCAAAGTTTGGGATTTTCTTTATAACTGAACCCTGCTTTACCACAACTTCACCTGTCTGGTGTGTTCCTTGGCCTTCAAGATGCTGTTTGTTCACTAAGGTTCTCTAACAAACCTCTGAGTGCTTTACAGAACAGCTGTATTTATACTGAGATTAAATTACACATTTATACTGAGATTAAATTCAGGGGGCTGAATACACATGAATGCCGCACTTTTCAGATATTTAATTGTAAAAAAAATTTTGAAAAAAATGTATTATTTTCCTTCCACTTCACAATTGTGTGACACTTTGTATTGGTCTATCACATAAAATCCCAATAAAATACATTTCCTTTGTGTTTGTAACATGAGAAAATGTAGAAAATTTCAAGTTTTTTTTTCTCTTCAAGGCACTGTATGTAGTCTGGACAGTGAAGCTCCTAAACCCACCACTTAATACATTGTTTAGTATGTAGGTAGATTGTTTATAAACCCATGAATTCAGGTAATCTTCAAATAAAAGTATCTCAGGAAAAGTATTAGGAGCCTTTTTCTCTTTTTTTCAATCTTTACATTTTTATTAGTTTCTCAAATATATTACAAATCCGTCTTGGTAAATTTATATATAAAAATAGAAAGGAAAAATACATATAAACAGGATACATAAACAAAGGTGTTATCAATCCAATCTACAATTAAACAACGTAAATAAGTTACAATACAATGGTAAGCACTACATATCCTATTGACCCCATTGGGACCATATTGTCCATAGGGAATGTTCCTAAACTAAAAAGGGAGAGGTGGGGGGGGGGGGGGGGGCAAAGGAAAGGCATATGGAGGTCACTTTATAATACAACATGTAAAAGAGGAGTCTCAATGATTATTAAAGTCCTTCAGATATTTTGAAGCTTTAGAATGTACCAACCAGGCTTGTCAAATCCTTTTAAATTTTTCAATGTTAAAGTTTGTGTATGCTGACATTAGTTTATAGTGGGCCTTTGTATTTACTCTCAAAACCACATCCGATAGATTGGGAGCAGTATTGGATTTCCAGAGTTTAGCTATGGTGAGCCTTGCTACTATTAATATGTTGGCCCCAATAGTTCTGTAGTTTAATGAGTATATATCAAGGATTAAACCTAGTAGAACTGTTGCAGGGTTAAGAGGAATTGGGTTACTTGTAAGGGATGCAATAAAAGAAGATACAGCCCTCCAGAAGCTGGAGAAGTTTTTGCAGTTCCAAAGAAAAGGGAAGATTTTAGAAAGTTTATAGGGTGTCAAATACCAACGGTTAAGTATTGTTTGCAAATTATACAAGATGTTGCAGATTGGTTTATTGTTTTTTTTTCAGCTTTTAAGTAGAATACTTGCTGAGATTAGGTTTGGGCACTACTACAGTGTAGTTGTCCCCAAACACTGTGGTATTTCCTGGTGATTTTTTTTATTGTTAGGAATGCATATTACTATGCATTCTACATAATTCATATGTAGATTATGCTTAATTATGATTATGCATGTAGAATATGAATTCTGCTATGCTCTACATAAATTAATCATGACAGGTGTTTTAAAGGGAATCTGTGAAGATTGAAATGCAGCTGTCATTGTTGACCACTTTTTTTAAAGGTGCAAGCTTCAGAATTGTTATCCATACATTGCATACTTTTTGTAGCTAGAAAAGTTGGGGACTTCTGAGCTGCAAACTTTTTCAATTCAGAGACTCACTAGGTAGTTAGGGATCACATCCCCACACATTAAACCAAAAAGTCAGCAGTGATACTTCCTTTATTTTTATAGTGACATGTTCCCCATAACAGTGTACTGCAATATGATATTGTTTTCTTTCCTAAGTAAATGTTAGTGAAATCCAATCAAAGCATTTGCAAGAGCTGGGATCGCAGAAGCTGATGGATATTTTACCAGTAAAGACACATAATTCTCCTGATGAATTTACTGCACCTGAATTGGCTTATTATAACAACCTCAGTCCTGCTTCCATGACCATGGCTAAACACCTAAACGCTTTCATGAATAGCCATGTCTTCACCATTTGTTGGGAGAGGCAAGCCAAGATTCTTGCTGATAATTCCTGTGCTGAATTTTCTGATGAAAGTGAAAATGACGATGATGTGGAGTTCACAGTTGAGGAAATCGTTGATGAACTCTTCGATCCATGTTTTGAAAACTGTATGAAAATTTATACTGACCTTAAATCTGGACAAGTGACTTTTGAAGTTGTGGACACGTTTTTAGCAGATTTCAAAGGCAATTATGAAAAGCTAGAAAAGGAGCTTGAAAGATTGCATCGCTTGGGAGTCAAAGATAATGAAAGCTGGATCTTGCACCGTGTGAGGCAGATTGAACAGTATCACCAACTTGATGTAGCTTTTCGTTCTGCCAAGGTCATATTCGATATAAAAATGTTTTTCAACCTGAACGGAGACTTCCAAACTTTAGAAACCCTGCTGCAATTTGTAAGTAGAAAACCCTAAAACAATATTTTTTTTACTGAGATTATTTAGTAAGCATTGTTTGTGTGGCAGCGATAACGGCAATTCTAGCATGTGTATGAAGTATATCCTGTGATCCTTTAAATTAAAACTATAGGCAGAACTTTTTTTTTCATTTTGGATAAAGCAATGGAAGGCTAAAACCCCTGTCAGATTTTTTTTTTCCTTCATCTGTATCCCATTGCAGAGATTTCCCTTCACTTCCTGTCCCATAGCCAAACAGGAAGTGAGAGAAAATCCCTGCTAACAAAAAGGAATTTCTTGTGGACCCCCAGGTCACCAGAACTAGTGTCCACATTGGAAGATTTTCCCTTTATTACTTTTCTGGCGGTAACCCAATATTTGGGATTTTCTTTTACTTTCACTTTCGATGATATTGACAAACAGGAGAGATAGAGAGAATAAATCTCCTTAATGGGGGCATAGACGAGTGTTCTAATCCCTATTCACTCTATAACAAACTGACCTAACCCACTGGAACTAAAACTTCACTTTTATTAAATTAAATAAAAATCTCAGAGAAGGTTTCTCATATGATTAAACTGTGCCATCTCTAAACAAGTTGTAGAATAGAGTCTGACGATATACTGCATTGAGTCTTCATGGATCTGTAACTAAATATATAACCTCTCATAAAATTGCTGCAACTTTTCCCCAATTGTCTAGCAGCTTTCTCTATTACTATCTGACAGAAAACATAAAGTGCTATTGCTAACCAAAATGCCCACAGCTCAACATGTTTCACCAAAAAGGATTTGTTAGGGGAGATGTTGTGCAATCATGTGTACAGTGTAGCATAAGTCACACCATGGCTATATTCTACAGCCTCATTTTTAAAGATCCATATAATAGTAGATCCTCTGTGATGTAGTCAGCTGAATAAGTAATTATTTATTGATATATTGTAGTTACTCTATGTTAATTCACAGTTTGGTCACATGAGAAAACTTCTCTGAGATTTTTATTTTACGAAAGTGAAGTTTTACTTCCAGCATGTTAGGTGCGTGGTGATAAGCACATCACCTCCACGTTTTTACATTTTTTCATTTTTTTTTTATTATTGTCTATTCCTTAGCAATGACACAATTATAGTGGATATACAGGCTGTTTCTTAATTCTTCAGTATAATTGCTGTTTTTTAACTTATCTTGTAGGCTGATGACTTTGAGAACTATAAACAAAAGCCTCTATCTTGTATCAGTGAAGAAGTAGTGAAAACCAAAAAACTGCTGTCAGAAATGAATGAAAATCACACTGCATGCCTTATGGAGGTCTTAAAAAGAAAAGACTTTTTCAGCTGGGTTAAAGAAGCATTAACAGGTACGTCCAACATACAATAAAATGTACTCCCCTATACACCCATCTAACATCATTGTAATAGTTTTTTTTTTTTTTTTTATTTCACAAATTGTTTATTGAAGAGTAACAGAGCATTACAATCAACAATAAATCGCACAGTGTCGGTTTCATTTTTACACGTTATCATAGATGTTAGCAGGGATACAAAGGATGTTACTAGAATTCACAAGGTATAGATAACTACGACCTGTAATGTCCTAATCCAAATATAAAGTTAAACTTATCAGTTAGGGCAAATATAAAGATAAGGCAAGGTTACTCATAAGAAGGAAGGGGGAAGAAGGGGAGGAAAGAAAAAGGGGGGGGGGGGAATTAGTTAAATATAGTAGCAGGAGGGAAGAGTAGGCAATGAGGTTAGATAAACAGCGGGCCTGCGCTCTTTGAACATCTAAAGTAAGACAACATACATCACTGACAAAAATTCGACAACAATCTATACTATATGGACGATTTGTATTCCTGAGTATCTTTGAATGCTAGCCATTTCGACCAGGTTGAGGTAAAGTTTAACATTCTTTCTTGTGAAATACTAATAAGCTCCTCAATGGTTTCAATAGAGTTGATCCTTCTGAACCATTAATAGTTTTGTGTTTACATTTGATGGATTCCTCTGTTTCCCTGGTTACCTTTGCACACTAGCCCACTTTGCATTCTGTGTCCCTGTATATGCAGGGGATTTTAAGTTATTCTGAAAATACAATTTCTTAATCGTACCTTACAGGACACAGGTTGGCATTCTGGAACCAATAGATTATGCTGCCTTGAAGAAATTAGACATTGGAAAACAAGAGCTGTAAGGCCTTAGTTTTTTGCTTGCATGCTTTGAAGGACAAATGTCTTCTCTCTGCTCTGAGAGAAGAAATCCACTTTTCTCAATACTTTTTTTTAATAACAAGATTCTTTAGCTTCTGCAGAGCTACTGAGGCTTATTTTGGCAGCTTCTGGATCAGTTGGTTCTCAGCGTGCTGCTCTGTAGGTACAGTAATGTGGACGGTAAGTGCTTAACAAGGCATGTAGTGCAGTGTGTTCAGTTAGCCACAGGGTGCTGTACAGGTCTAGGACACTTTTCTGTGAAACCCTGTTCCTGAAGATAACTTTAGGGAGTATGCCCACCAAGAAAGTGAAGATCGCTGGATGGAGTTTTGTCCCTAGCATCCTTCATGGCTGACTGGGAGAACTGCAAAATACAATACTGCAGTAAGTCATGGCATTGCCCTATCTGGGAACCTGGGTGTGCAGCACTCCAGTACTGAGGGATAAACAAATAGTCACCTGAAAAGTCTGGTTAATTTTTCGAATTTGATGCCATTTTTGAGTCACACCACTGTGCCTGCCTGCATGGCCTGCATTTCCAGACAGATACACTGCACATTCCATGTTGGCAGTTTGCCAAGGCAGTCTGCCTGTTCGACAGTATATAATCAGGAGTGGCTGCAGTTTTTTTTTTTTTTTTTTTTTTACAAAGATCCTGATTCTGCAAGTGCTGGCTACTGGTGGACTGAAAGATGAGGAAAATGTTGCTGTTTATTTTGCTCCTAGACAAAACAAGCATTTAATACTTGTAGTGCAGAGAGGAACCCACTACAAGAGTTAATATTTGTTTTCCCTGGATTTTTGCTTAAAGTAAAACAGTTGTGTACCTGTTGCAAAGTAATGAAATCTGAGAACTTAAAATATAATAATTGTTGGTGATTCTCAGGTTTTATACTTAAAACAAATAACATACATGTTATACTTGTGGGCTCTGTGCAATAGTATTGCACAGAGCAGCACCGATCCTCTTCTTTTTTGGGTCACCCGTCAGCAGTCCTGGCTCTGCCCCCCCCCCACTGAGTGTCTCCAATACCAAGCCTTTTGCTACAAGGGCACTTGAACAAGCATGCTCCTGAGTCACGGCCCTGTCCATTCACACACACACAGCATGGTTCGGCCTTGCTCTCACCTCATTGGCTCACTGGCTGAGATTGACAGCAGCAGGAGCTAATGCCTCTTACTGCTGTGTGGGCCAATGAGGAGAGCGAGAGACCCAGGGGAGCTGCTGCTCTCATGCACACTGCTGAATTGAGATGAGATGGTGCTCAGGTAAGTGTGGGGTGGGGGGAGGTGAACTGCCCCCAGAAAGTTCTTTACCTTAATGCTTTAAGGTAAAAAAAAACTTCTGCCTTTAGAACCACTTAAGGACCACTCAAACTGACATTCCAAAAAAAAAGAACAATTGCATTAGAAATAATCTGTCATTGATGTCTCACAAATTTCCTTCAGTCATGTTGATTAACAGGTTTTGGTTTTTGGTTAACAGGCGTTTTTGAAATTACTGCTGTGTGGTTGCTTCAGAGAGATGGGTGAGGCACAACACTTTTTTTGTAGAGTCCACACATATCGATAGTGGCTATACAACCAGTGAGTGGGTTGAAAGTTTTCAATACAAGCCACCTCCTAGGAGACCTGGGCACATGCCAGAGATGACTGGATCTACAACCTCAGTTCCAAAAAAGTCTATATAAAAACAGAATGAAATGATTTGCAAATCTCATCAACCCACATTTTATTCACAAAAGAAAACATATCAAATCTTTAACCCTTACGCTGCCAGAGTAATTTTTTGCACACATGGTTCAAAAAATTATTTTATGCATGAAGATTACATAAAACCTGCCAAACATTATATAATTTCTGAACGCAGACACCCCAGAGAATAAAACGAAAGTGTTTTATGTCGCACAATATTACTGCAAAGGTCTAGGAAACCTACAATGTCAGTAAAAAATACACTAAAGTTCATTTTAAGACACACAAACACAATAAATGACCACATTTTTTGACAAAATATAAAAGACGAGGTTGCACCAAGTAAATAGATACCCAACATGTCAAACCCTAAATTTGCGTGCTCCCGTGAAAGGGCAACAAACTTCAGTAACCTATATTTTCCAAAGGCGTTAATTTAAAAGCCCCCTAGTGTAATGTTACAGAGGAGGTCTGGTGCTAGAAATATTTCTCTCACTCTAGTGTGAGTGGCGATATGTAACCTATATATCGCAATTGGCGTTTTCCTGTGTAGTTACCCCGACTAGTGTGTTTATGTTCGTACTTTACGTGCATATATGCGGAGGGGGGCTCTGCTTCCTCCCCTCTACCCAGCAGCACATGCTATATCGGCCCTGGGCCAAGCGGATGGGCAAGCGGAGCCCAAGATACATGTGGGGGCGCCATTACTGGGGGGGGGGTGTGTGTGTGTGTGAAAGCAATGGACTGAGGCACAGCTGCCCAAATTCTTCTATCTGACAGGCAGGAGTCATCAATTTGCACACAATCTCAACAGCTGTAGCCACCGAGAATGTGTATAAAACCCCCTACTGTCAGGTCTGTACGACATACGGACCTGGCCACGAAAGGGTAAACTGAGAAAATGTAACAATTTTAGAAAAGATTAGATAAATTTGAAATTAATGGCAGCAACACATCTCTAAAAAGTTGAGACAGGGCAACAAAAATCTGGCAAAGTATAACCTCAAATCCCCAAAAAGTTGTGACCGTTTACCACAGTGTAGAATCCGCTCTTCTTTTAACAAAACGTCTGAGGAGACTAGTTGCTGCAGGTTTTGTAGAGGAATGTTGTCTTATTCTTCTGAGCGTAGTCTGCTCTAAAATCTGAATATACAGTATCTTTCAGCATAGATGGTGCCTTTTCAGATGTTTAAACTATCCATTCCATACACACTAATGCACCTCCATACCATTAGAGAGGAAGGCTTTTTAACTTAGCGCTGATTGCTAAAAGAATTTTGCATTTCAGCCATGTCCCATGCTCTGAGATTTCTCCAGATTTTCAGACTCTTTTGATGACATTATGTACTGTAGATGATGATATACAGTAAACAGTCTACACTCCCCTGTTAAAATGTCATGTTTCTGTAATGTAAAAAAAATGAGACAAAGATAAATCATTTCAGATTTCAACATTTATTTTTTTCCACCTTTATTTTGACCTATAAACTGTACAACTCGATTGAACAACAAACTGAAATCTTTTAGGTGGGGAGAAGTAAAAATAAAAAAAAATAAGATCAAATGGTTGCATAAGTGTGCACACCCTTAAACTAATACATTGTTGAAGCACCTTTTGATTTTATTACAGCACTGTCTTTTTAGGTATGAGCTAATCAGCATGGAACATCTTGACTTGGCAATGTTTGCCCACTCTTCTTTGCAAAAGCACTCCAAATCTGTTAGATTGTGAGGGCATCTCCTTTGCGCAGCCCTCTTCAGAACACCCCATACATTTTCAAAGGGATTTAGGTCTGGGCTCTGGCTGTGCCATTCCAAAACTTTAATCTTCTTCTGGTGAAGCCATTCCTTTGTTGATTTGGATGTATGCTTTGGGTCGTTGTCATACTGAAAGATGAGGTTCCTCTTTCTGTTCAGCTTTCTAGCAGAAGCCTGAAGGTTTTGTGCCAATATTGACTGATATTTGGAACCGTTCATAATCCCCTCTACCTTGACTAGGGCCCCTGTTCCAGCTGAAGAAAAACAGCGCCAAAGCATGATGCTACCACCACCATGCTTCACTGTGGGTATGGTGTTCTTTGGGTGATGTGCAGTGTTGTTTTTGCACCAAACTTATCTTTTGGAATTATGGCCAAAACGTTCAACCTTGGTTTCATCAGACCATTACACATTTTACCACATGCTTTTGGGAGACTTCAGATTTTTGCAAAAATTTTGCCAGGCTTGGATGTTTTTATTCATAAGAAAAGGTTTCCGTCTTGCCACTCTACCCTATAGCCCAGATATATGAAGAATAGGGGAGATTGTTGTCACATGTACCACACAGCCAGTACTTGCTAGATATTCCTGCAGCTCCTTTAATGTTGCTATAGGCCCCTTGTCAGCCTCTTCTTATCTTTTCATCAATTTTGGAGGGACATCCAGTTCTTGGTAATGTCACTGTTGTGCCATATTTCTCCACTTGATGACTGTCTTCACTGTGTTACATGGTCTAAAGCCTTGGAAATAATTTTGTTCCCTTCTCCTGACTGATGCATTTTAACATAGTTATTCAGGTTTAAAAAAGACACTAGTCTATCAAGTTCAACCAAATAAATAAATAAAATAATAATACAATCCCATATTCACAAACCTACACCCACAGTTGATCCAGTGGAAGGCAAAAAACCCCAGCAAAGCATGCTCCAATTTGCTACAGCAGGGGAAAAAAATCCTTCCTGATCACTGAGAGGCAATCAGATTTTCCCTGAATCAACTTTTACCTATAAACATTAGTACCCAGTTATATTGTATACATTTAGGAAAGAATACAGGGCTTTTTTAAAGCAATCGACTGAGCTTGCCAGAACCACCTCTGGAGGGAATCTATTCCACATTTTCACAGCTCTTAATTTGAAGAAACCTTTCGGTATTTTGGAACTTAAATCTTTGTTTCCCCTAGGCGTTAAGAGTGCCCCCTAGTCCTCTGTGATGACCTTAAAGTGAATAACTCCACACTTAACAATGAGATCCCTCTGATGCTTTGGAAGCTCTCTGCTGACCACGGCTTTTGCTGTAGGATTTGACTATGCAAATGTCAGGAAAGACCTACTAGAACAGCTGAACTTTATTTGGGGTTAATCAGAGGCACTTTAAATGATGGAGGTGTGTACTGACTCCTATTTAACATGAGTTTGAATGTGATTGCCTAATGCTGAACACGGCCACATCCCCTATTTTAGGAGGGTGTGCACACTTATGCAACCACATTATTTTCGTTTTTTATGTTTATGAATTAATTTCTTAAAAAAGCTCCTCCATGCCTCTCTTCAATTTGGTTGCCCTTCTCTACTCTTTCTCTACTCTTTTTCGCCAGTTCCCCGATATCCTTATTGTGAACTAGTGCCCGAAACTGTACTGCATATTCTACATGAGGTATTGCTAATTTGTACAAGGGCAAAATTATATCTCTCTCTCTCGTTCGCTCTCTCTCTCATATACCGTATTTATAGGCATATAACACGTGGCGGCGTATAACACGTACCCCATGTTTAGGAGGGAATTTTAAGGAAAAAAAAACGTTTTAAGGAAAAAAAACTTACATTTAAATGCCCATCAATGCAGCCTTATCAGTGTCCATCTGCAGCCTTGCACAGCGTCCATCTGCAGCCTTGTCAGTGTCATTTGCAGCCTTCTCAGTGTCATTTGCAGCCTCGCAGCCTTGTCAGTGTCCATCTGCAGCCTTCTCAGTGTCATTTTCAGCCTTGCCCAGGCTGCAGTTAAACTGCAGTGACATGTCAGTGCAGTTTGAAAATGGCGCAGCCGAGATGCACAGAACCGGTCCTCTGTATCAGCTCTTCTCGGCTCCTCTCATGGTCCCGCCCAGTCCCACCCTATGATGGACATAACACAAGTCCAATGGCGGGACTGGGCGTGACTGTGAGCAGAGCTGAGTGCCGGCCATATACATACATAGCCGAGTGTACTCGGCTAGGCTCGGATAGCTCCGCTCACAGTCACGCCTAGTCCCTGTGTTATGTCCATCATAGGGCGGGACTGGGCGTGACTTTGAGCAGAACTAGCCGAGGATACAGCTATGTATAGATATCAGCGGCGCTCGCTCCTCTGCTCACAATCAGCGGGGGATCGGCGTATAACACGCACCCATGATTTTCCCCTGATTTTGAGGGGAAAAAAGTGTGTGTTATACTCCGATAAATACAGTACATCTCTTTTGATACTAGAAACTGCAGCTTGGCATTGCATGCTATTATTAAGTCTATGATCTTGCAGAACACCCAGATCCTTCTCCACTATTGATTCCCCCAGTTGTTCTCCCCAAAGGAATGTATGTATGATGCATGCATGTTTTTAGCCCCCAAGTTCATGACTTCAGATTTATCAACTTTAATTGCTAGTTCACACCATATGCAGTCCTTTTCTTTGTTTT
The DNA here is from genome assembly GCF_037356315.1 of Lithobates pipiens. Classification (NCBI taxonomy): domain Eukaryota; kingdom Metazoa; phylum Chordata; class Amphibia; order Anura; family Ranidae; genus Lithobates; species Lithobates pipiens. The sequence goes on from NW_027507903.1 coordinate 434,149,039, forward strand.
CTGCCTCAAAAATGCATTGACGGTAGGTTACACAGATTCTAATGGCAAAGTTCACACCATTGCAGTGCATTTAAATACAGTCAACAAAAGTAGAACATGCTGCATTTTTTCTACAAGGAACTGTACTGGAATGTGGAACATAAAAAGCATTGAAAACACCGAAACGCATTACATATTGCATTGCCATAGTATTATCTCCATTTTCTTACAGTAGTAGTTGCACAGTCTGTCCAGTTATGACTGTGCAGTCCAATCGGCACCAGAGTTTGACTGCACTGCCAGTGCATTCCATAATCCAACAGACCTGGTCAGACCTAGTCAGATACACCCCCTGTCCTTCTAAACTTTACAAATTTGTGAGACAACAGCTGTGATGAGAGATGTGGCTGTTACTTATGCTAGCAAAGAATACTGAAATGGAGGGGCAGGAAGTGCATTTGCACTAAATGAAAAAGGTATTTTCATTTTTGAAATTTCATGAAAAATCTGTTAAAGCATGCCATTTAAAAGAACGGGACTAAAAGGTGCAAAAAGATTGGAACTTTTGTTGGGTTTTAAAATCCTAATCGTATATAAATACGTTTAATTTAAACTATTATATCTAAAAATATGTTCATTGGTTTCTGTAATAACATATTATTTATCATTTTAGATGTCAATGAGCTGAAAGTGTTTGTTGACCTGGCCTCCATTTCCGCTGGTGAGAATGATATGGATGTAGACCGTGTTGCCTGCTTCCATGATGCGGTGCTAGGGTATTCAACATTGCTGTATGACTTGAAGCCTGCATTTGGATTTGACAGCTTTATGGAATGTCTCAAGAAATTATGGAAGGCCTTAAAAAGTGACCCTAAACTTCCAGAAAAGTTGGTAAGCCAACTGAGCATATTTGATCTCATTAATTGCTTTGATTTTGTATGTAAAAAACACATTTCAGTGTATAATATTTATTTATACATATTTTCACATTACAAGCATTGGGTCTGTTTCTTGGCAAGTTAGTTCTAATGAGTCTCAATTAGTCCGCTGACCACCTAAAAACAATGAGCTTCCTGTGTGGCTATTATTTTATTTCAGCTGTTCTTGAGGAGTCAAGCTGGTCATACATCAAAATTTGTCCGGTTCAGCAGCAAATGACCAAGTTTCGATCCATGTGTGGTCACCGTGGTTGAAAATAGGTGGATCAACTGTCCTTTTGGATTGCAGCACTGATCTGTGTATTCTGACAGTAGTCGACCAGTAGACTCCTGTCTACTTGCTCTATTCTGACAGCCGGTAGACTGTTGTCTACCGGCTGTCAGAATACAATGACACAGCAGGAAGGATTTTTGCGTAGATGGGGCAATCTGGACAATTTTTTTTTCATTTAGCCCGCAGGTTAAATGCAAATAAACTGACTCATGTATGGCCAGCTTTAGAGTCATTATAGTAACCATTCTAATTTTCCTCTATTGGTTAGTGTTATTATAACCAGTGCTGGTATCCTGTAGAGCAGGAATGACCAGATACAGTACATATATTTGCCCAAAGAACATTGAACTCAAACCTAAGTGAAAATTATGTGATTTATTAAGAACAAGTGACAATCAATATAAAATCAACAGTCAATACAAACACCCAAACAAAAAACCTAGTAAACCTATGTAAAAGTGAATCCAACTAAAGCAAGCAAAAGCAAACCTACCTCAATTAACAACCAAGATCAGGATCAAGCTGAGAAACTGCAGGTCAGGAATGGGCCACAATGAGGAGAGGGTACAAACAAACAGAAATGATAGGTAACAGGTCACCGTAACCCGAAAGCATGGGCACAGAGGCCAAACACTGAGGTGCTGAGATATTCTTAAAAGCAATGTTAAACACAAAACCAAAAATTGAATATATTGCAGTTTGCCAATCCTTAGATGCAATGGCTGTATTTGTTTTCTTTAAAAAAAAATCTGTTTTCACCTGAGAAGCTGTCCAATAACACGTCTCCTGTATTAGAGTGCCTACACTCTAGATGGAGTACAGGGGAACATTAGAAAGCTGGACATTAAGCATTAAATAACTTGTCTCAACACTCTAAACTGGTACATTTGTAGAGCTTGTTCCGTTGAAACACAGCAGAATGTACCTACTGGTTTGATCACCAGGTGAAAATAAAAGAAAGAAAACCTTGAAAATGAATGCAGCCATCACATCTAAGAACTGTTAAGCTGCAATAGAATAAACGTTTGCTTTTGGAATTAATAAATACCCTCCCAACAGCCAATGTCAGATGCAGAATAATTCCTAGGACCTGCTAGCTGCTAGGAGACACCCACTGGTGGACACTGAAACTACACATTGCTAATTGCACAATAGAGGGCACAGGATAAATATTCATAGACCCCCGTGTTATAGGCTGATACCTTCAGCTGACTGGACACTGGCAAGCTTTTGAGGACACGCCTCCTGGGCATCCTCCCCATAACCCTACCCCACTCCATGAGTCCTCAGTGATGGACCTTTCTCACTTATAAAGAAATTACTCTAACTTAATGAGTTTATTATTATTCAGATTCTTCAGTCAATGCTTCAATCAACACTTCGCTGTCCCCTAAGAGTGCATTGACACTTGCAAATGTACCCCCAGCCTAATTACATATGAGAACCCCAGCAGAGGTTCCCACAATTAGCTGCAGACTTTCTATTGCCAGGACTGATTACTCTCATGTGATCGCTGCATGAGTGATTACGTGCAAGTGGGTGCAGTTAGCTGTGGAATAAAGCATTCGCCCATTGCTTTCAATGGGGCTGCCTCTCGCAGCTAATCACAGGATTCCTCGCTGGGATTCTCAGCTGTAATTTGGCTGCAGGTGCATTTATAAGACAGGGTCATCCTGTATCACTGACCATTACTGTAGCCCCACAATCCTGAATGGTATTTGTTCATACGTTTATATCTATCAGGGGTTGTGGGAATGAAGAGGACGGAAAGCAATGTTAGAGGCCGCAGAAGTTTTTTCACCCCCAGGCTCCTATGCAGCTGATGTTACTGCTTCACGCTATATGCTTGTGTTAATGTGCCCACTTCTGCTGTGCTTAGATCGAGATTGAGTGTGCCCACAATGTTGGTAAAAGGTAGCTATCCTTCCTGCCTGGCAGGGATCGTTTGGGGATCCAGCCAATTTGAAATAGGAATGGGGGCTTGTTTAAGGAAGTGGGAAAAAAGCAGGGAGTTGCTCTGGGTCTGAGAGGACGTACATCTCTGTTTCACGTGTCACATGGATGCTAAAGGGATGTCCCCAAGTGTAGGTAATGCCCGCCTGGCAGATCAAATCAAGTAGAGGGCAGACGCATGTAAAGGGTGTTCTGGGATACGTCTGGGAAAAGATGGATAGTGGAGTTGTCAAACTCAACCGGACTTTGACGCCAATCTCTTCTTTTAAGGAATAATAATGAACGCAACAAAGAACATCTCTAGGGTGACTGGCCCAATTATCTCTGGCCCCTCCAACATGGTGTACTCTATCCAGTTCAATGGGTGAAGCTGCTCCCTACCCAAAACCTGGTTTGAAATGGCAATCACTGTAAATTTTAAATCAGTGCTTGGTGATACTTCTGGGGTGTCTTTCAGCCGTATGTTGTTCCTATGGTTTTGGTTTTCACTGTCTTCAATGCGTAGTTGGTGTTGTCTGTGGCGTAGAAGGTGTGCAGAGGATGCAGATTACAGCACCAAAAGGAATCCTCTTGCGTAAGGGCTAGCACAGTTACAGCAGATTTAGAGGCTGTTACTAGTTTCCTTATCGCATCCAATTCTGTGTGCAGCGAGGATTCCATCTTTGTAGCCCATAGACTAAAATCTGCATGAAAAGCAGATATTAGTACAGCAGTCGCAAAGCCTGAGAATCCCCCAGGTATGTGAGACAATGTTGCAGCTGGATCATCCCCTGTCAGTTTATAGGACAGAGGTGTATTCATTGCTGACGACATGGGCTGCTCTAAGGTGTCAGCCTGGGTCACACCAGCCATGACTCTTTCCTCTGCCCTATCAGCCTTCTCAACCATCCCAGCCTTGTCAGTGGGTTTGTCAGTCTTTCCAGGTTGAGATCCACCTGCCTTGTCTGGATTAGTGGAGGCGGTAGTAGCGGCAGAGTCTTACTCGGTGCTGCGCGAAGGAGGTATCGCTGAACAGGTCTCCTCTGAGGTTCAGGTACAGCAGTATATGTAGGCGTTCTGTGGATCCTGAGCTGACATAGAGATCACGGGCATAAGCAGACAGCAGACAGTCTGCATGTATCAGGGAGACACGATACTCGGCATGCTCAGCTGTTCATTATCCTTAGCAGAAGGAAATATTATCCTGGTGGGACATGTCTTTGTTCCTGGACAAACAGATCTATATGGGAAGATCAGTCAGGGCCTCCCTCCACTTTTGGCTTCAATCTCCATCTCTTCTGATTGGGAAGTCCCTTCTCTCTCTCTATTGGATGGTGATCACAGCAGATGTCAGCCTGTTAGGCTGAGGTGGGGGAGGGGGGGGGGGGATTTAGGGTCCATGGTTGGCCCAGAATTGTTGGATGCTGGAGGAGTCTTGGCAGACATTCAAACCTCTGGAGCTACAGGTGATCAGACCTTGTCTGGTTCACTGAATGGAACTTCTCCATGGACTTATGGTCAGGATCCAGTTGGTTGAGGCCACGGCAGTGGGCTACGTCACTCATCAAAGCAGAACAAACTCTTGAGATCTCTCACATTCTTCAGTGGACAGCACTCCACGAGCTGGCTCTCTCCACTGTCTACTTCCAGTCGTGGACATTTGGCAGGTGGACTACTTCAGCTGGCAAACTTGGGATCCCTGAGAGTGGTCTCTGCACCCAGATGTTCTTCACCAGCTCTGTTCATGTAAGAGCACTGTATATGGATTTTCTGGCATTATGTCTCAACAGGAAGGTACCGCAATTGTGGCGAGTGAGGGATCTCCTGGCAGATGCAATGGATGCTGTGGTGGCACCCTGGAGCCATTATCTAATTTGCATATCTTAAGCTTATACCTTGTCAACTATGCAGGATACAGGCAAAAGGATCCCTGTCATTCTGGTGGCTCCAAATGATCTTGTCAACACTGGTTTGAAGACGGGGCATCTGGCTGCAGACGTTCCCTCGCAACTTCCTCCTCTTTGAGAAGATCTTGTGTCCCAAGGACTGATCTTCTATCCCACTTACATCACTGGCTGTTGGCCTGGCTGTTATTAGCCGAGTTCTGAGAGACAGGAGGTTGTCGGCTTCAGTCATTCCCACTATGTTGCAGGCACGTAACTCCACCTCTTGGAAAATTTCTTCTAAGTACCTTTCGGTGCCTCAAATTTGGCCTTTCTTCAACAGGGAGTTGATCAGTTTCCTTGAGTATTATTTGAGTACCTCCTTGATTGCTACCTTTTATTTGAGTGGTTTGGGCTGTGGCTTCTCTATGGCTTGTACCTTGTTCTTTTGGTTCTCCAGTAGCCTCCTCCTTTGAAAATATTAGGGATCTTCCCTTGCTCACGCTCTCCCTGAAGGACACCTTTTTGATTGCCATCATTTCTGCATGCCATGTGTCAGAATTGGTGGCCTAGTCCTGTCTCCCTATTTGGTTTTACACAGGGGTAAGATGGTTCTCCTTCCATGTCCCTTCTTCCCTCTAAATGTGGTGTCCAATTTTCACCAGAATAAGGACTTCTGTCTGCACCCTTCACATCATAAGGAGGTTGCGCTTCACTCCTTGGATTTGGTTCAGGCTGTTTGTGTTTATCTGCCTGCCTGCTACAGCCTCCTCAGGGACCTTTGTCAACTCTTTTATGTTGGGATATACTATCAGATCAGAGGGTAACAGGATTCCAGGCTGCAGACTTTGGCCGCATCAGCAGGTGCACTGAAAGCAGCACGTGAGCCATTAGTAGAGCATAAGCTTGGGGCACCTGGTACAAGGATACTGGTCCCCCGATGTGTAGAATCAGACATGTTGTGACCACTTGGTGGTTAAGTCAAGGCTGGTAGCAGGTGAGGGTTAGATGGGCAGAGGTTACCGGGCTGCATAAATAAACTGAAGATCAGAGTTCTTTGTGGCTTTTTGCAATGCAGGAGCATCAGTGGGGAGAAGCTTTGTTGCCACCAGAATAGCAGAAAAGAGCTCCACACTCTCGCCACTCCACCCAGCAGGTAACATCAGGGCTCAGTCTCTCGACAGTAACCCTTTTCATGGTGGAAACTGGTAGAAAGCAGTAATTTTGAAATCGCTTAGGCAATGCCAAGGAAGCTGGACTTTGTGTTAAGTAGGATGTGCTGCTTAAAATTTGCCATGCTGGATAATATATCAAATAAAATATATGACCACCAGACACTGCAGCTATCCCTAAAATGTATACATGTATACAATAAAGAGACATTTATTACTTTTCATTGCATGTTTAGTGGTGCAAATCCAATAAAATAAAAAATATATAACACAAAAGCTAAAAAATATATTTTATATGTATAAACATTAAAAATTAAGTAAATGTAAAAACCCTAATACAACATAGCCAGTCTAAATAGTGCATGTTATTTTACATAGAATGTTAAGTAAGCTAATATGAATAACTCAGAATTAAATGTAGTTGCCTGAACTGCATATCTACAGTCAAACTGTATTAAAAGTCTATAGAATATGTGCCAGAAAGGAGTGATGGTGCGGGCTCTGGTTTGGATAGAAATAAGACACATAGTTAAATAGACAGTGTCTATTACAGTGTCTCCTTAACTAAATGTATGTATGCTGGTTTTCTATGTTAATTTTTATTCAATTTTCTTTTTTTAATTGTCTTTCATTTTAGAGAGATTCTGCCCGTCATATTGAATGGCTGAAGACTGTAAAAGAGAGCCATGGCTCAGTGGAACTGTCATCTCTGTCCCTGGCAACAACCATCAACAAAAAGGGAATCTACATCATCAGAGCACCCAAGGACAAAAAAAAGGTAGTTGCTGTGATTTTGAGGTTGTTCGGAGCCATTGATAAATTGGTTTGTTTAGAAAGAAAAACTTTTGGAGACTAAAACAATTTTTTAGTAAAATGATCACAAAATTGCCTTAACGTGACCCAGTCACCACAGAACCAATTATAAAAGGTGGTCTGCCCTGTAAAAGAAGCCTGTTTATATTTACATTTATGGTGGCCTTTGTTTTAAAATACTGCCAATTCACTGTAATCTACCTGCTGTAGTTATTTGAACCCTGGTGGGTCATATACCAGTTACCTCCACTTCTGCTCCTGTCACCAGTTTGTACTTCCTTTAGTGACATACAAGCGGGCAGGTGTAACCACTGCATACAGCAGGAGGAGTAAGTTTGCACACACCTAGAAATAAGAAAAAGCAGTAGGAAGTGGGGAGCATTGAAGCAGCAGTCTTTCAAGACATGGACCACCAGAAAGGTAATTATGGATGGGCTTTTTATTGAGAAATTTCTTAGGGGAAGAGATGTGAGTAGCCCAAAAACCACTACTCTATGTCCTTTTTATGCTAAAAAGGCACTCGTATTACACAGGAAAAATCCAAAACATCTCTAGAACCTCCAAATCTTCAGATCTGGATTGGTTTAGTCAATCAATCCCTTCCTTTATATAAACTGACATATGGCCAGAGGTTTAAAAACAAAAAAATTACAAATTTGGTCTGTCTGGGTGTCATCCCCATCCACAGAGACAGAATAGTAGCGAGGGAGGGTTTTGTGTAGGGGCAGTTTGCAGAAAAACAGAAGAAGCAGCTATCCTAATCTATTTGGCGGCACTGCCCAACTGGCACAGGTCACTACTGTTTCCCCACGGCTATTCCACAGAGCTCTGCTGAGTGGGCATTTTTAATGTATCTGCTGCCGACAGCACTGTTGTGGTCTGCAGTCTCTGCCTGCAATGTATCAGGCAAAAAGAGTTGTCTTTTCTCTGTATAAGAAAACTTATGACTCTGTATCGTGGAGCTCATTTGGTAGCAATAGCCCTGCACTCTTTCCATTTTCTGCATTCTTCCCCACAACATTCACCTGCTGCATCTGCTGCAATATCTGGGCTCTCTAGTGACAGAGAGGGAAGTCTCACAAGAGGTTTTAGAGGCTTAGCCATATGAAGCTGAGAAAAGGGTCATGGGGCCATGCTGAGAATGGCCAACTGAAGACGGGCGTTTCTTCTGCATTTGCTGGAGCCAAGTTTCTTAAATTTGCTTCAATCCAGCCTTGCATCTGTCTCAAAGTTTTCAGCCTATTCTGGTACTCTCATATCAAACTTCTGTTGGTTGCTGCAGGATAAATCCTGCTTTGTGCCTTAAAATTTGCACCCTATTCCAGTTCCCAGGCACAGTAAAGGCGCTACACAATGTTTCTGCAGCTTGACTTTTTCTGCCAAATTTTTGTTTGCTGCAAGGTATATCTTGCATTGCACCTTGAAGTTTGCAGCCTATTGCGGTGCTGTGGCACTCAAAAATATGATATTCTCTCCCAAAAATGACATGCTAATTTTTATTGCAAGATCAAACCTCATCTCTCCTGCTTGTACTACGGCCTTACCCAGATACATACATACTGTCCAGCTACTGTACATTTGTGGCTATTATCTATCATATAATACACTCGGATATTTATTTCAAGATAAGATAAAACCTGTCTCATTTCTCCCTCTTACATTTAAATCTTACTAAGCCACTGTTAAATATTTGTGGCTCTGTACACTCTGTTTATTTTAAAATAAAAACCTGCATTGTTGCTCCTTTATATTGTGGCCTTGCCAAGCTGCTTACATACTGTCCAGACACTAAACTATATTTCAGGCAGTTGTCTCTCAGATAATACACCCTAATATCTGTTGCAAGATCAAATCTGCCTTTTTTCTCCTGCTTATGTTGCATCCTTATCAAGCTGCCTACATACCATCCAGCCACTGTACATCTGTGTCTATGGTCTTTTAAATAATACACTCTAATGTTTTTCAAGATTAAACCTGCCCTGTAGGTAGCTGAATGTAGCGTTTTTGGGAAACATTTATATCAATAGGTTTATGTCTGCTTTAATGGATGGCAAGAAAGCTTTTTTTAGAGCAAGTACAAAAAACTGTTGTGTCAATCGATAGGATAAGTGTAGATGCTGCTGAAGGTGTCGATCGGTAGGATAAGTGTAGATGCTGCTGAAGGTGGTTTATCTGGGCATAGAACAATAGTGTTTTAACCACTTGCCGACCGATGCACATCAATATACGTCAACACAATGGCAGCGGTGGGAAAATGGGCTTACCTGTACGTCCCCTTTAATTGGCGGGGCTAACGGGCGGTGTGACCATGCCCGCGGGGGGCCCCAGCAATCATATCAGGGAGCCGCAGAATGGGGAGATGTCTATGTAAACAAGGCATTTCCCCGTTCTGCCTAGTGACATGACAGGGATCTACTGCTCCCAGTCATTAGGAGCAGTGATCGCTGTCATGTCAGTGGTAGCCCATCCCCACCACTGTTAGAATCACTCCCTAGGACACACTTAACCCCTTGATCACCCCCTAGTGTTTAACCCCTTCCCTGCCAGTGTCATTTACACAGTAATCAATGCATTTTTATAGCATTAATTGCTGTATAAATGACAATGGTCCCAAAATAGTGTCAAGTGTCTGATGTGTCCTCCATAATGTTGCAGTCACGATAAAAATCGCAGATCACCGCCATTACTACTAAAAATTTTAACTAAGATTCAAACTTACAAGGAGCCACACTATTCACGCCCCTGGAGGGACAGAGAAGCCTGCGCCTCTGTCCCTCCTTGTAAGTCCTTCGGGGTGGGCTTCCTCTTTCTCGGGGAGACGGGGCGACCATCAGAACCTCTCGGATTCTTTCAGCGGCTCTTAGAATCTTGGGCGACAGGAATACCCATTCCACTTTTGAGTGGTAAATATACCACCATTGGCTCATCCAATGTGATTTACATTGACATGTTCTTTAATTTCGAATCTATGTAAATTCTTTCAGAGCCAATTGTCCCCCTGAAGAGACCATATACTGGTCAAACGCATCGGGGCTCACTACTATACAACAATATGTAATATAACAATGTGTAATTGAACATGTTCGTTTATTGGACTGTGGAATATGTAGTGTGTATTCTTTGAACCAGATGATATACTGTACATATTGTATTGAACCATACTATGACATTGGACATTTTTTGAATAAATCAATTTCTTTATATACAATTATGATAAAGGTATTTGACTTTGCTATCCTGCTGCTAAAAAGCCCCACCGGGGAAATTTTTCCTTGTGGGGGGTAAAAAATTGACCCTGCCCCCCCCCCCCCCCCCCCGTCCTCCGGGGAGAGTGCTGATTCAGACTCGGGCCCCACAGTGACTGGCGGCCCCTGCTCTGACGTGTTAGAGGACGCTGATCAGGACCAATCAGACATTGAGGATGATTCCATGTCTGGGTCCACGCAGAAAAAAGCGATAGTTGGAGCACTTATCACCGCTGTGTGTGATACCCTGAAAATGCAGGATGCGACAGGATCCTCTGCCTAGGTGGCAGTCCCTTTTGGGTTCTGTAAGCCAGCCCGTATACCTAAGGTGTTCCCGTATCCGACTTACTTTGATAAGTTCATATACAAGGAACGGACCTTTTTGTCCCAAAAAGAATGGTGGTGCGTTACTCCTTTGAGGAGAGCCTTCTTAAAAAATGGCCGGCTCCCCCGTTCGTGGACCCCCCAGTATCCAGGTTAAACAAAGTAACCACGATCCCGGTAGAAGGGGCTCCTGCATTTAAGGATCCTACCGACAGGAGGTCCGAGGCAGTGGCCCGGTCCATGTTAATGGTAGTGGGGTCATCGCTACGACCAGTACTGGCCACGACATTAGTGGGCAAAACTATTGCATTGTGAATTGGAGACGCAGCAGTCTCTTCTAGTCTGCGTGGAACTAGCAGACCAGTTGGTGCACTGCCTTAAAGAGGGAGTCCGGCAAAAAAAATGTTTTTACAAATACTGCAGCTGCTGACTTTTAATAAATGGGCACTTGCCTTTCCTTGAGTCCAGAAATGTCGGCAGCTGAGGCCGAGCAATTGATCGGCTCTTGGCTGCTGCTGGCACCATTCTCGGTGAGAGAATAAGGAAACGAAGCGTTGCAGCTTGACTTCCCGGTTCCCTACTGCGTATGCGCGAGCAGCACAATGCGAATGGTCCGCGCTGTCTCTGGGACCCTTGTGTGTCCCAGCAGACAGCTCGCAGGGACAGGAAGAGGCATAGACTCCAGTGGGAGTCTATGCCCGGAAGTGGGTTAAAATACCTGTCTTAGACAGGTATCTGTACCCCCTCCCCCTGAATGGTGCCAAATGCGACACCGGGGGGCGGGGGAGGGGTTCCAAAAAGCGGAGGTTACATTTTTGTGTGAACATCCGCTTTAAATATGTTTGTGATGCAGCTCTGGATACATTTCCCTTGCTCTCCAGAGCATCAGTATCAGCATTGGTGCTGCGGCCCTTGATTTGGCTGAAATGCTGGTCTGCGGACCAATCATCTAAAACAGCCTTGACAGATTAGCCCTCCCTTGGTGAGTGGCTATTTGGAGCCACGCTGGATGACATTATTAAGAATGTCACAGGTGGAGATAGCACGTTTCTCCCACAGCCCAGGAAGGGTAAGGAGCCACGCCACAGGCAAGGGCCCTCCTTTTCCGCTCAAGAGGCTTTTTCATCTGCCCGGGATCTCAGGTAAACGCTCCCAGTCTGACAGGGCAACTACTGAGGGACAGAAGTGTCCCTGGACTTGCAAGCCAGCGAGCAAAAGTGCTACCGCATGAAGGTTTGCCCCCGCCCGACACACGGTGGGGGGTCGCCTTAGGGAGTTTGCAGTTCGGTGGGCCTCTCGGCTGTCCGACCAATGGGTCTGCAAACTGATTTCATCGGGCTACAAGATAGAGTTCCCCTCTTGGCCACCAAACAGATTCTTTCCCTCCAGCATACCCTTACTCCCCGCTCACCGGGAGGCCCTGTTTGGGGCAGTAAGGGACCTGCTCAGCCATGGGTGATAGTGCCTGTTCCAGAAAGGGAAAGGTTTCAGGGATTCTATTCCAATCTAAAAGCCCTCAAAGGTACAGAGGGTCAGAATGGAATCAGTTCACTCTGTAGTCACTGCACTCCATCAGGGGGACTCCCTGGCACCTCTGGATATCCAGCACGCATACTTGCATATGCCCATATTCCTCAGGCATCAGAGGTTTCTGCTATTTGCAGTAGGGGAAGACCACTACTAGTTTGTGGTTCTCCCCTTTGGCCTGGCTTCAGCACCCCGAGTCTTTACCAAGGTATTGACTCCAATTTAGGCGTTGTTGTGACAACATGGAATCGCAGTCCTTGGTTACCTAGACAATCTCCTTCTGAGAGCAGCTTCCGCCTCAGAATTAAGGGAGGATGTGGCGATCACCATGCAAACTCTACAGGAATTTGGGTGGGTGTTGAACCTCAAAAAATCGGTACTAGTGCCGACTCAGTGCCTGGAGTACCTAGGCTTACTGCTGGACTCTGTGGAAGTGAGAGTGTTTCTCCCTTCAGACAAACTGCAGACTCTCAGAGCCGCGGGAAGCTGATGATGAACAGCAGGTGGTTGTCGCTGCGTTTCTGCATGCGAGTTCTGGACTTCATGGTTGCCTCCTTCGAATCGGTACCGTGCGCCCAATTTCACACCAGAGTCTTGCAGAAGGAGATATTGTCCAAATGGGACAAATCTCAGTTGTCTCTGGATTGGCAGATTTGGGTGAGCCAGTTTGTCAGGGACTCTCTTCTCTGGTGGCTGAGATCTCCGGCCCTTCGGTCTGGGAAATCGTTCCTACCTCTTCATTGGACGGTGATCACAATGGACACCAGCCTGACCGGCTGGGGTGGAGTGCTGGGAGTGCAATCAAGCCAGGGCCTCTGGTCAATGGAGGAATCCCAGTTAATGATCAATGTGCTCGAGCTTCGAGCAATCAGGCTATGCCTCTCCACATGGTCGATGAGACTACGAGGATGTCCGATCAGAATCCAGTCAGACAACACCATGGCGGTGGCATATGTCAACCATCAAGGAGGAACAAGAAGCTTGGCTGCAGCACGTGAGGTCTCTCACATCCTTCGGTGGGCAGAGCAACACGTACCAGCCCTATCAGCCATATACATCTCGGGAGTAGAAAACTGGCAGACAGACTATCTAAGTCACCAGATGCTGGACCCAGGAGAATGGTCACTGCATCAGGAGGTGTTCAGACTTCTTTGCCTGCGCTGAAGCACACCAGATGTGGATCTTCTGGCCTCTCGGCTCAATTGAAAGGTGCGGAGGTTCGTGTCCAGGACAAGAGATCCTTGGGTGGATGCATGAGACGCATCGGTGGCTCCATGGGAGCAGTACCGACTGATTTACGCCTTCCCTCCGCTCAAACTGTTACCACATCTGCACCACAGAGTGGAGACCGAGGGGATTTCAGTAATACTGATTGCCCCAGATTGGCCTCGGCATCCTTGCTACGCTGACCTAGTATGCCTGGTGGCAGATGCTCCTTGGCGGTTGTCGATGCGAGAAGACCTTCTATCACAAGATCCGATACTCCATCCTGCTTTACCGTCGCTGGTTTTAATGGCATGGCTGTTGACAGCCGGGTCCTAAGGGACCAGGGCCTGTTGTACTCGGTAATTTTCACTATGCTGAGGGCACGAAAATCTTCTTCTCGGAAGATACACCATCATACGTGGAAAGCTTATATCTCCATGTGTGAGAAGATGGGGTGGCGTCCACGCACCTATTCTGTTTCAAGGATCATGCTGTTCTTACAGCGTGGAGTAGACCAGAAGTTGACCCCTGGCGTCTTACTCATTGGTGAGCACTTTTGTGCAAGGGGTTCGGCATGTAGTCCCTACGGTGCGACCACCCCTACCTCCATGGGATCTGAACCTGGTGCTATCTGCGGTTCAGAAACAGCCGTTTGAGAACATTAGGGAAATTCCCTTGTTGACTTTTTCTCAGAAAGTGGTCTTTCTAGTGGCTATTATATCTGCCAGGAGGGTTTCTGAACTGGCGGCCTTGTCTTGCGAGTTGCCCTATCTGGTTATCCACAGGGATAAGGTGGTGTTGCGTCCGCAACATTCTTTTCTGCCGAAGGTGGTTTCGGCCTTCCATCTCAATGAAGACATTGTGTTACCATCTCCAGGGCTGGACTGGCCTACCGGGATACCGGGACATTTCCCGGTAGGCTGCCTGCCTTGGGGCCGTTTTGAGCTACGCTGTGATCTATATATATTACGCTCTTCAAATGTGCTTTAAAATGCATGGTTTTCCCTTTTATGAACAAGAAAATAATGACGCTATGTTGTTGGGCTGGTATAATAATGCTGTGGGACTGGTATGAAATTATTTCCAGGGCTGGTTTTTATTCCCAGTCCAGTCCTGACCATCTCTGTGTCCTAAACCTACACATCCTAAGGAGGTGGCTCTCCATTCCCTGGACGTGGCTCTAAGGGTATATCTTTCTGCCATGGCTCCCTTTCAGAAGTCAGATTCTCTGTTTGTTTTGGTAGCTGATCCGAAAAAAGGTCTGGCGGTCTCAACGCCCACCATTTCCAGGTGGATCCGACAGATTGTGGTCCCTTTCCTGTCACGGCCCATTCCCCCAGGGCATTTGGGACCTCTTGGGCTTTCTGACATCAAGCGTCAGTCTCCCACGTGTGTAAGGCCGCGACTTGGTCGTCTGTTCAACACTTTCACAAAGTTCTACAAAGTTGATGTAAGCGCATCTTCTGATGCCTGCATTGGCCACAAAGTTTTGCAGGCCGTTGTGTAATTGTTGCAATTTACACTCTTTCTTCTTGTTAGAGAAGTTACATTTTGATTGCCAATGCATTCTGATGCATATGTTGGCCGCAAGTTCTGATGCGATTGGTTCAGGTGGTGACTCCTCCGTTGGGGAGCACCTCTGGTTGTGGGTGAAGTTATGTTTGCTGTTCCCACCCCTCGTTATGACACTGCTTGGGGATGTCCCTATGGTCAAGATTAATGGAGCTGTGTCTGTCAATGAACGAAAGAGAAAATAGGATTTTTGTACTCACTGTAAAATCCCTTTCTCTGAAATTCATTGACGGACACAGCACCCACCCCTCCTATTACTTTACGTTATACTGCTTGTTGACATACTGAGCTGCAGGAAGCAGGCTGTACAGTTCTGTTTTTCACATGTATTACATGGTCTTCCTAGTCCTCTCCTGAAGGTGGCGTAATAACCCTACAGTCAAGATTAATGGAGCTGTGCCCCCGTCAATGAACTTCAGAGAAAAGGATTTTACGGTGAGTACAAAAATCCTATTTTTTAACCAAATCCTTTTTCATCCAAAGACAACACAATTGACCGTGTGATCTATGTTGTACCAGTATGTATTTGCGATAAACACTTGTGGTCTTATAGCTATGATTAAGCACTGTTGAGCGTGAGTGTTATTTTCTGCCTGTACACTGCTGTTATGAACTTTTGATATTTTTCACAATAAAGTAATTTTTATTAGAACGCGGCTGTCCAGATTTTCTCCTTTCACTACTATGTGCTGAGCCTGCACCTGCTACTTCCGCCTTGAGGAGGGTGTTACCTTCAATCCACCACCTGGAGCGGTAATACATTTCCCCCCCGGTAACGGGATGTATTATCCAGTTAAAAACTAGTGAATGCCCTAGAATTGGCATGTATTGGACTGCTTCTCATATCACACCTCTACTACCAGCCAGAGGCAGGAAATATTTGTGTTTTTCACTTGCTTGAAGCAATTTACTTCTACAGAACTACACAATAGTTATTGATGTATCCTTTATCTATGACTCCTCCACAGATTACACCTGACAGCGTTTTGCACCTGGTTCTGCCAGAGAATGAGGAGAACAATCGCTGTTACACGCTAGAGGAGCTGAAAGAATTGCTCAACAAACTTATGCTTATGTCAGGCAAGGGAGAACAAGGCAACTCAGAAGTTGACAAGTTTTCAGAGGTAAAAACAAATGGGATTGATATCGGCTAAGTGAAAATCCTGATTTATTGGAATGCACAGTACTTCCTATTACTTTGGGCCTACAGAAGCCTGTGGACGCACAACCTTGACTTCTGTCGTACATTCTTTTCATGATAGTGTAAATAGCCTGGTTACTGGTTTACTTCAAATACCATATTACTTTGTATATTAAGCTTGTTCTAAGTATTTACATATCCTGAACAAGCCATAAAAGCACTTTTAAGCAAAACATTGAGGAGAAATTAATCTTCAAATTTCACAACAGAGATACCAACATATTTTTTACTTTTTCCTATTACTTTCTATTGCTTTAGGCACTTTGCAGCCCTCTATTGTTAAGACATAGCAGAATAGTGCGACATTTACACTTTCTAGCATGACGCACATATGCACATTCTCATGATTCAAGCATGCAGCACATTCGTTTTAAGTAAGCTCAGGTATCTCTTTGATTTTTGTACCATTTTTAACTGTGTTTTTCATACACAAAACTGTGCATCTTGCCTGCTGCCTTTGGGGTGCCATTAAAGTATACCTAAAGCCAAAACTTTTAGTTTTGAGCAGAGTGGCGAGGGATTAGAATCCTTGTCAGTTTTTATTGCGGTCTGTGCATCATTAGGGAGATTCACCCTGTCTTTTTTTCCTGTTGAAAGTAAAAGAAAATCCCACATTTTGGGTTTTCCCCAAAAAAGTAATAGATAGAAAATCTTCCAATGGGGACACTAATTCTGGGGGTCCCCAAAGAATTCCCTCAATTTTCAGGAATTTCCTCTCACTTCCTGACTTGGACAGGATGTGAAGAGAAATTTCTGCAATGGGACACAGATGGCAAAAATAAATCTGACAAGGGTTATAACTCTTCCTTGCTTTATCCAAAATGAAAAAAAAAAAAGTTTTGCCAAAGTTCTACTTTATAAATAATTAGCACCGCAAATGTGCTCTACACAAGTGTAAATGCAGCCTGAGAGTTGGACTGAAACTGGACTTCGGACTCTTTGTTGTGATCTTTGTGAATTAATTACTTCACAGTACAAGTGGCTGTAGAAGTCAGGGATGGCTTGTTTTAAAGCTGTTTTGCTGCTTATTTTTAATATGTGTAAATATTTTATTGTTTACAGGTGCACATAAAAATCATGTGTACTTAGCTTAGCTTGTTAAAGAACTATTATAAAGTGGCTACAAGTGAAGTCATCTCCATTTTGTTTCATGTTCTGGCTGCTTTCTGTATAACCAATAAGGTTTAGGTGACATAAAGTTCTGTTATATCTGGTTCAACCAAATAAATATACAGAAATTAGAGCAACTGCCAAAAACACATAACTTTTTCACACGTTACCTAAAGCTAAATTACACTAGAAGGGTTAGTTACTCAGGGAAGTTTGTTATGTTTTACTTTCATACCTAGCAAAAAGTGCAAACACGACACTTTGTAACCTGATTACACACGCTGTGCATGCATTTTTTTTTTGGCACCCCAATGCACAAAAGCATTGAACCTATGACACCACTACCCTGCATTGTGCTGCACTACATTACTAAAAAAGGAACAGGTCCAATTTGAAAAGCACTGAGGTGTATTGATAGTCTGTTTAAATGAATGAGCTACAATGCACTTTAAAATGTAGCACATATTAACAAATGTCCGTTAATGCACCACAAAGGTTTGAAGCCAGCCTAAAAGTATTAAGACAATTTAGGTTTAATTCCTTCAATACAGTAGTAATTTCAAACCTTGTTTTTTTTTTTTATTCAGATATTTTCTAACGTTCAAAGGCTGGCTGGCTCTTTTATTGACCTCTACCTAGCTGGAAATATGCTCTTTAGAACCTGGGAGGCAGTGATACATTGTGCAGATAATGCTAGAGTCAGTGTTCTCATGAACTTTGATGTTGAAGAGATTGAGGATCTTCAAGGAGAACAGGCTCTTACAGAGTTGCTTCCAAACATCTGCAAAACCATGGAGAGCTTGTTGGAAGAGTGGCTGACCTTTGTCAACATGAAAAGATCTAAGCTATACTACTTAAACTATTACACAGCCGAGCAGGTGGTGTACTTGTGCCAGCAGTATCAGATGGGGGATATCAGTGAGGAGGCTCTTGTTATGTTGTCTTTTATTAAACCTGACTGTGCAAAAATAGACACGCTGAACTCCTTCTATTTTAGAAAGACAGATTCTCCTTACTTGACTGCTTTAAACCAACCAGATAGTATGAATTTCGCAATGGAACTTGAAGATTGTACTGATGTTTCAAAGAAACTAGAGCTGGTTTGGAAGTTCTCTATGGAAAACATGAGCTCTTTCTTCCCAGGATGTCTGGACCTGGACGCCTTGGGTACAAGCTTAGCTGCTCTTGCTGAGCTAAATGAGAAACCAGTAGTCCGTGCCCTTCATCCTAGTTTGCAGCCAGGCCGGCCTAATCTGATCCTTTGTCCTCCATCAGAAATTTTGTCCTGTGCTTTATCGGTTTATGTGCACAGCCCTGGTGAGCCATTGCCATCCTACGATGAAGTTCTCCTATGCACACCTCATACCACCTATGAAGAGGTGGCTTTATTTCTTCGTAGATGTCTTCTCCCAGGGTACAGCGGGAAGAAGATTTATAGTTTGATCTATGCAGACCAACTAAGCTATGACATAGGGTATAAGTCCGAGCAGCTATTCCAACAACTGCAGGCCCAGGGCATTGACAATTACAATCTCATAGTCATATGCAACTCTGACCGAGAGCATTGCTATATTCCTTCAGTTTTCAGCCAGTTCAAGATTCATGTTATCTCCCAAAAGGCTCCTGTGGAGATTCAGAATTACTTGTGTACACACTTTAAAGTCAGTTCTGATGTGGTTTCAGCCGCCTCTGTGTTTAAAAATGGAATGAGTGCAGGAATTGTATCATCTAAGCGAGCTGGAGTTGGTAAGTATATGACCAATAAACCCAGGGTAAGAGTTTGGCATTTACTTAAAATATAATTAAGTTTGTGTAGCTTTTTTGTTCAAGCATTTCAGAGATCTGCATCTGCCCCAATTTACTATAACAAGGACCCATGCGGCCATTTCTGCATGTGGCACAGATGCAGGTAATTCCTGGTATTGCAGTTCTTCCATTTAGGTATAACCCTGTATTTCTGTGGGCAGTATATGTTCATAGATGTTCTTAACCACTTCAGACCCAGGCCAATTCTGACATTTCTCTCCTACATGTAAAATTCCTAAATTTTTTTGCTAGAAAATTACATAGAACCCCCAAACATTATATATGTTTTTTTAGCAAAGACCCTAGAGAATACAATGGCGGTCATTGCAACTTTTTATCTCGCACGGTATTTGCGCAGCAATTTTTCGAACGCGTTTTTTTCAGAAAAAAAACAGATTCATGCTTAAAAAAAAAAAAAACAGTAAAGTTAGCCCAATTTTTTTTGCATAATGTGAAAGAGGAGGATACGCCGAGTAATTAGATACCCTACATGTCACGCTTTAAAATTGCACGCGCTCGTGGAATGGCGCCAAACTTTGGTATTTAAAAATCCCCATAGGCGACGCTTTACATTTTTTTTACTGGTTACATATTTTGGGTTACAGAGGAGGTCTAGGGCTAGAATTATCGCTCTCGCTCTAAGGTTCGCGGCGATACCTCACATGTGTGGTTTGAACACCATTTTCATATGTGGGCGGGACTTACGTATGCGTTCGCTTCTGTGTGCGAGCTCACGGGGACAGGGGCGCTTTAATTTTTTTATTTTTTTTATTGTTAATTTTATTTTTAGTTTTTTAGTTTTACACTTAAAAAAAAAATAAAAAAAAATTGATGACTTTTATTCCTATTACAAGGAATGTAAACATCCCTTGTAATAGGAATATGGCACGATCGGACCTATTTACAGTGAAATATGGGGTCAGTAAGACCCCATATCTCACCTCTAGGCTGGGAAGAATAAAAAAACCAAAAAAAAAAACGATCATGGCTTCCTAGCCAGATCGGCGCCGTTAATTTGAATACCGAGGTCGGGCGTGACGTCATAACATCGCGCCCGGGCTTCCGAACGATCATAGAGACTCCGGGGACAATCTAGTCCGCCGGAAATCTCTATGATCACTTGCTGGGGCCGGCGGATCCTGTGACCGACTCACCGATGGAAACGGTGAGTCGGTAGAAGCACCGTAAGAACGATCAAGCGGCGGAACAGCCGCTATGATCGTTCTTATGGTGTAGGGAATCGCCGGCTGAAAACGGCAATATCTGAATGATGTCTGTGGCCTCAGGCATCATTTAGATATAACCAGCGAAACCCCATGACGTCAATAGACGTATTGCGGGTCTCAAGTGGTTAATCTAGGAATAAACATATAAAGAAGGATCCTGCTTTATTTTTTATTAGGATCCATCCCTTTATGCTACTAAACAGAGTTCCTAAGCAGAACTCTTATTTTAAAAAGGAAAGCCTAGAGCATAGTGGATGTTCAGGAAACCCAGTTACAACCTTCATACTCCCAACTGATCAAGGATTTGCACCTGCCTTTAGCCAGTTGATGTCTTATAGGGTAGGCTTTGCCAGTCATTTAAATGGAGGATAGGGCCAAAGGTGCTACCTTCATTAGGAATGCATTATGCCTTAATCTTCCTTTGAAATTTTCAAATGCTGTAACCACTTCAGTCCCAGAAGATTTGGTGGCTCAATGACGAGGCCATTTGTTGCGATACGGCACTGCGTCCCTCTAGCAGACAGTTGCGTGGCCGTGCAGCGTTGTACCCAAACAAAATTGGCGTCCTTTTTTTCTCTTATATTCACCGACCGACACAGCTCCTCTCTTAGCCATTGGGCTGTTCTGCCCTATTACTAGGAGATACTAGGCATTAGTTGTAATACAACACTCAGAACTCTTAGTCCTGCTAAGGGGGCGGTCTCTTGGGTAACAACAATCAGACATCATTTTTATTTTGCCTAGTAAAGGAGAAGGACCTAGGAACCCTGCAAGCCCATCGGTCCGTGCTTTTTTTTATGCAGAAACTTTACTTTTTGCGCAAGATGAGTGATTCTGTGATCTTCTATCAACAGCCGGCTGGGTGACAGGATGGTTCATTTATCCTTGTAGTCTCCCCAGTCCGGCCATCGAGCGCGTGCAAGTCGCTGCTACAGCTTGGCAGGCCACGACAAAACCTCAGCTCCAGAGGTGGTCGGTGAGCTTTTATGCTCCGGGGCATGCATATGACCAGGCTACTGATGTCTGCGTCACAGTATGCTTGGCCAGCAGCCACCCTGCACTGATCAGTGAGTGGGTCTGTGATGGAATATCTCCCAGCTCTTCAGGACTGGTAAGTACAGCTCTCCTTGCCTCGATGGGGCTGAGCAGCTGGGCATTCCCTGGGAGGTTGATTCGGGGGTCCCTAACCTCCCTCTCCTATGTCCCTATCTTCCCTCCCCCCTTCTATGGGGGGATGCTGCATGTGGCTGCTGAGCTGTGTGTGTGTCTATGCAGGGGCTCTCCGGGGGGGAATCTCACCTGGGGGGGGGGGGGGGGCTGCACTGGCTAGCTGTGTCCTGGGTCCTGTTCTTCATGCCCCTGGAAGGTGTTTGTGAGCTTTTTGCTGATGTCCTGTACAGCGCTGTGTTCACTGCCATCGTTTTCTCTCTGTACCTCATGGAGCTGCTTTGGCAGTCATTTTAGGTGTGGGCAAGGGCAGCATGCTCTCCTGGGCTTCAGCAGCCATTTTCCTAGTGATCTCCTATTAAGGAAACTGGTGACCATTTTCTTGAAGCCTGAACATGTTTTTTCAGTGTTCTCTAGCGGCAGCATGCGCTCCTGTGCTCTCACAGCCATTTTCCCTGTGTTTTATGTCCTTGTGCTGGATGCCGGGCGGCAATTTTATTGAAACCTGAGCACACTTCAGAGCGGTTTTGATGCCATTTGCAGCTGCTACCACTGACACAGCTTTGTTTCCTCTTCACCTGGGAGCCTACAGGAACTACAGGCACTATTTGCTGGATAGCACAGAACTCCTAAGGGTGGTGAGTCCGGCAGGAAAGAGCTTCTCAGCCAGCGGCAGTAAGGAGGGTGGGACTGTCACTGTCCTAAGTCCCCTTAAGGTGGCAGACAGGGTAGGGTCAACATGGCTTCAAAAACTGGTGTTTCTTCCCCCGGGTCACCTGCAGACTGCGCAGTGCCCATGGACACCCTGATGGCAGTCCTCAATTCATTTGTTGCCAAGATGAAGACGGTGCGTGGGAAGAAGGGTGCAATAAAGAGGCCCCGCCCTCCATCCTCTGGGGAGAGCTTTGACACAGACTCAGGTCCTGCTGAGGCTGGTGACCCCTGCTCTGTCTTGTCAGGTGACGCTGACCAGGACCGTTCGGACAGTGAGGATGAGTAAGGGTCCGTGTGTGACAAAGTGCTTGTTGGAGCACTTATCACAGCTGTGTATGAAACCCTGAAGATTCAGGAACCAGCAGATCTCTCTGATGATGTAGCTGTCCCTTTTGGGTCCCGCAAGCCAGCACGTTCACCTAAGGTGTTCCCGTATCTGACTTATTTTGACAAGTTCATATACAAGGAATGGGGTCGCCTGTAACTGACCTTTTCGGTCCCCAAATCATGGCGGTACTGGCATCCGCACTTGTGTCGCAGATACTGAGTGGGCAAAACGTTTGCACCGCGAATTGGAATAGCAACAGGCTTCTCCTGTCTGCGTGGAACTTGCAGACCAACTAGTGCAAGGCCTTAAGTATGTCTGTGATACGGCCCTGGATACTCTTCCTCTGTTATCCAGGGCTTCAGTGTCAGCTGTGGTGCTGCGGTGCCTGATTTGGCTAAAATGTTGGTCTGCTGACCAGGCATCCAAAAAAGCTCTGACGGATCTTCCCTTCCTTGGCGACCGGCTCTTTGGAGCCTCTTTGGATGACATTATTAAAAATGCCACCGGAGGTAAGAGTACTCTACTCCCACATGCCAGGAAGGCTAAGGAGCCACGCCGTAGGCAAGGGTCCAATTTTTCCACTCACAAACAACTTTTTCGTCCGCCCGGAGCTTCGACAAATTGTCCCCAGGCCGAAAGGACGACCACGGACGGACAAAAACATCCCTGGAACTGCAAGCCTAACAAGCCTGTGAATAAAAGTGCTACCGCATGAAGGTTTTCCCCCACCCATGTCTTGGGTGTGGGTTCGTTTTCAGGAGTTTGCAGCCCGGTGGTCCTCTCGACTATCCGACCAATGAGTCTGCGATCTGATTTCCTCAGGCTACAAGATAGTTTCTCTCTTGGCCACCAAACAGATTCTTCCCCTTCAGCATACCTGTATCCCCGGCTCGCCGGGAGGCCCTCTTGGGGGCAGTAAGGGATCTGCTGAGTCGCGGGGTGGTTGTACCGGTTCCGAAATTGGAACGTTTCCAGCGATTCTACTCAAATCTGTTTGGACATACCCCTTCCTTCTTGGGAACTACAATCTTGGACCTAAAAGGCCTCAATCGCTTTGTAAAAATGCAGAGGTTCAGAATGGAATCAGTTCGCTCAGTAGTCACTGCACTCCATCAAGGGGACTCGCTGGCATCCTTGGACATCCAGGATGCATACCTGTACATACCCATATTGCCGCGTACACACGGAGCCGTCTGTCCTAGAGGCGATTCAGTTCGCATTGTGCGCTATATAAGTATTTCATTCATTCATTCATTCACTTAGTCTGGCGGACGTCCGCCAGACTGTCCGTCGAAATTTTTGAACGGGCTACTTGCCCACACACGGCACTTTTTCAGCGGACTAATACGGCGTACTAAGCCCGCCGTACTAAGTCCGCCGTACTTTCGAAATGAACGGACTCGCCCACACACACGGAGGAAAGTCTGCTCATTTCGAGCGCCTCTCCAGGTAGGCGGGGCCCGCGAAGGAGACGTCGATGGCCCCGCCGCCTGGTGTGGACTTAAAGGGGAACCCCAACGCCGCAAAAAATCGGCGTGGGGGTCCCCCCCAAGTCCACAACAGACCCTTGTCCGAGCACGCTACCCGGCCGGCCAGGAAAGGGGGGGATGAGCGAGTGCCCCCTCCTCCTGAGCCGTACCAGGCCGCGTGCCCTCAACATGGGGGGGGTGCCTTGGGGGAGGGGGGCGTGCGGCCCCCCCACCCCAAAGCACCTTGTCCCCATGTTGATGAGGACAAGGGCCTCTTCCCGACAACCCTGGCCGTTGGTTGTCGGGGTCTGCGGGCGGGGGGCTTATCGGAATCCGGGAGCCCCCTTTAATAAGGGGGCCCCCGGATACCGGCCCCCCACCCTATGTGAATGAGTATGGGGTACAATGTACCCCTACCCATTCACCTGTAAAAAAAAAAGTACAAAAAAAAAACACAACACACGAGATAAAATACTTTATTGCACAGCTCCGGGGGTCTTCCGTCTTCGGGGGTCTTCTCGCCGGACTCCTCCGCTATCTTCTTGTAGCTCTTTTGCTAGCGGAGGAGTCCGGCTTTCTTCCTTGCCGCCGGCCTCTTCTCCCGACTTTGGGGGTCTTGTCCCCCTCTTCGGTTCTTCTGCCGGGCCACCGCACCTTCTTATAGCTCTTTTACAGGCGGTGGCCCGGTCTTCTGTCGCCGCCGCCGCCTTCCGTTCTTCTTCTTCTTCTTCTTCTTCTCCTTCTTCTCCAGGAGATGTTGACTCGACGTTCTCTCCGGCCACAATGCCATGGACGTGCTGCGTGGCCACTTATATAGGGACAAGGGGCGGTGTCACATGGCTTTATGTCACATGGGTTGGTCACATGGGTTGATGTCACATGGGGACTGTGACATCGTAAGGGGGCGGGGTCACCATGTGACACCAACCCATGTGACATAAAGCCATGTGACACCGCCCCTTGTCCCTATATAAGTGGCCGCGCAGTGCGTCCCTGGCATTGTGGCCGCAGAGAGCGTCGAGTCAACATCTCCTGGAGAAGAAGAAGAAGAACGGAAGGCGGTGGCGGCGACAGAAGACCGGGCCACCGCCTGTAAAAGAGCTATAAGAAGGCGCGGTGGCCCGGCAGAAGAACCGAAGAGGGGGACAAGACCCCCGAAGTCGGGAGAAGAGGCCTGCGGCGAGGAAGAAAGCCGGACTCCTCCGCTAGCAAAAGAGCTACAAGAAGATAGCGGAGGAGTCCGGCGAGAA
This sequence comes from Lithobates pipiens, assembly GCF_037356315.1. Lineage (NCBI taxonomy): Eukaryota > Metazoa > Chordata > Amphibia > Anura > Ranidae > Lithobates > Lithobates pipiens. The sequence continues at coordinate 434,174,175 of NW_027507903.1, forward strand.
GACCCCCGAAGACCCCCGGAGCTGTACAATAAAGTATTTTATCTCGTGTGTTGTCTTTTTTTTGTACTTTTTTTTTTACAGGTGAATGGGTAGGGGTACATTGTACCCCATACTCATTCACATAGGGTGGGGGGCCGGTATCCGGGGGCCCCCTTATTAAAGGGGGCTCCCGGATTCCGATAAGCCCCCCGCTCGCAGACCCCGACAACCAACGGCCAGGGTTGTCGGGAAGAGGCCCTTGTCCTCATCAACATGGGGACAAGGTGCTTTGGGGTGGGGGGCGCGCGGCCCCCCCTACCCCAAGGCACCCCCCATGTTGAGGGCACGCGGCCTGGTACGGCTAAGTAGGGGGGGGGGGGCGCTCGCTCGCCCCCCTTTCCTGGCTGGCCGGGTAGCGTGCTCAGACAAGGGTCTGTTGTGGACTTGGGGGGGACCCCCACGCCGATTTTTTTCGGCGTTGGGGTTCCCCTTTAAGTCCATACCAGGCGGCGGGGCCAGCGACGTCTCCTTCGCGGGCCCCGCCTACCTGGAGACCCGCTCGAAATGAGCGGACTTTTCTCCGGGCGGAAAAAGTCCGCTCATTTCAAAAGTATGGCGGACTGGCATACACACGGCCGGATTGTCCGCCGAAATGCGAGTACGACGGACAGAATTTAGAAAAAAACTAAATTCTTAGTACGCCGGACTGCACGCTGAAAAAGTCCGCTGAAGCCCACACACGAGCGAACTGTCCGCTGAAATGTGTTTCGACGGACTAAGTACGCCATACAGTCCGCTCGTGTGTACGCGGCATATGCCTTTGGCATCAAAAGTTTCTGCGATTTGCAGTCAGGGAAGCCCAATACTAGTTTGTGGCTCTTCCTTTTGGTCTGGCATCAACCCCCCCGAGTCTTTTTGTATTGGCTCCAGTTTTGGCGTTGCTGCGGCAACGTGGGATCGCGATTGTGGGATACCTAGACGATCTCCTCCTGAGGGCATCTTCTGCCTCAGAATTAGAGGAGGATGTAGCGATCACCATGCAGACCCTGCAAGAATTTGGGTGGCTGTTGAACCTAAAAAAGTCGCTGATTGTACCGACCCAGCGTCTGGAGTGCCTAAGCTTGCTGCTGGACTCCATGGAAGTGAGTTTTTCTCCCTTCAGACAAACTACAGACTCTCAGATCCGCCGTAAAACTGCTTGTCATGGTAGCCTCCTTCGAGGCACTACCTTATGCCCAGTTCCACCCAGAGTCCTGCAGAAGGAGATTTTGATGAAATGGGACAAATCCCAGTTGTCCCTGGATCCTCAGATCCAGGTAAGCCAGTCAGTCAGAGACTCACTGATCTGGTGGCTGTGGTCAGTCCGGGAAATCGATCCTATCTCTGAAGTGGACAGTGATCACAACGGACACCAGCCTATCTGACTGGGATGGAGTGATGGGGGTTCAGTCGGCTCAGGGCCTCTGGTCGACGGAAGAATCCAAGTTGCCGATCAATCTGCTCAAATTGAGAGCGATCAGGCTGTGCCTTTCCACATGGTCAATGATAATTCAGGGGCGTCTGATCAGGATCCAGTCAGACAACGCCAAAGCTGTGGCATACATAAATCACCAAGGGGGAACAAGAAGCTCAGCCGCGGCATGGGAGGTCGCTCACATACTTCGGTGGGCAGAGCGACACGTACCAGCTCTGTCGGCCATGTACATCCTGGGAGTGGAGAACTGTCAGGCGGACTATATGAGTCGCCAGATGCTGGACCCAGGAGAATGGGCGTTGCATCTGGAGATATTCAGGTTACTGTGCCGGAGGTGTGGGGCACACCAGACGTGGATCATCTAGCCCCCTGCCTCAATTGGAAGGTGCCAAGATTTGTGTCCAGGACAAGAGATCTGTGGGCAGACGCGTCAGACGTGCTGGTGGCTCCGTGGGATCAGTACCAGCTGATCTATGCCTTTCCTCCACTGAATCTGTTACCACGTCTGCTTCGACCAGTGGAAGCCAAGGAGATCCCAGTAATACTGGTTGCCCCAGATTGGCCTCAGCATCCTTGGTATGCAGACCTAGTGCTTCTGGTGGCAGATGCTCCCTGGCAACTGCCGTTGTGAGAGGACCTTCTGTCTCAAGGTCCGATTCTCCATCCTGCTTTACCATCGCTGGCTTTAACGGCATGGCTATTGAGAGCCAGGTGTTGAGGACCCGGGTCTGTCAGACACGGTGATCCCTACTATGTTGAGAGCATGAAAATCTTCCTCTCGGAAAATACACCAACATACCTGGAAGGCCTACATCTCTATGTGTGAGGAGAAAGGGTGGCATCCACGCTCCTTTTCCATATCCAGGATCCTGCTGTTTCTTCAGCAAGGAGTAGACCAGAAATTGGTGTTAAGCACCATTGAGGGGCAAATTTCAGCCTTGGCTGTTTTTTTTTTTTCAACGACCCCTGGCATCTCACTCATTAGTGAGTACCTTTGTTCAGGGGGTACGATACGTAATCCCTCTGGTTAGTCCACCATTACCCTCATGGGATTTGAACCTGGTGTTATCGGTGCTTCAAAAACCACCGTTTGAAAATATCAGGGTACTTCCCCTGTTAACTCTTTCCCAGAAAGTGGTCTTTCTAGTGGCCATCACATCGGCCAGGAGGGTTTCGGAACTGGCGGCCTTGTCCTGCAAGTCGCCCTATCTGGTGATCCACAAGGATAAGGTGGTGTTGCGTCCGCAACCGTCTTTTCTACCGAAAGTTGTCTTGGCTTTTCATATCAATGAGGACATTGTATTACCATCTGTGTCCTAAGTCGAAGCACCCTAAGGAGATGCCCCTTCACGCTCTGGACGTGGTTCGAGCTCTGAAGGTGTATTTGTCTGCCACTGCTCCCAGTCAGATTTACTGTTAGGTGGCTAATCCAAAGAAAGGCATGGTGGTCTCGTCGGCTACAATTTCCAGGTGGATCAGACAGATTGTAGTACAAGCCTACGACTTGAAGGGGCAGGTGCCCCCCATTCTGGTCACGGCCCACTCCACAAGGGCAATCGGAAAGTCTTGGGCCTTCTGACACCAAGTATCGGCCACTCAGGTGTATAAAGTGGCGACCTGGTCGTCTGTCCACACATTTACCAAGTTTTACAAGGTAGACTTCAGTGCGTCGGCTGATGCCTGTTTTGGCCGCAAAGTTTTGCAGGCGGCCGTATAGTTGCAATTGCAGATGCAATATATTTCCTTTTTTTCCCATGTTTTTTCAATAAAAACACAGTACAGTTAAGTTAATGCACTGTTGCATTACATTCTGCAGTTTTTTTGTGCGGTTGTGGGTAGTTACTTCTGTTGAGGGTACCCTGGTTTTGTGGTGGATTCTTCCACGCACTATTGTTTTTTGTGGGTACAGTTTTACTAGTTCCCACTTGCCTTGGTGGATGAATTTTTTATGCTGTTTTCCCACCCCTCATTTGGCACTGCTTGGGGATGTCCCAATTGCTAAGAGAGGAGCTGTGTCTGTCAGTGAATGTAAGCGAAAATAGGATTTTTTGTACTCGCCGTAAAATCCTTTTCTCTGTAATTCACCGATCGACTTAGCACCCACCCCTCCTTTTTCTCTTTACGTTATACTGTTTGTTGACGTACCGATGATTGCATGGCAGGGTGGAGGGTTGCTGCCCAAGGGACCGCCCCCTGGGCGGAACTAAGAGTTCTGAGTGTTGTATTACAACTAATGCCTAGTATCTCCTAGTAATAGGGCAGAACAACCCAATGGCTAAGAGGGGAGCTGTGTCAGTCGGTGAATTACAGAGAAAAGGATTTTACGGTGAGTACAAAAAATCCTATTTTTCCCATGAATCAAGCTTTCTTTTGGTGGTATTTGATCATCTCTGCGTTTTTTTTTTTTTTGCGCCATAAACAAAAAAAACGACAATTTTGAAAAAAAATATATATTTATATATTTTGTACTTTTTGCTATAATAAATATCCCCAATTTTTTTCAAAAAAGCAAATTTTTTTCTCAGTTTAGGCCGATATGTATGCTTTTACATATTTTTGGTAATAAAAATCGCACTAAGCACATATTTGGTTTGCACAAAAGTTATAGCGTCTACAAAATAGGGAATAGATTTATGGAATTTTTTTTTATTTATTTTTTTACTGGATATGCGATTTTTTTTTTATTAATACTGCAACATTATGGGGGACGCATCGGACACTTTTGGCACATTTTTGGGACGATTGACAATTATACAGCAATCAGTGCTATAAAAATGCACTGATTACTGTATAAATGTCACTGGCAGGGAAGGGGTTAACACTAGGGGCTGATCAAGGGGTTAACTGTGTTCCCTAGATGTGTTCTGTGGGGGGAGGGGACTGAATATAGGAGATGACAGATCGTGGTTCCTAGCTATTAGGAATTCACAATCTGCATCTTTTCGCCTCACAGAACAGGGATTTGTGTGTTTACACACACGTCTCTCGTGCCCACGATCACGCGTGGTGGACGGTCATCGAGACCACCAGTCACGAGCATCGTCACCCCCAAAGTGCAGCAGGCGTGCGCCTGCTATATTAAAGGAGCCGATGTACTACTACGACAGTTTGCAGGATCGTGTTGACCTGCCGCAGTATAATGACGGCAGCTGTTTGGCAGGTGGTTAATTAAACATAGCCAAGGTTCACAGCCTACAGTGCCTTGAAAAAGTATTCATACCCCTTGAAATTTTCCACATCTTGTCATATTACGACTAAAGACGTAAATGTATTTTATTGGGACTTTATGTGATAGACCATCACAAAGTAGCAGGTAATTGTGAAGTGGAAGGAAAATGATAAATGGTTTTCAAAATGTTTTACAAATAAATATCTGAAAAGTGTGGCATGCATTTGTATTCAGCCCCCTTTACTCTGATACCCCTAACTAAACTCTAGTGGAACCAATTGCTTACAGAGCACGCAGCCCGGCCGGTCAGGAAAGGGGGCGAGGACTAGCAAGCACCCGCCCTCCTGAGCAGTACCATGCCGCGTACCCTCAACAAGGGGGTTGATGAGGACAAGGGCCTCTTCCCAACAACCCTGGCCATTGGTTGTCAGGGTCTGTGGGCAGGGGGCTTATCGGAATCCGGGAGCCCCCTTTAATAAGGGGCCCCAGATTCCGGCCCCCCACCCTATGTGAATGAGTATGGTCATCCGATCACCCCCCATGTTGAGGGAACGCGGCCTGGTACATCCCCACCCACTTTCCTGACCAGCTGGGCTGTGTGCTCGGATAAGAGTTTGGTATGGACTTTGGGGGGACCCCCACACCGTTTTTTCGGCATAGGGGTTCCCCTTTAAATCCATTCCAGGTAACGCAGCTAGCGAGTTGTCAGTCTCGCCGATGGAGGTGACAACATTGACTTCCTTCGCTAGTTCCTTCTACCTGGAGCCATGTTCAAAATGAACTTTTCTCCATGTGCGGGCAAGTCCGTTCATTTCAAAAGGCTGGCGGACTAGCACACAGGCGGGCAGATTGTCCGCTGGACTGCTGAGTCCGACAGACAATTTTGAGTCAAGAATTCTTTCAAAGTCTGTCAGACTTTTGGGAAGAAAAAGTCCACCGGAGCCCACACACGGGAGAATTGTCCGCCGGATAGTCCATTTGTGTGTACGTGGCATTAGACTTCTCAAAGAAAGAAACTCTATTTAGAGCGTTCAAAGTATTCGGTGCCACTTGTAACATAAGAGGAGGTTATAAAAATAACCTGTGGGATATCTGGTAGAACAGGTCCCAGAACTTTATCGTTTTTCAACACCCCCCCAATGTTTTGTCATGATTCATATATTAGAATGGTCCAGTCAAAGTCCAGATCTAAATCCAATTGAGAACCTGTGGCAAGACTTGACAATTGCTCTTCATCCGATCTGACAGAGCTTGAGCTATTTTGCAAAGAAGAATGGGCAAAAAATTCACTCTCTAGATGTGCAAAGCTGGTAGAGACATACCCAAAAAGACTTGCAGCTGTAATTGAAGCGAAAGGTGGTTCTACAAAGTATTGACTCAGGGGAGCTGAAGACACATGCATGCCACAGTTTTCACATATTTATTTGTAAAATATTTTGAAGACCCTTTATCATTTTCCTTCCACTTCACAATTATGTGCCACTTTGTGTTGGTCTATCACAGGAATCCTCAAACTACGGCCCTCCAGCTGTTGCGAAACTACACATCCCATGAGGCATTTTAAAACTCAGACATTCACAGACATGACTAGGCATGATGGGAATTGTAGTTCCTGAACAACTGAAGGGCCATAGTTGGAAGACCCATGGTCTATCACATAAAATTCCAATAAAATGCATTTAAATTTTTTGAATGTAACATGACAAAATGTAGAAAATATCAAGGGGTATGAATACTTTTTCGAGCTACTGTACCTCTTACCTAATACTTGTGGCTGCTTTTATTTTTATTTTGCGAGTCTGAAAAATGCTGCGCAAGACTTCCCTGGTTCCCAGCAAGCCCCTTTAAGGCTCTTATTGAGGAAAGTTAAACACCCCATTGACATGTGCAAGGAAGCTACTGTGCAGCTCATAAAGACTAAAAAAAAAATCAGTGTTTGGCAGTAAGGAATTATATAGATCATAGATTAATGTCTAATTTAAGTGGACTGGTCACTAACATTCATATTTGGCAAACAAAGAAAAAAAATACATAGGCAAAGGTTACATTCAGAGTATATGAAATATGGACAGCTGAATTTAAACGTAAATCTCTACTTTTCCTGCAAAGTTCTACTTTGAAACCCCTCCTTCCATGTGATGGGCAACCTTCCCTACCTAAAGAGAGGCTTAAGCCCCATACACACTATCAGATTGTCTGCTGAGTTTTTCCTTCAGATTTACCAAAACCATATAATATGAGATCAAACCTTAGGAGTTTCAATGTGTATGCAATCAGGCAGGCCCTTCTACTACATGGTTTTGGTAAATCTGAAGGAAAAACTCAGCAGACAATCTGATAGTGTGTATGGGGCTTTAGAAGAAGGAAGGACCAAGCTTGATGGAAAATTGGAGATTTATATAGACATACTGTATATCTTACATTTGAATAGTTCATATTTACTATATTCATTCAGAATGTAACAACCCCAGGTACGTCCAGCAGCTTACTAAAAGATACTTCTACAACTGTAAAGTAGACATCTACAGTAAATCAGAAGGCATCAAAATACATTTAGAGGAGGGACACAACAATTATGTCTGTGAACCACCTGGATTATATACACAGGTTACCACTACAAGTATGCAGGTAGTGTGTTGGCTTTCCTGTTAAAATCATAGCATGTCTTGGAAGCAGACTATCATACATACACCCTGTAATACATGTTTAAAGATTAAATATCAGCTGATGAAGCAATATAAACTTGTAAACTCACAAAATAATTCTATAGAATTAAACTGGCTAAACATCATTGTAGCACTCCAGAGATACCAAATGTATTTAGGTCCCTTTAACACAAGGATCCAGACTGATTCAGTTTTTCAGACGGGTCTGCATTATGTCTAGGGGGACAGCCAGATGTAAACTGATGTATGTCTGTTTTCATCTGATTACATCCAAGTTGACTTATGTGCACAGAAAAAAAAAAAAAAGTTTGAGCCCCTTTCCATTCCAGATATAAATGGATGTATTTTATTTTTATTTTTTTGGGGGTAGATATCAGTTTTTGTGACAGAACTGATAACACTCCTGTGAAAGGACCCTTACAATTATAAACTGCTACCTCAGGCCCCATTAATACCTATGTGATGGAGGAACATGTGCGATATCAAATACATTCCTGTAGAGCTACAGTATTTATTGTTAACAGCATTCACAGCATATGGACTGCCTTAAACACAAAGCACAAAAATACTCATTCACACCTGCATAGGTGTGAACAGAGTCTCAGCCTTTGTGCTTTGTGTTTTCTCACCATAGGACCAGGGCAGTGAAGATATTGCTTTGTTTTCATTAATTGCTGTCTTCACTGTAAGCTATAAAGAGAGAAACCTGATGACTGCAGACCAGCAATAACTTTACAATTTTGCAGTCCTAACATTTTTCTTTAACTGACATATATCTTATAACAGGCTATAGCTGTACTTGTTAACCATTGTAACCCTATTAAATGTTCCTTTTACCTCAGGAAAATCTCTGTATGTGAGAAGGCTATACCAAAAACTCGGGTCAAGATTTTCAAGTAAAAAGCCACTTCTCAAAATAATCCGGCTTATTAAGCCAGAGGTGGATGAGAACAAAATATTGGAAACCTTACTTCCTTATCTAGGTGGCAAATCAAAGAGATGTCCTATAATATTCCACATTGATATAACATCTTCTGTAAGTAAAATAACACCTGTGCAATGTACAAATTGTATCATGGATGCTAACAAATGTATTAGTGCTGGGACCAGAAAAAATTGGTGCATGAGGTCTCTACAGAACCACTAATTGTTTTAAAACCATTCATGCCTGGGTGTATAGCAATAAACTGAGTATAGCCTCAAGTAAAAAATAGACACAATACACATAACAGTACCATCATCCCAGTTGATATTTGTCAAAAAATGGGGATTCTAGGAATACCGGTGCAGTTGCTAAGGCTGCTCCCTTGGTATCCACACCCAAAAACGTTTGTTATAAGGACTATCTCGGTACTTGATAGAAAATACACAGAAAAAAACTTTTATACAAAATTACAAATGATTTAATAAGGACAAAAAGATTAATCCAACAAACATTCACAATGCTAAACTTATTTACACCGCAGTTTAACAAACTAGCGATGGGTTCCCCCGTAAGGTTTCTGTTGAAGAGGAGTGTAGGAAAATTTCCTTTACTGGTTTCTCGGCAAACTGCTTCTTCAGGAGGATAGTCTATAGAATGAATAAACCTATTTACAAATAATCAAATAACAGCAAATATAATGACATAACAGAAGATTTGCAATACGGGGCAACCCATCGGTAGTTTGTTAAACTGCGGTGTATATGATTTTAGCATTGTGAATGTTTGCTGGATTCATCTTTTTGTCCTTTTTTACAAAAGTTTTTTTCTGTGTATTTTCTATCAAGTACCGAGATAGTCCGTATAACAAACTTTTTTGGGTGTGGATACCAAAGGTGTAGCCTCAGCAACTGCCCCGGTATTCCTAGAATCCCCATTTTATGACATGCATGGGTGTAGGTAGTAATCTAAATGTTAGTCTTAAAGTGGTAGTAAACACTGTTTTTGCACTTGTACCTACAGATAAACTTATAGTAATGCTTACCTGTAGTTCCAGTGAATTATCCCCTAGCTACAGTTGCTCAAAGGTTACTGCTTTTATTTTTTGCCTTGCTGAGCATTGTTGCCCAAATAATTTCTTAGCCGCACTCACAGAGTGTGGTGCCACTAGTATGTCATCAGAACTAAGAATAAAAGCACCTAAAATCCAGGAACTCCCTTGGGGGTCACTAATAAAAACCCTGCTTCATTTTTTAAAGTCAAATACAGATTAAAGTCTCTAAAGCAGACTTTCTCAACCTTTTTAACCTCAGGTGTAACTCCTGCTAAAAATGACTATCTGCAACTTATGATACATTAGTGTGATGGTCAATGGGAAGAATGCTTCTTACATTTGTGGTCATTGGGAAGACTTTCCCCCTTACAGATAGCTAAAAAGATAGTCAGTGGGAACTTATCTGAGAGGCAAAAATTGGTCATTGCTCATGAAAACCCTAGCAACCTCTGGAGGAACCCTGGTTGAGAAACCTTGGTATGCTGGCTACAGTAGAGAATGATGGTGAATGATACCTTCAGTTTGCATGTGATTACTCTGGCTGGTTCCCAATCATTAATGGGTACCAAAGCTGTCAATGAGTTTCAGGTTTAACAGCTACAGTGAGAGCTGGTAGCTTTCAAAGGCATGACGTAAATTGGCGTATCCTCAGCATTACGTATATTGCAAGAAAATGTTTATCTACAAGTTATGGGTGGAACGATTCTAAAAATATTTTGTTTGTGTATTTGTGTAAATGTATTGGACGTAAAGTGGTTATTTTTTTAAGTGGGCTAGTTTGATTTATCCAGGCTTTTTTTCCCTTTATTTTCTCTTGGTGTTACTGATAGTAACACACTTCCTATCCTAGGGTGACAACAGTCACCAGACTATTGTTATTCAGGAGCAGTGTTATCACAAGAAGTGTTATCTCCATAACATTGGGTGAGATGTTTTGTAGTCCACAAAAAGAACTGGTAACAATAAACACAGGCAGAGTGTACAGAAAGTTTCAGCTCAGAGGATTTCTGGCAGGATTGTCAGATATCTATCTATCTATCTATCTATCTATCTATCTATCTATCTATCTATCTATCTAACAGTACAATTAACATACCAAAGAGGAGCACATAGAAGTTAATTAATAGTGATACACATCAACATTCATGGGCATCTGTTTTGGTTATTGTCAACAAATACCATCAACACAGTACAGTGTCTAATATGTATAATTTACAATTTAATATAAATTATGTAATTATTTTTTTTGGACATAGAACATGTTTTTGAGAATGAAAAATGACCTCCGTTAAGCCTGTAATATTATAGCATATAATATATTTGTGTTTTTGTAATACAGGTGAACAATGGCATTTCAGAGTTCCTGTTTAAACTCCTGATTCTGCAATATCTGATGGATTCTCAGGGCAGAATATGGAAGCGCCTTCCCAGTCACTTATACATCATTGAGATTTTGGAATCTTCAGACATTTTGTTTAGAAAGCAGCTCAAATCTGTAAGATTTCATTATATTTTTATTTAACATATCAATGAATGCTCCTCTGAATCTCATAAGTGCTTTCATCAAATATTTTCATGGTTTTAGATGCCCATTAGGAATGCGAAAAGTAAATGTAAACTCAAGCACTAAAATTTCAGATCATTTTTAAAATGTTAATGTATTTTAAAAGCAATTTTTAATACAGTTAATTGTACACCTTTCAATAAAATACTAGGTGATCCTGAAGGTCGTGGTTCAGCTACCTCCTGTTACACGGTGACAATGTTCTGTCTCCTGATTGTACTCCTGTATTGTTAAATCCCCTGTTAAATCCTCTTCAGGTGGTGACTATAAGTGGCTGTATCAACACTTGGGCTTCATTCACACCAAAGTATACTGCAGAGACACCTGCTGCACCATATTTATAAAACTTTTTTGGGACGTGTTTTTGGATAGTCACCATTTATTTATGTGCCTCCTGCCACTCCAAAAACTCACAAAGAAGCTCATATACCAGATTTTGGTACAAAGCCAGATGCGTTTTGTGTTGTGATTTTTAGCACATTTAGTTGCTTGATAATCGCGACAAAATCACACTGTGTTTGGGGTGCCATTAAGAAATAATGGCAAAGCACACACCTCCCGTGTTTTTCCACAATTCCAGTAAACTTAGGTATGAATGGAGCCTTACTGCACAGGCATGTTTTACCACCCTGAGCAATGACATACAACTGCCACTGGAGGGAATGCATGTTGATACATGAAGTGGCTTCATAGAGGTTGGAGGAGATCAGCTAAACAAAATAAAAGGCAATAATTATGATATTCTGTCTTACGCAAACTAAATGTCAGCTAGTTAGGCTTTTTATCTACTTAAAAGGTGAGCCCTAGACAGAAAAATAAATACAGTCATGGTTGTAAAACTCAGACGTGAAAAATTAACAAGGCACTTCCCTCTATAGTGAATGAATAAAGTGAAAACAGTGCAGCGTTAAGAATCAAATGTGAGTATTGATACGCCAACATACTGTGATATATAATTTGTGGTTAGCAAAAAACTCAACCATCATCTGATTGTTGGTGTCTCTAAATAAAGTGCACTGTGCAAATTGTAAATCAACATTGGTAGTATAGCCTTGTTGGTGATTAAAACATGAATCCATTAGTATATATTGATGGGAAGGTTCCAGGAGTGTAGGACTAAAGGAGTCAACACCGTGTGTGCATCCACCACCCAGGTGAGAAGATTAAATACGCTTACCAGAAGGGTAGCATCAATCAGGCATGTGATAAAGCTCTGGATAGCGAGTGGTGCAATTCCTCCTCAGGTCAACCTTAACCCGGCATGTAAGAATATGGATCAGGATGGCAATGTCCCAGATGGTAAAAACCTCCTTCCACCAAAGAACCGTTTTTAGGTTTATGGTTAACAGCATCTATAAAAGAAAATAGAAAGCCTCCACATAGTGAAAAACCATATGGTTACGGGTTTAATTGGATTAAAAAGGCTTTACATAGATTCCAAGATGTATTGCAACAAGTAAAAAAATCTCCTCTATGATCATAAAACAATACAATTCAAAAAAGGCACAAAAGCATGGAAAGAACTCCTCAAAACCAATGCATTCTGTCTGCAAAGACTTCAACTGGGGTATGAGTCCACATGCATGCACTGCACAATAATATACACTCAATAATAATTAAACAAACCTATGTACAACATAATGACGTGGCCATATTCAATATGGCATCCAGCGTGTGTCCCAAGCCTCCATGACCACCAATGATAGGTGCTAAACCACAGCGAGGCCCGGATAGAGCCAATCCTCAATGTGACCACCAACAATGATAGGTGCTAAACCACAGTGAGGCTTGGATAGAGCCAAGCTCCAGACATCACTTAACTGCACAGCGACACACAACTTGGTATATGGCGTGTGTTCCAAGCCTCAATGCGGCCACCGAAGATGATACAGTGAGGCCTGGATAGAGCCAAGCTTTGATGTGACCACCAACAATGATAGGTGCTAAACCACAGCGGGGCTCGGATAGAGCCAGACAGATATTTGGCCAGAAAAACGCATTTCAAGCCTCACTCTGAACAAAACTCCATACCAGCAGATCCTTGGAATGTATATCGGATTATAAATTGACCTAGTTAATGATTATATAGATTAAACCAATAGAATAGAAATTAAAAATTAACAGATAAAATTTAAATTGGGCGGTATTAATAAAGGCAGTCCCAGTCAACATTCATGCCATATGGCCAATAAGATTTGAGTGCATCAATACAAAAAGTTTCTAACCGTGATACACCTCTAATACTGGGATCCCTCCTCTATGGGGATATATATTTGTCTATAATGAAAAACTGAGTGCCTTTAGAGTCTTTATTATGATGTCAGAGATAATGCTTAGGCACATTGTGATTAGTTACTCCTTTCTTTATATTGGCTATATGCTCATTTACTCAAACAGAAAATGGACATATAGTCCGACCACCATAATTTTTTTAACATGGACATGTGAGTAAGTAAGAAATAAATTTTGTCGCACAAGTAGTGAAGTGCTTTATCTGTTGTGTGGTTCGTGACAGTAGACTGAAAAGCATCTGACTTTCTCCTACCCCATACATTATGATGCCATTACAACTGTGACATGGATAATAACCCTTTAGATGTGAAAAAATACTGGGAGGTTCATTAACATTGGGAGCGAACCTATTTCGTAATGCTGGATCGCCACAGTAAGTAACCTTGGTGTGATCCGGAAGGAGAGGACCCAAAATACAGTCATTTTTAAGGTCATCCCAATGTTTATTTTGAATTCCCTTAATGTGTTTGTGTTGAATAGAGTATGTAGTAAAGCAAGACCATTTGAAATTGTTAGTATCACCCACTTGATGGGGTTTATCCCACAGTAAGGAATTTCTATCTAAATGGTAAGCTTTGTCTATTTCTGAATCAATCATAACTGCGCTATAGCCCGTCTCCAAAAATCTCTATTTAAGAATCTGGGCTTGATGGAAAAAATCAGAAGCATTGGTACAATTAAGTCGCATCCTCACCATTTGACTCTGAGGGACCGATTTCAACCATGCATTGTGGTGACAACTGTCTAACAGGATTATCCGTTTTGGTCCGTAAGTTAGAAAAAGGTTTTTATTTCCAACTGTTCGTTTATGATGGATATTGGCAAATCTAAGAAATGTGTTTTATCTCTACTGGTTTCATAGGATAAGGAAATGCCTCTATCATTGGTATTTAAAAATTACATGAAATCACACAGTGAATCACGATCACCATTCCATAGGAAGAGGCTGTTGTCTATATAACGTGCCCAGAGAACCAATTCTGGTCTATCTGTGCATAGACAACATCCTCCTCCCACTTGGCCATAAATAAGTTGGCCAAACTAGCTGCAAACTTGGCTCCCATGGCCACACCTATTTCTTGTAAGAAAAATGTATTATGGGACCAAAAATAGTTATGTTTGGCATATTCTAAAAGTTCCATGAAAGTTGGACCACGAGTAAACCATTATCTTTTACAAGGTAGAATCTTGCTGCCATCAACCCTAAAAGGTGAGATAAACAAGGATGCTACATCAGCAGTGACTAACAGGAAGTTACCATGAACGTCTACTCTCTCTAACAACTTGGTGTACAAAATGGTGTATTTAATAAAAGATTTTAAGTCATCAAAGACAAAAAAGTGCATTAACATTAGAATGGATTGTGATACATAAACATATACTTAATAAATGAACCTGACCTTTCCGGCTTGATGCCCTTCTTCGGGGGGGTTTTTAACATACAGAGCTAGGTGTCTATTATGCCATGTACACAAGAGCAGAATGTCTGACAGAAAAAGTCAGACGGGAGCTTTTCATTGTATATTCCGATCGTTTGTATGCCCCATGGGACTTTTTATGTCGAAAATTCTCACAGACCTAGAAAGAGAACATGTTCTAAATTTTTCCGACTGAACCAATTCCTATTGGGAAAACCGCTAGTTTGTATGCTGTTCTGATATACCAAAAACGATGCATGTTCTGAAGCAAGTACGAGACGGAAACTATTGGCTACTGGCTATTAAACTTCCTTTATCTAGTCCCATCGTACATGTTGTACGTCACCGCATTCTTGATGGTCGGAATTTGGTGAGATCATGTGTACGCAAGAAAGTTTCACCGGAATTTCGTCTTAATTCCATTGGAAAAACCTTCAGAGTTTATTCAGATGGGAAAACCGGTCATGTGTACAGGGCATTAGAGAAGCATATCATTAACCACTTGCTTACTGGGCACTTAAACACCCTTCCTGCCCAGACCAATTTTCAGCTTTCGGTGCTCTCACAATTTGAATGACAATTACTCAGTCATGCAACACTGTACCCAAATTATTTTTTTGTCCTTTTTTTCCCACAAATAGGGCTTTCTTTTGGTGGTATTTGATCACCTCTGGGGTTTTTATTTTTTGCGCTATAATTGAAAAAAGACCGAAAATTTTGAAAAAAAACGCATATTTCTTTGTTTCTGTGACATAATTATGCAAATTATTAATTTTTCTTCATAAATTTTGGCCACAATTTATACTGCTACATATCTTTGGTAAAAATAACTCAAATTAGTGGATATTATTTGGTCTTTGTGAAAGTTAGAGAGTCTACAAGGTGTGGTGCGAATCGCACAAAATTGATCACATCTGATGTACTGGTGGCCTATCTCGCTTCTTGTGACCCGAACAAGTCAGGAAAGTACAAATACCCCCCAAATGACCCCTTTTTGGAAAGTAGACATTCCAAGGTATTTAGTAAGAGGCATGGTGAGGTTTTTGATGTTGTAATTTTTTTCCCACAATTCTTTGCAAAATTAAGATTTTTCATTTTTTTTTTCTCCACAAAATTGTCATTGTAATAGGTTATTTCTCTCACGTGGCATGTGTATACCACAAATGACACCCCCCAAAAAATTCTGCTACTCCTCCTGAGTATTACAATACCACATGTGTGGGACTTTTTCACAGCCTGGCCACATAGAGAGGCCCAACATGCAGGTAGCGCCATCATGTGTTCTAGGAACATAAATTACACATCTAACTTGTTGACTATTTATTACACTTTTGAAGCACCAGGACAATGACACGTGACACTGATGACAGATGGCACTGATACGTGGCAATGATGACACTTATAAGTGGCACTGATGACAGGTGGCACTGATGACAGATGGCACTAATATGTGGCACTGATGACACGTGGCACTTATACGTGGCACTGATGACACGTGGCACTAATACGTGGCACTGAAGACACGTGGCACTAATACGTGGCACTGATGACAGATGGCACTAATACGTGGCACTAATGCGTGCCACCGATGACAGATGGCACTAATACATGGCACCGATGACGCGTGACACTGATGACAGATGCCACTGATAAGTGGCATTGATGACACGTGACACTGACAACAGATGGCACGTGACACTGACAGGTGGCACTGATGACAAATGGCACTGATACGTGGCACTGATGACAGATGGCACTATGTGGCACTGATGACAGATGGCACTGACGACAGGTGGCACTGACAACAGGTGGCACTGGGGTGGATGGCACTGGGGGCAGGTAGCACTGGGGTGGATGGCACTGGGGGCAGGTAGCACTGGGGTGGATGGCACTGGGGGCAGGTAGCACTGGGGTGGATGGCACTGGGGCGGATGGCACTGGGGCGGATGGCACTGGGGCGGATGGCACTGCTGGGGGGAGGATGGCACTGCTGGGGGGAGGATGGCACTTTTTATTTTATTTTTTTACTTTATATTTTTTTTTTACTAGAGGCAGAACGGCTGCCGCTGCAGCCGTTCATCTCTCCCCTCTCACACTGTCTGTGCGAGGAGGGAGAGCGGCGCTGAGAGATGATCTCATATGTTTACATATGAGATCATCTCCCATTGGACACGCCGATCACGCTGTAAACGGCCGCTGTGATTGGCCGTTTACAGCGATCTGCGTTTGCCTGTCCCCGGGGGACATGGCGAACACAGAACTTCCACAATGCGCGCCCGCGGCGGCGCGCATTGCGGAAGTAAACATCAGGACGTCCAGGGACGACCACCCGGATGAACGCGCCTGCTCTACGGCCGTCATTCGGATATAGGGCGGGCGCGAGGTGGTTAAATAAGCATTAATACAAACAATACATATATCTCAAAGATAAATTAGAATAAAATTACATAAAACACAAGAAAATGAGCAGCATAGGTCACATACCAGAGAGTATCAGTAAACCATGCAATATGGGAAAATGGGAGGCTCCCATATATCAAAGAGGTAAATGAGTAAATGAGCTACTATCAGATGGCCCCAAAATAGTCCAACAAGGTTCACTCTGCGGAGGTCCAAAGAAAGCCCAGAGCCAAAGATCAGATCAAATGATCTGAAATAGGAGACAGGGTGTAAAAGATATAATAGTGTATTGCCAACAAAATAGAATATTGAAATTTGCACATAGGCAAAGTGCAAGTCAGGTTCAGCATACATACCTAGGCGGTAAGTGTATCAGAAGTGTCACTCAAACAACATCCAATATTTGCAAGACCCAAAATTTTGGCTGTAAAAAATTTCAATGGTGTCCAGCCCAGGGATTGTGCCTGTAGTGATGCATATGGATAGTATAGAGTGAGGGTATCTATAGAGCCATACACCAGGACATCAAAGTATATAAAATTATTTCTGTTTACCTCCGTCTAGTTACACGCCAAGGGAGCCGGTGATCAGAGCCGTTGCAGCTGTGTTTACACACCGCTGACGGCTCTGATAAATACCCAGGTGAAATCTGCGCATTCGCACCAGCGCGGGGACGTCGCAACACAGGCCCAGTGACAGATGAAGCTCAATGAGCATGTGCATCCACTGGATAGCCCGGACCAACTGTTACCAAGCACAGGACACCGCCTCAAAAAGGCGTGATGGTTTGTTAGGCTTCTCCATGCTATGTGTTGTCTTAGTTTTTTTATTAAATAGCAAGCCTTGTCTAGATCTCAAATTCGCCACAATTGCACAGAGGAGGGCAATTTTTGTGAGGAGCCAAACAAATTGAGAGAGAGCTTATTATTGAGAGGTTACTCTCACACATGTCTTAAAAAGGCATTTAAATGGGCTATTTTGAGATCTAGGCAAGACTTGCTATTTAATAAAAAAAACTAAGACAACACATAGCCTAACAATCTTAGAATTATTGCACGTTGCACCAAACAATATAATAAAATTAAGGCCATTATATCCAAACATTGGCATCTTTTATGCATTGACCCAGTGTTGAGCCCATTTGTCTCCACTAGTCTTTCCATTACTTATCACAGAAGCAAATCCTTAAAGGATGTACTTATACAAAGTGAATTCACGGGAGAATTACGTGATTAGTAAGCACCCGGGCACCTGTCGTGGATGCAATTACTGCCAATACATGTATGCTGGAAATAACATCAAACTCCTGAATGGCAAGATCTTTAAACCGACACACTTTATTATTACGGCGCATTGGGGAGGCATTAAGCGCTTCTAGGGCTGATGCCCTTTCATTTTTTTTATGGCTTTGGCTTGATCGAGGCTCTTTTTAAGCTCTGCTCTTTGCCAATTGGCCGTGACTGTGTGTCAGTGTTCCCCAAGTGCAGGCCGCCGTCACCCCTGCAGAAGGGCATCAAGCCGGAAACGTTGGGTTCATCCATTAAGCCTACATGTGTCTGTATCCATACTAATGTTAAGTCACTTTTTTGTCTTTGATAACTTAAAGTCTTTTCTTAAATATACCATTTTGTAAAAAACTTCTGTTTTATACAACAAAGTATTGTTTTTGGTCACTTAAAAAGTCCCACCCACCCAAGGGGGTTCCATGTTTTTTCTCCATTTTGGGATATGGTAACCTTAAACATCCGATCCTACAGGTCTTGGAATCTTTTTCTCCTCCACAGAGATGTATTTGATGCAGTTCCATGCACGCGAGGTATTCCTGAGGCAACGACTGTGAGACGAGTGGAAGATGGAGCTCGGAAGATTGGTCCGGAAGGGGATGAGGCTGGATACAAGCTACGGAGCCCTGCGGTGGTTTGTGGCTCAACTGTGGCCAGGTACAGCAGATGGCAGCCCGACAGAAAAGGTTGGCTACATCAGCGTGAGGCTGTACCTTAAAAAAATGTACGGAGACCCAGACTTTGGGAGCGTCAGGGAGTGGCAGCTGGAAGACATCCTGGACTTCCAAGATGAGGTGCTGGACCTCACTGAAACGGTGTGTGACCTGGAGGAATTGGAGTTCCTGGTCCAGCAGGAATGGGAGCTCGAGATTGCCTACAAGCGGCTGTTTGACTGTGATCAGCATCCCAGCATGGCTCCCGTTGCCTGGGACTATCCGGGAGACGTAGAGAACAGTCACGAAGATGCGGAGGCAATGGGGCTGGGGTTGCCCCTACTTTTTCCCATTCTAACCACAATGGAAGAAGCAGCGATGATACAGAGGGCACTGCGAGTGCTAGAATGCTGGCACAAACAAAAGGTTCCCCAGGCAGCGAGACATGCTGATCACCATCTAACAGCCTTCTATCGCCCATTTCAACTCCCCCTTGGGAGGGGGAGTTGAGATGGGCGATGGAAGGCTGTTAGATGGTGATCAGCAGCAAGCCCAGAGTATCGCATTCTGTCACACAACCGAATCGCTGGCTACGGAGCTGAGGACCACTGGCCTCTGCCCACCCGCACAGTTGGATCCGGAGAGTCCGTGAGCTTTTTCCTCAGCAGCAGATATCCCCACAGGGAGTGGAGAAAGCTGTTCTCCCTCCCCAGAAATTGGACACTACCACAGTCTTCATCCCCCCAGCAGAAGCACTGGCTAGGGGGCAGTGTGCTGCTGGTCTCTGCCCAGCACTCAGTATATTTTCGGTGGGCTTGGGAGACAGTCCCGGTCAGAAGTCGCCCCAGAGCAAACTCTCTCCAGTAATATAAAAGAGGGGTAGGGTTTGTGCTATGGAGACAGATAAAAAGAAAGAAAGAAGGAAAAGGCCAAGATTAAATCGCTTTTGGTAAGGGAGGCAGCCACTACCAAAAAACCCAACTTGATGGGTTGGGAAGACCTATAAATAACAAGGTGGTAGTTATGGCGCTCTCCTATAACAGTGCAAAAACTGCAAAAAATCGCTTCCTATTTATAAAAATTGCATACTAATTGAGTTGCAAATATTTCAGCCTTCTCAAAGTGCTAGTGTTGCTAAATCACAGTGCAAAAATCTGCAAATTACTGAAATCTACAGGAAACATATATAAAAATTAATTGGAAATTAAATAAAATCACAACTGTGCAAAAAAAGTGCTTACGTGCTATAGTGCAAAATACGTGCATATAGAGCCTGTCAGGCTTATATCATCTACACACAAACAAAATTCTCAAAGAACAGAAAAAAACATTTGGAATTGGACAGAAAATCCAAAACACAAAGCAAACCAAAAAATGGTGAGTGCGGCAATTTGTTTTACGCACGGAAGACGCACCGGTTGTGTTTCGGAATACACCAGGCACTGAGCACGAGTCACTTCTATTGAATTTTTTGTGAAATTTTTCCGAAAAAAACTTCTTCTGAAAACACTTTTTCTGAGGATTTTTAATTTTATTTTCATTTTTTTATATATTTTTTGGTTTGCTTTGTGTTTTGGATTTTCTGTCCAATTCCAAATGTTTTTTTCTGTTCTTTGAAAATTTTGTAAACACAAAGCAAACCAAAAAATATATAAAAAAAATGAAAATAAAATTAAAAATCCTCAGAAAAAGTGTTTTCAGAAGAAGTTTTTTTCGGAAAAATTTCACAAAAAATTCAATAGAAGTGACTCGTGCTCAGTGCCTGGTGTATTCCGAAACACAACCGGTGCGTCTTCCATGCGTAAAACAAATTGCCGCACTCACCATTTTTTGGTTTGCTTTGTGTTTTGGATTTTCTGTCCAATTCCGAATGTGTTTTTTTCTGTTCTTTGAGAATTTTGTTTGTGTGTAGATGATATAAGCCTGACAGGCTCTATATGCACGTATTTTGCACTATAGCACGTAAGCACTTTTTTTGCACAGTTGTGATTTTATTTAATTTCCAATTCATTTTTTATATATCAGCTACTATAGAGGAAGTCACTAAACTTTTTTCTAATGCCCGCTTAACCTCCTGCCCCCTGGACCCTGTTCCTTTCTCAAATACTACGGTCACCATCTGACTCAATCCTACATGCCTTAACTCATATCTTCAACCTCTCACTCTCTACTGGCATCTTCCCCAACCCTCTAAAACATGCACTAGTCACTCCCATACCAAAAAAGGCCTCAGACCCCACCAATCTTAACAACTTAAGACCGATCTCTTTACTCCCTTTTGCCTCCAAACTCCTTGAATGTTTAGTCTACAACCGACTGAGCAACCACCTCATTGAAAATAACCTTCTCGATCCTTATCAGTCTGGATTTCGCCCACAGCACTCCACAGAAACTGCCCTCCTAAAACTCACTAACGACTTACTAACAGCCAAAACCAACGGTCATTATTCCATACTCTTACTCTTGGACCTTTTTGCTGCCTTTGATACAGTTGACCACCCCCTCCTCCTCAAAAAACTCAATTTGCTTGGTCTCCATGGCTGCACTCTCTGTTGGTTTGAATCTTACCTTTCTCATCCCACCTTCAGTGTCACTTACAACCCCACTTCCTCTTCCCCAACTCCCCTTTCCGTTGGGGGTCCCCCAAGGTTCTGTCCTTGGACCTCTACTATTCTCGAGCTACACGTCCTCCCTGGGTCAGCTGATAGCCTCCCATGGCTTTCACTACCATTTATATGCTGATGACACCCAAATCTATCTCTCTACCCCTCAGCTCACCACATCAATCTCCTCACGCATCGCTGATCTACTAACAGACATATCAGCCTGGATGTCACACCACTTCCTCAAACTTAATCTATCTAAAACCGAGCTCTTAATATTTCCACCCCCACGTACCCCTTCACCTGACTTCTCTGTCAAGATCAATGGCACATCTATCAGCCCATCCCCACATCCCAGGCTGCTAGGGGTAACCTTAGACTCCGAACTGTCCTTTCAGGCCCACATACAAGCCCTGTCCAAATCATGCCACCTTAGCCTCCGCAACATTTCCAGAATATGCCCCTTTTTAACTAATGACACCACCAAGCTTCTAATTCACTCCCTGGTCATCTCTCGCCTCGACTACTGCAACTCCCTCCTCGTTGGATTACCTTTACACAGACTATCCCCCTTCCAGTCCATAATGAATACCGATGCCAGACTCATCCGCCTTACCAGTAATTCAGTGTCCTCCACCCCTCTCTGTCAATCCCTGCACTGGCTTCCACTCACCCAACAAATAAAATTCAAAGTACCAACAATAATTTACAAAGCCATCCATAACTCTGCCCCCAGTTACATCACTGACCTAGTCCCAAAATACCAATCAAACCGCCCTCTTCGGTCATCTCAAGACCTCCTGCTCTCTAGCTCCCTTGTCACCTCCTCCCATGCTCGCCTCCAGGATTTCTCCAGAGCTTCTCCCATCCTTTGGAACTCCCTACCCCAATCTGTCCGACTGTCCCCTAATCTATCCATCTTTAGACGATCCCTGAAAACCATTCTCTTCAAAGCCTATCCTGCTTCTAACTAACACTGTTTTACTTCCTCCATCAGCTCATTCCCCACAGCTATTACCTTTTGTATCAATTGCTCCTTCCTTTTTAGATTGTAAGCTCTAACGAACAGGGCCCTCTGATTCCTCTTGTACCAAATTGTAATGTAAATGTAATGTCTGCCCGCATGTTGTAAAGCGCTGAGCAAACTGTTGGCGCTATATAAAACCTGTATAATAATAATATATATGTTTCCTGTAGATTTCAGTAATTTGCAGATTTTTGCACTGCGATTTTTATAAATAGGAAGCGATTTTTTGCAGTTTTTGCACTGTTATAGGAGAGCGCCATAACAACCACCTTGTTATTTAAACTCTCTCCAGTGGCTGTTCCCTACCATTGTATCTATCTCCCCAGCAGAAGCAATAGCTACGGGGCAAATCGCTGTTGGTCTCTGCCCAGCATCAAAAAGAGACTGAGAGTCCGGGAGATAGACCCCGCAAGATACCTCCCCAGCGACTGGTAACTACGTCAGGAGAAAAGCAAGTACCTCTTCCTCCCCAAGGGCTTAGCACTACCAGCATACATTCCCTACCAGCTGAAGCGCAGGCATCGGGGCAAAGGGTTATTCACCTCTCCCAATACCTGCAACCCAGCCTCGGATCACAGGAGTGCAGACTGCTGGTCCAGTTCAAGCTGTTTTTATTCATGGGAGACCATATGTGTGGTTTTGCTCCCCAGCTCCAGAGTCATACTGTTCCATTTGCTGTTTGCCTGGGGTGGGAGTTTGTGACCTAACGCAGGTCCAGACCAGTTGAGGGTCAGGGACCTGGTTATTCTGTGTTTAAAAGGGGAGATATGTGATAAAACCCACTGTCACTGTGTGTTTTGGAGGGGGCTGATGGCTGGCCTCCTGCCCGCAGACTATGGCCCAGCAGAGAGACTTGGGGACAAAATGGCGTTGAGATAATGTAATTATGTCTCTATATAAGTTGCATCCCTTCTACCCCATCCTTTCCCTCTTGTTTTTGTGTTTAATTATGTTAGGTCATGGCATGTATACAAACGGTGTGGAGATGCATCCCAGCGGGGCATGTATAAGGAGGGCTGCCTGCTTATCATAGTCCCTTTTGTGTGTCTCAACTATAGTTTCTGTTTGAATGTACAAGTGTCAAGTTTACATTGGTTCTTCCTTGCCCCCTACCCCCTCTTTGACAATGCTAAGGGGAGCGTCCCTAACTGTGCTTAAAGGTGTATGTTTTGTACTTAACAGTTTTTGCTCTGCATGTTTAACCCTCAACACTTGTGTAATTTGCCTTATGATTGGGGAGTTAAGGGCTGGTTATGGTGAGTCTGCTGGCTGTGGGTGCGTTTGGAGAACAGGAGACACAGGTCTGGCAGAGGTGCCCAGCCGGGATATCCATTATCCTTCACATAACTGGTATTAACCAGGTTGGATTATAATCCGATTTATGTTCCAAGGATCTGCCTGTATGGAGTGGTGTTCAGAGTGAGGCTTGAATGTGTTTTTTCCATCCAAATATCTGTCTGGCTCTATCCTAGTTGGTGCTCACATCGAGGCTTGGCTCTATCCGGGCCTCGCTGTGGTTTAGCACCTATCCTCTTGGTGGCCACATCGAGGCTTGGAACACACGCCGTATACCAAGTTGCATGTGGCTGTGCAATTAAGTGACATCTGGAGCAGGGATGGACCCGATGTGTGAGTCGAACATAAGTTTGACTCGCACATTGAGTGTTCGCCGAATAGCGAACAATTTGGGGTGTTTGTGGCAAATTCAAAAGCCACGAAACACCCTTTAACCACTTGAGACCCGTACTAAGTCTATTGACGTCATGGGGTTTCGCTGGTTATATCTAAATGGTGCCTGAGTCCACAGACATCATTCAGATATTGCAGTTTTCAGCCGGCGATTCCCTACACCATAAGAACGATCATAGCGGCTGTTCCGCCGCTTGATCGTTCTTACGGGCAGCGGGAGGGGACTATTTAAAACTACTCACGGCTATAATGAATTATCGGTCCGGCAATACACATAAAAGTTCATTGATAAAAACAACATGGGATTCCCCCACAGGGGAACCCAGAACCAAAAAAAATGCTTGTGGGTCCACCCAAATTATTATATTATATTAAAGGAACCCTGCGCCAACATTTTTTAAAAAAAGGGCGTGGGGGGTCCCCCTCAAAATCCATACCAGACCCTTATCCGAGCATGCAACCTGGCAGGCTGGAGGCGAGAGAGCGCCCCCCCTGAACCGTACCAGGCCACATGCCCTCAACATTGGGAGGGTGCTTTGGGGGTAGTGGCCCCCCCAAAGCACCTTGTCCCCATGTTGATGGGGAGAAGGGCCTCATCCCCCACAACCCTTGCCCGGTGGTTGTGGGGGTCTGCGGGCAGGGGGCTTATTGGAATCTGGAAGCCCCCTTTAACAAGGGGCCCTCCTGATCCCGACCCACCTGTGAAATGGTAATGAGGTACAAATGTACCCCTGCCATTTCACAAAAAATGTGTGAAAATGGTAAAAAATTATAAAAAAAATAACACTGTCACATGGAGTCATCTTCTTCTCGCGCTCCGACAGACCGAAAAAGAAAAAAAAAAGCCACAAGCCGCCTACGATCTGCTTCCATGGGAGGCACCCGCCGAAATCACGGGCCTCTCAGGTGACATTTCTTTTATAACTGAGAGCGGGGCCACACAATGACCTCTCTGGGTGACCTCGCTCCCCTCTGACGCACGGGGAGATCCTTATGGCTTTCCCGTAGCATCAGAGGAGGCGGGGTCACTCGGTTACTGATCTGCCAGGTTGCATGCTCGGATAAGGTTCTGGTATGGATTTTTGGGGGGACCCCATGCCTTTTTTTTTTTTTTTTGGTTTGGGGTTCCCTTTTGGGGGGAATCCCATGTCGTTTTTATCAATGAACTTTTATGTGTATTGCCGGACCGACAATTCATTATAGCCGCGAGTAGTTTTAAATGACTTTTTTTCCTTTAGAAATTTCATTTTGCTGTCAGACTGTTCTAAACACGGGAAACATGCCCTATTTTACAGGTGTCCCCCCCCACCCCCGTACAAAATTTAAAGGAATATTACACTTTTATCGTTTCACTTTTAGCATTTTTAAAATCACTGCTCCCGAAAAAAACGGCTGTTTTTTAAAACTTTTTTTTTTTTACATTGATGCATGTCCCCTGGGGCAGGACCCAGGTCCCCAAACACTTTTTAAGACAATACCATACTAAGCCTTTAAAATTGGCACTGATTTTTCATGTTCGTGTCCAATAGACTTTAACGGTGTTCGTGTGTTCGAACGCATTTTTTGCCTGTTCGCATGTTTTGGTGCGAACAGAAGGGGGGGTGTTTGGCCCATCCCTAGTCTGGAGCATGGCTCTATCCAAGCCTCACTGTAGTTTAGCATTGTTGGTGGTCACATTGAGGCTTGGAACACACGCCGGATACGATGTTGAATATGGCCACATGTCATTATATTGTACACAGGTTTGTTTAATTATTATTGATTGAGTGTATATTATTGCGCAGTGCATGGATGTGGACTCATACCACGTGTTGGTTTTGATGAGTCCTTTCCATGTGCCTTTTTGAATTTTATGCTTTTGTGATGACAGAGGAGATTTTTTACATGATGCAATACATCTTGGAATCTATGTAAAGCCTTTTTATTCCAAATAAACCCAGAGTCATGCGAGTTTTCACTATATGGAGGCTTCCTGTTGTTTTTTTTATTTTTTATTTTTTTTATGGATGCTTTTTTTTTTACTATCTGAGACATTGCCATCCTGATCCATATTCTCACATTCTGGGTCGAGGTTGCCTGAGGTGACTCGGCTGAGGAGGAGGAATTGCACCACTCGCTATCCAGCGCTTTGATATCACATGCCCGATTGATACTACCTTCTTGTAAGCATATTTAATCTTCTCCCCTGGGTGGTGGATGCACACACGGTGGTGACTCCTTTAATCCTACACTCCTGGATTCCTTCCCATCAATATACAGTATACTAATGGATTCATGTTTTAATCACCAATGGAACTATACTACCAATATTGATTTACAATTTGCACAGTGCACTTTATTTAGAGACACTATCAGATGATGGTTGAATTTTTTGTATGTTCTAACCACAATTTATTTTGTATATCGCAGTATGTTGATATGTCCATATTCAACATTTGATTCTTAGTGCTGCACTGTTTTCACTTTATTCATTCACACAATTTTTGTTAAGATTGTAGTGCTGGCTGCTATTGTTTGTTTATGTGTATAGCAAAGTATTATTATTTTAAATACTTCTCTCTGTAGTGTGTACTAGCCTCAATCCAAAGCACCAAGCGTAAGTTCCTCCCTGATTTCCTCCCTGATCTCCTCTCTCTCTGCATGAACCATTGATAGTAGAATTTCATTTGACATTTTGTATCGTAAGAATGTCAGTTTTACTAATCATTAGTTGGGTCAAATCTGCGTTTGTTTTGAGTGCAGTGACAAGAAAATTTGAAGGGGCATGATGGGAAGTTAGTATGTAGTTTTCATTTGGTAAATTTCCATTTGGTTAATTCCAAAATCGAATGTTAAAACCAAACCGTTACAACTTATGTAGGAGGAATGTTTCATCTGTGTATCACTCGAGGCTAGTCACATCAGTGTGTGTGTGTGTGTGTACACGCACACATATATAATATAATTACATGTATTTTAAATTCAACTAGTAAAAGTGCCCCTAATCCAGAATGGGCGAGGGTGAAGATTATACATCAGCTTGAGGTGAGGTAGCCAGAGAAGAAAGGGAGTTGATAGTGTGCCAGAAAAAGGGATGAGTGGATGTTAGGAGCATAGTGAGGATGCAGGGAAAGGATTAGTGTCAACAGGTTGGGGTTGAGGCTGGCTCAAGAAATGGGTGTCTGCATTAGAATGAGTTAACCACTTAAGGACCGCCGTATTGCCAATGTACGTCATTGCAATGGCATGTACAGGCACAAGCACGTACATGTACGTGCTTGCCTTCCAGCGGGTGGGGGGTCCGATCGGACCCCCTCCCGCTGGATACGGTGGTCCGTTTCGCTTCAGGAGCGATCCGGGATGAGGGGATGGCCGTTGGTTTCTGGCCATCCCCTCTCGATCGCTCCTGGCGAATGAGAAGCTTCCTCCCACTGTGTATTATATACACAGGCAGGGAGGAAGTGATGTCATTCTCCTCGGGGTGGTCTTTTTGACCAGACTACGAGGAGAAGACAGAAAGTAAGTGTGCACCAACACTACACTGACATGTATCCCCCCCCACCCCCCCCCCCCCCCCAGTCACAGTGTCACTGATTGCAGTGATCATTTATTTACTGATCACTGCATTCAGTGTCAGTTGTAAAAGTAAAAACTGTCAGGGCAGTTAGTGTTAGGTCCAGGGTAGCCCCCTACCACCCCCCAATAAAGGTTTAACCCCCTGATTGCCCCTTTCACCCCCTTTTGCCAGTGTCACTAAGCGATGATTTTTCTGATCGCTGCATTAGTGTCGCTAGGTAGCTAGTTATTTTTTTAGGTTCACCGCCAGGTTTTTATAGCGCTAGGTACCCCGATATACTACCCAATAATGGTTTTAACCCCCTGATTGCCCCTAGTTAACCCTTTCACCCCCTTTTGCCAGTGTCACTTATCAAAATTTTTCTGATCGCTGCATTAGTGTCGCTAGTGTCGCTAGTTATTGTTTTAGGTTCACCGCCAGGTTTTTATATCGCTAGGTACCCCGATATACTACCCAATAATGGTTTTAACCCCCTGATTGCCCCTAGTTAACCCTTTCACCCCCTTTTGCCAGTGTCACTAAGCGATCATTTTTCTGATCGCTGCATTAGTGTCGCTAGTGTCGCTAGGTAGCTAGTTATTTTTTTAGGTTCACCGCCAGGTTTTTATAGCGCTAGGTACCCCAATATACTACCCAATAACGGTTTTAACCCCCTGATTGCCCCTAGTTAACCCTTTCACCCCCTTTTGCCAGTGTCACTAAGCGATCATTTTTCTGATCGCTGCATTAGTGTCACTAGTGTCGCTAGGTAGCTAGTTATTTTTTTAGGTTCACCGCCAGGTTTTTATAGCGCTAGGTACCCCCATATACTACCCAATAATGGTTTTAACCCCCTGATTGCCCCTAGTTAACCCTTTCACCAGCGATCACAGTATAAGTGTCACTGGTGACGCTGGTTAGCCAGTTAGTTATTTAGGTTCCCCGTCAGGTTTTTATATAGCGCCAGGGACCCCCATATACTACCTAATAAAAATTTGAACCCCCTGATTGCCCCTAGTTAACCCTTTCACCAGTGATCACCGTATAAGTGTTACGGGTGACTCTGGTTAGTTTGCTTTTTATAGCATCAGGGCACCCACCATTTATTACCCAATAAAGGTTTAACCCCCCGATCACCCGGCGGGTGATATCAATTAGGTTTTAGGGTCAGGGTCTGCGTCGCCCCAGGCAGCGCTAGGTTAGTGCCAGTACCGCAAACACCCACACGCAAAGCATAAACCTCCCATAGTGGTATAGAATCTGAACAGATCAATATCTGATCTGATCTATACTAGCATCCCCAGCAGTTTAGGGTTCCAAAAAAACGCATTGTTAGCAGGATCAGCCCAGATACCTGCTGGCACCTGCGTTTTGCCCCTCTGCCCAGCCCACCCAAGTGCAGTATCGATCGATCACTGTCACTTACAAAACACTAAACACATAACTGCAGCGATCGTAGAGTCAGGCCTGATCCCTGCGATCGCTAACAGTTTTTTTGGTAGCATTTTATATTTAAGTTCGGAAGGCAGTGCTTGGTTTTCGGGGTCCCGTACGTGGCTAGGCTCCCAAAAAGTCCCCCACATGTGGTATCTCCGTACTCGGCAGAAGCAGCAGAATTTATTTTGGGGTGTAATTTGACTTATGCCCATAGCATGTGTGAGCAATATTTCATTTAGTGACAACTGTGCAAAAAAAAAAAAAAAAATTGGAAAATACCTGCAACTTGTGGCAAAATATAAAACATTTCATGGACTCAACACGCCTCTCAGTAAATAGCTTGGGGTGTCTACTTTCCAAAATGGGGTCATTTGGGGGGGTTTTGTGCTATTTTGGCATTTTATAGCCTTCGAAACTGTGATAGGTAGTGAGGAGTGAAATCAAAAATTTGCACCCTTAGAAATACTGAAGGCAGTGATTGGTTTTCGGGGTGCCGTACGCGGCTAGACTCCCAAAAAGTCCCACATATGTGGTATCCCCGTACTCAGGAGAAGCAGCAGAATATATTTTGGGGTGCAATTCCACATATAACTATGGCATGTGTGAGCAATATATCATTTAGTGACAACTTTTTGTAAACTTTTTTTTGTCATTATTCAATCACTTGGGAAAAAAATATTCAATGGGCTCAACATGCCTCTCCACAACTTCCTTGGGGTGTCTACTTTCCAAAATGGGGTTTTGGGGGGGTTTGTACTGCCCTGCCATTTTAGCACCTCAAGAAATGGGCAGGGCAGTCTTAAATTAAAAGCTGTGTAAATTCCAGAAAATGTACTCTAGTTTGTAGACGCTATAACTTTTGCGCAAACCAATAAATATACGCTTATTGACATTTTTTTTTACTAAAGACATGTGGCTGAACAAATTTTGCCCTAAATGTATGACTAAAATTGAGTTTATTCGATTTTTCTTATAACAAAAAGTAGTCATTGATAGTCAAAGTCATTGATAAAAAAAAGTGTGGGGTTCCCCCAAATTCAATTCAATTAAAAAAAAAATTGACGTGGGGGTCCCCCTAAAAATCCATACCAGACCCTTTATCCAAGCACGCAACCTGGCAGGCCGCAGGAAAAGAGGGGGCGGACGAGAGAGCGCCCCCCCCCCCCCTGAACCGTACCAGGCCACATGCCCTCAACATTGGGAGGATGCCATGTTGATGGGGACAAGGGCCTCATCCCCACAACCCTGGCCGGTGGTTGTATGGATCTGCGGGCGGGGGGCTTTTCAGAATCTGGAAGCCCCCCTTCAACAAGGGGACCCCCAGATCCTCCCCCCCCCCCTGTTTGAAATGGTAAGGGGTTCCAAAGTACCCATACCATTTCACAAAGAAAGTGTAAAAAATAGTTAAATAAGATAAACACACTTTTAAAAAATTCCTTTATTAAAAATAAAAAAAAGATTCCAGCAGTGGTAATCCACTCTTGCTATCCAGCGACGGATGATCATCTCTCCGTGGTCCAGCGACGGGTGATTTCTCAGTCCAGCACAGCGAATCCATCCATCCATCTTCTGTCTCCACTGAGGAGACACTGTGGGGATCCCGGCGCTTGACATTTCTTATATGAGGAGGACGGGGCCACCCGTCACCTGACCCCGCCCCCCTCTGACGCTAGTGGAGGAAATTGGGCTTCCCCAATGACGTATGGGTGACCCCGCCCCGTCTGATGTAAGGGAAACCTGCGTTACATCAGAGGGGGCGGGGTCACCCATACATCATTGGGGAAGCCCAGCTTCCCCCACTAGAGTCAGGTGATGGGTGGCCCCGTCGTCCTCATATAAGAAACTTCAGGCGCCGGCATCCCGCAGTGTCTCCTCAGTGGAGACAGAAGATGGATGGATGGATTTGCTGCGCTGGACTGAGAAATCACCCGTTGCTGGATCAGATCATCCATCGCTGGACCCCCGAGAGATGATCATCTGTTGCTGGATAGCAAGAGTGGATTACCACCGCTGGAATCTTTTTTTTTTTTTTTTTTTTTTTTTTTTTTTTTAATAAAGGAATTTTTCAAAAGTGTGTTTGTCTTATTTAACTATTTTTTACACTTTCTTTGTGAAATGGTAAGGGTACTTTTGTACCCCCTTACCATTTCAAACGGGGGGGCGGGATCTGGGGGTCCCCTTGTTAAAGGGGGCTTCCAGATTCTGATAAGCCCCCTGCCCGCAGACCCCCACAACCACCGGCCAGGGTTGTGGGGATGAGGCCCTTGTCCCCATCAACATGGGGACATGGTGCTTTGAGGGGGTCACAGACCCCCAAAGCGTCCTCCCAATGTTGAGGTGATGTGGCCTGCGGCCTGCCAGGTTGCGTGCTCGGATAAAGGGTCTGGTATGGATTTTTAGGGGGACCCCCACGTCAATTTTTTTTTTATTTGATGCGGGGTTCCCCTTAATATCCATAACAGACCTGAAGGGCCTGGTCATTGAATTTGGGGGAACCCCACGCTTTTTTTTATCAATGACTTTCAATGAGTGTTCTCTGCATTACAATTCATTATAGCCGCAAGTGATTTTAAAGGACTTTTTTTTCTGCAGAAATGACACTTGTGCAGGGACAGTTCTAAGCACAGGAAACATGCACCCCTTCACAGGCATACTATAGACACCCCCCAGATACAAAATTTTAAGGAATATTACACTTTTATTGTTTCACTTTAATCATTATTCAAATTACTGCTCCCAAAAAAACGGCAGTTTTTAAAACTTTTTTTTACATTGATCCATGTCCCCTGGGGCAGAACCCAGGTCCCCAAACACTTTTTAGGACAGTAACTTGCATATTAGCCTTTAAAATTAGCACTTTAGATTTTGAACGTTCGAGTCCCATAGAAAGTTTAGGTCTGTTCGCAGGTTCTGGTGCGAACCAAACCGAACCGGGGGGGTTCAGCTCATCCTTATTAGGAGCTAACTGTATTTGTAAACAAAAAATTGTGCTAAATGTTTAGTGTTTAGTGTTTCAGATGTGTTTTGCATGCACTATTCTAGTGTGCTTGTAATGAGTTCCAGTGTATTATTTCCTGGGCTTTTGTTGTTAGCAGCCAAAAGACACCGGTGCCCTATCAACCAGTGACTGAGTCATCAGTTGTTAAGGAGCCAGCACCCCCAGCCTCTTTCCCGCAACCCTGGCCCAGTTGTTGTGGTGATATTACATGTTGCACCCTAAATACAGGTGTACATGTTACAAAAGGTGAACTTTATGATATGAGATTAATCTTGATGATTAACAAAAAAAAAATAAAAAAAAACATTAAAGGGACAATACTTTGAATTAGAAGTGTCCTTTGTGCTGGTAGCTAGTCTGTTCACTGAGATGCTAATTTCCCTGCTCCAATACCCCTGCAGCTGTGATCTTCTTATACAATGTAAATAACATCCCTTATGCTGATTAAAAAAAAAAAAAAAAGGGATGTAAAAGTTGTCCTCTGCTTTCGGGTAAAAAACCTTCCAAATGTCTGTGCCCCTTCCAGCCATCCCTAAATACTTGAGTTTTCTCTAAATCCAGCGCTGTCCCATGTGTAGCAGCACTGTTTCTCTCCTCCTGCATTCACAGGAGCCTCTGAGAGCAGCGGGAGCTGTAGTCTCCTGCTGCTGTAAGTCATATCCTCTGAGGAGGGAGAGGGGTCGTGGCCGAGCCATGCTGTTTGTGGTTTATGGATGCACACAGCTCAGCTTGGGAGAATGCCCACACAAGTACCT
This sequence comes from Lithobates pipiens, assembly GCF_037356315.1. Classification (NCBI taxonomy): domain Eukaryota; kingdom Metazoa; phylum Chordata; class Amphibia; order Anura; family Ranidae; genus Lithobates; species Lithobates pipiens. The sequence continues at coordinate 434,207,093 of NW_027507903.1, forward strand.
CACAAGCACAGCTTGCTGAAAGGGCACTTGGAAAAGAGGAAAAGCAAAGAGCACCGGTGGCAGACTTAGGAAGAGAAAGTAAGAGTGTGCAATACCATTGCATAGAGCAGGTAAGTATAATGTATATATTATCATAATGCATATAAATAAGCTTTAAACCACTGTATTTTAAATAACAGGGTTATATTGAATTGGAGGGGCAAGCCGTTTTCTTTACAATTAAGTCTCAGAATTTTGGCTAATGGCTAACTGAACATTATACTTTTCTTTTGTCTGCAGATTCCTCGAATTGTACAAAATGGTTTCATTGACTTCTTCCCAAAGATTTCCTGCTGTTCACCAAAGGAGGTTCTCACAATAACTACCCAAACTGATGTAAAAGATTGTGGAGATCCAGGGATGGACATTGAGGAATTTCGTAGTGATTGCTTCCAGAGACCATACCAGTACCTGATTCGTTATGACCAGGGACAAAATCTAGATGACTTTGTGTACATAGAAGGTCACACTGAAGGAGACCCAGCAAAATGTCTGCAGTTGCTCCTTCTTTACTGTGGCATAGTTGACCCTTCTTGGTCTGAACTTCGGAACTTTGCATGGTTTCTAAATCTTCAGCTAAGAGACTGTGAAGCTTCAGTATTCTGTAACCATGAGTTTGTTGGAGATACATTGCAAGGATTCAAAAACTTTGTGGTGAATTTTATGATACTAATGGCAAAAGATTTTGCTACTCCTTCCTTGCACATTGCAGATCAAAGCCCTGGAAGATATGAGATTAATCTTGATGGAGTCCAGGAACAAGACCTGGTACCTTTCTTAATGCGCAAGAGGTGGGAGTCAGAGCCACATCCCTATATCTTCTTTAATGAAGACCACGCATCCATGACATTTATAGGATTCCACCTGCAGCCAAATAATGCTGGTGGGGTAGATGCTATCAATCCCAGAAATAACAGTATTATCAGACAAAATGTTATGTCCTTGCAACTTTATGAAGGTTTGAGGCTTCAAAGAGTTCCATTTAATACTGACTTTGACCAGTTGCCCAGGCATGAGAAAATTAGTAGCTTATGTATGGTGCTAGGAATTCAGTGGCCAATGGACCCAGATGAAACATATGAGCTCACCATGGATAACATGCTGAAAATTTTGGCAATCAAGATGAGATTCCGATGTGGAATCCCTGTAGTCATCATGGGAGAAACTGGTTGTGGCAAAACCAGGCTGATTAAGTTCTTATGTCATTTGTGCAAGGGATTTGTTGATACAGAAAACATGAAGCTAGTAAAGGTTCATGGTGGTACCACTGCTGAGACAATCTACCAAAAAATTTTGGAAGCCCAAGAAATTGCACAGATTAACAAGGCAGAAGGATGTGAAACTGTGTTGTTTTTTGATGAAGCAAACACCACTGAGGCCATTAGCAGCATCAAAGAAGCCCTGTGCGATCACACAGTAGAAGGGGTGCCTTTGCAAGAAGACTCTGGACTACATATCATTGCTGCTTGCAACCCTTACAGAAAGCACACGGATGACATGATCAAACGTTTAGAATCTGCTGGTCTGGGTTATAGGGTGAGAGCAGATGAAACCAAAGAAAGACTTGGCTCTATTCCCCTGAGACAGCTTGTTTATAGGGTGCATGCTTTGCCACCTAGCATGATGCCACTTGTATGGGATTTTGGGCAACTAAACAATGAAACAGAAAAGAAATACATTCAACAGATTGTGTTGCGCTTAGCCACAGAGATTCAGCTTTCTTCATCTGACATCCAGTTGTTAACAGATGTCTTATCAGCCTCTCAGTCCTACATGAGAAATAGAAAGGATGAATGCAGCTTTGTAAGCCTTAGGGATGTGGAGCGTTGCATAGAGGTTTTTAAATGGTTTTATAGCCGTTGTGGAAAGCTGTTAAAACAGAATCTATCCCTGATAAAGAGAAGAATTAGTACTGACGGTAAAGTGGAAAAAGCAGCTTGGTCTCTGGTTCTTGCTGTTGGTGTGTGCTATCATGCATCTTTGGAAACCAAAGAATCTTACAGGAAGGCTATATGTAAATCCTTTCCTCTGCCTTATAGCGACCCCAATATTTTTTTACAAGAAATAAATTCCATTCAGGATCTCTTCTTAGCAGGTGTACAATTAAGGGACACTATTGCAAAAAATCTTGCTTTGAAGGAAAATCTCTTTATGATGGTCATCTGCATTGAGCTTAAGATTCCATTGTTTCTGGTTGGAAAACCTGGAAGTTCAAAGTCTCTTGCAAAGACTATTGTTGCTGATGCTATGCAAGGTCAAGCAGCTCATACACCACTGTACAAAGATCTTAAGCAGATCCACCTGGTGTCTTTTCAATGTAGTCCTCATTCAACACCAGAAGGGATTATTGGTACATTTAGACACTGTGCCAGATTTCAGGAAGGGAAGAATTTAAATGAATATGTGTCTGTAGTTGTACTTGATGAAATTGGACTTGCAGAAGACTCACCTAAAATGCCTTTAAAAACACTTCATCCTCTGCTGGAGGATGGATGCATTGATGATGACACCTCACCACACAAAAAAGTTGGATTTATTGGCATCTCTAATTGGGCTTTAGATCCAGCAAAAATGAACCGAGGGATATTTGTATCCCGAGGAGACCCAAACAAAAAAGAGCTTATTGAAAGTGCAAAGGGGATTTGTTCTTCTGATAACCTAATTCTCCATAAAGTCTCTCAGAACTTCCATAACTTCTCAGAGGCATACCTTAAAGTTTGCAAAACCTTAAAGAAACAGGAAAAGGAATTCTTTGGTCTAAGAGATTTCTACAGTCTGATAAAAATGGTATTTGCTTTTACCAAACAGTCTCAAGACAACCTGACTCTCAGTGAAATTGCTAGGGCTGTTTTGAGGAATTTCAGCGGCAAAGATGATGTGAATGCCTTGGAAATTTTCCTAAAAGAGGAAGAGGAAAATATAGGAGATATCAACACAATAGATTTGGTCATGGAGAACATCAGATGCGACAGTGATGATTGCCGTTACCTGTTAATACTAACCAAAAACTATGCTGCATTACAGATCCTGCAGCAAGCTTTCCTTAAAGAAAACCAACAACCAGAAATCATCTTTGGCTCCAGTTTTCCAAAGGACCAAGAATATACTCAGATTTGCAGAAATATCAACCGTGTTAAGATTTGTATGGAAACTGGACAGATGGTTATACTGCTCAATCTTCAGAACCTTTATGAAAGCCTTTATGATGCATTAAACCAGTATTATGTCTATTTGGCTGGCCAAAAATATGTTGACCTGGGCTTAGGCACACATCGTGTCAAGTGCAGAGTCCATCCAAAGTTCAGATTGATAGTCATTGAAGAAAAAGAAATTGTGTACAAAGATTTTCCAATTCCACTGATCAACCGTCTTGAGAAACATTACTTGGATATAAACACATTCTTGAAAAAAGAACACAAGGCTATTGTTCATGAATTAGAAGCCTGGGTAAAGGATTTCACTAAAGGCAACCAAAACGATAACATTGGTAAAGCTCAAAAATACAAGCCTTCAGATGTTTTCATTGGTTACCATTCAGATACTTGTGCCTCAGTTGTTCTTCAAGTGACAGAGAACATGAAACAATCACATACTTATACTGAAAATATAACAGATGTGAAGAACAAAGCAGTACAAGTCTTGCTAAACTGTGCCACACCAGATTCTGTCATCCGCATAGGTCGGAAAGAGTTAATTGATGAGTACTTCAAGAAGCAGAAACATGGTTCATTATTGGATTTCCTCTGCTGTCATGTGACAACTAAATATGACAGCCATACTGTTTTCACAGAGGTACTCTATCACTTTGCCTAATCTCCTAAACTGCTTTGCTAACAGTTACTAATATTTTTTATACAGCTATACGCTTGAAAATTGCACCACCTGCTTGTTAATTACCTAGGTGTTGAAATACCTATTGTTAAAATTTAAGAAGTCCACTAAGCATTTTTTTCAACTAAACCAGTATATCAACTAACTCTAGTTGCATAAATACTCCATGCTCTATGTGAATAATATCAAGGACCCTATTTCTTTATTGTTCATTAATTCCCAACTCCAGAAAACATTAACATTATCCCCTGCAGTGGGGCTGTGCCTGCACTGCAAGAGCTAACTGCTCGTTTTGTCTAGGGTAAAATAGAAGCACTTTTCTTACCTGATCTTCCACACCTCATGCTCTGGTTGTGGATACTGTTCCTCAGCATAATCACGTTCTTTACAGGGCTATGGACCTTTTCTTCGGTCTTGATGAAGTTAGGACCTTAGAATGCTGGAGCAGGGTGGGGGGAGGTGCTGTGGGAACTGGTCTAGCAATGCAGAGGAGTGGAGGATCGGGTAAGAGTTTATTTTCCCCTGAACCTGAATGAGCAATTAACATACTTACATAGTTAGTCAGGTTGAAAAAAGACACAAGTCCATCCAGTTAAACCATAAAAAAATAAAAAAGAAGCACCTCTGCAGGGAGTCTATTCCACATTTTCACAGCACTTACTGTGAAGAAACCTTTCCATATTTGGAGCTAAAATCTCTTTTCCTCTAGACGTAAAGAGTGCCCCTGTGTCCTCTGTGTTGACCGTAAAGTGAATAACTCAACACCAAGTTCACTATATGGACCCCTTATATATTTGAACATGTTAATCATATCCCCCCTTTTCTCTAATCTTTCCTCATAGCTGAGCTCCTCCATGTCTCTTATCAGTTTGTTTGTCCTTCTCTGCACTTTCTCCAGTTCCCTGATATACTTTTTGAGAACTGGTGCCCAAAACTGAACTGCATATTCCATATGAGGTCTTACTAATAATTTGAACAGGGGCAAAATTATCTCTCTCTCTCTCTCTCTCTGGAGTCCATGCCTCTCTTAATGCAGGAAAGGACTTTGCTCGCTTTGGAAACCGCAGCTTGGTATTGCATGCTATTATTGAACTTATGATCTACCAAAACCCCAGATTCTCCGCTATGGATCCCCCCAGTTACTCCCCCTCGTATATATGTTTCATGCATATTCTTAGCCCCCAAGTGCATAACTTTACATTTATCAACATTAAGACTCATGTGCCACATAGCCGCCCCTTGCAGTGTAAGCGAAGCCCCACCGTGAGGGATAATTTTCCAGTTTCATTGGCCAGCCAGAATCCCACTCCAAACATGCTTTCGTTTTGCTACTTTACTAGGAAGATGGATGTCTTTTCTCTTTAGAGAAAAGTATACCCTTTTTTATTTTTTATTAGAACGTAAGAAAAAACGACGTAGGAAGGATCCTTAAGTTTTGCAAGCTGATCTGATTCAAAATTTAGGCCCAAGTACCATCAAAGAGCAAATCTCAACTCAACTATTTCAAGGACCGCTGGCTCCTTGTTTTTTGGTTAAGGCCTTGTTCAAATATAGCCCCCCCCCCCCCCGGCACAAATAATTCAGTGGGATCTGAATTTGTCTATTTCTCCTTTTTAAAAAACACTTTTCAAACCTTTTAGGGATATATCCCTTTTCTGATCTTGTGCACAAGGTCATTTCCTTGTTGTCATCACCTTTACAAGGCATGTGTGTGAACTATATGCCTTTTCCTGTAATGTCCCATAAAACCTTTTCTTATCTTACCCAAAGACAAAGCGGTCCTAAGGCCTAGAGACTCTTTTTTTTCTTCCTAATGTGGCATCGGTATTCCACCTTAACTAGGAATTGGTGCTTTTGTCCCTTTTTGTCCAGCTCCAGCACATCCAAAGGAGCTTACCCCTCACTGTTTGTAGTTCGTGCAGTTCATGTCTATCTTGCAGCCATGACTTTCATTAAAAAGTCTGACTCCCTTTTTGTCATTCCTGATGGTCCCTGTAAAGGGGAACCGACTTCGCTTTCCACCATTTCTCAGGTTGTCAGACAAGTTATATTTTAAACTTGTGGGCTTAAAGTGATTGTAAACCTTTGGAAGGAAATATGAAAAAAGCATATCCCCATATAGAGTGTACTTGCCTTAATCCATAGCACCTAGTGTGGATCCTGGCTGCTGTCTCCTAAACCTGCAATCTGCACTTTGTCACTTCTGATCATTTTCTCCAACACAGCAGGTGAATGACAGCCTCAGATGTGCATGTTTCCCATGGAGACTATGTAGAGCGGGGTGTGTACATTACCTCCACTCAGGTATAAGATTGCACTGCTCTGTGCAAGAACACCCCAGCTTATGTAAGGAATTGCTTCATCACTGTATATCACCAAAGACTAGTCACTTTTGTGGGCTATTGTAAGGGTTTATTACCACTTTAATTAAAAGATTCCACCTTTCCCTGATGAGGCACGCTCTATTAGATCTTGAACTCTTCGGAATAAGAAAATAATTTGTCAAATTTGTAAGGCTGCTGCCTTTTCTTCTTGTACATTCTCAGTTTTACCAGGTGGATGCTCAAGCCTTAGTTGATGCAAGCTTTGGGCATCAGGTCCTCGAGGGAGTTCTCTGACCTGCAAATTGCTACCATTTCTGTACATGTTTTTTTGGCTTGCATGTGTTTTGTTTTTGTTGCTCACCCCTCAGTTGCATTGCTTTTGGCTATCCCAATTGTCTCTGAATTACTTTTGATCTTGTGTCCCTTAATTCAGCCATAGAGGGATCAAAATGTGGCCAGTTCAGCAGAAACTGGCTGAATTTCGATCCATGTAATAGCAGTCTGGTTGTACTGACGTTAATCTATCAGTCAACTTTGGTAAATTCAGCCTGTTGGGTCTTTTAGTTTGATCACTACAGGCAGCTATAATCAGAATACAGTGTCAAAAATACAATCAATGGCTCTGTGGTTGAAGGAAAGAAAATTGGTTAATATATGGTCAGCCTTAATGATTGATAAAAAACAGGATTTTGTACTTATGGTATAATCTGTTCACTAAGGTACACAGATCCTACCCTCTTTGTAATCTATCCCTGGTACTGCTTTTCTTCAAAACCGAAGGATGATGGGAGTAGGAGGGGGTTATACCCCCCCAACCCCCACTTGGCTGGCCTTTTTTGTTTGCCAGTGTACAGTTCCTCCTGTAGGTGGCAGTATAACTCAGTTGTCTCTTACTTCTGATTCTGTGTCCCTAATGAACTCCAAAAACCAGATGTTACAGTAAGTACAAAATTTCTGTTTTCTCTATCAGTCATACTTATTCAAAAATGTCAGGCACTGTGTGTATCTACGCATCCTCCTCTGAATGTCAAAGCTGTTGATATTGGTGAGTAAGCATACATATCATCGCAGACTCCTAATGTTAAATGAACCCATCAGGATAGAAACATCAGAACTGCCTTTGGTACCTTGTCTGTAAAATTTCAGACTTTATATAGTCTGTCATCCTTATCCTTGCTTTACTGTTTAGAGAGTGTTTTACCTGAAGTAATGAAGAATGAATTAGGGAAATCAGAGCTCCTTACCTATATATTTGTTCTGGCCCATCAATTTACTAAGTCCGCAATATCAGCTTCTATTCTGCCAGATTCCCCATAAAGCTGAACTCCACACGGATATAAAACGCTTACATTAATACAGTTCTGTAATCAATAATACATCTTTAAATGCAGGCAAAGTAAGTACTTACAATTTACTTGGCATCAGCATCTTGTAGTCCACTGTACAGTCTGTAAATCAGGGAGAGAGGGCGGGAGAAGCAGCACATAAAGCCAGTCAGGTGTAATGTAGTGCAAGGAGCATGCTAATGCTTGCCAGTCATAGTGTGGGAGTAAAGAGGGGACCTGTAAGTAAAAGTGAAACTGCAGCATAGGAATATAAGTCTCCTACCCTGCTAGACAGGGCTATGTTGTGTAGCAGAGTCATGTTATGCTCAGGACTGGATGGACACAAATACATCTGGAGGTAAAGCATGTATGTATGTATTTCACCTCTATATTTAGCTGATTGCCTGTAGTTCACGTTTAAAGCACAATTGATCTTTCAGTTTAAATCGGTTAAATCTATTTTGGTTTCACCAAAACAAAAGGTGTTCACAGTCTTATAGTTTGTTTTCCTTAGAATGTAGCCACATCCTGCGTAGTAAAGCCTAACCTCAGTCAACATGCTGCAAAGATGGATCCTTCTTTCTGTGTAGAAGCAGAGGTCATGCATGCCTTCTGCTGATTCAGAGCTAGAGCTCTCCAATCGACAGGGACCATGAGAATGGCTAGTTGTAGCTGCTCAGCTTTGACTAGGCCATTCATTTTCATCTTATTTTTGGTTGCAGTAATGCTTAAATTGTGTTTTTTCTGTTTAGATCACAACATTTTCCCGCCTTTTGACATCTGCAGACAGAAAGATTTTAGAAACCAAGTTACAAGGCCACATCATTGGCATTGAAATTTTGTCCCTGCAGCAGTTTGATACAGAATTCTCATTTCTGAAAAAGATCCGGTAAGTTTTGACTTGACAGTGCAGTAAACATTGGAATGACCATCATATGTGAATCTTTGTTATATTTGCAGTCAATCCAGCCAATGGCATAGCCTGTCATTTGTAGTCCTCTTAGGCCTCATTCACACTGGCACTTTCAAACTTGCTTTTATTTACGATTAGAGGACATTTCATAATGTGGTTGTAAAGTCACTTTCTCTACTAACTAGAATCCCCTCTGTTATGTCCAGTTAAATCGCTCAGTTTTTTCATTTAAATGATGCAGCACGATACCTTATTTTGCAGCGCCGCTGTCAGTCAGCTATTTCCCAGAGCTCTCTTGTCCCACTCTGAGGACTACAGAGGAAGGAGTTGAGGTTGAGGTTCCATCTGATGTCACCAGGAGAAGTGGAGGAGAGCCTCGGGAGGTCACGTGACTGCTCAGCGACGGTCATCCATAAGGTATTGCGCCGCATCATTGTTAAAAAACAAAGGCACTGAGCGACTTATCCAGACATAACAGAGGGGATTCCAGTTAGTAGAGAAAGTTATTGCACATTGTATAGCAGCAGCAGGGGAGGAGCGAGAAGGACGCAGCTCTCACACACACACACACACAAGCTGACAGGCAGGGAGGGGACGGGGGAGAGCAGAGCAGCGGATGACAGAGACACATAGAGTTCCTTGCAAAAGTATTCACCCCCTTGGCATTTTTCCTGTTTTGTTACCTCACAACCTGGAATTAAAATGGATTGTTAGAGGATTTGCATCATTTAATTTAGAGAACATGCCCACAACTTTGAAGATTTTTTTTTTTTAATTGTGAAATAAACAACAAATAGGACAAAATAACAGAAAAAGTCGATGTGCATAACTATTCACCGTCCTAAAGTCAATACTCTGTAGAGCCTACTTTTGCGGCTATCACAGCTCCAAGTTGCTTTGGATAAGTCTCTGAGCTTGCCACATTTTACCACTGGGATTTTTGCCCATTCCTCCTTGAAAAACAGCTCCAGCTCCTTCAAGTTAGATGGTTTCCGCTTGTGAACGGCAATTTTTCAGTCTGACCACAGATTTTCTATTGGATTAACGTCTGGGCTTTGACTAGGCCATTCCAACACATTTAAGCCGCGTACACACGGGCGGACTGTATGGCCTACTTAGTCCGTCATACAATCCGACGGACAGTCCGTCCTACTTTCGAATGAACGGACTTGACCACACACGGATGCACAAACAGTCCGTCGAAAGCTTGCGCGATGACGTGTACAGCACGTACGACGGGACTAGAAATAGGAAGTCCAATACACAGCAATGCAACCTTTCGCCGTGTAAATCCTTTCTGAGCATGCGCCATTCTTAGTCCGTCAAACTAGCCTACTGACGAGCGGATTGTCCGCTGAAACCAAAGTATGACGGACAGTATTTTGAAAAATCCAAAATACTTAGTACGCCAGACTGCACGCTGAAAAAGTCCGCTGAAGCCCACACACGAGCGGACTGTCCGCTGAAATGTGTTTCGACGGACTAAGTAGGCCATACAGTCCGCCCGTGTGTACGCGGCTTTACATATTTCCCCTTAAACCACTCAAGTGTTGCTTTAGCAGTATGTTTGGGGTCATTGTCCTGCTGGAAGGTGAACCTCTGTCCTAGCCTCAAATTACACACAGAGTGGAACAGGTTGTTAGGTACCTGGTGGTGAGCCTGACTTGATGGAAGAAGACCAAAAATTCATGGTATGGTTCGGACACCAGCTGGCATAAGTCCTGGTCGGAGTCCAGACAAAGAAGGGTAGTGGGCATAAGAGTCCTCATGTAAACAGTGTTCTTGGCAGTAGCTGGACTGGAACTTGATCTCCCCCGTGGCCCAGTTGATGCAGGGGTTATGAGCCTGAAGCCAAGAAATGCCCAGGATCACAGGGAACAACGGGGAGGAGATCACGTCAAGGGTTAGAAGCTCCTTGTGCTGGAAAAGGGTACTAGCCACCAAAGGTAGAGTCTCTTGAGTTACTTGCCCCCTTATTCCTTTCTCCCCCCTTTTTTAAAACATAGCAGGATAGGTCAGTAAGTCCCTCTTACACAGAATATAATCATAATTCTCCTAACAACTTATTCTTCTTTTTGCCTATTCAGAAGTTTTCTCTTTCTTTACTCCCTTACTCATTTTCTCCTCCTAACTTTCCTACTCCCCATCCTCAGTCTCTCCAAGCCCTTACACTGGATATCCCGACCTATCCAACCATGATTTCCAATTTTTTTTTAAATTCTTTAAAATTTCCTCTCCTTACATATACTACCTTTTCCTTCCAAACCGTCTCTGTAATTAACTGCCTCCACTCTGTTACTGATGGGGGATTTTCTGCCTGCCACCTCTGCGCTATCAGTTTTCTTGCCTGAAACATACACCTCATTACTGCTTTGTTTATACAGGCCGATCATCCTATTCCTTCATCCAGGCCCAGCACACACAGTCTGGGGTTCCCGTTAACCGCCACTCTGAATGTTTCATTCAGATCAGCAATAATAGTCTCCTGACATCTTGGGCATCCATCATCCACTCTTCGCCCAAAGCTAAACAATCTCTTCGGCGTGTAATATGCTCTATGTATCAGCATCAGATGTGACACCTTCTGGGCGGGCGAAACAGAAATCGAATGCCCCCCCTCCAGTATCCTCATCCACTGCTCATCTGAAAATATTCCTAATTCCTCCTCCCATTTCCCTCTACTTTTAAGTTTTCCTGGACTTTCTATACTCCCTTCACATATATATGGGTACATTTCTGCTATGAAACCTCTTACTCTGTCTTGGGAGTTTAATCTACTGTAAATGGGGGAGTTACTCCAAACTGGTCCTAGCGTATAAAATTGTTTCCATAAAGCATGTCTAATTTGTAGGTATTTATAAAATGAATGTTTTGGTAAATCAAATTCCGCTCTTAATGCATTAAATGTTTTTATTGTGTTTCCTTCATACAACTGGGCCAGCTTGTCTATCCCCCTAGTTTCCCAGTCTTTATATCTTCCTATCATTTCCATTTCCTGCAAGTTCCAGTTGTTCCATAGGGGGGCATCTTTAGTCATCCCTCCCAGGCCTTTTATCGCCTTTACTGCCTTCCATACTTTTAAAGCAAGTTTTATTGTGGGCATTCTATGGGGAATGAATTTGTCTCCAGAGCCTCTACTATAGTCTTGCGAGGTGTCCCTATAATCATTAATGCCATGTTTGTTCCTCCACCAATCTCCTTACTCGTCCCCGGATGCTGCAGTTGGGCAGCTAAAAAATTGCTTCTTGGATGTGGTACTGCCATTCCTCCTTTCCTTGTTGGTAGCTGCAGAATTTGTAAGCCAATCCTTGAATTACCTCCTCTCCATATGAGTTCTCGAAATAATATTTCCATTTTTTAAACCATTTTATATCTATCCATATCGGAGAGTTGTGCAGCAAGTACAGTAACTGAGGCATCCACAGAATTTTAATCAAATTGCATCTCCCTGCAACTGATAGTGGGAGTCTCTTCCAAATTTCTATTTTACTTTTAAATTTAGCTATTAGTGGGACTACATTATCACTTATATACTTTTTAGGATCTCTTTGTATATGTATCCCTAGATACTTTATTTGTTCCACCACTTCCAACTGCGGGATTGCCAGCATACTTTGACTCCCCAGTGTATCTACCGGCATCAGGGCTGATTTTTCCCAGTTTATAGTCAATCCCGAGAAACTACCAAACTCCCCAAGGACCTTCATCCCCTGCTTGAGGGACTGCTCTGAGTCCCCCAAAAAAAGGAGAATATCATCCGCGTACAACGCGATCTTCTCTTCCCTCAACCTTCTTTGGAAGCCTTCAATATTAATATTGGATCTTGCGATGGCTAATGGTTCCATTGCGAGGGCAAAGATCAGGGGTGACAATGGACACCCCTGTCTTGTCCCTCTCTCTAATAGTATCTTATCTGAATACTCGTTATTAACCCTGATTCTGGCACTAGGATCATTATACAAAGTTTTTATCCATGCAATAAACTTACATGTCTTAACAGGACAGTTGTTAACATAATGTCTGGTACCACCGCAGTAGAGACACAGGTTCAACTGGTGATGACGGGCACGTTCCTCTGAAGACAAGGTGGGGCGCATCAACCCCAGCTGCATCAGCTCAAAAGTGTCAGAAACAGGGCTGGCAGAGTCCCCTTGAGGAGCAGGCTGAAAATGGGAGGCAGGAATTGGAACCCTAGCAGTCCAAACCAACTCGGACGATGATGCTGAGAGGAACGCTCAGATCAGCGTTCCCGAAGCCGACAGTCTATTTGGATAGCCAAGGCAATTAGTTCTTCCAACAAGTCTGGGATGCCGACACGGGCCAGTTCGTCTAAGTCCCTCAGAGAGGTCCATGCGGAACTGATGTCTTAGAGCGGAGTTATTCCATTGGGTCCAGATACAGTTTGTAAGGGTGCTCTGAACTTCAGGACCAAGCAAAAACAGATGTCTTTATGAACCAGAAAGTCTATAATAGGGTATCTTCCACACTTAGGGCTGCACTTATGGAGAGAAGCAATCTCTGAATAGGAAACAGAAAAACAAAGAAAAGGCGCCTCTAAGTGTAGAATTAAAAGCTGTTTAATTTCCCCAAAAAGGGTTAAAAACACTTACAAGATATGTAGACTGGCAGAGCATATCATTAATATCCATGTAGGTGGTCCGGCATGAATGCAGTGGTCACTGGCATATACCACTTCTTTAGGCTGTGTGTGTCCAGTAGCAGGGAGGTCCAGGGGATGCCAACAGGAAAAACAGCAGGGAGCTCCAAGAGAACTGACAGGCCAGCCCGCAATCACAGTCTCAAAACACGAGGATCCTGGAAGTGACGTCAGCGGCAGGAGACAATAACCAGCAACCAGCAGAGGGACGCGTTTCGGAACATCTCATTGGTTCCTTTATCAACCTGATGACTCTGTGTGTATGGGACTAATTTATACTACCTGGGCGGACTTTAGGGGCGGAGATATGTAAATGGAGCGTTATCACAATAAAGGTATAGGACAGGAGGCGAAACAGAAACAAAATCCCTATCCAAACAAAAAAATAAAATATATGATTCCATACAGAACAACAACCAATAAGCGACATTTAAAAATAAAAATAAACATAAAATGAAAATGAGAATCAATATTTTTACACAGTCTTCAATAATGCCTAAGACTAGGCATATATATAAGACTGAAGGGGAGGGAGTAGGGAAAAAAAGGGAGGGGCAAAATAAGAAAGGGAATAAAGGGGCAAAGAGAAAATATTTAGAAAAATATCTAGGGTAAAAAATATGTATAAATATATTAACTAAATATATAAAAAAAAATAATATATATATATATATACCGAAATGGTTGAAATTATTTAAAAATATTTACCATATTTAAAATAATATACTAATAGAAAATGATATACCGTATATACTCGAGTATAGGCCGACCCGAATATAAGCCGAGGTCCCCAATTTACCCCCAAAAAACTGGAAAAAATTATTGACTCGTGTATAAGCCGAGGGTGAGACATGCCTGTCCATCCCTGTGTGTCGTCCATCCCTGTGTGTGTCCATGCATCCGTGTGTGTGTGTGTCCATGCATCCGTGTGTGTGTGTGTGTGTGTCCATGCATCCGTGTGTGTGTGTGTGTGTCCATGCATCCGTGTGTGTGTGTGTCCATCCATACCTGTGTGTGTGCATGCATCCGTGTGTGTGTGTGTGTGTGTGTGTCCATGCATCCGTGTGTGTCCATCCATCCCTGTGTGTGCATGCATCCGTGTGTGTGTGTGTGTGTGTGTGTGTGTGTGTGTGTCCATGCATCCGTGTGTGTCCATCCATCCCTGTGTGTGCATGCATCCGTGTGTGTGTGTGTGTGTGTGTGTGTGTGTGTGTGTGTGTGTGTGTGTCCGTGCAGCCTACCTGTGTCCAGCCTGCCTGTGTCCGTCCAGCCTGTGTCCGTCCCGGCCTGCGTCCCGTCCCGGCCTGCGTCCCGTCCCGGCCTGCGTCCCGTCCCGGCCTGCGTCCCGTCCCGGCCTGCGTCCCGGCCTGCGTCCCGTCCCGGCCTGCGTCCCGGCCCGTCCCGCAGCTCTTCGTCGGTGGCCATTCTAGGATTCAAAAGCCGCGCCTCCGTCGGTGATAGGCGGAACACTCAATTTCCCACTGACTGCTGGGAAATTGAGTGTTCCGCCTATCGGATGTCCGTGATAGGCGGAACACTCAATTTCCCAGCAGTCAGTGGTCCGCCTATCATGGACGTCCGCTCATCCTCATACTACGGACGAGGATGAGAGGACGTCCGTGATAGGCGGAACACAGACTGCTGGGAAATTCAGTGTTCCGCCTATCACAGGCGAAGGCGGAGACGGAGGCGCGGCCTTTGAATCCTAGAATGGCCGCTGTCTGTCTGCTCGACACGCTGATCGGGCAGACAGACAGCGATGACTCGAGTATAAGCCGAGGGGGGCACTTTCAGCCTCAAAAAAGAGGCTGAAAATCTCGGCTTATACTCGAGTATATACGGTACTACTAAAAAATCTTGCACAAATATATTAGGAAAGGAGGAATCTAGAGAATGGCACTAGTTTCAAAGTCCTCGTTCAGCCTAAAGAACTGGTATATGCCAGTGACCACTGCATTCATGCCGGACCACCTACATGGATATTAATGATATGCTTTGCCAGTCTACATATCTTGTAAGTGTTTTTAACCCTTTTTGGGGAAATTAAACAGCTTTTAATTCTATACTTAAAGGCGCCTTTTCTTTGTTTTTCTGTTTCTTATTCCATTGGGTGTCTGCACTCCAGCATCTAAAGTCTGTAACATAGTCCTCTGCCGCACGGCGGCCTTGCTGGAGCCCAGACAGAGCAGATTCGGCTGTGGCAGTTCGCTGGGGATCTTCGTAAAGCTGTGCCATAGCCTCAAAGAATAAAGAAAGGGAATGGGTAAGAGCACTGTCACCCTCCAGGAGACGATGGGCCCTCATCTGTGGCTCCCCATGCAACAGCAAGATCACAAATCCCACTTTGGTAGCCTCCAGTGAAAAAGTCCTGGATTGAAGGGCAAAGTACAACTGGCAGGCGTTGCGAAAGGCCCAGAACTTGGATCGGTCTCCCGAGAATCTTTCTGGAACAGGTACTCTTGGTTCAGGTGGGAGCATCACTGCAGGCTGGGGAACAGGCTGAGTAGGAAGTGGAGGTGGTGCAGAGGTAGAAGGGTTGGTACCGGAAAGATGCTAAACCTGTTCTTCCAATCTGGTATATCCCTCTTGGAGCGACTTCACAGCCTGTGTAAGGGCCGCAAGGTGGGTGCAGATCTCCTTCATGGCAGAAGCTTCTTCCGCAGGCTCGGTCATGGCTGTTTGTACTGTTAGGTACCTGGTGGTGAGCCTGACTTGACGGAAGAAGACCTCTCTTACAGCTCTGGTTCAGGGGCCACAGGAATGGAGACAGTTGTCCAGTGAGTGCAGCGGGGTAGGAGTGTCTGACTGGAAGCAGCAGCTGGATCCTCCGGAGACTGGAACTGCAGGGTAGATGATGGATAAGCAGTCAGTGGTCAGCAGACACAGGAGCAACAGCAGCAGGACCAAAGTGCAGCACACTTGAACGGCAGAGGGATAGTCAGGCAGGCCGGATCACAACAGATAAAGCAATGGGATATGTTCAGCAGACAGAAGCAAGGTACAGGCAGGCAGGGGTTCGGTAACAGAAGTTCAATCCAAAGCAAGGTCAAGCAGGCCGGGGTCAGGGCAAGAGAGGTCAGCAAGGTCAATCGAAAGCCAGGTCAAGAATATAATTAGCAGGCGGGGGGCGTGGCCTGGCACCGAGGCAGGATGGCAGCCTAGTGAGATAGCTCCGCTGTCTGAAATTCCAGAAAGCCCTTGCATCAGCGGAATTCCTCAGCAAAACACTCAGGAGATGGCTGGGAGAAGTCGCTCTGCCTCCCGGTCCCAACCGGAGCCGTCCTCCCAGCCCGGTAAGCACATCCCGGCGATGTTCCGTACCCAGCCGTGTGACTCACAGGCAGCATCGCAGGCCGCGGGACGGAGTATGAGTCACGCCGCTGCCGCGGACTGCACGGAGCCTCTGTCCCCTGGTGCAGGCTCCCCACACAACTCGCTCCTTCTGTGCCTAGCTGACCTGCAACAGGTAGCGATGGACATTAAAAATACACTGTTTGCAGCCATCTCAGACCTGAAATCTGACATCCGAGCAGTGGCATCCAGGCTAGAGCATGTAGAAACGGCCGCCATGACACATGGGGCGGCCATTCAGCAAGTGCAGCACGCTTCCAACATACAATCCCACCATCTGATGGACATGCACAGACACCTAGAAGACCTGGATAACAGGGGCCGGAGGCGCAACCTGCGTATCAGAGGAATCCCAGAGTCAGTGGAAGGTCCCCAACTACAGCCTACAGTGTGGGCAATCTTCAATACTCTACTTGGCAGGCCTCTAGATGCGCCCGTCGAAATGGAGAGGTGTCACAGGGCGCTGAGACCGAGGGGCAGAGACGCCGACCCACCCAGGGACACAGTGTGCTGTCTGGTTAGCTTTCTTCAGAAAGAGGAAATATTGTGTCTCTCCCGCAATTACGCCAATCTGGACCATGAAGGAGCGCGCATCGAGATCTTTCAGGATCTATCCTCTATCACCCTCCAACACAGGAGAGATCTGCGCCCCCTACTCCAGGTATTACGTGAACACCGTATCCCCTATAGATGGAGGTTTCCCTTTTGTCTCCAAGCCTCCTCTGGAAACCGCACGGTGTCATTGAGAATGGCAGCAGACCTCCAGCAATTCTGTGATACCCTTAACATCCCAGTGACAAGAGTTCCTGATTGGTATGGCGCATTTCTTCAGCCTGAACCTTGGATCACTACCCAGCAGGACGACACACCCAGGACCCACAGGAGCAGACACAGACGCCGCAGATTGCCAGCTGCCACCCCGCCGAGACCCCGCGGGGACATGGAAACAGATGAGAGCCCACGAGTATCGCCATCCTCTGTTCGCCGCAGGAACGAGCAGCCTTAACGCAATTCTTGGAGTGGTAAGCTGGCCCACTAGACCTTCCCCTTAGCGTACTATTGTCAAGACTGTTACTTAGCACTGGACAAGCGTGCTGCCAATTTCTTTTTGTGTGTTCTTTGTTTCTCTCCCCCTTTTTTCCTTTTTCCTCCTTTTTTTAATTTTGTTTGTTTTTGCCCCGTGATGACGCATGTCAATGGGATCTCGATTCCCGCGTTCAGAGATGGGAGCCGTCTGCTGAGCCTTCTGTCCCTAAGCAAATACTTTCGCAATTCAATTGTCCCTGCCCTCAATTAAGTCTCAGAGACCCTTTACTTGGGGGAAAATAACACAGCATACGGTTGGGGAACTTTCTGATGGGATAGTGATTCCATCATGGACACGGGCAATAAATACCTGAACGCGTGACTTAGTCCCCATGAAGATAGGAAGTAAGCATGGACTTCCTTGGCTCTTGCGCCTCATCATGCTATATGACTGCAGTCTGACCTACGCCTTTAGAGCATGGTATCGCGCAGAGCAGCAAATATTTTTTCTATTGGCAGGGGGAAAGCTATCCCCCCCCCCCCTTTTTTTTTTTTTTTTTTTTTCTTTTTTTTCTCCAAGGTATCTGCACATTACAGGACTAGCGATGGAAACCATACGTGAAGACGGACGGACTCCTCATCCTATTTGCCCGCTACGGCACAGTTAGTGGTGACTCTCTAAAGCTGAAGTGGTGCCTATGGGTACCTATTATTATCTCTTCCCCCCCCCCACTTCCCCCCCTTTTTTTTCTCTCTCTACATGTGAACACAATGAAACTGTTTATGCTTCAGTGAACTTTATATGCTCGAGTACTAAGCAGTGATCTAATATGGTTGGGGTTTGTTAGACCTTGACGGTTACTAGCTTTGGCGGCTATGGAAACGCTTCTGATTAGGGAGGTCTTAGACCGCCTCCCATGATTTACAAAAGGTCGGGAAGGGAACTTGGTGGGATACCCCCGGACTCCCCCGGGCTATGACTTTTGGTTGTGGTAGGGAGGGGCCGGGGATATCTGGCAAATACATAATAAGGTCTAATCCTGTCAATGACGACACTCAGATGGTGTCATCCTCTTACATTTTTACTATTGTATTGTTGTACATGCTATTTTGGGAGTTTGGGGCCGAACCATAAGGTCGGATACTGTAGATTAGTAATGTTTACTTTGTTCATGGTTAATGATAGTTTCGTTACTTTACATGGACCGGAGTTGTAGTTAGGCTTGATGGTTGCTCACCTCTTTAAAGCACAACCCACCAGGTCAGAGTCAGTCATATGTTTGCCTGCGAGACAGAGCCCGTGCCTCTCGGTCTCACTTGACAGAGTGGGTAATCGGGACGCAGGGGACAGGGAGCTGGTACGTTTTTTAGACGGATAGGACACTCCCCCCCTCTATTTTGGGGGCACAATTTCTCAGCGATTGTGCAAGAGTTATCCTGACCTGCTGATAGACGGGAAGGGGGTTGGGGGGGTGCTGACGGGACCCGCGCACCGTGATAGGGTGTGGGTCGGGTCGGCGCGCCGCCCGCCCCCCCCCCCCCCCCCACCTCAGGAACGATAGAGTTTACCTTTAAGGTTATTACTAAAGTCTGGATATGACGGACAGTAGCGGAGGCCACCCTGTTTTGGTCCCAGTTTACGCTCTAACCCCAAGGTGGCTGGTTTCCCCCTTGAAACCCCCGGTACAGATTTCTGAACGGATTATTAGCACGACTCAGTTTTGCTTAGGTAGTTTAGCAGGTCTATAACTGCCTCCGGTATCCTTCTTTCTAGTCCCTAAGGGGGGTGTTCTCACACGTTCGGGGAAATATAACATCAGTGCTCCTGTTGTCGTGTGAGGAGCTCCACCTTACGGAGTGGGTGCCTCAGACTACTCTGTTCCCAGTCACCCTTTCCACTCCACTTGTCTCTTTCTCATTCACCTCCATCTTTTCTCTTCCTTCTTGATCCTTTTCTTGCCCCCTCTATTCCTTCCCTTCTCCCTCCCCCCTTCCCACGCGGACTCTCCCCATCTGCTCCTTAGGATCGCAGTGAGACGAATCGCTTAGACATTGCTAACGTCCTCCAAGATAATGGCTTCGGTCCCTTTGTCTCTTAAATGCAGGAGAAATTATCTGGGAAGTATAAAAACAGGAGTGCAAGTGTAAATGTAGCCTAGTGCCGTGTACACACGTCCTGAATGTCCCACACAAGAAGTCAGATGGAAGATTTTCATTGTATATTCCGATCGTGTGTATTCCTCATCTGACTTTATCAAATTCTGACGGACCTAGAAATAGAACATGTTCTAAATATTTCCGACTTAACCAATTCCTATCGGGAAAACTGCTCATCTGTATGCTGTTCCGACGGGCCAAAAAAGATGCATGCTCTGAAGCAAGTACGAGACGGAAGCTACTGGCTATTGAACTTCCCTTTTCTAGTCTCGTCTCACGTGCTGCATGTCACCGCGTTCTTGGCAATCGGACTTTGGTGTGATCGTGTGTACGCAAGACCGTTTCATCGGAATTCCGTCGGAACTCCTTTGGAAAAACCTTCAGAGTTTATTCCCAGGGGAAAAACGGTAGTGTGTACAGGGCATACGGCTCATCCTACATGTTACAATATGACAATCTCTGTACAATTAACTTTAAGATTTACCAAGGTGATGTAGTATGAGGCCTAATGAATCTATCCAATCAATCTGAATCCAAGCAGGCAGGCCTCTGCATTACACACCTGTCAGTAATCTAAAGAAAATGTACAAACAGATTGTATCGTGTTTGATGGGCTTAAGACTGTTAAATTTATTTGTTTTTTTAACTAAAATGTTTGATGGATTGGAATCAGGTGAAATTTAATTTTTTGTAAATATTTCCTTTATTACAGTTTAACAGGTAGAGATTACATATAAATATGGACAAATTCAATGACTATGAAAATATTTCATGCAAAATGTTGCCATATGTTAACCCTTTTCTTGCCACCGTCGCAGCAGGGGGGGTTCACTTATTCTGCACAAGCCGACTCTCTGCATTCTAAAGAAAGTGATTGAGCGGCTGTACACAGGGCTGCTGTTAGAAATCATGGGGCTCCCTGTAGCCTACTTGATAGGGCCCCCTCTCAAAAAATATGAATAAATATAACATATAAAACTGTACAGAGTGCATCTGCCTATGTTATGCTGTAGGGACACAGCAGCCGTAGGAACATGGGTGCAGGTGTACGGCCCCATAGACTGTGTGCATTCAAGGCCACTCACCCACACCTGCACACCTGTCAAATTAGGACCTGCGGCTATATTTGTACAGGCAGCTCCAACTGCATGAACAAACTGCTCATTCACACTGAAGGGATCATTCACATGGCTTATCTGGCCCATAAACATTTGTTTAAATTATTTTTTACCATTTTTTTAGATATATATATATTTTTTTTATTAAAGCTGTTGGGGGACTTGGGTGAAATATTAGGGGTCTAAAGAGAATCTTGAAAGACAACGGGGAGAGAGGAAGAGAAGCTGGCTTTTAGCTGCTGCAGGGAGAGCCATACGGGGGATTGGTTCCATTAATTACCCAACCTACAACCCTTCCCGCTGCACTGATCACCCCCTCCCATCCAAAATCCTATTCCTTCTGCTCATCAGCTGCCCGGACCCCCTACTGAACTGATGGGTCCCAGGCCCCATACAGGAGACTTGGCTGTATCCCCTTATTGGCGGCCCTAGCTGTAAAGTCACTGGTTCTCTTTCTGTGACCCCCGGAGTGAGATCCCCCCCCCTCCCTTTCCCCTCGATGCTTCCTGGCCTATGCTGTCCCACCTGCAAGCCCCTATCCATGAGGAAAACAGCAGGTAACTGCACATAGTGTGAACAGGCCCTTAGGGGACAACAGTGAAAATTCTTACATCATCATGGATACCCCTTAACAATAGGCCTGACTTCCGGAGCTATTACTAGTTTATAGTTTATTGGATTCTTCTTCTATTCTTTATTTGCCTGTTGTACCCGTTTATTATATATTTTTTTCTGTATGACAAAAGTGGCGTAACAATTTTAAGTCACTATATCCTGTTCAGTTCAAGCATTGGTTGATCCCATGTCGTATATGCGCTTTTCATTAAGTTAAAAAATATTTCTTGCACTGTTTTCCTATGTACATGCTAAAAGGCTGGAAAAAAAGAAAGAGAGAACCTGTGTTAAACATATATTACATAGAGGCGTTTTTGTCTGCTATATAATATAAATGAAGTTTTAGTGAAAGTAAACAAAATACCATTACACCCAAGCACTTTAACCCCCCCCCCCCCAATACATTTTTCCTAGCCCACCCCGCCCCTACCTACATGCACACACGGGATGCCTGTGTACGAAAACAACCAGAGTGAGATCAGTAATTCTAGGCCCATTATTAATGGTTAATTTTAAAGTGTTGCCCCAAAGGGGCTTTCAAAGTGCTACATATGAAAAATATAGGGTTGTAATTTTGCACGTGTGAACATGCAAATTTAAAGCTTGTCATGTTGGGTATCTATTTACTCAGCACAACTTCATCTTTATATTTTACAAAATAATTGGGAAATATGTTGCATTTGCCCTAAACTTAATTTTTGTGTATATTTTACTTACATTTTGCACTTTTTAAACTGGTGCGCAAATATCATGTGACATAAAAAATTGGAACTACCATAATTTTATTCTACAGGGTCTACTTTTAGTAAATGTATAATGTTTGTGATTTTTAACTAAGCTTTGCCTAAAATAGTTTTTTCAATGTGTGCAAAAATGCTCTGGCAGCAGAAGGTTTAAAGACTTTGGAAGATTATTAGGAAGGGTAAGAAATAGGAATAGATTAAGTAAAGAAAATACAAAAATATGAGCTCAGGTGGAATTTCTTCTTAAATATCAAATGATGATAAAATGACAATATAATCAAATAGAGCAATATCGGTTGAAATTTTTTTATATGCTAAAAAAACAGTGCTGCCATAACACCAAAATACTGGCACAGGTGCAAATAGGACAAATAATTGCACATATAATTTATTTTTATTCCTAATGCAGGAGTTATCTCGAGAATTCATCTGGAAATTTAATATTGATTATACAGACGGATTTTGAAGAAGGATCCCAAGGAGCAAATCTTGTGGCATCAGCAAAGTAAGCTTGCCTCCTGTGCTAAAATATAAAAAATAAAAAAATGATTTAGAGGAACTTCAGTCATGTATACAAAAAGTAAAAGTCAGCAGATACAAGTACCAGCGCTGTCTTCTACCTGATAGCTTCAGCGCTGTCTTTGGTCCTGATCTGGATTCAGACTCATCTATAACACTCCAACTAAACTTGCTTTATTCTGAGTAATATGAAAATTTTGTATGAGCATCTACAGATGCTCATACAAGATAATCATATTACTCAGAATACAGTATGTTTAGTTGGAGCCATGCAGATTTGTTTCACAGTCATTCAGTGAACTTTTTATACCTGGACTTCTAAGTCTGTACATATAGTGTTGGGTAAGACATACAAGAAGCAGAAGGCAAACAAGGCTAGTGCATTATCATATTATTTTTAAATTTTTTTAAACTCACAAAATGCACTCACGTTCAGTAAAAGATATGAAAACATATCAGGGGCCCTGCTGACTAGGGAACAATGCTACAGCAGGAAAGAATAAATGAGAAAAATCTGATTACTTTAAACTGATCTGGAGAGAGGCTGCAGCTAAACAGGTACAATTTATGTATTTACTTATTTATTTAATCTCTGTGTGTCACCTGAGGTGAATTACTTCACTGGGTATATGTATAAGTTTACAACAACTTTAAGAATCAATATTTTGTCTCATTCCAAAAGTTATATAAAGTTGAATCTGCTGAGCCCTGGTCACATTATGAATCAATCAGGAATGCGCTGTGCACTCATGTGAGATTCACATTCGTTTCAGTGTGGTGCAATTTGACCCCATACATTTTTAATGGGCTCAACTCACACTGGATTGCCCCAAAAGTAGAGCATGAATGCGGTGTAGGAAATGCACACACAACACAGGTTTCCCGCACCCTATTCTAGTGTGAATCTAGCCTTCATCCCTTAATTTACAAGCTATGTGAAAAAGGTAAAAGCTGATGTCATAAGCCCCTCTCAGTGGTTGGGTGGATTAATCTGGAAAAAATGTATCTGGATGCCCCAAATGTATATATTATATAATGTACCTATATGATTACCTATGGTTTATGGTTAAAGATACCCTATATGGAAGACATGAAAGGCCAAAATAAAATTAGAATTTCTGCAATGCCTTCCTTAAGGATGGGGACTAGGCTTTGCCAGATTTGTGGCTATATTTTGTTGCTGCACAATTGCAACATTTAGGCTACTTTCACACTGAAAGTGCTTGCCGTTAGCGCTAAAGCGCCGTTAATGGAATGCTTTTTACCCAAAAAAGGGTAAAAAGTCCAGTTTTTTCAGCACTTTTAAAGCGCTGCCTACACATTCCAGCGCTCCCAACCTGCCCCAATGATGCTACCTGCAGGACTTTTCGGAACATTCTGTAAGCGCAGCGCCCCAGTGTGAAAAGTCACACTGGAATAAATGGGAGGCAGTTTTCAGACGTTTTGCAGAGGCTATTTTTAGCGCTAAAGCCTGAAAACCACCACAGTCTGAAAGGGGTGTTAGGGCTAAACAATATGAATAAAAAGGATCCTACTCACAGCCTGATGAATCATATTCTAGAAACCATTTCTCTAGCATTCTTCTTAATTGACATTGTTTTTAATATACATATCCCCTTACTGTATTGGGAAACCTCAGCCGCCTTGAGTATTTTTGAAAATTGGAAAGCTTTAGGAACCACTTGCCATGCTTTTGCTAACGATAATATGAAGCCATTCCAGCAACTGCAGGAAGCTTTTATAATTCCAAGAACACAATTTTTCAGCACCTGCAACTCAGACATGCCATGCAGACCAGAGGCATTCTCATCTTAGTTTTGACAGAGCTGAGCTTCTCATGACCTACTCACTCCACTACCAAAAAAAGGAGATATCTCTTATAGGAACACTATTTTTGGGAGGGCACAGCTGTTTAATACTCCCTTCCATAGAGCTAAGTGGGAACAAGTCTAATGCCCTGTGCACACGACCGGTTTTTCCCATGGAATTCTGCTCAAGCTGTCTTGCATACACATGATCACACCAAAGTCCGACCGTCAAGAACACGGTGATGTACAACACACGAGGGTACTAGAAAATGGAAATTCAGTAGCCAATAGCTTCCGTCTCGTACTTGTTTCAGAGCATGCGTCATTTTTGGTCCGTCGGCACAGCATACAGACGAGCGGTTTTCCCATTAGGAATTGGTTCAGTCGAAAATATTTAGAACATGTTCTATTTCTATGTCCCTCAGAATTTTTGACATAAAAAGTCCAATGGGGCATACGCAGGATCGGAATATACGATGAAAAACTCCTGTCTGACTTTTTCTCTCTCAGACATTCCACTCGTGTTTATGCGGCATTAGACCAAATTTCTAGGAAACAGTGGAACACCATCCTACTTAAAATCCTGCTTGTTTCCTTCCCCAACACCAGCTCACAAGTTTATTTATCCCTCATAAGGGTATGCAGGAATCCATAATGACTACATAAATTCCCTAGATGTTGCATCACAATAGGTGATCTGTATCTGGTTTGCATTATGTGGTGATGTCCCAAATTATTCCAATATTTGCATACCATTAGTAAACAGATCAATAAAAAGTTTGGTACCCATCTGGAAAACTCCTCACTGACTTATACAAATGGTCTGTTCGAAATTTCTAATGATGACCAGTTTCAGACTTCTGTAATTTTCACATTTTACTGTTTTTCCTTGTTATAAAGTTAGTGGTAAATAAATGTCTCGGATTGACAGCTCCCACAGTTGACATGTAGATTAAAGAGGTTAATTCATATTTCAGGCTGGAAAAACATATCACCTAAAGATGGGGCTGTCATAATACATTTTAATGCTAGTCACTGTGTAATGCGCATCACCTTTTTGGGTGTCAACCTGGTATGCATCCATATCTAGCATATCTCTTGGTCCCATTACTGTGTTTTTTTTTTTAAGAGATGTTTACTTGCCTACTTTTCAGAATTGACTAACAAAGCAGAGTGCAGATAATATGATTCCTTATCTTATTGCAATGTCAGTAAGTCATGTTGGGCATAGTGTAGGATCAAGGTATCACACTACAGTGGATATTTTCATTATTAGTGTGGTTATTCACATATGTCTTCATGTGATGCTGCAATTCTTATTTGCTTGTCAACTCTTATGCCGCGTACACACGAGCGGAATGTGCGACAGAAAAAGTCAGACGGAAGCTTTTCATCGTATTTTCCGATCATGTGTATGCCTCATCTGACTTTTTTGAGAAAATTCAGACGGGCCTAGAAATAGAACTTGTTCTAAGTATTTCCGACGGAACCAATTCCTATCGGGAAAACCACTCGTCTGTATGCCGTTCCAACGGACCAAAAAACAACGCATACTCTGAAGCAAGTATGAGACAGAATCGCTTGGTGTGGTAAAACTAGCGTTCGTATTGGAGCTAGCACATTCCTGACGCTGCTAATTCTGTGATCTTTTAATGCAGCGCATTATTTTCTTCTTTATAATGCTAGAAGGTTGAAGTTGTTTTGCTGCTCATATTCACACTGAGTTCTCACAAACTTATTTCTTCATTATTTATCCTCATCTAATGAATAATATTCTATTTTTTAAAAGCCTGATCTCCATAATAATGTTTACAATTATTTTTTTATATTCATCTTTTATAATTTTTTTATTTCATCAAGATTTTTTTTACGATTACTTAATTATTTTCTAGTGATCTCCATATAATTTGATTTCTTGGAGTGTCAAGTTACCACAATAACATTATTATCTTGTATTTTGTATTAACCTCCAGGAGGATGGTGTCCCTTGTTAATCTGACATTGTCTTTTTTAAATGTACCTGCTACTCACAAAAAAACTATCCTTTTTGAATAAAAACACATAGGAAAGTATTTTGTGAAAATAAAATATCCATTTATTCTGGGTAATAAAATAAAGAGGAAGTCAACGCTGGAGAAACTTTTTTGGAATTTGTGAAGCCTTTTGGCCAAAAGGGCACACATCAAGTCTGTGGAAAAGAAAATTGGAAGCTTGAGGAGTCCATATAATAGGGAGCACAATCTGCTCCAGGAATCCCAGAGATCAGGACCAGCAGCAGATGACATATCTGTCCCCAGGTTGTGGTACTAGCCTGCGTCTTCTGTCAGACCAGACTGAACCCAGGCCATAACTTTCTTGTCTTCCCTGCAGACTTCCCTCCATGCTGCCCTGCAGCCTTCCTTGGAAGCAGTGGCTCTGGTGGTGGACTTATGGCAGGAGGGGGATGGGCTTGCTCATATATGTGGCTGTTCTCAGTCAGCTGGTCCCTCAACCCCTTCTGAAGGGCATCTTAAAAAATTCCCTCACAGAGGAGGCCTTGGCCCTTCTCCAATTCCAGCAGCCTGGTGGCTAGATAGCAGCCATAGGCCTCTGTCGCTGGCTTCCCTAATGAGGCCCAGTGCTGCCTCCTTCGTCATTTTCCCCTTCCTGGGCCTTTTGGTGGTTAGGCAGAGGGGAGGCACCCGGGATTTAGGAGGCTCCCACTGGGCACAGCCTCCTCCTGGCTGCCACTGGGCACGGACTCCTCCTGGCTGACGCTTTCCAGATCCTCCTCCTGGCTGAGCTCATCCTGTGTATAAAAAAGGGGCATAGTTGTAGTTTTTGCTTCATCAATCGCACACAATTTTCAGCTCATGACTTTCAAATTGAATGTTAATAAAAAGAAAAGACTATCATTCTGACCCCAACGTTTTTGACCACTACTGTCTAGTGTATACATAATTTTTTGTATAAAATCATTGATTTGTAAGCAATTATAACATCTCGTTAACATCATTAACATTAGGACAATAAATATGTCTAAAAAAGAATATACCCGACTCCAGCTGGGCACATCCACTTCTTCCAGGATGGAAGGCCCAGGTTGTTCCTCATCAGCCTCTGCTGGGGTTGAGGGTACGGTGGAGGGAAGACTGCAGGGAAGGGTCCAATGAGATTCCCTTGCTTCAGTCTGGTCATCCAGACACCACAGTTTGTTGAAATACCACAGCCTGGGAACATAAACATTCTCTGCTGATGCTCCTGATTGGAGTGATTTCTGGATCATCTTATGCTCCTTTTTATACATGTTCTTCAAGATCCCAATTTTATTTTCCAAAAACGTCATGTTTGCATCGGGAGATCCGAGTCTTCACAATTTCCAGAAGTTTCTCCAGCGATGTTTCACCTCCCACAAATTACTGATCTCCCTGTATCTGTCTATGAAACTGGCCATAAATTATGGGTCCTTAAAGTGATTCATCTTTGCTGTAAGAATACACATAACAAAAACACTAATGTTAGCGTAAAAAACTCTCCCAGCCCCGTCTCTTTCGTCGCAGTGGGAGAGGAACATGGCAGAGACACACTAGGTGACTACTAATAGTAGTAACGAGGAGGAAAGCCAGGAGGCTGAAATGTCCCAATCCGAGGTTTAAGGCCTCCAATATGTCCTTTGAGGAGATGGTGGAGATGGTACATATATTGAGGAGGGCTAACTATGATGCCAAACCCCAATCTGTGTAAGGCCAAAATCATGACGAAAGTGGTCATGATGAAAGTGGTCATGACGAAGTCTGCGTCACAAATTGGGGATACGTCAATCAAAGCAGCAATTAAAACGCTAGTCAGACCTAAAATTAAGGGAGCCAGATCAGTACAGAAGGATAAAGAAAGTGCTTCAAAAAAGTGCCAAAAAAAAAAAGCCTCCAGCACTCTGCCTGAAATTAACGACACACATATTTGGACACATTTTAAGGGGTGGGGAGGGTTATAAATGAATTTAAGGCCTCACAACATTTGGACACATTTTAGGAGGTGTTTCGGGGAAAGCAGTACAATGCAGTACAATGAAGCTGACAATGTACATTGTTAAGGGACTAGGCTATAGGTATATATGGGCCCAGGATAGCATGCTGGGGAGCTTAGTGAAGGCAAATATACATGTAGGCCAAAAAAGGAGCATTAAAAGCTTCTAGCATGCATGAGGATAAAGGGAACATCACAGCATATTCCAATCATGGTAAATGGGGAATGATGAAATAACTACAATATATTAGCAAACATTAAATACATATAATGTGATGTTAAAGGAGAAAACTTACCTTAATATAGTCCTCCTACAGGACCTGAATGATGGCAGAACAGGTCTCTGGAATAATGATCCCCAGAGCCTGGGAGAAAATGCCTGTTCAGAACTTGAGGTCCTGCAGGCTTTTCCCAGTCGCCAAGTACAGCAAGGTGGCAACCAACCTCTGCTCCGGAGTGATGGCTTGCCTCATGCAAGTATCCTGCCTGCTGATATAAGGGGTCAGCAAAGCCAACAGATGGTGAAAAGTGGGGTCCATCATCCTGAGAAAATTCCTGAAATCATCAGGATTATTCTCCTGTTTCTCAAAACGCAACGGCATGTGCAGGAATTGGTCACACTGGAGTAAACAATTCTTGATCCATGAACTCCTCCTTGCCCTGTTCATGGACTGGGCTTGGGTCAAAGTATGAACCCCAACACCAAGCCCCCACACAGCACAAACTCTACGACGAGTGCGTACCCACACCATGGTTTCAAAACGAACGGTCAGCTGGTCAGAACGAACTTAACGGAACGCACTGAAGAACAGCAAGGCCTGTGAAAAGCAAGCTGAAAATCAGCAACGAGCAGACCAGAACGCACTGAAAAATAGATACAAACTGACTACACGCATGGATACAAATCCACAAACACAAATTGAACAGCAGTAATACGATCTGAAAAAGCTGGAGTCTGACAAACGCGAATCGTCTCTCACCAAACTCATACTATCACGAGATTAGCAGAATGATCCCAAAGGGTGGTGCACTGGGTATCTAGACCCATCATACGTGCTGTACGTCGCCGCGTTCTTGACGATCGGACTTTGGTGTGATCGTGTGTACGCAAGACAGTTTCAGCGGAACTCTGTCGGGAAAACAGGTCGTGTGTACGCGGCATTCGAATTTTACACAAAATCTTCTGTGGTGCTTATGCAGTGCTTTTTTGCTTTTGTTACATTACGTTTTTACTTTACTTCTCCTATATGCAGTACATATTCTATGATTTTCATAGATGATATGTCCTTCTTCTTCTTCTAATTGTAAGAGTGTCTGATTGTGTTGTTAATTGAAAATGACAGAAGTTCTACGTTTCAATATAAGAAGGTATCTGATTTTTTTTTAAATCTGATGTTTTTAGGTACTCTGCTGTGAACGAGATACAAAAGGTGAATCTCAAAGAAGCATCTGTATTTGTCTATTTCATAACCAAACTTCCTAGAATGCAAGGAGGCACATCTTATGTAGGCTTCCGAGGTGGTAAGTTACCTTTTGAACTCCTTCTCTACTATGACCTCTGCAGCCCTTTCCTCAGCCTTCACTTCTGCACAAACCCCCCCCTATTGCCCTTATTGACTTGTAAACACAGAAGTCGAGCTCAGCACAGGAACAGTTATGGCTGAAAAAAATACCTGCCTCTTAATATCTTATATTTAAATAAATTGATCTAAAAAAAAAAACTCTTTCTGCACGTGTTCATATTTGGCCCTAACTATTGGCTAAGTCCTCTCTCCCCCAGGGTTAAAAAAAAATTCCAAACATGCTGCATAAAAGAATTAGCAGTGTTGTTTGTGACTTAAAGGAATTCTATGGTCACCGCATACACTTAAATTTTATGACATCAACATTGTAATAGAAAAACAAATATTTTTTTTTTTTGACAGTCTAGTGTAAGCTTACTTGAAAAATCTCCTTTTATGTTTGTTTTATTCCTGAAATCCCTGCCTGGTTTGTAACTTGTCTTCTGCTGATTACTCTCAATTTCTAAGTTCTACATATCCTGTGGTACTTTGCTGCCTGCAAGTTGTGATTCTGGTACCGACTCTACGTCCTGAAACTCCTCCTCATAATACCTCTGTAGTTTGGAAAGCAGGATCTGTGATTTGTGTGACACGGCAATGCCTACTTACAGGGCATAGTGAATGTGTCACAGAATTTAAGGAAGTAAAGGGATTGTCACAAACTATGTTTACAAATGTCAAGATTGAAATACAATGTGGAAATATAATGTGGAAATAAATCCTGCATATAATTTTATATTTTGACTAATATATATATATATATATATATACTTTAAAGGCCAGGTCTACCCAAACTGATATTTAGTTTTGGTTAATGCAGATAGTTTGAATCACCTCCTAGCTTCCTTATATCTCTTGGGCACCAGTATCACCAGCTCTATTTTACATCAGTGGTTCTCATGTTCAGTCCTCGAGTACCCCCAACAGGCCATGTTTTGGGAATTTCACTTAGATAAAATAGCTTTTTTGAAAAAAGTGTAGTGCCTTGTAATTTAATACGAATAAAAAATAATTGGTATCCTCATCCTCATTATTTAGTATAGAAAACAAGAAAGGGGCGAAACTAACATGGACTACTCCAACCATAAATAACCATGTATCACCCAGTTGAATCGAGGACTGTCTTGATACCCAGACATATGGATAATATATAGAAAAATATTGTGTTAAAAACAGTTGTTGAATGTCAACCATCTTGCAACCATTGTACATGGTAACAACAAAGAAATTTACAATCATATGGTACCTGGCCTCCTAAAACGGGGAAGCTGAGGGTGCAACAGTTAGTGTCCAAGTTGATAGAATGTCTCTACTAGCTTCTTCGGGAGATTTCTTGGTACATATCTAAAATCAAATACATATATTTATTTACATCATTGACATTGTACATCAATTAATAACCTAATAGGGTCAGGGCTATGGAGTGTTTTTACAGATTGTTATTACAAAAAGTGGCTCACCACTGGAGTCCCCAAAGAGAGGGCCAAAAGTAGGCACGGGTGGCTACCAACATTAGGGTCTACCACCCCCAGGGCGGACACGGGACGCATTATACAGAGTAGGTTGTGAATTAATAAATTAGGTCACTGGGTGGAAAAAACAAAACAAAAAACATACGTAATCCACCTACCTAAAAATCAGTGGATAACTACTGGTAGGTACTAGTATCAGCCGCGGACCATTGTATCACACCGCAATACTTTTTGGAGTCAGTAGTTAAGATGTAACTATTTATTTATGGTTGGAGTAGTTCATGTTAGTTTCACCCCTTTCTTGTTTTCTAGATAAAATAGCTGTCCAAAATACCAAGCCTTTGACTAGCCATTGACTAGATTGGCAAGATAAAGGAAAACCTGAACATATGGCCTTTTGGGAGTACTTGAGGACTGGGGATGAGAACCACTGCTTTACACTACCTGCACTATTACCCTGCACTTTCCCTATTTACTGATAAACCTAGGCGAAGGGCGAGTTAGAAAGTAAGCAGCTGGTACTGGGCTTTTCTTTATCAAATCCATCATGCTTTGCAAAATCAGTGTCATGGAATAAAATGTTATAATCTGTGTTCTTTGTAGGATTGTGGCAGTCCATTCACATTGATGATCTGAGGGAGACTAAGGATATGGTGGAAGATGTTACAGCACTTCAGGATCTCACTATAAGCAGTTTGTTCTTAACTGAAGGTAAGCTGGTTAAATGGAAACGTGTAGGCATTTCATTAACAGCAGATTACTTTAAATGATAAGGATTCCTCTGTAGGAAAACTGTAGTGGTTTGTAAGCATTTTCTTTTTAACCAGCAAAATATATATATCACAAAGAAAAAATCATAACCTCAGGATCTCAATGATGTACCTCATCTATGCCCCGCATTTCTCCATTTGCAATTATTTTTATGAATTAAAAAAAAAGTAAGCATACAAGCAGAAATCCGCCCATCTTTTACTGTACATTGCCCTAGACTTGTAATTAAGGCTTAAGCTAAATGCTAACAGTGGTGATGGAACAGAAAATCATTGAGACATGTCATGCTGCATTAAGAAGCAATAAATGGAGTCCATGGGGGGAGAGGGTCCAGAGGTAGAGATAGTCAGCATGGAACATATTCCAGAGGGTAGTATTGGGGGCATTAGTGGTAGGTTGACCAAAGCACATAAACCCAAGGTAAGCATAGTAGCAAGTCCTAGTTGCAATCTTGGAACACCCAATAAGAGGATAATATGCAACCGGTCTAAACTACGTGGCATGTTCACCAATGCCAGGAGCCTGGCGGACAAGATGGGTGAACTGGAGATACTATTGTATGAGGAGGATTTGGATTTTGTGGGAATTTCAGAGACCTGGTTCAACAGTTTTCATGATTGGCTGGCAAACATTCAAGAGTATACCTTGAATACACAAACATTCCAGGGTATGTAACTATATATCCATGTAGATCATAAAGTTACATAAATGTCAGCAAAATAAAGCTTGTGAGTAGGTTGCCCATTTTATTAACGACCGTGTCACAAAGTAAAGGTCACCAGGAATGGGTTGACATAACCAAAGGAATCTTAATTTGCTTTGAGCAATGTAGAGTACAATACAGACAGATTATTTGGCTTTTGAGGGCTGCAGATACCGTAAAACGTTGTCTTTACCGCACCCTTCCCATCTTAAATCAAGGTGATGGTGCACATTCTTATAAATTTACTAAAGGAAGAAATGTCTGCTGCAATTCCATTTCCTTAATCACTTCTCTCAGTCTGTAATTGGCCATTAAAAGAGGCAATATATCTTGGTGTGGAGTTCTGCTTTAATTTTGTTTAATTGTTACAGAGAAAAAAGAACTAGCAAAGGAAGATGCCAAGCACAAAACAAACACAGAAACAGAGATGGAGGTAGAATTGGCCCATGAAAATGAAGATGGTGAAATCCAGGCCATTCTTGATGAAGAGGACATGAAGGTAGAGATGGATATAGATGCAGAAGAAAAAATGGAGACTGAAAATGACACTTCTAAAGACCAAGAAATGGAAACTGATGATCCATTTCCAAGACCTGAGGATGTAAGAATCTATCCATATTTGCATTAAAAAGATTATAAAGAATATTACTTGTAAAGTTCTTTTACTCTGAGGTGTATAAATTAAAGGAAACCACAGAGATGGCTTTAGACAGAATGGGACCCTTTGCAGAAATTGAAGTGAGGCACTTCTGGCAGTGAAGCTGCCAGGTTCCAGTGGTAGAGAGACCTTATTGATTTATTTTATTTTTTCAGGAAAACTGTTGTGCTTTTTATGCATTTTCTTATTAGCCAGCAAAATATAAATATCACAGACTTCATATGTACCACTTGCCACAAGCAGGTTGCTGACTGGATGTTTCCCTGCAGTTTTATTTCTGTGCTATGAAGATATTGAATACTTTGTTTTTGTGTGAAATAACAATTAGAAATAAGCAGTCAACAAGTGTACAGTAGAACTAGATGTCTTCCATAATAAAAGTTATTGTAGAAAATAATAATTAAGCTATACCTTGGGAAGTTAGGTAAAGGTTTCCAATGGTGAAAACTGCCTAAGAGGGTATATCCCTTCACGTTGAAGAGATGCCCTCTTGCTTTCTGTTCTTTCTTTCTCTTCTCTAGCAACATCTTTTACCATACCCTGAAATGTTTTGAGTATTATTATTTATAAGCAAATGTCTCCTGAATGCATTAGGCCCCTTTCACACTGGGCGGATCAGTAATGATCCGCCCAGTGATGATCCGCTCGCTCCGTTGTGCCCGCTGAGCCGGCGGCGGACAGGACCGTCTCCGCACACTGTGCAGGGACCGCCCTGTCAGCTCTCCTCTATGGGGATCGGATGTGCACGGACCGTCTGTCCGTGTTCACCCGATCCGCTCTGCAGACGGATAGAAAAATAGGATTTTCCTCCGTCTGCAGAATCGGACTGTTGTGGATGCGGACTATAGCGGGTGTCTGCGGATGTTCATCCGCAGACACCCGCTGTCCCATAGGGATGCATGTATGTCTGTATTTCATCCGCAAACGGATGGATGAAATACAGACATACCGTCCGCATGTGTGAAAGGGGCCTAAAGCTGTTTGAAAATAGTTCCATTTGTAACAAAAGGTTAAATTCCTTATTGCATTTATTTGTTTGTTGACAGGTTCCTATGCTAACCTTTAACCTTTCAGATAGGTGTGTGTAGTACAATAATTTAATTTAAACAAATCATAAGTAGTATAATAATGTTAAAAGACATTTACTTGGCTTCAATTAAAAATTTAGAACAATGGATAAACTGAATAAATACAGCTTCAGTTTAATCCAGGGATGCTGGAAACATCAGAAATTCCCAGAGGAGACTATCTTTAAACACGGTTCTAGGCACATTCACCAAGATGTAGTAGATGAGGCTCTGACCTGGGCTATATATAATGGTTCCAGGGTAAGGAATGTGAGCATGTGGTAAGTACAGAGGTCACAGAATACATAAGTGGCTGTATAGATATATACATAGATATATACAGGTGCATCTCAAAAAATTAGGATATCATCAAGTTAATTTATTTCAATAATCCCATTCAAAAAGTGAAACTCATATATTATATAGATTCATTACACAGAGAGTGATATATTTTAGGCATTTCTCTCTTTTAATTTTGATGATTATGGTTTTCTGCCTGTGTACTGTATAATCTGAGGGTGCCTGCGCAACCCAGACCCGTAAGTGTCAGATCACGTACTAGGTGCTGGCTGCAGTATATGTACGGTGTGCAATCTGCAAGTGGTTAAGGCAAAATAGCATTCTTTAATACTCTTAATTAGTTAAACAAATTACTCTTTGAAAATGCTATTTACCATAAACAAGTACCCCATAAATACTTAAGACCCTTTCATGTCTAATTATCATTGTTAGATACTTCTTGTATTGTTTATAGCCAAATTGCATTCTTTATCATACCTAAATAGGTAAACGGTTTACCCTTTGAAAATGCAATTTATCACAAATGAGGACATAAACATTTAACTCATCCCCTGGATCTTTAAGACCCCTTTCATGCCTAATCAAACAATCTACATTTCACAATCCCTTGTAGATACCCTTGTAAATAACCTTCTCTGAAATGTTTAATTAGACAACCAACCACTAACAGGTTTAGTCCACAAGTTCCAAGGTAAGGTACTTGCCTCTTGCAAAGCCTTTTGATATGTAAATTGCAGCTTATCTGGTCAATCATATATGTATGTATGTGTGTGTGTGTATATGTATGTGTGTATATATGTATGTATGTATATGTATTATATATATATATATATATATATATATATATATATATATATATATACCCTATATTACCAAATTCGCTCATTGATGTCCTTATGGACCTTGCTTTGTGCATTGGTCCAAATCATTTGGTGGTGGGGATTATGGTGTGGGGTTGTTTTTCAGGGGTTGGGCTTGGTTCAAGTGAAGGGAACTCGTATACACACGCGCGGACTGTTCGCCCAACCTTGTCCGCTGAACAGTGTTTGGGCGGACAGTCCGCTCGTGTGTGGGGCTTCAGCGGACAGTTTCAGCGGACAGTTGGACGAACAAGGTCTTACGGAAATTCCGAAAAACTGTCCGCTGAAACAAGGTTTCAGCGGACTGTTCGCTCGTGTGTAGGCTTGTTCGGCCAACTAAGGCCGCGTACACACGCGTGGACTGTTTGCCCAACTTTGTCCGTCCAACAGTTTCGGCAAACAGTCCGCTCAAACTTAGCATGGACGGACATGGCCACACACGACGGACGAACAGTTTGCTGAAACCGTGCGCGATGACGTGAACGGCACGTACGACGGGACGAAAAATACGACGTCCTATACACTGCATTATAGCTTTCGGCGTGAAAATCCTTTCTGAGCATGCGCGCAACTTTGTTTGACGAACAAGCCTACACACGAGCGGACTGTTCGCTGAAACAAGGTTTCAGCGGACAGTTTTACGGAATTTCCGAAAAACCTTGTCCGTCCAACTGTCCGCTGAAACTGTCCGCTGAAAGCCCACACACGAGCGGACTGTCCGCCCAAACACTGTTCAGCGGACAAAGTTGGGCGAACAGTCCGCGCGTGTGTACGCGGCCTAAGTCTCGCGCATGCTCAGAAAGTATTTTCACGCCGAAAGCTATAATGCAGTGTATAGGATGTCGTATTTTTCGTCCCGTCGTACGTGCCGTTCACGTCATCGCGCACGGTTTCAGCAAACTGTTCGTCCGTCGTGTGTGGCCATGTCCGTCCATGCTAAGTTTGAGCGGACTGTTTGCCGAAACTGTTGGACGGACAAAGTTGGGCGAACAGTCCGCGCGTGTGTACGCGGCCTTAGGGCGTCAGCATACCAAGATATTTTAGACAATTTCATGCTCCCAACTTTGTAGGAACAGTTTGAGGATTGCCCCTTCCTGTTCCAATATGACTGCGCACTAGTGCACAAACAAGGTCCAAAAATTCTTGGATGAGTGAGTCTGGGGTGGAGGAAGTTGACTGGCCTGACCTCAACCTGATAGAACACCATGGAATTAATTAGAGCGTAGACTGCGAGCCAGACCTTCCCGTCCACATCAGTGCCTGACCTTACAAATGCGCTTCTGGTAGAATGGTCAAACATTCCCATAGACATATTATATACAGTATCTCACAAAAGTGAGTACACCCCTCACATTTTTGTAAATATTTTATTATATCTTTTCATGTGACAACACTGAAGAAATTACACTTTGCTACAATGTAAAGTAGTGAGTGTACAGCTTGTATAACGGTGTAAACTTGCTGTCCCCTCAAAATAACTCAACACACAGCCATTAATGTCTAAACTGCTGGCAACAAAAGTAAGTACACCCCTAAGTAAACATTTCCAAATTGGGCCCAATTGGCTATTTTCCCTCCCAAGTGTCATGTGACTCGTTAGTGTTACAAGGTCTCAGGTGTGAATGGGGAGCAGGTGTGTTCAATTTGGTGTTATCGCTCTCACTCTCTCATACTGGTCATTGGAAGTTCAACATGGCACCAAACACACCTCCAAGACGACCACTGTCTTACTAAATAAGCTGAGAGTAAAGATGATGGACTGGCCAAGCATGTCTCCAGACCTAAACCCAATTGAGCATTTGTGGGGCATTCTCAAACGGAAGGTGGAGAAGCGCAAGGTCTCTAACATCCAACAGCTCCGTGATGTCGTTATGGAGGAGTGGAAGAGGACTCCAGTGGCAACCTGTGAAGCTCTGCTGAACTCCATGCCCAAGAGGGTTAAGGCCGTGCTGGAAAATAATGGTGGCCACACAAAATATTGACAGTTTGAGCCCAATTTGGACATTTTCAATTAGTGGTATACTCACTTATGTTTCCAACTTTTTAGACATTAATGGCTGTGTCGAGTTATTTTGAGGGGACAGAAAATTTACATTGGTATACAAGCTGTACACTCACTACTTTACATTGTAGCAAAGTGTAATTTCTTCAGTGTTGTCACATGAAAATATATAAAATATTTACAAAAATGTGAGGGGTGTACTTTTGTGAGATACTATATATCTGAAAAGCGATCAATCCTGATGTTCTAATTTCTCGAGGCCCGAAAAGCTCTGGTGAACCCCGTGCCCAAAAGTGTTAAGGCAGTCCTGCAAAATAATGGTAGCCACACCAAATATTGACAGTTTGAGCCCAATTTGGACATTTTCACTTAAGGGTGTACTCACTTTTGTTGCCAGAGGTTTAGACATTAATGCCTGTGTATCAAGTTATTTTGAGGGGACAGCAAATTTACACTGTTATACAAGCTGTACACTCACTACATTATATTGTAACAAAGTGTAATTTCTTCAGTGTTGTCACATAAAGACTCACAAAAATATATATATATATTATAGCTACAATAATACATGCATTTTATACCTACAAAATTGAGCCAAGAAAGAACAAAGATCTCAGTGACTGCTTCCTGTTCTGGGCGTTTCTGTTCATCTTTGTGCTTTATGGCATGTATTTTTATTCCAATTTGCTGTGAAGTCATACAAGCTTTTTTCATGTATTTGCAGATGTTAGACACCACCACTCTTATCCGAAGCTGTATTCAGAATGCCATAGGTTTGTTGAGAGATGACGAGAATGTTGAAAGCCGCAGCACTAGGAGAATTGAGATTTTAATAAGGGTCTTGAGCACAGATGATGAGATAAAAAGTACGTTTACCTTATATATTTTTGTATGCATTTATTTCAGCTAGCTTTAGATTTATATACCGTATTTATCGGCGTATAACACGCACTTTTTTCCCCTTAAAAGCAGGGGGAAATCGTGGGTGCGTGTTATACGCCGATCCCCAGAAATTCTGAGCCTCTGGGCGGCTTTCAGCCGCCTTCGGCTCTTCAAGGCAACTTTCGGCCGCCTTCGGCTCTTCTTGCCAGCTTTCGGCTGTCTTCGGCCGTTCTTGGAAGCTTTCGGCCGTTCTCGGAAGCTTCCGGCTGCCTTCGGCTCTTCTCGGCGGCCGAAAGCTTCCGAGAATGGCCGAAGGTGGCCGAAAGCTGCCCGAGAAGAGCCGAAGGCCTGCCGAGAAATACCGCACGCCGCCGAGATACACATCCGGCTCTGTATCTTGGCGGCAGCATTTTTAAAAAATAAAATAGACACGGCTGCAATGGGGGACACGGCTGCAATGGGGGATACGGCTGCAATGGGGGACACGGCTGCAATGGGGGACACGGCTGCAATGGGGGACACGGCTGCAATGGGGGACACGGCTGCAATGGGGGACAAGACTGCAATGGGGGACAAGACTACACTGGTGGACAAGGCTGCATAAGGCTGCAATGGGGGACAAGTCTTCAATGGTGGACAAGGCTGCATAAGGCTGCAATGGTGGACAAGGCTGCATAAGATCGCAATGGTGGACAAGGCTGCAATGGTGGACAAGGCTGCAGATGACACTGATGGGCATATAAATGTAAGTTTTTTTTTTCCCTTAAACTTCCCTCCTAAAAGTTTTTTCCTTAAAATTCCCTCCTAAACTTGGGGTGCGTGTTATACGCCGGCGCGTGTTATACGCCGATAAATACGGTAATTAGATGCGGCGGCATTCCTTTCGGTGTTTAAAATACAGCATGTAGACGTGTAAATATGTGGTCTGTAATTCTGCTGTGCTTAGTATAGAGGCTTGTCCTAACTTTTCAGATGAATGATGTTATTAACCCCCCTGACGGTATTCCCGAGTCTGGCTCGGGGTGGAATTTTTATACCAAAAGCGGTAACCCCGAGCTAGACTCGGGACTGCATCACTGGATCCAGGAGGAGGTTTACTTACATTCTCCCTCGGATCCAGCGTTGTCTCCCCGCTGTACGAGCGAGCCGTGTCTCGCTCGATCTATCACATCGCCGGGCTCCGTTCCCTGTGAGCTTTGCGATGCACGGGGACGGAGATCGGCGCCAAATTCAAAAAGTGAAACACTCACTATACATGCAGTATAATGTATTCTTAGAGATTACATTGCTGTATGTAAATATTTCACATCCCCTTTGTCCCTAGTGGTCTGCCCAGTGTCCTGCATGCAGTTTTATATAATAAAAACTGTTCTTTCTGCCTGGAAACTGGAGATTGTCCATAGCAACCAAACTGTCACTTTACATCAAAAATGGTTTTTACACAATGCATTGGCACTCTGTATTTTTTTTTTTTTATCCTCTTCTATATATAGTGACATGTTATTTTTATTTTTTATTTTTTTTATATATACCTCTAGGCTCTTTCTTAAAAATGTTGAAGTGTCGCCTGCATAAATTGCTAAAGGCGCAGGAAGAAATTACATATTTTCCGGAACAATGGGTTATTCGGGAGGCCGCGAATCAAGATGCTCTGCAGGAAGCTGGAACTTTCAGGTACCATAAAAATAAATTGCTGCTTGCATCCCCATTGGGAAAATTTGCCTTCTCACTTTGTTCTAGTGAACTTTGGGAAGAATTCAACAATTGTGAGTTTTCACCAACAGAAATAGAGGAGAAATCAACAGTACACTTATGACAACAAATACGTGTCTTACTTTTGAAGTTATCTCCTTTCCCATGTTGTTGTGTTTTGAGACAGGAAGAGCAGAAAACAATCTTACCAATGAGACAGCAAAATGACTCAAACTTTTAAACATTTCCTACTGTATTCAGAAAAACACAATTTAAATTTCATTGATGTATGAATCACATATTCTTAAGGCAAATAAGTAACCTGCTCCCATACTTCTTATTACCTTATTCAGTATTTATGAAACATTATTTTAGCATCAGCACAGCTGGAGCAACATATACCGTATATACTCGAGTATAAGCCGAGATTTTCAGCCTCTTTTTTGAGGCTGAAAGTGCCCCCCTCGGCTTATACTCGAGTCATCGCTGTCTGCCTGCTCGATCAGCGTGTCGAGCAGACAGACAGCGGACATTCTACCCTTCAAACGCCGCGCCTCCGCCTCC
Organism: Lithobates pipiens; assembly: GCF_037356315.1. Taxonomy (NCBI): domain Eukaryota; kingdom Metazoa; phylum Chordata; class Amphibia; order Anura; family Ranidae; genus Lithobates; species Lithobates pipiens. The sequence continues at coordinate 434,248,057 of NW_027507903.1, forward strand.
GCCTTCGCCTGTGATAGGCGGAACACTGAATTTCCCAGCAGCCTGTGTTCCGCCTATCACGGACATCGTCTCATCCTCGTACTACGGACGAGGATGAGACGATGTCCGTGATAGGCGGAACACAGGCTGCTGGGAAATTCAGTGTTCCGCCTATCACAGGCGAAGGCGGAGGCGCGGCTTTTGAATTTTAGAATGGCCGCCGAGGCGCCGACGAAGAGCGGCGATCCTGGCAAGGCACGGGACGGAGGCAAGGCAAGGCACGGCACGGGACGGGACGGAGGCAAGGCACGACACGGGACGGAGGCAAGGAGGCAAGGCACGGCACGGGACGGAGGCAAGGAGGCAAGGCACGGCACGGGACGGAGGCAAGGAGGCAAGGCACGGGACGGAGGCTCGGGACACAGGCTCGGGACACAGGTAGGCTGGACACACACACACACACACACACACACACACACACACACACACGGACACACACACACAGGGATGGATGGATGGAGACACACACACACAGGGATGGATGGATACACACACACACAGGGATGGATGGATGGATGGAGACACACACACACAGGGATGGATGGATGGAGACACACACACACAGGGATGGATGGATGGATGGAGACACACACACACAGGGATGGATGGATGGATGGACACACACACACACAGGGATGGATGGATGGATGGACACACACACACACAGGGATGGATGGACGGACACACAGGGATGGACGGACACACAGGGATGGACGGACACACAGGGATGGACGGACACACACACAGGGATGGACAGGCATGTCTCACCCTCGGCTTATACACGAGTCAATAAGTTTGCCAGTTTTTTTGGGGGTAAATTGGGGGCCTCGGCTTATATTCGGGTCGGCCTATACTCGAGTATATACGGTATTCAGGTTTTTAATAAGTTAGTAGCTTTTATGATTGTAAATTTTTTGATGATTGGAATCAATATGAATGATGTAAAGTTTTCTTTAAATAACATTAAAAATGTTATATGTTGTAGGCAAACCCTTTGGAAACGTGTCCAGGTAGCTGTTACACCACTTTTGTCCCAAATTTTGTCTGTCGTTGATCGTAATGCCAACCTGAACCTCCTTGTGGACCAGTATGTAAAAGACTATGTGAAATGCCTATGGATGCACATATTTTTTGATGAAAATCTTCTGCCTATCTCAGAGTGGAAGAGGTAAATTTTACTGCGACAACTAAATAATTTAAGTTATTTTCTTTCTATTTTTTTTTAAACTTTATTTCTTAATTAAGGTATTTCTTTTGTTTACAAAATACATCAATATCAAACATCCCCTCAAACCCTCCCCCCCCCCCCCATTCTTCCCACCTCTCTATCACATATATATATATAAAATAAAAAATTAATAAATCATTCATATCTTGAGTACCTAAGGGGGATTGGCGTTGTAGGGATAGTCCTATCTGGATTCCCATTTAAATCCCTCTCCTCATCCCCATCACTAATCCTTCCTTTTCATTCCGCTTCTCAGTCTAATTTCTTTAGGGTTACTTTTCATCAATAAAATACTTTTTCATGCTATTAAGATTCATATGCCAATCCCTTTTGCTTCCTACCAAGATTTCTACATCTTGTCATATTTCTTTAAAATGCCTTGTTTTATATATACTGATTTCTCTTTGAGAATTACCACATTCATACTATTTATCCATTCTCTACTGGACGGAGGTGACACCGACTGCCATCTCAGGGCAATCAGTTTCCTTGACAGAAATCCAGGGTCAGCAACGCTAAGACAGAAATCCAGGTTCAGCACCGCTAAGACAGAAATCCAGGTTCAGCACCGCTAAGACAGAAATCCAGGGTCAGCAACGCTAAGACAGAAATCCAGGGTCAGCAACGCTAAGACAGAAATCCAGGGTCAGCAACGCTAAGACAGAAATCCAGGGTCAGCAACGCTAAGACAGAAATCCAGGGTCAGCAACGCTAAGACAGAAATCCAGGGTCAGCAACGCTAAGACAGAAATCTAGAGGCAGAAACGCTAAGCCCTTGTATACACGGTCAGAGATTCCGACAACCAAATCCGTCAGAGTAATTCCGACGGATTAATTCCGGAAGAGGCTCGGAAGTGATGTTGCATACACACGGTAGGACTAAGTTGTCGGAAAATCCGATTGTACATAACGTGATGACGTTATTTCGTTACGACGGGACTACGTTCAGGATAGTAGCCAATAGCTTTGGTCTAGGAATTTGATCTGAGCATGTGTGGCACTTTGTCCCTCAGAGTAGGCTACACATGATCGGAGTATGTCCGATAGAAGCATTTTGTCTGAAAATTTTACCGGCAAGTTGGAAAACTTGGTCTGTCGGATATTACGACGGAAACAGTCCGATGCAGACCACACACAGTCGGAATATCCGACAAAACGGTCCGATAGGACACATTCCGTCGGAATCTCTGACAGAAATCCAGGGGCAGAAACGCTAAGACAGAAATCCAGGGGCAGAAACGCTAAGACAGAAATCCAGGGGCAGAAACGCTAAGACAGAAATCCAGGGGCAGAAACGCTAAGTCAGAAATCCAGGGGCAGAAACGCTAAGACAGAAATCCAGGGGCAGAAACGCTAAGACAGAAATCCAGGGGCAGAAACGCTAAGACAGAAATCCAGGGGCAGAAACGCTAAGACAGAAATCCAGGGGCAGAAACGCTAAGAAAGAACTGCTGGACAGAAGGCTATGGCGGAAATGCCGGACAGAACGCTATGGCGGAAATGCCGGACAGAACGCTATGGCGGAAATGCCGGACAGAACGCTATGGCGGAAATGCCGGACAGAACGCTATGGCGGAAATGCCGGTCAGAACGCTATGGCGGAAATGCCGGACAGAACGCTGCAACAGAAAAAAGCTGCTATGACAGAAAAACGCTGGACAGAAACGCTAGCTGCCATAAAAACACTGATCAAATAAAGTAAAACAAGTAAAAGCAGCAAACCTGGCCTTAGGTCTTTGCCATGGCTGCAGTGGGTGGTCTGATACCCACTGACACTGCAGCAAAAGACGCCAGTTTGTGGGGAAGAAAGGAGTGACTGGCGGGAGACTGCCCATCCCCAGTGAGTACCAGGAGTAAACCAACAGCCTGGCTCCCTCGTGAACCAGACATACACGAGGAGAAAAGCAGGCGGCCGAACACACACACACACACACACACACACACGCGCGCGCGCTGGCCAGGTGGAGCTGGGAAGCTTTGAGATGGACGGACGGCCTCCCGCTCCCCTCGGCATGAGCGCCGGGAAAAACGGGCGGGCTGCACGCTGGCCCCACGGAGCTGTGGGGAGATTATTGAGGTGGATGGATAGCCAGACGAACGCCCCCTCCCCCCCCCCCACGCTCCCCCGGCATGAGCGCCGGGAAAAGCTGGCCCCACGGAGCTGTGGGTAGATTGGTGAAGGAGGACGATGGCCGAATGAATGCCCCCCCGCCCGCTCCCCCCGGCATGAGAGCCGGGGAAAAGCGGGAGGGCCACACGCTGGACACACGGCGCTGAGGGGAGACTGTGAAGAAGCGGGCGGATGGACGCCCCCCCCACGAGAAATGGGTGGGCTGCACACTGGCTAGATGTAGCAGAGAGGAGAAAGTGAAGAGGAAGATGCAGGACAGAATGCACCCCCCCCCCACACACAGGAAACATGTCGGTAGAACCCAGGGGGGTGGGCGGGGAACTGACACCATGCTGCGACCATTAACCCAGAAAACATCAACCCTGGCCCTGACAGAGGAGGGGGGTTAAATAGTCTCTGACTCCTCCCACAAATACAGGCTTGCCTCTGGCCAGCCTTCACACTTGTTCGATGGGGCGAAATAGTCTCTCAGTTCCTGAAAACTTTTCAGGGTACCATCTTGATATAGCTGGGCAATAAATTTTATTCCACATCTCTCCCATTCTTTTACTGCCCCCATCTTCTGCAGTTCTTCCAGTTTGCCATTTTCCTATAGGGAGGTGTAATCGGTGAGTCCTCTATACTCATCATTAAACTCAGGGTGGGAAGCCCTGGTGAAAAAGATCCTGCCTCCAGAGCTTCCACTATTCAATCGTGTGGGGTATTTTATATGGGCATCTTTCTCCCTACCTCTCCCCCTTCTAGTTTACACCCCCCTCCAATGTACTGGAGTTGTGATGCAAGAAAGTAGCTAAAGGGATGTGGGAACGATACTCCTCCTTCCTGTTTTTGTAACTGTAGAGTGCTCAATCGTATTCTTGCTGACCCGCCTTCCAGATCAATTCCCTGAACACAGTGTCTATACTTTGAGACCACATTTTATACAACCAGATTGGGGAGTTATGTAGTACATAAAGAAGCTGCGGCATCCAAATCATTTTACAGTGGCCTGCTACAGAAATTGTCAAGCATTTCCACACTTTTATCTTCCTCCAAAATTTAGCCAGTAATGGGACTATATTATCTGCTGTGTACTGTTGAGGATCTCTAGGTACATTTATACCCACGTTTTTGAATTTATTCACCACTTGTATCTGGGCCACCTCCTCAGGCAGGGGGCCTCCCAAAGGGTCTACTGGCAGAAGGCTAGATTTTTCCCAATTTATCTTAAGTCCAGAGATTTTAACAAATTTATTAATAATATCCATAGCTTTCCGAAGGGAATCCTGTGTGTCTCCGAGAAATAACAAAAGGTCATCCGCATATAATGGAACTTTTTCTTCCGAGTCACTTCTTCTAAAGCCCTTCACCTGAACAGAGGACCGGAGAGCAATGGCCAGAGGTTCAACTGCAGTGGCAAAGAGGAGGGTTGACAATGGGCACCCTTGTATCGTCCCCCTCCCCAGTCCATATTTGTCGGACTGTTCATTGTTCACCTTTACTCTAAATTTTCTTTCTATTTTTTACTTACATGTTCTTTCCTCCAGAAAGAGGAGGAATGAGCTTTGGGGGAATGCCATGAATATGAGTAGAGCTGAGTGATGAGGTGGGCGTTAAGGAGACCCTGTCACTTTGGTTTGATCGGGCATAGTGACAGGTTCTCTCTGAAGCCAAAACATTTTTACCTTAATGTACAGGTCCTTCTCAAAAAAATAGCATATTGTGATAAAGTTCATTATTTTCTGTAATGTACTGATAAACATTAGACTTTCATATATTTTAGATTCATTACACACAACTGAAGTAGTTCAAGCCTTTTCTTGTTTTAATATTGATGATTTTGGCATACAGCTCCTGAAAACCCAAAAATCCTATCTCAAAAAATTAGCATATTTCATCCGACCAATAAAAGAAAAGTGTTTTTAATACAAAAAAAGTCAACCTTCAAATAATTATGTTCAGTTATGCACTCAATACTTGGTCGGGAATCCTTTTGCAGAAATGACTGCTTCAATGCGGCGTGGCATGGAGGCAACCAGCCTGTGGCACTGCTGAGGTGTTATGGAGGCCCAGGATGCTTTGATAGCGGCCTTAAGCTCATCCAGAGTGTTGAGTCTTGCGTCTCTCAACTTTCTCTTCCCAATATCCCACAGATTCTCTATGGGGTTCAGGTCAGGAGAGTTGGCAGGCCAATTGAGCACAGTAATACCATGGTCAGTAAACCATTTACCAGTGGTTTTGGCACTGTGAGCAGGTGCCAGGTCGTGCTGAAAAATAAAATCTTCATCTCCATAAAGCTTTTCAGCAGATGGAAGCATGAAGTGCTCCAAAATCTCCTGATAGCTAGCTGCATTGACCCTGCCCTTGATAAAACACAGAGGACCAACACCAGCAGCTGACATGGCACCCCAGACCATCACTGACTGTGGGTACTTGACACTGGACCTCAGGCATTTTGGCATTTCCCTCTCCCCAGTCTTCCTCCAGACTCTGGCACCTTGATTTCCGAATGACATGCAAAATTTGCTTTCATCCGAAAAAAGTACTTTGGACCACTGAGCAACAGTCCAGTGCTGCTTCTCTGTAGCCCAGGTCAGGCGCTTCTGCCGCTGTTTCTGGTTCAAAAGTGGCTTGACCTGGGGAATGCGGCACCTGTAGCCGATTTCCTGCACACGTCTGTTCACGGTGGCTCTGGATGTTTCTACTCCAGACTCAGTCCACTGCTTCCGCAGGTCCTCCAAGGTCTGGAATCGGTCCTTCTCCACAATCTTCTTCAGGGTCCGCTGCACAACGAGAAGAGGTGACCGTTTTCTGCCACACTTTTTCCTTCCCACAGACTTCCCACTGAGGTGCCTTGATACAGCACTCTGGGAACAGCCTATTCGTTCAGAAATTTCTTTCTGTGTGTTACCCTCTTGCTTGAGGGTGTCAATGATGGCCTTCTGGACAGCAGTCAGGTCGGCAGTCTTACCCATGATTGCGGTTTTGAGTAATGAACCAGGCTGGGAGTTTTTAAAAGCCTCAGGAATCTTTTGCAGGTGTTTAGAGTTAATTAGTTGATTCAGATGATTAGGTTAATAGCTTGTTTAGAGAACCTTTTCATGATATGCTAATTTTTTGAGATAGGAATTTTGGGTTTTCATGAGCTGTATGCCAAAATCATCAATATTAAAACAAGAAAAGGCTTGAACTACTTTAGTTGTGTGTAATGAATCTAAAATATATGAAAGTCTAATGTTTATCAGTACATTACAGAAAATAATGAACTTTATCACAATATGCTAATTTTTTGAGAAGGACCTGTATTCACTGCGTTAAGGTAAAAAAAATGTCCCAGTAGTTGTATCCCCCCCCCCACCTCACTAAATACTTAAGTCTCTCTTGACCCAGCAAGGTGCCCAACTACAGCAGTGCTGCCTCTCTCCCTCTGGCAGGGGACCCCAGAAGAGGAAGTATGGAGTTGCTGGTAAGTATAATTATTATTTATTGTATAAAAAAAATATCCTTGAGCACCACTTTAACCATTTCCCATCTGGCCTATAGTCAAATGACTGCCCTCCTGGAATGCGCCTCATGCCTGCCCCATAGGCTGTGCTGCAGTGTGTTCTGTCACCCACTGTGTCTGACTGATCATTGTACCCGGCTGATGCTGGCACCATGTGTCACTGTGACCAGTCGCAGCAGATAACATGACAATTGTACACAGTGGATGGCTTTCATTCATGCTATCCTTTGTGTACTAGTGTGTTGATTTCTGTCACAGTGATCACATGGTAAAGACTGGGCCAATCACAGACCATCTGTGCCATGTGATTAGCTGTGGCCAAACACCGCTAACCACAATACTAAACACTAAATGAATCCATTTAATTCAGTAAAAATGGTTTCTTATAACAATGAAATTCACTGGTGTAGGCAATCCTAAATGTAAAAGAAAAAAAAATCCTGATTACTTTCCCAGAGTATTACAGTGTTACTATGGTAACATTGTATTGTTCTAGTCACAATGTGTTGTAGGGGTAATTTGGGGGATATTTGTACTGTTCTGGCATTTTCGGGCCTCGAGAAATTAGAACATCAGGATTGATCGCTTTTCAGATATATAGTATCTCACAAAAGTACACCCCTCACATTTTTGTAAATATTTTATATATTTTCATGTGACAACACTGAAGAAATTACACTTTGCTACAATGTAAAGTAGTGAGTGTACAGCTTGTACACCAATGTAAATTTTCTGTCCCCTCAAAATAACTCGACACAGCCATTAATGTCTAAAAAGTTGGAAACATAAGTGAGTATACCACTAATTGAAAATGTCCAAATTGGGCTCAAACTGTCAATATTTTGTGTGGCCACCATTATTTTCCAGCACGGCTTTAACCCTCTTGGGCATGGAGTTCAGCAGAGCTTCACAGGTTGCCACTGGAGTCCTCTTCCACTCCTCCATAACGACATCACGGAGCTGGTGGATGTTAGAGACCTTGCGCTTCTCCACCTTCCGTTTGGGGATGCCCCACAGATGCTCAATAGGGTTTAGCAGACATGCTTGGCCAGTCCATCTCATTTACCCCCAGCTTCTTTAGCAAGGCAGTGGTCTTCTTGGAGGTGTGTTTGGGGTCATTATCATGTTGGAATACTGCCCTGTGGCCCATTCTCCGAATGGAGGGGATCATGTGCTGCCTCAGTAAGTCACAGTACATGTTGGCATTCATGCTTTCCTTAGTGAACTGTAGCTCCCCAATGCTGGTAGCACTCATGCAGCCCCAGACCATGACACTCCACCACCATGCTTGACTGTAGGAAAAACACACTTGTCTCTGTACTCCTCACCCGGTTGCTGCCACACACGCTTGACACCATATGAACCAAATAAGTTTATCTTATCTTGGTCGTATCAGACCACAGGACATGGTTCCAGTAATCCATGTCCTTAGTTGGCTTGTCTTCAGCAACCTGTTTGTGGGCTTTCTTTTACATCATCTTTAGAAGAGGCTTCCTCCTGGGACGATAGCCATGCAGACCAATTTGATGCAGTGTGTGGCATATGGTCTGAGCACTGACAGGCTGACCCCCCACCCCTTCAATATCTGCAGCAATGCTGGCAGCACTCATATATCTATTTCCCAAAGGCAACCTCTGGATATGACGCTGAGCACTTGCACTCAACTTCTTTGGTAGACCATGGCGAGGCCTGTTCTGAGTGGAACCTGTTAAACCACTGTATAGTCTTTGCCACCGTGCTGCAGCTCAGTTTCAGGGACTTGGCAATCTTCTTATAGCCTAGGCCATCTTTATGTAGAGCAGCAGTTCTTTTTTTCAAATCATCAGAGTTCTTTGCCATGAGGTGCCATGTTGAACTTCCAGTGACCAGTATGAGAGAGTGAGAGCGATAACACCATATTTAACACACCTGCTCCACATTCACACCTGAGACCTTGTAACACTAATGAATCAGATGATACCGGGGAGAGAAAATGGCTAATTGGGCCCAAGTTAGACATTTTTACTTAGGGGTGTACTCACTTTTGTTGCCAGCAGTTTAGACATTAATGGCTGTATGTTGAGTTATTTTGAGGGGACAGCGAATTTACACTGTTATACAAGCTGTACACTCACTACTTTACATTGTAGCAAAGTGTAATGTCTTTAGTGTTGTCACATGAAAAGATAAAATAAAATATTTACAAAAATGTGAGGGGTGTTGTCACATACCACCGAAGTTGAGAACAGTGGCCACAAGAGCCAAGTGATGTATGAGTGCCTGGATTGTCTTCCGTGCAGCAGATGTGTTCCCAGAGTAGTGCAGCAGGTGCAGACAGGAAGCAGGAACAGGAAGCAGGTATGTGCAGAGCCGTGGAGACAAGCCGGGTTCAGTAACAGACGATCAAGCAAATGTAATGACAGGCAAAGGATAATTAGGATGCAGACAAGGTTTGGCAACAGGACATCAAGCAGTGGAGAGGTAAGCATAGTCACAAGGCAAGCCAGGTCAGGATAACAGCGTAATCGTAGTCAAAAATTAGGTGGGTCAAACACAGGAAACTCAGGAACAGATAGTCAGAGGTACAAGCTGCAGATCAGACAGCAAGGTCTTTGTGCAGCTGAGGTGTTTAAGTAAGGCAGCTTGGAGCCAATCACTGAAATCACTCTGCAAAATTGTTAACCCTTAGGTGACCCCTGCTGTAGATACTGAATATACCACAGTATGCAATATATATATATATATATATATATTTATATTAAACATTTTCAGGCTTCTTTCATTGATTTAGCAAAAAATAAAAAGCCAGTGGTGATTAGATACCATCAAAAGAAAGCTCCATTTGTGTGGAAAAAAAAGATAAACATTTTATATGGGTACAGTGTCGCTGCAATTTTCATTCAAAGTGTGACAGCACCGGAAGCTGGAAATTGGCCTTGGCAGTAAGGGGGTTTAAATTGTCCGGTACTATAATGGTTAAAGTGGGCCGGTCACTCAAAAATAACACTTCACATAAATCCACATGGCTTGTGTCAGCATTACCGAGTTACATTGTTATGATTAAAAAGGGGGCCATTTTCTTTTTTATATGCTACTTCTGATCTCTCTTTTGAAACTTTTTATTGGTGTATGTCATCATTGAAAATTGCATAGTAGTCGTTTTAAATTTGTCTGTAAAATTTGCTGTAAGATAAAAGTATGAGCAAAGCACAACCACAAAGCAGAGCCTACTTGAGTAGGCAATATAGCTGTGCTAAGATACATCCTGGAAGAAAATAAATTGGATGCCTGGATCAACCAAATAGTTGAATTATTAGTTCATAAATTCAATAGTTTTATCAATCATTCAGCTCTGGGAGAATCCCGAGAGCTGCAGTCCTAACGACCCTAAAGACGCATATACAAAAAAGAGAGAAAAAATCAATTAGGACACTGAGATTGAATTAATATTTTATTATAGAAAAAAACACGCAACAGTAATTTAATGAAATGGAAACAAACCTAATGTGTACCGCATAGATTATTAAAAAAGACAACGTTGTCATAATAAAACTGGGGGACACAGCTGCGCATGCACATTACACTCACACACACTATCATACGCACACCTTGATCGTCAAAATTTCTACAGATGAATTAAGCAGGAATACAGTCCTCTGGATGGTATGAGAATTCATTAATGCTAAACAGCTTTAGTTGCTAATAGATCTAGATAATCAAATGGCGAAATTAGGCGTTTGCTGTGTTTGGAGCAAGGTAATCAACAACTGGCTGTCCTGAAATCTTCCACAGGGTAAACAAACATATAGTCCAGAACATATTCCTTTTTGTGCAGATTAATGACTGACCTGGTTTGTTAGCTGATACACAGAAGACAGGATATGGATGCTGACATAATGTGGAAACAAACTAGCACAGTACTATAACGTCCAATAGATGATGCATATAGGTCTCCATAGCAAAACGAGAGGGAGGGGAGGAATGGGGAGAAAAAATAAGAGCAAGGTGTCACAGCTGATTAGAATGCTATATATAAGACACTCTCACCGTATCCTGTGCTCTGGCCACTTTCCTCTGCCTCTACCCATTCATTCAACTCCAGCCTCAATCAGTAAATGCCAGAGTCCAGTTACTGGGAATGTAGTTTTGCTGCACTGGTATTGCGGTGGCAGTCTAATCACTGTGCAGACAATTTCTGTAACAGGAGCGCTCCGTCCAAGTTCCAAGCACACTAGGTATCCAGTCCTATTCATCCTGCAATAAAAATTCAATGTTGCTTAGACCATTTTTATCTGTGATTATGATAACTGCTAATTGTTTGCTTGTCTGACGGTTTGTGTTACAGTTCACAAAATGAAACCATTCTGGTGAAGAATTACATGAACATCTCTGTATTTGGCGAAAACTGTTTACCTTTCAGCTGGAGGATAAAAGATTATCTGGAAGATATTTGGACTCAGGCCCAGCACATAGATAGTGTCGAAGGTATTATTCAGCCCATGTATTTCAAATGATACATTAAACTGCCATGTAACCTTAAATCCACACTGAACTCATGTAAAATGTTGTCAAAACAACTTAAGTGCAGCAAAAATAAGTGTTTGCAGTATTTCTGTTTGTTTCATTTATAAAGCAGCACCAGCCATAGTAGGGAAGCCCGTCTCTCACTGTCATATCACAGAGAAGAGCAATTGCTCTCTGTCTGGAAGCAGTGGTCTCTCTGCAGTGTTCCAACACATCCCCGATGAGCCAGAACTAGAGCTGTTTGGAGAGCGCTAGCTGTGACTCAGCAGAGAGCATATTTGACCGCTGAAGGGAGATCACTGCTATAGATAGAGCAGCTGGGCCAGGCATTTCTCCCAAGACTGTAACTTCTTTAAATATGAAGTAAACAATAAGACCGTGATCACTTGCTGGACCCTACTAAAAGATAAGATCTTCAGAGCGACAGTCCTATAGAACCCTATTGAATTCTACAGTAATTACAAGGTACACATCTGAGGAGGGGGGATTGGGTTGTAACTATGGGGGCAGGGGGTGAAAAGTAATACAGGTACTTTGTTATCCTTTTAAGCTGCAACACTTAAAGTGGTGTTGCACGCAAAAAAAATAAAAAATTATTAAAACTCTTAAAAAATTTAAAAAATAACATTTGGACAAAAAATGTTTTTAACTTATCTATAAATGCCTGTTGCTAGGTGGTCCCTCGTAGTATGCCTCCTTCAGTGCCTGGGCTGGTGAGATCACTTCCCCTCGGCGCAGGAAGGGCTCAGCTCTGCCCCCTCCTTACTGTCAGTCATCTAGGACACGTGACAGGTCCCAGATGACTGTGCGGCCAATCATGGTGCGCGGCACTGCTCGTGCGTGCACAGTGGGTGCCCGGCTGTGGCCCACAGTTGCCGCATCGCTGGACCCTGGGAAGTTTCCGATTATTAAGTCAGCAGCTGCAGTATTTGTAGCTGCTGACTTTTATTTTTTATATTTTAATGGAAACTCCTCTTTAAGAAGTGGTGTTGATATCATGTCACATATTTTCAAGTATAGCCATTACAATTGTTAAACTAAATGTTCAAATTAGATTATAGTATACTGCTTTGCCTAAAAAATGTCCCATGCATTTCTTGGTTGATTGCAGTGCATTGGCAGCCTAGTCATAATGAATGGGCTACCTTAAAGTAGAACTATAGGCAAAACTTTTTAGTTTATTTTGGATAGAGTAAAGGAAGATTATAACCCATGTAAGGTTTATTTTTGCCCTCTTTGTCCCATTGGAAAGATTTCCCTTCACTTTCTGTCCCAAAGCCAAACAGGAAGTGATAAAAAATACCTGTAGATTAAGGGAATACAATGGGAACCCCCAGATCATCAGAACTAGTATCCCCATTTGAAGATTTCCCCTCTATTACTTTCCTGCGACCAACCCAAAATGTGGGATTTTCTTTACTTTACCTTCACTTTCAACGATAATGGTAAACGAGACAAATAGATTGAAAAAAAAATGAAAATTAATATTGCTAAAAAATGTAACTATGAACATAAAAAAAATATTTTTATTGTGTAACATGCAAGCTCACAGGTAAAGAAATGTAGTAGTATTCCTATAATTTCTTTCATCTATGCAATTGTAAGGTTCAGTATCACACAGCGCTGCATTTTTTTGTTTTTTGTATATATGTTTTTACAGAGATGGGTGATCAATGCTTAGCAGCTGTGAATTTGCACTATATGCGCAAACCACATGATAAGAAAATAACTAAACAGTAGCTGCCAACATCAATAGTGTTCTCACACTAAGTAAGTATGAAGGCTATGGGAATGTGGCGCTTACTAAATCTAACATATATTAATAAAATGCATCCAAATATTAATAATAAAGTGCATCCAACATCAGTCACTGTGCAAATCTGCAATTGCACAAATGGAAATAACGTAATCCTAGATATAATTTTGTAAAGAGCAATAATACTCATGAATAAAGTGCATAAAATGTGCAAATAAACAAAATAGATGATCCTAAGAATTATGCAATAAATGTGCAAATAACAATCTGATATTCCGCCAAAAATGTGCAAAAAATAGTCTCATTTAAAGTGCAGATCAATCCAGCTTATATACTGTAGTGACATAAAAAATATATACATCCAGCAGTGTAAAAAAAAAAAAAACAGTTCATCCAAAAAGTGCAAGTGTCAAATATCCAGGAAGATATCACCATCCGAGGTGCGAAAAAAGTTTGCCCCAGCCTCTCACCTCAAGCAGATAGAAAATGCACCTTTCTGCTAGATGCTGGTTCCACAGCAAACGATCATTGTCCACGATATTTAGGAACACATAACACTCTCAGGGGCATAAACCGATCAGCTCATATACATGTAAAGGAGAGGGGGGGGCTCCATAGTGTAATATGTCAAAGAATATTTAATAAAACTGTAGCAACTTACAGTTGAAGACTATAACAAACAGCATTGTACACATGTGGAACTTCCGGTCTCGGCTGGAACCAGTAGTGACAACACACGCCTCCTTCCTTGATGCATTGCCTCACTGCTCACGTGACTTTATCAAAGGGTATAGAGTTGGGTGTGGAAGTCTTAAATAGCAGATATGCTGTCATGGCAACAAGAACTTTCCTAACAAGCCATTCAATTCATGGTGCATTGTTGATAAAAATTGTTTAAATTACATTTATATAAAATCTTTAATGATCTATCATGAAAAAAATTATATTAGCAATAAAACCAAAAAACAAACATTTAAAATCTGACATTATAGTAGCTATGTAATTACTATAATATCAGATTTTAAATGTTTTTTTCTCTGGTTTTATTGCCAATATAATTTTTTTTCATGATAGATCATTAAGGATTTTATATAAATGTATTTTTTACTATTTTTAGCAACAATGCACCATGAATTGAATGGTTTGTTAGGAAAGTTCTTGTTGCCATGACAGCGCATCTGCTATTTAGGACAACTTGTCCACCTGACTCTATACCCTTTGATAAAGTCAGGTGAATCAGAGAAAGAGGCGGGTGTCGTCATTTCCGGTGGCAGCCGAGACCGGAAGTTCCACACGTTTATAACGCTTTTTGTTTTAGTCTTCAACTGTAAGTTGCTACATTTTTATTAATACATATTCTTTAACATATTACACTATGAAGCCCCCGTCTTCCTTTACATGTATATGAGCTGATCAGTATATGCCCATGAGAGTGTTATATGTTCCTGGATATCGTGGACAACGATCGTTTGCTGTGGAACCGGCATCTAGCAGAAAGGCACATTTTCTATCTGCTTGAGGTGAGAGGCTGGGGCAAACTTTTTTTCGCACCTCGGATAGTGATATCTTCCTGGATATTTGACACTTGCACTTTTTGGATGAACTGTTTTTTTACAATGCTGGATGTATATATTTTTCATGTCACTGTATAAACCGGATTGATCTGCACTTTAAATGGGAATATTTTTTGCACATTTTTGGTGGAATACCAGATTTTTTGCTCATTTATGACTCTATTGTGTATATTGCACAATTCTTAGGATCATCTATATTATTACTTGTTACTGTAATATAGATACTATCTATACGGGCTCGGCCCAATACCTAGTCTGGTTATAACCTTGGCATTGGAAAATATGCTGTGTTAGGGATAAAGGGATGTTTTGTGGGGGGCGTGGCCTGTGCACAAGCCGGATGGCAACAGAGTAATGGAGCTCCGGTGAAGTACGGGGAAAGCGGCACAAATCATCCCATCGGGACACACATTTCTCTCCTGCACAAGGTGACCTACCTCGGGACCACCCCAGCATCATGTCCAGAAAGCGAAAGGAGCACCGCAAGCCACAGCGCCTGATGGACCACCCTAGCAGACAAAATGGCCAGCAATCTGCCTAAATCGGGCAAGGGACACCAAAATAACGGTTCCCCTGTTAGCCCGCAGCGGTACTCTCCCTCCCCAGTATCTGGCAGCCCAGCTAAGGCTAAATTTAGGATGGTTGGAGAGGGATACAGTCAGCCGGCCAGCCATGCCTCAGATTCAGGGGATGACACGCATGATCTCCCAGATTCTATTGACTCCTTCCCAACCATGCATCAGCCTGTGATAGACACTGTCTTAAAAGACATGCTTTTGTCATTGAGAAGTTCACTGTAATCTGATATGGTGAAATGCATGCATAAATTCAATAATGACATACAAGCAGTGGAATCCCAGGTGGAGCATATCGAACAGAAAATGTGGGAGTTTGCTGATACCATCAACGACCTAGTGGACTCACATGAGGAGAGGGAGGGGGACAGTGGATTAAAGCAAAGCTCACAGACATTGAGGATAGAAACAGGCGGAACAATTTGAAAATCAGGGGGATCCCTGAAATGATCCAGCAGTGCCTCCTCACTGTTCAAGGCACTCATCCCTGACCTGTCTGACCTTGAGTTAACTACTGGTAGAATTCATCGCTTGCCTAAACCATTCTATCAGATCAGGTCCCCAGAGACGTAATCCTACGCCTCCATTTCTACAATGCAAAGGAGCAGTTGATGGCGACAATGCGTAAAGGTGAGCAGATTCCTGCACAATATCAAAACTTGCAGTTCTACACAGACTTGTCTTAATACACCTTACCAAAAAGGAAAAAATCTAAACACCATCACCAAGGTTCTGAAAAAACACAAAATTATATATAGATGGGGATACCCCACCAACCTGTCCATTGTGAAAGATGGCCGCACGCACATAATAGACTCCCTGGAGAAAGGCCTTTCTCTCTTGGAGGAGTGGAAGATATTGCCTGACCAATTGGACAAGTGCTCTTCGGCCAAACCAAGACGGCCAGTGGAACTGGATTGAAAAACTGTCACAAGCAAAAATGCCAAGTCACACACTTAACCCGAATGGGTAACGTATCCACTACAAATCCCAGGAGGACTGATCTGGAGAGCCTGTAGGCTTGAACTATACCCCCAATCACTTTAAGCAGCAAAATGCGGCATACGGGTATTGTGGTTCCTTTTGCCCTGTCCTGGGCTAGGACCATTCCTTGCATATGTTGTTTTCATGCAAGATGCTAAGTTACACAGTTTCCATGTGGTCTACTAAATGAACCAGGATAAACCTTCCCTTTGCACCTAATAGTGAGTACATTTCAATTTCTCTTACAGCAATCACCATATACAAGATGCTGTGCCAACAAAACCCACAAGATGTGGACAAAAATGAGTATACAGTACAAATACCCTTTAAGCATTTCACTTCTCCAAAAATGGGGATAAAAATTATCTCTATCAATTCAAAAGGCCTAAATCATCCAGCCAAGCGGACATCTATGTGGTCAGAGGCCCTTTGCAACAAGGCATACATCATAGGTGTTCAAGAAACACACTTTTCTGCATCAGCACAACCTACCTGCTGACAGAGTTCTCGTAGCCATAAAAGACTCTGTGGCTTTCACCCTGCACAAGATTGTCAAAGACTCCAGAGGCTGATATCTCATCCTTGTGTGCGACCTTAACGCAATCACGTACACTATCGTGAACGTCTACTCGCCTAACCAACACCAAATCCACTTTTTCCATAACCTAATGAAAAGGGTAAGGTGAAAAGAGAGATTAATCCTGTGTGGCGATTTCAACGCCACTCCAGATCCTAATATGGATTCTACCTCAGGTGCCAGACACACAAGCCCTTCTCTTTTGCCTTCAATCCACCAGCAAGATTTATTTGACGCCTGAAAGTGCTTACATGCAGGAGAGAGGGACTTTGCGTTCTTTTCGTTTCCGCATAGGGTGTACTCTCGCATAGACTTGTTCTTAGACCAAAATACTCTGGCCAGTGTGTCATCCACAGTTATGAACAATATTACGTGGTCGAACAATGCGTCCATCACTCTGTCTCTGGATGACATGACAACTAGCAACTTGTCTCCACTATGGAGGTTAAACTCTCTTCTTTTGCAGCAATCAGAATCTAGGAAAACCATTGAAACACAGTTGAATGAATTCTTTAAAAATAACGAATCCTCTGTGCAGGATCAGTTTGTATTATGGAATGCGCATAAGGCGTATATCTGGGGTATTTTCATACAGTTAGGGGTGAGGGCCAAGAGGCAGCAGCGCCAGCGTACAAAAGAGCTAACCAATAAAATTGTCCTATTAGAAACAAGTAACAAACAAAGCCCTTCCCCCACAATTTCGAGTCAACTCACTGAGTTGAGATACGACCTGAGGCTCTTATTACTAGAGAATTTTGAAAAATCTTCCCAAAAACTCAAAATGACTTACTACACCATGGGGAAATCACGCAGTGTAAAAGGCTTGAGCCAAAAAAACAAAATCCCATATAGCATACATCCCATCACCAAAAACAAACTTTCACCCACAAGAAATAGCTGATGCTTTCAGCCAGTATTACGGCTCCCTATATAATTTAAAGGATGATCCGGGTACTTTCCAACCAAATACCGAAGGCAATCAACCTATTTTTACAAAATTAGACATACCTAAAATCTCGCAGGAACAATTGATGACCCTAAATCAACCATTCAGTACTGCAGAGATACATAGGGCTATTGATTCTCTCCCAATTAATAAATCTCCGGGCCCAGACGGATTCTGTGGAGATTATAAAGTTTTCAGATTACTATCGACTCCTTATTTGGAACGAATTTTCAATGCTGCTGCTGCTGCCTAAGCTTCCTTCCACCCTTGAGATGCTGAATGCTATAATAGTAACCTTACCAAAGCCAGGGAAGGATCCCAACTTGCCCCCAAATTTCAGACCCATATCACTTCTCAACATTGATTTGAAGGTGTAAACTAAGATCATTGCTTCCCGATTATTAGACTTACTTCCCCTCATTATAAATGCAGATCAAACGGGATTTACTAAAGGGCGTCAGATGTCCGACGCTACCCGTAGACCGATGAATATTATACATCTAGCTAAATTGCATTGAAGGCCTTCTCTGCTGCTAGCTCTGGATGCAGAGAAGGCCTTTGATCGCGTTCATTGGCAATACCTCACTCAAGTTTTGCTGAGGTTTCGTTTCTCAGGCAATATCCTAAGCTTAATCGTAGCCTTATATTCTCAACCTTCGGCCCAGGTTTACACCTCAGGCGTATTGCCCGAACCATTTTCCATCACGAACGGCACCAGACAGGGGTGTCCCTTATCCCCCCTAATCTTTAATCTTTAGATGGAACCCCTGGCAATTTATATTGACTTGCATCCCGACATGAAGAGATTCCCTGTGCCCAACTCTACCCATACAATTAGTCTATTTGCAGATGATATCATTATGATTCTAACTGACGTGGAGACTTCCCTGGCTTCGGTACACTCAGCTCTTGGAATGTTTAATAAACTATCTTACTACAAGGTCAATGAAAGCAAGTCCTACATTATGGGCCTAGGGGTTGCCCCATCACTGCAAGCGAAACTTAGTGCACGATTCCCATACACTTGGAAACAGGACGGGATAAAATATCTGGGGATTACTCTTACAGCAACCACAGATGATCTGTTTGCAGCCAACTACACTCCTTTCCTAGGCCAAATGAGCAACAAATTACAGGAGCTATCCAGGGTAGAACTGTCTTGGACAGGTCGATTAGTGGCATTCAAGATGATAGTCCTGCCACAGCTGCTATATCTCTATCGGACACTGCCAATCCCAGTCCCCAACTCCTTTTTCGCCAAAGCCCAGTCCATGTTAAATAAATACTTGTGGAAAGGTAAAAGAGCAAGATGCACTTTCAAGAAATTAAGTTTAGAAGTCTAGAAGGGCTGGGGGAATAGGTCATGTTTTATTGAAGGATTACCATTCAGCCGCAATCCTTTCACAAAATAGGGCTTGGTTTTTCCCCATTTCAGGGGCCTAGATGGTTAGATTTAGAGAAATCACAGCTCCCAGGCAGTGACCCAGTCAACCTTCTCCAAATTTGAAACATTCTCCCAAAGGTACAGCCACACTTGTCACCCACTATTAAGGCCACGTTACTTATATGGAAGATGTTCTCATCCTTAGTATTCCCAGAGC
This sequence comes from Lithobates pipiens, assembly GCF_037356315.1. Lineage (NCBI taxonomy): Eukaryota > Metazoa > Chordata > Amphibia > Anura > Ranidae > Lithobates > Lithobates pipiens. Next base: position 434,267,455 of record NW_027507903.1, read on the forward strand.
AGGCTTTGAAATCCTTGCCACTTACCGTATCGAGCTTACCACTAATAATTTTTAGATCTACGCATAAAGCACTGGTTTACCAGGGGTATCAAGACTGTAGAAGACCTAATGGTAGGCCCAACCCCTAAAACATTTTTAGCACTACAAACAGAATATGGTCTTGAAGAAAGTGACCACTATAGATATCTTCAAATAGTCCACTTCCTCCAAAAAACTCCCAAGCTTCAAATACTGTTACCATGGCATGCAATGCTCTTCTTTACAAACCACAGCACTAACATTAGGGAAATCTCGTTGTTTTATTCTCTTCTAAATTCCAAGATGGTATTTACTAAATTCACCAACATCAAAGCATGGGAACAGGACATGGGTGCATCGTATTCCGAGGATCAGTGACAAACAGCCTAAGAGCGCTAATCTATGGGAAGTAACCCACAAAATAATGCTGAGATGGTATTTAACGCCATATAGAATCTCTAAATTCGACCCACAAACCTCTCCTGTCTGCTGGAGGAATTGCAGCAAAATCGGCACGTTGCATCATGTCCTGTGGAAATGTGGTAGTTTACAATTAATGTGGTCCAAAGTATTCAACCTAATCTCTAAGTTCACTGGGTTGCGAGTCACTCCCAACGCAGCTGTAGCTGTTTTGCCATTACTACTTCAAGCGAGAACAATAGTTACACATATCCTCCTTAGTACTAGATTGGTTATACTGCGGTTATACTGCGACACTGGAAGGAAGCTAATCTACCCACTCTTAGGGAAATAAGACAACTAACCATGCTACATATGAACAGATGTTTACAGCAGCTCAGGGCAATTATCAAAAAACGAGGGTCAAATGGTCTAGCTGAAATACATGGTTTACATCCACTCATGGAAGCTGAATATAGTGGCACAAATAGAAAAATAAGACACTTATGGTTTTATTAGATATATTAGCGACACTTTGAGATGCTGCACTCCTGTCAAGTAATATCCTTGACTTCTGATTTAACGTCAACATATGGGACACCATCATTTAAACGTTACATTTTTACTTTATGTTCTTACCTTATGTTTGCCTTTTCTTTATTGTTGTTAATGCTTGATACTTTATGAACTGCACAATGCAGCCAGGAATTGCACATTGTATTGCATACATATATTGAAAGTTGCGCAAGACAACTATTTAACTACACTGAACTATGTGATGTTTATTGTATGTGCTCAACCTTATACCAATAAAAACCATTGAAGTTAAAAGGGTGTTTTGTGCTTTGGAAGTAGATTACCGTATATACTCGAGTATAGGCCGACCCGAATATAAGCCGAGGCCCCCAATTTACCCCCCAAAAAACTGGCAAACTTATTGACTCGTGTATAAGCCGAGGGTGAGACATGCCTGTCCATCCCTGTGTGTGTGTCCGTCCCTGTGTGTCCGTCCATCCCTGTGTGTGTGTGTGTCCATCCATCCATCCATCCCTGTGTGTGTGTGTGTCCATCCATCCATCCACCCCTGTGTGTGTGTGTGTCCATCCATCCATCCATCCCTGTGTGTGTGTGTCTCCATCCATCCATCCCTGTGTATGTGTGTCTCCATCCATCCATCCATCCCTGTGTGTGTGTGTCTCCATCCATCCATCCATCCCTGTGTGTGTGTGTCTCCATCCATCCATCCCTGTGTGTGTGTGTCCATGTGTGTGTGTCCGTGTGTGTGTGTGTGTGTGTGTGTGTGTGTGTCCAGCCTACCTGTGTCCCGAGCCTCCGTCCCGTGCCTTGCCTCCTTGCCTCCGTCCCGTGCCGTGCCTTGCCTCCTTGCCTCCGTCCCGTGCCGTGCCTTGCCTCCTTGCCTCCGTCCCGTGTCGTGTCGTGCCTTGCCTCCGTCCCGTCCCGTGCCGTGCCTTGCCTTGCCTCCGTCCCGTGCCTTGCCAGGATCGCCTCGGCGGCCATTCTAAAATTCAAAAGCCCCGCCTCCGCCTCCGCCTGTGATAGGCGGAACACTGAATTTCCCAGCAGCCTGTGTTCCGCCTATCACCGATATCGTCTCATCCTCGTACTACGGACGAGGATGAGACGATGTCCGTGATAGGCGGAACACAGGCTGCTGGGAAATTCAGTGTTCCGCCTATCACAGGCGGAGGCGGAGAAGGAGGCGCGGCTTTCAAATTGTAGTATGTCCGCCGTCTGTCTGCTCGATACGCTGATCGAGCAGTCAGACGGCGATGACTCGAGTATAAGCCGAGGGGGGCACTTTCAGCCTCAAAAAAGAGGCTGAAAATCTCGGCTTATACTCGAGTATATACGGTACAATGGTCTTTTTCATTGTAGATATGGATAGGAGTAAAATGTGTGTAAATGGTAGGTTTGGATAGGGTAGGTGTTTAGTGAGGGTAAAAGTATATAATAGATTTTTAGAATAAGGAATCTTTTTGCAACAGTATTTTTAACGAACATGGTTTGTTTGTAGAAAATATACTAGACTAAAGCGGGGAAATGGGCTCTCCGTTGAATAATATATTGATTATGCATTATTTGCAAATTAGCTATGAATATTGTATTTCTGTCTAATATGTTCATGAAATTATATTGCACCTTCGGTGTATTTTTAACCACTTCAGCCCCGGACCAATTAACAGCCTAAGGACCAGAGGTCTTTTTACAATTTCGCACTGCACTGCTTTAACTGGTAATTGCGTGGTCATGCAATCTTGTACCCAAACGAAATTTGCGTCCTTTTCTTCCCACAGATAGAGCTTTCTTTTGATGGTATTTGATTGCCTCTGCGATTTTTATTTTTTGCGATATAAATGGAAAAAGACCGAAAATTTTGAGAAAAAATGATATTTTCTACTTTTTGTTATAAGAAAAATTGAAAAAACTCTATTTTAGTCATACATTTAGGGCAAAATTTATTCAGCCACATGTCTTTAGTAAAAAAAAAATGTCAATAAGCATATATTTATTGGTTTACGCAAAAGTTATAGCGTCTACAAACTAGAGTACATTTTCTGGAATTTACACAGCTTTTAATTTACGACTGCCTATCTCATTTCTTGAGGTGCTAAAATGGCAGGGCAGTACAAACCCCCCCCCCCCCCCCCCAAATGACCCCATTTTGGAAAGTAGACACCCCAAGGAAGTTGTGAAGAGGCATGTTGAGCCCATTGAATATTTTTTTTTTTTTGTCCCAAGTGATTGAATAATGACACAAAAAAAAAAAGTTTACAAAAATTTGTCACTAAATGATATATTGCTCACACATGCCATAGTTATATGTGGAATTGCACCCCAAAATATATTCTGCTGCTTCTCCTGAGTACGAGGATAGCACATATGTGGGACTTTTTGGGAGTCTAGCTGCGTATGGCACCCCGAAAACCAATCACTGCCTTCAGGGTTTCTAAGGGTGCAAATTTTTGATTTCACTCCTCACTACCTATCACAGTTTCGAAGGCCATAAAGTGCCAAAATAGCACAAACCCCCCCCAAATGACCCCATTTTGAAAAGTAGACACCCCAAGCTATTTACTGAGAGGCATGTTGAGTCCATTAAATATTTTATATTTTGCCACAAGTTGCAGGAATTTTACAATTTATTTATTTTTTTGCACAAAGTTGTCACTAAATGATATATTGCTCACACATGCTATGGGCATAAGTCAAATTACACCCCAAAATAAATTCTGCTTCTTCTCCCGAGTACTGGAATACCACATGTGGGGGACTTTTTGGGAGCCTAGCCGTGTACGGGACACCGAAAACCAAGCACCGCCTTCAGGATTTAAATATAAAATGCTACCAAAAAAAACTGTTAGCGATTGCAGGGATCAGGCCACTAGCGGCCAGAAGTGGCGGGTGGAACACAAAAACACCCGCACTTCCTGGCAGAGTCTCCTGTGTTCACAGCATTGGCCGAATGTGCGCGCTGAAGCGCAAGAGACACTGTGGACAGCCGGAAGTGGTGGGTGGAACGCAAATGCACCCGCACCTGGCTATGGGATGGCGTGAATGTCCTCTATATCCCTCCTCCCATTGCTTGTGATGCTAAGGTAAGATGCGGCAGAACACCCGTTTTAGGGGGAATTATACCCATATCAATCCTGGTATTCAACACATTTTTGAATTTCTGATGGGGGCTCTTCTATCCTATCAGAGGATGGGCATGTGACATATCTGAGCAACCAGGTGGAGTTGACCCACATGGAGGGGTGTTACCTATTCTGGTGGGTGGTATTTGGGATGTGGGCACGTGGATATATATAGAGGTGACTAGGAGAGACGAGCCATTGACCGCTTAGGCTCTGAGGAAAAGGGTGAGCCCTTGAAACGTGTCAGCATTCGGGATATCATATGATCCCCTGAACATCAGGTCCAGATTGCAGGTGTCTTGAGACGTAGTCTCACCAATTGACAAGCCTCTTTTACATGCTCGTTTGTGAGTATAAACATTGTTTTTATGCTTTTAATAAAATTCTACCATTGGTAATGCACAAGGTTGGTGCGCCCTCCTTCCTTTTTTGTTTTAGTTTCAAGAATTCCCATTGTTCTGAGGAGGGCTTCAAGACTGCAGGCACGGTCTAAATCTAAAGAGTTGGTCACATCACTTATAGACTAAGCACCCAAATGCAGGGATTATTATTGTTATTATTGCTTGTTACCGCATTGTATCTAGGATTATGTTAATTTCCATTTGTGCAGTTGCAGATTTGCACAGTAACTGATGTTGGATGCACTTTATTATTGATACTGGATGCACTTTATTATTAATATTTGGATGCACTTTAATAATATATGTTAGATTCCCATAGTCTTCATGTAACCTCAGGTTACTTTATACCTGATGCTGAGTGCAGTCTCAGGTTACTCTAGAGTAGCTTGCAATGTTTATATATTTTTACATATAAAGAGTTAATCTCCTTAATGGGGGCTGAGACAGCAATAAAAACAGACATGGGTTCTAATCCATCTTCACTCTGTTAAAAAAAAAAAAAAAAAAAGTTATGCCTTTAAGTGTACTTTAATGCACTGCATGTTAACCTGCAACATCTGACCTCTATAAAGGTACCGTAACAGGTTGCACAAGTGTAAATGATGTGCTTTTGTGCTGAACCTTCTACTAGTTGCACCTTTCTGTTTCTTAGATGTCTGTATGCCTGAATTTACCAAACCCCGATTTTCTGTTTTGTTTTTAAGGTCCTGCAATGAAATTTCTGGAAATCTTCTGTAAAACACCATTGGGAAAATATGTCTCCTCCCAGGAAGAGAATGTGCAACACAACCTTTTCCTGAATTATAAAAGAGACTTCATCCTTATGACCATGAGCATATCCTCAGCCGAAGAGTTGAAGGTAGAATTCGTAGTATTAGTAGTTTAGAAATGTGTGATATACAGACCTGGATATACTGTATGCTTACTACAACACATACATTAAACCCTGGACATGATAGGTAATAATTACAGACTTGGGTACAAATCCCAGAGTATTACACGAATGCTGATCCCTACTGTGGTAGAGTATAACTAACTAAACCTAAGACTGGGACCATTCATTAAAATATACACTTCACATGAATGTCAGCATTACTAAATTGTATTGCTTACTTTGAATAAAAAAAAAAGTAACACTTGCCATAAATTACAAAATTTAGGTCACCATCTTTAAGCCTAGGAAGCCTGGATCACATGGGGGGTCAATTCACTATCGTTTACTGAATGCGATAGCACAGTCACGTGACTCATTTGCATAAATTATCACATCCGGTAAATAAAGTCCAATTCACAAAATAATGATTTTGCGGTATTTACCGCAAAATTAAATGTGCAGGTAAATATCGTTTTAAAATGCTCTTAAGTCGAATTCATGGACCAGAAAGTAAAGCATACAATATTTACCACCAGGTATTTGCTGGCGGTATCACATGTGGTATTTGTCCAATAGCTGGTTGCTAAGGAGCGGGCCAGGAAGCCGGCCACCGCATCCTTAACAACGGAGGACTCATCAGCTGAGTGTAAAGAAAACATGCCGACAATTAAAAATTATGAAAAAAACAAACAGCATAGGGTCCCCTCCAATGCATACCAGGCCCTTCGGGTCTGGTATGGATTTTAAGGAAAACCCCACACCAAAAAATAAATAAATATAGTGTAGGGTCCCCCCCAAAATACATACCAGACCCTTATACGTGCGTGCAGCTCGGGAGGTCAGGAAAAAGGGGTGACAAGCGAGCCCCCCCCCCCCCCCGAACCATACCAGGCCATATGCCCTCAACATGGGGGAGATGGGTGCTTTGGGGGCAGGGGGGCTCAGATCTCGGCCTCCTTCCATGTGAATGAGTAGGGGTACATAGTACCCCTACTCATTCACCAAAAAAGTGTCAAAAAGTAATAACACAGACAATTTTGACAAATCCTTTCATTAAAAGATTAAAAAAACGTGTCCCTGATGTAAATCCATTATCAATCATGCTGCCCGCCTCACCACTGGCCCCCCTCAAAAAAAAACTCCGCCTGCAAGGGCGGCTTATGACATCAAGGACTGGTGCATTCTGGGTTGGTGACATAATGAGGGGGGCTGTGCCACCAAGTGACCCCGCCAGGTGGCCCTGTCCTTACCTTTTTTGGGTCAGGGGTGGGCATAATTGATGATGGATTTACATCGGGGGACACTGTATTGTATTTACTTTTTTTTTTACACTTTTTTTGGTGAATGTACCCCATACTCATTCACATGGGGGGGGCGTGATCTGAGGGCCCCCTTTATAATAGGGGGCTTCCAGATTCGGATAAGTTCTCTGCCCGCAGATCCCCACAACCACCAGAGTTGTGGAGATGAGGCCCTTGTCCCCATTTGGGGTGCCCAAATCACCCTCCCCCCCCCTTTGGGGGCATGTGGCCTGGTATGGTTCAGGAGGGGAAGGGGTGCTTGCTGCCCCCCCCCCCCTTTTCTGACTTGCCAGGCTTCATGCTCATGCTCAGAGAAAAGAAAAAAGGGGGAATACGCCTCTAAGTAGTATTTAAAACAGTATCATTTATTGCACAAGATTAAAAACACTTACAAGATTTAAGTGGGAGTAATGCTCATCAGAAGTATGTAGTCCTGCCAGTTCTGCTGCATCCCACGGGCTCCTCGCACAATCTGGGTAGCTGGGAAAGGTTCTGGAATGATGCCAGGACTATATACTTATGAAGAGCATTACTCCCACTTATATCTTGTAAGTGTTTTTAATCTTGTGCAATAAATGATACTGTTTTAATACTACACTTAGAGGCGCCCCCCTTGTTTCTTTTATATGTTTTGCAGAGTTGTTGGACACACTCTTAGGATGGCTGCCTCTTTTTAAATCACCCCCTTACCGTGGTTCAACTTTGTTGTTAGCTAAAGACTAACTAATCAAATGCTCATTATTACAAACTAAGGGCATTGCCTCCTACCTCCTCATGCTCAGATAAGGGTGTGATATTGATTTTAGGGGCTCCATGCCGTTTTTTTTTATTTTGGCATTCCATACTAGACTTGAAGTGCCTGTTTTTATTGTTTTGTTTTTTCAGGATGTTTTTTACATTCAGCTGTCAGCGGGGAACCTGCTGACAGCTGATGAGTCATCCGTTGTTAAAGACCCGGCCCCCTCCTTAGCAACCAGCTCAATAGGATAAATTACCGCATTAAAGAATGTTAAATCGAACAAATACCACATTTGGTATTTAACACAAAATTCTTAGTGAATTGCCTTTTAAACTGATTTACTGCAATCTTTATTTTACCAAATTTTTTGCCCATTATTTAACTCTTAGTGAATTGAACCCATGGTCTCTGACTACCCGTTACTTGAGTCTGTTGTTCACAGAAAAATAATTGCCTGACATTTTGCCTTGCATGGATACTGCACTGGTTCAATTTCAGTATTGGCATCAGAAATAATTGTTTCTTGAATAGAGCTGGTAAATGCAATTTGAACATATCTGAGACCAAAAAAAACTGCAACAAAAAAAAATCTGGGTGACTTTTATTGTTGTCAGAGCACTTCTGATAAAATAGAAAATACCAGCACATTCTCTTCTATCCTTACCTGATGGAGCTAAAACAGAATGACATTAGGAGTTGCTTTGTATGGGGAAACATGCTATTCACAGTGGATGTGACTAACCAACAGTACAAGTATATTTTGAGGCAAGAATCATTTTAAAATTGTAAACAAGTGTCTTTGTTTTAGCAACCCAAGCTACACATACTCTATATGTTTTAGATCATGGAGTTTTCTCTATCTGCCTGTATTGAAGAATTACGATCCTCCACAAAAGCTAAGGAACCTCTGCTGCTACCGTGGGTCCATATTGGATATAGCACATTTCAACACAGGCTGCAAAACTTGAACAGGATTTTGGTTGTCAACCCCTCAGTGTTGGATTCCCTCCTTCAAAAGATCAACAATCCAAAGCCAATATTAAGAAATGAGATGGTGAGCATATTGTGTTTACATATTCATGCTTAGGACTAAGTCAGTTGTTTGTGTTTGTGACTATTTTTACAAAAAAAAACCCTGCAAAAAAAGTTTTATTTAATTTTGTCATTTTCCAAAAAATTGTGACAAAAAATTACAACGTCAAAAAAACTCACTTTGCCACTTGTGAAATTAATCAAATGTTTTACTTTCTAAAAAGGGGTAATTTGGGGGGCATTTATACTGTCCTGGCATTTTAAGGGCCTCAAGAAATGAGATAGCCTGTCAGTACATTAGAATCAATCAATTTTCATATATAGTATATATACCATAGTTTGTGTACGCTATAACAATCACACTAATATACAGTACACTTATTGGGATTTTAATTTCACTAAAGATAAGTAGCAGGATACATTTTGGCTGAAATTGATTTTATTGGATATGTTTTATAACAGAAAAAATATTTTGTCTTTTTTCATTTATATAGCAAACATTTTAAGAAAAAAAAAATGATCAAAAACCATCAAAAGAAAGCTCTAATTGTGTGAAAAGATATACATTTCATATGTGTACAGTGTTGCATGACTGCCCAATTTTCAGTTAAAGTAGCACAGTGATGAATAGCAAAAAATGGTCTGGTCATGAAGGGGGTGAAACCTTTTAGAGGTCATGTGGTTAAAACAGTACAGGAAGACCCTTGAGGCTCAAAATTATAAATCAGATAGGCAGCTTCTATCTATAGCAACCAAATAACAAGCGGCTAAAATTATCATGTTTGCAGCTTGGGCCCTAGACTCCCAGCCATAAAGCACCTTGCCCTCATGTTGATGGGGACAAGGGGTCTGTGGGTGGGGGGCTTATCGGAATCATTTGGAAGCCCCCTTTAGCAAGAGGGGACCCCAGATCCCGGCCCCCCTCACCCTATGTGAATGAGTATGGGGTACCCATTCATCCCAAAAAAGTATCAAAAAATAAAAAGAGTACACAGGTTTTTGAAAGTAATTTATTAAAGCAGCTCCAGCGTCTCCTCTCCGTACCAATTTCTTCTCTCTATGGTGATGTCTTCATCCTCTGGTTCTCCTCTCTCTCCTGTCTTCTCCCTCTGTTCTTCCTCCGATGTTCACTCAACGCTCTCTCCCGCTGTAATGCTGGCTCCGCCGTGTGCCTTTGCTATATAGCCATGGGGCGTGGCCACCCGGTGAGGCTTTGGATGCCCCGCCCCTTTGTGATGTCACCGGCCAGGGCATGATGGGGCGGTGACATCATAAGGGGGCTGGGTCTCTGGATGATTTCACCAGGTGGCCCCTGCCCCATGGCTATTTAAGTAATGGCACACGGCCGATCCAGCATTACAGCAGGAGAGAGCATTGAGAGAACATTGGTGGAAGGACAGAGGGAGAGGACAGCGGAGAGAGGAGAAACGGCATCGGGAGAAGATAGCGGAGAGAGGTGAACTGGAGGATGAAAACATCGCTGGAAGGAGAAGAGATGCCAGAGTTGCTTTAACAAATTATTTTATCAAAAACCTGTGTACTGTTTTTATTTTTTGACACTTTGTTTGGGTGTACCCATACTCATTCACTTAGGTTGGGGGGCTGGGATCTGGAGGCCAGATTCTGATAAGCACCCCCACCCGCAGACCCCGACAACCACCAGCCAGGATTGTCCAGAAGAGGCCCTTGTCTTCTCCTTCAAGATCCTCAGCGCATAAGCCGCACCACAAGTCGACTCATTGTGATACGACTTGTGGTGCGACTTCTATTTAAATCAATGGGCTCTTAGGGAACCATTGATTTTGAATAGAGGCAGAGAAATGCTGCTAAAAGCGAACGCTGCTAAACGTGCATTAACGTCAAGCTACTAAAAGCACAATTTTATAGCCGTTTTTTCCTGGCATTGGTAGTGGCTTTGCAGCTCATTTTTTCTAAATGCCCTGTGTGCATGAGGCCTTACTATGGGGCATCTGTTGTCGGCTGTCTCTCCTGTCCCTTGAAGCAGATGCTGGGAGCTAATCACAGGACTGGACAGCCCAGGGAATAGGTAGTTATACACAGCTTTCCTTTACATGGTAGTTAGTATAGGGCTAAAAATGAGGGTGGGAGCAGGTTTAAATTTAGATGGATTCGACTGGACTTCTACTTTAAAGGCGCATATTGCTTTGTCCTGAGAACAGTGGTCTGGCTCTCCAGTGTGCTGCTGACACAGGCCAGCGGTTTCATTCCTAACGGGAGTTTATTTATGAAAAAAACTGGCTGTGTGCCTCAAGCATTCATACAGCTGTCACAATTACTCTGTCGTGCAATATTTTCTTGAAATGCCTCATTTTTGGAATAAATAGACCCCATAGAAAAAATAAATAAATGGTCGACTTCATAACAAGTAACCCCCCCCCCAAAAAAAAAAAAACAGGCTTTTATTAAGCTTTGAATGTTGTTAAGTGTTTTAGCAAATTCCGATAATTCATAATTTTACTCTTTTTTTTCAGGTTCTTGACCTCTATGCTGCTATTGCTTGCCTAGAATCTTTAAAACAAAGTATGCCAAAATCAGTCCCTCAAGAATGGATGCAAAAAGTTAAAAACATACAAGTGCCCATTGAACTGACCTGCTCGGGAGGATGTTTACAGGGACAGGGTTCTTGGTGCAAAACAGGAATCAGGCAGATCAGGTACCCTCAATAACTACATAAGGATAGCTAAGGATAGCTAAGCCAAGCTAAGGCAGATATAAAAGACACAAATTAATGCATTTTTTTTCTTCATTATTGCTTGATTATTTTTAAAGCTGAACTCAAGGATCAAGTCATCTCCCCCAAGTATGTTAATTCTTATCAACCACTACACCCTCACTATTAGTTTTTATATTTGACTCAAACACCACAAAAAAGGTTTTATGATCCCTTCTGACATCATCAGATGGCTTCCCAGCTTCCTACAAGTGCCAGGAGGATATTAAAGTGTGTACCGCAGGTACTTTACAGAAACGTAATTTGTAAGAAAAATGTTAGACAAAGGGGTACTAAGGGAGGCTGGATGTTGCAGAAATATCGCCATCTTTGTGCACTGTCCGAATTCAACCAGCACGCTAACAAATTACTCAGAGTTCCCCATTATGGACACAAGTAACAATGTGCATCATAGCCATAACCAGGATGCTGGAGCAGATGTGCTACACGCTCCTGACAGTATCCCCAAATAACTCACAATATGTACTATCAGACGGGATCATTTTTTATCTCTGCAAATTCAATTTTGAATGTTATTATAGATTAACCTATTCCCTCTGATCTTAAGAAAATTAGTGGTGGTTCCCAGACAGTGCAAAGTGACAGTCTTGTCTTCTCTGCTAGTTTGCAGTTGCTGTTGGATTCTTCTTTTTATTATTATACAGGATTTATATAGCACCAACAGTTTGTGCAGTGTTTTACAACATGAGGGCCTACGGTACAGTTACAATACTTATGAGGCCTTATGAAATGCTCAACTGATTGACAGCTAGGTGTTAGTTAAGGGCGCTGTCTTTACAAATTCAAAATTATGGACATTTGTCTTTTTACCAATGAATTAAGAAAATATCATCTGTATTAAAACAACATTTCTATATTTGAATCATAATAAACTTGTGTGCTGTTATGCAATAAACTCAAAAATGTGCTAACAATATAACCACTAAAACGAACAGCTGCAACCATTTAAAAGTGCACTCCAACACTAACGTGAAAATAATGGGGCTCTTGCTCAATTAACTAAATTTATTAAATTAAATAAATTCATAATGTCCCACGATTCCTTGAATATATATCTGAATTTGACTTTACGTAGATTCTTGATCAGGGAGGGTAGGCAGCACAGAGCGTCAATAAAGTGTGTTACTGTGAAAATCGTATGCTAATATTCTACATTTTATATAAAAAATAGGGGTTCCAAGTTTCTGGCTTGTGAGGTATTGTACTAAAAAACATCACACAATTATCTGCAATGGTATGCCACTGTTTTAATATATACACATATTCATCCTTTTTTCATCAGAGTGCTCTGGAACTGTGTATTTTCCATGGCAATTTTTATGGAACATCTCCTGGTGGAAGAGAATCTTAAGGATGAAAAGATGCAGAATCTAATAAGAGGCCATACATTGTTCCTTGGGAAGGTGAGTGAACAAGTGTAGTGTGTCATCATCTAACAACAATTCTGTGAAATGAATCCCACTGTGCATTAGGGTTTATATACACAGACTTCTATTGTATACAAGCAGTGTACAACAAGCCTTCACAAAGTATTTTCAAACCTGGCAGCTTCATTTTGATAAGTTACCAGTAAACATTTACATGATGTACATCAGTGTTCCCAGGCATGAGTCACCACTCTGAAAAAACATTAATTGACATTGAAGCTATAAAATATCAGTGCCCACTTCTGCATGCTGATAGTTCAGTGACGGCCAAGGTCTCCGACTAATGATCAGCAACAGGTGGGCAAGAAGAAGAACACACCCAGGCTGCTAAGTGGCATGTCCGTGTACCAGAAAGGAATGTCATCTAGTCTAGGTCCAGCCCACAGTGCACCACCTAGTGATGCTTGCCTATCAAAGTTATATGCACAACTCCTCTCAAGAACCAGCCCATTATTTTCATTAAAACTGAGGGGTCTTGGGAGTTGCACAAGAGAAAAAAACAGTAAATGCCAGCGCTCAAAATAAAACCAAGTACTAAAAGTCCATAGAGTCCATACTTAAAAAGTCCTTGTAAAGGAATGCCTGTTAATTAACAGGCTGAGGGTGGATTTATACACAAATGGCAAGCTCTTCTCTGGAGTGAAGCCAACGCTAGGAAATGACATAAAAAGAAAACAGAAGAGTGCCTCTAAGTGTAATTAATGATGTATAATATGACATGACACAAATGGACATTCACATGAATTAAAAAAAAGATAAAAAGTTCATCTGTGGTCATGATAAGGCGGAGTGTCTCCAGCGTTTCTGTTCAAGATGATAACCTTAGATGATAGCTGTGGCATGACGGGGAAATGGTCGGGATATGAGCCGGCAAGTCTGAATAATTTTCAGGTATAGTTGGATGGAGAGCAGCTTGGAGCACAGCGCCAGTCTGCGTGTAACGTCACCAGAGTGAAGGGGAACATGTTTCAGAGCATGCACGTGTCTCGTACAGAGCATATGTGCTCCTTTCTCAAGTGATAAATACAGGAGATGACCATGCCATGTAATTAACGAATTGTGAGAGGTAATATTAATGGTTTGCTCAAAACAAGATACTGATGGCTAAAATAATAAAAAATCATTAAACACAATGGGAAATAATTAAAATAAAAAATATCAGGTAAAGAATTTATATATGTGCGTTCTAAAACTCAAACTGAGGATAGTAATTAATTGATGGGTCAATAAAAAAAAAACATCTATTTTAATATAGAATATGTGTAAATATCTAAAGTTATGACAAACAGACCTTGAGATATAACATATGTAAAAACTATAAATTAATTGTTAATAGGAAATAATAGTGGCATATGACTGAGCTTAAAGAAAGGGGGGGGGGGGTGCTTTCAGTGCTACTAATATGTGGAGAGGCTAGAAATAAAGATCATATTTGTTAGGAAGTGACCTGGATCCATTTAAGGTTGGGGTATGGTGAAATGCAAAGTAAATACGCATATACAGTATCTCATAAAAGTGAATACATCCCTCACATTTTTGTAAATATTTTATTATATCTTGTGACAACACTGAAGAAATTACACTTTGCTACATTGTAAAGTAGTTAGTGTACAACATGTATAACAGTGTAAATTTGCTGTCCCCTCAAAATAACTCAACACGCAGCCATTAATGTCTAAACTGCTGGCAACAAAAGAGAAAAAGTCCAAATTGGGCCCAATTAGCCGTTTTCCCTCCCCAATGCCATGTGACTCATCAGTGTTACAAGGTCTAAGGTGTGAATGGGGAGCAGGTGTGTTACATTTGGTTTTTTATCGCTCTTACTCTCTCATACTGGTCACTGGAAGTTCAACATGGCACCTCATAACCAAGAACTCTCTGAGGATCTGAAAAAAATAAGTGTTGCTCTATGTAAAGATGGCCTAGGCTTTAAAAAGATAACCAAGACCCCGAAACTGAGCTGCAGCACAGTGGCCAAGACCATACAGTGGTTTAACAAGACAGGTTGCACTTAGAACAGGCCTCGCCGTGGTTCGACCAAAGAAGTTGAGTGCACGCGCTCAGCATCATATCCAGAGGTTTTCTTTGGGAAATAGACGTATGCGTGCTGCCAGCATTGCTGCAGAGATTAAAGGGGTGGGAAGTCAGTCTGTCAGTGCTCAGACCATATGCTGCAAACTGCATTCAATTGGTCTGCATGGCTATCATGCCAGAAGGAAGCCTCTTCTAAAGACGATGCACAAGAAAGCCCAAAAACAATTTGCTGAAGACAAGCAGACTAAGGACATGGATTACTGGAACATTGTCCTGTGGTCTGATGAGACCAAGATAAACTTATTTAGTTCAGGTGGTGTCAAGCGTGTGTGGCGGAAACTAGGTGAGGAGTACAAAGACAAATGCATCTTGCCTACAGTCAAGCAAGGTGGTGGGAGTGTCTGGTCTGGGGCTGTATGAATGCTGCCGGCACTGGGGAGTACAGTTCATTCAGGGAACCATGAATGAAAACGTGTACTTTGACATACTGAAGCAGAGCATTCCCTCCCTTCAGAGACTGGGTCACAGGGCAGTACGCCAACATGATAATGACCCCAAACACACCTCCAAGATAACCACTGCCTTGCTAAAGAAGCTGAGGGTAAAGGGGATGGACTGGCCAAGCATGTCTCCAGACCTAAACCCTATTGAGCATCTGTGGGACATCCTCAAATGGAAGGTGGAGCAGCGAAGGTCTTTAACATCCACCAGCTCAGCAGTGTCATAGTGTAGGAGTGGAAAAGGACTCCAGTGGCAACCTGTGAAGCTCTGGTGAACGCCATGCCCAAGAGGGTTAAGGCAGTGCTGGAAAATAATGGTGGCCACCCAAATTTTTGACATTTTGGGCCCAATTTGGTCATTTTCACTTAGGGGTGTACTCACTTTTGTTGCCAGCGATTTAGACATTAATGGCTGTGTGTTGAGTTATTATGAGGGGACAGCAAATTTACACTGTTATACAAGCTGTACACTCACTACTTTACATTGTAGCAAAGTGTAATTTCTTCAGTGTTGTCACATGAAATGATATAATAAAATATTTAAAAAATGTGAGGGGTGTACTCACTTTTGTGAGATACTGTGTGTGTGTGTGTGTGTGTGTGTGTGTGTAAAGGTTTTATTTAACTATTTCATTAGTATCATAAGGAGAAAGGAAAGCTAGGACCAGGGGAGGCAAAAAAAAAAAAAAAACTGATGAAACTTCAACTTTAAAATAAGCAGTGGAATTACAAATGAAGTAAGGGAACCTCAAGTCCGTTTTTATTCATTTTCATTTCCATTTGTGTTGATTACTTTTTTTTTTTTTTTTTTTTTCCGGGATTTTTACTTTCAATATAACTAATTCTTCTGTTGGTTTTATTGTGTTTCTTTTAGTGTCTGGAAAACTTTACAGATATAAAGACAGCCAGACCTTTCATGGCTGTCATAAATGCACTTCAGAAATGCAGAAACGAAGTTGCCGAATCTGTATCCAGGTAAAACAAAAAGACATACGTTGCGTTGCTGATTTTTAAATACTGCGGCAGGAGGATGTCTACAACCAGTGCTATTGAATACTATCACTTTGGAGTTTTTTTTTAATACTCTCCCTGAAGAGAAGTAGTTCCACAGCTTCTGTTCTGCAGATACTGATGTATACCCTGCTAGCACTTTCCTAAACTAGGGTATAAGTATGAGCAGGGCTCAAAATTACTCGCCACCAGTTGCCCCACCCAATCTTTGCCCCCAATTCCGTCCCTAAACACATATTATCTCATTAAATGTTTTATGCAGAACGAAGTTACAAAAATAAATATCAACAACAACTTTATCAGTGCCAAACTGTGCAGCCTCACCTGTACTCATCAATGCAGCCTCACCTGTGCTCATCAATGCAACCTCATCTGTGCCCAACAATGCAGCCTACCTGTGTCCATCAATGCCGCTTCACCTTTGCCCAACAATGCAGCCTACCTGTGTCCATCAATACCGATTCATCTGTGCCCATCAATGCCGCTTCACCGGTGCCCAACAATCCCACTTCACCTGTGCCCAACAATCCTGCTTCACCTGTGCCCAACACTGCAGCCTACATGTACCCAACACTGCAGCCTACCTGTGCCCATCAATGCTGCTTCACCTGTGCCCAACAATGCCACTTCACCTGTGCCCAACAATGCAGTCTACATGTGTCGATCAATGCCCCTTCACCTGTTCCCAACATTACAGCCTACCTGTGTCCATCATTGCAGCCTACCTGTGCAGGGGAAGAGAGGAGAGGAAGAGGATGGCCGGCCAGATCCTCAAAAGCGCAGAGGAACATTGCTGTAACATCTTTCATTTGAATTGCTGAGTGTTCCCGCTGCTCGCCGTCACATACTGCCCTGTCTCCTGGCCCGGTACTTTGATACACATCACACATCCTGGCATTGGACATGTGGCCTGTCTATCAAAGTACCTGGGCCAAGAGGCGGGGCTGTGTTTGACAGGAAGTCTGGGGAACACTCAGCAATTCTAATGAAAGTTGTTACAGCGATGTTCCTTCGTGGACGCTGGGAGAAAGGCTCCCATTCGAACACCCCCCCCCCCCCCTCTGCTCTGAGGCAGCCCATGCTCACCCCAGCCCTCATTTTCCACTGGGCGAGTGGAAAATTTGAGGGCTGAGTATGAGGGTTTGTGATTGTCCAGATCAGGTATAGGTATGAAGGTCTGTGTTCACTCAGAGACTTGGTGTTATATTAAGAAAAAAATGCAGCCCTGGCTTGTCTTCATTTGTTTGAACAGTATCCAATGAAAAATAAAACTCATGATGCAGGGACTGCTTGTATTTCGACCTCCACCTTTGTGCAGAATTTTGTTAAATGTAGTACGCCATCAACATGTGCAGGAAGAGGTGAATTATTGGAAGACCTGAACTGATGCATAATACTTAAAATATTATTTATTTAAAACTTATTTTGTTTTAGAAAACCAAAGTTTTCCTGAAGACTAAGCTGCCAGTCAGGCATCTGGGCCGATCCCAACAGCCTGGACTGGCTCACTGTCGGCTGAATTTGGGTCACAGGAGTGTAGAACTAAGTGCACCCCTGTGACCTACAATAAAATAGAGCTTTGGCCGTACTTCTCCTTGTGATGTTGCGTACACACGGTCGGACTTTCCGGCAGAAAAAGTCAGACGGAATCTTTTCATCGGATATTCCAATCATGTGTGGGCCTCATTTGACTTTTTTTTTGGAAAGTTCTGACGGACCTAGAAATAGAACATTTAAAATATTTTTAAATATTTCCAATGGAATAAATTTCTGTCGGCAAAACTGCTCGTCTGTATGCTGTTCCGACGGACCAAAAACAACGCATGCTCTGAAGCAAGTACGAGATGGCAGCTACTGGCTATTGAACTTACTTTTTCTAGTCCCGGCATACCTGTTGTATGTCAGCGCATTCTGGACGGTCGGACTTTGGTGTAGGCAAGACAGTTTCAGCGGAACTCTATTGGAACTGTGTCGGAAAAACCGTCAGCGTTTATTCCGATGAAAAAAATGGTCGTGTGTACGCGGCATAAGGGGAAAAAAAACTTTAGCCTTTACATCCACTTTACTCTGATGGAGAGGGCTCCATCAGAGTAAATTAGAAACCGAATATGCATGCCAATGTTTTGGGCTTGGCATACACTTTAATAAAATCCAGCCCACCCTCAATTAGGGAGTTAAAATAATTTTCTACACTCCTAAAGCCAAACCCCACACTAGTAAAATGCCAGAGTCTCTATTGTCCACTAAAGTTATGACTTTTGACATAAGTTGAATCCATGTGTGCAGCCTGCTACTTCATGGTTTCTCCCACTAGCCTCCTCATCATAAAGTACAGTACAGGTCAGTGAGGGGAAACACTGAGCTAAGTGAGAGGCCAGATGTTTGGCGCTCTTGCAAATTTCAGAGGAAGATCTTTTGAACTGAGCAGCATTAAAGAGATTCTCTCTATTTTTGTTCCCATTACATTACGGTCACTACAAGAAAAGAAAAAAAGGAAAATCATCCAATGGAACACAATTTGAGAGAGATTGTAAGCCTTGTAAGGTTTTTACTGCTGCATGTGTTCCCTTCACTATGATTGGAAGAGAGGATTGGAAGTGAGGGAAAAGCTCAAAGGCAATAACAACTTAAGTTTGTCCCCAAATAAAACTAATCAGGTGGCATTTTTCTTTTTTGACTGGAAGCAAATAACTTATTTCCAGCAGTTTCACAATGTAATGTTTTAATCATTTTTATTGAATAAACTGTTTTTCTATAGGTATGGAATGCAGTTGTGCACAGTTTGCCGTGGAGACCCAAGTGAACCAGTTTGCCTTGAATGTGGCCATATTTTCTGCCAGTCTTGTCTGAAGCAGTGGTTGGACACCCGTAATAGGAATTGTCCATTGTGTAAACTGCCTGTACCAAAAGATTTCAACATGGCTGTTTCTAAAGAAATCAGGTATCTTACAGTTTTATTTATTTCTTACAGTCAGTCCAGGACTAATCTAAATTTCTATATCAGACACAAGAAGAAAGGAAAGCATTTGTGTCTCCTCTTGAAGGCACTGACAGGACAAGTAAGAAGCTTATTATTTTCAGTAATGGCACACCTCTGCCATAATCCACAAGTTAACTAATTTCCTTAGCTCTGCAGCAGCCCAGGATGATGGAAGAGCTCAGTCTTTGCTCTCCAGCTGCTCACTTCCAGCATGTCACCCTCACTTACCACCTCTGACCTGTAGGACAGCCTTGGTTATTTAGCAATCACACATTTTTGGCTGTAGATAGGAGCTCTACACTTCTACCGGTATTTCATTCTGGACTGAAATTTGCACTCAATGCTCAGTAAGCAGGTTATGCTGAGAGAAGGGGCTCCAAGCATAGCTTTGATCCAGCACTATACACACCCATGTCACACGGGAAGGTGGCCACGCTTCATGCTTCCAGTTGCAATCTTCCCTACAAGCAAGTCTTAACTTGAAAGGCAGAAAGTTTTGCAATCCCTGTTTATAAACCCAGACACCGAGGGGCATATTAGAGCTTTGATTGTGCTTAATCATTTCAAAACAGAAAGTACACTGCTCAGTTTAAAGTGACACAGAGAAGTTAGTTGTCATAGCTGAGCCCTGTTCTAAAAATGGCATCAATAAGTTTGAGTTATAGAACCCGAACAAGCATGCAAGAAATGAGTGTCAAAAAAGTGCCAAAATTAAATATATGCTTACTCTGGTTCCATGACTCAACGAATCATTGACAGAACATTAGTGTGTAAGCCAGGCAACTAGCATTTTCAGAAGGAATGGTTAGCAAGGGCAACAATATTCTTTAAACAAATGGCTGCCTTTTTTTATATGCTCAAACACATTTAATCAAACATATAAATATCCATTTTTAGTCTATTAAAATCGCAGTCTATTACAATGGTTCTGATTTCAAAGTGTACATTCGGCACAAAAAAATATTTATCTTAATTATACAGTACAGGACAGGCTGAGTATTCATAGACCCTAGAGTCTGGGGTTGTATATTTAAGTGACTGAACACTGGCAAAGAGAGGACACACTCTCTAGACGCCTTCCCTATAACTCTACTCCACTCTGTAAGTCCTTCATTTTTATGACAGTATGCTAAGGTGATGAAGCGTTTTCTTTATGCCCACCATGACGCGGACCAGCATTATCGATAGGTAAGACAGGGTCACCTTCTATCTTTGACCAGTACTATAAAAGTCAAGGCTGTGTTTGGAATTTACTCACTTTACAGTGTAAACTTTTTAACCTTTCAGGACTTGGTCCCAGGTGGATGACTAGGTGTTTCTCGACTGCCACTTCTGTCTAGAGCCCTTATAAGGTACTCGGGTGCTTCCTCCCACCCTTTTGCACAAAGACTTTGCTGAGTACTCCTTCTCTGACATACCCTATATTACACGCCCTGCCCCGAGTCCCCCACAGGGGAATACCCTCAACTACTGGCTTTATTATAGCCATTGCAGTCCAAGGCTCAAAAATGCCAGGCTCCTTTTCCAACACCACCCTATACCTGAATCAGATCCAAAAATGCCCAGCATAGATCAGGGGGACATAGAAGAGGATCTGGAGACAGATCTAGAGGTGGCTGCAGAAAATTTCTCACCCATAGACTCCTATGCACCAGAGGCTACAGCTTCACACAAGATGCTTGCCAGTGTGGATATGCTCACTTCTGCGTGTGCAAAAGCCTAGGCATTGTCATACCTGAATCTTCTCATGCTCGCCATGCCCCTTTGGGTACAAAAAGACTTGCTAAATCTAAAAATAAATTTCCTGTTCATGTAAATAAAATGGGCAATATAAGATGATGAAACACCACGCTAAGCTCAGAGACTAAATTTACCTGTAAAAAAACAATAGTACAAATACATTCAAAGTCCCATTTTGACCCCCTATCTATAGGATGGTCCTTTGTGCCTTGTGGGGATAATTACCCCTGGGTTGTATCTTCCAAATCAGCGAGAGGGAGCTCCCATAGTGTAAATCCATTAATTATTAAAAAATAATTAAAATACAAATGAGATCCACTCACATGTTGAGGCAACCATTCATCGGAAATACTACAGGGAGTCGAGCCACACTGCGCTAGCAGCGTCTAAACAAGTTTTTTTTTCTAAATAACAAACGTGCCTATACTTGCATCCTCTGTTCAGTGATTTTGCAAAAAGCGTCTCCGATCCTCTTCTGGGGTGCCCCTGCGGCGCTCCTGGCTCCTCCTCTTCTTGAGTGCCCCCTCAGAGAGCCGGTCTCACCTGTGAGGCATGCTCCCGAGTCCTGCTGCTGCGTCCATTGACACAGACAGCAGGACTCGGCCCTACCCCCTGGCTCCTGTGTCAATGGGTTTGATTGACAGCAGGGGTAGCCAATGGCTCCTGTTGCTATCAATCTATACAATGAGGACCCAAGACAGCAGCTGAAACTGCTATGCTCGTCCCTGTCACTAGAACGATCAGGTTCAGGTAAGTAAAAAGGGGGGTCTGAGGGGGAGCTGCATCACAAAGGGTTTTTCACCTTAATACATAGAATACATTAAGGGAAAAACCTAGAGGGTTTACAACCCCTTTAACTCATGTGTTTACTAGGTCTCAGCACACTTTCCTCTTTAACCACTTACGGACCGCCACACACTGATATACATCCTAACTTTGAAGAGGAATATCATTGTTATGGACGCAGCTAGCTGCCATAACCCCGGTATCCCCTTCTTCGGCCGGCGGTCAGCTTTCCGATAAGAGTGGTCTCTGTGGCGGATTCGTCACGAGATCACTTTCATTGGCGGTGGGAAAGGAGGCGATCTGATGTTTCCCCTTGTTGGATATGGAGAAGAGTGAGGGGACATCAAAACGTCACTTCAGCCCATAGCTCTTAAAGGGCCATTTTTTTAAATGCCAAAATGTATTTTTTTTTTTTATTGCATTTTAGTGTAAATATGAGATCTGAGGTCTTTTTTACCCCAGATCTCATATTTAAGAGGTCCTGTCATGCTTTTTTTTTTACATTTCTTGTAATGAATAAAAGTGACACTTGTCTGCAACCTGTAGAATTTTTTAAAGTCTATGGAGATTTTTAAGGGTAAAAGTTTGTCGCCATTCCACGAGCGGGCGCTATTTTGACATGTTGGGTATCAATTTACTCGGCATAAAATTATCTTTCACAATTTAAAAAAAAAAATTTAACTAACTTTATTGTTGTCTTATTTTTTAATTTAAAAAAAAAGTGTTTTTGTAAGCGATTGTAAGATAGCTGCACAAATACGAGTTGACAGAAAGGATTGCAACGACCGCCATTTTATTCTCTAGAGTGTTAGAAAAAAAAAGAGTATCGGTTCTTAAAGTGGTTGTAAACCCTTACAACACACTTTAACCTACAGGTAAGCCTAGATTAAGGCTTACCTGTAGGTGCTGCAAATATCTCCTAAACCTACATGGTTTAGGAGATATTTACAATTCTCTGTACAAGGATTTCTTCTGCGCATGCGCCGAGTACATTTGCACATGCGCACTTTAGGAGGGTCACGGCGTGCCATTTTCATTAAACGACATGCCGTGACTGGCAGCTCCCGTGCGCACGCAACTCTGGCCAGTCACAGAGCCGGAGTCCGTGACCCCGGAAGGACCCCTGAAGGAAGATGGATGCTTCGAGCCGGCGAGGAAATCGGGGGCATCGCTGGCTCCTGTGTCAGGTAAGTGACACATAATGGGCTACTATGCGATGCATAGTAACGCATTATGCTTTGCCTTTACGGGGAAACAAACATTAGGGTTTACTTCCTCTTTAAGTGGTTAAATGGGGGTTTATCCTCCAATTGTGGATCTCTCCAAATTCACAAACAGATTTTTTTAAAGACCACTATGAAAACGACTAACAATAAACGTTTACAATCTCTGGTGCACAACAGTAAAAAAGCCAGAAGGATCAGTACATTGTCCCCTTAAGGAGCTAAGATATCATTATCACCTCTATGGGACAGCTTTCGGCATCACTTTAGGCTTGCTTTATGACGTCACTGGCTACGCCCTGATGCATTTCGTCACAGTTCACATGGGAAACAAGACCAGAGACCTATTTATCACATAGGTCAGTCTCTGGAGGTGAGCAGTTGGTATGATAGGTGGAAGATCACACACGGTATTTTAAATGAGGGAAAATTGACATATCACAAGTGAACTGCCGATTATATTTTGGATTTGATTTAAAAAGACTTTATAAGTTTGGTAACTTTTAGTTTGTTTGCAAGTAGCACAAATATTAATTGAAATACATCAGAGGTTTCCACCATCATTCATAAAGTGTTTTTAATATATAGATTACACAGTATGTATAAGGGAGTTTCTAATAGAATACAAGTGTGTATGCACGTTGATTATAATTTTGAGGGTTTCTACCATTATTCCTAATTTTTTAATCTTTATGAAATAATACATAGTTAGATGGTTGGCTATGCTGCAGTTTTTTTATGTATGTATGCATGCGGCACACAACCTGTTTCCTACTGCTCATGCGTGAGTGGCACTGCACATTCTGAATGGTCCCACTGTCTTCTGGGAGACACACAAGTCTCAGAAGGCAGTGGGACCATTCAGAATGGGAGGACGAGGCACTGGATATCACGCAGATCGCTGCACGATTGTGGCAATTTTACCCGTGGTATAAGTGGGAGCGCAGTCTTCTCTTCTCTACATCCATTCAAATTTAAATCCACTGAATTTATAAGCTTTTCTGAGAGTTCAGAAAGAAAAGGGGGGCAGAGAGCTGCAGTTTTATATTTTGCAGATCTCAGCGGGGAGAGGTCTGAGAGCTGATTGAAGGGAAGAGACACCCCTCCCCCCTCCACATAGCTCACAGGAACTGAGCCGAGGCTGTCAATCTGCTGGAGGTCCCTCCCCTGTCACAGACAGAAATGATACTTAGTGTTTTTAATAGTACTTTTAATGAGACAAGTACACACTATAGAGGGATATGCTTTGTTCATATTTCATGTCTGAGGTTTACAGCCACTTTAAGATGTTTCTCCAAGGTGTATCTCAGATCAGGCCCCTTTTCAACAGCCTGTGCTTCCTTGTGACCTCAACTTGGGTCTCCCTGTCCTGCAGAAACCACTGTTTGAACTTATCAGGGATATCCCCTTAGATGACCTATCACACAAATTGGCTTTCTTGGTTGCTATCATGTCTGTCAGACGTGTTTCTGAACTAGCGTCTCTTGTGATAAGCCATTCCTCATTCTTCATAAAAACAATGTTGTCTTACACCCTAGACCAAGGATATGCAATTAGCGGACCTCCAGCTGTTGCAGAACTACCAGTCCCATGAGGCATAGCAAGACTCTGACAACTACAAGCATGACACCCAGAGGCAGAGCATGATGGGAATTGTAGTTTTGCAACAGCTGGAGGTCCGCTAATTGCATATCCCTGTCCTAGACCATCCTTTCTTCCTAAGGTGAAATCAGTCTTCCACCTCATTGAAGACAGTGCTTACTGCTTTGTGCCCTGCTTTAAGGCACCCTAAGGAAATTACCCTTCATTGTCTATATGTGGTCAGAGCCATTCGTGTCTACAACAGAGTAACAGCTTCTTTCAGAAAGAGAGAGACTCTATTTTCTCTGGACCTTGCAAGGGACATTCTTCTTCAAAGTTCACCATCACTAAATGGATGAGAACTCATCACCAGAGCTTACATTCTAAAGGAGAAGACTGAGCATTCCTGTGCCAAGCATCTGTAGCCTAGTTTTGTATGCCCACCACTTGGTTCTCTGTACCTTTTTAAATGTTCTACAAGGTGGATGTACAATCTTCTGTAACCTTCGGCAACAAGGTTCTCACAGCAGCATTCTAAGGTTGGATCTGTTGAGTCTTCTTGAGCCTGTTGACACAGTTTGGATAGATGCTGCCCACCTTTTTTACCCTTTTCATTTATTGCTTGGGGATCTCCTAGGATCTATAAATACACACCATTTGTCATGGAATTTTGACTTATATGTAAATTTCAAATCTTGTAGTATGGTACAGAATACAGGACACCCTAGCTTTTATTCTTGGTTTACTCTGCATTGCCTAAAACAAAACTGAGGATTCATGGAGTGGGGTAGGGGTATTGAAGGGTGTGGGGGGGTTGTTGTCCAGGGGTGTACCCTCAAATGCTTTGTCAGTGTCCAGTCACCTGAAGGTATGAGCCTATAGCTCAGGGTCTATGAACACACTGTGTGCTGTATTGTGCTCTAAGATATTGATTTTACAGCCCACTGTTGGCTGAAAATGGGCAACAGGAGTGCAAAATGAATTGCACTCCTGTGATCCATAGGAGAAGTATAACACAAATAGCTTGGGCTAAATTTCTCCCTTTAAGAGTCAAATGAGCTAAAAGTGGCTTGATTCACAGAAATAAATGAAATTAAATGAAAGTCATTCAATACTATTTGTCTATTTATCATTCAAGGGAGTCCATACAGAAAAATTCTGAGTTCAGAAAACAATGCAATGGATTTTTCATTGACATCGTATGCAACCTGTGCTTCAAGGACAACAGCCCACCCGATGATGAAGTCATAGAACATCTACTATCCTTCCTTTTCGACAACACTGGTAAGCAGCATTTTTCATTAGGTCCACTAGGACTTCTTTATTTACTGGGGACATATACTGCTTTCACAGATATATTCTTTATTATGGTCAGAACTTAAAAGATAAATCTACATTTTCTTTTTCGTCCATTGAGGCACACAGAATTCTGAAACCATCTAGTTATACTGCCTCCTACAGGAGGAGGGGACTCTGGCAAACAAAAAACTTTAGGCCTGCCCAGAATAATCCACCTCTACCCAGCATGCCACGTTTTTTTAGAGGTACACGGAATGGAAGTTTTGGTGCCGAAACCGAAAATTCACGATGTGCTTGGCCAAAAACGGAAAATGACAATTTAAAAAAAAATTATATTTTTATGTATAATTGTATTATATTCGACTTTTTAATTAATATAATCAATTTAAATTAATATGAATTTATTGTTGGCCATTATGGGCACCTTTAGCTCAAGAAAAGCTCAAGAAAAATGTATCCTTTAAAATTTTACGTATGTCTGCACACTGGTTCGTTGGGCTTCCATTGTGGTGTAAAAAAACCTGCTTTCCACTTTTTTGGTCAGTTCAAAATAACACACAAAAACCGTACCTAACAGTTTAAATTCATTGAAAGTGCAGCAAGAACGCATCATTAACTCACTCGTGTTACGTTTATTATGCTGTTTTTGAGTCACATGACCTATGAAAAACACACCATAAGCACAGAAAATCGTGGTAAAGTCTGTGAAAAATCGCAGCAAATTCCTGGTAAAATCGATGTGAATTCATGGCAAAATCCTGTGCATTTTCCGTGCCATTATCTGCACCTTTTTCTCTTAAATGTTTTGGCGGCAGAAATTACGGTGCATCTCTAGTTATTTTCTAATGTCCTAAGAGGATGGGTGCCTTTTTTTTTTTTTAGCTATGCTGATAAGTTTTTTCTTCAGTTTCATTTTTTCTCTTTGGATTCTTCTGTCGACTTCAATCAAGGTTCCTTTCCTTCGTCTGAGTTTGGAGTGTCATACCCAGACTTAGCTGGACATGTGGGGCTTGTGTGCCTTCAGGCACTGGACTCTACTGTGGTGCTTTCTGGACCTTTCTGTACTTGTAAAAAGTTAGCCTTCCAAGTCCAGAGCCCATGGCATTGCCTAAGCATTTGACACTGTCTCAGAAGACTTGCTCTGTTGAGTAAGGCCATTAAGGTTGAAGCACAAGGAACACCTCTTACTATTTGCACTGTAACAAGCCTCTTTCCTAAGGGTCTTACACTTGCAAGATCTGGCTGGATCTATCTTTATCAAGTTTCAGCATTGCAGACAGTCACCTGTGGGCAAGGCTAATCAACTTATTGCAAACCTACGAAGGTCCACAGCCTGTGTGCCTTTCAGTCCCCTTGTCAATAAACAGAGAGTTTAGCCCTCCCCCTCCCTCACCTCCACAAGCATTTGGGCATTAGGAGACCATCCTCACAGGCTTATCTTTCTATCTCTATTTTTTTTTTTTTGGTTTGCCCCCTTCTCTGCTGTTGCAGGCCCATTTCCTGAGCAGTCCAACATTCTTGTCTTTATGGACCAAGTGGTCCCTGGTGTAATCGTTTAGTCTCTTTTCAAGCAGCTGTGATTGAGTCTCATCTTCATATCAGGGGAGCCTTGTTGAAAACCCAATATCCCTGGGGCTACTGTCTGGCATTCCAGAACAAATGGTTACTTCTACGTTGTGGGATCCCATCTGGGCAGGTCTCCCAATTTTACATCTATCGGACACCATCTAGATTCTGCTGTACCTTCACCACTAAAGAGCAGTGGGATATCTTCCTTTGACAGGGAATGTGGTCTTGTGCCTGTGCCAGATGATACTGTAAGTCTTATCCTTGTATGCTGTGGTTCCCTTCAGAATGATTGCTTGTGAACCAACTTCTCTCAACTAGCAGTCTCTGGATGCAGAGACAAGGCTCATAGACATAAGTAGAGTTCAGATCCTGTGTGGTAGGTGGAGGCAAAGCTTGAAGGGAATGTGTCCCGTATCCTCTGTCAGGAGCACTTTATTTTTTGATGGCTGTGTGGGATCAATCCACCCTGGGTCAGGTCTTCCTTATTTGGCTGATCCCACAACCTCTAGAGGAAGGTTATTCAGATGTTTTTCCTTTGCTGCTAGTGCTGCCCTTGTAGCAGTGTTGCAGTCTTAAAGCTTAAGGTTTGGGATAGGCAGGGGGGTTCTTCAGCAGGATACCCCTGAAGTGTCCCTCCAGCACCTCTTTTGTGCCAGAGAGGCTGTTGAGCTGCATCTTCAGCTTTATCTGGTGGCTCCTATCTCACCAGTCTGAGGCTAAGTTCTAACTTCCTTTTATTGCCTACTTTCGTAGGGGTGCCTCCCACATACCTTACTTTTACATGATTCTTAGTTCTCTGGTGGACTCAGGAAGTTTCTTTACATCCTTGTTGGATGTGTGTTGACTGAATTTAGAGTTTTCATTGATATGTTTTGCCTAGAGACTGGTTGTCTATGCAGACAATCTCTTTAGACATGTAGCTTCCATCCCTTAAACCTACAAGTGCATTCACACCTGCAAATGCACCCAACTTTGATCACATGCAAGAAGCCCAGCGGGGGGCCCCCTCAATTAGCTATGGGAGGCAGCCCCATAGAAAGGAATTGAAGTCTGCTGGCTTTCACAACTATTCACAGCCGCTTGCATGTAATCGCTCATGCAGTGATCACATGCGAGTGATCGGCCCTGTACAGACTGCCTACGTCCAGGGCTGATCACTCGTATTTGATCCTTGCATGAGCGATAACATGCAAGTGGCTGTGATTATATGCAGGAGCTGGCAGCCTCCCATTGCTTTCAATAGGGCTGCCTCCCACAGTGAATTGTGGGAACCCCTGCTGGGGTTCTCTCATCTAAAGGGAGTGCGGGTGCATTTGCAGGTGGGAATACACCAAATGGTTCAAGGGTGTTAGGCTCGATGCACATCTATGCTTGTTGCTTTTAAGCGCTTTTGCTGTGTTTTTGCTTAGCTTGCCGCGTTTTTGGACATGCGTTTTTACCACGATTTGTGTTTTTTTGCGCTAAGGAGGGGGCCGGGAATCCGGCTGCCACGTCATTAACAACCGATGAGTTATCAGTTGTCAGCGGGCTTCCCGCTGAATCTAAAAAATAAAATAAAATTGCCAGCTAAAAAAAAAACAAATCGAGAGAAAAAACAGCATGGAGTCCCCCCCACCCAAAATCCATACCAGGCCATTATCCGAGCATGCAGCCTGGCAGGTCAGGAAAGGGAGGGGACGAGCAAGCGCTCCCCACCAAACCATACCAGGCTGCATGCCCTCAACATGGGGGCTTTGGGGCAGGGGGCTCTGCGCCCACCCCCCCCCCCCACCCCAATGCACCTTGCCCGCATGTTGATGGGGACAAGGGCCTCTTCCCGACAACCCTTGCCCGGTTGTTGTCGGAGTCTGCGGGCAGGGTGCTTATGAGAATCTGGAAGCCCCCTTTAACAAGGGGTCCCCCAGATTACAGCACGCCCCCATGTGAATGAGTATGGGGTACATTGTACCACTACCCATTCACAAAAAAAAAGTAGTGTATCCTCTTCTTCTTCTCTGCTCCTTCCTCCGGTCTTCCTCCATCTTCTCCCGCATCTTCATTCTCCGGTCTTCTCCTTCTCCCCCTGCTTCTTCTTCCACTCTTCTTTTGTCTTCTTTGTCCGGTGTTCTTTTTCTGCCTCCGCTCCAGCCGACGACCCTCCTCCGATTCTGTGTTTTGCTGATTTGTTGGCGTCAATGTCCTGCATTTCTTAAATAACTATGGGGGCGTGGCAATTGAATTACATCATCCAGAGTCCATGCCCCTTTTGCCGTCACAGACCCATCATGCCCCAGGCGGTGACGTCACATGGGGCGTGGCATCCAGATGATCTAAGGCGATTGCCATGCCCCATCGTTATTTAAGACATACAGGACATCGGTACCGATAGATCAGCAGGAATCAGCATAGGAGGAGGGTCGTCTCCAGGAGCAGCAGAGGATGAAGAACACCGGACAAAGAAGACAGAAGAAGAGCAGAAGAAGAACCAGGGGGATGACGATGTGGGAGAAGATGGAGGAAGACCAGAGGAAGAAGCGTAGAAGAAGAAGAGTTTTCATAAAAGACTCGTCAAACACTGTCTACTGTATTTTTTAACACTACACTATATATACAATGTACCCCATACTTATTCACATGGGGCGGGGTCGGGATCTGGGGCCCCTTTTTAAAGGGGGCTTCCAAATTCCGATAAGCCCGTCGCCCTCAGACCCCGACAACCACCTGGCAAGGGTTTGTCGGGAAGAGGCCCTTGTCACCATCAACATGGGGGCAAGGTGCTTTGGGGTGGGGGGCGCAGAGCCCCCCTGCCCCAAAACACCCATGCCCCCATGTTGAGGGCATGCGGCCTTGTATGGTTCAGGGGGGGTGCTCGCTCCTCTCCTCCCTTTCCTGACCTGTCGGGCTGTATGCTCGGATAATGGCCCGGTATGGATTTTAGGGGGATTGTATTGTTTTTGTCAACCAATGTCCCGCAATTGATAAGAATCAAATCAGGATTTTTGTATTTACAATAAAATTCTTAGCTAAGAATCCAGTGAGAGACACAAAAAAATGTTTATATAACAAGTAAGAAAGCATATGGAAAATAGTTTAAAATTTGTAAACCTAATGTAAAATAAAACGTATCCAAAGCCAATAAAGTGTTGTTAGTGTGATCTGTTTCTGCTCTTTCCAGATATAGAGTCTGTAAATTACACACGGTCTCTTTCCCCCTTTGAGGATGCTGTAGACAAAACTCCAGTGATACGCTCGGTCATATTAAAACTGCTGCTGAAGTACAGGTATAAAGGAACCAAAAATAGGCATTTTACTATTTTGTTGCGCTCTTTTTGTATATGCAGTGACTACGTTATGTTTATTTTGACTCTGCTTATTTTAGCTTTAACCATATAATGAAGCATGCTCAAGAATATTTAGACAGAGTGAAAAGGAGCAATCTTCTAAAACTCGAAGACACAAAAGAAGTTTATCTGCTATTCATTAACTGTCTGGAGGTAAGACTGTTTCGGAATATGTCGGGGATCCCTGACTTTTTCATGATACTTATTTAAGATATAACAAGTGGCAGTACTGGCTACCATGTTAAATTAAGTTGGTCCATTTTAAATAGTACTTATACACTTGTGAAGATGTTAGCTTGCCTCCTTATCTTTTTTCATTAATTCTCCCTCAATTTTAACACAGTGTTGCTCACCCCCCTACTGATTCTGCCCCTCTCTTACTGAACTCACAAATGTATATGTGGTTTGTATTTTTGCAGTTGTGAAATACAATGTAAAAAATAAAATTCATTAAAATCCTATTTGATCCAAATATAACGGCCAGTAAGTTATCCAGTGTTCGTATCTTTGTGTATATATGTACAGTATACTGTATATATGGGCTGTGTACACTTGAACACTGATTAGGCACACATTTACCCTTTTATCACTGTGAGTGTCGGACTGTATGCCACAATATCACAGTCCTGCTATAAGTAGCTGATCGCTGCTATTAATAGTGTAAAAAAATAAACAAATTTAATCCCAGTTTATATCCCATAATTTGGAGACGATATAACTTTTCCGCAAACCAATGAGTATACACTTATTGGGAATTTTTACCAAAAATATGTAGCAGAATACATATTGACCTAAATTTTTGAGGAAATTAGATTTTTTTTTTATTTGTTATTGGATATGTTTTATAGCAGAATGTAAAAAAATATTTATATATATATTTTTTTTTTTTTTAAATTGGCAGTCTTTTTTTGTTTATAAACATAAAAAACCCAGTGGGAATCAAATACCAGCAAAAGAAAGCTCAAATTGTTTGAAAAAAAAAAAAGGACATAAATTTATTTTATGTACAGGGTTGCATGACCGTGCAATTGTCGGTTAAATTGATGCAGTGCTGTGTAACAAAAAATGGCCTGGTCATGAAGGGGAGTAAATCTTCCGGAGGTCAAGTAGATATATATTATCTTAATTTATTATTATTTTGTCTTCATTGCAGGATTCACTATATGAAAGGAAACAAAAATTTCAATATGATAATGAAAAACTTGAATACTTGGAAGCGGAAGCATCATTCTTGCAAAACTACTTAACAAGCAGCAAGCGGCAAAGAAAGGAGGAGACATCTGTACAACTCCTTCAGGATGTGGCCCGGGTGAGGCTGGCACTTGATGTGGCAGCAGAAATGATGTCAGTCAAACCCAAAGGTATGTGGGAAAAGCTTATATGTGTTTTTTATGACATTCCGAATTTTAGAACTTGTAGTGGTGGGACATCTCATCATGCTAATTTGCCAGTGCTGACAATTGCAAAACTGTATCGGTCATTTACATTTCCTTGAGGGAATACCTTTTGGCACTAATGCATCATGCAGTGGATAAGGTACAGTGGTGTGAAAAAGTGTTTGCCCCCTTCCTCATTTCCTGTTCCTTTGCATGTTTGTCACACTTAAGTGTTTCGGAACATCAAACCAATTTAAACAATAGTCAAGGACAACACAAGTAAACACAAAATGCAATTTGTAAATGAAGGTGTTTATTATTAAAGGTGAAAAAAAATCCAAACCATCATGGCCCTGTGTGAAAAAGTGATTGCCCCCCTTGTTAAAACATACTATAACTGCGGTTGTCCACACCTGAGTTCAATTTCTCTAGCCACACCCAGGCCTGATTATTGCCACACCTGTTCACAATCAAGGCATCACTTAAATAGGAGCTGCTTGACACAGTAAGGTCCACCAGAAGATCCTTAAAAGCTACACATCATGCCGAGACCCAAAGAAATTCAGGAACAATTGAGAAAGAAAGTAATTGAGATCTATCAGTCTGGAAAGGGTTATAAAGCCATTTCCAAAGCTTTGGGAATCCAGCGAACCACAGTGAGAGCCATTATCCACAAATGGCGAAGACATGGAACAGTGGTGAACCTTCCCAGGAGTGGCCGGCCGCCCAAAATTACCCCAAGAGCGCAGCGACGACTCATCCAAGAGGTCACAAAAGACCCCACAACAACGTCCAAGGAACTGCAGGCCTCACTTGCCTCAGTTAAGGTCAGCGTTCATGCCTCCACCATCAGGAAAAGACTGGGCAAAAATGGCCTGCATGGCAGAGTTCCAAGGAGAAAACCACTGCTGAGCAAAAAGAACATCAAAGCTCGTCTCAATTTCTCCACAACACATCTTGATGATCCCCAAGACTTTTGGGACAACATTCTGTGGACCGATGAGACAAAAGTGGAACTCTTTGGAAGGTGTGTGTCCAAGTATATCTGGCGTAGAAGGAACACTGCATTTCATAAAAAGAACATTATACCAACAGTAAAATATGGTGGTGGTAGTGTGATGGTCTGGGGCTGTTTTGCTGCTTCAGGACCTGGAAGACTTGCCGTGTTAAAAGGAACTATGAATTCTGCTGTCTACCAAGAGATCCTGAAGGAGAATGTCCGACCATCTGTTCGTGTACTCAAGCTGAAACGAACTTGGGTTCTGCAGCAGGACAATGATCCTAAACACACCAGCAAGTCCACCACCGAATGGCTGAAGAAAAACAAAATGAAGACTTTGGAGTGGCCTAGCCAAAGTCCTGACCTGAATCCTATTGAGATGTTGTGGTATGACCTTAAAAAGGCAGTTCATGCTCGAAAACCCTCTAATGTAACTGAATTAGGACAATTCTGCAAAGATGAGTGGGCCAAAATTCCTCCAGGACGCTGTAAAAGCCTCATTGCACGTTATCGCAAACGCTTGGTTGCAGTTGTTGCTGCTAAGGGTGGCCCAACCAGTTATTAGGTTTAGGGGGCAATCACTTTTTCACACAGGGCCATGATGGTTTGGATTTTTTTTCACCTTTAATAATAAACACCTTCATTTACAAATTGCATTTTGTGTTTACTTGTGTTGTCCTTGACTATTGTTTAAATTGGTTTGATGTTCCGAAACACTTAAGTGTGACAAACATGCAAAGGAACAGGAAATGAGGAAGGGGGCAAACACTTTTTCACACCACTGTAGGTATGCTGCTGCAAGGGTTTTATTTGGTGTTAGGCCCCTTTCACACTGGGATGCTTTGCAGGTACTACAACGCTAAAAATAGCGCCTGCAAAGTGCCCTGAAACAGCCGCTGCTGTGTTTCCAGTGTGAAAGCCCGAGGGCTTTCACACTGGAGCGGAGCGCTTGCTGGACGTTAAAAAATAAACTCTTGCAAGCAGCATCTGGAGTGGAGTATACACCGCTCCTGCCCTTTGAAATCAATGGGGCAGTGCGGCTATACTGCCGGCAAAGCGCCACTGCAGTGACACTTAGCAGGCGGTTTTAACCCACTTTCGGCCACTAGCGGGGGTTAAAATTGCCTCGCTAGCGGCCAAATAGTGGCGCTAAAATGATAGTAAATCGTCGCTAAAAATAGCATGTTACCGCCGACGCTGCTCTCGCTCCAGTGTGAAAGGGGCCTTAGTGATGGGTAAAGCCCAACTCCAGGCAGCTAAAAAAGAAATCCCTTGCAGTGGGGCTGTGCCCACAAAGCAAGAGTTCATTGCTCATTTAGGTCTGGGGCAGGGGTAGGCGTTTCATTTTCCAGGGGGCCACATGAGAAACTGGGACTGTTGTGGAAGGCTGAACCAAAGTTTAGTGTAAAGTAGAAAATATTTTGGTTAAACCAGCAGCCTTAGGTGAACACCACTGGGCTGGGAAGGTCTATTAGTATGTAAACATATGGAAAATAAATACCTGGCTTTAGGAACAATCGGTGCAACTGCTCATAAAAATTAGGTGCACACCAGTGGCGGCTGGTTAAGTTTTAAGATGGGGGGGGGGGTGCCAGACCCCGCCCACCCATCTGACCCCTCCCACTTCTCATAAGCCCCACCCCTTATAGAATCCACCCACTCCGTCCCCTGTAGTACATCATATACCAGGTGGTACATTATACGCAGGGCTCTGTACATCATATACCAGACTATACATTATACACCGGGCTCTGTACATCATATACCAGACTATACATTATACACCGGGCTCTGTACATCATATACCACGCTGTACATTATACATAGGACTCTGCACATCATATACCAGGCTCTACATTATACACAGGACTATAATGACACATCAATCTGTGTCACAGCCCAGCCACACTCCTCTTCACCAGAGAAGAAAAAAAAAAGGAAACACAAAAAAGGTGCTCAGGAAACAGCAATAGGCAGAGATCACCGCAGACAATGACGTACAAGAACGCCTAAAAAAAAACAAATACAGTCATCACATTTAGGAACTGGAATAATGCAATATCTTACATGTTTGCCTTTGGGTTCAATATCACTTGAATCTATAACTCAGAGCAGATCTAGAAAGGGAAGGTCTGGACAGCCGCACTCCAATAAAAACACCTTTATTGTGCAAAATAACAAAAATACAAACCACAGCAGGGTACAGGATAAAAACTGACACGTTTCACACTCTCAACAGTGCTTAGTCATTGCTATGACTAAGCACTATCAAGAGTGTGAAACGCATCAGTTTTTATCCTGTACCCTGCTGTGGTTTGTACTTTTGTTATTTTTCAGCCACTAGCCGGGCGCTTTTAACCCCCGCTAGCGGTCGATAAAGGGTTCAAAGCGCTGCTGCCGAAAAACACTTTGCAGGTGCTTCGGCAGCACTGGCCATTGATTTCAATGGCAGGGGCGGTTTCACAACTTTTTCTAGCGTCCTGCAAGCACACCGCTCCAGTGTGAAAGCACTCAGGCTTTCACACTGCAGTGACAGGAGAGGCGCTTTACAGGTGCATTGCAGGTGCTATTTTTATCGCTAAAACGCCTGTAAAGCGCCTCAGTGTGAAAGTGGCCTTACACCTGTGATCTACTGGTTGCGGGTGCAATGCTTTCCAGGGTCCTGCAAGGGAATATAATACATTCATTATTTTTTTTTTTTTTTGTGTGTCCATTTATTATTTTTTCCTTTAAAGGTTAACCTAGCCTTTAACCAGGAAAGCGGCTTGCACAATACCTTGATAAAAGGTAAATGCAAAACGGTGTGTTCAGAGTGTCGTGCTACCTTTTTAAGATGAATTTACTAGTGATATGAAAACTCATAATATGCGATCCCAAATAAGTCAAAACAAAATGATATTGTGCGTGATCAAAGCAAATGTGTTAACTAACTAGACTGTTCCTTTTTAAGAGAAAATGCAGCTATCATTACCCCAGGGATGTTAAGAGAAGCTCTTGGGTTTGATCGACAAGGCAAATAAAAGTTGGGATAATGGGGCAGACCTTCTTAGTTGCTTGCCGGATTGTGAACAATGAAGATTTAAAGCTGGGGAATTTCAGAAAGTGGAGACCCAGGAGCAAAATTTTAGGCCAAAAGCCCAATTTTTAAAGGTGTCAACGAGATCAGGACAGGGCAGTCAAAGGACATTTGAATATCTAATGCCAGTAGCATAAGGGTAATGTTTTTGCTTTAGACATTTTCAGAAAAAAATGTTTCCAAATTTTGTCCCTAGATTGCCTGGTTGTCATGAAACACACTTGATCCAAATGAATAGTTCCCCACATACCTTAATTTAATCTGGTTCCCAAAATAAAATAAAAATAAAAAATGAAATGGACCTAGTTAGAGCAACTGGAGCCATCAGAATTGGATTTAAGCATCATTGCAATCACTGGTTGCAAAGATTTTTGATTGTGGAAGTTATTCAAAGCACCATGCTGTCAGGGAGCCAATATGTCCAGAAAGCAGTTTTAAAAAATAGCTGTAATGCCATCAGGGAGAGGCCATTTGTATAATTTTAATGACTTCCCCTCGGAAGTTCCAAAAGATGTTGAAATAACTGGACAACTTCAGAGGAACTGATAGTGTAAGTATGTTTCCTGATATGTATACAAAGCAGTTTTTGCATCAGGTCAGATTTCTACAGTTGAGATGTCTGCTTGTTGACTTTAAGATAGAAGAGATGTTTTGTATGCCTTATTGACTATTTGGTTTTGTCTACAAGTAGCCGAATTGAGCTGCACCCGGCATTTTCAAGGAAGATTTTGTATAGCCTGTAAGGGTTGTTTTGTAATCCTTGTGCCAATTCTTATGCTGTGCCACAGCATATTCTATTTTATTACACAACATGACCCAGAAACAAGGATTGTAGTTGTATTGTTTAATACATTTAATATTTATCTTCTGTATCATACATAGTTTTCCGGAAAACAAAAAAATGCATAAGGCCACATTCATACCTGACCATTCCGGGAACATGGGTCAAAATGCACAATGCGCTTGCAGTGCCATTAACTTTTAATGCCACCCTAAACACTGATAGCAATCCCATGACAAAACGCACAAAAAAATCGGCAAAACAAATGCATGGGCTACTTTGGCATGTTTGTCACGTGTAACACCACCCATTTAAGTAAATGGGCTGCTAAATGATGATGTGTGACAAACATTCTAAAGAACAAAGTAAAAGCAATGTGTCACTCAGGTGTGAGTTCAGCCTCAAAGCGATCAGAGTGTGAAGCTTGAAGTTATTAGGAACCAACAGCGGGCCAGCCTTGGCCACCGGCCCTAAAGGTTATACATGGGATGTTATGGTGAGAATTTTATCACTGAGTCCTGATTTGAATAACTCAAATATTGCCCTTCTATTTTGTCATATTGCTGTGATTTTGATGGTACAACTGGGTCACATTAAAGTGGTTCTAAGGGCTTAAAGTGGAATTCCAGTAAAAATTTTAAATTTGCCCGTGATTACTATGTTAAATATCTTTCATTTTGATAGTATTCATTTTTAGACTTGCAGACTGTCTAGCTTAGACGAATCTGAGCTAGACAATCGTCAGTCTTTTTTTCTTTACCAACAACAGTTTGCCTGCTCAGCCAAATTGAACAGCACTTCCTGAAATTGTTGTGGTGTCTGTGCGGGAAATCCAGCGGTTTGAGTAATCCCGCCCCTGTCCTTCCCAGCCATCGGCAGAATGTGCAGTTTAGCAGGGAAGCTGGTGGTGAGAGGTGATCCACTGCAAAGCTAGCACAGTGGCTCACCACTAGCTTTCCTGATAAACTCTGCTATTCCAGCCGCTTACCTGCTGAACTCTGCATCCATTAAACTTCTACGCTTAGATGGCTGCACTTTTTTGGTTTGTTTTTATTGTTTGTGCATTAGGTGGCTCAAGACCTTTTTATGTGGGGCTGCAACCAGTATTTTTTTTATCCTTTTATGTAAAGCACACTGCACCTGTATACAGCAACACACACTACAAAGTGGAATTTATGGGATTTTGTTGAACACTTTGTTACACTCGCATTACTATTTGGAATCATGTGGAGTTTTCTGCTTGTTGTGCATTACAATTACACTACAGGGCAGAATCATGTGGAGTTTTCTGCTTGTTGTGAATTATACTCACACTACAGGGCAGAATCATGTGGTGCTTGTGGTGCATTACACTCACTGTAATTTGGAATCATGTGGAGTTTTCTGATTGCTGTGCGTTAAACTCACACTACAAAGTGGAATCGTGCAGTTTTCTGCTTGCTGTGCATTACACTCGCACTACAAAGTTGAATCATGTGGAGTTTTTTGCTTGTTGTGCATTACACTCACATTACTAGGCAGAATTATGTGGATTTTTCTACTTGCTGTACTTTACACTACACTACACTACACTACACTACAAGGGGGAATCATGTGGAGTTAAGGTATAGTGTTCACTGTAGATTGCGCTGAGCTTAGCTGAAACCACAGAGCACTTCCAGCTACACTGACAGTTCCCCCTGTGTCCAGCTCCCTTCTTCTGTGGTAGTTTTAATTCAAAGCCCTGTACAGCTATACTGTATATGTGCACCAGACCTCCCAGCCCTCCTGTGTGAATGTTTTTTGTTTTTTTTCTCATGAATGAAGATGCACAAGCTTTCACTGGCCAGGGGACCTATGACCAGCTCCTCCCAACCTGGCTACACAGGAACAGGGTCACTTCTAAAAGTATTGTCACTAGCCTTCAGTAACCACGTCCTCTGGCTGCTCTTAGACTAGGATACTGCAAAAAAAAGTATAAAAACTGAGATTCTTTAATTTTGAGACAGAAGGCTGAACTTGGCTTGCATAGTGATTGCAGGGGAGAATTTAAATATTAGGCTTTCCTTCCACTTGAAGGTCTTTTTTCCTAATGCATTCTGTGCATTAGGAAAAAAAACTTCAAGTATAAGCCCCTCCCAGATACTTATTTGGCTTCTCTTTCAATCTAGAGCTGTGCCTGAGAGTAGCATCGCTGCTCTCTCTCTTCTCACAGGCACAGAGGCAATAGCAGGATTTATTTACTCCTAATGCTGTCAATCAAATCTTGTGAGTAGGGAGCGGGGGCAGTGCCAAGCCGCGCTGTGTGTGTGTCTATGGACACACACAGCCCTGCTCGGTAAGGAGCCCACATGTTTGCCTCCATAGCAAGCGCTTGCTATGGGAGTCGACACAGAAGAGCAGGAGCGGAGAGCTCCGGCGGGGGATCCCAGAAAAGAAGGTTTGGGGCAACTCTGTGCAATAGATCATTTGTGAATATAACATGTTTGTTATTTAATAAAAAATAGCTTTTTTATTAACACTTTAATAATCCTGACAATTTAGTTGTCTGGCTTTGTATCTTTGTTACTGAGGTAATTTATTATATAACATTGGACTTGTATTTCAGAAGTCATAAATGAACCGTACCTGAGGCGTGTGATGGATTTATGTTCCCAGTCTAACAATGATTGGTACCGAGTTTATCTGATACGCAAACTGGCTAACCTATACGGCATAGACACAGTCCAAAGATATTTTAAAGATCCTGCATTCAGATGGCTGTTCCCTCCACAAATGCTGCAAAATAAGGTAACGCTTTAAAAATTGCCTAGACCAACAACAAAAATGTTTTTATACAGGGCTGCTGTTAGAAATTGCAGGGCTCTGTACGTGCTGCTTGACAAACCCCCCCACCCCCTCCAGAAAAAATGTAATTAATATTTTCGCTGAAAATACACAAAAATTAGTGGACATAAACACAATATAACTAAATTCTTCCTAAATCTAAACAACAAAACTGCATTGAGTTAATAAAGCTCCATTTTTGAATGAGGTCTTGGGGCTCACACTTGGGTGTTGTGTCCTGTACAGGGAATTGGCGGTTTATGTGACTGTGCAGGCAGCCTATGTTATGCTATGGGGATGCAGCAGCTACAGACTGTGTGCTCTTTACACCTGTCAAATTAGGATCTGTGGCTGTGGTTCAGCCTTTGAGTTCCCATAGAGAAACAGATGGCTTCACCCGCATGAACAAACCCCATACAATATGGCCGGCTGTGCCACCTAATCAGCAGCCCTGATGTTATATGTGACAGTTTACCAGTCCTTGGGCTACTTTCACACTGCGGCGCTTTACAGGCGCTACAGTGCTAAAATTATCGCCTATAAAGAGCCTCTCCTGTCTCTCCAGTGTGAAAGCCCAAGTGCTTTCACACACTGGAGTGGTGCGCTTGCAGGACAGTAAAAAAAGTCCTGCAAGAGCATCTTTGCAGCGCTGTAGGAACCCCTGCCCACTCGTAAAGCACCCAAAAAAGGGATAAAACCACTGGCTGCAGCAGACGCTTTGCCAGTGGTTTTATCCCTTTTTCGGCCTCTAGCAGGGGTTAAAAGCTCCCCACTAGCAGCCGAATAACGCCACTAAAATGACGGTAAAACTTTATCGCCAACAAACAGTGTGAAATAGCCTTACATTTCTTTTTTTTTTTTTTTTTGTGTGTGTGTGTATGTAAAAAACATTTTCAGTTTTTATTGAAAATATGTGTCTTCGTTGCTTCTATTGAGCTTAAGAGAAAGAAAAAAAATCCTTCACTTTATGAAAGCTTCTAGTCCTATCAATCCTCCATATAATGGAGATAAACAAAGGCAGACAATTTTGCTGTTCAGCATGACAACTGTGGTTCCCTCCATAGATAAAATGGAAAAGAAAGTGTAGTTATGAAGAAACACAAAGGGTTTTCTTTGCAGAATT
Source organism: Lithobates pipiens (assembly GCF_037356315.1). NCBI lineage: Eukaryota > Metazoa > Chordata > Amphibia > Anura > Ranidae > Lithobates > Lithobates pipiens. The sequence goes on from NW_027507903.1 coordinate 434,308,258, forward strand.
ATCAGGTAAAAAAAATAGACGAGGAAAAAATGAAAACAAATGGCACCACATCTAAGTGCTAAGCTTGCAGTGTGTTTTTTTTTTTTCGCATACAGTTGATTTGCTTTAAGCTATCATTTAAAATGTTTATTTAAAGTGGTGTTACACCCCAAAAAAAAATGCATGAATGTGCATAAAAAAAAAAGAAAAACATTTTTTTACTCGCTGGCTGTGTATACACCACTCCCAAAACATCCTGCCTATTGAAATGAATGGGCAGCACTGCCGAAGCACCTGCACAGCACTTTGGCAGCGCCGCAAAACATGCGTTTTTGACCCTTTCTTTGGCCGCTAGCGGGGGGTTAAAAGCACCCCGCTAGCGGCCAAAAAGCACCGCTAACACTGTGTGCTTTCAGTGTGAAAGTAGTTTTAATGTTGGTCAGACATGCAGTCTCATTCTGACTGTCCTCAGAAACCCAGGTGGCTCTTTAACACGATGTTCAGCTGAATCAAGTGCTCATGTTTCTGCATAGTGTATTCTGAGGTATGGAGGAAATCATGGGCAGATACTGCAGATGTCAGCTTGAGTGTAACAAAAACAGGTATGCAAACCCGTGCAATTGTCCTTTATCATAAGACCATTTGGCTAAAAGGCTTATCTGTCTGATTGACATGAGTTATTTTCATATCTGTGCACAAATTTAGGTGTATCTAAACTGAAGAACAAAATGTTAATATATTGCAGCTTACCAGTCCTTGGGTTTTGGTGGCTTTTTCTTTCCTTTTTTTTTTTTTTTTCAGGCTTTATTTTCTTAATTTTGACCTGGTGATGCCTATCCTTTTCAGCCAAGAAGCCTGCATCTTGGCCTTTGTTGGATCTGCAACTGCCATGGTGCTGCACATTTGATCAGTTATGACACCAGCCTTTTGATGGTTTGACAGTTTGGTTGAGAGCACCAGTAAATGTAACAGCTAGCTTTTCAAACATGCCGGTAATGTTGCACCAAATCTAAAAAGCCAGCTGAAAAAACGTTTAACGTTTCTTCTACCACCACTGGTAATACACATGAAGTAAAGGAATTCATCTGTTGCAACACAGAGGGAGCTGTATACACCCTCCAGTGCAGCTGTGGTTTACGATATTGGACAAACAAAGAGACCACTGAAAATACGGATAAAAGAACATATACAAAATATCATTAACCACCTCGCGCCCGCTCTATAGCCGAATGACGGCCGTAGAGCAGGTGCGTTCGTCCGGGTGGTCGTCCCTGGACGTCCTGATGTTTACTTCCGCGATGCGCGCCGCTGCGGGCGCGCATCGCGGAAGTTCTGTGTTCGCCGTGTCCCCCGGGGACAGGCAAACACAGATCGCTGTAAACGGCCAATCACAGTGAGTTAAAAAAAAAAAGTGCCATCCTCCCCCAGCAGTGCCATCCTCCCCCAGCAGTGCCATCCTCCCCCAGCAGTGCCATCCACCCCAGTGCTACCTGCCACCAGTGCTACATGCCCCCAGTGCCACCTGCCCCCAGGGCCATCTGTTGTCAGTGCCATCTGTTGTCAGTGCCATTTGTCCCCAGTGCCATCTGTCATCAGTGCCACGTATCAGTGCCATCTGTCATCAGTGCCATCTGTCATCAGTGCCACGTGTCATCAGTGCCACATAGTGCCATCTGTCATCAGTGCCACGTATTAGTGCCATCTGTCATCAGTGCCACGTATCAGTGCCATTTGTCATCAGTGCCACCTGTCAGTGTCATGTGCCATCTGTTGTCAGTGTCACGTGTCATCAATGCCACTTATCAGTGCCATCTGTCATCAGTGTCACGCGTCATTGGTGCCATGTATTAGTGCCATCTGTCATCAGTGCCACTTATTAGTGCCACGTGTCTACAGTGCCACGTATTAGTGCCACGTATAAGTGCCACGTGTCATCAGTGCCACATATTAGTGCCATCTGTCATCAGTGCCACATATTAGTGCCATCTGTCATCAGTGCCACGTGTCATTGTCCTGGTGCTTCAAAAGTGTAATAAATAGTCAACAAGTTAGATGTGTAATTTATGTTCCTAGAACACATGATGGCGCTACCTGCATTTTGGGCCTCTCTATGTGGCCAGGCTGTGAAAAAGTCCCACACATGTGGTATTGTAATACTCAGGAGGAGTAGCAGAATTTTTTGGGGGGTGTCATTTGTGGTATACAAATGCCACGTGAGAGAAATAACCTATTACAATGACAATTTTGTGGAGAAAAAAAATGAAAAATCTTAATTTTGCTAAGAATTGTGGGAAAAAATGACAACATCAAAAAGCTCACTATGCCTCTTACTAAATACCTTGGAATGTCTACTTTCCAAAAAGGGGTCATTTGGGGGGTATTTGTACTTTCCTGACTTGTTCGGGTCACAAGAAGCGAGATAGGCCACCAGTACATCAGTTGTGATCAATTTTGTGCGATTCGCACCACAGCTTGTAGACTCTGTAACTTTCACAAAGACCAAATAATATCCACTAATTTGGGTTATTTTTACCAAAGATATGTAGCAGTATAAATTGTGGCCAAAATGTATGAAGAAAAATTAATAATTTGCATAATTCTGTCACAGAAACAAAGAAATATGCGGTTTTTTTTTCCAAAATTTTTGGTCTTTTTTCATTTATAGCGCAAAAAATAAAAACCCCAGAGGTGATCAAATATCACCAAAAGAAAGCTCTATTTGTGGGAAAAAAAGGACAAAAAATTCATTTGGCTACAGTGTTGCATGACTGAGTAATTGTCATTCAAAGTGTGAGAGCACCGAAAGCTGAAAATTGGTCTGGGCAGGAAGGGTGTTTAAGTGCCCAGTAAGCAAGTGGTTAAAGGCTTTGATAAGCACATCTCTAAACATTTCGCCACACACCATAAACGAGATCCAAAACATTTGAGATTCGGAGTTATTGAACCATATAAGAGACACTGGAGAGGCGGACACAAGCTTGAGCCAGCTCGAGTCCAAACGGATATTTGTTTTAGATTTGATCTCAATTGTTTTATTAGTGATTTTTAGGAATCTCACTTATTTCGTTTTAATACTATTATACCATTTTTTTCTGTGGGTTTATTCAGGCTAATATAATCCTACTCCTGTTAGCACAATATATACAGTGCCTTGCGAAAGTATTCGGCCCCTTGAACTTTTCAACCTTTTGCCACATTTCAGGCTTCAAACATAAAGATATAAAATTTTAATTTTTTGTGAAGAATCACCAACAAGTGGGATTACAGCTGCAAGTCGCTTGGGGTATGTTTGTGAACAGCAGTTTTCAGCTCTTTCCACATCTTCTCAATTGGATTCAGGTCTGGACTTTGACTTGGCCATTCCAACACCTGGATATGTTTATTTGTGAACCATCCCTTTGTAGATTTTGCTGTATGCTTGGGATCATTGTCTTGTTGGAAGATAAATCTCCGTACCAGTTTCAGGTCTTTTGCAGACTCCAACAGGTTTTCATCCAGAATGGTCCTGTATTTGGCTGCATCCATCTTCCCCTCAATTTTAACCATCTTCCCTGTCCCTGCTGAAGAATAGCAGGCCCAAACCATGATGCTGCCACCACCATGTTTGACAGTGGGGATGGTGTGTTGAGGGTGATGAGCTGTGTTGCTTTTATGCCAAACATATCGTTTTGCATTGTGGGCAAAAAGTTCGATTTTGGTTTCATCTGACCAGAGCACCTTCTTCCACATGTTTGGTGTTTCTCCCAGGTGGCTTGTGGCAAACTTTAGACGAGACTTTTTATGGATATCTTTGAGAAATGTCTTTCTTCTTGCCACTCTTCCATAAAGGCCAGATTTGTGCAGTGTACGACTGATTGTTGTCCTATGGACAGACTCTCCCACCTCAGCTGGAGTTCTCTGCAGTTCATCCAGAGTGATCATGGGCCTCTTGGCTGCATCTCTGATCAGTCTTCTCCTTGTCTGAGCTGAAAGTTTAGGACGGCCAGGTCTTGGTAGATTTGCAGTGGTCTGATACTCCTTCCATTTCAAAATGATCGCTTGCACAGTGCTCCTTGGGATGTTTAAAGCTTGGGAAATCTTTTTGTATCCAAATCCGGCTTTAAACTTCTCCACAACAGTATTACGGACCTGCCTGGTGTGTTCCTTGGTCTTCATGATGCTCTCTGCGCTTTCAACAGAACCCTGAGACTATCACAGAGCAGTTGCATTTATACAGAGACTTGATTACACACAGGGGGATTCTATTTATCACCATCAGTCATTTAGGACAACATTGGATCATTCAGAGATCCTCGCTGAACTTCTGGAGTGAGTTTGCTGCACTGAAAGTAAAGGGGCCGAATAATTTTGCACGCACCACTTTTCAGTTTTTTATTTGCTAAAAAAGTTTCAAATATCCAATAGATTTCGTTCCACTTCACAATTGTGTCCCACTTGTTGGTGATTCTTCAAAAAAAAAAAAATATTTATACCTTTGTTTGAAGCCTGAAATGTGGCAAAAGGTTGAAAAGTTCAAGGGGGCCGAATACTTTTACAAGGCACTGTATGACTGCACAGCTATTTGATTTAATCATTTTATATCTTTTTTGAGAACAATTTTTTATGAACCATTTCATCTGCCTTCTCGTCCAACATCATTTCCGGAGTCCAGTGTTATCTGTAATCTTTTAATTTTATTTTTGCTAAAAACGTCCTCTTCTCTTATCTCGTTTTAAATAATTTTAAATATTTTAAATACCTGTTTTTTTCTATTTCAATATCCACTTATTTAATTTATAGTCTGCCCCAAAAACATAAGCTAAACTTTTTGTGTACATATATTGTGTTTACATACTATTGTAATACTAGGTTACATTTACTTTGACGCCCACATGTGCTATCGCGGTTGGAGCCCACTAGATAATCTTCAAGAAAATGGCCGCTGCTATTCTTGCATTAGCCAGGCTTCGAGAAAATGGCTGACCGCTGTTTTCCAATACACTATTTAAAGATATTTCCTTTGTCCGTCATGTATCTCCGATGAAGTCAAGTGACAGTGGCGATACGCATCAGACACATGACACCGGAAGTGACGGTTCTACTATGCAAGCTCGCTGCTCGTCCCTATACTTTGCACATATTGCTGTTTTTAAATGTGAGCCTCTTCTGTGTTTCTCTGTTTTCATCCTTCTTGATACATTGGGAGCAATCACTCTGCTGTGTATCTGGCCCTGGAAAAAAGCTATAACCCTTTAGGTGCCTTACACCCATGAAGATAAAAAAGGATTTTCTCCCCTTCTGCCCCTGAGTGACCCTATTGGTTTTACTGAATGCTGCTTACCTTGCAGCTGTAAGGTAATAAGTTAGTACACCCACGGGTGTCATTTCACACCGAAGATCCACTAAAAGTCACTGTGTCACCTGATGATGCTACTTAACACCATCCATTTTAACTTGCACCTTGCACTTTATTGTTAAGAAGTTTACACATCCTCTTTACCGAGTGGAAGTTGCACAATTTTATTATTGTTTGCACTTTTGCACATTTTGGACATTTTGAAGCTTCATGTACCATTATGTTGTGATTTTTTACACATATCACCATCACCTTATTTATAATAATGAACTATTTATTCAGTCGCCAGTTGATATATAATTTCTTTTTTATCATGTTTAATTATTTATAACATCTTTGTATTGATTATTTGCATATTATTGATCAAGGTTTTAATTTTAATTTGTTTGCTTAATTTATTGTTCATGTTTTACACTGGTATTTATAGTGTTATACTTTAAATTGGAGCGCAATACCATTACTTGGTGGTTCTACATGCCGGTAATGTAACTATTTTTATGAAACAGGTAAATTGATGGCCTTAGTTTAGTTTTAAGTGAGGCTTTATTTGGAGTTCTGCTGTAATCAGCATGATATGATTTAGAACAGCCCCCTGTACATCAGAGTCCCCATCAGAATCACCCCTACAGCAGGATCTCCATCAGAGTCCCTCCTTACATCAGAGAGGTGGATAAAATCTTACAGCAGGCTGGAGTTTGGCTTGTGGGATGTAGTTTGGAGACCTTCGTTTTAGAACAACAATGCTTACTAAGACCCCTTTCACACTGGGGTGGCGCAGGTGTCAGCTGTTGTAACCCCCGCTAGCGGGCGAAAAAAGAATTAATAGCGCCCGTGTTGCGGTGCTGTCAAATTGCTTCTCATTTCAATGGGGAGGGGGAGGAGAGGTGTCTACAGCGCTCCCGCACTGCCCCAAAGAGGCTATTTGCAGGACTTTTTTTCCCATCCTGCAAGCACACCGCCCCTTGGCTCGAGAGGCATTTTACAGTCACTATTTTTAGCGCTAAAACGCCTGAAAATCACCCCAGTGTGAAAGGGGTCTTGTGGTATTGTATCTATAGAGGTGCAGTGTTTTCACCCTAGGCTGCTCACTCCTGATTTTGACTACAGAACACGTATCCTTTCCCTCTTCCCCTTAATACGGGGGGGGGGGGGGGGGGTAGGTAATGTGGCTCACCAAGGTGAACTAGGAAGAGCTGATAATGCTACTTGAGATTTCAGTGCACCAGAGGTGGTGGTGTTACTACAGGAAGGTATCAGCTGGCAATTTTTATGTATGGTCAACAGGTATATCGGTATTTTACAGTAAAGGATCCAGGAATCCATTCTTAGGCCATGGAATATGCCACTGGCCACGAGTGATTGGACACTGTCAAAAACGTTGTTGGGTCTGTCCCCATATAATCCTGCCTACTCCACGAGGCTCTAGTTTTTGCTAGTGTCCTTAGGTGATGTATGCCTTCTCTTTTTGGAGAAGAATTTCCTATTATCTTTTCACCAGATTAAATTATCTCTTTTCACTGACACTTATATCAAGATATGACTGCTTACTGCCTTAATTGGCAGTTTCCAGATCTTTGACCTTCGAGTACACCTTGGGAACATACTCAGACTCACTAGTCAATGGGCTGTTTGCTTTGAGCACTAGGTCCTGCATTCGTTGTTCAGGTTAGCATGTGGCACAAGAGGTGTAGTTAGCCCTCAGGGTGTAATACAGGTCCAGGGCCATGGCCCATTCCTATGGCACCCAGACTCTGGAGAAACCTAAAGAGGAAGGCCACTGTGACAGGTGAAGCCTGAACCCTAGACAGGATCAGTGTTGTGGACAAGGTAAGGCAGGGTTTCCATGTACCCTTTTATGTACCGGTTCTTGGCTTGCATGTCCTGATGACTCTAGTATTCACTACATACTTATTCTACAAGACATACTGCAGTGCTATACACAAAAGGCTCTAAGGGCACAGGCACAAGGGGGGATTTCCCTAAATGTATTGTCTAACTATTTAGCCTAATAGGTTATGCTATTGTTAAGCCGCGTACACACGGGCGGACTGTATGGCCAACTTAGTCCGTCAGACAATCCGACGGACAGTCCGTCCTACTTTCGAATGAACGGACTTGACCACACACGGATGCTAAACAATCCGTCGAAAGTTTGCGCGATGACGTGTACAGCACGTACGACGGGACTAGAAATAGGAAGTCCAATACACAGCAATGCAACCTTTCGCCGTGTAAATCCTTTCTGAGCATGCGCCATACTTAGTCCGTCAAACTAGCCTACTCACGAGCGGATTGTCCGCTGAAACCAAAGTCTGACGGACAATATTACGGAAATTCCGAAATACTTAGTCCGCCAGACTGCACGCTGAAAAAGTCCGCTGAAGCCCACACATGAGCGGACTGTCCGCTGAAATGTGTTTCGACGGACTAAGTTGGCCAGACAGTCCGCCTGTGTGTACGCGGCTTTACATTTAGCTTTTCAAATTAGAATTTTCTTTTCCACCTCTCAACAGCAAGTTCCTTTCCATCTACTGACGTAGTGCTTGTAAGATCCTTATCTGTACACTTGCACCTGCCATTTTCTAACAACCAAAAGGGAGCAGCTATTGCAACTCAGTTAACACACGCGTTACTGTGACTCCTCCTTACTAGGCACGCTGAACCTCCTTAATACACAACCATTCTGTGAGTATCTCACAGGTTACCTTCAATTGGCAAGAGGAAACTACAGATTTCCCCCAAGTTACTAGTGGTTCCCTCGCTTTGTAGCAAATTCTAAAATTCAGCACCACTCCAATCCCTTAACTTCATCTCTTTTACAGGTGCACAACATGCAACCTGTTTGACTAAGGCTGAATTCACAGACACTGTTGGAACTAAAGAAAAAATGTTGCGCTAGCAAATGTGATAGTCCATAACTGTAATGTTCCAACTTCACTTGGTAATGAATATTGTGAATCAGTGCACTCAATATAAAAAAGTCCAAACCCAGTGCCTCAGTGTCTACCTTCACCCAGTGATCCACACAAGGCTTACCAGATAGTGTTGACCATTCACTACAGATGGTCAAAACAAACATGTAATGGTCTCTCTGGATTCTCAATGTCGATGAGCCATCCTGGACCAATTGGTTTATACTTCACTGGCTAGATGCTCCGTGGGTAAATATGCAAACAAAAAGGTCCCACATAGCGTAACTCCATAAACTTAAAAATGTTATTGAATAAAAGCAGAAAAGCTACTCACATGTTAAGATTTAAAAGTCGGCGGGTATACACAAACAGCATCCCATTCGCTTCCTGTATCATACGTTGACGTTGCAACAGGCTCTGCCCTACATGTTTCGTCACAACTGACATCTGGGGCACCAAATGACTTCAGTTGTGATGAAACATGTAAGGTGGAGCCTGTTGGGATGTCACAACATACGATACCGAAAGCAAATAGGAAGCAGTTTGTGTATACCCACAGACTTTAAATGTACAAAGCAATTTTGAATCTTAACATACTGTATGTGAGTAGTTTTGTTGTTTTTATTCAATAAAATGTTAATTTTTATGGAGTTATGCTATGTGGGGCCTTTTTGTTTGCATATTTACCCACTGAGCATCTAGTCAGTGAAGTATACAACAATTGGTTCAGGACGGCTTACCGACATTGACCATCCAGAGAGACCACCATTACATGTTTGTTTTGACCATCTGTGGTGGTTGGTCAACACTATCTGGTATGCCTTGTGTGGATCACTGAGTGGAGGTAGACAAACCGGTTTGGACTCTTTCATATTGAGTGCACCGATCCACAATATTTATTAATAAGTGAAGTTGGAACGTCACAGTTATGGACTATTGCGTTTTGCTTTTTCAAATTTTTAAATAAATTTTTCACATTTGTTAGTGCTACATTTTTTTCTTCATTCCTTTACTGTGTAAACATATCACATGGTCATGGGTGCTGTCAACCATTGAAACTCTTCTGCCATGACTCTCCCCTGCTATAATTTTACTCAAGCAATAGAATCACCTGACACACTTGCTGCGCAAACCAAGGGGAATGCTGATTTTTCCACCAGTGGTGCCTCGAGATATCTATCCTCCACTATTTAAGGAACTGACTTCTTTACCCTTTCGCCATATGTTGGTTAGTGTGGATTAATCGATCGAGGCAATGCATATTAGTTTATGGATCAATATGACTTTTGCTACACAACCCCTTATATGCTCAAAAATGCTATACGAAGATGGTCTTCTATAGATGGTCCTTTCCTACTCTGAATTAAGAAATTTGGGCCTTATACATTTATTGATCAAACTCAGAGGTTATTCCCACTTCCTGACTATTTTGAACCTGTATGCAGAATTTAACAAAAATGGTCTGTCCCGAATGTGCATCTGGCCATTCTTATTCCCTGTACACACAGTCGGACATTCCGAACACAAAATCCATCAGATTTTTCCAATGGATTTTGGCCGAAACTTGTGTCGCACAAAGTTGTCTGAAAATCCGATCCTTCAGAACAAGGTGACATCAAACAAGTACATCGGGACTATAAATAGGCCAGTAGCCAATAGCTTTCATCTTAGTTTATCTTCTTAGTTTATTCTGAGCATGCGTGGCACTTTGTCTGTCGGAATTGTCTACACACGATCGGAATTTATGCGATCGGATTTTGTTGGAAAATTTTAGATCCTGCTCTCAAACTTTGTGTGTCAAAAAATCTGACGGAAAAAGTTTGATGGAGCCCACACACGGTTGGATTTTCCAATAACATGATCCGACCGTGTGTATAGGGCATTAGACTAAATGATGAATCTACCATCCCTTTTTGAGGTTACCCCCTCCTTTAAAGATTTAGTGGATAGGCAGTTAAACACCCTTATAAAAACCTAATATTTGCTAGCAGGCTCTGCCCTTCCGCCGTTCTGTCACCTTAGCGATTGTCTAAATTTATGGCTAACTGGGTTGGAGAAAATCATGGTGAACTTTCTTCTTTGGTAGACCACCCAAATCTGTACTCAAAAATTACATCTTTTACCTTTGACCCTAATTCTTTGTGGATGTGATTGAGAATCTGATTTGTCAGATCTCCAGAATATTTTTTCTTTCTGTGCATATGCGTAGAATCCTAAGGCTTATAGCCTGGGCAACTGATCCGGTGCATAAAAAATGTCCCTTTGTAAATGCCCTTGGAGGGCGAGCTTCTCTTTGGCAAGTCCCCTGATTAACACATTGTGACAGCTAGCTGGGGGATTTAGACCCCATTATCCAAAATCACAATTTGCTCTGTGTGTTGTATCTTCTACTGTATAGATTTCATAGATTCCCCACTTTCAGGCATAATCATTACCTACAGTGGGCCTCTCCTGTTGTGTGCTCACCACCTCTCTCTAAACTCACTAGAACTGCTAAAAAGCCTTCTTCAAACTTGGTAGGATTCATACTGGTAGTCTGGTTTCCACAAGGGGCCCTCTGTCACAGGCATTTATTTATTATATAGTTAGACTTGCAAAATATATGCATATTTTTATTTTTGATGCCAGAAGGGCAATATGCAGGACAGGTCCTTCCTGTCCACTTAACTCTGTAAACCTTCTGTTACTGACATGATTGACTACTTCCATTCATTATGTCTAGGGGTGCTAGGACTTGTTTCTCAAACCCTGGAATAACCAGTGGGTTCCCTCCTGAATTTGTGGCAAAAACCTGACAAATTTTGCTTTCCATTTTCCAAAACGGCTGTGCCTAGATGCTTTTGGCAGTGTTTTTTACTGATCTATTATTGTCTAGGTGCTAACATCTTCTCAGGCATTCTTTTCAGCATGTCAATTTTTTACATGTCTTACTCGTTGAACAATTTTTTGTTGAGGCACTATCTGTTCCCACTTAGAGGATTTTTTTTCTTATGTGGATACTCCTGAACACAGCACAAGGGTGGTTTATTCTCTCTGGTGACCCCCACTATTCATAGCGGTTATTTACACAACCTAGAACCCTGACTAACCTGTTTTGCCATGATATGACCTCGCTGGCTTAACTCTCAGGCTTGTCCTGAGCCACAACACGCAATTTTTCTCATCCCTTTCCTGATTGCAGTTTAATTTTTCAGTCACAAGAGTCCTATGGACTTTGAGCTTCTAAACCTTTCAAGCATGAAACATTGAATGCTGGCAGATGTAGTTTGGGCTAGGAGCGGTGTGATTATCATTGCAGGCAAATAAACTATATGACCCAGTGTGCCTGGGGGCTTGAGGTGCAATATAAATAGAAAAGCCCAGGAAAGAGTGGGGGCAGTTGGAGATCACCAGTGTGTGGAGAATGAAAGAACCTGTCAGGGAGTGAGAGAACTTAGAAGGCCGGTTAGTAACTGCCATCAGTGGCAGGACCTGTCAGATCTGGGGAACTGCTTGATCAGCTGCAGACCCCTGGACTGAGACCAAGAGAGGCTGCAGCTGCCTGTTGTGGTCAAGTCCCGCAGAGAGGCCTGTCATTTGTGCTCCCCAGGAATCCGGAGCACAGAGCCCAGTTTAGCTGCTTGCTGCCGCACAGGACCCAACCAGGGACTACTGTTGTGCCACAGGGTTTGCCAGTCATCATATCGCCACGGGAACTACCTAAAGTCAATGCTATATTAAAGGGGGGCCCCCTCTATCGTAATAAGCCTGTTACAACAGAAAAAGTGTAGCTGATGAATAAGTCATTGATTCATTAGTGACCTCTTTGTTGATTTTGTGCATATCTATTAGGAGGGTCAATTACCCTTTGTCTCTACTGTTACTTCTCAACTGCCTGCATCTGAACACCATTAGTCCTGTTGGCCAGAGAATACATCTATACATATACTACAGTATGTTAACATCTTTGTTGGCCCCTCCCACTCCAGTGTTTCAAGGAACCCATTGTTTTTTAGACTGTTACACAGTAGAAACAATGTACCTTTTTAAGTACCAATGTCTTCAACGGCTCCAAGTTGCCAGAAGAAGACTAAATTTAAGGACTGTACATAGTAACTGTTAAAGCGGTAGTAAACCACACCAAAAAAAAAAAAAAAAAGAATTGGGCCCCCATGCGGTTTAATATACCATAATGTGCTATTATGCATCACATTATGACAGACTTACCCGGAAACGAAACCCTCTAGCACCACGCTGTCACAAGTCCCAGAACTTCCATCGTTACCCAGAATTCCTTCTGGGTTTGCGGGCTTCGATTGTATGAATGGCTGAGCCACGATGACCACAGCACAGAGTTTTGAATGGACGGCACAGTCCATTCAGAGCCCAATGCACAGACGCTAGTGGCGTCTCCGGCTGCTGCTAAAGTGAAAATCTCCTAAATGGTGCGTGTTTAGGAGATATTTACTGTACCTATAGGTAAGCCTTATTATAGGCTTACCTACAGGTAAAAATCTAAATCGTGATTTTGACCAAGGAATAGCTCTCGCATTCCAAGAGTCCACTGGCAACCTAGCCCCTGGATGTGTGGTACCCATTTGGTTGTCTTTCTTGGCTTGTATAGTGAAAAGAGCATTTGATCATACTTCTGACATTTCATCTAGAACCTTGTAGATTGTTGTCAACCTTAAAGCATTTGTTAACCCAAAAAAAACTGATCCTGTTCCCTTAAAGCATGTTAAAAACATCCCTGGAACCTCAAGCCTAACAAGCCTGCGAATGAAGGTTTGCCCCCACCCATGTCTCGGGTGGGGGGTTGACTTCGGGAGTTTGCAGCCCGGTGGTCCTCCCGGTTATCCGACCAATGGGTCTGCGATCTGATTTCCACAGGCTACAAGATAGAGTTTCTCTCTTGTCCGCCAAACAGATTCTTCCCCTCCAGCATACCCGTATCCCCAGTTCGCCAGAATCCCCTGTTGGGGGTGGTGAGGGACTTGCTGGATCGCGGGGTGATTGTACCAGTTCCAGAATCGGAACGCTTCCAGGGATTTTACTCAAATCTGTTTGTAATTCCCAAGAAGGAAGGGGTACGTCCGATCTTGGACCTGAAAGCCCTCAATCACTTTGTAAAAGTGCAGAGGTTCAGAAAGGAATCAGTTCGCTCAGTAGTCACTGCACTCCATCAAGGGGACTCCCTGGCGTCCTTAGACATCCAGTATGCGTACCTGCACATTCCCATTTGCCTTCGGCATCAAAAGTTTCTGCATTTTGCAGCCCATTACCAATTTTTGGCTCTTCCTTTTGGTCTGGCATCAGCCCCCCGAGTCTTTACCAAGGTACTGGTTCCAGAAATGGCGTTACTGAGACAACGTGGGATCACGATTGTGGGCTGCCTGGAAGACCTCCTCCTGAGAGCATCTTCCACCTCAGAATTAGAGGAGGATATGCAGACCCTGCAAGAATTTGGGTGGCTGTTTAACCTGAAGAAGTCGGTGATGGTGCCGACTCAGCGTCTGGAGTACCTGGGTTTACCGTTGGACTCCAGGGAAGCGAGAGTTTTTCTCCCTTCAGACAAATTGCAGACTGTCAGATCTGCGGTAAAACTGCTGATGAACCGCAAGTGGTCGTCGCTCCGGTTTTGCATGCGAGTACTGGGACTCATGGTAGCCTCCTTCGAGGCAGTACCCTACGCCCAGTTCCACACCAGAGTACTGCAGAAGGAGATCTTGTTAAAATGGGACACGTCTCAGCTGTCCCTTGATCGACAAATCCAGGTGAGCCAACCAGTCAGGGACTCTCTGATCTGGTGGTTGAGGTCCCCAGTGATTCAGTCCGGGAAAAACGTTCCTTCCTCTGAAATGGACGGTGATCCCTACGGATGCCAGTCTAACCGGCTGGGGCGGAGTGATGGGGGTTCAGTCGACTCAGGGCCTCTGGTCGACGAAAGAATCAGAGTTGTCGATCAATCTGCTCGAATTGAGAGCAATCAGGCTGTGTCTCCACACATGGCATACATAAATCACCAAGGGGGAACAAGAAGCTCAGCCCCTGCTCGGGAGGTTGCGCACATACTTCGGTGGGCAGAGTGACACGTACCGGCCCTGTCAGCCATTTACATCCCGGGAGTGGAAAACTGGCAGGCGGACTATCTGAGTCGACAGATGCCGGACCCAGGAGAATGGGCATTGCATCCGGAGACATTCAGGCTGCTGTGCCTGAAGGTGGGGCACACCAGATGTGGATCTACTGGCCTCCTGTCTCAATCAGAAGGTGCTAAGGTTTGTGTACAGGACAAGAGATCCGTAGGCAGATGCGTCAGACGTACTGGTGGCTCTGTGGGATCAGTTCCAGCTGATCTACAGCTTTCCTCCACTGAAACTGTTGCCAAGTCTGCTTCGCAGAGTGGAAGCCGAGGGGATCCCAGTATTACTGGTTGCCCCAGATTGGCCTCAGTGTCCCTGGTACGCAGATCTGGTGCGTCTGGTGGCAGACACTCCCTGGCAACTGCCGTTGAGAGAGGACCTCCTAACTCAAGGTCCAATTTTCCATCCTGCTTTACCATCGCTGGCTTTAACGGCATGGCTATTGAGAGCCAGGTGTTGAGGAACCGGGGTATGTCGGACTCAATATTTCCAACTATGTTGAGGGCACGGAAATTTTCTTCTCAGAAGATATACCATCGTACCTGGAAGGCCTACATCTCCATGTGTGAGGAGAAAGGATGGCATCCACGTTCCTTTTCCATAGCAAGAATCCTGCTGTTTCTCCAGCAAGGAATAGACCAGAGATTGGCTTTGAGCACCATCAAGGGGCAAATCTCAGCTTTGGCTGTCTTTTTTTCAACGACCCCTGGCATCACACTCCTTAGTGGGTACCTTCGTTCAGGGGGTACGACATGTAGTCCCTCCGGTGCGCCCACCGTTGCCCCCATGGGATTTGAACCTGGTGTTGTCGGAGCTTCAAAAACCCCATTTGAAAATATCAGGGAGATTCCCCTGATGACTCTTTCCCAGAAAGTGGTCTTTTTAGTGGCCATCACATCGGCCAGGCGGGTTTCTGAATTGGCGGCCTTGTCTTTTAAGTCGCCCTATCTGGTCATCCACAGGGATAAGGTGGTGTTGCGTCCGCAACCATCTTTTCTACCAAAGGTGGTCTCGGCTTTTCATATCAACGAGGACATTGTATTACCATCACTGTGTCCTAAGCCGAAAGCACCCTAAGGAGGTGGCCCTTCATGCTCTGGACGTGGTTAGAGCCCTGAAGGTGTATTTGGCTGCCACTGTTCCCTTTCGGAAGTCAGACTCACTGTTTGTTTCGGTGGCTGGTCCAAAGAAGGGCATGAAGGTCTCATCAGCCACCATTTCCAGGTGGATCAGACAGACAGACAGATTGTAGTACAAGCCTACACCTTGAAGGGGCAGGTGCCCCCTTTTCCGGTCACGGCCCACCCTACGAGGGCAATCGGAATGTCTTGGGCCTTTCGACACCAAGCGTCGGACACTCAGGTGTGTAAGGCGGCGACCTGGTCGTCTGTCCATACGTTTACCAAGTTCTACAAGGTAGACATCAGTGCATCGGCTGATGCCTGTTTTGGCCGCAAGTTTTGCAGGTGGTCGTGTAGTTGCAATTAAATATGCAACCTTTATTTTTTCCTGTTTTTTCAGTAAAAACGCAGTACTGTTATGTTAATGCACGGTTGCATTACTTCCGCAATTGGTTGCGGTCTTGGGGATCACTCCTGTTGAGGATACCCGGTTATTTGGTGGTGGTTTTTCAACGCACTGCAGTTTTTTGTGCGTTTAGTTTCACTAGTTCCCACTTGCCATGGTGGATGAAGTCTTTATGCTGTTTTTTCCCACCGCTTGTTTGGCACTGCTTAGGGACGTCCCATTTTGTTAACGTACTGAGTCTGCTAGGGCAGGCTGTGGGGGTTGTAGCCTAGGGACCTCCCCCCCCGGGCGGAACTAAAAGTTCTGAAGTGTTGTATTACAACTTTGCCTAGTAATCTCCAGTGATAGGGCTGACAGCCCATTTTGTTACAGAGAGGATCTGTGTCGGTCGGTGAATTACAGAGAAAAGTATTTTACGGTGAGTACAAAAAATCCCATTTTATTGCGTTATAAATGGAAAAAGAGCGAAAATTCTGTAAAAAAAAAAAAAACAAGCAAAAAATGTTTTTCTTTCTTTCTGTCATAAAATTTAGCAAATTAGTAATTTTTCTTCATAAATTTTGCCCAAAATTTATACTGCTACATATCTGTGGTAAAAATAATCCAAATCGGTGTATATTATTTGGTCTGTGTGAACCTTTTAAAGTCCACAAGCTATGGTGCCAATCGCTGAAAATTGATCACACCTGAAGTACTGACGGCCTATCTTATTTCTTGAGACCCTAACAAGCCAGACATTCCAAAGTATTTAGAAAGACGCATGGTGAGTTTTTTGTAGTAATAGTAGTAGTAGTAGTAAAGTAGTAATTTTTTCCCACAATTCTCTGCAATACCAAGATTTTTTTTCTTCACAAAATTGTCAAATTATTAGGTTATTTCTCACACACAGCATATGCATATCACAAATTACACCCTAAAATACATTCTACTACTCCTCCTGAGTATGGTGATACCACATGTGTTAGACTTTTACACAGCCTGGCCACATACAGAGGCCCAACCTGTAGGAAGCACCATCAGGCATTCTAGGGACATACATTTCAAATCTAATTTGACTACCTATTACACTTTGTGGCACTGAAGGGCACTGTAGTGGCATGGATGCGAAACTGATGTGGCATGGATGAGCCATGGATGGGGATGGTTGAGCCAATAATGTGGATGACTGGGTATGGCTTAATATGGATGGGATGTCGGAGTATGGCTGGGTTGGTGTGGGTGGGTGGGTATGGATGGATGAGTATTGCTGAGCATGGATGGATGGATGAGTATTGCTGAGATGGATGAGTATTGCTGAGCATGGATGGATGGGTGAGTATTACTGAGCATGGATGGATGGATGAATTTGGCTGTGCATGGATGACTGAGCATTGATGGATGAGTATTGCTGAGTATGGATGGATGGATGAGTATTGGTGATTATGGATGGGATGGCTGGATGAGTGCTGGAATGAGCACAGATCAGCGCTGTGGACACTACACATCCACTACACACCTGATCTCTCCCCTCACACTGTACCGATCGGTACGGGGAGGGGAAAGATGAACTGGACATGATGCCGGTTTGTTTACAAGTGAACACTCCGTCATTTGACGGAGCTATCACATGGTAAACGGCTGCTGTCAGCGGCCATTTACCGTGATGCGCTGGGTCCTCGGGACCCGGCAGTCACAGCTATTACCAGGTGCACACCCCAGGACACCCTCCCAGAATAATCCGACCGCACTGTAGCTGTCTTTTGGCTATGGCCCGGTCAGCAAGTGGTTAATAATATTTGAACAAGACCAGTAAATTTACTGTAGTATTTTAGAGTACAGTATGGGACACAGGTCCTTCCCCTCTAGTCTCTGTGATCTCTTGCTGCTTGCTAATAAAATTGGAGTTTCACAAAATTGGCACGGTTATATGGAGGACACTAAGGGTATGTCCACACTGAACACGGGTTTGAAATTGTGAGAATTGAGCTGAACTCGCACGATTTCGAACCTGAATTTCAGTGGGAGTTCGGGGGCAATTTGAAAGACATCTGTGTGGGTTCGTACAGGAACTACTTTTGAAAATCAGGCGGTGCCACAAAGTCTGCGTTGCACCGATTGGGACAGTGTCGTTGCTGGCATTAGTCTGCGATTTGACATGTCAAACAAAGCTGAAGTGAACGAGGGCTAATGGGTGGACCTAGTGAAGCTTTTGCCAATGTCTATGCAGCTGCAGGTACCGGCATATACAATTGTGTTTAACCACTTAAGGACCGCCGTATTGCCATTGTACGTCATCACAATGGCACAGGCAGGCACAAGCACGTAAATGTACGTGCCTGCCTTCCAGCGGGTGGGGGGTCCGATCGGACCCCCTCCCGCTGGATACGGCGGTCCGGTTCCCTCCAGGAGCGATCCGTGATGAGGGGATGGCCGTTGGTTTCTGGCCACCCCCTCTGGATTGCTCCTGGCCAATGACGAGCTTCCTCCCACTGTGTATTGTTTACACAGGAAGGAGGAAGTGATGTCATTCTCCTCGGGCGGTCTTTTTGACCGGACTACGAGGAGAAGACTAAAAGTAAGTGCACCAAAACACTACACTGACACATAGGTACACATAGGTACACAACCCCCCCCCCCCCCCGATCCCCCCCGCCCCCCCCCCCCCCCCCCCCAGTCACAGTGTCACTGATTGCATTGATCATTTCTTTACTGATCACTGCATTCAGTGTCAGTTGTAACAGTTAAAACTGTCAGGGCAGTTAGTGTTAGGTCCAGGGTAGCCCCCTATCACCCCCCAATAAAGATTTAACCCCCTGATTGCCCCTAGAGTTAACCCTTTCACCCCCTTTTGCCAGTGTCACTAAACGATCATTTTTCTGATCGCTGCATCAGTGTCGCTACTGTCGCTAGGTAGCTAGTTATTTTTTTTAGGTTCACCGCCAGGTTTTTATATTGCTAGGTACCCCGATATACTACCCAATAGTGGTTTTAACCCCCTGATTGCCCCTAGTTAACCCTTTCACCCCCTTTTGCCAGTGTCACTAAGCGATCATTTTTCTGATCGCTGCATTAGTGTCGCTACTGTCGCTAGGTAGCTAGTTATTTTTTTAGGTTCACCGCCAGGTTTTTATATCGCTAGGTACCCCGATATACTACCCAATAATGGTTTTAACCCCCTGATTGCCTCTAGTTAACCCTTTCACCCCCTTTTGCCAGTGTCACTAAGCAATCATTTTTCTGATCGCTGCATCAGTGTCGCTACTGTCGCTAGGTAGCTAGTTATTTTTTTAGGTTCACCGGCAGGTTTTTTTAGCGCTAGGTACACCGATATACTACCCAATAATGGTTTTAACCCCCTGATTGCCCCTAGTTAACCCTTTCGCCCCCTTTTGCCACTGTCACTAAGGGATCATTTTTCTGATCGCTGCATTAGTGTCACTAGTGTCGCTAGGTAGCTAGTTTTTTTTTAGGTTCACCGCCAGGTTTTTATAGCGCTAGGTACCCCGATATACTACCCAATAATGGTTTTAACCCCCTGATTGCCCCTAGTTAACCCTTTCACCCCCTTTTGCCAGTGTCACTAAGCAATCGTTTTTCTGATCGCTGAATTAGTGTCACTAGTGTCGTTAGGTAGCTAGTTATTTTTTTAGGTTCACCGCCAGGTTTTTATAGCGTTAGGTACCCCCATATACTACCCAATAATGGTTTTAACCCCCTGATTGCCCCTAGTTAACCCTTTCACCAGCGATCACAGTATAAGTGTCACTGGTGACGCTGGTTAGCCAGTTATTTATTTAGGTTCCCCGTCAGGTTTTTATATAGTTCCAGGGACCCCCATATACTACCTAATAAAAATTTGAACCCCCTGATTGGCCCTAGTTAACCCTTTCACCACTGATCACCGTATAAGTGTTACGGGTGACTCTGGCTAGTTTGCTTTTTATAGCATCGGGGCACCCACCATTTATTACCCAATAAAGGTTTAACCCCCTGATCACCCGTTGGGTGATATCAATTAGGTTTTAGGGTCAGGGTCTGCGTCGCCCCAGGCAGCGCTAGGTTAGTGCCAGTACCGCTAACACCCACACGCAAAGCATAAACCTCCTGTAGTGGTATAGAATCTGAACAGATCAATATCTGATCTGATCAGATCTATACTAGCGTCCCCAGCAGTTCAGGGTTCCAAAAAAACGCATTGTTAGCGGGATCAGCCCAGATACCTGCTGGCACCTGCGTTTTGCCCCTCTGCCCAGCCCACCCAAGTGCAGTATCGATCGATCACTGTCACTTACAAAACACTAAACACATAACTGCAGCGATCGCAGAGTCAGGCCTGATCCCTGCGATCGCTAACAGTTTTTTTGGTAGCATTTTATATTTAAATCCGGAAGGCAGTGCTTGGTTTTGGGGTCCCGTACGTGGCTAGGCTCCCAAAAAGTCCCCCACATGTGGTATTTATTTTGGGGTGTAATTTGACTTATGCCCATAGCATGTGTGAGCAATATATCATTTAGTGACAACTTTGTGCAAAAAAAAAAAAGTTTGTAATATTCCCGCAACTTGTGGCAAAATATAAAATATTCCATGGACTCAACATGCCTCTCAGTAAATAGCTTGGGGTGTCTACTTTCCAAAATGGTGTCATTTTGGGGGGTTTTGTGCTATTTTGGCATTTTATGGCCTTCGAAACTGTGATAGGTAGTGAGGAGTGAAATCAAAAATTTGCACCCTTAGAAATCCTGAAGGTGGTGATTGGTTTTCGGGGTGCCGTGCGCGACTAGACTTCCAAAAAGTCCCACACATGTGGTATCCCCATACTCGGGAGAAGTAGCGGAATATATTTTGGGGTGCAATTCCACATATAACCATGGCATGTGTGAGCAATATATCATTTAGTGACAACTTTTTGTAAAAAATTTTTTTTTGTCATTATTCAATCCCTTAGGACAAAAAAAATAAATATTCAATGGGCTCAACATACCCATCAGCAATTTCCTTGGGGTGTCTACTTTCCAAAATGGGGTCATTTGGGGGGGGGGGGGGGGGGTTTGTGCCATCTTGGCATTTTAGCACCTCAAGAAATCAGCCATAAATTAAAAGCTGTGTAAATTCCAGAAAATATACTCTAGTTTGTAGCGCAAACCAAAAAATATACGCTTATTGACATTTTTTTTACTAACGACATGTGGCTGAATAAATTTTGCCCTCAATGTATGACTAAAATTTAGTTTATTCGATTTTTCTTATAACAAAAAGAAGAAAATATCTTTTTTTTTCAAAATTTTCGCTCTTTTTCCATTTATATCGCAAAAAATAAAAATCGCAGAGGCAATCAAATACCATCAAAAGAAAGCTCTATTTGTGGGAAGAAAAGGACGCAAATTTCGTTTGGGTGCAATATTGCATGAGCGCGCAATTACCAGTTAAAACAGCGCAGTGCGAAATTGGAAAAAGACCTCTGGTCCTTAAGGTGTTTATTGGTCCGGGGCTGTAGTGGTTAAAAAGTATTTGCCTCCTTTCTGATTTTTTATTTTTTGCATATTTGTCACACTTAACCACTAGGCGTCTGCGCTATAGCCAAAAGATGGCTACAGCACGGACTCCAATTGCCGGGAGCGCTTCCCTGGATGTCATCCTGTTTACTTCCGCAATGCGCACTTCCGTAATGCGTGCTCCCGCGGGCGTGCATCGGGGAAGTTCTGTGCTGGCCGTGTCCCTTTGACACAGCCAGCCACAGATTGCTGTAAATGGCCAATCACAGCGGCCATTTACAGTGCGATCGGAGCTGCCAGTGAGAGATGATTTCAAGTGTAAACATATGAGATCATCTCTCATTGCCGGCTCTCTCTCTTCACATCAGTGTCACCTGTCAGTTTCACCTGCCACATCAGTGCCATCTGTCACCAGTGCAATCTGCCAGTGTCACGTGTCATTCGTGCCACATATCAGTGCCATTTGTGATCACTAAGAATGTCACAAAGATTATTTTCAGCCGATGAGACATACAATATTTTTGTGGTCGACAAGAGCAACAGGCAGCTCTCTGCTTTGGATTCCTCATATTTGGATTCTGAGTCTAACGTGGACTACAAGCCTGTCCCAAGCAGTGCAACACTGGAAGCCCCAGAGGAGGATGAAAGTCCGCCTGTCAGACGAAGTTGTACTGGTGAGGAGGCAGTGCCATCCACCAGCACTGCAGTGCCTCGGCAAAGGCCACGTACCAGTGGGGTGTCACCTCAGTCCCAAATGGTTAGGTCCCATGCCAGCCTTCTCTATTCTCTTCAGAACCCCTTATGGCTTTCTCCTAATTCAAGAGAAGCTATCATTCCCCCTTTTACTGCCCAGCCAGAAGTCCAAGTGGACACAGAAAATACTTCACTAATCGATTTTTTTCAACCTTATTTTTACTGAGGACATGCTTGCATCAGTTGTGGCCCAGTGCAACCTATATGCCCAACAATTTATAGCAAGTAATCAAACGTCCTATTATGCCAGTCCCCACGAGTGGAGAGCCCTAACAGTGGAGGAGTTTAAACATTTTTTGGGCCTCACATTCTGTATGGGACTAACCAAAAAAATGTTTTATGTTCGTATTGGTCTACCCTCCCCATCCACCACATCTTTTCCTCAGTAATGCCCAGGACCAGATATCTCATGATTGAGATTCCTACACTATAACGACAATATCCAGTGCCCTCCCCGAAATGACCCAAATTTTGTCTTTTTTTAAATAAAATTTGGCCACTATTAAATTATTTTTCTAATATCTTCCCCCAGTTGTTTACCTCAGACCAACACATATGCGTGGACGAGTCCCTTGTCAAATTTACTGTCAGGCTGGGCATAAAACAATTTATTCCCACCAAAAGGGCCCTCTATGGGGTGAAGATGTATAAATTGTGCGACCAAGCTACAGGGTATACCTATGCCTTCATGGTATACGAAGGGAAGGACACCCAGCTACATCCCCCTAATTGCTCAGAATACATTGGATCGAGTGGGAAAGTTGTTTGGGAACTCATAAACCCACTCCTGGAGGAAGGCTACCATTTGTATGTGGACAATTTTTATACTAGTTTGCCCCTGTTCCGCAACCTTCACAGAAAGAACACTCCAGCATGTGGCACCATAAGGAGAAATCGGAAGGGCTTTCCTCAAAGCCTCATCAACAAGAAGCTAAGAGGAGGGGAGGCGGCGAGCTTACGGAATGAGGAAATTCTGGCTGTGAAGTGGAGGGACAGAAGGGATGTATACGTTCTTTCATCGATCCACAATAATACCTTTGTGGAGATCACCAGGAGGAATGGCCGAATCCAAAAGCCAACCTGTATCCACGAATACATGTTCATGGGGGGTGTCTACTTCAACGACCAAATGCTCGAACCCTACCTTGCCACAAGACGAACATACCCTGGCTTGTTGTTCGACCACGCTTCTGCCTACAGATTCTGTTTATACCCCTGCCTGATCAGGAACTGACCCTGGTTTGTTATTCAACCACGCTTCTGCCTACTGATTCTGTACATGAAATAAAATAAAATAAATTTAGATTTAAGATTTATGTATGTATTTATTTATTTTACAGTTTATCTACTAGATATACCAACTACTCCTGAGGAAGCTCATTTTCGGAGCGAAACATGTTGAGTGGTATATTTTATAAGTTCCATAAACTGTATCAAAATCCTTAATCAAATAATGTGATTAAGTGCTTTTATGATTTATATTGTTTTGTATCTTTTGTGTATAATAAAAATGTGTGTTATTTTTGCGCTATTTCTTTCTACTTGATATTGTTTCTATTATGATATATCAGCACCTTGAAAGTCCCTAAGGGTTAGATCCCTTGCCCCTGTTGTTGTGTTTTTCCCTATTACAATGACAATTTTGTGGAAAAATAAAAAAAATCTTAATTTTCAAACAATTATGGGAAAAAAATTACAACATCAAACTCCTCACCATGCATCTTAATAAATACCTTGGAATGTCTACTTCAAAAAAGGGGTCATTTGTGGGGTATTTGTACTTTCCTGGCTTGTTCGGGTCGCAAGAAATGAGATAGGCCACCAGTGTGATCATTTTTTTATGATTTGCACCACAACTTGTAGACTCTATAACTTTCACACAGACCAAATAATATCCACGAATTTGGGTTATTTTTACCAAAGATATGTAGCAGTATAAATTGTGGCCAAAATTTATGAAGAAAAATTAATAATTTGCAAAATGTTATCACAGAAACGAAAAAAATTGCTTTTATTTCAAAATGATCGGTCTTTTTTCATTTAAAGCGCAACAAATAAAAAGCCCAGAGGTAATCAAATACCACCAAAAGAAAGCTCTATTTGTATGAAAAAAATGTGGGTACCGTATTGCATGACTGAGTAATTGTCATTCAAAGTGGGAGAGCACCGAAAGCTGAAAATTTGTCTGGTCACGAGGGGGCTTTAAGTGCCCAGTGGTCAAATGACTCAGATCATCTTACAAATGTTATTATTACAGAAAGATATCCTGAGTAAATACAAAATGCAGTTTTTAAATGATGGTTTTATTTATTAAGGCAAAAAAACTGTCCAAACCTGCCTGGCTTTATGTGAAAAAGGAATTGCCCCCTAAACCTAATAACTGGGTTGTGCCACCCTTGGCGGTAACAACTGCAGTCAACGTTTGCAATAACTGGCAATGAGTCTTTCACATTACTGTAGAACAATTCTGGCCTACTTTTCTTTGCAGAATTTTTTTAATTCAGCCACATTGGAGGGTTTTCCAGCATGAACGGCCTGTGTAAGGTCATGATACAGCATCTCAATTGGATTTAATTGTGAGATGAACCTTTGTTCTTTTTGGTCAGGAGTGGCTTTGGCCTTAGAACTCTCACATGGATGCCATTTTAGCTCAGTCTCTTTCTTGTTGAATCATGAACAATGATCTTACCTGAGGCAAGTGAGGCCTGCAGTTCTTTAGATGTTGATAAGGGTTCTTTTATGACCTTTTGGATGAGTCGTGGTCATGCTCTTGGAGTAATTTTGTTGGCCAGACACTCCTGGGAAGTTCACCACTGTTCCAAGTTATCTCCATTTCTGGATAATGGCTCTCCCCACGGTTCACTGGAGTTCCAAAGCCTTAGAAATGGCTTTGAAACCCTTCCTAGACCGATACATGTACATTACTTTGTAATCTGTGCTTGAATTTTTTTAGATTGTGGCATGATATGTGGCCCTTTGTGATCTGTTAGCGTTCTTCACTTTGTCACTGCTTCTATTTATGTGATTTCTTGATTTAACGGGTTTGGCAGTAATCAGGCCTGGGTGTGGCAAGTGAAATTTAACTTGGCTTTAACTAAAAAATTGTGGTTAATCACAGTTCATTTTCATATTGTCATCATTTTCTTATGTGTACAGTTTTATTTGGAAATGTATAGCAAGTGCTATAGATCAAACAAACTGCACTCTGTATATATGTTAGAATCTTTACATCTGGCAATGTTAAATGACATTCATTACCCAGACTGTTTTATGTTCATTATTGCAGAACACTGAGACCAATCACATGGACCATTTCTTGGTATGTGGTGAAAGCTACAAAGTACTGAGGGAGGGTATAAGCAGAGCTATGATGGAAGGCAAAGAAGAAAGGATTGCAACTGCTTTAAAGGTATTGTAGATTTTACAATAATTTTTTTTACAATAATACAATTTTTATTTTATTATTACGATATACAATACGTTTTTTATTTAGTACTTGATGATAAGAATTACTGATCCCTACAGCAACTGTTTTGTGTACACTTCAGCTGTCAGCAATACAAAGCATTGAAAAGTTATTTACAATTGAAATATATATACATATACATATACATATATATATATATATATATATATATATATATATACATATATATTATTTTTTTGTGGGCTTTTTTCAATGTGAACCGTGTAAATATATGTTAAAGGTGTAAAGTATTAGCGAACAAAGCAAACAAAAAAAACGTTTTAATTAACAGTTTATAAAATAGAAGTGAACAAAAAAATCAGCGGGAAAATAATAATTAAATGGAAAAGGAGAATAAGGAGTTAATTAAGGCTCATTAAAGTAAATATATCAATGATTATCAGTTAAAAAGAGTAAACATGGTTGATTTATAATAAATGGCTTCAGTCAAACACTAACCATGAGTGAAAGAAATGTTTTTGTGTTATTCATATTTTCTGAAAAGTGGTCAAATTCTGTCAGGGTACAGTGCCTTGCGAAAGTATTCGCCCCCCTTGAACTTTTCAACCTTATGCCACATTTCAGGCTTCAAACATAAAGATATAAAATTTTTATTTTTTGTGAAGAATCACCAACAAGTGGGACACAATTGTGAAGTGGAACGAAATCTATTGGATTTTTTAAACTTTTTTAACTAATAAAAAAATGAAAAGTGGGGCATGCAAAATTATTCGGCTCCCTTGCATTAATACTTTGTAGAGCCACCTTTTGCTGCGATTACAGCTGCAAGTCGCTTGGGTTATGTCTCTATCAGTTTTTCACATCGAGACACTGAAATTCTTGCCCATTCTTCCTTGCAAAACAGCTCGAGCTCAGTGAGGTTAGATGGAGAGCGTTTGTGAACAGCAGTTTTCAACTCTTTCCACAGATTCTCGATTGGTTTCAGGTCTGGACTTTGACTTGGCCATTCTAACACCTGGATACGTTTATTTGTGAACCATTCCTTTGTAGATTTTGCTGTATGTTTGGGATCATTGTCTTGTTGGAAGATAAATCTCCGTCCCAGTTTCAGGTCTTTTGCAGACTCCAACAGGTTTTCATCCAGAATGGTCCTGTATTTGGCTGCATACATCTTCCCCTCAATTTTAATCATCTTCCCTGTCCCTGCTGAAGAAAAGCAGGCCCAAACCATGATGTTGCCACCACCATGTTTGACAGTGGGGATGGTGTGTTGAGGGTGATGAGCTGTGTTGCTTTTACGCCAAACATATCGTTTTGCATTGTGGGCAAAAAGTTGGATTTTGGTTTCATCTGACCAGAGCACCTTCTTCCACATGTTTGGTGTGTCTCCCAGGTGGCTTGTGGCAAACTTTAGACAAGACTTTTTATGGATATCTTTGAGAAATGTCTTTCTTCTTGCCACTCTTCCATAAAGGCCAGATTTGTGCAGTGTACGACTGATTGTTGTCCTATGGACAGACTTTCCCACCTCAGCTGTAGTTCTCTGCAGTTCATCGAGAGTGATCATGGGCCTCTTGGCTGCATCTCTGATCAGTCTTCTCCTTGTCTGAGCTGAAAGTTTAGAGGGACGGCCAGGTCTTGGTAGATTTGCAGTGGTCTGATAATCCTTCCATTTCAAAATGATTGCTTGCACAGTGCTCCTTGGGATGTTTAAAGCTTGGGAAATCTTTTTGTATCCAAATCCGGCTTTAAACTTCTCCACAACAGTATTACGGACCTGCCTGGTGTGTTCCTTGGTCTTCATGATGCTCTCTGCACTTTCAACAGATCCCTGAGACTATCACAGAGCAGGTGCATTTATACAGAGACTTGATTACACACAAGTGGATTCTATTTATCACCATCAGTCATTTAGGACAACATTGGATCATTCAAAGATCCTCGCTGAACTTCTGGAGTGAGTATGCTGCACTGAAAGTAAAGGGGCTGAATAATTTTGCACGCACCACTTTTCAGTTTTTTTTTTGTTAAAAAAGTTTAAATTATCCAATAGATTTCGTTCCACTTCACAATTGTGTCCCACTTGTTGGTGATTCTTCACAAAAAATGTAAATGTTATATCTTTATGTTTGAAGCCTGAAATGTGGCAAAAGGTTGAAAAGTTCAAGGGGGCCGAATACTTTCGCAAAGGCACTGTATGTAAACTTATGAGCACAACTGTATATCCAGTGATGTGTGTCGAAGCAGCAGACAAGGAGGCTATTGGACTCAAACCCAAAATCACACTTGATTGGCCCTAAAAGTCACTCATAAGGTGTTTGATGGATTCCTAGGGGGAAGGATATATTCAAAAGTATGAGAGGTAGTCCGTAGCCAAACCAGGTGGCAAGCTGATGACAGTAACACATAAATGAGTTGGAGTTAAATGATTGCTAAAACCACAGTAGTTCCAAAGAGGGGATTGACGCATACACAGTTCAAAAGTAAACCACTTCCTCATTAATGTAGAGTCAGCAACATCATATTGGCAAACGGGTCAGCCTTATATCAGGGATATCCTCATTTACCTCCCTATGGAAGATGGAATGGTGGAAGGAAACTATAACAACTGCCCGGAGGCTCTCACCACTCTGCAGTTCAAATGTCCATAGATCAACTTTTCCTCCTATTGTTCTCCATCTGATGGTGATGTGACTTTCATAGGTGGGTACTGGCTGGTTGTTGCAGCTTCCTCATGGTTAACACTGTGTTTTCAGTCCCGCATGGACACAGGGAGCTGCCATATGGTATGTGGTATACCCAGAACGCGTGTCAAACCAAGCCATGTGATGCTTGGTGTCCCACAGAGCTGCCTACGTCAATGCATTTCGCATACTACCATATATGCTCCATCAGGACATAGAGACACTCCATAGATGTGCCTTTTAAAGCTAAGCAATATCCGTATACATCATCCTGGAGCGCCTTCTGAGTTCCATCTATTGGCGGTTTGCTAAACCATATACACTTATACTTAAATACAGAAAAAGCTCTTTGTACTAGTGTCTGAGAAATGGTTCAATCCCTACCATTTTGGCTTAGATTTTTGCAGTTCCCTAGGCACCTCAACAGATTGAATGAGTCAAATCAAATCAGGGCTCAGGGAACACTTTAAGGCTCATTTCATTATTTAACCCTTTCGGTGTCATAGATCCCAATATAAAAATCCAACATTTTTCCTTTCTTAGAAGGATTGTATCAAATCACCCCTCTTTTAATATTGATTGGACCCTGGGCAAACATTTCCTTTGGGCCCCTAGCTCCCCCCCACTCTAAGACATACAATAAATTGGCGCTAGACTCAAAATCAGGTCAATTGCAATTGGTTGCCAGAGATAACAGCATAGCATTAATGCTCATTGACTGGATGCTAGAGGTTACAGCACACATTATGACTTGATTAGTTGCTAGAGGTTACAACACATCCTTGGTTGCTAAAGGGTAACATGCTTACCGCTCACTTATTGGTTGCTAGAAGTTACATGCTTACCACTTACTGGTTGCTAGATGGTATATGCTTACTGCTCACTGATTGGTTCCTTGAGATTACTGCACATTATTACCACTTATCTATTGGATGCTTGAAGTCACAGCACATCAGTACAGCTCACGATTGGTTACTGAAGGATACAGCACATCATCTCCTCACTGTCTGCACACCATGGACTGGGAAGGTGAGGGGACCCGCCAAGACAGAAAACTCCTAGAACTTGCTATTAGAAATAAGCAGAGCACACACAGCTATGAACATTAACAGCTAGGAACAGGGCCTTATAGCAGCAGTATCCCCGTAGACATGCTGCTGTAAATAAATGACTAGTCATGCCGCCTGCGGTAGAGCAGTGTGGAGGGGTGAGCTATGTACAGAGTGCAGGGTTAAGGGGTGCGCTATGTACAGAGTGCATCATTGAGGGTGAGCTATGTACGGAGTGCAGGATTGAGGGGTAAGCTATGTACAGAGTGCAGGGTTAAGGGGTGCGCTATGTACAGAGTGCATCATTCAGGGTGAGCTATGTACGGAGTGCAGGATTGAGGGGTAAGCTATATACAGAGTGCAGGGTTAAGGGGTGCGCTATGTACAGAGTGCATCATTGAGGGTGAGCTATGTACGAAGTGCAGGATTGAGGGGTAAGCTATGTACAGAGTGCAGGGTTAAGGGGTGCGCTATGTACAGAGTGGATCATTGAGGGTGAGCTATGTACGGAGTGCAGGATTGAGGGGTAAGCTATGTACAGAGTGCAGGGTTAAGGGGTGCGCTATGTACAGAGTGGATCATTGAGGGTGAGCTATGTACGGAGTGCAGGATTGAGGGGTAAGCTATGTACAGAGTGCAGGGTTAAGGGGTGCGCTATGTACAGAGTGCATTATTGAGGGTGAGCTATGTATGGAGTGCAGGATTGAGGGGTGAGCTGTGTACGAAGTGCAGGATTGAGGGGTGAGCTGTGTAGGAAGTGAAAGGTTTAGGAGTGAGCTCTGTACAGAGTGCAGGATTGAGGGGTGAGCTGTGTACAGAGTGCAGGATTGAGGGGTGAGCTGTGTACAGAGTGCAGGATTGAGGGGTGAGCTGTGTACAGAGTGCAGGATTGAGGGGTGAGCTGTGTACAGAGTGCAGGATTGAGGGGTGAGCTGTGTACAGAGTGCAGGATTGAGGGGTGAGCTGTGTACAGAGCTCAGGATTGAGGGGTGAGCTGTGTACAGAGTGCAGGGTTTGGGGATAAGCTGTAAACGGAGTGCAAGGTTTAAGGGTGAGCTGTGCAAAGGAGGGCAGGGTTTAGGGGTGAGCTGTGTACATCCAAATCGCTTCTCCTTTTTTCCCCAAGTAAAGAGCTCTCCCCAGATTAGTTTCAATACTGAGCATTCCGATCACCTAACTAACATCAGAGTGGGGCTGCAGAAGAGAAGCTGTAACTCACTGCATGTCCGTGGAACAGCTTCTGCCTGTGTAGATCCCCCTCCTCTCTCTGCTCTCACATAGAGGTATACAATGTGTTTTGTAGAGCAGGGAGAGGGTTCCAAATGGCAATTGGGAGGCGAGCGATGTCACTTGTAAATACAGAAGCAGCATTTCTGTATTTACAACTGACAGTAGCGAGCAGCCAACAGATCCCAGGGGTGGAGGAACTGGGCTGAAAAAAAAGCCGGCAGGCAGTGCAGGCTCCAGGGGGAGCTGCTTTGGGCCCACAACAATAGCGGGCCCTGGGCAGATTCCCCTTGCCCTGCGGTAAAGACTACCCTGAATTTATTTTTTTAAAGAGATTTTTATTGCATTTTTTAACAAACATACATACAGAAAAAAAGAACACACAAATAGAACAACACAAAGGACAGAATGTTTCTATTCCAGCATATGACGGAAAGGGAATTGTGCATCATACAGACATTATACTAGGCAGTGCAACATACATCTGATATGGGTATCAGTCATGAAAGGAAGGTATTACAGTACCAAACAATGTAAACATAGCAATGTCCAGGGTAGTAGTGCAATATATAATTCACAATGTGATCTTCATTTATAACAGTATAGGGGAGAGGGTCAGCGGACTAGCTAGCCACCTGCCCCATATTTTGTGGAACATTTTATTCCTCTTCCGAATATCAAAAGTAAGCTTATATAGAGGAAGTGAGTCATTGATTGATTGAAGTTTTAACCAAAGATTTTGGGTCAGGGTCGTTGACTCCTTCCTTGTCAGTGGAAGGGACTTCCTCGCATAGAAATAGAGGATACAAAGTCTCTTGGCATGAGAAGGAACAGCGAGGTCGCCAAAGATGCCCAGAAGGCAATTTTTGAGGTTGACTATAATTTGGGAGACCCAGTGCTGAAGAGATGAAGGAGCCTATATTTGCCCAAAAGTCTTGTACTATGGGACAAGTCCAAAAGCAGTGAATAAAATCAGCAGTTATACCACATCCCCTGAAACATTCAGCAGAAGGGGATATTCCCATTTTGTGAATTCTAGCAGGGGTGAGGTGAGAATGATGAAAATATTTAAGTTGAATTACCCTGTCCCTGGAGGAGATAATAGGTTTTAAATGTGTCACAGAATTCAGACCAGTCTTCTTCTGTAAAAGGGATATCTAGGGAGGCCCATTTCTCTTGATCTGTCCTAAATCTAGGGTTGGTGCCTGTCACGAGGCCTGAGTAGTAAGTGTAGATTTTGGAGTTTTGTCTGGTCTGGGTCTCTCAGGGGTTTTTCTAGGTCTGGTGTCCTAATAGGACTATCTAGGGAGCCAAACATGTACAGCATGTCTAAGCTGATAGTAACAAAATAAATAGGTAGATGATAGGTCTAAGACTACATGCATTTGATAAAAGGATTTGAAACCCTGAGGGGTGTATATGTGGCATAGGTACTTAATTCCCTCAGACCTCCAACTCATGGGATCAGGCAGGGAGTATAACTCCTTAAGAGTGAGGTTAAACCACAGTGGACTATAAGGAGACGCCAGCCAGGAGTCTGTTGAAAGCTTTGCTACCACAGTTTGGAAAAGGGAGATGGAGGTACGTACAGTTGACATGCCTGATCTAGGTGGTGTGCTTCCTCTATAGACAATGTTGTGGAGTGTTTGAAATTAGGAGAGAGTATAGCTCCTTCAGTAGTGGTACAGGCATTATTAGAGTTGGGATGAAGCCAGTCATGAATATTAACCAGCTGGGATGCCAGATAGTAAAAGCAGAAGTTGGGGAAGGCCAGTCCTGCCAGATGTCATGGGAGGCGTAGTGTTTCTAGTGCTACTTCCAAAGGAATGCAATGGAAATAGAGTCGATACTTTTAAAAATGGATTTGGAAATTTTGCAAGGGATATTGGCCATGACATATAGTAGTTTTAGGTAAGTAAATCATCTTAAGGATATTAAAAGTGGTCAGCCTTCGCGCCGCTAAGTGGTAATAAGTGACTAAAGTGGAACAAAATCCAAAATCAGATATAATGAAACACAGATGCTGTGAAAAAGAGCCTGAGTGATATAAAGTGCAAATGCTAACTAAAAAATGCAGCAGGACAAAATAGTGAGCACAAACTATCAAATAATGAATATAAAGGGGTGGGTCCTGCGCAAATCGTGCCACTCAAATAAAATACACAAATTCAAAATAATATAAATATGTGCATACATACAATGCCGTGAAAAAAAATATAGTCCAAAAAACAGCACGCATAAAAATATATAAAAAATATATAAAAAAATGGAAAAAAGGTTTAATGATAGAACAATAATAAAATGTCCGCTACTCAAGGCTCCCAGAACTCTCACCTTTAAACGAAGTGAATAAGCAAATCAAACAAACTCCAGGATTCTCTTATTTCATTCATAAATAATAAATAATAGCCATCAGGCAATCCAAAGGAGGGATGCAATGATACAATTCCGCCACTAGAGGGCCAGTCCCAGCTTCCAGAATAGCTGAAATGGATCTTCACTTCTATTTCACAGTGTATGGCTCAAAATAAGAGAGAGGAGGGGGAGAGAGAGAAACAGGAGACTTCCATAGTGTAGTAGTTTAAAAAACGGCAGGTAAATTTATTAAAAAGCAGTAAAGACTCTCACATTTTAATTGCAAAAACAAGCACAATCAGGAAGAGGGTATAATGACAACTTCCTCCCGCCTTACTCTACTTCCGGTTCGTCCTCTGGCCAATCCCTACGCGTTACGTCATGTGACTTCTTCATGGGGATCTTGGGGATGGGGATCCCCATGAAGAAGTCACATGACGTAACGCGTAGGGATTGGCCAGAGGACGAACCGGAAGTAGAGTAAGGCGGGAGGAAGTTGTCATTATACCCTCTTCCTGATTGTGCTTGTTTTTGCAATTAAAATGTGAGAGTCTTTACTGCTTTTTAATAAATTTACCTGCCGTTTTTTAAACTACTACACTATGGAAGTCTCCTGTTTCTCTCTCTCCCCCTCCTCTCTCTTATTTTGAGCCATACACTGTGAAATAGAAGTGAAGATCCATTTCAGCTATTCTGGAAGCTGGGACTGGCCCTCTAGTGGCGGAATTGTATCATTGCATCCCTCCTTTGGATTGCCTGATGGCTATTATTTATTATTTATGAATGAAATAAGAGAATCCTGGAGTTTGTTTGATTTGCTTATTCACTTCGTTTAACCACTTCAGATCCGCGCTATTGCCAAATGACGGCATTAGCGCGGACCTACATTTTCAGGACTACGTCTATTGACGTCGTCCTGGTTACGAGCGGCCTGCGCGCCCCCTGAGGGGCGCGCGCGGCGCGCTCTGTGATCGGCGAGTCCGTGAGACTCGCCTGATCACCGATCCGTGTAAGGGGTCGATCCCGACCCCTTATCACGTGATCAGCTGTCAGCCAATGACAGCTGATCATGTGATAGAACGGAGCCGGTAATCGGCTATTATTCCTCCTCGCGCTGACAGCGCGAGGAGAGAAAAAAAAAGCCGATCACCGGCGGCCGTGATCGGGACATCAGTCCCGATCACGGCCATCAATACAAGGGACCACCTGCCACCTGCCTGTGCCCACCTGCCTCCCGCAGTGCCATCCTGAAGTAAAATAAAAGAAAAAGTAAGTGCCCCCCGTCAGTGCCCCCTGTCAGTGCCCATAGTGCCCACAGTGCCACCCACAGTGCCACCCACAGTGCCACCCACAGTGCCACCCCACAGTGCCACCCACAGTGCCACCCAATCTGCCTCAAAGGTGCTGCACCCCAGTGCCGCCCATCAGTGCCCAGCAGTGCCGCCCATCAGTGCCCAGCAGTGCCGCCCATCAGTGCCCAGCAGTGCCACCTATCAGAGCCACCTATCAGTGCCACCTATCAGTGCCCATCAGTCCCATCTATCTGTGGTACCTATCAGTGCCCATCCGTGCCACCCATCCGTGCCACTTATCCGTGCCACCCATCCGTGCCATCTTATCTGTGCCCATCTTTGCCCATCAGTGCCGCCTTATCTGTGCCCATCGGTGCCGCCTTATCTGTGCCTATTAGTGCCGCCTTAACTATGCCTATCAGTGCCCACCAGTGCAGCCCATCAGTGCCCACCAATGCAGCCCATCAGTGCCCACCAATGCAGCCCATCAGTGCCCACCAATGCAGCCTATCAGTGCCGCCTAATCAGCGCACTTCAATGAAGGAGAAAAATTACCCGTTTGCAAAATTTTATAACAAACTATTAAAACATGATTTTTTTTTTTTTTTTTTTTGCATCTTTTTTTGTTTGTTTAGCAAAAAATAAAACTCCGAGCTGTAACTAAATACCACCAAAAGAAAGCTCTATTTGTGGGAAAAAAATGATAAAAATTTCATTTGGGTACAGTGTTGTATGCCCGCGCAATTGTCACTCAAAGTGCATCAGCGCTGAAAGCTGAAAATTGGTCTGGGACTGAGGGGGGTTTAAGTGCCCAGTAAGCAAGTGGTTAAAGGTGAGAGTTCTGGGAGCCTTGAGTAGCGGACATTTTATTATTGTTCTATCATTAAACCTTTTTTCCATTTTTTTATATATTTTTTATATATTTTTATGCGTGCTGTTTTTTGGACTATATTTTTTTTCACGGCATTGTATGTATGCACATATTTATATTATTTTGAATTTGTGTATTTTATTTGAGTGGCACGATTTGCGCAGGACCCACCCCTTTATATTCATCTTAAGGATATTGGCTCTTCCCATGAGATCCAGGGGTAAATCTTTCCACTGTTTGGTCTGTGTTTTGTAGTTGGAGCAGTAAGGGGCATAGATTATTGCTTACATATAGGGATAATGGTAGTTGAATTGTGACGCCTAACTATCTGAAGGAGGTGGCGACTTGTAGTCTAGAGTCCGATTGAATCACTGGTTTAGCAGCTTGGTCTAGAGGAAAAATGATTTTATTTATCCCAGTTCATTTGGAATCCAGAATAGTCACCAAACGTGGTCATTTCAGTTAAGAGGTTGGTGAGGGAATTGTGGGGATCTGCTAGGTAGACTAGGATATCGTCTGCATATAGGGAGATTTGCTCCTCTATATCATTTGTAAGAAGGCCTTTAATTAATGGAGAGCTACAGATCCGAACAGCAAGGGGCTCTATAGCCAAAGAAAGCAAATAGGATGGGGTGATAGAGGATATCCTTGCCTGGTACCTTCGGTAATTGGGAAGGTCTCAGTGACATGGGAATTAAAACTTATGCAGACTAGTGGTGAAGTATAGAGGAGACGTATCCATGCTATGAGTCGGGGGGCCAAACCCATAGAGCTGTAATACACGAAATAGATATGGCCATTCTACACTGTCGAAAGCTTTGTATGTGTCTAGTGATACAATAACACGGGTAGGTGAACAGTCGTGTGGGTAGGTCAGGTTGTGAAAGAGTCTACGGATAATCATTCTGGTTGAGCGGCCTGGTATAAAGCCCCCCTGGTCACTCCCAATGAATTTTCGCAATTACCTTATTCAGTAGATTGGCCAGGACTTTGGCCAAGATTTTGACATCCACGTTGATGAGGTATATCGGCCGATAAGAATTGTATCTAAGAGGATCTTTCCAAGGTTTTAGTATCAAACAAATTAATGCCTCTCTCATAGAGGGAGGGAGTAATCCATCTTTCAGGGCCCTATTATATGTATTGAGTAGGATCGGATCCAAAAGGTGCAGAAAATGTACCATTCAGCTGGAAAGCCACCTAAGTCTGGCGTCTTATGAGTCGGAAGCTGCGAAATTGCAAGGGAGAGCTCTTCTACAGAAAGAGGTTCGTCTAGATCATCTCAGTCTTGGACTGACAATTGGGGGAGCGCTGTTTGAGTCAGGTATTCAAGTTGGGTATCAGAGTAGTGGGCCCTAGTAGTATAAAGGTCATGATAAAAAGATAGAAGGCATCTGTTATTTCCTCAGGGACGTCACTAATCTTATCTTGTTAGGTCAGGATCCAGGGAATGGAGATGTGGGTGCGGTCCGACCTGGTTAGGTAGGCGAGTAGGCGACCTGCCTTATTGCCGTGTTCAAATGTCTTCTGGGTAACCTAGAGCATACTTTTATTAGTGAGGTCGAGCAAGTGGAGCTCATACTCTCTACGACTATGCAGCCACGAGGTTCTTAGCATAGGCTGCCTCTGCAATCGGCATTATATTTTCCAGTTCCTCAGTGTGCTGTTGGGTAATCTTACATAAGTAATGGACATAAAGGTGCCTATCAGCACAGCCTTGGATGCCTACCAGGCAGTGGAGGACCCAACAGTGCCCTGATTTGCACGCCAGTAGTCAGCAATACCTTTCTGGCATTCATTCTGTACAATCTCTTCCTCCAGCCAGTGGGAGTTTAAATGGCAAAAGGGCCTGTACTCGGCAGGAGGAGGAGATCCACAGAAAGAGGGGCATGATCAGATACCCCTCTGGGTAGATAGAAGACTGCCTGAACAATAGGGAGCACATCAGCAAAGGTAAATACCATATCTATGCGGGACATGGTGTGGAAGGAGTCAGAGTGACAGAAGTGACACTCATCTGGGTGCTTTCACCCCCCATCTCTCAGTAAGGCCATACACTTGAATCCAGTCAACAAATGAGGGATAGGGCCTGCCCCCTTCCCGCAAGCGGTCCATTACAGGGCCAAGTACAGCATTAAAGTCCCCAATGTATAGTAGAGGGCCAGGGGATCTAGATAGTAACAAAAAGGACAAGTGCGAGAGTAAATCTGGGGAAAATGGAGGAGAGACATATATACGTTAACTAATGTGAAAACTGTGGAGACAATACGGATAGTAATTATAATCTCCCGTTTTGCTAGCAAGATAGAAACCCAGCAGGAGTAGTTAGTGTGGGTGGCATGGTACTGCGTAGCCAGCCAGATGCACTTAAGAGACCGCAGTTTGGCATTGGTGAGGTGGGTCTCTTGAAGACAGATAATATGAGGTTCATATTTTTTAAGAAAGGAGAATACCAGGGACCGCTTTTGGGGTGAGTTCAGACCCCTAACATTCCAAGAAACCAGTTTTAATATGTTAGCCATAAGAAACTATACACAACATAGCAGCATAGGAGGGCCATGAATAAATTAAATATTAAATATATGACATTGCTTATGGTAGAATCTGGGGTGAACGTGCAGTATCATCAGAGCAGGAGCATTGATTGGAACATAAAAAACAACAGAGAAAAACCTTAAGGTCCAGTTCTTCTCAGCAACCAGAGCGTGAGGAAAAAAAAACCTCCCCTCGCCTCCAACCCTGTTCAACCATCCCAAGTATAGTGAGCTTTGGTTCCCCGAACAGAAAAAATAACAAAAAAACAGCAACGTTATGGAAGGGAACATAAAAACCTGTGGCCTCGCCACCTACTGGTACGGGGGAGGTGGTAGGTCCAGTAAGGCACTCAAGAAAGATGTATGCGTCCATCTTGTAGGATATGGGATTCACCTGTAATATAAGGCACAAACAAAAACAGTAATGAAAGGCAAAACGGGAGCGAACGTTGAGGAGAATAAGTGTCAGAACTGGCTAAGGCAACTACCAGGTTTGCGGCAGGGGCAATATAGAGCATCTAGTAGGAAGGGATAGGAAAAATACATTCCACAGGATATCCACAGTAGTATGGGTTTAGGTGCAAATCAGAGGAATGAGAGATCCCTTAGGTGCTCCAGCAATTAGCAGGTAGGATAACTAGATTGGTAGGGAGAACGAAAGCAGCATCAATTGCAGCGTTGACTGGGTTGTTTTCCAAAGCGATCATCCATCCAGGCCATGGCTTCTTTTGGACAGCTTAGCAGGGAATAGCATTGCATAGGGTGGTAGGCCTTCAGTGCAGAGGCATTCACCGCTGCAAAGGATATGTGCTGGCGTTGAACTTCAGCTGAGAAGTCCAGGTATATGGAGATTTTGTTGCCATTAAACTTGAGCTGCCCTTTTTCACTGACACAGGATAACGACTTTGTCTCGAAAATTGAGTATTCTAGCGATCAAGGATCTTGGGGGGGGGGGGGGGGGTCCTGAGGGAGGGGGACATGGAGGGGTGTGCGGTGTGCACATTCAATTACAATGGCATGGGATAGTACCTCCATCCCAAAAATATCCCGCAGCAATGAATGGAGGAATTGTTCAGGGTGTGACCCCTCAGATTGTTCTGGGAACACCACAAAACGGAGGTTGTTCCTGCCAGAACGGTTCTTCAGGGCATCCAACTTGGCTCTGAGGATCACCCGCTCATCTGTAGCCCTGCGTACAGTAGCAGCTAAGGGGTGCAACATGTCTTCCAGGGAGTTGATACATTCTTTCGCCCCCCCCCCCCCCCCCGGTCCTCTCCCACAGGTTTTGCATGTCCCGCTTCAGTAGGGAGAAATCAATGTGGATGCTTTCCATTTGAACTGTGAGGGAGGCCTTACAGTCTTTTATAGGCAGCATGATTTCATCTAGGGTGGGCTCTTCTGAAGAGGGGCCTGGTGAAATGCATTCCCTTGAGCATGTAGGGGAATCTAGAGGTGTTAGGTGGTCAGCCTGGGTGCAGAAGGCTGTTTGGGGTAAAATCCTCCAAAGGGGAGAACTGTTCTGATAACTGCTGTATAAAAATTTAAATTCCCTTTAGTTTGGGGAGATTTCCTCTTACTTTTTGTTGCTTCACTGGGAGTTCTCCTGTGAGGGGAGAACTCCCCAGCAGGAAACAGACCGCAAGAAAAAAAAACCTTTTTGAAAGCACCTTTATTCTTTCCCTACATTATCCAAAACTAAACGTTTCGGTTATACAAACCCAATTCCAAAAAGTTGGGACACTGTGTGAAAGCTACAAAAAAAAAATGCAATGATTTGCAAATCTCAAATGTTTTAACTGAGAAAATGTACCAAGAAAAAAAATAAGGCAATTTTGAAATTCATAGCAGCAATATGATTCAAAATAGTTGGGACAGAGCAACAAACGGCTGGCAAAATAAATGGTACTAACAATGAAGAGCTGGAAGAACATTTTTCAATTAGGTTAATTGGCAACAGGTAAGTAACATGATTGGGTATAAAAAGAGTGTCTTAAAGAATCAGAATCCATTCACATAGGGGCAACACGACTTCCAGCGAGACTTTGGGAAGCAACTTGGACACGACTTGAGTATGAATCACAGCACGACTTGAGGCAACTTACAAGGCAACTTGAAGTTGCCTCCAGGACAGAGGACTTTGCCAGCGGCCAATCGCATAATAATCAGCTCTGTGAGAGGGGGGGGTTTGCCTAGAAAACTATTTTTACTTCCTGGAAAGTTTCTTCAGTTAAGACAAGGGATCAGACTTGGAGGCAACTTACATTGAAATCAATGGGCACAAGTTGCCTAGAAGTCGGATTGAAGTAGTACAGGAACCTTTTCTAAAGTCTGAGTGACTTCAGTAGTGTGCATTAAGACGGCTCTCATTCACTTACATTGATTTTATCATGTTGCGCGACTTGAGGCAACTTGGGATGACTTCAAGTCGGATCCAAAGTTGCCCCTGTGTGAATGGTCTCTCAGAGTGTCCCAGTAGTAATGATGGGCAGAGTTTCACCTATCTGTGAAAAGCTGTTCAACAATTTCAGAATAATGTTTCTCAATGTAAAATTGCAAAGACTAAATGTATCATCATCTAAAGATTCAGAAAATTCAGAAAATCGCTGTGCGCAAGATATCTTTGGGCCCTCAGACAGCAGTGCATTTAAAAGAGGCTCAGGAGTACTTCCAGAAATCACTGTCTGTGAACACAGTTTGCCATGCCTTCCAAAAAGTAGTGGTATCTGAATATGATCCAGCAATTTTACAGGCTTCTCCGAGCCAAAGTGCTCTTTTGCAAAGTGTAAAACTATTCATACGAATCGAAATGTGACATTCTTTTTGGCAACCATGGGTGCTGTGTCCTCCGGACTAAATAGAAAAGGGACCTTTTCAGCTTGCTATCAACACTCAACACTTTGTTCAAAAGCTTACATCTCTGATGTTATGGAGATGGGAATTTTCTTCTTAAAACTGTAAATTTTCTCAGTCTAAACATTTGATAGGTTTTCTATTGTGAATAAAATACGGGTTTGTGAGCTTAGTAAATTATTGCATTCTGTTTTTATGTAGATTTTACACAGCTTCTTAACTTTTTTGGAATTGGGTTTGTATATACACGTTAGCTGAATTCACAGATCACTGGTTACTCCCTGACCTTGTTCACAGTACCACTCTAGAGACATTACATGCTTCCAAGAACTGGGTCCCATTTAGTACCTGGGACACTCTTTGAGGTGCCAAACCCCTCTGTAAGCTTCTAAACAGTACCTGGGCTGCTAAGGCACGTGTCCTTTAGGAACCTAAAACCCTGAAATGGAGTGTGCACATGGTAGGTTTTATTTTATGGGAATAAAAAGTGCTACATAATATTCCTAAGGACACTTTCTGAAGAAAGTGAACACCATCATACTTATTTATGTCCAAGTCTTTCCTCCTATATGGATCTCTGTTTTATTTCTAAACTTTTTAGCTCAGTATGATATATGTATTCTGCTTTTTTTAGGAATGTAAAAGCCAAGATCAGGAACTGGCTGTCCACCTCCTGCTTGCTGTATTCCGTGAAATAACCTTGTACTATGGGGTCCGTAACAATGGTCAGCAAGAAACGGCACACGCTGTAAGTAGTGAAATAATTTGCTGAATTGCAAATTTATGTTTTTATTTTATATGGTTTTATTTGTATGGTGTAACTGTACATACCCCGAAATGATTCAGTACAATGACATGTAAACAGAGGACGCTTAAGTATGCACAAGGGTAACATAGATTCATATAATCCAAGAGAATACAAAAGACCATTAAATATATAGCCTGTCAATATAGATGTTGCTAAGTGTTTGACATAAGCCCATGCTTTAACGCTAAACTCCAGGAAATGTAAAGATGCTTTCTTGAAGTGAGGCTGCGCCCGCAATGCGAGGGTACCTGATCCTCCATTCCAGCAGGCTCCTCCTTGCTGCTTGACCAGTCCCAACAGCCTTTTCTCCCCTGCATTCTTTTTTCATCACCAAGACTGATGAAAGGCACTAGCATGAAGTACTGCTGGAGCATGGAGGCGCACCACCTACCAGGGGAGCAGAGGATTATGTAAGTAAAAGTAATTTGACTGTTCCCTAGACAGAAATGTGAAGCCCCAATGCAAGAAACTAGTTTAACTTTTCTCAGAGTTGGGCTTTAAAGTTAATTAGCTTCTTTGATATATCAGGACAATGGCATGAGCTTTGTGCATTTAACCTTTAACATTTTATTTTAATTTTTTTATGCTGTAAGAAAATAGTCATCTCTTTAAGCCATTTAAATGCACAATACTATTTTAGTATCACATGAGATGGGACAATAGGTTGGGTTAGCTTCTGG
The DNA here is from genome assembly GCF_037356315.1 of Lithobates pipiens. NCBI lineage: Eukaryota > Metazoa > Chordata > Amphibia > Anura > Ranidae > Lithobates > Lithobates pipiens. The sequence goes on from NW_027507903.1 coordinate 434,350,134, forward strand.
ACTGATTTGACTAAAGTGTCACTTCAACATCTTGGTTGCCATTGTGGTAGCAAAGTGACAGCTGCCAGACTGCAGCAAGTGAGATTTGGATTATGGATTGGACATACTTTGCCCCTGGACAGGACAATCTCATTAGACTGAGAACAAATGGCTCTAAAAGAACTGAGAGAGATGAAAGGAATAGTGATTAAACCCAGTGACAAGTGGGGAAATGTAATCTGGAAGGAAGAAGACAATGTTAAAGGGATTGTAAAGCTTTGTTGTTTTTTTGTTTTGTTTTTTTGTTGTTGTTTTTTTGTTGTTTTTTTACAAATAACAAAAATGTCAAACTTACGTCCACTGTGCAGTTTGTTTTGCACAGAGTGGCTCCTGGCTCCCAGCATCCTCTTCTGGGGGTCCCTCAGTGGCGCTCCTGGCTCCTCCCCGCATTGAGTGTCCACGTTGGAAAAGCTCTCTCCTACGGTGGACACCCGTGCGGACGCGCTCCCAAGGCCTGCATCTGTGTCCAACTTATGAGGGTTTACAACCCCTTTAAGCAAGTGTGCAGGTAACTTAATGACACTGTGTGTTATGAGAGGTATACACAGAACCCATTTCCCTCCTTAGTCACTGAAATGAATTACAAAATTGCTAGAGTCTTCGAAGTGGGCCTAATTAAGTAAAATTAATGACTATTTGAAGGTAAAACAGTGTAATATTCCCACATTCTACATAACGCCAAAACTCCATAAAGACCCACAGAGACCACCGGTTAAAACCAATAGTCTCTGCTAATGGAGGACCCACGGAGCATCTACATCTAGGACAATATGTGGACAAGAGTGTTAAATGCCTAGTGGAAGAATTACTATATCCTGTATATGTCTGGCCCTTACAATGAGTTCTTGATTGAAGTTTTATTTATTTTTTATTGCAAAATTATTTCTTTATTTTTCATGGAAAGTTTTACCGCTAGACAAGGGGTGTTACAATGGTGCACTGCATGTGCCTGCACCTATGCATGTCTCCACTTAAAATGGTGGGAAAAAGAAGAGGTCTACACGAGCCAGCTGTTCAAAGAAAAGGTTAAAACTGTGGGTATGATACATGGACGGTGTCCTGGTGGCATTGAGGGGGGTGTAGCGAAGTTCCAAAAGTATATTGCTGTATTAAATGAAAATTATAGAAATATCTTCCTTACTTATAAAGTGTACCGGTAGGAAATGAATTTCCTGGATCTAGAAATTAAAACGGTGGGTGACCGGATTGAGACCACCACTTTTAGAAAACTGATAATGGGAAACACTCCTCCACGCCACCAGTTATCATCCATGGCCTCTGATTCCACATGGACAATTCTTAAGAAGAAACTGCTCGCAAATCAAGCCATATGGGGAGCTTGGAACTACAGGAGAGGTTTAGAGCAAGGCAATAACCTAAATCAGCAAACTTAGTGCCTTATGGCAAGATCGAGGGGAGATCCTACAGCAAAAGAAACATATAAAGAAAAAGGACCATAACAGACAAGATAGACCTACTGTATGTATGTATATATATATATATATATATATATATATGTATGTATGAATGAATGTATGTGTGTGTATATATATATATATATATATATATATATATATATATATATATATATATATATATATATATATATATATATATATATAACCACAGTCCAATAGGCTTCTTAAATGTAAGGGGGATTTGGGGATATACAGTTGTGTTCATAAGTTTACATAACCTGCAAAATTTATGATTTTTTGCCCATTTTTCAGAGAATATGAATAACACAACATTTCTTTCACTCATGGTTAGTGTTTGGCTGAAGCCATTTATTATCAATCAAGTGTTTACTATTTTTAAATCATAATCATAGAAACTACCCAAATGACTCTGAACAAAAGTTTACATACCCCACTAATTTTTGCCTGATAACATGCACACAAGTTGACACAAAGTGGTTTGAATGGCTATTAAAGGTAACCATCCTCACCTGTGATCTGTTTGCTTGTAATTATTGTGTGTAGTACAGGACGCCAAGGTTGGGTCCTGGACAGGTGCTATATAGCACCAGTATTTGGGTTGTGGTCCATTTAAAGGAGTCACGGTAGTGTTCAGGGGGTCACCCAGAATGGGTGAGGGCTTCGGGCATTAGAATCAATCAGGAGAGGACTGACTCTCTATCTTAATAAGAGAGTTATTTGGGACCCGGAATTTGGGAGGAAGTGATATTCGGGTGGGAAAGAGCCTCCACCCCTGACCACAGGGATTCAGCACACAGGGGGTAAAGGGCCTCCAGGAAACAGCTCATAAGAGACAGGAAGTACAGGAAGGCAGGAAGTAGTGAAGAGGTGGTGATGAGGAGTAGGGATCTCTGCAGCCGCACATTGGGGCAATGTCTCACTGCCTGTGATTAGCACAGCGCTGCGCCGACTTCCTGGCGGGCTCAGCGCGTGGACCATGCGAACATGCCTGAGCTCATCCCTAGTGAGGAGTAGGTGAATACACCTATCTGATGTCTCATAGAATACTTTCACACTGGGGCAAGGGGCGTTAGTGGTAAAGTGCTGCTAATTTTAGCGACCCCCGCTAATGGCTGAATGAAAGGTCAAAAGTGCCCGCAAAGCACTGCTCCTGAAGCGCTTTGATTCCAATTGCACTGGTGGTGCGGGAGCGGTTAATACACTGCTCCCACACCGCCGAAAGATGCTGCTTGCAGAACTTTTCTAACTTCCTGCAAGCATACCGCCCCAGTGTGAAAGCACTCGGGCTCTCACACTGGGGCTGCAGGGGAGGCATTTTACAGGTGCTATTTTTAGCCCAAAAGCACCTGAAATTTGCCCCAGTGTGAAAGGGATCTAAGGGGTTTAGACAGATCATCATACAAGTTTATGGTCCTAAAGAAGAACTCCAGCTTTTCCTCCCCAAAACAGATGCATCGTGCATGTAAATGAATCACAACCCCACTGTCAGATTGTGTGCAACTTACCTACTTTAGCTGTATAAAGCAGGTTTCTGTGTCTGTAATGAAATTCCTGGTTGAATTTCAACATTCTGACTTCCTGTTTTCTTTCTTTACCAGTCCTGTTACTACATGTCCCATGATCCTTTGAGCCTCTGTAGTTTCAAGGCAGGCTATGGGAGTCACTTGTATCAGTTCTGGGGCTTCATGTGGGTGGTAGAACGGGAATATTGAAATTCTGCTCTCACCATTCACAATCCTGTGAGTACTGTGCAGCAAGAAGTGTAACCTTACAAACCATCTCTTGGACACGAAATGTGCTGTCAGGGTTGCTAGCCTCTGTAAAACCAGGGACAGTATGTAAAAATATGTGTTTTTTTTTTTTTTTTACATTTTTCTCTGAAATGTCCCTTACTCACATCCTTTTGGTCTAAAAATCCTGAGATTTTAGCTGCCCCACCTCTCCAGTACCTTCTCAGCCAATAGAAACATGTCTGTGTATACTGTGTGTACATGTATGTGTATACTGTGTGTGTGTTTGCATATACTGTGTGGCCCCATAATCTGATTGCCTGGATGTCCCATAATCTCCTAGTGTTTGGGGGCCCCATGAGTTGTGAGTCTGCCCCTGGTGGTAACTATACCTCATGTTGTGCTTGGTGGGCATTACTGACTGCCAGACACAACCGATTCTAGTGAATGGAGCCATACTGCAATTTCCGCACAATGTGCATGTTTGCAGTGCAGTACTGCAGCATTTAGGAGGTGATACAACTCCCTCTCACCACCTTTCAAATGCTCTCCGAAGAGTTATCTCAATGCAGATCAATTTTCAGTCTGCAAAGCAGGTGTAAATTTGTCATTCCTGTCTTGCAGCATGCCAAAGAATAATGGCTTACTGCAAGACTACAGATGAAGGGCTATGGGAGGTGGTTATGGAGGTGTTTCCCATTTGATTTTGAATAATGCTGTGAAAGTGGACTTGAGAGGTTTGGACTCTTCCTGTAGGTATGACTGGGCGGGGCTGAATTCCATCCTACCCATTATCATAGCTGTGAAGGAAGTTACATCTTTAGCAGTCTTAAAGACTACAGAGGGGTGTGTTTTAGGCTAGATATGCAACAGGAAGTGACTATGGAAGGGTCTCAGTCTACATCGGACTATACAGAGTGTCACATGATACAAAGCCACAACTAAACCCAGATTAGCAAAGGATCTGCAGACAACAGAGCAACATGGTACAGAGGTATGATTATGCTGGGACTGATCGCTCCATTCATTTCTAGTGAGACAAAAGTTTGATTTCAGCTTAAAGGCCAGGGTGAGACCTGGGGTATAATAGACCCCAGATCTCTCAGTAAAGTGTACCTGTCACTGCCCATGCTATCACAAGGCATGCTGTTCATCTCTTGTGATAACAATAAAGTTGATCCAAAACAAATGTAAAGAGACAGTATAACAAAATGTATGTAGGTCCCTCCCCTACTTTGAGTACTCCTCTACCTCATTTGCCCACAGCAGGGAGGGGAAGAAGTAATTTAGCAAATGGCCTTTAGGAACCCAGCAATCACACATGAAGAGAGAAAAAGAGTCCTCTGCCCCACATAAGCCCAAACACCAGCGTTGTCACATGGATGAAAGAAAGTAAATCATCCCCCCACACCCAGAATTGCAAGGTATATCACTAACATTGCTCAGGGAGAGCTAAGGTAAGAAACGTAAAAGCAGCTGGTGGGGCTGACACTAAATTGTAACCTCAGGTTTGCCCTGCTTTAAATGTTTTTCTGTTCCAGCTGCTGCAATATACAGTGAACTCTTGCAGCAAATTTTACCTCAAATTTTCACAACCAATTATTAGTGCACTGTCAAGTAAATAATACCTTTTTTTATGTGTCTGACACAGGAACAGGCGTCTGTGATGGATTTTATAAAAAAGGCCCATGTTTTCAAGGACAGAGCTCTAAACCAGTTTTTGGAGACACTGCTAAGCAATAACCGGCCATTCGTTCGAGCTTTCCCTGGCATGAGAGGGTCACACACCACAATTTTTGGATTGGCTGTGCACTTGGCCTCCATCCTTCTGTCTGGAAATAACAACCTTTTATTACCCTTGAAAAATCTCTCATTCTCTTCTGCTAGGATGCAAGTAAGTTATGTTGTTTTGTTATGTTATTTATGATTGATATTTATGAATGTACAACCCAAATTCCAACAAAATTGAACTCTGTGTAAAATCTGCATACAAAACAGAATGCAATGATTTGCAAATATCATAAGCCCATATTTTGTTCACAATGGAAAATAGAGAATCAAATGTTTAAATTGAGAAAATGGACCATTTTAGTAAAGAATAAGGTAATTTTGAAAATGATGGCAGCAACATTAGCATCTCCTCTTCTTTTAACAACACTCTATGAATGTCTGGGAACTGAGGAGACCAGTTTCTGGAGTTTTAGGAGAGGAATGTTGTCCCATTCGTGTCTGATATAGGATTTATATCCGCTCAACAGTCTTCGGTCGTCTTTGTCGTATTTTTCATTTCAAGATTTGCCAAATATTTTCAATTGGTGAAAGGTTTGGACTGCAGGCAGGCCAGCTAAGCAGCTGGACTCTTCTACTCTGAAGCCATGCTGTTGTCATTGATGCAGTATGTGGTTTAGCATTGTCGTGCTGAAATATCAACACTTTCCCTGAAAAAGAGGTTGTGTGGATGGAAGCAAATGCTGCTCCTAAACCTGGATATATCTTTCAGAATTGATAGTGCCTTTCCAGATGTTAAAGCTACCCATTCTATACACATTAATGCACCCTCGTAGCATCAGAGATGAATGCTTTTGAACTGAGTGGTAAATACAAGCCAGGAAGGTCCCTCTCTTTAGTCCAGGGGACACTACACCAATGGTTGGCGAAACAAATGTAACATTTTTATTAGTCTGATTACAAAACCATTTTTCACTTTGCAACAGACCATTTTAAATGAGCTTTGGCCTAGAGAAGACGGAGATGTTTCTGGATCATGCTCAGATATGGCTTCTTCTTTACATGACAGAGTTTTAACTTGCATTTTTGCCTGACACTGGGAACTGTGTTCACAAACACAGTGATTTTTAAAAGTATTCCTGATCCCATGCAGTGATAGCCATCACAGAATCATGCCTGTTTTTAATGAAGTGCCGCCCGAGGCCTGAAGATCAGACATCCAATATTGTGTTTTGACCTTGTTCCTTGTGCACAGAGATTTCTCCAGATTCTCAGAATATTTTGATGATATTATCTACTTTAGATTGTGATGTATTTAAAGTTTATTATTCAGAAATTGTTTGACAATTTTTAGATGCAGATTGTCATAGATTGATGAACCCCTCTCCCCATCTTTATTTCTGAGCCACGCTGACTCTAAAATGCTCTTTCTTTATCGTACATCACGGGACAAGGAGCAGCCATAATAACTGGGTTATACGCCAACCTATTGGTGAATGAACACTGGTAAATCAATCAAATATATAACCCCTCCTAAACAGGAAGTACCTCAGTTTTTTCGCCAGTGTCCCTTAGGTGGATGGTCATTGATTTGACATGTTCTCCTTGGAGCATACTTGGAGGTCTGGATGGTTCTATTAGAAATCATGGACTTCAGTTGGATCCATTCAAAAAAACTATCAGCCAAGATGGATGGTACCTGAGCCTCACTGGAAGGAGAGAAGATTCTTTGAGATTTTGCCTGTAATGCAGCCTTATGGCGCTGGACCCTGCATAATGGAAACCTGTGCAGTGTTTGTTCTGACCAAGGTGCTTTCCTGCAAGGTGCTATACAGGTCTAGGGGAGTGGACCCCAGATTAAGGGGGACCCAGTCTCTGAAGGTTTTTCATGACAAACTCGCCATGATGGGTGAAGATTGGACTCCTGTGATGTTCAGAGTCCTGCAGCAGGAATGGTAAGTCTGCATCTTTGCAGTTTCTCTTTAACTGGTTCCTGACCGCCGGCCGTCCAATGATGGCCAGGCGGCGCACCTATTGTGGCGGGAGGCCGTCATATGACGGCCTCCCGTTTTAAACAAGGAATGCGCGCGATCGTGCGCGCGCATCCCTGTTTCTTCGGTGGCGGCGTGTCACGGAGACACCGCTCGCCACCGAAGGGGGTGAACAGCCATTGGTTATGGCTGTTTACCATGTGATCGGCCGTGATGAAGTCACGGCCGATCACAGATGGTCACACCCCGGCTGTGCAAGGCGCATGCGCGCGAGCACGTCGGTGGTGGCGTGTTCCCCCGGGAACACTGCTCGTCACCGACGCTGGTAAACAGCCATTGGCCGGCTGTTTACCCACGTGATCGGCTGTGATCCTTTCACAGCCGATCACTAAAATGTAAACAAACCGCAGTAACGAGATGTTACCGGGTTGTTCTCCTCCTCACACACCGATCGTGTGTGAGGAGGAGATTGCAGTAACATCTCGTTACCGCCTAGTGTACACCAATCACACTGATTGTCCCCCCCAATAAAGAGGACCTGTCACCACCCCTCATAGTACCTGTCAATCACAGTCCATCAGAGTACCTGTCACAGTCCATCAGAGTATTTGAGTACCTGTCCCAGTCCATCAGAGTACCCGAGTACCTGTCGCGGCACATCAGAGTACCCGAGTACCTGTCGCGGCACATCTGAGTACCCGAGTACCTGTCACGGCACATCAGAGTACCCGAGTACCTGTCACGGCACATCAGAGTACCCGAGTACCTGTCACGGCACATCAGAGTACCCGAGTACCTGTCACGGCCCATCAGAGTACCCGAGTACCTGTCACGGCCCATCAGAGTACCCGAGTACCTGTCACGGCCCATCAGAGTACCCGAGTACCTGTCACGGCCCATCAGAGTACCCGAGTACCTGTCACGGCCCATCAGAGTACCCGAGTACCTGTCACGGCCCATCAGGGTACCCGAGTACCTGTCACGGCCCATCAGAGTACCCGAGTACCTGTCACGGCCCATCAGGGTACCCGAGTACCTGTCACGGCCCATCAGGGTACCCGAGTACCTGTCACGGCCCATCAGGGTACCCGAGTACCTGTCACGGCCCATCAGGGTACCCGAGTACCTGTCACGGCCCATCAGGGTACCCGAGTACCTGTCACGGCCCATCAGGGTACCCGAGTACCTGTCACGGCCCATCAGGGTACCCGAGTACCTGTCACGGCCCATCAGGGTACCCGAGTACCTGTCACGGCCCATCAGGGTACCCGAGTACCTGTCACGGCCCATCAGGGTACCCGAGTACCTGTCACGGCCCATCAGGGTACCCGAGTACCTGTCACGGCCCATCAGGGTACCCGAGTACCTATCAGTCCATCAGGGTACCCGAGTACCTGTCACAGCCCATCAGAGTACCCGAGTACCTGTCACAGCCCATCAGAGTACCCGAGTACCTGTCACAGCCCATCAGAGTACCCGAGTACCTGTCACAGCCCATCAGAGTACCCGAGTACCTGTCACAGCCCATCAGAGTACCCGAGTACCTGTCACAGCCCATCAGAGTACCAGAGTACCTGTCACAGCCCATCTGAGTACCCGAGTACCTGTCACAGTTCATCTGAGTACCCGAGTACCTGTCCCAGTCCATCTGAGTACCTGTCACCGCCCTTCGGAGTACCCAAATACCAGTCACCAAGCCATCAGAGTACCTGTCACCAGGCCATCAGAGTACCCGAGTACCTGTCACCAGGCCATCAGAGTACCCGAGTACCTGTCACCAGGCCATCAGGGTACCCGAGTACCTGTCACCAGGCCATCAGAGTACCCGAGTACCTGTCACCAGGCCATCAGAGTACCCGAGTACCTGTCACCAGGCCATCAGAGTACCCGAGTACCTATTTGCAGCCCATGTCTCATAGAATATACGTTGGGGTGTTTGCTTTCCAAAATGGGATAATTTTGTGGGTAATTTCACTGTCCTGGTGGTCCAGGACCTTCAAAAGTGTGATAGGTAGGAATGAAATGAGATGTGTCATTTATGCTCCTAGAATGCCTGAACGTACTACTTCAATGTTCGGCCTCTCTATGTGACCAGACTGTATAAAAGTCCTACACATGTGGTATCGCCATACTCGGGAGGAGTAGCAGAATGTGTTTTGGGTTGTAATTTTTGCTATATACATGCTATGTGTTAGAAATATCTTATAAATTGACAATTTTGTGTAAAAAAAAAAATGCGTTTTAATTTTTTTTCACACATTCCAAAAACTTCTGGAAAAAAAATTAACCGTTCAAAAGACTCATTATGCCTCACAGATTATACGTTGGGGTATTTGCTTTCCAAAATGGGGTCATTTTATGGGAAATTACATTGTCCTGGTACTCCAGGGCCTTCAAAAGTGTAATAGGTGGTTGAGAAATGAGTTGCGTCATTTTTGCTCGTAGAACGTCTGAAGGTACTACTTCAACGTTGGTGCTCTGTATGTAGCCAGGCTGTGTAAAAGTCTCACACATGTGGTATCGCCGTACTCAGGAGGAGTAGCAGAATGTATTTTGGGGTGCAATTTGTTGTATGCATATGCTGTGTGTGAGAAATAACCTGATAATATGACAATTTTGTCAAAAAAAATAATAATAAAAAAAAATCTTCATTTTGCAAAGAATTGTGGGAAAAAATGACAACTTAAAAAAACTCATCATGCTACTTACTTAATACCTTGGAATGTCTACTTTGTAAAAAGGGGTCATTTGGGGGGTATTTGTACTTTCCTGACTTGTTAGTGTCTCAAGAAATGAGATGCACCTGATGTACTGAATGCCTGATCAGAAGTGATCAATTTTCAGTGATTGGCACCATAGTTTGTAGACTCTAACTTTCACAAAGACCAAATAATATACACTAATGTGGGTTATTTTTTACCAAAGATATGTAGCAGTATAAATTTTGGCCAAAATGTATGAAGAAAAATTACTAATTAGCAAAAATTTATGACAGAAACAAAGAAAAAGGCATTTTTTAACAAAATTTACGTTTTATTTTATTTATAGCACAAAAAATAAAAAAACTCACTAGTGATTAAATACCACTAAAAGAAAGCTCTATTTGTGTGGAAAAAAGGACGCAAGTTTCATATGGGTACAGTGTTACATGACTGAGTAATTGTCATTCAAACTGTGAGAGTGCTGAAAGCTGAAAATTGGTCTGGTCAGGAAGGGGGTGTAACTGCACTGTATTGAGGTGGTTAAAAAAAAAAAGAGAGAGACCTGACTGTCTGTTCTCCCAGTGGCCACAGTGTACTGTTTAATCATTTTTGTGTACTTCTTAGTCGTGTGGGCTGCTGTTTCTCCTCCAGCCACTAGAGGGTGCAAGTCGCTCAGTATGGCCTATTTTTATATAGGCAGGAAGTGGAAGGGTGGCCATGTTAAGGCCATGTGGTCCTGGGAATATCAGATATGGCCTACAAAAATAGTATGGGGCCTGGTGCAGTTGAACAGGTACTAAACTAGTAAAAACTAGTATGGGGCCAAATGCAGCATATTATACATGCTTGCAAGCTTATTGCCTAAACGCATTCTTGAATAAACACATGTTTTGCATAGATGTTACATACATATATGTGACATAATCACATGTTTGGAAGAACATGGGCATCGGTGCACTTGAAGGAGTTGTGTCTCCAGAATAGCATACATTGGGTCTGCAGAAGCTTAGTTTTGTTCTCCCTTTTCACACTTGTGCGATTTGAAAGTTGTGCATTTTGGCCGCAATGTTAATGAGATTTTTCAGCGACGTGAAGCAGTGCCTGCGTAATCTTGAGGTCTATGGACCTTGAGTCGTACCAAGGTCAGACTGGAGTGGTGCAGGGGCTGCTTTGGGATCACTCTGACTTGGGGACGCATGGATGTGAAGGGTACTTATTGGAAATCATTCAGTGGACTTGGTCTCCACAGGGGAAGGTACTGCCCATTGATATCTTGGATTTTTGGCCAGTACGCCTTGCTCTGGATGTTTGGACAAACCAGTTGTAGGTATAATCTGGTAATGCTTCTGCGGGCTTATATATCAACCACCAGAAGTCATACGGCTCAGGAAGTTGAACTTCATTCTGTCTGAATGTATTAGAATCCGCGCTTAGGTGTAGGATAGGCTGCAGCCTCCCCAGTGGAGCACCAAGAAATTAAAGGTATATAAAATAGGGAATAGGTGGTGCTGCCTATGAACTGAAAAGTGATTTAAAGCGGTGTTCCGCTTAAAAAAAAAATTTAAAAGTCAGCAGCTACAAATACTGCAGTCCTAGGGCCCAGTGATGTCCTAGGGCCCAGCGATGCGGGGGATCGATGCCCTGCTCGTCTCTCCTCTGCTTGGCAGCACCGGCATTTTAACTGTTGGCGCCTGGCTGTGGCTTCACAGCCAGGCACCTACTGCGCGTGCACGTGCCGTGACTGGGACCTGTCATGTTTCCCAGATGATTGACAAGAGGGAGGGGGAGAGGCGATCTCCCTTCCTGCGCCGAGGGAAGTGGCGTCAGGAGCCCAGGCACCGAAGGAGGCAGACTACGAGGGACCCCCTAGCAACAGGCATTTAGAGGTGAGTAGAAAAAAAAACATTTTCTCCAAATGTTTTATTTTTTAAGCACATTAATATTTTTTTTTTTGCTGCCACTGTGCCCATTAAACGCTGCCAGTGTAACCTTGATCTCCCCCTAGTGTGACCCCCTGCGTGATCGCCGTCTGGCTGGCACTTACCCTGTTTTGGTAGCAGCGGGTGATGGTGACAAGTGGGGTCCTCCATGCGTCTCCTCCCATCCCCTCCTCCTGCTGGGCGTCCAATAGTGGCACCTGTCATTTCAGCCAATCAGGTGACAGGTAACAGACTCGAGCACCTGATTGGCAGAGAGGCGGTTTAGTGTTAGGAAAGTGAATATTCATTCGCTTTTCTAACACAGCTAAGCACCCAGCATGGCACTCGCAGGCCACCTTTTTTGATGCCTATTAGAGCCTATGGCTGCAAAAAGGTGCTGCAAAAACACACCCCCGCCACTGTAATTCATGCACCCAAAAAAGGACCAGGCACCTGAATAGGGGGTGGCAGTGGCAGCCATAGATGGACTCATGCAATGCATGAATCTGTCTATCTATTGGTGATAGAGGGGGTGGCAGGAGAGCTGGGGGCGCTGCCCGTGCACCCTTATGGACGCACTGCCACTGGTCACACTGAGACAGGGAGCAGGGGGAGAGGCTGCAGGAGCTGGAACATGATAAATGTTCCACCCTAAATAAAGTAAATTTATCATTTAAACATTTGCTATGTTTTCTATTTGCTATTGTAAATAAACAGGATTTTTCATCAGAGCTGTATATATAGCGCCCTATGCAGCGCTTTATATATTGTACATTCACATCAGTCCCTACTCTCAAGAACCATACAGTCTCAGTTGGTCCCTAGCTCACATTCATACACATACTAGGGCCACTTTAGACAGAAGCCGGTTAACCTCAGCATAGTGTAATAAAAAAATTCTGGTTAGCCGCACATCTGATTTAAAAATCACATTTATTGTATTATTCTTCATTAAAAAAAACACAATACAAAAATTAGGCACTGATGTTGGATGAGAAGGCCTGGCTCGCAGATTGTGCAGGCCAGTCGAGTTCCTCCACCCCAAACTCACTCATCCATGTGTTTGTATACCAGTGCACAAAGCAAGGTCCATAGTCATGTTGGAACAGGAAGGGTCCATCCCCAAACTGTTCCCACAAAGTTGGGAGCATGAAATTGTCCAAAATATCTTGGTATGCTGACGCCTTAAGAGTTCCCTTCACTGGAACTAAGGGGCCAAGCCCAACCCCTGAAAAACAACCCCACACCATAATCCCCCCTCCACCAAATGATTTGGACTGGTGCACAAAGCAAGGTCCATAAAGATAGCGAGTTTAGGATGGAGGAACTTGACTGGCCTGCACAGAGTCCTGACCTCAACCTGATAGAACACCTTTGGGATGAATTTGAGTGGAGACTGCGAGCCAGACCTTCTGGTCTAACATCATTGCCTGACCTCACAAATGTGCTTCTGGAAGAATGGTCAAACATTCCAGTAGACACACTCCTAAATCTTTTGGACAGCCTTACCAGAAGAGTTGTAGCTGTTATAGTTTCAAAGGGTGGGCAACTAAATATTAAACCCTATGGACTAAGATTGGGGTGCCATTAATGTTCATGTGTATTTAAAGGCAGGCATCCCAATATTTTTGGTAATATCGTGTATGTAGTGATCCTGTATTATCTGCCACATCACTCATTCACATGCTAGTCTTTGCAGAAGCAACAATACAAGTCACAGTGCACAAGTGCATTCAGCTTTATTGCTGCCATTGTAACTGTCTACACAGCAACTGACGTGTAGCCAACAAATAAGAGACCCATGTCTCTGCTCCTAGACTGGCATCCATGGCTTTGCTGTTGGGGCACAAACTGGAAGCCAGCAAGGCTTGATCATGTAAACTCACCTTCATGTAAAATGATTAAAAAAAAGCTTAAAAAAACAGATTCCTCTGTACTTATCTTGTTATTTTAGAACATGTATTTTTATTGGAGGGTTTAATTATACTTTAAGTTTAAGTAGGCATCTAAATATATTTATTTGTATCCTGTTTTTAAGAACTCTTTTTTGCCAACCATGCCAGAGGATATGTTCACCAATGCTAGATCTGCAATGAGAGAACAAGTGCACTGGTATAGTAAGTATACTCATTTACTGATCATTTTGAAATGTGTATATTTCCCTTTATAGTGGAATTGATCTGGGCCATACAAAATCATCAGCTAATGTCTGGATGGCCTCAACTCAGAAAATATCTGCACGTCAGAACAACAAAGATGCTTAAAGAGACAATGTGCACACACTGTTATTTTCAATGACAATTTTCTTATAAGATGCAGGACACCACCATTTTGGATGTCATGTCAACAGCCAGAGGAGACTCTGAGCTGTCACTTAAATAAATCTATAGTTTTCCTCCTTACTCCTCCCTGGTTGCAACATAAAAGTTTATGTAGTGAGGGGAGGGGCAAAGGAGCTGGGCTAGCACAGACTACTATAATAAAAACAGTGCAGCCCATAAACAAACACAAACAATAAAAGAAAAACATATAAAAGTCCATAAGAGAGCCCCATCAAGTGTCCATATAAATTACAGGCAAGGTGAACGTTCAAACCAGTGACAGCCTCCACCGATAGTAAGTACTAACCGCACACCTCAATGTATGGATCCCTGAAAAATCAGTTGGGTCAAACAAGCAGCTTGGAAGCCGATTGGTTTCTATGCACAGCTTCTCTAGATTATGCACTCTCCTGTTTTAGTAAAAAACACCTTAATAGGCACTTCTCTCCCCCCCAATGATGGAGCATGTTGGAGCCTATAATCTGGATGCATGAGACGTATGTTATTAGCATGTACACCTGTCTCCAGTGATGCAGATATCGGGTGGACGAGCATATGTACCCATATAAAGGGGCGGCTTTATATTGGGCAGCACAGTGGTGTAGTGGGTAGCACTCTCACCTAGCAGTAAAAAGGGTCGCTGGTTTGAATCCCAACCACCACCACTACCTGCCTGGAGTTTGCATGTTCTCTCTGTGCCTGTGTGGGTTTCCTCCAGGTACTCCGGTTTCCTCCCACACTCCAAAGACATGCAGGGAGGTTAATTGACTTCTGTCCAAAATTGGCCCTGGTATATGAATGGGGACCTTGGATTGTGGGCTCCTTGAGGGTAGGGGCCGATGTGAGTGGGCAATGTACAGGGATCGGAACAATTGTAGACACTTACTTAGTCAGGTTGGACTGGCATCTTTATTCAACCTTACTAACCATGTAACTATGTAATTCAGCCTTCAATAAATGTCTTAAGATTTATTGCAGGTCTTGAACAAAAGTGCAAGTAGGAGCACTTCTGGGGGCAGGATAACCAAGGAACAGACTTAAAGGGTAGTTTGCTGAATATCTTCTCCTAGCAATATTTGGTCCTTTAGTAGCAGCCTCAAAATGAATGCTGAAGAAGGGGCAGCCAGTAAATCAATGACCCTATGAGAGCAGTCAGTTCTTGAACAGAAAATTTTGGCATTTCACTCTTCCACAGGCAAGTTTCCTTCAGACCTTCTGAGGCCCAGCAGTAGTAGTTTTTCTGGAATACACATATGCTTCCTCCCAGGGAAAAGCCCCAGGAGAGATAAAGTTCAAATCAGATTTTATGACATCTGTTTGCGCTTAAGAGGAATCGTGTATCTGGTATTATTCATACAGCATATTATAATCAGTTGTCAAGACCAAATTCACTTCAGGTGAAAATAGGAGGAATGGTATATCTAGAATTATTTATACAGCATATTATAATTGGTTGTCAAGATTGTCGTCAAACATTGAAGTAATGTTTAATTTCGGAGGAATGCATGAACAATATTTGAAAGACAATCCTGGAAATTGTGTAAACTATCCTGCTCTTGAACAATCAGCCAAATTCCACTCTGTTTTTAAAGGGAAAATGCTGTATACATTCATAGATTAAAACGTAATTTTATTAATATATTGTATATGGGATTAAAGCAGGGGTTGGGTTGACAAATTTGCTTTGAATTTAGGAGCCAGTTAAAAAAGTAAGGAGCCAGTTTTTTTTTTTTTTTTTTTAGAGTGGTATGGATTGTCAGCTCCTGGGGTAAGGCCACTCATTTTCACCCCCTATCCCTAACTCACAATGAAGCACCCAGTCAATAACTCCATTGAAACGCTGTTACATCAGGGTTATGGGCTGACCAGAAAGAGTAAGGCTGGCAACAGATGGAACTGGCTGGCACTGGCAGGTGGCACTGGTTGCCACTGGCAGGCACGTGAAACTGCCAGATGGCACCGGCAGGTGACACTGGTTGGCATTGGCAGGTGACACTGGTTTGGAACTGGCAGGTGACACTGGTTTGGAACTGGCAGGTGGCACTATTGGCACTGGCAGGTGGCACTGCTTGGCAGGTGGCACTGGTTTGGAAGTGGCAGGTGGCCCTGGTTGGTGATGGCAGGTGACCCTGGTTGGCAGTGGCACTAGTTGTCACTGGCAGATGACACTGGTGGTGGCACTGGTTGGTGTTGGCAGGTGGCACTGGTTGGTGGTGGCACTGGCAGGTGGCACTGATTGGTGGTGGCAGATGGCACTGATTGGCGGTGGCACTGGCAGGCACGTGGAACTGCCAGATGGCATTGGCGGGTGACACTAGTTGGCATTGGCAGGTGACACTGGTTTGGAACTGGCAGGTGGCACTATTGGCACTGGCACGTGGCACTGATTGGCAGGTGGCACTGGTTTGGAAGTGGCAGGTGGCCCTGGTTGGCGGTGGCACTAGTTGTCACTGGCAGATGGCAATTATTGGCGGTGGCACTGGTTGGTGTTGGCAGGTGGCACTGGTTGGTGTTGGCAGGTGGCACTGGTTGGCGGTGGCACTAGTTGGTGGTGGCACTGGCAGGTGGCACTGATTGGCGGTGGTACTGGTTGGTGGTGGCAGGTTGCACTGGTAGTGGCAGGTGGCACTGGTTGTCGGTGGCAGGTGGCACTGATTGGCGGCAGATGGCACTGGCAGGTGGCACTGATGGTGGTACTGGCAGGTGGCACTGACGGTGGCACTGGTTGGTGGTGGCAGGTGGCACTGGTTGGTGGTTGCAGGTGGTATTGGCGGTGGCACTGATTGGTGTCGGCAGGTGACACTGGCAGGTGGCACTGATTGGCGGTGGCAGGTGGCACTGATTGGCGGTGGCACTGGTTGGCACTGGCAGATGCCACTGGTTGGCACTGGCAGGTGGCACTGGCAGGTTTCACATGGAGCACTCTGTTACTGAAATGTAACAGAGGAGCTGTCAAAATTGAGCTTAATGTCGGAATGGGCGGTACCCAGCTGGGGCTGTGAAACTGAAAAGTAACAGAGGCGAATATGTCAGATTTGAGCTTGATGTCGGGGTGGGCGGGACTGGCCGGGTGGACGGGACTCAGCAGCTATCAAACACCGGCCAACGATTGGGCTGCTTAAGAAAAGGGGCGGGGCCACATACACGTAGCGGCGCGCCCAGATTCCATTGGCTGGTGTTTGATAGCTGCTGGGTCCCGCCCACCCCGGCCGGTTGGCTCCCAGTCTGAGTCCTACTGTGCAGGAAGCTGCAAAAGGTGGAAGTTATTTGCCAGAACAAGTGTGGCAATCCTAAGGGATATGTGGCAGAGTAGAATCAGGGCTAATAGCCTCTCTATGGCATTGCAGGGGGAATCTCCCCATAACATTATAAGCCCCTTCCACATCAGAGTAAGGAAGCATAGTAGCACTGAGTTAGCTGGCAGAGGTGGAATAGTGTGGGTGAAAGACATGCCCTTCACAAAGAAGGAAACGTGTCAGTAGAGGAGCATCTAGCATGCATGGAGGAGATGGCATAGTCTGGGTGAAAGCTGTTCCAGTCCAGGGGCAGCCAACATATATGACATGTGGTATAGTGAAGGTAAAAGACATTCCCTTTACAAAAAAGAAGCAGGTCACTACAGGGTCAGCCAACATGCATAGTGGAGGTGGCATAGTGAATGGGAAAGCCATGCCAATCATTTAAGAAACATGTCAGTACAGTTGCTATTGATGAAAGCCATACCAGTAATACAAAAGCAGGCATGTCAATATAGAGACCGCTTACAGAAGTGGCACAATGAGGGCAAGAGTGATGCCTGTCACACAAATCGACACATGCCAGTTTAGGGACAGCCAGCTTGTATTATATTGATGGCATATTTGGGGTCAGAGCTATGCCAGTTACATAAAATGAAGGTATGCAGGTACGGCGACAGCAGGTAAGTATAGCAAAGGTGGTACAATTAGGATGCATGACACATGCCAGTCACACAAAAGGAAGCATACCAGTACAGTCAGCCAGCTGCAATGTATGGCACAGCACCAAAGATACCATGCCGTCACCTGATGAAGATGGTCTTCCCAGTACTATACTAGCCCACCTCCAGCACCCCCCGAAGATCTTCTGTCTTTCAGCCATTAGTCACCTGATGCTAGGGGTACGTGCATTTTTGTACAGAGTGCATGGTGCTCAGGAATGGTCTGTCACAGTGATGAATAGGCAGCACACCCTGTTACAGGCCACCGCAGTGTCCACTGGCTGAGGAGACAGAGGATGGCCGTGCAAATGTAGAAATATGTAAGGATGAGCTCAGGCGTGTTTGCAAGTCCACGTGCCCACGCCGCCAGGAAGCTGACACAGAGCGTTAATCACAGGCAGTGAGACATTTTCCGATCCGCAGCTGCACAGATCAGGTAATGTCTCACTACCTGTGATTAGTGCTGCAGAGTGGGCACAGGCACGTGGACGTGTGAACACACCTGAGCTCATCCTTAGACATATGGAGCACCTCATATTGAATCAATATAGGAAACAGCATGCCTAAAATCCAAAACAATGTCCTAGTATATGGAACAGGTGGCAACCCTAGTGGAAGTAGACATGATGCCAGATAGTACAATTTAGTAAATACATAAATACTAGATTTAAAAAACAAACTTTTTTTTTTTTTTTTACATCTGCAGATCTACTTTAAGTGTATAAACATGTTACTTTCTCTTCTTACAGTTTGTCCCAATGGCCACTACTGTGCCATCGGAGAGGTAAGCTAAGCCTGACATAACTTTGCACATATTACATTTTTGAAAAATATTACTTTGTCTGGTGTATTTTCTTACTAATAAGAGTATGAATACAAGTGACGATGAACCCTAGCAAAATGTCAAACCTCAAAAGAATGCAAGACCAACACAGCACTATGAACAATGAGCCACCCACAAATGAATGTGTTTACTCCAATAGTAGTGGCAGGGTAGATTAATTGGGGAGGAGATGCAGCTGATTCTCCAGGACCACCTAATAGATTTGACACTGCTTCCTTCCCACTTATTAAACACACAGACAATAGCTGCAAAAAAAAGAGACTGGAAGAATATAGAGCATGTATAATAATTTAAGGTAAAACAGTGCAGATTTCTAGGCACATAGTTGACAAGTTTGGGGGATAACCACCTGATCTGGTCAGAAGCAATTTAGTGTTATCAGAATAATAATATTTCTTATTGATTGTCATGCATTGCTACATTTATGAAGGTCTTAGTCTTAGACTTCACACACACACAGCTGTACATGGGCTGTACAGCGTGCAGAGTTCCTTCCTCAGGACCTGTTGTTGCCATGTACAGCCACGCATTGAGGTGAATGGATGAGTTGGCTGTACACAGTTGTTGTGGGGATTGTGTAAAGCACATGAATGCACACCAATTCCTGCTTCTAGTGCAGATCTTTTTCTCTGACTTGGAATTTGGTTATTCCAGCTGGGGGGGGGGGGGGGGGGGGGGTGTGACTTTGGACCAGCAACATCTCGTGAGTCTCTTATAGTGGCACATTATAGCAGTTTTCTCCATACTTCCTGGGTTCACAGTGGCCTACATGTGCTTTACCCTTTGGCATGCTCCTCCCTCTCCACAGCAGTAGAGGTCATGTATACCCCTTGGGGGGGGGGGGGGGGGTCAATATTATATAATTATAAATATATTTATGTCAGATCTCAAGTGCAAGGGAAGAAAAGGGTCATGTAGACTTGCGAGGTCAGGCACAGCTCTTGGCTCTGCCAGGGGTGGTAGTTTATCCTTAGTGCCCGAGTACCCTTTACTCTGATGGTTTTCCCCAATCTGATTAACGCTGCCTTTTTCTGGCCATTATGATGGCACATCTGCCAAGCTAGCTTTTCTTATTCTATTGAGAGGGATTTTCTGCCACATTGTCTGGTACCTTGAGCAGAATTTCTAGCTTTCTCAAGGCCTTAGATAGTAGGGTTCACACTTTGTTCTGAGGAATCAAATCAGGATGACGCGCTTGTAACATTGATTTTGCCCAAACTGAAGGATACTTATTAGCACTGTATGCTGTTGTTTAGCGCTTGAGTTGCTGAAATCTGCCCCTATTTAAGATGGCCACAGCTTAAATTGCTTAGGAGGCAGTTTTTCAGACAACAAAATAAAGCATGGAGAACATGGAGGGATGTATTTTATGACATTGCGTATTGTATTTTGTTTTGCAAATATTTTCATAATTTACCATGCCTTATCCAGGTACCCAGGCCTCTGGTTTATTTGAATTGTTGTAATTCTTTATGTTCTCTTAAAACAATAAAAGTGGTTGAAAACAAAAATGAATTAAATAGTGTTTTCAGTATGTGGTACTCAGATACAATTAAGTTCTGCAAGTAGTTAGATACCCTTTTTAAAGCTCTCTTTTCTGCGCTGGGCCTCACCATGCATCCTGCAGTTGCCTTTATGGCTGTTTGTCAGACCAGTGCTGTCTGGATTACACACGTGGCCCAAGATCCTACTTTCATTCTAATGAATGCCTCGGGCCATAGTTGGTTACAACTCCAGGCTCAGTCTACTCAGGGTAACTGATTTTTGGTTGGAAGCTCAGCTGACCATTTAAATTCCTGTTTGGTCCCTCCTTGGATAATTACATTACATTAAGTAGATTACAGGGGGTAAAAATACTCTTCTCCCCAGAAAAACAAATCTTGCTCCACCAGTAGGACTTCTAATCCCAAGGCTAGGAAAGGTTTATTTTGTCCATCTCCAGCTTCCAATTTCAAATCTAAGGCAGGATCATATTTTTATAAGAAGCAATGGTCCTCCAAACCAGCCAAGCCTGGTTCCAAGGTTTCTTCCAAGTGATGGGCTCTTGCTGCTGTCCCCCAACTTTTAGCTTAAAGGGTGATCACAGTTTTACCAAGAGAACACTTTCAAGGTTTCTACTTGAAACTTTTAATTGTTCCTGCCAAACAAACGAGTCCAACCCATTTTGGATCTGAGAGCTCTCAGCTTGTTACTACAGGCTCAATGTTCCCGCAGGGAAACTGGCAGGTTGATCACTGCCTTCCTCCTCCTGGGAGAATTTCTGGTGTCACATACCTGGCAGGTGAGCCTGACGTGTAGAAGAAGGCCTCTTGTACAGCTCCGGCTCGTGAGCCACTGATAGTGGGACAGCAGGCTCAGGAGCACGGCAGGGGTAAGAGTACCTATGATCAGTCCAGAAGTCTGTACCAGTAGAAGCCAAGAACTCACGAACAGGAAGCCGGAACTTCAGCAGGGATCAGACAAGTGAGATGGCAGATAGGCTGTCAGACTTGGCAGGAGACAAGCAGCTGTTACTGTATGAATCTGTTATGGATTTACAGCTTAGACCACTTGTACTTCCCCCTAAACTAAAACTTGCCAGCCTACTGCTCCATATGTGAATAATACTACTAATACTTTTTTTTTAATCTGCAACACCACGCTAAGTATAAAGGAAGGAAATGTCGAAAGGAAGCTTAATAAAATTAAGGGCAATTTATTGGAGAGATTTTGTGATCTTTCTAATCCTTTCAGAAAAGGAACCCTCTTAGAACATCAGATTTTCATATTTTGCAACTAAATATATATTTTTTTCCACACAAGATGCTTTTATAATTCTTTGTCATTTCTAAACAGTGTGGTCAGCCAATGCAGATCGGTCAATGCCCGGATTGTGGTGTCAATGTTGGAGGCCAAAACCATGCAGCCGTTCAGGGATTCCAGAGGATTCAGTATGTTTTTTTTTTGTTTTTTTTCCATGTTTCTATAATGATACTTTGCTGTGCTTCAGTTATTATGATTACTAACTAAAAATTACCAATCTAGCATCAATGTGACCACCTCATAAAATGAGTCTCATAAGTAGCCAAATTACTGTTCTTTAAAGCTGAACGCCAGGCAAGGAGCTAAATATATATTGAAGGAATTGTGTTAGATAGTAGGTGATTAAGGCACCTCTGCCAGCTCACTGATCTTGCTTTTATCCCTTGAACTTAATCGATATAGCTTTGGCACTGACCCACCTCCAGATTTGACGAACTGAAGAATAATCCCCACAGTGCTGCCTTTGTTAGGCTAACAATACTGTGAAGCATAGTATAGCCTTAATGGCTTACAGTTCCGTGTTTCCCTATACCTATTCCTCAGTACAAGGGATCACCAGAAGCTAATTGGACAGATTCTGTCTCTCATTGTATTTAAAAATGTATTGAAATGTATTTAAAAATACATGAATACATAGCTGTATTAAATTGTATTCTTTTTAGAGTTCAGCTTGAAAACAGTAAACTAAACTAAACACTAAAATATTGCTTTTTTTTCTGTCTTCACATATAGTGCCTTTATGCGCCAGTTGCTGGGCCTAGAGCCATTGCTCTTTAACTCCTTGTAGTAAAATTATCCTAACTACATTAT
Source organism: Lithobates pipiens (assembly GCF_037356315.1). Taxonomy (NCBI): domain Eukaryota; kingdom Metazoa; phylum Chordata; class Amphibia; order Anura; family Ranidae; genus Lithobates; species Lithobates pipiens. The sequence continues at coordinate 434,372,417 of NW_027507903.1, forward strand.
CTTTTTTATCTTAAACAATTACTTCTTTTATAACAGGCAGGATGTAGACAGAACACAGACTGGACATGTATTGGGGGACCCGAATCGTCAAGGCCCAGCTTTGGCTCCAGACCGAGATATACCAGCCCCTGCCTTTATTTTACTAAGAATGATAACACATCTGGCAATGCTTCTGGGATCAGAAGAGGATAATCAGGTATGCTGAGATATTATTTTAAGCGTGGTCATAATGACATTTTCATGTCTATAGTTACCTGTAGATGCTTCTGGATGCAATATCTTCGGGTGAAAGTAGTGACTGTATGTACTAGAAAACATGGCTGTTGATATAAGCCCCACCAACCATGATGGCATGGTTGTTCCTGCTCCACAAAATAAGTATAAAGACTCCAGAATGTTTGTCTCAATCTGGATCTAACGCTGTCCTTCAGATTTTAGTCATACAGGCCTGCCTGTCTAAATGTTCCTTTATGTCTGTGGCAAGATTTGAAGCTGCCTACAGATGATGATATAATGGGCCTTATGCAAGTGTCTAACTCTGAAGGAAGCCCTTTCGTTTTTTGCACAAAGCAATCAATAAGGCTGCCTTTTTAACTGTTGATAATGTTAGAATATTAAATGGAGAATCTTTTCTTTCAGACAAGTTCAACCAGGAGGCCCAGTCTTATTTGCCAGAACCTATTTCTACTACTGTGTTTGCACTCCAATTATTGGTGCTTCGTCCCTTTAAATATATACACAAATTTTCAAAGTGCTACTATTCTCAAATAAAATATAAAAAGTGCAAGGTTTAACAAATTAATTAATCAATAACATATCAAAAGAAGGGCTCATGTGTCAATAAATAAAAATAATAATAAAAAAGTGCAGAAACTATTCATATAAACATTTATGCTAAGCAATTCATATAAAGGTTCATAAAAAAGCTGTGTTAAACAGTTCCTTTGAAATTTCATAAAGACCCATAGAATACCATTTATAAAGCTGTGCTTGTGGAATCTGTTACTTCAAGATACATCTCCAGCTCCACTCAAGGGTGCTACAGTACACCTCCACATGTACTTCCACCGCCACCTGCGCTCACTTCTTACCAGAAGTTGTTAACCTCCAGGCTATAAGAGGTTAAAACCAGCATGAGAAGAAACCCTTTGTGCAGCAACCCGGCTCATCAACTGCAGCAGCTTGATTCCCCAATAGATGGCTTTCACAATGGCTCCACCACTTTCTTGCACCGCCTGCTTAGGATGCATGTATTACTGGAGAATGTTGCCTTTTTATGATCTGGAACAGAAGGATGAGAAAGAAAGTGAGAAGAATAAAGATGCCCAAGTGTCAACATGATCATGCGTGTCTGCATGCCAGCTGAAAAAATTTTCTGACCTTAACCTTTATGGGGTACTCCTGTCCTCTTTGGGCATCTTTATTCCTCTTTCTTTCTTTCTCATCCTGCCCAAAGAGCAGAGGAGTACTCCATAAAGATGGCACTGGGATTTTATGGATCTTTATGAACTTTCATCTGAATTGCTTAACGCTGCTTTTTTATGAACTTTTATATTAATTTCATAGAGCAGATTTTTATATCAATTGTTTTTGCATTTTATTTTTATCTATTGGCACATAAGCACTTTATTTGATACGTTCTAGATTGTCATCATCATTTTGTTTGAGTAACCTTGCACTTTTTATATTTTATTTGAGCATAGTAGCTTTTTGAAAATTTGTGTAGATATTAAAATTGACACCACACTGATAACTGGAGTGTATTAGGGTATATATTTGGTATTTAAATATTAAGGTTGCAGCAGTCTCTTTTACCATACTGTTTTTTTTTATTTTGATGTATTGACACGGAACACACTTTTTTTTTTCTATAGACCACTGTGTATTGTTATTATTATACAGGATTTATATAGTCCCAACCATTTATGGAGCACTTAACAATATAAAAAGGAGACAATACAGTTACAATACAATAAAATACAATAGGGTTTAGAGGGCTCTGCTCAGAAGAGTTTACAATCTAATAGGGTGGGGCAAGTGGTACAAAAGGATGTAACTGTGGGGAATGAGCTAATAAGAGATTAGTTAGAGGCGTTATAGGCTTCCCTGAAGAGATGAGTTCTCAGGGATCACCTGAAGGCAACCAGAGTAGGAGCTACCCAGACTGAGGTAGAGAGTTCCAGGGGACGGGAAAGGCTCTGGAGAAGTCCTGGAGATGAGCAGGGGAGGTGGAGACAAGGGAGCTTGAAAGCACAAAGTCTTGACAGGAGCGGCGAGGATGGTTTGGGTGATATTTGGAGATAAGATTGGTGATGTAGCTCGGTGCAGAGTTGTGAATGGCTTTGTATGTTGTAGTTAGTATTTTGAATTTATTTTGAATGTAATTAGCTGGGAGACCAAAAGCCAGTGTAGGGATTGGCAGAGAGGGGTGGCAGACATTGAGCGGTTAGTAAGGTAGATGATTCTGGCAGCAGCATTCATGATACACTGAAAAGGGGTGGCCTATGAGGAGAGAGTTGCAATAGTCAAGGCGAGAGATACCAAGGGAGTAAATGAGTAGCTTGGTGATTTCATTAGTTAAAAAGGGGAACATTTTTGAGATATTACGGAGGTAAAGAATGGGTAGAATCAAATCTAGGAGAGAAAAAAAAGCGAAAACTGAAGTGTTCCAAACCAGTTTTACATAATCTGGACCATATGATCTTTGTGTGCTTTGGGACTGTTCCAGAGCTTTTGAATAATTTATGACAGGAATATCTCCAAGCTGACCAGATCACCTCAGCTGTCTTCAGTCAATGTTAAACTGACACTATCACGTAATAAATTGAATAAAAGCTCCCTGTAATAGCAGCCTTTAAATTTTCATCTCACCATTGGATGTCGCATTAGAACTCCTCTGTCTTTAAGTGCTAACTCCTACATAGTGTTTGGCATATGACACACTTAGGATCGTTGGATGCCTGCATCCCCTGCCATGTGCTGTGGTTCCATGTGCCAGATGGAATACAGTAGTAAAGTAGGGAACAGGGAGAGGAACCCTTGAGTGTAGTGTCAGATGTGAAGATTCTGCCAGATAGTCCTTGAAACAGTGAAGTTTGGTTGGACTTGCCAATGTGAAGATTCTGCTTGATGGTGTATTGTGTAGGTTGTTTTTTTTTAATGAAGTGCTTCTCCACTTGTCTTATCATGGAGAATAAGCATAGTCATTCATCTGAAATATTCTCATTTATACTGGCTTCATAATTAAATATAGAGTATCAAAGTTGCAGACTCTATAGTTTTTGTATGCATTATTTTTTTTTTTGTCACAGAGCCTGATGCGCATTGTGAAGCCACCAGTTCAAGATGTTACAAATTTCATTTTCTGTCACATTGCGAAAGATCTGGAATACCTGAAGAACAGTCTTGGGAAAAGCACAGATGACATCACAACTGTTGTACATCTTATACTTGACAAAATGCTGAGTCCTCAACAGTCTGGGCACTGTAAGTATGCTTTATTAATAGCTTTACAATAAGTTTCCAACTGTCAGCAGTGCAACCAGTCTGACCATCATTGTTGCTAACTGGACTGTTACAGTAATTTTTTTTTCTTTTGTTTTAGATCAAAAATATAGGGTTAGAGCATCTGTCAGGTTGTTATTGCTATCTAGGTCTCTGTTATGGAGGTTTACCATCACTTCCTGTCATGATGTCCACTTTTTTCTGGGTGCAGGAAGAGAGGTGGCTCTCCCAAATACAAACAAAGCCAGGGAACCTGGAAAAAAAGATCTGCCTTCCTCACTCTATATAACAAAAAAAATCTGAGTGAGATGTTTAGTTCATGGGGAACTCTTTAAAAAGCCACCCTGCAGAAGGAATTACGGGTTCAACATTTCTTCAGCCTTTGGGAATCTTTCATTGAAACCTTGCCAGTAGAAACTCCACAATGTATAATGCAATGCTTTCAACATACTTAATCGTATCTACTTAGACTCCTAGCCAATGATCCACCATTTGACATTCTATTCCTCTCTTAAATTGAAATACAGGTATTAATCTAAAAAGGGAGGCCTCCCCTCTTCTTCCCTTCCCTAATATGCTTGCATCTACCACCATCCATTCAAATGTTTCTTAATGTACACCACTAGACCCAGCACTGCTAGGTTTCTCTCAACTTATACTAATATATTGTATATTGTCTTTCTGGATTTAACTTGCCGACCAAATGTTTCAGCCTTTGTTCTTGTTATTTGCATTCTCACAATAAAATGTAATTAAAAAATTAATAAAAATTAGTCAGAACCTTTACACATCTTATCTGCAGGGCCTGTCCAGTTTGATGAAGTTTGGTCAACCAAACAAATGAGGAACAACTGGGAGAAGCATTTTGCATCAATGGTCATTACGCCTGTGCTCGTGGTAAGGAACCAAAAAACCCAGATAGGATGATTATTTGCACATTGCTGATTTAATAGCTCTTTAAATCTATGTCCTGCTTTTTCTTTGATCAGAATTCTTGTATGCAAATAACCTTTTCCATGCAAGCAACATGAATTTTAATGGGGTAACAGCTCCACTCTATAATTAGGTCGTCATGTTCAGTATGACAACCACAATGCAAGAGCTGCAAATGTGATCTGGCAGCCAACAGGCCACCAATGAAATCCACGTTTTGGGAGAACAGAGGCAGGCTCAACTTTCCTGGCTCTGGAACTGCTGCTCCAGAGGTATTCTACCCCCAGATAGAGTCCCCCTCCCCCCTTCGAATGTGACTCATTCAAGTGAGTCACATTCGCCCCACAATCACATGTTGCATTAATTTGGTGCCACATTTAGGGGTGAAAACAGAAAGTGGGGAGGTGACATATCGCCTCTGAAAAGTGTTTTGGGCTTGGAATGCTTTTTAGAGTAGTAGCTGTCCTTGCTGCTAGTGTCAGTGAGCCCTAAAAGAAAATGTAGACAACAGCCCCTCTTCTAAGCATAGAAGGGTTGTCTTACGGATCATTTATTTGCCATGTGAAATCTCCCCTTATACAAAAAAATAAAACAAAATGAAATGTAGTAGAAGAAAAAATTATAAAATACATATCTGTATAGTACACACTTACATATGTTAACATACACATACACTTAAAATCCATATAGACACACAAGACTCTTAATATAAACACATTTGATATTTTTGTACCCATTAGAATTTTTAGAATAACTTTGTGGAACTATTTTAGTTTAATGGTAAATAGTTAAAGGAAATGTAGACCAGGGGTATATGCCTCTACTGTCGGAAGATTGGACACTCACACAAATTTTGCTGGGAACTGCCCCCCCCCAGTGTACCCATATAACCCCACCCACTCCATAAGGCTCAGTTTTGTGCTACTGCCCTTAGGTGATGGACTGTTCTGCTGTTGGAGAATTTATTTTTTTCTAATTTTCACCAGTTTTACTTCTTTGACTGACACTCGACTGACCATGGAACAACTACGCTGGCCTGTAATGTTTTTTTCAGGCACTGGTTCCTGCGTTTGGCGTTCACCTTGGTAAGCGGTGCAACAAGTGCGTTAGCTGCAGGGTGCTTTACAGGACCATTCCTATGGCACCCAAACCCTGCAGACTCCTTTGGGGGTATGCCCGCTGTGACAGGGGAATCCTGGATGCAGAACGGGACCAGCTATGCAGATAATATAAGACATGATATCTTTATATCTTTACACACCAGTTCCTGGCTAAACAAATTTTGTTGGATTATTATTTGATATGCAGTAGTCAATACAACTGTCTTTTTTGTCCTACAAGACATACCACAATGTTAGGCACACAAGCAGAAGGCACTGGTTATGTGGTTTAATCTACACTTTGAGTGTTTTTACAATATTAATTTCTCGCTTACTTTGCACTATAGGTAACATTATTATAGCATTTGCCTTTTTAAAATTGGTGGTCTTTCTTCCACCTTACTACCGGAAGTTCCTCTGTGGCCGATGACAGTATGCTCAATAAGACTCCTGAATGCACACTTCCAGCCGCCATTTCTGCCAGTGACTCAAATTGATCATTTGCCTTCTCACCTGTTCCCTGAATACCTCAGAGACATAGTCACAGTAACTTAGTACCTGAGTTATTGTGTTTACTTAATTCTGGACATGCTGAACTCCCATGGTCCACAACCGGAGTGGGAGCACATGGAACAAATAGTGTGGAATCTGCTGCAGGACTTGAGGAAGTGTCACCTTTCTCTCAGATTGATAGCAATTCCCTTGCTCTGGCACAAAGTCTTACACTGACAGCACTCCAGTCCCCTAAATCAGGCTCCCTTGCAGACAATGCCACCTGTGGCCTGTCTAACAAAAGCAAAATTCTCTGCCACTATGCCTGATCCATTTCAAAGGTTATCGTTACTTCTGGAATCAGAGGGTACTAAACACTCTTCTGCCTATCCTCCGTATTTTTATCTTCAGATGTTACAATGTGAACTGCCTAGTTTATTCCATTTGCATAAGGAAAGGAGTGAATTGACTTGTAAGCAAAGGCTGCAGAAAATTTTTCACCACCAGATTTTTGTGGAGTTACACATGCTGGATACTGTGGACTCATTTGTTGAAGCAGTGCATTATAGTGTCTGGATAGATACACCTGGTACTGATCATTTGCCATGTATTCTTGCAGGCACAAAAAAAAAAACCTTTTCTTAGAAAGCCTCTTCCTATTCTGGAACAAGCTGATTGAGCCTTATATAATGATCAGTCCAACTCAGAGGTTATTCTCTCCTGATAATTTTGATGCCTTTTAGCCTATGTAAGGAAAGAAATGTACTGTTCCCACTGTGGACCCGGCCCATCTTGCTGTAAATATTCGATCTACTGTTTCCTTCGAGGGCATGCTCTTCTTTTTAGGATTCAGTTGTTAGGCATTTAGAGGCTTTTTTTGAAGATCTTCTTTGCTTTGGCAGGTCCTGCCCTGCAACCGGCTATTGCCACCTTGTCAGTTGCACAAACAATGTCCCCAATCACAACGGACCTTTACCATGTGAGCACTGTGACCGGTGACAGAGATAACAATAGTAAACAATGGTATTATGAATGGATGCCATTAAACTGACATCACTGTTCTCATCACTGTAAAAAAAAACAATTATACGGTAAAAAAAAAAATCCTGATCACCCAACCTCCCCCCAGGATAGTAGTGTCACTATAGTGAAATTGTTGCGCTACTTTGGTGACAGTATGTAAACAAAATTGTAGTATAATTAAAATGATTTTATAATGTTTTTTAAAATGTAATATATTTTTTTTTTTTACATACTGTCACCAGAGCAAGTGCAGTGTCATTATAGTGATATCGTACCACTGTGGCGTGATCATGTACAGTCACTGGCTGCTCTGATATCACTGTATGTCAGTGCTGCCAGCCATTTCTCTGATCACTGCCACAACAGTACAATGTCAAAAGACCAGTGCTGCTAGTCAGTATCTCTAATCACCACCACACCAGTCATATTGTCCCTAATCCCCGCCACACCAGTTAGTGTTCCTAATCACAGCCACACTAGTCATACTTTCTCTAATCACCACCGCATCAATTACAGCGTCTCTGATCCTTGCCACATGAGATACAGTGTCCCTGATCACCACCACACCTGTCTGTGTGTCACTAAATTAGTGTATACCAACAACGCTGTTCCTTCCCACCGCCACACCAGTTGCAGTGTCACCACACCGGTGTAAGCCAGCAATGGTGTCTCTGATTATTGCCACACCAGTCCCAGTGTCACCAGACCAGTGTAAGTCCGCAACAGTGTTCCTGATCACCATCACACCAGTGCAGTGTAGCCTCTACCTGTTGCCTGTACTAACCCTGGCCTGTTTATTGACCAGCGTGCTGCCTGGACCAATCCTTTGCCTATTCCCTGACAATGTGTCAGGAAGGCATCAGTCACAGTACAGATAAGGCCTGAAGACATGCGCAGATGTGCAGTTGCCCGCTTGCCTGTGAATAGTCGTTCACAAATGCACACGCGTACTCGTGCCCATCGCCTATATTGGCACTAATGGGACTATTTAAACTGGAGAAGTTCTATTAGCCAGTGCTGTCTAATCTACAGCTTGTACCCATGCTCCTGTATCTGTTCCTGGGCCGAATTCTGTTAACGACGTGGCTTGCCTTGACTTTGCTTGAACACTACCCGCCTGACCCTAGTCTGTCTTTGGATTTGCTCTGCCTTCTGCTCATCTGCCTGATTCTACATTGCTGACTTCTGCATGTACCATTCTCCGCCTGCTTTATATGCCTGTATATGCCTGTATATGACCATCTGTTGCTGACCTGGCTCATCTGACGTTGCATCTAGTCATCCACCCGTCCTGCTCTGCATACTACCTGGTCCCTGCTGGCCCTGCACCAGCTGCCTGTCAAGCACCTGCTGTCTGCCCAGTCAAGGGTCTGCTGTTCCAGTGATCTGACCCGTCTCTGGCAACCCAACTGCCGTGGCTGATGGACATCTCACAGGCACACATACCTCGCCACGCTCTCGCGACCACTGTCATAACATCAGTGGTTCCAAACACTATGTGTTTGCCTGTGGCCTGAACTAACCCATCTGCACATCCTGCTAAATATTTTCCTGCGAGACACCAGTCACAGCCATCCCTGGACAACTTCACTCCTGAAACCACAGGACTTTTTATTTTAGCTTTCTTTATCCTCCTGTATTTCCTTACCACTGACCATAGCATTCCTGGAGGCAGCCATGTACCATTAGACTAGGCTTGTTTGGCTTATAGGAACTGGGACTGCTATAGGTAACACTACACTAAGCTATTTTCTCTGATCATTCACAAAGAGGCAACCTTTACAGTTCATCGGTTTTAACACAATTGGTTGATTTGTGTGATATACAGGATACAATGTCTGTTGCATAATCAGTCCAGACACTGGAAAAGTCTCACATGTGGTATCGCCACACTCGGGAGTAGCAGCCAAATGTGTTTTGGGTTGTAATTCTAAGTATGCCCATGTGCCGTGTGTGTGTGTGATAAATATCCTATTAAATTGACAACTTTAGTGTGAAAAAAAAAACCAAATCTTCATTTTTTTGTCCACATTTTCCAAAAACTTGTGGCAAAAAATTAAGTTTTCAAAAGGTTTAGTATGCCTCATTAAAAAAAAAAAAAAAGTGGGCTCCAAAAATGTGATAGGTAGTCAGGAAATGAGATGCTTAATTTATGAAAGCCCAAAGGTGCTGCTTGGATTTTGGGCCCCTCTATGCATCAAGACTGTAAAAAAGTCTTACACATTTGGTATCCCCATGCTTGAGAGGCATAACAGAATGTGTTTTGGGGTGTAATTGTAAATATGCCTATGCTGTGTGTCAGAAATACTTTAACATGTTTAATTTTTTTTTAAATGATGAATTATATGCAATCTCTTAAAAAAAAATTGTTACGAAAAAATGACAACTACAAAAAACCTGCCATGCCTTTTACTTAATACCTTGGACTGTCTACTTTCCAAAAAGGGTTATTTTGGGATGTTTGTCGTGTCCTAGTATTATAGGGGACCAAAAAAAGAGTTAGGCCATCAGTGCATCTATTTAGGCAACTGATCAATATTCAAATATATTCACCATAGTTTGTAGACTCTAACTTTTACGACGACTAAATAATATACATGCATTTGGGTTATTTTTCTAAATTGATGAAGAAAGCTTATTTAACCAGTTCCAGGACCAACCGCCGCAGTTATGCTGTGGCAGGTTGGCTCGGCTGGGCAAAGTGTCATAGCTGTACGGCGGCCGTGATGATTGGATACACTTCAGAACCAATCATTCCCCAGGCCCAGGCCAATGATTTCTGGCCTGGACCTGCTGATCGGTCCTGACGAATGAAATCCTCCCCTGCCTGTGTAAGTATAAACACAGGCAGGGGAAGTGATGTCCTCTCCCCTCGTGGAATTATTTTCCGTTCCAGAGAGAGAAGAGAAGACATCTTAGAGTAAGTTGTACCAACACTACACTGACGCAGTACACATAGGCACACTTGTAACCCCCCCAATCTCCCCCTTCACTCCCTGTCACTGTGTCACCCAGTGCCGTGTTCAGATTTTTTTTTTTTATCACGCTACTGGTGTCATTTGCTACAAAAATCTGTGTTAGGGTACTTAGTGGTAGGCCCAGCTAGGTATAGGGACCCCCCCCCCCCTCCCAAACTCCCTAATAAAGGTTTAACCCATTGATCACCCCCTGTCACCAGTGATCACCATATTAGTGTCACGGGTGAAGCTGGTTAGCTAGTTATTTTTTATAGCGTCAGGGCATAGGCTGTATATTACCAAAATAAAGGTTTAACCCCCTGATTACCCGGCGGGTGATATACAGTTAGGTCTTGGCGTCAATTAGGGTCTGCATCGCCCAAGGCAGCGTCAGATTAGTGCCAGTAGTGCTAACACCCATGCACGCACCATACATCTCCCTTAGTAGTATAGTGTCTGAACGGATCAATATCTGAGCTGATCTGATCAGATCTATACTAGTGTCCCCAGTAGTTTAGGGTTCCCAAAAACACAATGTTGGTGGGATCAGACCAGATACCTGCTAACACCTGCGCTTAGCCCCTCTGCCCAGCCCACCCAAGTGCAGTATCGATCGATCACTGTCACTTACAAAACACATAACTGCAGCATTTGCAGAGTCAGGCCTGATCCCTGTGAAAGCTAAGCCCTTGTACACATGGTCGGAGATCCCGACAACCAAATCTGTCGGAGTAATTCCGAAGGATTAATTCCGTAAGAGGTCCAGAAGTGATGTTACATACACACCGTCAGACTAAGTTGTCGGAAAATCCAATTGTACATAACGTGGTGACGTTATTTAGTTACGACGGGACTACGTTCAGGCTAGTAGCCAATAGCTTTGGTCTAGGAATTTGATCTGAGCATGCGTGGCACTTTGTCCGTTGGAGTAGGCTACACATGATCGGAGTATGTCCGATCGGAGCATTTTGTCGGAAAATTTTACTGGCAAGTTGGAAAAATTGGTCTGTCGGATATTCCAACGGAAACAGTCCGATGCAGACCACACACAGTCGGAATATCTGACAAAACGGTCCGATAGGAAACATTCCGACGGCATCTCCGACCGTGTGTACAAGGGCTAACAGTTTTTTTGGTAGCGCTTCAAGCAGTCGCTGATAGTCAGGTGCTTTTTTTTCCTTTGAGTCTCACTAGTGTACCAGTAAATTTAGAGGCCAAAATGTCCAATCGAAGGTACACTAATGAAGAGGCCTACACGTTTCTGAGCCTGACAGATGAGAGTGAAGAGGAAGTCACCCATCTGTCCGATTCTGGCTCAGAATACGAACCAGTAGTCAGCAACAGCTCCCTGACAGATAGCTCTGATGACAAAGTAGTGGTCCCTGCCAAGGTCAGGTGTACCCGACCCCGTTCTTCTGCTGTTGTTGAGGTGCAAGAACCGCAGGTCTCTTGTATGGAACAGAGAGCCAGTACTAGTGCCGCTCATCCTGGTGAACTGGCAATCACCAGCAGCCTAGTACATCCTGGTCGTAGTCAAACCAGCAATGCAGTATCACGTGGTGAGGTGTTGAGTCCCATAAGTGCAGTTCAAGCTGCTGAGGTGGCAAGCACAACTAGTGTAGCAGCAACCAAGAAAAAGACACAGGCCCGTCTAGCCCATAGTGCCCTTCCTGCTACATTTGCCAATCCGAATTGGGAGCCCACCACTTCTGCAGCACCCGTACTTCCCCCATTCATTGGCCAACCCGGAATTCAGGTGGAAACAGTTGATTTTACGTCACTTGATTTTTATTCGCTGTTTTTCACGGAAGATCTCTATAGATCTATTGTGGACAAAAGCAATTTGTATGCTGGTCAGTTCATCGCTGCTAAATCCCAGTTGATCCTTGCCAGAAATTGGAGACCTATTACGGTCTCCGAATTTAACTTCTTCCTGGGTATTTTGCAGCTCATTTGTTTTTGTTTCAAAAAATAAAAAATGTATTTTTCTTTTTTTTCAATTTTCAAAACTTTGTGACAAAAAGCAAAATACTCAACATGCTTCTCAGAAAATACCTTGGGGTGTCTACTTTCCAAAATGGGGTCATTTGGAGGGTGTTTTATGCTACCTAGGAATTTCATGGCCTCCGAAACTGTGATAGGCAGTGAGGAGTGAAATCAAAAATTTACACCCTTAGCCTTTAGGTGGTGATTGGTTTTTGGGGTCCTGTACACGGCTAGGCTCCCAAAAAGCCTCACATGTGGTATCCCCGTAATTCCACGTATAACCATGCCATGTTTGAACAATATATCATTTAGTGACAACTTTGTTTAAAATAAATAAATACATTTTCCTGAAACTTGTGGCAAAATATAAAATATTTCATGGACTTAACATGCCTCTCAGTAAATAGCTTGAAGTGTCTTCTTTCCAAAATGGGGTCACTTGGGGGGTTTTGTGCTATCTTGTCATTTCATGGCCTCCGAAACTGTTATAGGTAGTGAGGAAGTGAAATCACCATTTTACGCCCTTATAAATCCTGAAAGCGGTGCTTGAATTTCATGGTCCTGTACACGACTAGGCTCCCAAAAAGTCCCACACATGTGGTATTCCCGTACTCGGGAGAAGCAGAAGAATGTATTTTGGGGTGTAATTCCACATATGCCCATATCATTTAGTGACAACTTTGAGCAAAAACAAAAAGTTTGCCATTTTCCCGCAACTTGTGACAAAAAAAATATTCAATGGGCTCAACATGCCTCTCAGCAATTTCCTTGGGGTGTCTTTCCAAAATGGGATCATTTGGGGTGGGGGGGGCGGTTGTACTGTAATGAGATGGGCAGTCATAAACTTAAAGCTGCGTAAATTCCAGAAAATGTACCCTAGTTTGTAGACACTATAACCTTTGCGCAAACCAATAAATATACGCGTTTTGACTTTTTTTTTTTTTTTACTAAAGACATGTGGCTGAATACGTTTTGTACTAAATGTATGACTAAAATTGAGTTTATTGGATTTTCTTTTTTACATTTTTGGTATTGTAGCAAAAAAAAAAAAAAAAGACAGTACAGAAAGCTTAATTTCATATGGGTACAGTGTTGTATGCCTGAGTAATTGCCAAAGTGTGAAAGAATTTTGCCACACGAAAACTGAAAACTTGGCTGGGCAGAAAAGGGGTGAAAGTGTCCGTTCTTGAAGTAATTAATGACTGAAGTGTTTATATCAGTGATTCTCAACTAGGGTTCCTCCAAAGGCTGTTAGGGGTTCCTTCAGCATTGGGCAATTTCTGGCTCTCAAATAAATTCCCACTGACACCATTGATCTTATTAGCTATCTGTAAGGAGGTAATTCTTCCCAATGACCACAAGTGTAAGGACAATTCTTCCCACTGACCATTACACTATTGTATTACGAGTTGCACATGTGTATTTTTTAGCAGGGGTTCCCCGAGACCGGAGAACTATTTTAAGGGTTCCACTGTGTTGAAAAGGTTGAGAAAGGCTGGTTTATATGTTTCAGAGTTTTGATTTGTTGCACTGGTCACTTTTGCACATTGACATTTGAATGTTATAATCGTTTTATGAAGATATGGATTTAAATGGAAAGCAGGACAGTTATGATTCATCTCATGGGATAATGCACATCTGTGGCTTCCAGTCACCTTGTCAACTGACTTTTGTTTCCTCACAGGGCAGTACCTCTATAGAATCCTTCCCTCTTCCACCTGGCTGGGTGGTTACTTTGCCTTATTTTCCAGGGTTTCTGTCTTTGACAAACAAGTCCCTTTTCTCTACCTGAATCCATTCTCCCAAGATTCTAGCATTGGTCCTTCTCAAGGGTCGCCGGGCAAGCACCAGTTTATCTGTTTGTTTTCAAAACCCTTTTTAGACAGGTGGCTATTTGAGCCTCTTCTGATCTACAAAGTGCTTCTGCTGTCAACTGTCTGCTCGGGTCCATTTACTCTTCTTGTTTTTTTCTTGGGGGTTTTTGAGAAAAAAATAGAGGTATGTGTGGCGCTGTTCGTTTAAATATCTTAAATAGTGATATAGTGCCTGATCATTAACTGTTTCCTATTCTCAGGCAGCTGCCATTATAGTGCAGAATAAATGTTGATGGCTAGCAGGTACACACATGTGCATTGCAAGCAGCAGCAGCCTTACATAGTACTGCCAAGTACACACTGAGGATCTGTTATTACAGCCTGCTGCTTCCTGGATCCGACCTCCTGCTGCCTTTTCACCTCCAGCCTTCAGTTACCTGTATAAAAAGAGTACCCTCGCTAGCATTCGGTACAAAAACGGGTACAAAAATCAAAGGAAGAATAGTAGCTGCTGTCCTAAAAGTGATAAAATCACCTTGTTAACTGTGAACATAAATGCCCACAAATTTTTAGGGGTGACAGTGCTTCCTCAATACCAGTGTTAACATATGCATGAGCTAAACATACTGTAAACAAATTAACAAATATAGTTCACAAATCTTCAACTTTCCACACATTGAAAATTCATGAATAATGATTTGTTTATTATTGTTTGTTTAGCTCATGCATATGTTAACATTAGTATAGAGGAAGTGCTTCAGTTACTTCTATTGCAGCATTTTCCCCACTAGACACTCTAAGCACAGACTGTCTATCTCATGCCTGTCTAGCCCTGCCCTTCCCCACCCCGCCACTTTCTTAGTGTTTCCCTCAGCTTTACAGTCTGGTCTGATCTGCAAGTTGGCAGGTGCGGGCTGGAGCTGGCAGCTGGTCGGGTCACAATATACCTGTCAGATTGCAGAGAAATCTACAGGTAGATTGCGAATGATAGGCTGCCGACCCCCACTCTATAGGAAACATAGCTGTTATGAATGAAATTCATTCATGATAGCTTTGTTGACATTGTGATATGCTATGCAATTACATGACCCCCGACCGCTAAAGGTGGCCAGCTAACGTGTCTGGGAGTGGCGTGCTGTGTGCCCCTAACCCAGAACAGGCTTAATGATGTACATGCACGTAAACCAGACTGCCCGTGCCACCTGCCCGCAGTAAATATACTGTGGTGTGGGCGGCAAGTAGTTAATGAGAAAAAAAAAATGGAATTACTTTAAATCTAAATGTATGTATTAACTGACTTTACACAATTTCATATTTTACATTTAATATAAATTTTGTAGTTGAGATTGTTTGATAATAGCAGATTTTATGTAGTATTTTTTAAACTATAAGTTCAGTGACAATATTGTAAGAATATTTTAGAGGGTAGATATCTACGGGGGATCTTCTAATACATTGAATGTCAGCTTTCAAAAAATATATGGTCAGAGGAGCTTATGAATATTGGTGTCTCTACAGTGTGTTTTGATGTGAAAAAAACAAAAATATGACTGGAACAACAAGGGTAACCAACATGAGCTTTGACAGAGAATTGGTTAAATGTTGTGTAAAGTATCCAGAAGAAGACAGTATACATTGCTGAATTTCCCCCAAAAAATGTTTATGCTTTCAGAGCTTAGACAAGGACCTTATTGCTGTGAACAATTACATCCGTGATGATGAGAGAATTAGTTCAAATCCTATAGTGAAGGTGGTGTATGGTGACCCTCTTTTAAGTGGAGAGAAGATGGACTTACAGGACAGTAACGTGTATAGCTCTAGGATATGGAGCTGCAGAGAACGGATCTCAATTGAATATATTCTACATGCCGTCCAGCAGAAGGATGGAAAGGACACTCTGCCTCTACTCTGGATGTTCCTGGAGAAAGTAAGTCCTTTTATTTTGCTTTTGGTGTGTTATCATTGTAATTATATTAACTAGGGACTAGATCCTTTTCGTTAACTGCTCACAAGTATAAACCACTTGACACCCGTGCTATAGCTACAGCATAGGATAAAAATGCCGGAAGGGTGTACATCGATGTCCTCCAGTTGCCTCCCTGGGGCATGCTCTGTGATCGCCAAGTCCTTGGGACTTGGATGATCGGGGTAAAGGGCCAATGACAGCTGATCATGGAAGTAAATAGAAGTGCCACCTATTGGTGCCCATCAGTTTCACCCATCAGTGCAGCCTATCAGTGCCCATCAACGAAGGAGAAACATTACCTGTTTGCAAAAGTTTAGAACAAAATATGAAACCCTTTTTATTTTTAAAAAATGTGTTTGTTTTCTTTGTTAAAAAATAAATAAAAAACCCAGTGATGATTAAATACCACCAAAAGAAAGCTATATTTGTGTGAAAAAAATTATAAAAAATTAATATGGGTACAGTGTTGCATGACCGTGCAAAGTGTGAGAGCGCTGAAAGCTAAGTATTGGCCTGGTTAGGAAGGGGTTATACAGTGTCTCACAAAAGTGAGTACACCCCTCAAATTTTTGTAAATATTTTATTATATCTTTTCATGTGACAACACTGAAAAAAATTACACTTTGCTACAATGTAAAGTAGTGAGTGTACAGCTTGTATAACAGTGTACATTTGCTGTCCCCTCAAAATAACAACACACAGCCATTAATGTCTAAACCGCTGGCAACAAAAGTGAGTAAACCCCTAAGTGAAAATGTCCAAATTGGGACCAAAGTTTCAATATTTTGTGTGGCCACCATTATTTTCCAGCATGCCTTAACCCTCTTGAGCATCACCAGAGCCTCACAGGCTGCCACTGGAGTCCTCTTTCACTCCTCCATGATGACATTGTGGAGCTGGTGGATGTTAGAGACCTTGCACTCCTCCACCTTCCAATTGAGGATGCGCCACAGATGCTTAATAAGGTATAGGTCTGGAGACATGCTTAACCAGGCCATCACCTTTACCCTCAGCTTCTTTAGCAAGGCAGTGGTCGTCTTGGAGGTTTGTTTGAGGTTGTTATCATGTTGGACTTCTGCCTTGCGGCCCAGTCTCCAAAGGGAGAGGATCATGCCCTGCTTCAGTATGTCACAGTACATGTTGGCATTCATGATTCCCTCAATGAACTGTAGCTTCCCAGTGGCGGCAGCACTCATGCAGCCCCAGACCATGACACTCTCACCACCATGCTTGACTGTAGGCAAGACACACTTGTCTTTGTACTCCTCACCTGGTTGCCGCCACACACGTTTGACACCATCTGAACCAAATACGTTTATCTTTGTCTCATCGGACCACAGGACATGGCTCCAGTAACCTACTTGTCTTGAGCAAACCGTTTGCGGCCTTTCTTGTGTATCAACTTTAGAAGAAGGTTCTTTCTGGGATGACAGCCATGAAGTCCAACTGCTGCATATGCTCTGAGCACTGAAAGGCTGTCCTCCCCCCTCCTTCAACCTCTGCAGCAATGCTGGCAGAACTCATACGTCTTTTTCACAAAGACAACCTCTGGAAATGCCGCTGAGCATGTGCACTCAACTTCTTTGGTCGACCATGGCGAGGCCTGTTCTGAGTGGAACTTGTCCTGTTAAACCACTGTATGGTCTTGGCCACCATACTACAGCTTAGTTTCAGGGTCTTGGCAATCTTCTTATAGCCTAGACCATCTTTATGTAGAACAACAATTTTTTTTTTTAGATCCTCAGAGAGTTTGTTGCCATGAGTTTCCATGTTGAACTTCCAGTGACCAATATGAGGGAGTGAGAGTGATCACATCAAATCTAACACACCTGCTCCCCATTCACATCTGAGACTTGTAACACTAATGACTCACATGACACCGGGGAGGGAAAATAGCAGTTTAGACATTAATGACTGTGTGTGGAGTTATTTTGAGGGGAGAGCAAATTTACACTGTTATACATTATGTACACTCACAACTTCACATTGCAGCGAAGTATCATTTCTTTAGTGTTGTCACATGTAAAGATATAATAAAATATTTACAAAACTGTGAGGGGTGTACTTACTTTTGTGAGCAACTGTAAGTGCCCAATAAGCAAGTGGTTAACTCCCCTATTTTTTTTACATATTTGCTCATAAGACATCATCAAACTAGCTAGAGCATGAATTCTTAACACGGGGTTCCATTGACCTGAGTGCTTTGTAGCTTGAAGCTCAAAGATGCTAAACAAGCAAAATCCCAAATTTTTTAAATGGCCCCTCCGTTCATGCTCAGATGTGAATGGGGCCATTGAAATGAATAGGATTTTGCTTGTTGAGCATCTTCGAGGTTTGAGATCTGAGCTACAAATTATTCAGGTGGGAATGCAGCCTTACTGAAGAGTTTAGAGTGGATTGGTCAAGGTTAGACATTTGCTGAGGCAGAGCGATGGCTTTTTTTGCTGCATTACAACAGACCATTCCCCTCCAAGTAAAACAAAGAGCCCTACACCCAGCAAGGAATGTGAGCTTTTCTGAGAGGAGGGCTCCAGCTCTGACCTAAAAGGTGGGGCATGTTGGACCACAACATGGAGGGCCACTGCTTACTCACCGAGCACAGCAGTCTGACTATATACTTGCTGTATAATGGTACAGACTTTTAACTATGGCTGCATGTTGCTTTTAAAACCTAATTAAACAGTATGACTCTGGAATCACCTACCGTTATAATGCACAGCAAAGCTATTGGTAGAGTTTTTTTTTCTCTAATGCCGTGTACACACGTAGCGGACTATCCGGCGGACTTCCCGCCGGACTTTCCGAATGGGCTACTTGCCCACACACGGCACTTTTTCAGCGGACTAATACGGCGTACTAAGTCCGCCGGACTATCCGCTGTACTTTTGAAATGAACGGACTCGCCCACACACGCGGAGAAAAGTCCGCTCATTTTGAGCACGTCTCCAGGTAGGCGGGGCCCGAGAAGGATGCGTCGCTGGCCCCGGCGTCTGGTATGGACTTAAAGGGGAACCCCAACGCCGAAAAAATTGGCGTGGGCCCCCCCCCCCAGGTCCACATCAGACCCTTGTCCGAGCACGCTACCCGGCCGGCCAGGGGGCCCCCGGATACCAGCCCCCCACACTATGTGAATGAGTATGGGGTACAATGTACCTCTACCCATTCACCTGTAAATAAAAGTAAACAAAAACACAACACACAAGGGTTAAAATAGTTTATTGCACAGCTCCGGGGGTCTTCCGTCTTCGGGGGTCTTCTCGCCAGACTCCTCCGCTATCTTCTTCTAGCTCTTTTGCTAGCGGAGGAGCCCAGCTTTCTTCCTCGCCGCCCTCTTCTTCCGATTTCGGGGGTCTTGTCCCCCCTTCGGTTCTTCTGCCGGGCCACCGCGCCTTCTTCTAGCTCTTTTACAGGCGGTGGCCCAGTCTCCTGTCGCCGCTTTCGCTGTCTTCTTTTCTTCTCTTCTTCTCTTCAGATGTTGCCTCATCGCATCCTCCGCTCACAATGACGGGACCGGGTGCGCGGGACTTATATAGGGACATCATCGGATGATGTCCCCGCCCAGTATGATGTCACAGTCCCAGCATCCTCTGGGACTGTGACACCATAATGGGCGGGGACATCATCCGGTGATGTCCCTATATAAGTCGCCGATCGTCGTGTCGGTGCCATTGTGAGCGGAGGATGCGACGAGGCAACATCTGAAGAGAAGAACAGAAGACAGCGAAAGTGGCAACGGTGGTGACAGAAGACTGGGCCACCGCCTGTAAAAGAGCTAGAAGAAGGCGCGGTGGCCCGGCAGAAGAACCGAAGAGGGGGATAAAACCCCCAAAGTCGGAAGAAGAGGGCGGTGGCGGCGAGGAAGAAAGCCGGGCTCCTCCGCTAGCAAAAGAGCTAGAAGAAGATAGCGGAGGAGTCCGGCGAGAAGACCCCCGAAGACGGAAGACCCCCGGAGCTGTGAAATAAACTATTTTAACCCTTGTGTGTTGTGTTTTTTTTTTACTTTTATTTACAGGTGAATGGGTAGGGGTACATTGTACCCCATACTCATTCACATAGGGTGGGGGGCCAGTATCCGGGGCCCCCTTATTAAAGGGGGCTCCAGAATTCTGATAAGCCCCCCGCCCGCAGACCCCGACAAGCAACGACCAGGGTTGTCGGGAAGAGGCTCTTGTCCTCATCAACATGGGGACAAGGTGCTTTGGGGTGGGGGGGGCGCGCGCCCCCCCTTCCCCAAGGCACCCCCCATGTTGAGGGCACGCGGCCTGGTATGGCCTGGCCGGCCGGGTAGCGTGCTCGGACAAGGGTCTGATGTGGACCTGGGGGGACCCCCTCACGCTGATTTTTTTCGGCGTTGGGGTTCCCCTTTAAGTCCATACCAGGTGGCGGGGCCAGAGACGCATCCTTCGTGGGCCCCGCCTACCTGGAGACGTTCTCAAAATGAGCGGACTTTTCTCCGGGCGGGAAAAGTCCATTCATTTCAAAAGTACAGCGGACTGGCATATGCACGGCCGGATTGTCCGCCGAAATGCAAGTCCGCGGGAAGATTGGAGTGCAAAACTACTTTTTAAGTCCGCCGTACTTTCGGGTAAAAAAAGTCCACCGGAGGCTACACACGGGGGGATTGTCCGGCGGACTTGAGTTTGCCGGACTTTTCCTCCCGATTGTTTGATCATATGTACGTGGCATTAGGCTCAGTTAGGTTTTCAGCATTGTTTTCTGTTTGTTGTGTTTTATCACCAATAACACGCAGCCCTGTGGAATATATTTGCCATACAGAAATAGTTTAAAAAAAGACTAGTTCTTTATTACTTTGTGTTGTTTTGCAGGAAACTGAACTTCAGATGGTGAAGTTTTTGCCAAATATTTTAAAACTTCAGAAAGATTTGGTGAAGAAGTTCCAGAATTACAAAGACATTGATTATAAAACTATCGAAGAATTCATACATAGCATAAAGCCTGGTACTATCAAACATTTATCAACAACTTAGCTGTTATATGGTGAAATTAAACAAATCCAATCACTCCTAAACCCTTCTGAATTAACAGTTTATAAAGTTTACCTTCTACCTTGTTTACTAAACAATTATTTCTATGACCACATCATAAGAAAGTGTTGCTAGTGTACTAGATAGATAATGGTAGCCTACACTGTGAAATTTGTCATGATTAAAGTGGTATGTCTGTCATAAAAATACGTCCTCCTGCTTGTCAGCTGTAATGTACAATGAGTTGTGCATGCACCGCTCAGTGTGCATTTACAGCACCACTCTGTGCTATGATGATGTTACTCCCATGCACATGTGCAGGAGTGACATCTTAATGGCCTGGCCATTCAAGCAGACAAAGAGAGCGAACCTGGAAAATAGACTGGCCAAAATGGAATTGCTTGTGATGAGCAGAAGCGGTGGGTGACAGCTCAGTGCTGGAGGGCTTCATTTGACAGATAATATGAGGTGCATGCTAGCACATTATTGCATAAACTACCTGGGAGTCTGTTTAACCACTTTCAGACCGGACCATTTTGCTGGTCAAAGACCAGACCACTTTTTGCGATTTGGCACTGCGTCGCTTTAACTGACAATTGTGTGGTCGTGCGACGTGGCTCCCAAACAAAATTGACGTCCTTTTTTTCCCACAAATAGAGCTTTCTTTTGGTGGTATTTGATCACCCCTGTGGTTTTTATTTTTTGCGCTATAAACAAAAATAGAGCGACAATTTTGAAAAAAACGCGTTATTTTTTACTTTTTGTTATAATAAATATCCCCCAAAAATATATAAAAAGACATTTTTTTCCCTCAGTTTAGGCCGATACGTATTCTTCTACATATTTTTGGTAAAAAAAAATCACAATAAGCGATTATTGATTGGTTTGCGCAAAAGTTATAGCGTTTACAAAATAGGGATAGTTTTATAGCATTTTTATTAATAATTTTTTTTTTTTATTTTTTTACTAGTAATGGCGGCGATCAGCGATTTTTATTGTGACTGCGACATTGTGGGGGACCCATCGGACATTTTTGACACATTTTTGGGACCATTGTCATTTATACAGCAATCACTGCTATATAAATGCAGTGATTCCTGTGTAAATGACACTGGCAGTGAAGGGGTTAACCAGTGGGTGGCAGTGTAGGGGTTAAGTGTTCCTAGGGGTGTGTTACTAACTGTGGGGGGGTTGGGCTTTCATTTAGTGAACAATGATCTCTGCTCCATCACATGGAGCAGAGATCAACGTCACTAGTTGCTAGGCAGAATGGAGAAATGTTGTTTACAACGGCATTTCTTCATTCGGCCGCTCCGTGAGACGATCGCGGGGATGCCCGCGGCGATCGAGTCCGCAGGTCCCGCGACCGGACTCACTGGGGTCCCGACCAGTGCGGAAGCGCGCCGCCGGCGGCGCGCTCCCGATGGCAGGGCGGCAAATTTAAAGGGACGTACATGTACGCCCATTTGCCTGCCCGTGCCATTCTGTCGACGTACATCGTCGTGCGCTGGTCGGCAAGTGGTTAAAAGAAAAAAAAATCAGAGATTAATACAACTTTAAGGTGGCTCTAAATCCAGTCACTAAAATCAGATATAAGTTTTAGCATGGTAATGTAATTTCAGCAGTCGTTTTCATTTGTTTAAAATATGCTGCTTTTATTATCCACTTTCTATCTGCGCTATAGCCAAAAGACAGCTACACCGCGGTCATCCGGTTCTTGGAGGACGTCCTCCTAGAACCACGTGCCCGCTGGGGTGTGCAGCCGCCGCACACTGTGATCTCTGTGTCCTTCCGACAAAGCTGATCACAGATCGGGGTAAGGGCCAATCACAGCAGCCCTGTACCATGTGATCGGCTATGTCCAAAGTCACACGGAGACATATTTATTATAAGATAAGCAGCCTGACTGCATTAGAGTTTATAAGAGGATAGAAAATTCACATACCGTACAATACTGTGTATCTTCTCCATGCCTCCCTTCACACTTCTTTTTTTTTTTTTTATCCTATCCTATTTTCCCACTTTTCCATCTCTTTGTTTTAAGTGCCTGGTACGTAAAATTTGCATGAGTTTGTTTTTAGAGGTCAGGTTTATTAAATGGTTTAAGTCAAATCTGGTTGGGTTTTGGCATCTCAGATGATAGAAGTTGATATAATTATATGGTTATATTGCTACATATGTCCTATTCATTTCACAGAGGGAGCACGGTGTGTTTTTACGGAGCGTATACAAGGATTCATGGTTGCTTGGAATCACCTGCGGCTTTCCCTGCAGACCAAAGGTGAGTAACAACCTTCATTGCAATCTTTCTGCTTTGGCTGCTGCTTTAGGTACCGTATTTCTTTAGGTACGTTGTTTGCATTCCTATGATAATGGGAATGCTGCTTAGGAGGATTTGGAGGGTTCCTGGATTGTGTGTTAGTTGATGGCTAGTGTATTATGGCTGAAAATAGTGACATGATAATGACAGCTATGACAGCTATGAGATTTGTGTAGTTTGTATATGTGGGTCAGACATGTTAGGATAGTTAAGATATAATCCACTGTGCAAAGGTTTTAGGCAGGTGTGAAAAAAAGATAAAGAATGTATCAATTAACAAAATGGAAAGTAAATAAACAGAAGTGAAATCCAAATCAAATCAACCATTTGCCTTCAAAACATCTTCAATTCTTTGAGGTACACTTGCACACAGTTTTTGAAGGAACTCAGCAGGTAGGTTGTTCAAAACATCTTGGAGAACTAACTACAGATCTTCTGTGGATGTAGGCTGCCTCAAATCCTCCTGCCTCTTCAAGTAATCCCAGACAGACTTGATGTTGGGATCAGGGCTCTGTGGGGGCCAAACCATCACTTCCAGGACTCCTTGGTCTTCTTTACACTAAAGATAGTTCTTAATTACATTGGCTATATGTTTGGGGTTGTTGTCCTGCTGCAGAATACATTTGGGGCCAATCACACACCTCCCTGCACTGTGGGTGTGCTGATGGTCATGGGCACCAGAGACAGAACGGACATGCATGTGCAAACACACAAATCCCTGTTCTGTGAGGAGTGACAGCTCTTCCTAATAGCTAGGAACCACGATCTGTCATTTCCTCTAGGTCAGTCCCCTCCCCCTATAGTTAGAAACACACACAGCGAACACAGTTAACCCCTTGATTTCACCCTAGTGTTAACCCCTCCCCTGCCAGTGACAATTTTACGGTAATCTGTGCATTTTTATAGCACTGATCGCTGTATAAATGCTGATGATCCCAAAAATGTGTCAAGTGTCCAGTGTGTCCGCCATAATCTCGCAGCCCTGATAAAAATTGCAGATCACTGCCATAACTAGTTAAAAAAAAATGCTATAAATCTATCCCCTATTTTGTAGACACTATAACTTTTGCGCAAACCAATCAATATACGCTTATTGCGTTTTTTGTTTTGTTTTTGTTTTTTTAACCAAAAATATGTAAAAAAAAATGGGCATATTTATTATAGCAAAAAGTACAAAATATTGTGTTTTTTTAAAAAAAAATCGCTTTTTTTGTTTATAGCGCAAAAAGTAAAAACCGCAAATACCACCAAAAGAAAGCACTGTTTGTGGGGAAAAAAGGACATAAATTTATTTTGGGTCAAGTTAAAGCGACGCAGTGCCGAATTGCAAAAAAATGGTCCAGTCATTCAGCAGCCAAATATTCAGGGGCTGAAGTGGTTAATAAGGCAGGCCTCTGCAAATGCCTTGTGCTGCCTAATACCTTTTGAAGTTAACTTATAAACTGAAAAAGATATGACAAGTGCAAATTAAACCAGTGAGCTATACAAGAAATTAACTGATTGTGTGCATATAAAGTTATTTACTTCTGTTATTTTATATAGGTGAAATAAAGCTCCCAGAAGACATGTGTGATCAGATCCTTACCACGGATAGTGAATTTGAGTTTCTTCTTCCTCGTCGGCAGGGACTGGGCCTGTGTGCCACAGCCCTCACCAGCTACCTCATAGCATTGCACAACAGATTTATTTATGCACTGGCAAAATACATAAATATTGAACAAAAGTATGCTCTTTTTCTATTGTTTTAACATTACCTGTATTTTTTAATTTTTTTTTTTTACAGTTGCCTGTATTTTAAACTAGAATGTATTAATTAGGTTGAATTAACAACAGTAAGATTGTGCTTGCCATTGATTCCTCCATTTTTGCAGCCACTTAGGCTCTCTTGTCTCTGGCCTGCATGTGATTCCTCATTATGAACAATGTGAGCATATTGGTTAGTGAGATGTTTGGCTGGAGAGGTCAAGCCTTTTGAACATGCAAATCATGGAAAAGTACATACACCCTTTGCCATCACAGACCACCTCCTAGCTGTTGTCTCTCCAGCTCCATCTTGGAGATGAAGAGACAACCTTTGCTGGCCGACAAGGCAGCTAAGACAATGTAATAATAAAAGGTTCTGTGCCTAGTACATACGTTAAGAAAATTGGACGAAAAATACCACTTTCAGAGCGATTGTCCGATAATCTGATCATTAGTGCACAGCTTTCGAGAGCTGCACAACACACAACAGTTCATGCAAAAATATCCAAAGGTAGAAGCACAAAAAATGTTCTCCTACGATAACAGAGCAAACTATTTCTGTGTAATTAGTATGGTATTTGTATGAAAACAATCATGTGACCAATACCACACATGCTCGGAAACAAACTACATTACAATACATGACATTACTTCCGAAGTTGTATCCTGTCGTACGAGGATTTTAGTAATCTATTGGTTTTCGATACGATATTGCATGCAAAAACAAACAAAAAGAAAACGGACGATCCATCGTCCAACATTCTTATCCTCTGTACTAGAATGTCCAACCAAGTGCTAAGGTGGGTAAGTAGATAAAGGAAGAAATGGCTGCACATCGATTGAAATCCAAAATTTTGTTTATTGATCACCAAGATGACATCATACACCAACACACAGGACTTGTAGACGTGTTTTACACAGTAAAGTTGTGCTTAATCATTAGGTTGGTTTAAGGGCTAGTTCAGGCCACTGAAATGTCTTCCAGATCTGTTTCGGATGCATTTTTGCATTTGCGGTGTTGACGCGTTTTTGATGTGTTTACAGATGCAGTCCAGATTTTTTTCTTATTTTTTCATTTTTTTCACTGTACTGGAGTCCGGTGTGTTTTTGATGCATGTAGGTGTATTCCAGTGCATTTTTATTACATTTTTTTAGGGATGCACCGAAATTTTCGGCCGCCGAAACATATCGGCTGAAAATTGTCTTTTCGGCAAAAAGTCGAAAGAGAATTTTCACCGATACTGGCGCTGAAAATGGGGTGGGGCCTGTTGGGATTGGCCCCGCCCATCACTGGGGTGTCATTCCATCTTTAGTCTCTCCTCCTCCCCTCCCTCCTCACCCATGCTGCAGGCGCCCGTGGGGTCTCGCTGTAAAGTCCCCCTCTCCTCAGCGGCGGCTGCATATGGCTTCTCAGCCGATGTGTAAATCGGCTGTGCAGGAGCTCGGGCACGCTGCAGGAAATGCAACATGTTCTACTTGCACTGGTGGGAAATATGCAAAACATGTAACCTGCTTTCTATTAGTTTTGGATGCAGAACAAACTCCATGCTAGAGGCTGTTTTTTGTTTTGTTTTTTAATATGTAGATTACATTCTAGTTTTGCTTCAAATTGTATTATTTGTAACAGAAAATAAAAAAGAGGAACATGATGGTTTTAGGCAGGATGGATATAAATCAATGATTTTTTTTTTTTCTAAATCTAAAAAAATCTGGTATTTTTTTTATTTAAATCAGATTTTTATTTATTTAAATAAAATGTATTTTAATAAAATGCATTTGTAGTAAAAAATCTATCTAAAGATAGTTTTATATTTAAGATATATTAATAATTTAGTGTATTCAGCATGAAATGGAGCTTAGTTATGTAGCATGAGGCTTTATAGTCTGCAATATTTACATTTTTGTTAAACTCATTCAATGAATCCAAGCTCTGCAAGCTGAGATAACATGCATTGCATTGATGAATTCACACAATTTCACAGTAACCATGAGATAAAACAAAGTTCAGCAATATTCCTTTATCCAGTTGTTTTCCAAATCTATGTACACTACAAACTGTATGATTGAATGGATATTGATATCGCTGTTTTACTAACCTGAGAGCTTATTATTTTAAATAGGAAACCTCCATTTAGTTTGCAAATATTAAAGATTCTAACTACCACCAAGAATAAGTGCATACATTTAAAGAGGATACGGTATGTAATTTCAGATCCATCATGGCAGAGCCTGTTAGCGGGCATCCACTCACCT
The DNA here is from genome assembly GCF_037356315.1 of Lithobates pipiens. Classification (NCBI taxonomy): domain Eukaryota; kingdom Metazoa; phylum Chordata; class Amphibia; order Anura; family Ranidae; genus Lithobates; species Lithobates pipiens. The sequence goes on from NW_027507903.1 coordinate 434,399,493, forward strand.
GCTGTCATCACGTCCCTCAACTTGTTGTATCACTGCCGCATCACCAGCCATCCCTTTAAAGTAAATGGGATTGTCGGTGAGTCTACAGCAGGTCAGAGGAGGAGCCGCTGCAGCACAGAGATGACAGTTGCTCTTTAAAAATTATGATTTAAATCAAGCCTTTTTACTAGTGATTTAAATCAAATACACCCTTGTTTTAGGTAAGATCTATTGCCGCTTACAGGAAATTCCTCCAGCCAAAGAATATCAAAAGTACAATCAGTCAATTGTAAAATAGGTTTAAAATATTAATTTACATAGCTAATCAAAACCAATCATTGTAATATAAATATACAATTCACAGACCCTCACAAAATACATATAGTAGCTGCCAGAACGTGTTTTAAAAAACATACTTCATAAATATATGCAATTGTAAACTTTTGATTCTGCTTGTAGCACAGTAGTTCTTTTTTAAAAAATAAATAAAAAAATCACCTACACTTTTTTTTTGTTTTGTTTTGTTTTTGTCTAATGTGTGCTATCAAATCATTTTTACAGTCGAAGTTTTGACTTTATTTCACTTTTTTTAGGTACTCCATTAAAGCTTCAGAAGTAATGGATCTACATGTGATCAGTTATGAGCTAGAAAAGGATCTAGTGCCTATAATCTTATCCAACTGCCAGTATAGTCTAGAAAGCGGTAAAGAGACTCTACAAGAATTTGACTTTCCTAAGATCCAGCATCAGCTCACCACCCGCCTTTTCCAAGGGAAGCCTCTCATCACCATGGTTGTAAGTGCTTTATTCTTAAGAATTTTTGTTGTTGGCTGAATACTTAAAGCAGCCCTTCACTCTAAAATCAAACTTTGGGACAATTTAATCCTCCACCCTCCTCTACTAATAAAAGATGAGCATTCTTTAATTTTCTTACTTTTTTTCTTTTGTACTGCCCCCCAATCTCCCCACCACACACACACTGCTTCATTCTCCTCCTGCAGCCTCCTGGGATACCAACATGACATATCTTAGGAAGCTGCAGGACAATAACAGTTCCCATTCAAGGAAACAGACCTAGCACAGATCTCATGTGCATAAATCTGATGAGATCAGGTGCTGTGACTGTTCATATACTGTTCTATGATTGGAGGAAAACCAGTAATTCTTGGGATATTTGACATCAGTATCCCAAGAGGCATTGCTACCCTTCATTCGTAGAACAGCATATAAACTGTTATGAAACCAGATCTCTCTGCTCATGCTCAATATCTGTTGGCGTGTCATGGGGGGAGAGGTTGGGGCTTGAGGAAGCAGGAAGAGACGGCAAACTCCCCATGACAGCGTTGAATCCATTGGGTTTGTAAGTATGTGATTTCAGCAGAAAACAGGTGCCAAATCTAAGTGTGGTAACAAAAATATAAATTAGAAGGTTGTAGTTTCTCTTGAAGTTGATTGTAGCTGAATAAGTGCAAATAAAGTAATTTTTACATCGCTCAGCTGTGCTGTTGCAAGTGCACTAACAGTTACATTTTTAGGGCAAGCTTTTGGGGTATACCCCCTTCTTCCAAGTCAGTGGATAGAACACAATCTGCACATACATGCTCTTTAATAAGTCCAAATTTGTTGCAAGTCCATAAAAGATAAATATGCACAGTAGAAGTTAATGCCATAATGGCCTTGTTTACAACAGTTATGTACAAAAATAGTATAACATAGTGTAAAATCACCCCCCCACCCCCGCCTCCTTCATTCATCACAGAGATTTGAAATTAATCTACTGATTGTCAAATTGAAACTATGAAACCAGAGAAACAGGAGGGTTAGAATTGTTCTGGAAAAGCAAACCACAAAACAGAAATAAAAATAATCTAAATACAAAATAATAACTGATCAGTATGGCAGCATAAAAAAAGTGAATGACCATGGGGAAAGAGGAAATCAAAAATAGTCACAACAGAATATAAGAAGTGGTGGAAAAGGGAAAAAAAAATTATATATTTACCATAAATGTAAATCCAGGTCCCACCTAAGGTTTAACCCCTGGGGGACTCTGGGTTTAAACCTGCAAATCCACCAAGCTCCCCTATTCAAAAGTCACCTACCTTTGTCCCCACCCCTGGGCATTGGAGTCAATCTTTCAATGCCAGTAAACCTAAAGGGGGACAAATCCCCAGCATGAAATGACGCAAAACATTAGATGCAAAACATGTGTTTGGCATTAGCATTGAGAGTATTGCAATAATGTTCCTCTATTGTAGTATGTAGGGCATGTGTAGTGCACCTCACGTATTGCAAAATTCAAGCATCACAGTATATCAGGTACACTACATACCGAGTCCCGCAATTTATATATTGTTTAATTTCAAAACTTTCGCCTGAATTAGATGAACTAAGACTTAATAGGAGAATTCAAGTGACAGTATATACACGTTTTAAAGTTGCACGGAAAACTTCCAGGTTAAGACAGCCAGGTAGGTTGGCATTTCTGTGATGTAAATAAACTAGGGGACAGAAGGGAACCCAAAGTGGGGCCCTCTGACTGGAAAAACGACAACCTGCCCTCAATACTTTATGGAGACTTTTATCTGCATATAGGATGGGTAAAATCTTTGTAGTTATACCAACCACCTGCTGGTACTCCTTAGAAAAAGTAGTGACAAAGGTGGCTGGGCAGCCAGTATCATATCTCTCTTCTCCTATATGCCCTTTAATGTCATACTTCCTATTGCCTGATCCCCCCACTAGAAATGTTACCTGAAAATGCCTCCTCATGCTTCTCTTTTACATTATCCAGGCCCTTCTTAATCCCTGAGTCTGAGTAACCTCTCTGGGCCAGCCTCGCAGTAATGATATCACATTCTTTTAAGAAGGCTGTATCCGAAGAGCAGTTCCTCTGGGCTCTGGAGAATTCCCCCATATGTATAGCTCTGATGATGTGGGATGGGTGGCAGCTCATGGCATGAAGTGTGTAGGTACTGGTGTGTATGGCCCCAGTCTCTGGATCCCCACTCAGGGTGATGTTCAGGAAGGCAATGCTCAGGGAATTAGAACAAACAGCGAATTGTAAATTACACTGATTGTCATTGAGATGCTCAACAAAATCCTTCAAAGAGGTGCCATTCCCATCCCACACCATCAGCAGATTGTAAATATAGCGACCATACCACTTGATATGTACAAACAGACCATCGTGGGAAAACCAAGACATTTCTTCCCACCACCCCATGTACAATGTCACCGTGGAGGGTGAAAATCTAGCCCCCATTGATGCCCCTCAGCGCTGGACATAAAAACAGTAATCAAAAAAGAAAATAATTGTGTTTTAGCAAAAACTCTACACGCATGAGAATAAAGTGCTGTAGCTCACGTGAGTAAATGCTATATCTATTCAGATGATACTCGACAGCCTTCAGTCCAGTGCTGTGGAGGATGGAGGAATTCAAAGTCCTAACATTCAAAGTAGCCCATAGATAGAAGTCCATACAACCAATTTTATATGTGTCAAAACGATACTGGTGTCCCTAATATACCCTGGTAATTTCAATACCATAGGTTGTAAATGATAATCCACTTTTCCAACCGTTCAGGTAACCTTCTTCCAAGTCAGTCTTTTTCAACCAGGGTTCCATTTAACCCTTGATTAATGAGCAATTTATGTTTCTTTGATAAGTAACCAATGACACCAAGGATCTTTTAGCTATCTGTAAGAGTTTTTTTTTTCCAAATTACTACAAATATAGGGAGTTTTCTTTCCAGCAACCATGACACTAATGTACCACGAGCTGTGAACAGAGTAAATATTAGGGGATCCCTTAGACCAGAAAATTATTTCAAAGGCTGCTGCATGTTAAAAGGGTTTAGAAAGGCTGTTCTAAGGCTCACCCATGTTGTGGCAGAAACAAATTAGTTTTAATGCTTATTTTGCCATTAAAGAGGAAGTAAACCCTGATCGCCGCTGTCCCCTGTAGTCCGCCGCATCCAACTTGCTGGTGGCGTCTCGTAGCTCCGCCGCTGTCATTCGGCGAAGCCACGATGACGTCATTCCCGCGCATGCGCACGGGAGTCGACACGCGCGGCAGCTCCATTTTTGGAAATGCCGCGCTCAGTGCGCCTGCGCGCTGCTGTCTACGGCGCATGCGCCGTAGACAGCGGTGCCCGTTTTCAGGCAAATATCTCCTAAACCATATAGGTTTAGGAGATATTGCTTGGACCTACAGGTAAGCCTTAATCTAGGCTTACCTGTAGGTCAAAGTGGTTTGTAAGGGTTTACAACCACTTTAAGCAGAATGTAAATACATTTATACATTCAGTACACAGTACAGTGGTGTTCCTTCCATGAGTGCGTTGCACAGCAACAACAGTGTGAAAATGCCAATTGCTCCCCTCCTTGAACTCTCCATCATGTACTACTGACCTCTGAAATTTGCATCACCTACTACTGACCTCTGCACTCTGTGTCACTTATACTGATCTCTGCAGTTACTACTACTTTCTTGAGCAAGGGGTCCCAAGCTATAATATTGCACACAGGCACACCACTTTCAGAATATACCCCTGACTCTATGCAAAAATGTTATTAAAGATGCCTAAAATAATACTTTCTGTAAGATTAAATAGATGTTTGTGCATTCCAGGGGTTGCCAACTGTCACCCTTTCCCATGACAGAAACTATAAGAATCTGTTTACAGATGTGAAGAAAAAACTTCCTCAGGTATGGTTTTTCAAATAAGTGTTTCATTCTATGAATTATAAAGGATCCATTTCTAATGTTTTGCCTGGGACTCCTCTGTGTTTAAGTGTTTAAATCCAAAATGTTTTTTAGTTTTGTATGGAGTGGGGAAATACTGATAGCCCTGTCATGTCTGTGCCAATGGGGAGTTTCAGAAAGTGATGGGGAATTATAAATATTACAGTTGTCACTGAAATAGGACTATTAAAAGGAGAATTCCTTTCACTTTTTTTTTCGGTGTCTCCACCGCAGATTTTAAAGGCACATGTTCCTAACGGTACACAGACAGCAAACATCTTTACTTATATATAAAAAAAAATAAACCTTTTATTGCATCTTACCAGTCCTTAAATGTGGATCTTTTTTCAGAAAGCACACAAAATACTTGTTGATCTTGCCAGAAATGCAGTCTTTTTTCATCTCCATTACAAGGTTGTTGATGGGATCAGTCGTTTACAAAAGACAAATATAACACTGATTTCTCTTATATTCACGGACCGACACAGCTCCTCTCTTATCAATTGGGTTGTATAACTTACCTCTAGAATACTAGGCAAAAAGTTGTAATGCAACACTCAGAACTCTCAGTTCCGCCCAGCGGGCGGTCCCTTAGGTATCAACCCTCCTGTCTGCCAGCAGACCTCAGTTTTACTTTGCCTAGTGAAGGAGAGAGACCTAGGAATCCTGTGGGCCCATAGGTCTGTGTTTTTGTATGCAGAAACTTTGCTTTTTACACAAGATGAGTGATCCTGTGATCTTCTATCAACAGCCGGCTGGGTGACAGGCTGGTTCACTTATCCTTGTAGTCTTCCCAGTCCGGCCATCAAGCATGTGCAGGTCGTAGCTACAGCTTGGCAGGCCACGACAAAACCTCAGCTCCAGAGGTGGTCGGTGAGCTTTAATGCTGCGGGGCATACATATGACCGGGCTACTGATGTCTGCATCACAGTATGCTGGGCCAGCAGTCTACCCTGTATCAGAGAGTAGTTCTGCCATGGAATGTCTCCCAGCGCTTCAGGACTGGTAAGTACGGCTGACCCTGCTTCGGTGGGGTTGAGCAGCTGGGCATTCCCTGGGAGGTCCATTAGGGGGCCCCCTCACCCCCCTCTCTTCTCTCCCCTGTCTCTAGCTTCCCTCCCTCCCCCCTCTGGGGGGATGCTGCATGTGACTGCTGAGCGGTGTGTGTGTGTACCCATACAGGGGATCTCTGAGGGCTCTCACCTGGATGGGGGGGGGGGGGCTGGCTGGATAGCGGTGGTCCTGGGTCTTGTGTTTCTGTTATCTGGAGGTGCCTGTGAGGGTCTGCTGTGGTCTGGGGCAGCGCTGTGTATTTTTCACCTCATGGCATGGCCGGCAGCCATTTTAGGTGTGGGCATGGCAATTTGGGTGGCTGTTGGACCTAAAGAACTCTGTGATTGTACCAACTCTGCGTTTGGAGTACCTAGGCTTGCTGCTAGACTCCATGGAAGCGAGAGTTTTTCTCCCTTCAGATAAGCTGCAGACTTTCAAATCCGCAATAAAACTGCTGATGAACCACAGGTGGTCGTCGCTGCGCTTTTTGCATGCGAGTCCTGGGGCTCATGGTGGTCTCCCTGGAGGCTGTACCATTTGTCCAGTTCTACATCAGAGTCCTGCAGACAATCTCAGTTGTCCCTAGATCGTCAGATTCAGGTGAGCCAGTCAGTCAGAGAATCACTGATCTGGTGTCTGAAGTCCCTGGTGATTCAGGCCCGGAAAGTCGGTCCTACTTCTAAAGTGGACAGTGATCACACTGGCATTAAGCACTATTAAGGGGCAAATTTCAGCTTTGACTGTCTTTTTTTTTTTTTTTTTTTCAGTGACCCCTGGAGTCTCACTCATTAGTGAGTACCTTTGTTCATCATGTAGGGGTTCGTCATGTAGTCCCTCCGGTGCGTCCACCGTTACCCCCACGGGGTTTGGACCTGGTGTTATTGGCGCTTCGAAAACCGACGCTTGAAACTATCAGGGAGTTTCCCCTGTTGACTCTTTCCCAGAAAGTGGTCTTTCTAGTGGCCATCACATCGGCCAGGAGGGTTTCGGAACTGGCGGCCTTGTCTTGCAAGTCACCTTATCTGGTTATCCATAAGTATAAGGTGGTGTTGCGTTCACAACCGTCCTTTCTACCGAAGGTGGTCTCAGCTATTCACATTAATGAGGACATTGTGTTACCATATCTCTGTCCTAGGCGAAACACCCTAAGGAGGTGGCCCTTCGCGCTCTGGACGTGGTTCAGGCTCTGAAAGTGTATTTGTTTACCATAGCTCCCTTTCGGAAGTCAGACTCGCTGTTTGTCTTGGTAGCTGGTCCCAAGAAAGGCATGGCGGCCTCATCAGCCACCATTTCCAGGTGGATCAGACAGACTGTAGTACAAGCCTATGCCTTAAAGGGGCAGGTGCCCCTCTTCCAGTTACAGCCCACTCCACAAGGGCAATCGGAAACGTCTCTGGCCATCCGACACCAAACGTTAGTCACTCAGGTGTGTAAGGCGGCGACCTGGTCATTTGTCTACACGTTTATAAGTTCTACAAGGTAGATGTCAGTGCATCGGCTGATGCCTGTTTTGGCTGCAACGTTTTTCAGGCGGCTGTATAGTTGCAATTGAATATGCAATATTTTTTATTTTTTTCTGGTTTTTCGATAGAAACACAGTACCTTTAAGTTAATGCATTGTTGCATCACCTTCCGCAGGTTTTTTGTGCGGTTGTGGATAGTCACTCCTGTTGAGGGTACCCTGATTTTGTGGTGGATTTTTCCACGCACTGTTTTTTGTGGGTAAACTTTTACTAGTTTCCCACTTGCCATGGTGGATGAAGTTTTATGCTGTTTTCCCACCCCTGGTTTGCCACTGCTTGGGGACATCCCAATGGCCAAGAGAGGAGCTGTGTCGGGCAGTGAATATAAGAGAAAATAGGATTTTTTTTGTACTCACCGTAAAATCCTTTTCTCTGTAATTCACCGACCGACACAGTACCCGCCCCTCCTTTTATCTTTATGTTATACTGCTTGTTGATGTACTGAGGTCTGCTGGCAGACAGGAGGGTTTATACCTAAGGGACCGCCCCCTGGGCAGAACTGAGAGTTCTGAGTGTTGTATTACAACTTTTTGCCTAGTATTCTCCTAGATGTGAGGTAAACAACCCAATGGCTAAGAGAGGAACTGTGTCGGTCGGTGAATTACAGAGAAAAGGATTTTACGGTGAGTACAAAAAAATCCTATTTTTGCTGTCTCAAACAGCACAGGAGGTGATGAAGGCAGACATGGAATCCAGCCTAGGCGACAATCATGGCTCCTTCCATACATACAGCGGAGGGATGAGCAATAGTCATCCAGAGACAGGAAGTTTGCTATGTGCAAGGTTACCAGGTGAAAAAATAAATAAAACTAATGCAGCCACCACATCTAAGGACTAGCAAGCTGCAATACATTATATTTTTGTTTTTGAGTTTAGATATGCGTAATGCTTTCCTTACCCTATCTAAAACAAATTTATAAAAACATTTTTGGTTAGGGAATGAGAGCAGGCTTTCTTCCACTGGTGAAATGTGGCTTTTAAACACTTCTGCCAGATATAACAATACTCAAATTCATATCATATTTTCTTAATGCGTGTGACGGATAATAACACATCTACCTTTCTTCTCTGACACCAAAGGAGTGTTGACATTTACCACGCCTAGACAATGTGAGTGTCATTTACTAAAACTGGAGGGTGCAAAATCTGGTGCAGCTCTGCATAGTAACGAAGCGGCTTCCAAATGTTATTTTCTAAGGTTAATTGAATAAGCTGAAGTTAGAAGTTGATAGGCTACCATGCACAGCTGCACCAGATTCTGAGTGCACCAGTTTTAGTAAATCTCCCCGTGTGTCAATGTTCTGCCTTGATTTTCTTAACCAAAATGATTATGGCCTGTACTGAATTACTCAGATTACTCACACTTGTGATACATGGCATCCATATAGACACCAGCAGTATTGTGATTGCCCATATCATTATTAACTCTCTGCCTCCTCTGTATGCCCACCTTTGTCCACCATACTGTACAATACGGTCTATTTTCCATGAACAGTCACATTAGAAGACCAGTATTGCAAAGGATGGGTTGCAAGTTGGCACAGTCATAATAATAATTAGTAATAAGTAGAATGTAGAAAGTAGATGTTCCTGTCGTGGAAAAGAGGGATTGTTCAATAGTAGGATATTTTTTTCCAATGCTCCCTGGTACAATTTTACTTTGCTTGTGAAAATGAAATTAAACTTAAATGGGTGATACAATTTTTTAGATTATTTTATTTTCTGTTCTTTTAGGGCTCTTTGTCAAACTCAGCAATAGATGCAATAAGCAAAGACTTGAATGCATTCAGTGATGTCTGTGAGGCCTTAAACATTGTGGACATCTCACTGGGATTTTTGGCAACATCAGGAGGAGATCCAGAACTTTCATTAACAGAATATGTGAAAGATGTCTTACAGATGGGAGAACAGAGCAGCGCACATGTTCTCGAGGTAGATTCTTTGAAGTCACACTTCTTTTTGTACTGTTGACCAATTCAATTGACAGGATTTTATTACACCCATGGTACCTGTTGGAAAGATGTGTTCTCACCTCCTACCTTGGTGACAGCAAAGTGAGGGGTAGTCTACTCATTTGGACCCAGATAGTGATGCAAACTAGACCGGTTATAATCTTTATCCAATATATTCAAAACTGAAAAATAAAGTTTTTTTTTTTTTTTTTTTTTTACAACAGTACAATTATTATATAGGTCATTGAACCTAGCATTATATTATTTTTAGAATGGCCATATCTCTAAAAAAATGTAATCCGCTGTTAAATATGTAATTGAAACCACCATAAATACATTTGATGTAATAAACATGCCACTTGTCTTATTTTTTTTTTGTAGGCACTGAAACGCTGTCACTTGAAGAACACAATTGCTCTTTGGCAGCTTCTCACAGCATTGAAGTCACAACATCTTTTACATCTAAAGAGGGTAGGATGCTCATATCTTTTTTCTTAACCTCCCTGGCGGTACGATAATTTCGGATTTTAGGTGCTGAAATCGGTACCATTATTTTGCAAGAAAATTTGGTGTTTTTCTATTGTAGTCCTGTAATTCTTAGGAATAACTCACTTATATCTGTCCAAACCAGAGTCTAGCAGACATCCTGGGTATGATAAAGTTTGAAAAATGAAATTATAAATTATAATATAATAAATTATAAATAATTGTACCAAATAATAATATAACAATAATAAAAATGAATGTAATCAAAACAAAAAACACAGAAATTTGCTCAGTTGCAGAATTGTCGCTGTCATTACTTTTCAGTATTTGATGACGGATCTCCGCACAAATCGCTATCGCTCAATTCTGCGAGTGATTCTAATTTATTATCGCTGTTTTCTAGCTGGTCTAAAATAATTTTTGATGTAAAGGGACAGTTTTGGTTGCTATGGACAATCTCCAGTTTCCAGGCATAAAGAACCGTTTTTATTATATAAAACTGCATGCAGGACATTGGACAGACCACTAGGGACAAAGGGGATGTGAAATAATTACATACAGCAATGTAATCTGTAAGATTACATTATACTGTATGTATACTGCGTGTTTCACTTTTTGAATTTGGCACCGATCTCCGTCCCCGTGCGTCGCAACGCTCGCAGGGCATGGAGATCGGCGATGTGATGAATCTAGCGAGACACGGCTCGCTCGTACAGCGCGGGGACATCACTGGATCCAGAGGAGAAGGTAAGTAAGCGTCCTCCTGGATCCAGCGATGCGGTCCTGAGTCTGGCTCGGGGTTACCGCTTTTGGCATAAAAATTCCACCCCGAGTCAGACTCGGGAATACCGCCAGGGGAGTTAATAGAAATATCCAAAATATTCTTTCCAGCTAAATCAAAACAAGAAAACGTCTGGTCCCGATAGGATTAAAATCATGGCCTCTATAGAGGAGCTTGTATAAAACCACGGTTCAACATGATTGGGTGATGATGGGTGCTGTGATAGCGTTGGTCATTTCAGATTACAAATTATCTGTAGACATTCGATTTTCATCACTATTTACTGACAACTTCTACAGAATCGGGCACAGCCCAGGGTTTCTGGGGGGATTCCAGGATTGCACATATCTTTGGTTTTCCTTTGACAGGAAGAAACCAAATGAATTAGTGAGCTTGACATATTGAAGAAAAAGGTGTGTTCACTATGGGTATGAGTGGTGATGCAGGTCACATAAATATGCATTTTTGTAGGCAATGAGCATTTCTGTGCAAAGAGATCTTTCACTAACCTGCATCTACTGGCAATGGCTGGAGTAATTGCAGAACATCAAGGAAATGAAATTCTCTGTAACCAAGTATATTGTGATAATGTTTCAGGATCCATTTGAAAATGTGGACAAAGCATACAAGCAGGTACTTGGCAAGGAGGGAAAACGTGCACTTAATGTGTTCCTGGAGCAGAATGGCACCAACCGTTTCCTTCTGGAGCTGCATGAGATGATTGTGTTGAAATTAAGGAAGTCACAAAGTGCAGATGAATTCCGACCTTCTTGGACGTAAGTGACTCTTGGTTCTTGCTGGGATATTTTTTTTCTCTTAAGTCTAATATTGCTTAGACATGGGATGTCAACTGATCTGGTTAAAATCTATGGCAGTGCAATTTTGCCTAAGTTATTGTTTGTTTTTTTTAGAACGCTTCCCATCTACGTCTCTAAATGCTATATATAATCCATTCAAAAATATATAAATAAATTTGTATGGCATGCCAAACACCCAAGATTTAATAAATCTTTATTGTACAGGCCCCAGCCTCTCGGAGGCTTAGGCCTCCCTCACTTGTGGCGTTATTATCTGGCTGCCAGACTCGCCCAGACAGCTCCATGGCATGCCCCAGTGGCAGATATCCCTTGGCTATGCTTTGAAATGCACGCAGTATTCCCATAGAGTGTGTAATATAACTCCTCTTAACAATATCACAGGTCAGTCCCTGTATCTATGGTCCCTCTACCGTGCTAAATTCAAATTAGCCTCCTCTCTGGCACCTCTTTACTCCTTTTATAGGAGACCCCGACTTTCCTCTAGCCTTCTATCATAAGGACAGCATGGCCACATGAAGTTCCAAAGGCTTAATCTTTTTTGCAGCTTTCAAAGATGGCACACACTCTAAATCATTTGCCCAACTCCACACCGAATATAATATAGAGCCATCTGAGCACTACCGTTATCTTCAAATACTGCACATCTACTTGAGTAGAGGTTCACTATCATCACGTGTTCAGCATAACCAGTTTGAACTTATCTCACGCATATATAGATATCTGAACAGAGCATTCCTAGTACATAAAACTAACCCAATGACTAAATGGCAACTAGACACAAATCTCACGTTCTCCCCTCCTGAGTGGGAGGAAATGTTAGAAAATATGTTTAAGAACTCAAAATCGATGTCTACCCATGAAACTGCTATTAAATTGAATACCAGATGGTACATGACGCCCACTAAGCTTCACACCATCTACCCAACTGTATCTTCCCTGTGCTTTCGTGACTGCCTCAAACCCGGTTCCTTCCTCCACATTTTTTGGAGTTGCAGACACCTCAAGCCACTTTGGCAACAGGCGGCCACGAGAGGCTCTAAGATAGAAATATCTGATCTCTTCACAGTCATTTGGTATGTCTGACTTTAGTTTTGTATAGTGAATGTTTCAGTCTTGTTCTACCATCTATCCTTTGTTTTTAAACCAATGAGGGGCATACTGTAGGGTTATATTGACACTTGCAGGGGGATTGGATGTTGCAAAACATAGCCTGTACACCAGTTCAGGATAAACCCTCCTATTCCCATTTTTTTGCTAGAATCCTAGGATGCACAACTTTTCTTCAGCTCTGCTCAGAAAAGTCTAACCATTTTTGTGTATTTCTCTCTCCAATTATTTATTCAATCATGATTCCTTGATACATTGCTGCATACGTTGGTTTCTACATTGACAGCTATCCAGATCTGCCTTTCTGGACATTTGGATCTAGGGTGCAAGCAGCCTTCAGGCACTGGGCACTGCAAAAATCCATTTCCAGACTCTGTTCTGGAAACAACTGAGCTACAGAATGCTATTCAGGTCCAGAGACATTGGCATAGGCCCTATACTTGCCCTGTCTCTGAAAACTCTGTTAGGCTCATGGACTGACCACCAGGGCTACCTCATTATTTGCACTGCTAGACGTCTTTGAATCCTCTGCTCTGCTGGCTTTGCCAAAGAGGGGGTTAATGCTGAGGAAGTTAGAGCTAACATAATTTGCTGGGTGGAGTGCTGCGTGGACACCTTTTGTGATCTCTTGCCCGCCATTCAGCAATTGAGGTAGCATTGCCCTGCAGTTGCTCCTGCCTTGCAAAGAGCCATGTGGAACTTGATGCCTTCTGCCTGTCAACAGTGGCATTGTTCAACTTTGGCCATCTGATCCGCTGGCTACCGTCTGACCCAGCTTTCTGGGTTTTGTGAGTAATTAAGGCCTTGCCTTGTACACTGAGCTTAGTTGCATCACTGAAACATTGTTGCAACATGTCTATGTCTATACACAGAGGGGGGAGTCCCAGTGTAATGGATAGTCCCAGTTCCCACTCCCTACATTATTCTAGGAGTATTTACTCTGTGCCTTTTGTGGTCAAATTCACCTAGCCCTTCACGGTACTGCCCACTGAAGCTCTTGGCATGCTCAAACACCTTAATTTACAGAGTCGATTTCTGATCTTCCCCTAAAAGAGGCCAGGGCCTGGCTGCAGTTAAAATCTCTGACTCAGTCAGGTCCCCTCACTTTTTCTTTAATGAGATTGTTTTTGAGGAATCACAGTCCTCTGCCATAACCTCAAAATTGCAAGAGCCCACTTCTGCTCTATTTGATGTAGTATATACTCTATATCTGGAAGATCTGCCTGCAAAGACTTTCCTATTGCACCCACTCTTTGAGGTATTCCTCTGATGATTTGAAGCACTCCCAGAGGTCCTAACCTCTCCCTGAGCGCCTACTGAATTTGTTCTCTTTTTGAAGTAATGTGTAAAATAGTGGTTTATAACCACTGAGGATCTGTCACTGACCCACCTTAACAGGGAAACCACTAGGCCATTAGAGGTTGTTCTTACTTTTACAGATTCGATTGACCTGCAGCTACAATACTTCTTTAAGCCTAGGTTCGCATCTTTGTGGTTCTGTGCTGGCACATTTGCATGGGCACAATAGTCCATTCATTTAAATGGGCTGCTGTACCTGTGGGAATCGTGGGAAAAAACATCTCCGACTCTATTTTAAAAAACACAGCCGCACAGAACCGCATGGTGTTGCGGCAACATGTGCTTTTGCGCACCTGAAAGCGAGCATTGTTTTTCGATGCGTGGAGGTGCCATTAAGAATTAGTGGCATCCAACACACCTGCTAAATAGCAGCACATTTTGCCTGCAGGTAGGGAAACGTGCTAAACAAATCCATTTCCTGATGTAAGTATCCTTTAACGGTAACAAATAGTGCCTTAAGGTGTAGACCCTTCTTCTTTCACTGTTTTGCCAGCTTGTGGAAAAGGCCCTACTGGCGCACTTCCTTGGGTTTAACCAGGCAAATGTTCATCGTCATCATAAGTCTCCTGCACCATGGATTCTGATGCTGGGAACACAGTGGCACTTCTAGTTTTGTGACTCTGCAAAGCTTCAGGATAAGCAAGTTTTTTCAGGCAGGTTGTTCTCTAGGATTGTCTCAGGGATGCCTTCCTGCTATGTCTACATCCGAGTTGATTCTAGTCTCAGGTCTATCAGATATGTATTCCTCCTTGTTAGCTGGGGAGGAAATCTGCTTTTTAACCTCCTGCCTACTCCACGTGATGAAAGCTCTAATGTACCTTTCCTATTGGTAATGCTGACGCTATAGGATCAAATTTAGTTCTTTTGGAAGGTGCAGGAACCACCATTTACACCTTGGAGTTATCTCTAAGTCATTCTCAGAATTCTTCCTTGGATAGTCATTGCAATGGCATGGTGGATATCTGTCCTGTTAGCTCTTCCAGTGATGCACCCATTTTTTTCTTAGACTTTGGGGCCATGTAAGCGGTTGCTTTTGAAACTTCTTCAACCTAGAATGGCACTGGTCTTCCTTTACCAAGAATTTTTAAGTTTTGTATCCATTCCCAGTCCTTAGAGAGGTGTTCCCTCTTTGTGTGTCTCATGTTTCCCTGTTGGGAAATTTGTTGTTTCTGTCCCATATCCTGGTTTGATCAGATTCACCAGTTCCTTGCTATAGTCTTTTTTTTTTTTTTTTTTTTTAAGGGTTTCCCCAATGTTTTACATTTCTCTCTAGTTTGAGAATTCTTGTCTCAGTCATCATGCTTAGTTCCGATGCTTTTTCCACCTGGATCTTGTCATCTTCCTACTAGGGGTGTAAGGTCTCATCCAGTGGCAGTTTCAGACATTAGCCTTTCAGTGGCTCTTGAGGTAAACATAGTCCCGGGTTGTTCACATTGGGCCTGTTAGCAAAAGTTTTCTGTTGCCTACCCCTCAGCTGGACAGCTTCCTGTAACCCTCAATGAACAAAAAAAAAAATGGTATTTTTATACTCACCTTAAAATCATTTTCTTGGTGTACTTTGAGGGGTATGGGGCTCCACACCTCTATATTTATAGTCATGCTCTGGTACTACGTTCTACACAACTGAGGCATTCTGGGAATAGAAGGGGTTACCCTGGGATTGCCTGCATACTTTTTTTTTTTTTGTTTTCTAGTTTCCAATCCTTTTGTTGGTAGCAGTGTAACCCAGATCGTATATGACATCCTGTGTCCCTCAATGATCCCCAAGAAAAGGATTTATTTTTTTTCTGAAATTTTCAGTTTATGACACAAAAACACTTATGCAGGCAGTGCAGACCATTCAGGAGTGCACCACTCTGCACATGAAAAAGAAAATATAGGTACAGAGTGCCAAGCAAAAGGTTAAACTAAACCACTTAACAAGTACAGCTTGTGTGAGTATATGGCTCGTGCTGAAAAAAAAGCAGATGTCCCCTATACCATGACCTTTCAGCAGCTCAAGCACCTAGAGATATATGTGGCTTTCAGAAGTGTAGGATTATCCTCCAGGGCAGGAAACTAACATCAGGAAACAATAGAGCAGCATCAAAGTGAATCTGCTATTGAAGCAGTGGTGGCACTTCCTATCCATTTCGCTCATACTCCATAATTTTTTTTTAAAACAGCCGCTGAAGGCATAAGTATCTTTGTACATGGGCAAGGTGGAATTCACCAATTGTTGCCAGAACTGGACTGTGGGGGGGGGGGGCTTTCTCCAGTTCAAAGCAATTGCTTGCTTTTCTGGGCATAGAATAGGAGCAGACCTAAAAGGGTCCTTTCTGCTGTGGTGGGAACTATTTCTTCCACTAGACCCAGCAAACAAATCTTGGAACAAGGGAAAGGGAGGTGCCTGCCACTGCATGAATAAAATGTCAACATCTGCCAGTATTGCGAGATAGCCTAGCAATCCCAAAACACTTATATAAACCCTCCATCTGATGAGAACATTATCAGTAGCCCGGAGAAGTTTGTGGAGGTGATAAGGCGTAAAGTAGGGCCTATACAAGATCTTGATTTGATCCAGTCTGTCTCTGATTGAAATAAGTTGCTTGAATGGATAGTCCCAAATATCGGCCCAGTCATCATCGTCGAGAACCGGGATATCCCTCAGCCATTTCTGTCTGAGGCTTGACAGGTTTGGTAAGGACTCCATCAAGAGATACTCGTAAATCACAAGCGGGTTTATCTAAGTCATTAGAACAAAGTAATAATTCCAAGTCGGAGCATTCCACCTCAATTTTTTAGAGACAAACTGGCAACCACAGGCATGGGAAACCTGCAGGTCCAAGAAAAGGATTTTACAGCGAGTACAAAAAAACGTATTTCATCTTCCTTGCAGTCCCCCTGGCCTTCCTTTATAGATCCCCCTGTTTTTCTTATCTTTCCTGATACAGAATGTTAGTTATTTTTTACCAGTTGTATAGAGTTCCCCAATCCAGACATGTATTTATATTCAAATGCGTATTCCAAATGCTATTGCTATCTTCATGAATCAGTGTGGCCGGATAAGTTAAAGTGGTTGTAAACCCTTACAAACCACTTTGACCTACAGGTAAGCCTAGATTAAGGCTTACCTGTAGGTCCAAGAAATATCTCCTAAACCTATACGGTTTAGGAGATATTGACAAAAAGATAGCCACGGCTGTCTACGGCGCATGCACCGTAGACAGCGGCATGCAGGCACACTGGGCAGGCCTCAGATCGCAGCGATATGCCGCTCATGTCGGCTCCTTGTGCATGTGCGGGAGTGACGTCATTGCGAATCACAGCGCCGGAGCAGCGAGACCCCCACTCCCCCACATTTACGCATGTACAGGGGTACCTACGCCTGAAAACATTGATTGCAAAACATGTTACATATTGCCACACATGCTGGAATGAGAGCAATAATTCTAGCACTAGACCTTCTTAACCCTACTCCTAAGGACCTATAGTTGGCTTTTAAAGTGTTGCTTATGAAAAAAATAGGATACTAAGGTTTGACATATTGGGTGCAACCTCGGCTTTCATATTTTACCAAAAAATTGGGTTATTTATTGCGTTTTTGTGCATTTAAAATTAACCTTTAATGTGTTTTTTAATGAACTATTGTGTTTCCTAGACTTTTGCGGTAATATCATGTGACATAAAAAATTGGAATTACCACTATTTTAGTGGGAGTCTATGCCCGGAAGTGGGTGCAAATACCTGTCTTAGACAGGTATCTGCACCCCCTCCCCCCTGAAAGGTGCCAAATGTGACATCGGAGGCGGGGGAGGGTTCAGAAAAGTGGAGGTTCAATTTTTGTGTGAACCTCCGCTTTAAGTGATTGTATAAAGTTGTGCAAAAAATGAAAAAATGTCTCTGGCTGTGAAAGAGTTAAAGGATACGTTCACCTTCCGGAATATGTTACATGCTTCTAGATTGTAAGCTCTAACGAGCAGGGCCCTCTGATCCCTCCTGTATTGATTTGTATTGTAAGTGTACTGTCTGCCCTCATATTGTAAAGCGCTGCGCAAACTGTAAGCTTTGTTAGTTAAAAAAAAAAACTGGCTCCTAACTTTTTAGCTGGCTTCCAGATTCGTCAAGCCCTGCATTAATATAATATCCCTCCATCCCTCTCTGTCGTCAAATGATACTAATGATAACATTTGTGATTGCAGCTTAAAGGAAGTGATGGGTCCGTTTCTCGATGATAAAGGTGTTTCCTTCCCAGAACTGGAGAATGACTTCCCCGAACAAATTGCACTAGCTCACTGCATTGAAGTGTGGAAGGTTACTGCCACTAAGAAATGGAATCGTATTTAGAAAGGGAAAATCGTGGCTATGAAGTCTGTGTCCTGCATTCCAAGACATTTTATTGCTACTGCTAACTCAGGCTATTTTGTATTTTTTTTTGTTTTGTTTTGTTAAAAAAAAAGATATATAGATGTCTAGATATGCACAGGATGCATAATAGAATATACAGTAATAGTTGTATGTGATATACTAGGTAAAAAGGAAGTAATGACCAATAGCTTAAAATTAGTGCAAAATAGAATGCTGCCATTTTGAATTTTAACAAGCTTAAAGCTTGTCTACAATTTAGAGTTTAGTGCTGCCTTTTAGATATATAGAAAGCATCTGTAGTTTATGCATTAGATAGTGTTAGGTTAGATTACATTTTCTATTTACTGCCCATGTGCATGCCACTGTCCTTCAGTTATAAAGATAAAAACAATGGACGGCCAGCAGTACAATAGAAGCTGAAGGCATCCAATGTGTCCTCACAATGCAGGGACATTTTCATTCTTTAACAGCTGAAGGCTGCAAATTACCAGTGCCTGGTAAGGCAAGTGTGGCAGCGGTAAAGCTGTATGAATAGAGCCTGGCTCTATGTCTTTGTTTTTTTAATAACTCAGGTATAAAGATATGCTATGCTTACCAATTACAGACCAGAACTAAACCCGCAGTCGGCACAATTTTGTACTTTTCAAGGAACAAACATATTTTACTGGCTAATTGGAACCTAACATTGAATATGGTTTTGTAAAATTAAGCTATGTGCTTGTCATTCCTAAGACCTATAAACCAGGTTTTCCTAAAATATATCCAATTTTTTTTATTATTAAGTTGAAAGTAAGGTTTTTGTATTTTACTGTTTCATAAAGTTCAGAACATTTCCTGGGAAAGGGTAAAACTATGAACCCACTATGATTTAGCCAGAAAGTCCATTGAAAGGCTATAGGCATATACATCGTAATTATTCCTAGAACATGTTTAAGCATGTTCATAAACATTTTGCAAAATCCTTGATAATGCTCATAGTGCAGTAAACCTTAATAACCAACCAGGAATCATATGAAACTTGTTGCAGTTTATTGCACTTGTAACATTACCATTGCTTTTTGCACATACCAAAGAAACCTCAGTATTTGTTCACACATTTCCTGGCTAATTCCAGTTTTACATATGCACTGTGCTTCATGCAATTGATACTGATGGCATAATATGACAAATTTGTCATATCTACACACCACGTTTACACATGTAGCTGATATATAGCTATGCATAGAAGGGTTTACACTTGAAAGTGCTAGGTTTATCTATTTTATTGTTAAGTCATTAAACCGCTCCAGCAGGCTACCTGAACTGGGTACATGAAGGTGGGACCTAGCTATTCACAGGACAAATAGTATAACTTTTTACATTTTAGCATACTATGTTACTTTAAATTGCTTTGTGCCAACAAAACATGTATAATTCCAGTTACTGTCAATAAATGCAAAGATTCTTTGTTTTGTTGTATTATTTAAAGGAAACAGACATGTCATTTAAGTGGTACTTATGGAGAAAATAAAAAATCTCATATACAGTATCTCACAAAAGTGAGTACACCCCTCACATTTTTGTAAATATTTTATTATATCTTTTCATGTGAAATGAACACTGAAGAAATGACACTTTGCTACAATGTAAAGTAATGAGTGTACAGCTTGTATAACAGTGTAAGTTTACTGCCCCCTCAAAATAACTCAACACACAGCTATTAAAGCAGAGTTCCACCAAAAATGGGGGGGGGGAACTAGATACCTGTAAAATACAGGTATTTGCTCCCACTTCTGGCGATAGATCGCTGCAGAATACGCAGCGATCTACGCCATATCCAGCCCCTTCTCTGTCCCCCTGCTGTCTTCTGGGAGACACATAGGTCCCAAAAGACAGCAGAGACCAGTCAAGACACGCAGCGTGACGTAGGGAACCAGGCTGTGAAGCTGCAAGGTTTCACTTTCTGATACCCTTACGTAAGATGCCGGTGCCTGCACCTGGGAGCCGAAGGATGGATCAGCTTCGGGTAAGGACATCACAGGCGCCCAGGAAAGGTAAGTGTCCTTATTTAAAAAACCACTGCCAACAAAAGTGAATACACCCCTAAGTGAAAATGTCCAAATTGGGCCCAATTGGCCATTTTCCCTCCCCGGTGTCATGTGACTCGTTAGTGTTATAAGGTCTCAGGTATGAGTGGGGAGTGGGTGTATTAAATTTGGTGTTAAACAAGATATTTGGGGGCACACCCTAAAAGATTAATTAAAGATGGTGCAGCCATAAGACCATAGAACAGAACAAAATATTACAGTGCACACATGCAAAAAATACATTTACCTCCTACAAGGCTATTTAAAACACCTAACATTTTTCAAAAAAAAAATCAAAAAATATGGGGATTTGGTATATTTGCTATAGGGTGCTTAAGCCCACTTACTGTAACAAAGTACCCCATGGTTATTTGATAATGTTTTTTGAAAATGTTATGTTTTAAATAGCCTTGCAGGAGGTAAATGTCTTTTTTGCATGCGTGCACTGTAATATTTTGTACTTTTTTTAATTGGTGTTATCGCTCACACTCTTATCATACTGGTCACTGGAAGGTCAACGTGGCACCTCATGGGAAAGAACTCTCAGGATCTGAAAAAAGAATTGTTGCTCTACATAAAGGTGACCTAGGCTATAAGAAGATTGCCTGGACCCTGAAACTGAGCTGCAGCACAGTGGCCAAGACCATACAGCGGTTTAACAGGACTGGTTCCACTCAGAACAGGTCTCGCCATGGTGGACCAAAGAAGTGCACGTGCTCAGCGTCATGTCCAAAGGTTGTCCGTGGGAAATAGGTAAAAAAGAAAAAAATTGTTGCACTATGTAGCAAAAGAACAAGAAGGCAGCAGCTAACACAATATTGCTGGACACAATACAAAGTAATAAAAGGTTTCAGTGTAGCGCTTAAAGAGATACAAAGTCCATAAATATTATTATATGGTGTAATCTTCAAGTGAAGAAAAAATTAATCTATGTCAGTCCAAAGAAGTGAGAAAAGGAGACCATCACCAGCACCCAACAACACTGACTCTTACCATCAGTGCATATTGTATATGCACATAGGGCACATTCCTGGACAATCAAATTCCCCAATCTCCTCCTTATCCTGACTCAGCAATCCAATCCACAATATATCGTCAAGTGGCACGTACAAAGATCTTAGCTCCACCACACTCCAACAGATATATTCCCAAATAATAGTTTAATGGCCATCTGTTTTGTGGTCGCTCAGGTGCCTATCTAATCAGTTTTTGAAATTATTATCGATGCTCCCTGCTGAAACCTCTGCCTATACCAGTGTTTCTCAACTCCAGTCCTCAGGGCATCCCAACATATTTGGGAATATATCTGTTGGAGTGTGGTGGAGCTAAGATTCATGTACATGCCACTTGACAATATATTGTGGATTGGATTGCTGAGTCAGGATAAGGAGGAGATTGGGGAATTTGATTGTCCAGGAATGTGTCCTATGTGCATATACAATATGCACTGATGGTAAGAGTCAGTGTTGATGGGTGCTGGTGATGGTCTCCTTTTCTCACTTCTTTGGACTGACACAGATTAATTTTTTCTTCACTTGAAGATTACACCATATAATAATATTTATGGACTTTGTATCTCTTTAAGCGCTACACCGAAACCTTTTATTACTTGGGAAATAGGTGTATGAGTGCTGCCAGCATTGCTGCAGACATTGAAGGGTCAGAGGGTCAGCCTGTCCATGCTCAGACCATACGCCACACACTGCATCAAATTGATCTGCATGGCTGTCATCCCAGAAGGAAACCTCTTCTAAAAGATGATGCACACAACATGGGCACTCGAGTCATAGCCTCTCTGGACGCAGAGAAGGCTTTTGATTCGGTGGAGTGGGCCTACCTCTGGGAAGTGCTCCGGAGGTTCGGGCTAGGTCCTAAATTTCTAGGTTGGTTACGGTTGCTTTATGGGAGTCCGAGGGCCAGGATTCGCACAAATGACACCCTCTCCGATTTTTTTTCTCCTCCAGAGGGGCACCAGGCAGGGGTGCCCGTTGTCACCCAGCCTTTTTGCTTTGGCCCTTGAGCCCTTGCCGATTTTAATTAGAGACTCGGTGGCGGTTAAGGGTCTTCGTGTGGGCCCTCTGGAGGAGAAAATATTGCTTTATGCAGATGATGCCCTGTTGTATCTGGAGGATGCGGGGGCCTCGCTGCAGGCTGCCCTAGCTATTTTCACCGAGTTTGGCAGATATTCGGGCATCCAGATCAATTGGTCTAAGTCTGTCTTATTCCCTCTGGACTCACAGGCGAGGGCGGTGCAGACACCGTCCCCGCTGGTTTGGGTAGAAGAGTTTAAATATCTGGGAGTGTTGGTCGCGAGGGAGACTCGGACGTTTCGCCGGCTTAACCTTCAACCCCTGGTGGCGAAATTTAAGGACCATTGTGTTAAGTGGAAAGATTTACCCCTGTCCCTACTGGGTCGGATTAATATTTTCAAGATGATGTTCCTCCCGCGCTTTTTGTACATGTTCCGCAACTGCCCGGTGTGGCTCCCTAGCTCTTTTTTTAGGGAGCTGGAGGGATATCTGAGCACTTTTCTGTGGAGTGGCAGAGCCCCTAGACTGGCTAGAGCTACCCTGCAGCTGCCGGTCAGGTGCGGGGGCTTGGCTTTGCCGAACTTGCAGGTGTTTTATTGGGCGGCGATTTTAGTGTCGGTGCGATGGTGGTTTGAACAGTCGGGGGATAATGCGGCGGTGGGACTGGAGGCGGCGGCCTTGGGTTCTATGCGAGAGCTCGGGAATCTGGTGTACAGGGGTCCTAGGGCGTATCGTTCTCTCCCGTCGGCTACTGCGACGACCCTGCGGGCCTGGGCGGTGGCTAGAAGGCGTTTTCTTCGGGAAGATCGATACTCGCCCTTTATTCCGTTGTGGGGTAATCCGAGTCTTCCCCATTTCCAGTCGATTCCGGACCCGCAGCTGTGGGCCCGATACAATATTCGGACCCTCAGGGATATTTATGCCGAGGGGTCCTTACTGCCCTTTAGGAGTTTAGTGGAAAGATCGGGGCTTCCTGGGTTCATGTTGTTTCGTTACTACCAATTGCGACATGCGGCCAGGGCACAGTTTCCCGGGCCTATTGTGCTGTGTGCGGACCCCGTAGAAGATGCCCTGGCGCAGGAATCTCTCACAAAGACCCTTACCACGTTGTATCAGGTTCTGTTGCGCTCCGATTCCCCTAGGATGAATACCCTCTGGGACAAGTGGCAGGCGGACATCCCTGGTTTGGATAGGCAGGATTGGGAGGAGTGTTTCGAGGATGGGTCCCGGCTGCTGATCTCCTCAAGGGACCGGTTGATACACACGAAATTTTTACACCGTGTATACTTTACGCCGCAGAGGCTGCACAGAATTTATCCTCATCGGTCCCCGGAATGCCCCAGGTGTCATTACCCTGAAGGCACTTTTCTGCACATGTTTTGGGACTGTCCCCGAATTGCTTGGTTTTGGAGGGATGTTTTTGACCGTATAAACATTCGCCTGCAACTGACGATTCCTATGACGCCTGAGTTCGCCCTCCTGGGGATTCAGGATGAGGAACAGCGTCCTCAGTACAGTAAGCTGTTGCTCTCCCTCCTGGTGTTTTACGCCCGGAGGGAGATCCTTCGGCATTGGATATCGTCCTCTCCCCCTACGGTGGAACTGTGGGATGCTGCGGTTAATGCTGTCCTCCCCCTATACAAATTGACTTATCTGGTAAGAGGGTGCCCGCAGAAGTTTGACCGGGTATGGTTACCTTGGGTGGAACAGTTTTGATTTCTTGAAATGTTGAAGTTGAGCCTCCCCACCCCCCCCCCCCTTTCCTCCGTACTGGTATTTTTGGTAAGGGTATGTTGGGGGTTTGTATGTGAGCTTGCTGTATGGGCACACTCCTTTTTCTTTTTCATGTGCAATTTTGCTGTTCTGGCTCATTTGTTATGTTATAGTATTTTTGGATTACTTCTGTGCTGTACCAGTCTGCTGAGATGTATGCATATTGCTTGCTATGTTCTGTCTTCTCAATAAAACCAACCGTGTTGTTAAAAAAAAAAAAAAGATGATGCACAAAAAGGCCCGCAAACAGTTTTCTGCAGACAAGCAGACTAAAGCCGCGTACACACGGGCGGACTGTCTGGCCAACTAAGTCCGTCAGACAATCCGACAGACAGTCCGTCCTACTTTTGAATGAACGGACTTGACCACACACGATGAACAGACAGTCCGTTGAAAGCTTGCGCGATGACGTGTACAGCACGTACGACGGGACTAGAAATACGACGTCCAATACACTGCAATGCAACCTTCGGCCGTGTAAATCCTTTCTGAGCATGCTTAGTCCGTCCAACTTGCCTACTCACGAGCGGACTGTCCGCTGAAACCAAAGTTGGACGGACAATATTACGGAAATTCCGAAATACTTAGTCCGCCAGACTGTCCGCTGAAAAAAGCGGACTAAGTTGGACAGACAGTCCGCCCGTGTGTACGCGGCTTAAGTACATAGATTACTGGAACTAGGTCCTGTGGTCTGATGAGACCAAGATAAACTTATTTGGTTCAGATGGTGTCAATCGTGTGTATCGGCAACCAACTTAGGAGTACAAAGGCAAGTGTTTCTTGCCTACAGTTAAGCATGGTGGTGGAAGTGCCATGGTCTGAGGCTGTATGAGTGCTGCCGGCACTGGGAAGCTACAGTTCATTGAGGGAACCATGAATGCCAACATGTACTGTGACGTACTGAAGCAGAGCATGAGTCCTCTCCTTTCGGAGACTGGGCCACAGGGCAGTTTTCCAACATAACAACCCCAAACACACCTCAAAAATGACCATTGCCTTGCTAAAGAAGCTGAGGGTAAATATGATGGACTGATCAAGCATGTCTCTAGACCTAAACCCTATTGAGCATCTGTGGCGCATCCTCCAGTGGCAACCAGTGAAGCTCTGGTGAACTCCATGCCCAGTGCTGAAAAAATAGGATTTTTAAAACCGCTTACCTGTAAAATCCTTTTCTTTGATGTGCATCAGGGGACACAGTGCCATAGTATATACTATGTGGGTTATATCGGACTAACATGTGCTGGACACTGGCACGCCCCTAAGGTGTGTACTCCCCTATATGACCCCTGTCATTACTGGGAGTCCTCAGTTTTGTCAAGCAATACAAGTGTATCCCGAAGAAGGGAAGGACCCCTGTGTCCCCTGATGTACATCAAAGAAAAGGATTTTACAGGTAAGCTGTTTTAAAAATCCTATTTTCTTTTCTTACATCTGGGGACACAGAGCCATCATAATTACTATGTGGGATGTCCCATAGCAATGGCAGCTGAAGGGGGGGAGATAGAATAAAAAAAACATGAGGCCAGAGACTCATACTGTAGCCTGCAGTCTACTGCGCCCAAAGGCAATATCCCCATGACCTTTAGTATCGATTTGATAAAATCTGATAAATGTATGAACCAAAGACCAAATCGCGGCCTTACAGATCTGAGCCATAGAGGCCTGATGATGCAGCACCCAAGAGGCACTAATCACCCTGGATGAGTGTGCTCTTAATATGAGAAGGAAGAATTTTCTTCTTTAAGCTGAAGCTTGAACAATCGCTTGACAAATCCATTTGTAAAATAGTGGATCTTGATGCTGCCTGTCCACATCTTGGACCCTCTGGCAGTACAAAAAAAGCCTGTGTTTTGCAAACCTGAGTGGTCGCCTTTAAACAGGCTTTGATCGCTCTTACTACATCAAGAGAATGTAGTGCCTTCTCTTCCCTAGATTAAGGCTCTGGGAGAAAGAAGGAAGAATAATATCTTGGTTTAAATGAAAACCTGTTACTACACTTTGGTAGGAATTCTGGGTGAGGACATAAAACCACCTCATCCTTATGCCTGATGAAATATGGCTCTTACAAGACAGAGCCACTAGTTCCGATACTCTTTTAGCAGAAAAAATGGCAACCAGAAAATCTTATCTTTCTTGTCTAAAGAACCAAGAGGCCATTGGAAAAACACTGACAAGGCCGGGATCTGGCTCTTGATAGAAGCCAAGGCCAGCTTCATTTCAGATCCCATATGCAGGAAATCAGGAATCCTGCCTATGACCTACTTCCTGGGGTGCCAACCCCTGGATCCACACCAATAAACATATGCCTTCCAAACACTAAAGTAAGTGATTCTGGCTTCCTGGCATTAATCAAAGTAGACAATACCGAAGGAGATCACCCACAATCTTTATAGAGTGGGATTCAACAGTCAAACCTGTTCAATTTTTCGTCCCTAAGGTAGGATGAAATACCGGACCTTGTGCAAGAAGGTCTGGCTATAATGGCAGAGTCCAAAGGGCTCCTACTGCCATCTTTATGTCAGTAAATCAAGATCTTCTGGGACCCGCTGGGGCCGCCAGAATCACCTCCTTTTGTTCCTGCTTAATCCTGCGGAGATGGCGCGGAAGTAGCAGAACTGGAGGAAATGCATTGATCAGTGAAAACTGATCCCCTGGTAAGTATAATGTGTCTGTTCCGCCTTCTAGCGGACCCCTTGTTCTCGACATAAAGTTGTTGACTTTGTTTATGAATCTGGACGCGAATAGGTCCATGTCAAGAATACCCCATCTCTGACATATCGCTAGGAAAATTACAGGGTGAAGAGATCATTCTCCCGGAAATAATTGTTGGTGACTCAACTAGTACGCCTGAAAAATTAAAATTGCTGATAGGCAAGGAATGTTGTGTTCTGCCCAAGCCAGAACATTATTCACCTCTTTTTTGGGCTGCACGACCTCTCGTGCCAGACGTACTGTCTGAAACTTCCAAAAAAATGTAGGCTCTGACTTATGTTGGGAGCCAAGCGTATTGGAAACAAACAAGGCCTGAATCTTTTTTGTTCAAGACCGACAGGATGGTCTCTTGAAGCAGTTTTTGAGTAAAACTGCACGTAAGGGACGGCCTTGAAGGAGGCCACCATTTCCCATAAAAATCTCCTGCACAGCCGAATGAAGGAATTTTCCCTTTGTTTTGATAAGTTGAATTAGTCCTACAATGAAAACTCATTCCTGTCTGGGGTAAGAATACCTTATTCTGTATGGTATCTATAACCAGCCCCCAAGTACTGTAATCTCCTTGATGGTCGGAGAATCTTCCCAGGCTGAGTATCCAACCTAGAGATTTCAGATATTTACGGCTGAGATCAGAATCTGGTTTTAGACCTGAGACTGAATGATCTATTAAAATTAGATCTTCTTTTTAATTACAAACGTTTTTATTGGTTATGAAATAACAAACAGATCAACAAAAGCAGATACATTGCTGCATCAAAGGATTGCAAAATAGTACACTTCAGGTATATACATCTAGTTCAGCATCGTAAAAAAACAAAAGAAAAAACACTTTATAAATGGTATACGATTAGCCCAGGCTATCCGTAATGAGAGATGCTAGCCGAAATCATGCAAGTTGTCAGTGTAGGGTTAAAGAAACAATAAAATAAAATAAATTTCCAATACAGCTGACTATACATTAAAAAAATGATTGGGATTGTAGATCTGCTCTTCAATAACTAGTCTCATCCCAGCTCAGCGTGTGTGAGAGGTCATAGCTATCTAGTTGGGTAAGCTTGGGGGTCAAGATATGGGGGACAATTTCTTCCCGACTGGGAGTTCAAATCCATCTAGCAATCAGAAGGCCTCCTGCGGAGGGTGAGGGGGAGGTATCACCCCAGCGGGTCTTGGATATGAGGGCCATTTGGCCCATTTAGCCATATGAATGTGCATAGTATCCATGATTGTATGATGTATCCGCTCATTGAGGCGGATAGAATCCATCCTACGGAGGACCTGCGGCCAGGGAGTTATATGTGAGCGCCAGTGTAGTGCAATAGTCCAGTGAATGGTGCAAAATAGAGTATTGATCAGCCTTTGGGAGGATTGGGGTATCCCTGGTATCGGGGCAAACAATAAGCAGTGTGCAGGTGTCAAATCAACGATAGACCCCACAATGGAAGCTACTGTGGTACAAACCTGATCCCAAATGGGCTGGAGTTGAGGGCAGCTCCAAAAGGTATGGCGTAAAGTGCCCGCTGTAGGGCATCCCCTGAAACATAAGTCAGGGACCAAGGGGTAAAACTTGTGAACCTTATCCGGGGTGAGGTACCACCGTGTATGTCACTGCCATCGATCTGGAGCATCTATGCATATTCAGAATCATATCCCGCCAATCTTCAGATGAGAAATCTGTGGCTAAATTGGTTTCCCATAAACACATAGCCCTAGATTTCTCTGGTTGCCGGATTTCGATAAGATACTTGTATATGGTTGAGATAATGTCCCTATCCCTGGAGTGATGATAGCATATAGATTCAAATTGTGCACTAGTGGGGACATGGGTGGTACTATAGTGTGCTTGGAAGAAATGGCGAATTTGAAGGAATTTATAAAATTCCCCCCTTGGTATCTCATATTGTGACTGGAGTTGTGAAAAGGAGTGAAAAGTGACCACAGATAAAAAGAGCGGCTCACAATAGTATTAAGAGGAGCTAGGTCACCCGGCTTCAGCCCCTCCTGCCACAGGATGCCCGGGAGGAAGTATGGGCACAATGACTGAGTTTCAAACTGCAGCCATGGCACCCCAACCACGGGGGCGTGCCACTGTGCTGTTTGGGCTAGTCTAGCTGCTAAATAATACAGCCACACATCGGGTAAACCCAGGCCACCCTGCGGCAGAGGTCGATGCATTAGAGGTTTCCCGAATCTAGGTCTCTTACCTTGCCATATAAAGGCGTTAATATCACGCTGTAACGCGGTAAGGGATTGGTGGGGGACAGATTAAGGGAGAGCCCTAAAGAAATACAACAGTTTTGGCAAAATCGACATTTTGACAGCTACCACTCTTCCTATCAAGGGGATCCGGTATGTCGACCACAATCTCAGCCATCTTCTGACCGCAATAAAGGCTGGGGGAAAATTGGCACTATATATGTCTTTTAGGGACGGGGCTAGGTGAACACCAAGGTATTGTAATGTGTGGTTAGATAAGGAAAGCCCAAATGAGTTTTGGAGGTTAGATATCTCTGAGGGGGCGAAATTGACAGGAGGGGCAGAACACTTGGATAGATTAACCCCTAGTCCCGAGAGCTTCTGGAAGGAGCGTAGGAGCTCGAGAAGGTTGGGGAGTGAGATCAGAGGGTTGAGCAAGAACAGAAGGACGTCGTCCACATAGAGGCTTATTTTATACTCCCCCCTCCTCCTTCAAGTATCCCCCTATGTTTGGGTTTGCTATAATTGCCCTTGCCAAGGGCTCTAAGGCTAGGGCGAATATCAGAGGGGAAAGGGGACAACCCTGCCTAAAGAAAAAAATTCTGATGAACTACCAGGAAGTTTAATTCTAGTCTGGGGTCTATGATACAGTGCCTTAAACTCATTCACAAATTCATAAAATTAGATCTTCTAATAGGCTAGGACTGCTATGCCTTGAGCCCTTAATCTGGTTAAAGGAGGTGCCAGAATCTTTCAGAATACTCATGGAGATATGCAAATCTCCTCCTTGCAGGATGGACACAGCCAATGGAATTATGAAAGGATCGGCTGTGTGAGTGTCGATTTAGATCTTCGAGATCTAGAATGGGTCTTGCCTCTCTGGTTCTGGAACCTTAAAAGGTTTGAGCCAAAACCCCCTGTTCCACTAAGGGAACCTCTGATATCACCGACTGGGATAACAGCTGATCCAGACGCCAGAAAGAGAGACTTCTTTTTCCTCTGGATCCTTAGGAGCATTTTCCTAGGGGATGGAAACTCTTGCATAAAAAAATTCCCTATCAGCAGCTCAAGGACCCCACAGGCAGCACCCAAACAGGGACGCAAACCCTGGACCCTCAAAAGTCTGATGCTCTAGCTGGCTCTCTGGGCTCTGAGCTATCTGGGCTCTCGGAACGTTAGTTGTAACCTAGAGAAAAAATTGACATTGAGAATCGCAGGACCTTTTCCCTCACCCGAACCAGTGGGGGTGCCCCTTCATGAGAAGGCTTTAGCATTCTGCTTTGTAGGCTTTCTGCCCCAAGATCCTGGTGCTGCTCTTAGGGATTTTTCCTTGAACCTGATGGTTGAGGCCGTTGAGACTGTCTAGAACCAGATGCCCCAGGCATAGGAGAGGCAGCACGATAAAAAAAGAAATGTTTGAACCTCCTTTACTGGTAAAGAGAGATTTACACTATCAGAGGTCCTTTTGGATATACTTATCCAGATCATCTCTAAATAGTCGTATCCCAGGAAGGGAAACAAACTGGCTAAGAGCTTTCGCATGGTGCTTCGGCTGATCAATATTTCAGCCACAGAACTCTATGAGAATGCATTAGTCCAAGCATAAGCCATAAGGCTTTCATGGCATCTACTGTGAGATGCGTCAGATACACCAGGCACCCGATCAGGCAAAATTTCAGGCATCTCCACAAACTGTTCCTTAACCCTTTGAAGTCCACATTTTTTAGTGTGACTCAAAATGTGCTCCACCAAAATGGTGGAGCAGAACGTTAAAGGGTTAATGGACTGAGATACACCACTTGCAGCAAGAACTGGCTGCACTACTGCAAAAGACATCTTATCTTTAAAAGGAAGTTCCAACTTTAATTTGCTGGATTCTTTTGTCCGTTATCCACTGTCATGTGAGACTCTGCTCACTGAGGTGATTGCAGCATAAATTGCTGGAACCCTCCATTTTCTTCATAGAAATCCTCCTTCATAGATAAAGTGTTAAAGGATAATATTGTTTATCTGGATGTTCCCATTCAGAAGCTTTTTTTTAGCCATGCATGAATAGGAAAAAACATCCCCAGATGGGGGAGGTTTTATGAACCCAATTAGAGGTAGATACCTCAAGAGCCTGTGCTGCAGGCAACAAAAGCGTTAAGGGAGTACACAAGGAAACTGACTTGTGATGCTACTCCTTCCATATTAGGATCCTCCGAAGAGGATAAATAAGTAGCTTCCAATATTTGGGAAGATCTACCTGATCCCCAACCTCCTGCACCTCAACAAAAGGGCCATGTGGACTAGATGGGAATCTGCTATGTTTAGTCCTACTATGGAGAGACATCATAGCATTAATCTTTTTTTTTTTTCAAATGGTAGAAGAAAAAACCCTCCTGTATGATATATACAGGGACTGGAGTGTTCTACCCCTGATGGCTCAATCTGACTAGCTGTATCCCTCTCGGAAGAGGATGACATTCTTTTGGAAATGCATTTAGTTTACAGTGCAAAACAAATTGTCTTATGGAAGTGTTCCTGGTCCCATTACCATTCATAGCCTGAAGC
Organism: Lithobates pipiens; assembly: GCF_037356315.1. Taxonomy (NCBI): domain Eukaryota; kingdom Metazoa; phylum Chordata; class Amphibia; order Anura; family Ranidae; genus Lithobates; species Lithobates pipiens. Next base: position 434,430,973 of record NW_027507903.1, read on the forward strand.
ATACAGCAGAGGCACTATGCAAAAGAATGTACACTGCTAGGCTATAGTTCAGCGCCATTAGCTGCTATTAACCCTAGCTTCAGTAAAGTAAAATGTGCCAAAGGATCCTGTGTTTCACTAACCTGGCAAAGCCATCCACTTGCTCTGTCCCTCCACAGCCAGCAGCAGCTTTCACACATATAGCCCTGAGACCAGCTTCCTTCACGTATGGCCGGCATCTGACGCCGTTAGCCACGCCCTCCCCCGCAAATTGCACCCCCTTACTTTCAAGGAAAGTGCTAGCGGTGTCCTGTGAACCTGGAAGCATGCTGGGGGGTAAATCCTCCGTGAATGCGGCCGCAGTATGCCCTTTATATTTTTCTCTTTTTTTTTTCTTTTTTGCAAAAGAGAGGCAACTGTCTTGGCAATAAAGCCAATCTGGGGGCACAGGAAGAGACCAGACCCCCCCTTTCTTACAAGAGGGTCTATTTCAGCTGGAGGAGAGGAGAGTGAAGGGTTCTGCTGTTCCAGCGTTGGGATGTGAGTGCTCAATACAGCCCCCAGTGGAGACACATAGGCATGACAACATTATACATAGAAGGAGAGATTCCTGAGAAAATCTCCCTTACCTTATCCTTGCAGCAGGGTTTTATCAGAGATAAAAACCCAATCTTCACCCTTCACGGTAGGCTCCGAGACCTTTTAGGAAACCTTCGGGAACCGGCGAACCTCGGGTTACCCACAATCCTGGACCTGCGACAGCACCCTGCCAGTAAAAACTTTATGGCCTTACTACCAAAAAGTACTGGATTCCAGGGCCCAGCTCTCTAAGAGAAGCGTTTGCAAGTAAAACCTTGTTTCTTCAGACACAAGGCCCAGGTGCCATTCATTTAGCCCATGAAAAAGACATCAGAATGGATCCGGTCAGCATGGCTAACCCTCATCAAGGATTACTACCCGTGGAGCTCAGCTCAGCACATCTTTACTCGTGACCAACACCTTAGACACTGGCGAAAAAACTGAGGACTCCCAGTAATGGGAGGGGTTATATAGGAGAGTACACACCTTAGGGGCATGCCAGTGTCCAGCACCTTCCGGTCCGATATAACCTACATAGTAATTACTATGGCTCTGTGTCCCCTGAAGAAAAGAAGTAATGGTGGTCACACAAAATATGGACACTTTGGGCCCAGTTTGGACATTTTCACTTAGGGGTGTACTCACTTTTGGCTGTGTGTGGAGTTATTTTTGAGGGGACAGCAAATTTACACTGTTATACAAGCTGTACACTCACTACTTTACATTGTAGCAAAGTGTCTGTCATTTCTTCAGCGTTGTTGCATAAAAAGATATAATAAAATACTTACAAAAATGTGAGGAGTGTACTCCTTTTTGTGAGATACTATATGTTGCAGTCTATCAGTATATTAAAGGGATTGTAACGTCTCAAGGTTTTTCACCTTAATGCATTCTATGCATTAAGGTTCCAGTGTCGAGCACGAGCCCAGCGGCTCCAGGCACTGTCTTCATCCTCATTGGATAGATTGATAGCCATGGGAGCTATTGGCTCCCATGGCTGTCAATCAAATCCAGTGACCTGGGGGGTGGGGGCTGAGTCCTGCTTTCTGTGTCAATGGACACAGCAGTGGGACTCGTGAGCGTGCCCGCACGGGTGCCCCCAGGGAATGCAGGTCTCCGTGGGGGCACCCGATGAAGAGAAGGAGCCAGGAGCACCCCAGTAGAGGAGGATTGGGACTGCTCTGTGCAAAAACCCTTGCACAGGGCAGGTAAGAATGACATGTTTATTTTTTATTTTTTTTAAAGAAACTAACCTTTACAAATCCTTTAATGACACAGCAGTTTTTGTTTCTGAGTCACCCCTTTAAATTTGAATTCTAGCGGAAGACTAATTATGCTTAAAATGTTTTCCCTTTCTCCTCCTGCTACCTATCCTGCCAAACCTGTGTTAAAAATATAGTAAAGGGGGGCCATGGCTAGCCGACAGAGTGTATGGACACTCACTGAGAGAGCTCTTCTCTGCCACGGGCCATCGCAGACTCTTTTTTGGGCACAAACAGCACCGCTAAGCACAGGGATGCCCCAGGATGCCTTCCAGGAAAAGAAAGGAGGACACAAAACCGAGCAAGCTCTCGGACTATTTCCTGCTGCAGTGCCGTTACACTGACCAAGATGGCAGCAGCAAACAGGGAGAGCACACATACGGCTCTCATAAACAGGGCAGCAAGGTGCCAGCACAGAACTCCAGATGCTTCAATAACTGGCCAGGGAACGGGAACATCTCTCCACTAGGGATGAGCCGAACATCCCCCCCTTTCGAACGGACCGAAAATTCGTGCAAACTTTTTTTTTAAATCAGAAAAGACGTTTATTGGAAAACCGGATAACATTACATACATAGGCATATTCATGTTATTACAAGTACAGAAGGAGCAGTAATCACTACATATAGCATATAACATGTAACCTACTGTCATATCTACAGGATTAGCTTTTATATGCATGGCGTATGCGTAGGTATAATAGTAATGTTGCCATATGTATCGAAAACCAATGGGTTAGCAGATTTTTTACCTTTCCCTATCAGGGCTAATGTGACCCACAGGAGGTCTCTTCTTCCAGGTCTGCATTTATTCCAAAAGAGCATGAGAACCTCAGGGTGCATATAATGGTCAAACCAAACAAACCACATCAAACAAAGAAAAATAAAAGAGATCTACTTCCTCATCATACTCGTTATGCATTTATAGTTGTATGCCATGATCCTCTAAGTATAGGTACAGCTATTTCTCATATAAGCGGATTACCCTCTCATAACCAATTCACCGGCCCATCATATCTGCAGAAGCCTATCCATAATCAGTTGCGTTGGAGATAGTCCAGGCGTATCCAACCAGGGTTGCCACATTGCATAAAAATTTTTAAGAACGTTTCTATGTTGGTAGGTACGTTTTTCCCGTATAAGCATATTGTTTACCAATTCCACCCATCCTGTCCCTTTTGGGACTTTCGGAGTTATCCAGAATCTCGCAATGGCTTTGCGTGAAAGATACAGTAAATGTAGAACTGCGGTATGGCCACTGGGCAAGAGAGAGGGGATCTCCAGTGCACCCAGCAGACATACAACCGGATCCTGTGGAATCGGAATTTGATATACCTGGGATATAGTCGTTAATACATACTGCCAATATCTGAACAATTTTGGACATTTCCACATCATGTGTAATAAGTCACCCTCGTCTCTGTTACATTTTGGGCATAGTGGGGAGTTATGAAACCCCCATTTATGCAACTTGGAAGGAGTCCTGTATGCTCTATATAGTAAAAATAAGTGTGACAGCCTGTGCGAAGTAGAGACGGAGACTACTGGGGCCGATGTCAGACATAATTCCCACTGTTCTCCGTCGATAGGGCCCAGATCCCGCTCCCACCCCCGTCTGCAGGGCAGTTTAGAAGCATCATGTGTTGAATTAAGTAGTCTAGCATATATTCTCGAGATCATGCCCTTCCTGTCTCCCAACAACAACACATCATTCATCAGGGGATGCGTCCCTATCGCTAGAGAGGACAGCCTAAGCTCTCTATGCACTGCATGCCGAAGCTGCAGATATTGATAAAGCTGTGTCCTGGTGATTGGGAAATCCTCCTGTAGTTCTGCAAAGGATTTGAATACCGTACCTCTAAATAACTGCTCGATAAAATGCACACCCGCTGCCTCCCACTGACGAAAATGTGTAAGTTTATATAATTCCTTATAATATTTATTCCTCCATATAAGGGTGAAGGGACAGGCTCCCCTTACCTTCAGAATAGATCTAACATACTTCCATAGAGTGTGTAAGAGCCTTATTGTAGGGATAGATTGCACTATATGAGTTAGACCCGCATCCAGGTGAGACAATGCCGTAAGCGTGGAGTCCTGTGGGACCAGTAGGGATCTAATAGGGTCTTCAACATCTGGTTCCCCCCATCCATCCAAGTGTTGAAGTTGGGAAGCTACAAAGTAATATCGAGCATGTGGGACTGCTAGGCCGCCCTGGTCTTTCGCTAATTGCAACGAATGTAAACTAAGTCTTGACGACTTTTTTCCCCAGATTAGTTATCGAAATTGAGCATCTATTTGCGTGAACCATTTGTGAGGTATCCATATGGGGAGTTATGAAAGACGTACAGGAGTTGTGGGGCCCACACCATTTTAATCAGGTTCGCTCTCCTGGTGACCGGCAGAGGGAGCTTCACCCATGCAGTACATTTCTCTCTAAATTTGTGAAGTAAAGGAGCCAAATTCAAAGCAAGGTATTGATTGGGGTCCACCGTCACCTGTATGCCTAGATCACAGAATTCATCCACCGTGAGTATATCCTTGGCACACTCAGGGAGAGGTTGCGGCAGGGGGTCTAAGGGAAGGAGCACAGATTTATTCCAGTTAATACTAAATCCCGATAGCTCACCGAAACCTGCAATTAAACGCATCGCATTTTTCAGCGAGTGGTCAGTGTCCCCAAGATAAATCAATGTATCGGCCACGTACAGAGAGACTAAGTCTTGTCTAAGGCCCTGGCGAAACCCTGTTATGTCCCGTGAGGCTCTAATATGGATGGATAGAGGCACCAGCACAAGAGCAAACAACAGGGGTGACAAAGGGCACCCCTGTCGAGTGCCTCTAAAGAGATTAAAGGGGTCTGAAACGTCACCGTTGATTCTCATTCTCGCTGTTGGGGCATGGTAGAGTAATTGGACCCATTTTAAAAAAGAAGGACCCACCCCAAACCTCAACAGCGCCTCCCAGAGGTATGGGCATTCAACACTGTCAAACGCTTTAGCCGCGTCTAATGAAAGAATGGCCCTATTGCCTGGATTATCGACAGGGATTTGTAAATTGAGGAATAACCTGTGTAAGTTTTGAGCAGTCGACCTGGTTGGAATGAACCCAGACTGGTCTCTGTGTATCACTGTTTGAATACATTTGGCCAATCTTTTAGCCAAAACTCTGGCCAACAGTTTAACGTCGAATGTAAGCAGTGAGATAGGTCGGTAAGAATCCAGGGACAGGGCATCCTTCCCAGGTTTCAACAGGACCACCACTAGTGCCTCCCTCATAGAGGCGGGGAGTGTCCCGGTTTCAAAAGCTCTATTATAAACCTGAGGCATAACATTTGTAGGCTTCCGATGGCAGGCCATCAGCCCCTGGTGCCTTCCCATTCTGTGCATGAGCTAGGGCCTCTAATAATTCCTCCTCCGTCAGCGGGGTATTCAGCAGGTTAGTGTCCTTCCTAGATAGACAGGGTATGGGGTATCTGTCTAAAAAACAACAAATATCCTCCTTAGAAGGGTGTACTTTGGATGTATAGACCTCCTGAAAAAACTGCTTGAACGTTTCCATAATGGCCTGTGTGGAGCAGCAAAGATTCCCCTGCTTGTCCCTCACAGCCACTATGTGAGATGCTGTCTGCTGTGATTTGGCTAACAAAGCTAACATATGGCCCGTATTTTCACCTTCCTCAAAATGAGCTTGTTTTAAAAAGAACCGTTTATTTTCTGCTAGTTGTAGGGTTAGGTTTTTAAGTAAAGACTGGGAAGACAACCACCCTCTTTTGGTGTTGTCATTGGGGTCAGCTACATAGAGTGCTTCTGCTCTTCGCGCCTCTGCCAGTACTAAATTTTACCATTCTTTAGTTTTGGACTTAATGTAGTATATTTCTCTTATAAATTGTCCGTGGAGGTAAGCCTTGGCTGCCTCCCAGACAATGGTCAAATCTGTGGTTCCTATATTATGAAAAAAGGAGGCCAGAAGAGACTGTATCGGGTCTGGGTGCTGCAAAAGGGACAACCAGAATGGATTTCGTTTCCAGGTGCCCCCTTTCCTAGCCGCCCCCAGGCCAATGTCCACAGAGAACGGTGAATGGTCAGAGATTCGTCTGGCATGCTATTCCGAGGAGACAATCAGAGGTAACATACATTAATTTCCAAATCCCAGATCAATGCGAGATAAACCCCCCACAGAGGCTGATTGACAGGAGAACACCATAGCATCGGGGTTATGCATCCTCCACACGTCCGTGAGGCCCAGCTCCTGGAGAAGGCGTGCAAACGGTGTAGTCTGTTGTCTAGTCTGAGACCCAACCCCTCTACTGACACCCAATTTGTCTCGCTCTATGTCAAGGTAATTATTGAAATCCCCTACTGCTAATAAAGGTACTCCCGGGAAGTGGGACATATAGTTCGCCAGAAAGTTAAGGAGGATAGCCGAGAATGGAGGAGGGATGTACAACCCCACAATAATACATTTAGTCCCATAAAGGGAGCATAACAAAAAAACATAGGGACCCTCTGGGTCAATTTTGATATCCAATGGGGATAATTGTGTGCCGCTTTTAACCAGGACGCTCACCCCCCTCGAGTACACCGAGCAGGTAGCGTGGTATTGATGGCTAAACTGTCTCCATGCCAACACTGGGGTAGATAGGGGGAAGTGAGTCTCCTGCAGGCACACCACGTCCGCATTCAAGCGATTGATCGTCCGCAGCACTGCCAAGCGCTTGGTCGGGTTATTCAGGCCCCGGATATTCCAGGACAATATTCTTGTTGCTATAGACATTGGAGCAGGGTAACATTATCAGCAAAGAGTATTGTTACAAACAAAGCATATACATATGACCCCATAATGTTCGGACAACCCCTTAGTAGGGGATAAGGCCAGTTTGGGAAAGCACCCCTAAACGGGTGCAGTAAGTCCAGCATCAGTAAAAACAAAAATAGACTTAGAGCAGTAACATCGTGGGAGGGGGGTCTCCCCATTTTCAAGGTGAGCGTTGAGGAAGTCAAGGCAAACAATGCGGTAGAAGAAGGAGATGAGGAGATCAAAAATAAGAACCATAAACAGTAGGCCAACAGGGCCTTAAAGACTTTCATGGAACTTGGATGGGGATCTTGTCCATGACATCCCAGGGGCAACAGAGGAAGTGCACCGAAGTGTCCCAAACTTCTCAGCAGCAAGAACTGTAGCTACACATGGTTCCAGACACAAAAACAAAGTCAGACAAATGTCAGGTTACCTCTGCCTTAGCATGATGTAAGTGGGGAGAAAAAGTGCAATGAGACACATGAGACGGCTTGCAGGATAAGTTCCTCAGGGAGGTGCGCCACGTCTGGTGTGGGCAGCACGGATAGACTGTTCCTCGCGGTCCAGCCATTACACTGCCAAAGATGGAGTATCAAAAAACTGCACAGAGCCCAGAGCTTCGACTCATAATCGAATGGGATATAACATAGCATACTTGAGATCTAGCTCTCTGAGCCGTCGTTTGACATCTGTAAATTTAGCACGTTTCTTTTGTAGATCAGCGGAGAAATGTGGGAAGAGAGAAATCTTGGTATTTTCCAGCTTCAGGGCGGTAGGCTTTATCCTGGCATTAAGGAGAATTACATCCCTGTCTTTATAATTAAGGAGTTTGAAGAGGAATGGTCAAGGAGGAGCCCCAGGTGGGGGCGGTCTGGCCGGGACCCGGTGCGCACGTTCCACCGAAAACATGGGGGAGAACACTTCCTTGCCAAAGGCGCTGGTCAGCCATCTTTCAATAAACTCCACCCGGTTTTTTCCCTCCATGCGTTCCGGGATGCCTATGGCCCTCACATTATTCCTCCTCATTCTATTCTCCATGTCATCCAAACGGGCGACATGGTGTGAGAGCAGGTGATTGTTGTAAGTAAGATCATTCTCATGTCATGTCATCCTCCAGGGAGCTCACTCTCCCCTCCAGTGCAGATGTCCTTTCTCTGAGCTTCTGCGTGTCAGAAAAGTAATCTCAGCTTTAACCCCCTTGATCTCAGTGGTAAGGGCTGCTATGGAAAAATTACAGGAATTCACTGCCGTGAAAATGTCCCTTAACTTAGGTTCCCCTTCACTGTCAGGGCTGCTCTGGGATAAGGGCCCAACTGAGGCATTTTTTGGTGTACTCACTGTGTTCCATGGTAGTGTGGCTTTATGCGAATCCTCCAGCAGCATTGTGTCATCCGCTTCCGATGTACCTCCAGGTAACTCTTCTGCATTGCTGGGGAAGATGGCTGGGTCTGAGGAGAGCGGCTTGGAGAACAGCTTTGCGGCCGCATCCCTATGGATGTCCTTCGCGGAGCGCTGAGAGGCGGCGCCATTTTGGCCCATGAGGACCGCCGAGTAGGGTGGATTTTGCCACTTCATGGTGGATGTCTGGCTCCCGGATGGCATTGAGCGGCTCAGTCAGGGTCAGCGAGGCAACCGGGCACCGTTCGGCGGGTCTCAGGGCTGAGGGGAGCGGGCTCCCCGGATAATGTCACAGAGATTCGGTGGAGCTGTCTGAGTGTCGTCCGGCTACATCTGCTGCCTGGCCACGTCCCATTCGTGCGAACTTTAGAATCCCATTGAAGTCTATTGGACTCGAACATTCAAAATAAAAAGTGCTCATTTTAATGGCTAATATGCAAGATATTGTCCTAAAAAGGGTGTGGGGACCCGGCTCCTGCCCCAGGGGATGAAAATCATTGAGAAAAATGGCCTGGGTAGCCTCCACTGCCCATTACCAGCCCCTTTGGGTCTTGTACGGACATTAAGGGGAACACCGTACCCAAATTAAAAAAAGGAAAGGCGTGGGGCCCCCAGGCCCTATATACTCAGAACAGCAGTATACAGGCAGTGCAAACAGGACAGGGACTGTGTAGGTTTGTTGTGTTAAGTAGAATCTTTTTTTAATTTTGAACTTTTACATTTTTAAAGTGTAGGTCAAAAAATCTATTTTTAAGCTTTTTGGAAAACATAGGGAAGGGTTATCACCCCTGTATAATTTTTTGGCCTTTTTTCATCTCACTTCCTGTTGTCTCCTTCCATTTGCAAGTAGGAGACGTTTGTAAGTTGGATGTTTGAAAGTAGGGGCCTGCCCTATATGCTCTGCAGAAATGGGGGCCTAAGGTGTTGATGTTGCCACAACACTGTAAGCCCTCAAAGTGACTCTTGGTGGGTGCTGGAGCGCCCTGCTGTGAATTATTATTATTGATTATATCAAGAATTGTAATTACATGCCATTGATGAACAGTGGTAGAAAAATTGGGCCTTTGGTGGCTGTGGCACTCTGCTGGTGCCACAACACTATAAGTCCTCAAGGTTACTCTCGGTGCATGCAGGAACGGGCCCTGCTGTGAAATATATCAAGAATGGTAATTACATGCCTCCGTTAAACAGGGGCTGAAAAATTGGGCCTTAGGCACTGGTGCTGGTGCCACGACACTGCAATCTCTCCCATATACTCTAGTTGGAGTGCAGGAATGAGCCCTGCTGCAAAGCATTGCATCAAAAATTGTATTTGATGCCCCTATTAACCACTTAACAACCGCCCCATAGCCAAATGACGGCTACAGGGCGGTTGCTTAACTCTGAGAGGCTGTCATATGACGTCCTCCCACAATTCCGCTCTCGTGCGCCCCCTGGGGTGCGCACTCGAGAACATCCATGACCATGTGATCGCTCAGTCAAATGACGGAGTGATCACTTGTAAACAAACCAGCGTCATGTTATGACGCCGGTTCCTCCCTCCCCTCTGTACCGAACGGTACAGCAGAGGGGGAAGAGATCGGTGTCAGCAGCACTGTGGGCTGCATCTGCAGTGCCCACAGTGCTGTTCACCAAAAATTAACCCCTCAATTCCCTGCCAATACTCTGCAATACCCGCCAATACTCTGCAATACCCTGCCAATACTCTGAAATAACCTGCCAATGCTCTGCAATACCCGCCAATACTCTGCTCAGTATATTCCCATAGACATAGAGTATGTCTATGGGAATGTTTGACCATTCTTCCAGAAGCGCATTTGTGAGATCAGGCATTGATGTTGGACAGAAGGCCTGGCTCGCATCCTCCACTCCAATTTATCTAGAAAGTGTTCTATTGGGTTGAGGTCAGGACTCTGTACAGGCCAGTCAAGTTCCTCCACCCCAAACTTGCTCATTCATGTCTTTATGGACCTTGATTTGTGCACTGGTCCAAATCATTTGGTGGACGGGGGATTATGATGTGGGTTTTCTTTTTCAGGGGTTGGGCTTAGCCCCTTATTTCCAGTGAAGGGAACTCTTAAGGCATCAGCATACGAAGACATTTTGGACAATTTCATGTTCCCAACTTTGTGCGAACAGTTTGGGCATGGCCCCTTCCTATTCCAACATGACTGCGCACCAGTGCACAAAGCAAGGTCCATAAAGACATGGATGAGCGAGTTTGGAATTGAGGAACTTGACTGGCCAGGTTGAGTCCTGACCTCAAACTGATAAAACACCTTTGGGAGGAATTAGAGACTGCAAGCCAGGCCTTCTCGTCCAACATCAGCGCCTGATCTCAAAATGCATTTCTGGAAGAATGGTCGAACATTCCCATAGACACACTCCTAAACCTTATGGACAGCCTTCCCAGAAGAGTTGAAGCTGGTATAGCTGCAAAGGGTGGGCCAACTCAATATTGAACCCTATGGACTAAGACTGGGATGCCATTAAAGTTCATGTGCGTGTAAAGGTAGGCATCCCAATACTTTTTTTTTTTTTTCAAATTTTTTATTTAACACAAGAAGACCAGTATACAGGGATCAGAACAAACAACAGTATAGACAACAATACAACTGTAGTTAAACAAACGGCAATACATCTATACCGACTCAGGCAGGATGCTCGTCTCTAAGACTTCACCATGAGGTGGGCCTAGAGCGTAAGGCCACCTGAACACAAATTACTTCCATGGCCGACACTGTCCCCTCTGGGGAGGGGTATGGCACGTCTAGGCGAGGAGAGCGGTGGCGTGGCTGACCCTGTAGGTGTGGTCTTGTCTCTTTTTTCTCTAGGGTCTTTTCTAAGGTTAGAATTCTTACAGATTAGTGGACCAGGGTGGGTCCGGGGGGGGGGGGGGAGGGGTGTAACAGGGCAATATGGGTTGGTTCATAAGAAGGGGAAGATAAAAAAAAGGGGGGGGGTTGGGAGGGGGGTCCATCGGGGGGGTACTGTGTAATTATCCTGAGAGGGTTGTCAGTCAACTCTCCTGAGAGCACGGCCTTCATTAGAGTATCTGAAGGCATTCCATGCCTGCCACGTTTTAGAATATGTTTCCTGCCGGTGCTGGCTGGTGAGGATCAAGTCCTTCAGTCGGCTAATATCATCTACTTTATGTAGCCATTGGGCGGTAGTTGGTGGGTTCGGGGATTTCCAGTTAAGAGGTATGCACGTCTTAGCTGCATCCAGAAGGTGCCGTATCACAGATCCCAATACTTTTGACAATATAGTGTATGTTTAGTCTGGCCTGATAACAAGATCTCACAGCCTTGGTTCCTGTCTGTGAACAACAGTCACAGAGGAGAGGAGGCAGTGGCAATGGCTAGGACATGGGCGCCTATGAGTGACATCTCAGTTCTTGAAATTCAGAGCCATTGTCAAGCCATTTTTCCATTGTTAAACCTTCAATAAAAATCTATTGAAAATAAAATAGAGTTATTTATTACATATAGGGAGGAAGATCGATATGGTATATAGGTACTTGTAGACTTCCAAGTGGATTACTGGTTATGGAAATAGCTCACAGCTCACAGATTTATACAATCCTCTACCAGTTTAGCGATCAGGGGACCACTTCCTTAGGAGGATAAATCGATGAGTCCACGGCCAGAAGCACACTTCAGTAACCACAGCCAACCCCCCCCCCCCCCCCCTTGGCGGACATGGGGGATTTATGTGGGTAATGATATACAGTTGTGCTCATATGTTTACCTGGCAGAATTTATGATTTCTTGGCCATTTTTCAGAATATGAATGATAGCACACAATTTTCTTTCTCCCATGCGCAGCTTCCTGGCTAATGAATGCAAATGTTCCTCCAGTATTTTTTGATAACATACTGCATTCATCTTGCCAACAATTTTGAACAAATTTCCTTTGCCTTTGTAGCTCGCACATCCCCAAAACATCCCCAAAACATCGACGATCAACCACCATACTGTTCATCATACTCCTTGTTGACTCCTCTCCAAATATAGTGTTCATGGTTGTGGCCAAAAAGCTCAATTTTGGTCTCATCACTCCAAATGACTTTGTGCCAGGTTTGAGGCTCGTCTCTGTGCTGTTTGGCGTATTGTAAGCGGGATACTTTGTGGCATTTGCGTAGTAATGGCTTTCTTCTGGCAATTTGACCATGCAGCCCATCTTTCTTCAAGTGCTTCCTTATTGTGCATCTTGAAACAGCCACTCCACATGTTTTCAGAGAGTCCTGTTATTCACCTGAAGTTATTTGTGGGCTTTTCTTTGCATCCCAAACAATTTTTCTGACAGTTGTGGCTGAAATTTTAGTTAATTTACCTGACCGTGGTTTAGTTTCAACAGAACCCCTCATTTGACACTTCTTGATTAGAGTTTGAACACTGCAAATTTACATTTTCAATTCCTTGGATATCTTTTTATATGCTTTTCCTGTTTTATACAGTTCAACTACCCTTTTCCCCAGATCCTTTGACAATTCTTTTGCTTTCCCAATGACTCAGAATCTAGAAACCTCAGTGCAGCACTGGATGAAAGATGCCAGGGTCTGACAGGAGTCCAGAAACTCATTGACCTTTTATACACATAAACATTAATTACAAGCAAACAGATCGCAGATGAGGATGGTTACCTTTTAATAGCCATTCAAACCCCTTTGTGTCAACTTGTGTGCATGTTATCAGGCCAAAATCACCAGGGTATGTAAACCTTTGATCAGGATCAATTGGGTAGTTTCTGTTAATACAGTTTATTAATAATAAATGGCTTCAGCCAAACACTAACCATGAGTGAAAAATGTTTTGTGTTATCATTCATATTCTCTGAAAAATGGGCAAGAAATAATAAATTCTGCCAGCGTATGTAAACTTTTGAGCACAACTGTATCTATTATATCACACTGTAGATTGTAATTGTGATACTACAGCTCCAAGGGGGGAGAGAGAGAGGGGTTAAAGCAAATCTCCCATGTGGCAGGGATAGGTAGATTATCACACTGCATAGCATCAAGGTGAAATGTTGGTGATGCCTGCTCTATAAATCCACAAAGGTAAACAGTCCAGCCAATCAAATCTGGTTGATGATTAGACAAGGCTTCCAAGGCTTGGACAAAAGATCTGCAAGGGCAAGCCACTGATTACTGTGTCAATGTCACTGGCAGGGAAGGAGTTAATACTAGGGGACGATCTAAGGGGCTAAATGTGTTCCCTAGGTGTGTTCTAACTGTAGGGGGGTGGGCTTACTGGAACATAACAGAGATCACTGTTCCCGATCACTGGGATCAGTAGATTCCTGTCATGTCACCTGTCACAATGGGCAATCGTCTTGTTTACAAAGGCGGTTCCCCGTTCTTCCGCTGTAATAGGCGATCGCGGGCCGCTGGCGGACATATAGTCCGTCCGACCCGTGGCCACACTCCTGCAGTGTGTGTGAGCACATACTGCCAGTGGCAGGAGCCCGAGCCGCTGTACAGCTATGGTGATTTGCGCAGGAGAGCCCAACAGCCGCCGTATAACGACGGCAGCTGGTCGGCAAGCGATTAAACAGAATTGGTCCCAGGACAGAGCCCTGGGGTACACCACTAACCACTCTAGAACCTTCTGAGTATACGTTATTTATCACAACCCTTTGGATATGACCCCGTTGACAGTTATCAATCCAAGAACAAACCCTATGGCCCATGCCTACAGACCTCCGCTTGTAGGTTAAGCATTTGTGGGGGACTGTATCAAATGCTTTTGCAAAATCCAGATATACCACATCCACCGGCCTACCTTTGTCCAGATGGCAGCTCACAACCTCGTAGAATGTCAATAGGTTGGTTTGGCAACAGCTTGGACCAATGTAACTCTGGCTGATACACCTGCAAACCAATGAAGTAGACACCGGTACTCCAGTGATCTCCACTTGATTGCAGGTACTGTGCTGAGCAACTGCCTGGCTGCATTTTGAACACAGGAGGTTGGTTGCTGGGCACATTCAGAAAATGCTATGCATCTTCTTAATGAATGCAAAGCATTCTTTGATTGGACGAGGTGGAAAGGTGGGACAGGGATGTCATGTTCTGAAAGGAACACTGCTATTATTTATAAAAGAAAATAGTTTATTAAACTTATTCTGCACTGTAGGAGATTTTTTGGAATGTTCATGCTTACACTAAAGGAGTAAAAAGTATGCGTAAATGCATATAAATGCACTGCAAATGAACACAAACATATGTACACACAATGAAAAATATTAATAAAAAATGTATTTCAAAAGACACACTGCACACCTATGTAAATACACTGAAAATGCATTGCAAATGCATGTAAACACACACAAAGAAACGCACAGCGAATACGAGCATTCTGGGGTAACCAAACTTGTTTACACCACACTAGGTACACGAGCATATGCAAGAAAAATTCATGCATTTCAATGCACCTAGTTTACACTATTATGGTGCATAGATATGTGTTTTTTTTTAAAAAGTACAGAATTCTGCATTCTTTTTTAAACAGTTTTTTTATTTCCTGGACACACTGCAAACACGATAAAAAAACACTGCAAATGTTCATGCAGAACTGCACATTAAATGTAGGGACTGTAGTGTAAACGAGCCCTAAAAGCTTTCAGGGCTAATTTCTAAACACCATATAAAATGTATAAAAGAATGGTACTGTTGCTAACAATGGGATTTACGGTTATGAATTTCTGTTTGACTGCTCTGTTTTTGTCCTCAGATTTTATGAATTATCCCCTTTATCACAGTACTAGTTATTACTAAGAACACTTCAGCAGAGTAGTGGTGCCACATTTTTTTGTACCTGGGCTGACCAATATATGACATTTCGAAAGCTTTGGAACTGTCAGGATGGGCATGCCAGTAAACAAGTTGACTCCTCTGGGCGAACTTCTGTGCATCTTCACAGGCTAATCCACATTCCTTCTTATGGACATAGAAATTGGGCACATGCTCATGCGCACACAAATACACTATTTAAGCTGAGCCAGTGCTCAGGTTCAGTGCTGCTTTGTCTTCAGCCTCCTGTGTGTCCTGTGAGCTTGTGATCCTGTATCCTGACTCCAGTTGCTGATCCGGCTTGTCTTGACTACATCCTGAACTCTGTACTGACCTCAGCTTGCATTCTGACCACTGCTTCATTTGCTACTGCTCCACTGATTGGTTCCTGACCTGGCTTGTATCTTGACCATGCTTTTGCCTGTGCCTCTTTACCTGATCTGTCTTGCCAGTGTATGACCCGGCCTGCCTGACTCTGCTATTCCTCCAGGATCTGCTTGCTACCCGGCTGTGTTTGCTTATCCACTATCTGCTACCAGTATATGCCTCCCCTGCCTGCTGTTGTCAGTACTGGCATGCTTCAGTTTGCTGCCACCTAGCCTGCCTGCTTCACTGAAGACCATTGTAGACTACCCCTGCATGGTGTGGACACTTGTTCTGCTAGCAAGGCTTACAGGCACTAAGGCCACTCTGCACTCCTGCTCCTTCTGTTCACACTATCAGGAGCCCAGAGTCAAAGGTATAAAATAAGCTTTTCTTATCATATCAGGCTCTGCTAGCAGGTATGCAGTACGTGATACAGACCTCCATGAGCTTTGAAGACCGATGTACATTGGATACCGTCCTTGATGTTAGAACTGTGTCTCATTTGGGGGATTTTCCTTCACTTCCTGTCCATTTAGCCTCAACAGGAAGTTATCAGATATCTTTCCAGTGTGAGGGATATCCCCTCTTAAACAGTTGTTCTGGAAAAAAGGGTCCACATTGGAAGATTTACCCATTTTCCCCTTTTTTTGTTCTGGGTGCACTCCAAACTTTTGGATTTACCCTCAGCTTCATTCCCAGTGACATTGGTGATTACAATTAAGGCTGGTTCACACTGGAACACACACGTTCTTGTACATTCCGTTTTTGATAGCCCATTCACATAGGTTGGATTTGATGGACTTGTGTCTTTTTTTGACCTCACCTACTATGTAACTATGTAATTATTAATTTAAATGTCAACACAAACAAAGGAGAGTGGGCACATCCACCCTAGTGTAACAGTTTATTAAAAGAAGTTAAAAAGCAACACATCCAATGCACTTACAAAGGTTGAAGAGTTGTCAGGCACATCTAAGGTATTCCTGGACACCTCTCCTGGATCACAACCGTCTTCGGCACAAGAATACCCCAAAGCTCCTATTGACAGTCCATTATACCCTCCCTGAAGCTGCCGAGGCTCAGGGACCTACTGCTCAGTATAGATATGTTGATATAGATGTATTGTGGCCACCCAGTGGAATCTTGGAGAGCTGCAGCAAACAGAGTGCTAACGAACTGTCAGGCATTAGATGTGCGCACATTTATTTATTTAAGGTCCCTAACTCACATTCTTGCATACACATACTAGGTGGTGGGGGGGGGCATACAACATTTTGCTATGGAGCCCTGTGATTTATAGTTACGCCCCTGTCGGAGGTTGTAATCTCTTTAACTATTGCCTGTCTTAAATAGTTTGTTTATAAAGAGCGATCTTTTATCATTTATGTAAAGCAGTGAGAACATTGATTTCTCCCGAAAAACAAGGGTTAATTTATGTTTTAACTTTTATGTAGTTTAACATCTGGAGTTTTTAGGGTGTGTATTAATGATCGGGAGTAATGAAAGTTTCTTCTGGTACCTACAGTGAGATAAATCATAATTTTTGCTCTTATAACTTTAAAAACTGAACTAAGGTCTTTGCCTTAAAAGACATTGATATCAGTAATACTCAGTCAATATAATGTTAAACAGAGAGAAACGTAGCTGTAAAAAATACAGTATAATAACTGTAATGGAATTATCCTTTTCAGAGGAGAAGGAACAATAAATTCCATTGCTCAATTCTATTATATGTAGTCAGCTTTCAGTATAATAGTTTAAGTGCCTTAAATTTCTGTTATAAAATGTAGCAAATTAGTAATTTTTCTTCATACATTTTGGACAAAATTTATACTACTACATATCTTTGGTAACAATAAGTACAAATTTGTGTATATTATTTGGTCTTTGTGAAAGTTATAGAGTCCAAAAGCTATGGTGTCAATATCTAAAAATTGATCACACCTGAAGTACTGACGGCCTATCTCATTTCTTGAGACCCTAACATGCCATAAAAGTACAAATACCCCCAAAATTACCCCTTTTTGGAAAGAAGACATTCCAAGGTATTTAGTAAGTGGCATGGTGAGTTTTTTTACGAAGTAGGTACTCCTGCGCTAAAAGTGAATGTAAGTATATTCTATAGGTACTGCAAACACCGTAAGGGCCAAACTGTTACCCAAATTTATGAAAAATTTGAGAGGTAAGTGGTGTTGCGCTCCTAACATTATTATTTGAGGTTCATAACATAATTGTGATATATCCAAGTGACAATAAATATAAATAGATATTGTTTGAGGTTAGTAACATAATTGTCATATATCCGAGTGGCAATAAATACAAATAAAATGTATAATGTCTAGTTATGTCTCCTGCAATAAAATGCTTAAAATAGATCTAATCCGCAATGTGCAAAATTATAAATAAGTAAATAAAATCACAATATACGTAAACAACAATATGCACAAATAAGCAAAATATATAAATACTAATCAGTGCAAAAAGTTATTGTGCAAATTTATAGAAAAAAATGTGCAAATATGCAGAGTGAAATGCCACAAGAGGGCCATAAATAAATAAAGTCCAGAGTGAGATATGGAGCTCTGCAGGGTCCACTGTGCAAAATAGTGCAAGTGTAGCAGTGTTTTACAGGAACACTGAGTGATAATGCAATAATATCCAGTGACAGTGTGACTTTTGAATGCAGCAAATATCTTCAGTGTCACTGACACTGGTGGCTGTGCTAAATTATTACCTTACTGCTGTAAGGTAAACAGCATGTAGGGGAGGGGGGGGGGGGAGTTAAATCCCTTCAGATGTATTATTCCTGCGTGTCCCTACTAGGTATGCAGCAGAGACAGAGGGGATCCTTTCTTTTTCTTTCCACTGACTGGGTGTCTGTGATCGCTCACATGTTCAGTGTATCGGGGTATAGAGAGGGGATAAAGAGCCTACCATGGTGTAGTATTTTTTAAATAAAGTAAAGTTTATTAAATTAAATGATCGAAAACTCACATTTTCATATGTAGGTCGCACAAAAAACGAGCGCCGAGCTCGTACCTGACAGTATTTTCCAGTGTCTGTATGCCTCTAGGTATCCTACGCGTTACGTCACAACACACGTGACTTCGACTAGGCTGAGGCTTGTAGGCAATAGAGTGTGTTTAAATAAGTCCGGGTGATTTTTTATTAATATTGAAGGCCATTATCTTGAAGCCCATGCTCAGAATAATGGTGCGGCCATTTTTATTGCCTGGGCTCCGATCGCGACCATTTTGCTGTAGATTTTTTGGGAAAAAATAGTAATAGTATGGTTCAGCTATGGCCGTATTATGGTAGTCAAGAGCTAGTGTGGGATATATATGCTTTGGTCATATCGTGGGTGTCAGCAAGGTTTATTTTAGTCAATGGTCTAGAAAACGGACATCACGGCAACATCTGATGGTGTGACAACCATAAAACAAATAATGATGTATCGTTCCTTACAGACCACCATGGTGTAAATATAAATGACAAAAAAAGGGGAATGTAAGAAGAAAAAATATATATCAATTTGAAACGAAAATGGTTAAAAAAGGTTTTTAAAAATATGTGACAAATTTTAATATGTATAAAATAGCGATTAAAAATGTCAATTAAGAATATTCATTAAGAATAAGGGACAGACTCCGGAAATGATGCTCAGATATGGAGGACATGTATGGACAACATATAAAATTAATTTCAGACAATATAAATAGAAAGAAGACTAGTATTTTGATATTTATGGGAAAAATATAAAATTTATTTTGGGCGATATATATATATAAATGGGAAGAAGGCTCATTTTTGATGTAAGTTCATAGCTAAAACTAATAGCTGACATAGATAGATGGAGAATGTGTAAAAAGAAGAAAAATTTTGTTTTAAAATTTTGAAAGTATTTTTTTGAATTAAAAATGACAAATGAAGCACTTTAGATCAAACTCTATATTTAGGCCCCGAGGGGTAAATGTGTAGAGGATAAAAATCCATTTTGATTCAATTTGGCTCGGGGTCCTAACCTTATGTCCCCCTCGCCAATGTTTTT
Organism: Lithobates pipiens; assembly: GCF_037356315.1. NCBI lineage: Eukaryota > Metazoa > Chordata > Amphibia > Anura > Ranidae > Lithobates > Lithobates pipiens. The sequence goes on from NW_027507903.1 coordinate 434,450,200, forward strand.
TATATGGCTCAATCCCCCAAAATTTTAGATGTGAGGGGTCCTTTCTGTGGAGTATGGCAAAGTGCTTGGAGACGCTGTGCTTGTCAAAGCCTTTTATAATGTTTTGTACATGTTCTTTAATCCTCACCCTAAGGGGCCTTTTGGTGCGCCCAATATACTGTAAGCCGCAACTGCATTCCAATGGATGTAAATTGAAACACTTTTTGTACTGGCTTTTTTGTTTTGGTGCAGGCAAAACACCGCTTGCAAGGGTAAAAACCCTTTCTTGTGAAAAATGTGAATCTGTTGATGGGTCTGGTATGTTCATGACTATTTTATCCCTGAGTATTGGAGTCCGTCTATAAATGAATTTTGGTACCAATGGAAGGATGGATTTCAGTTGTGTATCATTCAGTAGAATGTGCCAGTGTTTTTTGATGATATTTTCAACTTTTTTATGTTGAGCATTGTAATCTAGTATAATTGGTACGTTATTGGGCCTAGGATCTGTCTTCTCCTTATCTTTGATTAATTCTTGGCGATCCATTTTGCTTGCTTCTCGGATTTTGTCTTTAATAAGGTTGCTCTTGTAGCCTTTCTCTATGAATCTGTGGCCTATTTTGTCTGCTTGGTCAAGAAAATCATCTTTTTTACTACAATTTCTCTGTAGTCTCATAAGTTGACCCTTTGGTATGTTGAATAACCAATTAAGATGGTGGCAACTCGTCAAGGGTAGGTAGCTGTTTTTGTCCACGTTTTTAAAGTGCGTTTTTGTGCTCAGGGTACTCTCATCTTGAATAATGTCCAAATCTAGGAAAGTCACTTGTTTCTGGTTTATGTCCCACGTCAGGGTTATGTTCCCATCATTTTTATTTAAATTTTCCCAAAAATTAGCAAGACCTCCTTCTTCTCCTTTCCAAAGCATAAAAATATTGTCAATATATCGTTTAAACACTACCAATTCAGTGGGTGTGTTTGTAAAGATGGATTCTTCTTCCTATTTCGCCATAAATAAACCTGCTACACTGGGCGCAAATTTTGCACCCATTGCCACACCTGTCTTCTGGTGATAGTAATTACGGTTAAACCAAAAGTAACTGTTCTTTAGACAAAAATCCAAGCATTTAATTAGAAATTTTCTCTGTGAACAAGATAATTCTGAGTGTTTCCTTAGGCCCCATTTCGTGGCCTCTCAAGCTTGATGGTAGAAATTGATGTTATAAAGTGAGGACATGTCTGCAGTTGCTAAAATCCAAGGTCCTTCATGGTTGGGTAATTCCTCTAAAATCTGTAATATTTGTTTGGTGTCCCGTAGATAAGCCTTTGTGTTTTTCACAGTGGGCTGTAGGAAGTTGTCTATGTATGCACCCATTCTAGCAGTGAGTGTGTCTATTCCATTAACAATTGGTCTCGGCGGAGGGTTCTCCTTATTTTTGTGCAATTTAGGAATAGAATAGATCACCAGGGTGCGACATGACTCTGGAATGATGTATTGGGCTTCTTTTTTGTTTAAAATGTTTTTCTTCAGGCCAAGATGTACAACTAGTTTGAGTTCTTTTCTACATTTAAAAACAGGGTTACTTCCACGCTTAAGATAAGTGTTGGTGTCACCAAGTAGAGTCTCCATACTCTCATTATATTGATGTTTTGATAAAATAACAATACCCCCCCCCCCTTTATCGGCAGGGCAAATAACAATGTCTTTTCTTTTGCTGAATTTTTTGATACTACATTTCATGAATTTTGGTTCTTTTCGCTTCTTAATGTTCAGTGATTTTAATATAACCGTTTTAAAAACATCTACATATTTGTTGTTATTGATCTGGGGATTCAAAACAGACTTATTCCTCAGTGAACTGTGTACTATTCCTTGATCGGTTGTAGCGGTCCGAGTTTTGATTGGGTTACTTGTGACGTATTTTTTTATATTCAGGTTTTTGACATATTTCTGAATGCCAATGTAGGTTTGGAATTTATCCACATTTTTTACAGGGGCCTATTTCAAGCCTTTATCAAGTACGCCAATTTCCTCTTGTATGCCGCTTAAGTTAAAAATGCCTTCTCCTTTTACTCTCTTTTTCTCTTGTTCTCTATTGCCTGCTCTTTTTCCTCTTTTCTTCCTGGGCTTCTCCTCGTTTCTCTCTGTTCCTCTGTTTGTCTTGGACTCCTTCTTGTGTCTCTCTGTTCTTCCGTCCCTCTTGGTGGATAGTGTTCTGCCCCTCTGCCTAAAAAAGCCCTATTGTCTTGTGGTTCTGGGTAGTATGTCTGATAGTATTTGTTGTCTGTCATCTTCCGGATAGTCTTGTAGTGGAGCATAGTAATTATAGGTAGGTATATGATATTGTTCATATGGACGATTGTAGGTCTGGGGTGGACCCCAGTGGTCCCTATCTCTATAGTTATTTTCCTGATATGGTGTAGGATTTCTAATATGTGGGCCTTGTGTGCCGTATTGGGATCATCTCTGTTCGTATGGGGGTCTATTCCAATTATTCCCATAAGTGGGTTTCCTGTTATTCTTCCAATGGGGTTTCTTCTAGCCATTCCGCGGTGTTTGATTATATTGGGGTGCTCTTCTCTCTGGTTGTGGTGTTGAGTGTTTGGGGTTGTTATATCCATCAATCTTTTTTTACGTCTCGAGGATTCACTTCTGTTCCCATTGGTTTGTTCATTGGGTTGGGGGAGGGGGGGAAGGGGTTTATATGTGACATTCCGACTTGGGACTGTATCTTTTTGTATAGTTAAATTTCCTGCTCTTTGTGTTTTTTCAGGTGTGGAATAAGTAGAAATAGGGTCTAACTGACCCAATTTACTTTGCCACTAAGACCCCTTTCACTCTGGGGTGTTTTTCAGGCGCTTTAGCTTTAAAAAAGCGCCTGTAGAGCGCTTGAAAGAAGTCGCAACTGCAATCCCAATGTAAAAGCCCGAGTGCTTTCAGACTGGGGCATTTTTCAGGCGCTTTAGCTTAAAAAAAAAGCGCCTGTAAAGCGCTTGAAAGAAGCCGCAACTGCAATCCCAATGTAAAAGCCCGAGTGCTTTCACAATGAGGAGCTGCGCTGGCAGGGCATCAAAAAAGTCCTGCAAGCAGCTTCTTTGGAGCGCTTTTGGAGCAGTGAATACACCGCTCCTGCGCCTGCAAAATGCCTGAAAAGCGCTTTTGGCAGCAGCGTGTTGTGGGCGCTTTTAACCCTTTATTTGGCCACTAGCAGGGGTTAAAAGCACCCCAATAGCGCTCGAAAAATGCTGCTAGTTTAAGCGGCGCTTTACGAGCGTTTTTCGGACGCTGACATTGTGAAAGGGCTCTTAAAGCACTTGGGCTTTCACATTGGGATTGCAGATGAGGCTTCTTTCAAGCGCTTCAAAGGCGCTTTTTTTTAACGCTAAAGCACTTGAAAAACGCCTGAGAAAGCCTGAAAAACGCCCCAGTGTGGAAGGGGTCTTAAAGACTTGGTCATTCTTAAAATCGTTAGTGTCTCTCACGTATTTTTTGCTTTTCCTATTTTGGACTTCTTTATCTTTCTTGGTCAGATTTTTGTTAATTTGTGTAGTTAATGATATAAACTCCGCAGACTCTTTATGTATCTCAAGTTCCTCTTTTATCGCTCCAATTTTTTGTTCTATCATTTTGATCTTTCTATGTTTTCTTTTTAGTAGGAACTGGATCAACTCCAGTCCTTTCTTGTTAAAGAACTTAAACCACTCATCTCTTGATTGCTGGTCAATCAGCCCGCCATTGGGTGGAATATCCCATCTGAGACGTTTGGGGACCAGGCTATCTTTAAGATATTGTTCAAAGGTGGTCGTATCCCACCATAAGCTAATTCTTTTCTCCATATTATGGCCTAACCTTCTCATTAGGCTTTCTACATCTCCATTTTTGGTGCAGGACTCTGTAATGCTGAAGACCTCATCTAGGTTAATATTTCTCTTATCCATAAAAGAAAATACTTCCATAATGGCAGCGGGAGTGTATAGGTTTGTGATAGGAAATACGAAGTAGGTATTCCTGCGCTAAAATGGAATGTAAGTATATTTTATACGTGCTGCATCCACCGTAAGGGCCAAATTGTTACCCAAATTTATGAAAAGTTAGAGAGGTAAGTGATGTTGCGCACCTAAAATTATTATTTGAGGTTCATAACATAATAGTGATATAGCCAAGTGACAATAAATATAAATAGATATTGTTTGAGGTTAATAACATAAGTTAGAAGGCCAGTATGGTGGCCTGAATTTATGGGAGGAGCCCAGAGGGGTAATTAATCAGCCCGTTCAGCTGTGTTCCTTGTCGGCCAGTATGGTGGCCGGAATTTATGGGAGGAGCCCGGAGGGGTAATTAATCAGCCCGTTCAGCTGTGTTCCTTGTCGGCCAGTATGGTGGCCGGAATTTATGGGAGGAGCCCAGAGGGGTAATTAATCAGCCCGTTCAGCTGTGTTCCTTGTCGGCCAGTATGGTGGCTGGAATTTATGGGAGGAGCCCGGAGGGGTATTTAATCAGCCCATTCTGCTGTGTTCCTTGTCGGTTCCTGTGTGCGATACCCACCCTCCCATCCCCTTTTTAGGGCATTTCTCAAGGCATCATACTCCTCACAAGAGTACTCATTTCACTTCATTTCATGTTCATTTCATTTAATCCTCATTTCTTATCTAGGGTATGCCCCCTTATTTTGGTATACCGTACGTTAGACCAAGGCACACTTTCAGGTCTATTTCAAGTGGTGAGTTTATGTTAACCCTGTTAGTCATCCTTATCCGTACCGGACATAGGGCTCTGAACCATAATTGTCATATATCCGAGTGACAATAAATACAAATAAAATGTATAATGTCTAGTTATGTCTCCTGCAATAAAATGCTTAAAATAGATCTAATCCGCAATGTGCAAAATTATAAATAAGTAAATAAAATCACAATAGACATAAACAACAATATGTGCAAATAAGCAAAATATATAAATACTAATCAGTGCAAAAAATTATTGTGCAAATATATAGAAAAAATGTGCAAATATGCAGAGTGAAATGCCACAAGAGGGGCATAAATAAATAAAATCCAGAGATTTCGCCAGAAATTAATTTTATATGTTGTCCATACATGTCAAAATACTAGCCTTCTTTCTATTTATATTGTCTGAAATTAATTTTATATGTTGTCCATACATGTCCTCCATATCTGAGCATCATTTCCGGAGTCTGTCCCTTATTTTTAATGAATATTCTTAATTGACATTTTTCTCGCTATTTTATACATATTAAAATTTGTCACATATTTTTAAAAAACTTTTTTAACCATTTTCATTTCAAATTGATAGATATTTTTTCTTCTTACATTCCCCTTTTTTTGTCATTTATATTTGCACCATGGTGGTCTGTAAGGAACAATACATCATTATTTGTTTTATGTTTGTCACACCATCAGATGTTGCCGTGATGTCAGTTTTCTAGACCATTGACTAAAACATACCTTGCTGACACCCTCGATATGACCAAAACATATATATATATCCCACACTAGCTCTTGACTACCATAATAGGGCCATAGCTGGACCATACTATTACTTTTTTTTCACAAAAATCTACAGCAAAATGGCCACGATTGGAGCCCAGGTGACGATCTCTAGGAAAATGGCCACTCCATTGTTTTGAGCATGGGCTTCAAGAAAATGGCCGACCAATAATAATAAAAAATCACCCGGACCTTTTTAACCACTTGACCACTGGGCACTTACCGTAAACACCCTTAATAACCAAGTTTCAGCTTTTGGTGCTCTCACATTTTGAATGACAATTACTCAGTCATGCAACAACGGACCTATATGAAATTTTTGTCCTTTTTTTCACACAAATGGAGCTTTCTTTTGGTGGTATTTAATCACCGCTCGGTTTTTTATTTTTTGTGCTATAAAAGAAAAAATACCGAAAATTCTGTAAAAAAAAATGAATTTTTCTTTGTTTCTGTTATAAAATTTAGCAGATTAGTAATTTTTTCTTCATAAATGTTGCCCAAAATTTATACTACTACATATCTTTGGTAAAAAATAATTACAAATTGGTGGATATTATTTGGTCTTTGTGAAAGTTATAGAGTCCACAAGCTATGGTGCCAATATCTGAAAATTGATCACACCTGAAGTACTGACGGCCTATTTCAATTTTTGAGACCCTAACATGCCAGAAAAGTACAAATTCCCCCCAAATGACCCCTTTTTGGAAAGAAGACATTCCAAGGTATTTAGTAAGAGGCATGATGAGTTTTTTGAAGTTGTCATTTTTTCCCACAATTCTTTGCAACATCAAGATTTTTTTTACTTTTTTTTTTCACAAAATTGTCATATTATCAGTTTATTTCTCACACACAGCATATGCATACCACAAATTACACCCCAAAACACATTCTGCTATTACTCCCGAGTACGGCAATACCACATGTGTGAGACTTTTACACAGTATGGCCACATACAGAGGCCCAACATGCAGGGAGCGCCATCAGGCGTTCTGGAGCACCCAGGACAATTCTGACATTTCTCTCCTACATGTAAAAATCATCATTTATTTGCTAGAAAATTACATAGAATCCCAAAACATTATATATGTTTTGTTATCAAACACCCTGGAGAATAGAATGGTGGTCATTGCAACTTTTTATCTCGCACAGTATTTTTGGAAAAAAAAATGTTTTGTGCTTAAAAAAAAAACAAAGTAAAGTTAGCCCAATTTTTACATAATGTGAAAGATGAAGTTATGCTGAGTAAATAGATACCTAACATGTCACTCTTCAAAATTGCACACGCTCGTGGAATGGCGCCAAACGTCGCTACTTAAAAATCCCCATAGGCGACGCTTTCAATTTTTTTTACTGGTTATATGTTTTGAGTTACAGAGGAAATCTAGGGCTAGAATTATTGCTCTCGCTCTAACATTCGCAGCGATATCTCACATGTGTGGTTTGACCACCGTTTTCATATGTGGGCGGGACTTAAGTATGCGTTCGCTTCTGCATGCGAGCACATGGGGACAGGGGCGCTTTAAAAAAAAATATTTATTTTTATTGTTCATTTTACTTTATTTATTTTAGTTTGACATTTTTTTCCCCCCAAATTTTTTTTTTTAATCACTTTTATTCCTATTACAAGGAATTTAAACATCCCTTGTAATAGGAATATGGCATGACAGGTCCTCTTTACAGTGAGATATGGGGTCAATAAGACCCTGCATCTCACCTCTAAGCTGGGAAGCCTGAAATAAAAAAATAAAAAAAGATTCTGGCTTTGATCGTATTGGCGAGTCAGTAGAAGCACCGGAGGGCGGCAGGGGGGGGGGGGGGGTGTCTATGGCTGGGTATTGCAAGGTATCACTGACTATGGCTGGGCATGGCTGGGTATCTCCGAGTATGGCTGGGTATCTCCGGGTATGACAATTTATGGCAGGGTATTGCAGAGTATTGGCAGGGTATTGCAGAGTATTGGCTGGAATTGTACTGCAGAGTATTGACGGGTACTGCAGAGTATTGGCGGGTACTGCAGAGTATTAGCAGGTATTGCAGAGTATTGGCGGGTGTTGCAAAGTATTGGCGGGTGTTGCAGAGTATTTGCGGGTGTTGCAGAGTATTTGCGGGTACTGCAGAGTATTTGCGGGTACTGCAGAGTAGTTGCTGGTACTGCAGAGTATTTGTGGGTATTGCAGAGTATTTGTGGGTGTTGCAGAGTATTTGTGGGTGTTGCAGAGTATTTGCGGGTGTTGCAGAGTATTTGCGGGTATTGCAGAGTATTTGCGGGTATTGCAGAGTATTTGTGGGTATTGCAGAGTATTTGCGGGTATTGGGGGGTATTGCAGAGTATTTGCTGGTACTGCAGAGTATTGGGGGTATGGCAGAGTATATGCTGGTACTGCAGATTATTGGGGGTATTGCAGAGTATTTGCTGGTACTGCAGAGTAATGGCAGGGTATTGCAGAGTAATGGCAGGGTATTGAGGGGTTAAATTTCGGTGAGCAGCGATGTGGGCACTGCAGATGCAGCCCACAGCGCTGCTGACACCGATCTCTTCCCCCTCCGCTGTACCGATCGGTACAGAGAGGGGGAGGGAGGAACCGGCGTCATAACATGACGCCGGTTTGTTTACAAGTGATCACTCCGTCATTTGAGTGGGCCGGTTGTTAAGTGGTTAAAGAGGAACTGATGTGCACCCTTCTAAATAGGCACTAGATTAGGTAAATCTAGTTCTAAGCTCACTGTAATCAGTTGAGCTGTATGTAGTTTTGATCTGTCCTGTGATTCACTGGCTGCAGGGTTGACTGCTTCCCTGTCTGTATGGTAAGGTTCTGGAAGATAGTGGGCTGGGAGAGTTGAATCAGCAGCTGAATAATTATGTAGCCCTGGCCAATCCCTGGGGGGGGGGGGGGCATAGTTCAAAATCATATTTATTAAATGCTAGTAGCCAGTGCATTTCAGGGATTATCAGGACTGGGACACGGGGTGGGCAGAAGGGACAGCTGCACCGGGCACAGATGAGCAAGGAGGCAAAGAAAAGACACAGCATACTATCTCATTATGAATTACTTACCCGAAAACAAAGCCCCTGCAGCCGTCCTTGTCTCCCCCTCCGGCCGGCGTCGAGGTAACTTCCGGGTATCGTGGCTCCAGCGCTGTGATTGGCTGGGGCCACGATGATGTCACTCCTGCGCATGCACATGTACGCATGTACAACGTACGTGTTATTGCTTCAGTTGGCTTAAGCGTGCATGTGCCGCATGACGTCGACACATGAAAATACAGGGATATCTCCTAAACCGTGCAGGTTTAGGAGATATCCAGTACAGCCATACTTAAGCCTAATTATAGGCTTGCCTGTAGTTTAAAGTGGTTGTAAAGGGTTTACAACCACTTGAACAGTGGGGGAGGAGGGTGGAATTCTGGATCCTTGTCCTGGGTGTTGGATGACCCTGTACTAAGGACTATAGAAAACTCCATCAGGAGTATTCCCCATGCATGTGTTACAAATACATGTAAATAGACTCGGTGAGGCAAATTTGAGGTATAACAGTGCATGCTGCACACTTCAAGTGTTGCAGTGTGAGAAGGGGGGAAGAGAAAAGCCAAGCTCCAGCAGCCAGCCAGATTACATACACATGTGCTTACATGGCACATCAGTATAGAGCAGAGTGACAACTCATCAATGTGCTGTTCCTCTTTCAGTGTCCATTGAGTAGATTGGAGAGGTGTCCTTGACCAACCCATGCTGCTGCTGCTACAGCAGAAGTCAAGAATTTGGCTGAGCGGTCTAGCGAGATTGCATTGTCCATAAGACCTGAATTACTAATCCTTTAAAATACATATATGGGAACTAGTTTGTGTGCTAGAGTATAACTAAAGGCAATTTTTTTGTTTTGGACAGAGAGTAGAGGGATTAGATCAAGTTTTTATTGCTGTCTGTGTCCCCATTAGGGAGATCCATCTTTTTTCCAGGTTACTGTTGTTATCAAGACAAAAGGTAAAAAAAATCCCATACTTTTGTCACTAGAACTGGAACAGAGGAGAAATATTCCAATGAGGACGCTAGGTCTGGCAGCAACCAGGTATTCCCTCCCTTTGGAGCGATTTCCCCTCACTTCCTGTTTTGGCTATGGGATACGAAGTCAAGGGAAATTTCTCCAATGGGGAGTTATAACCACCCCCGCCCCTTATGCTATCCAAAATGGAAAAAAATTAGTTTTGCCTTAAGGTGAAAAACATCCTTCCTTACTTGAGCCCATCCAAACCAGTGATGTGCACAACTGCAGCAGCTCCCGCCACTGTTTCTGCCCTCATTGGACAGATTTATAGCAGCGGGATTGATTGGCTCCCGCTGTTGTCAATCACATCTGGTGACACGGAAGTGGGGAGCGGCACGTGACTTGGGACCAAGCCCCCATGGGTGGCTTTTCCTTGGAGCACCCGATGAACAGAAGGGGCCTGGAGCACCAGCGGGGGACCCCAGAAGGAGGACTGGGACTGCTCTTTACAAATCCATTGCACAGAGTAGGTAGGTATAGGCATGTTTGTTATTTTTATTTTAAAAACAGCTTTAAACCAACTTTAACTATGTGCTTAGCTGTTGGTTTAGCTGTAATATGAGTTGTGTATAGCAATGCTGGAAGACCAGGTCTGCTTTTTAGGGCTGAATCAACTAATCAGCATATTTGATTATGAAAATAGTTAAACAATTTTCATAATCAATTAGGTGGCCTACAGAATGCATTATTTGTTTACATATCAGAAAATACAGTGTAGGACACATACAGCTCAGTACATCATCCATACATCTCAGTATACACAGTGCAGCACAAACCCGATGTCCGCGGGGATACCCGTGATTGTCTAACAGAGAGGAAGAACAGGGAAATGCTAATGTAAACAAGCATTTCCCCTAGTGACAGGACACTGATCACAGCTCCCTGTAATCGGGAGCGGTGATCAGTGTCATGTCACACATAGCCATGCCCCCCACAGTTAGAATCACTCCCTAGGACACACTTAACCCCTTCACTGCCAGTCACATTTACACAGTAATCAATGCATTTTTAATTGCACTGATCTCTGTATAAATGTGAATGGTCCCAAAATCACGCCAAAATTGTCCGATGTGTCCGCCATAATGTCACAGTCACGATACAAAATCGCTGATCGCCGCCATTACTAGTAAAAAAAAAAAAATTTATAAAAAATGCCATAAAACTATCCCCTATTTTGTATATGCTATAACTTTTGTGCAAACCAATCAGTAAGCGCTTATTGTGATTTTTTTTTTAACAAAAATATGTAGAAGAATACGTATCGGCTTAAACTGAGGATAAAACATTTTTTTAAATATATTTTTTGGGGATATTTATTAAAGCAAAAAGTAAAAAATAATGTGTTTTTTTCAAAATTGTCGCTATTTTTTTTTGTTTGTAAAAAAACCCGCAGAGGTGATCAAATACCACCAAAAGAAAGCTCTATTTGTGTGGAAAAAAGGACGTAAATTTTGTTTGGGAGCCCCATCGTATGACCGCCAGGGGCGGATCCAGAGTCTAGTCTCGGGAGGGGCACTGCCAGAAAATATGTTTTTTTTGCGGGCAATTTATCGGGGACATGGCTGTTGTTAGTGTTTCAATCATCCCGGCACCATGGTTAATATGGTGTCAGGATGTTGGAAGCGCATTATTTCTATTATTACATTGTTATATAGAATGTTATATAAAATGAAATGGTTCAACTCACCATAATGCAGAATCAGTGAGAGCCCCGAGTGTGTCACCTGCCACCAGTTGCAGATTGTCACTTGCCATGCCACACGTTGCGGACTGTCACTTGCCACGCCACCTGCCACCAGATGCGGATTGTCACTTGCCACGTCACCTGCCACACGTTGCAGATTGTCACTTGCCACGTCATCTGCCACCAGATACAGATTTCCACGTCACCTGCCACATGTTGCGGACTGTCACTTGCCACATCACCTGGCAATTGTTGCAGATTGTCACTTGCCACATCATCTGCCACCAGATATGGATTTCCACGTCACCTGCCACATGTTGCAGACTGTCGTTTGCCACGTCACCTGTCACATGTTGCAGATTGTCACTTGCCATGTCACCTGCCACACTTTGCAGATTGTCACTTGCCCCGTCATCTGCCACCATATATGGATTGCCACTTGCCATGTCACTTGCCACGTTACCTGCCACATGTTGCAGATTGCCACTTGCCACGTCACCTGCTACACCTTGCGGATTGTCACTTGCCACGTCACCTGCCACCAGATACAGATTGCCACTTGCCATGTCACCTGTCATTTGTTGCCGATTGTCACTTGCCACGTCACTTTCCTGCTGTCAGGGGCAGAGGACTGCATTCAGTGTGAGTGATTGTGATGAGTATGGACAAGATGGAGGGAGGAGGTGATGCAGCTAGGAGGGGCCAGCACACTCAACACACTCAGGGGCGGATGCATAGAAGGAAGATTGCTGGCGCTCTGCCTCTGCCACACAGTGCCGCTCCTCCAGGCAGCTCCTGTCACATCGGCTCGGAGTCTGAGACTCTGAGTCCGACGTGAGTCACGTGACTGTCTCAATGACATCACTCGTTGCTAGACACCAGACGGGCAGGTGCTAGCAACGAGTGCAGGGTTGCCAAGCCAACGGCTCAGCTCCACCCACCTCCTAGCTCCTCCTGGTCCATCGGCGCCGTGTAACACACCAGAGTCTCTCTCCCTCTGCGCTGCTGATCGCTGATGAGACAGAGAGCGAGACTCGAGGATAGCAGCACTGCAGCCTGCAGTGCAAGTCAGTTGGTGTGATTTTTTGGGGGGGCAATTGCCCTGTTGCCCCCCCTGGATCCGCCCCTGATGACCGCGCAATTGTCAGTTAAAGTGACACAGTGCCGAATCGCAAAAAGTGTTCTGGTCTTTGGCCAGCCAAATGGTCCGGGGCTTAAGTGGTTAATACAGATCATAAAGACTTTGATTATATGTTTATTTTATTGTATTTTTAAATTTTTGTTTTAAAAAGCCACAGATTCATTTAGTGTGATACATTGTATGCACAGTGGAGTGGATTGCATAAGAATAGAGCTGCACCTTTTATATATACATTTTTCTATTTGTTTGGTGCAGTGAATCACTTATAGGCATACAGCAGTTATTCATATTTTTAGATTTCATATTTATTATCCATTAATATTATTTAGATTTATCTATGTTTTAGTATACAGGTCACTGATTTAGTTTGTTTACATTTTAGAATACCAGGTAGCGTTGATTGTTTGATTGTATTTGTTATTATAAAAATGTAAATGTTTTTTAATCTGGATTTTATGTGATAGACCAACACAAAGTAGTACAGTACGTAATTGTGAAGTGGAAGGAAAATGATAAACGGTTTTTAAGATTTTTTACTTAATGTGATTGTAGCCGTATTAGTGCAATTGTGACAGAGAAAATTGAGTACTGTCCGTGATACTTTTTTTATTTGCACTAACATACAATTTTTCAGGACACGTTTTCGGGGTATGTCCCCTTCTTCAAGGTCCAGCAGTACTCCACTTGGGAGAAATTGTGGGAAAGCACTGCGCTAGAGCTAAAGGCTGGGGGTCAGCAGCTAACACCCAAACAAACAAAGTTCAGTGGAAATGGGAAAAAAAGTGGTGTAGCGCTAGTGAGTGAATTGGGGAATGACTCGAAAAATTATATATTGAGAGGGGATAGTAATAAAACTAATACTATAACACATACATCTGACAGAATGTGCGGAAATGCATAAAAACAAAATACAAATATTAATTCACTAAATATGTAAATATACAATATATATATAGGTGCACGTAAATCTTGGTGGATATCAGTGGCTGAAATATAAATCCCAACAAAACAGTTCACATATATTGGGTAATGAAAGAGTGTCAGTGTTGGTCTTCCCAGCAAAAAGATCAGGAAACCGCACAATTCAATTGGACCGGGAACAGCGACTTGTCTGGAGTGATTTAGAGAAAAATAAATACTCTTACCAGAGAAAATGGACACATCTGTCATATGACAGTGGGTCAACTGCGCTTATAATCCCAGGTGATGTCAATCAGGTGTTGTATGTTGTTGGTAGGTCCACGTAAATCACTGCACTGTCTCCGGATTTCATGGACTCCCGATATCAGTGGCTGGAACGTACGTCTCCCGGGTCAGCAGGGTCCAGTTATTCACATTGGGGTGCCATCCCAAATAAGGTGGATCATAAAAGAGGGGTGCCAAAAAAAGGGAAAAAGAAAGAAGGCTCCAAATGGTGCAGGTCAGACGGTAACCAATGGGTTTATTATAAAGGTCATAAAAACCATAACATAAAAGCAATAAGTGATCACAAAATAAAATAGGACATAGAAGAGCAATGTGGGGTGCAAAATGTGAGCCCGACGCGTTTTGACAACAAAAGGTCTTCAACGGGGCATATTGTAACCCTCCACACTGCTACTGAATTTATAAACTAACCCGTATCAGGTCCGCCTATTAAGAGGCGGAGACAAAATTAAAATCAAGGTGTGTGGCAGGTGGCCATCCAATGGGTGCACATCAAGAAACCAATGGACGGTCCACCCTGTACATCTTAACCCATGGGTGTCAGGCCAACAATCCCACGTTCCCTCCGTTCAAACGCAGATGAGCCCCATACATTGTGGAAAATATAAAAATATAAAAATATAAACACCACAGCCTCAAGGGATAAAGTTAGGACACGACACTCACGGCCAAACCAAAAATCCCACATCTCACCCACACCCTGCATCCCAAAGGATGTGTCTACCAGTGGGGTTATGCATCATCCATCGGAGCATAAAAGAGCATGGAGAGTTGCGGGCATATGAGTGGTCAGTTCATCAGCTGATCCAGATCTGACAAGCCAGGCGCTGGGAATGTAATATGGCCGTCCGAACCCCTCTCATACAGGGGTTGGACGCTCCCCATATATGTCACAGTGGACAGCCTTCACTAAGTCAGCGGCAATCTTACCTCATTAGGTAGATGTCGCTGTGTAGATCCTACGGCGTCCGTGACATGTGTTTTCCCCGCTGCCATGGCAATGTGCAGGACGCCGAGCAAGCATTTCCTTGTTCTGAGTCACATGACTCCCGATGTCAGCGTTCTGTGTATTGGACACAGGCGCTCTGCACACGTCATCACTGATAGTGAAGTGGGCGTCACCACAGCCTGTGTCCCCATATATAGCTTTAAACAAACGGAATTGGATGACACAGCATATGAGGGGGAAAAAAAACAAGTAAATTAAGATAAAAATTATACAAATTATGTCCTGAAATATAATTTATCTTGCCTGCAATATACAAGGAAATAGAACAGCAAAAGGAGCTGAGTAAACCTCTACAATTATAGCGAAATATCACTCTGCATAAAAAATGAAACATAATAATGAATGAAACCAAGGAAAAAAGGGATGGAAATACAGTGGATAGCACCCAATATGAAACCATTGGGATATATAGATATGTGCAAAAATTCAATCGTGTAAAAAAGGAATGTATATCATTGATTATGTTTGTGTTGCGAAACGCAAAGAGCATAGCAGCAATAACTGTGTACAGTCAATGTAGATTTGTGTAGTATCATATTAAAATGATATTAGTAGTAATTTTAGAACACACGTTGTGTGTCCCCACGGGTTAGTGCCAATGGCAAATAGCCCGCGGGTCCTAAAGAGATATAAAACACAAAAAAATATAAGAATATAATAAAAATATATATAAAGAGCATATTCATCTAATGAAAAATGTGTATCTCTTTTGAATACGGATTTATGCTTGATTAATAAAACAATTAATGTCCCAGTCGGTGTTCATGCCGTGGGGTGAGTAGCACCTCAACTCATGTATCCAAAAAGTTTCAAGGCGTGATACACCCCGTAGGCATGAATCACCTCTCCAATTAGGAATGAATCTGTCAATAATTTGAAACTGGGTACCCGTCGGGTCAAAATTGAATAGGTTTCAGAATATCAATCGCACTGGGGGTGAATAGAGTGTGCCCCCCTGCAGATGACTCCTGCTTTCTCCGGCATCAGACTTCCAATGATTTTATCGTTACAGAGTATTTTCCAATGTTTATTGAAAATTTTCTTTATTTCATTATGTTGAATGGAGAAGGTCGTGAAGAATGACCATTTGAATTTGTCATTTTTATTGGTTTTAGATTTTGTTTCAAGAAGAGAGGTTCTATCAGTTTGTAGGGCTGATGTTATGTCGGCATCCAGGTCATATGGTTTGTATCCCTTATCTATAAATCTCTGCCTGATAATGTAGGCTTATTTGAAATCACTGTCATTGGTACAATTGCGACGCAACCGAAGGAATTGGCCACGTGGAACCGATTTTAGCCATTGATGGTGGTGGCAACTATCCACAGGAATGTAGCCATTCCTATCGGTTGGTTTGAAAAAGGTTTTGAGCTCGAGACGTTTCTGAGTGACAGTGATTTCCAAGACCAGAAAATGTATACTGGTGGTACTAGCTTCAAAATTTAAAATAATGCCACGATCATTAGCATTGAGAGTTGCCATGAAAGAGTCTAGGGAAGGACTGCTCCCTTTCCATAGGAGGAGGATGACGTCTATATATCGAGCCCACAGGACCAACTCAGGCCTGTTTAGGGCATAGACGACATCCTCCTCCCATTGGGCCATAAACAAATTGGCCAAACTTGGAGCATATTTGGCTCCCCACCCCCAACAACGCAGGAAATACAAAACCAAACGAGGCTCCAGTGGGGGGTGGCGCATCCAACGGAAAAATAAAGCGAACACAATAGGAGCTGGCATTTTCAATCTCAGTACAGTGACTCTGTCTGAAAGTGAAAAATGCATTCTCGATAAAGGCCTCACATTTGTCCCACCCAGGAAGTTGAATAAATTTGCTACGTTTATAGATGTGCAAAAATTCATTCGCAAACGTAATATTCAAAGGCAATTTCTATCTATGCCAACTGGGAATACTGCAGTCCCAGATCGGAACACCGATAGGCACTCAGGATTAGCAAATCCTTCCTTATTTAACCCCCCAGGTAATATAGCTCCATCGATTAATGTTTTCCGCAATCTTGTGTTGAATGATTTAGATAAATTGCCCAATAAAAGAATCCACCAAGATCCAGTTATATAGGCTGGCCTTAAATCCCTCTGTGAAAAGGAGGATCTTATTATCCGTCCCGCCGACAAGGGGGGCGGGATAGTAGTATTGGACAAAGAATGCTATATTCAGGAAATGAACAGGTTACTTGAAGATCATACCACTTATAGCCCCTTACCTGGGGATCCCACTTTAAAATACAAGAAAGCACTTATTGAAATTGTAAACAAAGGTTTTGCTCTTAACATACTTAACCAAAAAGAAAAAGAGTTTATGATTCCATTGGCACCACGTATCCCCATTATTTACCAATTACCTAAAATACACAAAGACAACCTGCCTGGACGTCCAATAGTTAGTGGCATCGATTCAGTGACTTCCCGAATTGGCAAATATATCGATTTCCATCTCCAACCCCTAGTGAGACGCATTCCATCATATTTACAAGATACTAGAGACACGATCAGACTTCTAGAGAGGGTTCAATATCATGACGATTTAATCTTGGTTACGGCTGATGTATCTGCCCTGTATACCTGCATCCCACATCATTTGGGTCTTAATGCAGTAGAATGTTTTCTCTCCAGAGATTCTACGCTCCCTTTCATTCACAGGAGTTTTGTTATGGAACTTTTGAAATTTGCCACAAGACATAATTATTTTTGGTTTCAGGGTACCTTTTACTCACAGATTAAAGGGGTAGTCATGGGAGCCAAATACGCTCCAAGTTTGGCCAATTTTTTTATGGCCCAATGGGAGGAGGATGTCGTCTATGCCCTAAACAGGCCTGAGTTGGTCCTGTGGGCTAGATATATAGACGACATCCTCCTCCTATGGAAAGGGAGCAGGCCTTCCCTAGAGTCTTTCATGGCAACTCTCAATGCTAATGATCGTGGCATTATTTTAAATTTCGAAGCTAGTACCACCAGTATACATTTTCTGGACTTGGAAATCACTGTCACTCAGAAACGTCTCGAGCTCAAAACTTTTTTCAAACCAACCGATAGGAATGGCTACATTTCTGTGGATAGTTGCCACCACCATCAATGGCTAAAATCGGTTCCACGTGGCCAATTCCTTCGGTTGCATCGCAATTTTACCAATGACAGTGATTTCAAATAAGCCTACATTATCAGGCAGAGATTTATAGATAAGGGATACAAACCATATGACCTGGATGCCGACATAACATCAGCCCTACAAACTGATAGAACCTCTCTTCTTGAAACAAAATCTAAAACCAATAAAAATGACAAATTCAAATGGTCATTCTTCACGACCTTCTCCATTCAACATAATGAAATAAAGAAAATTTTCAATAAACATTGGAAAAAACTCCGTAACGATAAAATCATTGGAAGTCTGATCCCGGAGAAAGCAGGAGTCATCTACAGGGGGGGCACGCTCTATTCAGGGTGATATTGCCCCCAATGCGATTGATATTCCGAAACCTATTCAATTTTTTCCATATGGTAAGGGTTTCTTCCCATGTAGAAAATGCAATGTGTGTATACACAATGCTCTAGGGAGAAGAAAGAGTGATACTTTCACATCCACGGCCACGCAGCGGGTATATTCTATGAAGCATTTTACTACTTGCACAACCAGATTCATAGTATACCTCATTACGTGCCCGTGCAAAAAACAGTACGTGGGCCGCACTATCAGAAATTTTTCGATCAGGGTTAATGAACATCTCGCAAAAATAAAAAAGGGTTGTGACAAACACACCGTCCCCCGGCATTTCTTGGAGCACCATGGTAGAGACCCGACAGGTACCCAGTTTCAAATTATTGACAGATTCATTCCTAATTGGAGAGGTGATTCATGCCTACGGGGTGTATCACGCCTTGAAACTTTTTGGATACATGAGTTGAGGTGCTACTCACCCCACGGCATGAACACCGACTGGGACATTAATTGTTTTATTAATCAAGCATAAATCCGTATTCAAAAGAGATACACATTTTTCATTAGATGAATATGCTCTTTATATATATTTTTATTATATTATTATTATTTTTTTGTGTTTCATATCTCTTTAGGACCCGCGGGCTATTTGCCATTGGCACTAAACCGTGGGGACACACAACGTGTGTTCTAAAATTACTATTAATATAATTTTAATATGATACTACACAAATCTACATTGACTGTACACAGTTATTGCTGCTATGCTCTTTGCGCTTCGCAACACAAACATAATCACGTTGATATACATTCCTTTTTTGCACATATTATCTATATATCCCAATGGTTTCATATTGGGTGCTATCCACTGTATTTCCATCCCTTTTTTCCTTGGTTTCATTCATTATTATGTTTCATTTTTTATGCAGAGTGATATTTCGCTATAATTATAGAGGTTTACTCAGCTCCTTTTTCTGTTCTATTGCCTTGTATATTGCAGGCAAGATAGATTATATTTCAAGACATAATTTGTATAATTTTTATCTTAATTTACTGTTTTGTTTTTTTCCCTCATATGCTGTGTGATCCAGTTCCGTTTGTTTAAAGCTATATATGGGGACACAGGCTGTGGTGATGCCCACTTCACTATCAGTGATGACGTGTGCAGAGCGCCTGTGTCCAATACACAGAACGCTGACGTCGGGAGTCCTGTGACTCAGAACAAGGAAATGCTTGCTTGGCGTCCTGCACATTGCCATGGCAACGGGGAAAACACATGTCACGGACGCCGTAGGATCTACACAGCGACATCTACCTAATGAAGTAAGATTGCCGCTGACTTAGTGAAGGCTGTCCACTGTGACATACATGGGGAGCGTCCAACCCCTGTATGAGAGGGGTTCGGACGGCCGTATTACATTCCCAGCGCCTGGCTTGTCAGATCTGGATCAGCTGATGAACTGACCACTCATACGCCCGCAACTCTCCATGCTCTTTTATGCTCTGATGGATGATGCATAACCCCACTGGTAGACACATCCTTTGGGATGCAGGATGTGGGTGAGATGTGGGATTTTTGGTTTGGCCGTGAGTGTCGTGTCCTAATTTATCCCTTGAGGCTGTGGTGTTTATATTTTTATATTTTCCACAATGTATGGGGCTCATCTGCATTTTAACGGAGGGAACGTGGGTGTCAGGAAAGGCTGGCTGGGGACAGTGGTCCGTCGCCTGTCTGTGCGCGCCTGCAGGTGCCTGGTGCGTGCATTCGTGCGGGTGCACGCATTCGCGTGCGCGCACGGTTACCGGCGCCAGGCGGGCTATTTAAACCCAGTTCTCCCTTCAGATTTTGCTGCTTGATCTACAGCGTTCCTGAGACTATTACCTGAATCTGATCTGTTTGTGTATTGACCCGGCCTGACCTGTGACCTTCCCTGCCTTCTGCCTGCCTCTGACCTCCGGCTTGTCTACGACTCTGCACCTGTCTCATCATTTTGTCCATCCGTGCTCATCCGTTACCGACCCGGCCTGTTCCACATTCCTGCCTCTGCCTGCTGCATCTGTTCCTGTACTGACTGTCTGGTTTGACCCGGCTTGCCTGACTCTTCTGCGTGCCTGCCCCTGAGTGATCCACCTGTTCCTGTTGGTCTCCTGCTGTCTACTGGTTCCTGTCTGCTGCCACTGGGGCCTGCTTGTCAAGCTACAGTTCCTGAAGTCAGCCTGATCCATCCACCGGCTGTTGATCCTGCCAGGCACTCACGCTACCTTTGACTCCCGTGCCTCCTGTCACCATCATCAGGAGCCGTGAGTCGGGGACGCAAGAGAGGTCTCCTTCTGCATTCCGGGCTCACCACTAGGTACGTGACAGTATCAAGCAGCCATGACCGAGCCCGGGCAGGGAGCCTCTCCTTTGGATGAACTGTGTTTGCATTTGGCGGGTTTGACCTAGGCAGTTAAAGGTCTTCAAGAAAGCTATTCCCGTTTGGAGGAACGTGTTAAAGCCCTCTCTCCGCCAGCTACTACCCAGGGGTCACCATCTGCCTCTGCCGGCATGCCTGCTCCACCAGCAGTGGTGATGTTACCCCCTGAACCTTGAGTGTCCACGCCTGAAAGATTTTCTGGTAAACGCAGCAAATTCAGGGCCTTTCGAAACTCCTGCAAGCTATACTTTCCTCTTCAGCCACGGACATTTTCTTTGGAAGCCACCAAAGTGGGCTTTGTGATCTCCTTGCTCCAGAACAAACCCCAGATATGGGCACATCACCTTCTTGAACAAAAGGCTGACGAACTTTCCAACCTGACCACCTTTTTTGACGTGATGGCCCGAATCTATGAGGACCCTCAGCTCTCACAGCCGAAGCTGCTCTCCATGCATTACAGCAGGGTCGCAGGGCCGCAGAGGACTACGTTGCAGAGTTCAGGCGTTGGAGTGCAGACACCAATTGGAGCGATGCTGCTCTCCACTACCAGTTCCGGTTGGGTCTGTCTGATCCCCTTAAAGATGAACTCGCCCATGTAGGGGTTCCTCAGACTCTGGATGAATTAATCAATCTATCCATACAGATTGACAGGCGCTTACGTGAACGCAGGTCGGAGAGAGCCGCAGGTCCGTCAAGGCCCACCTGGATGTTGCCGAGAGTTCCCAGTTACTCAAGTACTATGCCACCAGCTCAGTCTACTCCTACTACTACTACTGATGTGCCGGAGCCTATGCAGCTGGGTTTGCTACGACCAACACTCACACCTGAAGAACGTCAGCGTCGCCGCATGAATGATCTGTGCATGTATTGTGGGGAGCCTGGGCACTACGTGAGGTCCTGCCCAACCAAGATCCGTAAGTGGCTTCCTCCTTCTGCTGATCAAGTCCTTGCAATCACCAATGCTTCCCCTCATCTTGCTCTTTCCGTTTTGTTGCAGCTCCCCGGAAAGAACATCCAGGTTCCCGCTATCATTGACTCGGGAGCATTCAGCTGCTTTATGGCCTCTTCTTTTGCAGCGAAACACCACATACCACTATGCTCCAAGACCCAAGGACTACTGATACATCTTGCCGATGGATCTGCCATCCGGTCTGGTCCTGTCACCCAGGAAACCATCCCCATCTCTGCCAGCATATCCAATCTTCACCATGAACTTTTATGTCTTGACATCATCACTTCACCCTTGTTTCCAGTTATCCTGGGAATGCCCTGGCTCCAGGCCCACAACCCCTGCATTGACTGGACTACCAGAGATGTTACCTTTCCTTCACCTTATTGCTTCCAACATTGTCTACCAAGGACTTCCAACCAGCCCACAGCTCTGATGTGCCTGCATACGGAAGCTCGCCAATTAGTTCCAGAGGCATACCACGACTTCATGGATGTCTTCAGCAAGAAAGGTGCAGAGACTCTTCCCCCTCACCGGGTCTATGACTGTCCTATCGAGCTCCTCCCTGGGGCTGAAGTACCATTTGGAAGAATTTTTCCTTTAACTGAACTGGAACTGGCAGCACTTAAGGACTATATTGACGAAAATCTTAAGAAAGGATTCATCCGCTCTTCCACATCCCCTGCAGGAGCTGGCATTTTCTTTGTGGAAAAGAAGGACCATACCCTTCGGCCATGTGCCGATTACCGGGAACTAAACAAGGTGAGCATTAAAAACCGATATCCTCTCCCTTTGGTGCCGGAACTTTACCAGAGACTGGGGACAGCAGTCATTTTTACTAAATTAGACCTACGGGGGGCCTATAATCTGGTCCGCATAAGGGAGGGTGACGAATGGAAGACAGCTTTTCGCACCCGATTCGGACATTTCGAATACCTAGTTATGCCCTTTGGGCTCTGCAACGCCCCTGCCACCTTCCAGCATTTTATAAATGACATCTTCAGAGACTTCCTGGACCTATTCGTCATCATCTACCTGGATGACATTTTGATCTTTTCTGCCTCCATCAGTAGCCATCGTCAACATGTCAAGTGTGTGTTAGAGCGACTCCGTCAGCATGGCCTTTATGCAAAACCTGAGAAATGTGAATTTGAACAACAGAGCATACAGTTTCTGGGACTAATCATTTCTGTTGAGGGCATTAAAATGGACCCTCAAAAAATTTCCGCTATCCTTGAGTGGCCTGCTCCTGTGGATAAAAAGGGTGTTCAGCGGTTTGTGGGCTTTTCGAACTTTTATCGGAAATTTATTAAAGGATTCTCAGCCATCATCTCACCTATTACCCAGCTGACCAAGCAGGGAGTTCGATTTCATTGGACTCCTGAAGCCCAAACTGCTTTTGACACCCTTAAGAGACTTTTTACCTCTGCTTCTGTACTGAAACACCCTGACCCGGCTCTCCCGTTTGTTCTGGAGGTTGATGCATCTGAAGTCGCCGTTGGGGCAGTACTCTCACAACGACAAGGTCCCAAGTCTCTTCTGTTCCCTGTTGGCTTCTTTTCACGCAAGCTTTCTGCTCCTGAAATAAACTATGATGTGGGAGACAGAGAACTATTAGCAATAAAAGCGGCTTTGGAGGAGTGGCGGTACCTTCTGGAAGGAGCAGCTCACCCGATCCTGATCTATACGGATCACAAAAACCTGGAGTACCTGAAATCTGCTAGAAGGTTGAAGCCGCGTCAAGCCAGGTGGGCGCTGTTCTTTTCCAGGTTTGCCTTCCATGTCACCTACAGACCAGGTTAAAAAAATACCAAACCGGACGCATTGTCCCGCATGTTCAATGATCCCAAAGTACCTACCTCTCCGGATACTATTCTGTCGGCGGAAAACTTTCTCCTTCTTCAGGAAGATCTTTTAAGTCAGATTAAGCAAGCTTCCAGTGAAGAACCCCCTCCGGCAGAAGCAAGGCTGCTTGCGAAAGACGGTCTGTTCTGGCTTGAGGACAAAATCTTCATTTCAGAAAATCTTCGGGCCACCATACTCGAGCTCTGCCATGACCATGTACTAGCCGGCTACTTCGGTGTCTCCAAGACGTCTGACCTCGTGCAACGCACGTTCTGGTGGCCACAAGTTGCAAAGGACTGCAAGAGTCCTTTACCATCTGTAATCGCAACAAGGGTAATAAGGCCAGGGCTTGGGGCCTGCTCAAACCTCTACCTGCTCCAGAGAGACCCTGGAAATGAATCTCTATGGACTTTATTGTTGAACTCCCCCCTTCAGAAGGCCATACGGCCATCTTTGTGGTAGTGGATCGGCTGTCCAAGATGGCACACTTCATCCCCTTGAAAGGAACACCATCGGCACCGGAAACTGCACAAGTTTTTATCAGGGAAGTCATCAGACTTCATGGAGTTCCAGCCAACATCATATCAGATAGGGGGGTGCAATTTACCTCTCGTTTCTGGAAAGCACTATGCAGTTCCCTTGGCATCGAGCTATCTTTTTCTTCTGCATACCACCCTCAGACAAATGGGCAGACAGAGAGAACTAACCAGACTCTTGATCAGTATCTTCGCTGCTTTTCCTCCTTTTCTCAGGACGACTGGTTCTCTCTGTTGCCACTGGCCGAGTTTGCTTATAATAATTCCATCCATTCTACCATCAAGCAGACCCCGTTTTTTGCCAATTATGGTTACCACCCATCATTTCTACCTAACTCTGTTCCTGAATGTTCTGTGCCAGCTGTTCTCAAGACTGTGGATTTTTTCAGTACCAACAATAAACTGTTGCAGGAAACCATGACCAGAGCACAAGCGCTAAACAAAGAGACTTTTGATAAAAACAGATGGGGGGAACTGATTCTGAAACCTGGAGAGCAGGTTTGGCTGTCTACAGTTAATCTCCGACTCGCTTGCCCTTCAAAGAAATTGGGCCCTAAGTTTCTGGGTCCCTTCACAGTCAAGAGGAGAATCAATGAGGTGGCCTACGAACTGGAACTGCCAGAATCACTTCGGGTACACCCCGTTTTTCATGTTTCTCTCCTGAAACCCGCCATCTCTAATCCTTTCCCAGGACGAGCCACAGCTCCCCCTGCTCCTATTTTGGTTAATGGTGAAGAGGAGTTCGAAGTGGAGGCAATAATGGATTGCAGGAAGAGAAATAACTGTGTCCAATTTCTCATTAAATGGAAGGGGTACGGTTCTGAGGAAAACTCATGGGAACCTGAAAGCAACATACATGCCAAGCATCTGATACAAGCCTTCAAGAGATCCCATACTGAGAAAATGGTCCGGTTGGGCATCTGGAGGCTGCCCCTTGGGAGGGGGCAATGTCAGGAAAGGCTGGCTGGGGACAGTGGCCTGTCGCCTGTCTGTGCGCGCCTGTGGGTGCCTGGTGCGCGCGATCGCGGTCGCTGGTTACCGGCGCCAGGCGGGCTATTTAAACCCAGTTCTCCCTTCAGATCTTGCTGCTTGATCTACAGCGTTCCTGAGACTATTACCTGAATCTGATCTGTTGGTCTCCTGCTGTCTACTGGTTCCTGTCTGCTGCAACTGGGGCCTGCTTGTCCAGCTACAGTTCCTGAAGTCAGCCTGATCAATCCACCGGCTGTTGATCCTGCCAGGCACTCATGCTACCTTTGACTCCCGTGCCTCCTGTCACCATCATCAGGGGCCGTGAGTCGGGGACGCAAGAGAGGTCTCCTTCTGCATTCCGGGCTCACCACTAGGTACGTGACAGTGGGATTGTTGGCCTAACACCCATGGGTTAAGATGTGCAGGGTGGACCGTCCATTGGTTTCTTGATGTGCACCCATTGGATGACCACCTGGCACACACCTTGATTTTAATTTTGGCTCCGCCTCTTAATAGGCGGACCTGATACGGGTTCGTTTATAAATTCAGTAGCAGTGTGGAGGGTTACAATATGCCCCTGTTGAAGACCTTTTGTTGTCGAAACACGTCAGGCTCGCATTTTGCACCCCACATTGCTCTTCTATGTCCTATTTTATTTTGTGATCACTTATTGCTTTTATGTTATGGTTTTTATGACCTTTTTAATAAACCCATTGGTTTCCGTCTGACCTGCACCATTTGGAGCCTTCTTTCTTTTTCCCTTTTTTGGCACCCCTCTTTTATGATCCACCTTATTTGGGATGGCACCCCAATGTGAATAACTGGACCCTGCTGACCCGGGAGACGCACGTTCCAACCACTGATATCGGGAGTCCATGAAATCCGGAGACAGTGCGGTGATTTACGTGGACCTACCAACAACATACAACACCTGATTGACATCACCTGGGATTATAAGCGCAGTTGACCCACTGTCATATGACAGATGTGTCCATTTTCTCTGGTAAGAGTATTTATTTTTCTCTAAATCACTCCAGACAAGTCGCTGTTCCCGGTCCAATTGAATTGTGCGGTTTCCTGATCTTTTTGCTGGGAAGACCAACACTGACACATTTTCATTACCCAATATATGTGGACTGTTTTGTTGGGACTTATATTTCAGCCACTGATATCCACCAAGATTTACGTGCACCTATATATATATTGTATATTCACATATTTAGTGAATTCATATTTGTATTTTGTTTTTATGCATTTTCGCACATTCTGTCAGATGTATGTGTTATAGTATTAGTTTTATTACTATCCCCTCTCAATATATAATTTTTCGAGTCATTCCCCAATTCACTCACTAGCGCTACACCACTTTTCTCCCAGTACTCCACTTGGACCTTGAAGAAGGGGACATATCCTGAAAGCTTGTCCTGAAAAATTGTATGTTTGTGCAAATAAAAAAAGTATCACGGATAGTACTCAATTTTCTTTAAGATTTTTTACAAACCTGTACCTAAAAAATGTGCCGCCAATTTGCATTCAACACCCTTCACTCTGATTCCCCTAACTAAAATCTAGTGGAACCAATTGCCTTTAGAAGTCACCTAATTAGTAAAAAGATTCCACCTGTGTGTAATTAAATCTCAGTATACAGTAAATACAGCTGTTCTGTGAAGCCATCGGAGATTTGTTAGAGAACCTTAGTGAACAAACAGCTTCATGAAGCCCAAGGAACACATCAGACAGGTCAGGGATCAAGTTGTGGAGAAGTTTAAAGCAGGGTTAGGTTATAAAAAAATATCCCAAGCTTTGAACATCTCATGGAGCACTGTTCAATCCATCATCAGAAAATGAATGAGTATGGCACAACTGCAAACCTACCAAGAAGACATGGCCGTCCACCTAAACTGACGCAGCTCTGCACTAATCACAGGCAGTGAGACATTGCCCCAATGTGCAGCTGCAGAGATTGGGCAATGTCTCACTACCTGTGATTAGCGCAGTGCTGTTTCTGACTTCCTGGCGGGCTCTGCATGTGGAGCATGTGAACACGCCTGAGCTCATCCCTAGTCAGCAGCACATGGAAGCTTCATAGCCTGAGACCATAATATACAAATACATTCTTTCAAAAATTAGACAATGTGATTGTCTGGATTTGTTTCCACATTTTGTCTCTCATAGTTGAGGTATACCTATGATGACAATTACAGGCCTCTCTCATTTTTTTAATTGGGAGAACTTGCACAATTGGTGGCTGACTAAATACTTTTTTGCCCCACTGTATGTGCTCTTTTAAGATTTCATGACTGGGGTTTACAACCACTTTAACGACTTCAGTACCGGAAGGATTTACCCCCTTAATGACCAGGCCATTTTTTGCGATACAGCACTGCATTACTTTGACAATTGCGCGGCGTGTAACACTGTACCCAAATAAAACTGATGTCCTTTTTTTCCCATAAATCAAGTTTTCTTTTGGTGGTATTTAATCACCATCAGGATCAGTATTCAGATATTTGATGGTCCTGTTACATAGTAGTACCCCTTCTCCCTGCCAAGAACACAGAACATTTCATATAGATAATATCATGCAAACAAGTACACGATGTGCTGACTGAAACTATTTCATAAAAAAAGGCTAAAATGGATTTACAATAGAATGTTGTAAAACCTACATAACAGGTTGTTAAATGTCTTACATATTTGACAAGAATACGTTTTTTTACTGTGTTTGCTGTGTAATAACTACCGTTGAAGGCTAACATACTTACATAGTTGGCAAGGTTGAATAAAGAAAACAGTCCATCCAGTTCAACCTGTGTAGGTGTGCGTGTGTAGAAAAATCATTTCCCACACAACCTTAAATAGTTTTCGTTAAGATGCACGTCCAAGAGTCTTTTAAAACTATCCATACTTCCTGCCGACACCACCAATTGTGAGAGTTCCACCTTCTTACAGACCTGACAGTGAAAAACCCCCTACGCAGCTTAAGGTTAAACCACTTCTCTTCCAGTCTCACCGCGTGACCCAGTGTCCTCTTACACTCACTGGCTCTGAAAAAGTTCATACTTACGCTGGAATCACCATTGAGATATTTTGTATATCGTAATCATATCTCCTCTCAAGCGTCTCTTTTCCAGGCAGAATAAATTTAGCGCTTGTAGTCTTTTCTCGTAATTGAGGTCCTCCAGTCCCCATATTAATTTAGTTGACCTTCTCTGGACTCTCTCCAGCTCCAGCACATCCTTTCTTTCTGAGGATTGGTGACCAGAACTAGACAGGATACTCCAGATACGGCCGAAACACAGTTTTATAAAGTGGCAGAATAATCATCTTATCTCTGGAGTAAATTCCCTTTTTTATGCATGCTAATATTCTGCTGGCTTTGGTAGCTGAAGCTTGACACTGCATGCTATTGCTTAGTCTGTCTTCTATTAGGATGCCTAGATCCTTCTCCATCCTGGTAGCTATGGTAGCTTGTAGGGTTGGGTTCAGGCGTGTTCGGATCCGAGTCCCAACCCACCCGAGCAATACTGCCATGAAGCTGTCGCTGTACATCGCCAATCATAGGTAGTGAGGCATTTCCCGGCCCACAGCTGCACATACAAACATCCTGACTAGGCTGCTCACGATTGGCGGTGTGCAGTAGTGACTTCAAGGTGCGATTGCTCAGGTGGGCTGGAACTAGAATACCAACAAGCCTGAGCCCATCCATAGTTGCTTGAATTTTTCTTGTTTCAAATCTAGGGCAGGACCAGAAGTAATTAACCACTTTGATACCTGACACTTTCACCCCCTTCCTGCTCAGGCCAATTTTCAGCTCTCAGTGCTGTCACAATTTGAATGACAATTGTGTGGTCATGCAACACTGTACCCATATGAAATTTTTATAAAAACATTTTCAGACAAATAGAGCTTTCTCTTGGTGGTATTTAATCACTGCTGTTTTTTTTTTTTATATTTTTTGTTAAAAAAAAAAGAAAAAAGATTAAACATTTTGAAAAAAAATTGTTTCTTTGCTTGTGTTATACATTTTTTCAAATAAGTAATCTTTTTCCATACATTTAGGCTAAAATGTATACTGCTACATTTCTTTGGTCAAAATAACCAAAATCAGTGTATATTATTTAGTCTGTAGGAAAGTTATAGAGTCTACAAACTATGGTAGATATAGTGGGAAAATTATTTGATCCCTGCAGATTCTATAACTTTTCCCACTTACAAAGAAATAAAGGGTCTATAATTATTATCATAGGTGTATTTTAAATGATGGAGACAGAATATCAACCAACCAAAAAAACAGAAAAAACACGTAAAAAAACACATTAACAAAAAAGATATAAATTAAGTTGCCGTTCAGTGAGTAAAATAAGTATTTGATCCCCAAGCAAAACATGACTTAGTACTTGGTGGAGAAACCCTTGTTGGAAAGCACAGGGATAAGACATTTCTTGGTGACCAGGTTTGCAAACATCTCAGGAGGGACTTTGGTCCACTCTTTACAGATCTCTAAATCCTTGAGATTTCTTGGCTGTCTCTTGGCAACCCGAAGTTTCAGCTCCCTTCATACATTTTCTATAGGATTAAGGTCTGCAGACTGACTAGGCGGTATGTTTTGGGTCATTGTAATGCTGGAAGACCCATCCATGACCCATCTTCTGTTCTGTGTCCTGGGTACAAGGTTCTCATCCAAACTTTTACAATATATGGCCCCTTCCATTGTCCCCACAATGCCGCAAAGTTAGCCTGTAACTTTAGCAGAGAAACAGCCCCAGTTCTTTGCAAGTGGTGTGGCAGTATGAGATGCTGTCACTGGAAAATTGGTTGTTTAAAGTACACAGGGTGTGCATATTGGCTCAGTGCAGGACTGCAGAGCATAGATGTGGACTGGAGAAAACTGCTTTAGGAGCTTTCTCCAGGTATTGGTATTCATGCATGGGGCTTTGTAGTTGGGAGATTCCATAGTGTCTTGGGTGGGATGGGATCTCCACCCCTGTGTCCAGGTGTTGTGGAGGACCAGCAGGGTGTGTGCTCAGGTAAACACAGTCCTTATAATGAAGGTATGGGAATTACTCAGGGCTCCCAGTTGGAGACATCTCCACCCAACAGACAGGAGGTCTGTGCATGGGGAGTCAGGAGGACTCCATTCCTCTTCTGGAGTCGGAGGGGAGGCAGGAGGCAGCCAGAGCATGAGTGGCCGCAAGAGACAATAAGTGGCCTGAGGATTAAGGCCTGATGAGCTGTGTGTGTTAGGAGTGTACCCATCATCAGTGAAGAAACCTATAGTCTGGGTACCAGCATAAAGAGCAGAGATACTGCAACTAAAAAGCGAGAGCTTTTTTTACTGGATGAGAACCTCTGCGTGGAAAAACTTTATGTTACAGACTTTTTATTTGCCTTTTAATAAAAATGGGCTACCAGACCCTTAAAATATAGTTCCTGACTACCATGAACCACTAGAAAATGTATCTACTACTAGAGCTAATGATCCTCCATGTTACAAGTGGTGGAAGATGTGGGCACAAGACAGTATAATTCGGCTCCTTGCTCCATAGTGAGTTCAGGTCAGGAACCGCTGGCTGTGTGTGGAAGTGCAGCCAGGCAAAAGGCATTGTGTGTTGTAGGTGGTGTACTTGTGGATGGAGAGTCAAATTTTTTTTTCTGCTGTGAACTTTGTTACAAGTTGTGTGCAAGACCGAAAAAGAGGGTGCGGTAAAAGCAGCAAAAGGAAGCAATCCCTGCTAAGGCAAGGGAAAAGCTACTATGGCTGGAGGGTATTTCACCACATGTCCCAGCCAGGCCAGAAACTTCAGCGTGGCCTGAGAAGATGCCTGTCCAAAGGGGCAAGTGGTGTATAAGGCAGTAAATGAATGGTTCAAGTAGAACCAAAAGGAAGAGTGGGGTGCAGTGCAAGGAGCTGAGATCTTGGCCTCTGACTATATGTAACCCATGCTACCTAAAGAGGAAGTTGGGGAAGTTGGGTAAAATTTGAAAAAGCGACCAGGGCATACATCTAGGTTAGAGCTGCAACTAACGATTAGTTTGTCTGTCGACTAATCTGTTGATTATTTTTTCGCTTAGTCATCGACTATAACGATTATTTTTTATTTATTTTTTACTTAATCTAGTGTGTTCCTTTTGTGATTCGATAATCAATCCTTTGGATAACTTTACAAAAAATGATAAGTACAACTTCTAATATAATATTTCAACTTTTATTAATTTTTTTCCAAAAAAATACTTCAATGTGGTTGATGTTTTTACAGTATAAAAAAGTGCCAAAAAAAAATTTAAACAACACTTTAGCATCAGACACAGATAATGGCATTGCCATTAATTCAGAGCCAAAAGCATTAAAAAATTAAATTAAAAAATGCAACAAAAGCACTGCTGCTCTGCACTGCTGCTCAACACTTGTGTACAAAAACACATGAAAGACATATACAAAAATAAAGTGCCAAAAAATAAAAGATAACACTTTAGGGCATGAGGTATGAAAATGCCATATAAATTCTGTCTAACACTTTGCAAAAGATGCATTCAGAAGGCATTATGTGGTAACCTTACTACTCAACCACATAATGCCTTCAGAATGCATCTTTTGCAAAGTGTTAGGCAGAATTTATATGGCATTATGCCTGATGCGCTAAAGTGTTGTTTACAGTAACACCACAAACATGCTGGTCAACATACCATAACTCTATGTAATCATTACATAGTGCTATTGTAGAGTGTTAAGCAGTATTTATGTGGTGGGTTACTTGTAATTGTAATGTAAAACCATGGGCGTCCGCAGGTAGGGGCAAGGGGGGTCAAGTGCCCCCCTGGAATCAGGGATGAGATCTCAAATTCAACACAGTTCCATCCCTATCGGGGTGAGGGCAGCCCACACCCATGTGCAACCCGCCAGTGGGGTGACACCATCAAGGTTCTGCCAAGCCCCCCTATCAGTGTAGTGTGACTGCGGGCTCTTTTCCGTGCTCAGTCCAGCAGAGAACTCGGCGGCGGTGCTATCAGGTTTCCCCCGTCACCCCCCCTTTCTCCTGTCAGGGAGAAGAGACGCCGGCTCTCACCAGGTTCCTCGCTCCCAGCTTCCTGCCCGCTCTGTTCCTTCCCTATTGGCCATAACTGAAGGCCAATCAAAGGAGACTAGGAGAGGAGAGAATCATAGGATATGTAGTCCCAAAGATTGGCGGCCCCATTTTCCACAGGGAGGAGGATACAGCTCGATCGAGAGATTGAGAGACTGTAGCCTGGGGAAAAAAAAGCTGAGGGAGAGAGAGCCACGCTGCCCAGCACCACCAGAGAGAGAACTACACTGCCCCACACCACCAGAGAGAGCCATGCTGTCCAGCACCGCCAGAGAGAGAAAGACTGAGTCACTGCCAGGGTACAGACATGCTACACTACTGACCAGAGTCACCCCCGGGGCGCGTCAGCGATCGTCCAGCTGGAGGGATCACTGGTGTTGTTTCGCTGGGTCTGGTAAGAGGGCCTGTTGGCCATTATCCATTACTTATCCTAGGGATTGTACTAAGTCTGCAGTCTCTGACCATGATAATCTGATAATGACATTGTCGAAAAGGGGCGGCTCATGGGTGACCCTAAAATTATGCCCCCCCCCCTGAAAAAAGTTCTGCGGACGCCCATGTGTAAAACATACCTGAAAGGTAACATAGTTTTCAAGGAGCCATGTCCAACAAAAGCACTGCTGCTCAACACTGTGTGTGCAAAAACACAGACATATACAAAAATTAAGTACCAAAAAATAAAATGTAACACTTTAGGGAATGAGGCATGAAAATGCCATATAAGGAATTATGTGGCAACATTACTACTTTCAACCACATAATGCCTTCAGAATGCATCTTTTGCAAAGTGTTAGGCAAAATTTATATGGCATTATGCCTGTTGCCCTAAAATGTTGTTGTTTATAAAGTAACACCACAAAAATGCTGGTCAACATACAATAACACTATGTAATCATTACATAGTGTTATTGTAGAGTGTTGGTTGAGCAGTATTTTTGTGGTGTGTTACTTGTAATTGTAATGTAAAACATACCTGCAAGGTAACAGTTTTCAAGAAACCAAGCCCAACAAAAGCACTGCTCAACACTGTGCAAAAATAATGGCCAATACAGTGCAAACTGAAGGTGCCATCTCAACATAAATACAGCCCAACAAGAACAGTGCATGAGTGCAAAAAGTTGGGGGCCTTTGTTACTTACTCCATTGCAATGCTATATTTTAGTATATTAGCATATCGACATGCTCTGAAGTTAGGCTTGCTTTTTTTTTAGTCACAATGTTGCCAGCAACTGAGAAAAGATTTTCAGATGGGGTTGATGTTGCAGGCACAGACAAGTAACTCTTTGCCAGCATGGCCAAGATGGGAAACCTCTTTTAATTTCCTTCCACCATTTCAGCGGATTTTCTTCCTTTGGAATAGCCTGCTCACTAAAATACATGTGTATTTCATTCCTCACAACTTCACTGTGGGTTTCTTGATCTTGGATGTGACCAGTCATGTCACCCTCGCCATTACTGTGGTGGTCATCTGAATCTGAAGAACCGAGCAAAGTGTCTAACAGAGACACTTGCCTCTTCTCAGAAAATTTCATGTCTGCACTGGCTGACTGTTGTTCCTCACATCGTTGTTGCGTTTGCTCTTCCTCATATCTTCTTTTCACTTCAAGAGCAAGAGCTTGGACCTTGAGGGTGAACTTTTAAACTGTCCTCTGCTGGCAGGAGTTTTAGTTTTGCGGAATCTGGGGTCCAGGGCTGCTGCAATAAGACATACATTTTCTCCACCATCATCTCTGAATTTAGTTTCCCGCTCCCATCTTGATGTCATCTCCTGTGCAGCAACACTTTGGAAAGCTTTGACTGCTGCTGTCTCGCAGATTGTGCTCTGTATGGATTTCTGGAGGCCCTTTACCAGAGGAGAAGCAGTCACATAGGACTCTCCACTCAAGAAAACAGTAGCACACTCAAAAGGCTTCAGGACTTGTTCCACTTCCTAAAGTAAGCTCCACTGATCATGTTTTAAATCCAGGAAGCACTTCCCTCGTGGTGCGACATCAGGATTGGAAAGAGTTGCAGTCACAGGCCACCAAGCAGGCGGTTGATCATGTGTAAAGTACTGTTCCATCTTACGAATACATCATTTATTAGTATGTGCTCAGGGGTACCCATTTGTTGTTGTTTGCTTTAAGCTCACTTTTTTTAAAACGTTCCACAAGGCACTTTGCAGCCCTCGGTGTCTTGCTGATCTGGGGATCCCTCAGGGCATGGTTGACAACTAACTGAAATGTATGACCAGCACACCTGAGAGAAGAGATGCCATGCTTTTCTTCCAAAATACACAGAGCAGCGACAACATTTTCAGCGTTATCATGGACAACTACATTTACATTGGCCATGGATATCTCAAAATTTTCAGCTGCTTTTTCCACCCAGTTAGCAATGTTTTCAGCTTGTGTGCCGAACTTCAAGTGGCGTAGTGGTCAGATTGTATGATATAAGATTCCAGTTGTCATTAATGAAGTGGCATGTGACACCCAGGTATGCCTCTGTGGCAATACTGGTCCATGCATCTGTGGTCAGAGCTATTTTTGATTTCCCATCTTTGAGTGATGCTTTCAATTAGGGCTGCAACGATTAATCGATAATGAAAATCGCTGTCAACGATTTTCATTATCGATTAGCTGGTCCGCACCTACCGCCTGTCTGTTCGTGGAAAAAAAACGAAATAAATCCTCTCCTCCTATGTCATCCGTCCTGTGTCCTCGGCGCCGCTCTCTGTGACCAGGCACGCACTCACCGCTGCACGTCCGCGGCGTGCCTCTCCTCCTCGCTGATGTCACATGATCATTCACACAGATCTCAGCCCCGCCCGCTGCTGCCTCGATGGAACAGAGAGGCGAGGGCGAGAATCTGTGAGGAGGACACTGAGCCGAGACTGAGCCGAGCTGCACACAGAGTGTGAAAAAAGGTAGCGGCTATCGGCAAAAAGTTGTACCCAGTAAAAGCACACACAACACTCAGTGACCCATCATCATTTGCTGTCCTGGGAGGGAGAGGGGGGAAATAGAGCCACATTGGTGTTTCTGCGAGGGGGGGGGGGGATAATAGTGCCCCATTGCTATTTCTTGGGGGGGATAGTGCCCCATCACTGGTGTCCCCGGGAGGAATAATGCCCCATTATATGTGTCAGTGGGGGGAATAGTGCCCCATCATTGGTGTCAGTGGGAGGAATACTGCCCCGTCATTGGTGTCCCCGTTAGGAATTCCGCCCCGCCATTGGTGTCAGTGGGAGGAATAGTGCCCCATCATTGGTGTCCCCATTAGGAATTCCGCCCTATCCATGGTGTCCGTGGTAGGAATAGTGCCCCGTCATTGATGTCAGTGGGAGGAATAGCGCCCAGTCATTGGTGTCAGTGGGAGGAATAGCGCCCCATCATTGGTGTCAGTGGGAGGAATACCGCCCCATCATTGCTGTCAGTGGGAGGAATACCGCCCCATCATTGCTGTCAGTGGGAGGAATACCGCCCCATCATTGGTGTCAGTGGGAGGAATACCGCCCCATCATTGGTGTCAGTGGGAGGAATAGTACCCCATCATTGGTGTCAGTGGGAGGAATAGTGCCTCATCATTGGTGTCCATGGGAAGAATAGCGCCCCGTCATTGGTGTCAGTGGGAGGAATAGCGCCCCATCATTGGTGTCAGTGGGAGGAATACCGTCCCATCATTGGTGTCAGTGGGAGGAATAGTGCCCCATCATTGGTGTCAGTGGGAGGAATACCGCCCCGTCATTGGTGTCAGTGGGAGGAATACCGCCCCATCATTGGTGTCAGTGGGATGAATAGTGTGTCAGTGAGAGGAATACGTGTCAGTGAGAGGAATAGTGCCCCATCATTGGTGTCCCCGGAGGAATAGCGCCCCATCATTGGTGTCCCCAGGAGTAATAGTGCCCCATCATTGGTGTCAGTGGGAGGAATAGTGCCCCGTCATTGGTGTCAGTGAGAGGAATAGTGTGTCAGTGAGAGGAATACGTGTCAGTGAGAGGAATAGTGCCCCATCATTGGTGTCCCCGGAGGAATAGCGCCCCATCATTGGTGTCCCCAGGAGTAATAGCGCCCCATCATTGGTGTCAGTGGGAGGAATAGCGCCCCATCATTGGTGTCCCCGGGAGGAATAGTGCCCCATCATTGGTGTCAGTGAGAGGAATAGTGCCCATCATTGGTGTCAGTGAGAGGAATAAGTGTGAGTGTGAGGAATAGTGCCCCATCATTGGTGTCAGTGGGAGGAATAGTATCCCATCATTGGTGTCAGTGGGAGGAATAGCGCCCTGTCATTGGTGTCCATGGGAAGAATAGCGCCCCGTCATTGGTGTCAGTGGGAGGAATAGCGCCCCATCATTGGTGTCAGTGGGAGGAATACCGTCCCATCATTGGTGTCAGTGGGAGGAATAGTGCCCCATCATTGGTGTCAGTGGGAGGAATAGTGCCCCATCATTGGTGTCAGTGGGAGGAATACCGCCCCGTCATTGGTGTCAGTGGGAGGAATACCGCCTCATCATTGGTGTCAGTGGGATGAATAGTGTGTCAGTGAGAGGAATACGTGTCAGTGAGAGGAATAGTGCCCCATCATTGGTGTCCCCGGAGGAATAGCGCCCCATCATTGGTGTCCCTGGGAGGAATAGCGCCCCATCATTGGTGTCAGTGAGAGGAATAGTGCCCCGTCATTGGTGTCAGTGAGAGGAATAGTGTGTCAGTGAGAGGAATAGGTGTCAGTGTGAGGAATAGTGCCCCGTCATTGGTATCCCCGGGAGGAATAGCGCCCCATCATAGGTGTCCCTTGGAGGAATAGCACCCCATCATTGGTGTCAGTGGGAGGAATAGTGCCCCATCATTGGTGTCAGTGAGAGGAATAGTGCCCCATCATTGGTGTCCCCGGAGGAATAGCGCCCCATCATTGGTGTCCCTGGGAGGAATAGCGCCCCGTCATTGGTGTCCCCAGGAGGAATAGCGCCCCATCATTGGTGTCAGTGGGAGGAATAGTGCCCCATCATTGGTGTCAGTGGGAGGAATAACGCCCCATCATTGGTGTCCCTGGGAGGAATAGCGCCCCATCATTGGTGTCAGTGCGAGGAATAACGCCCCATCATTGGTGTCATTGGGAGGAATAATGCCCCATCATTGGTGTCCCCGGAGGAATAGCGCCCCATCATTGGTGTCCCTGGGAGGAATAGCGCCCCGTCATTGGTGTCCCCAGGAGGAATAGTGCCCTATCATTGGTGTCAGTTGGAGGAATAGTACCCCATCATTGGTGTCAGTGGGAGGAATAGCGCCCCGTCATTGGTGTCCATGGGAAAAATAGCGCCCCGCCATTGGTGTCAGTGGGAGGAATAGCGCCCCATCATTGGTGTCAGTGGGAGGAATACCATCCCATCATTGGTGTCAGTAGGAGGAATAGTGCCCCATCATTGGTGACAGTGGGAGGAATAGTGCCCCATCATTGGTGTCAGTGGGAGGAATACCACCCCGTCATTGGTGTCAGTGGGAGGAATACCGCCCCATCATTGGTGTCAGTGGGATGAATAGTGTGTCAGTGAGAGGAATACGTGTCAGTGAGAGGAATAGTGCCCCATCATTGGTGTCCCCGGAGGAATAGCGCCCCATCATTGGTGTCCCTGGGAGGAATAGCGCCCCATCATTGGTGTCAGTGAGAGGAATAGTGCCCCATCATTGGTGTCAGTGAGAGGAATAGTGTGTCAGTGAGAGGAATAGGTGTCAGTGTGAGGAATAGTTCCCCGTCATTGGTATCCCCGGAAGGAATAGTGCCCCATCATTGGTGTCCCTGGGAGGAATAGCACCCCATCATTGGTGTCAGTGGGAGGAATAGTGCCCCATCATTGGTGTCAGTGGGAGGAATAACGCCCCATCATTGGTGTCCCTGGGAGGAATAGTGCCCCATCATTGGTGTCCCCGGAGGAATAACGCCCCATCATTGGTGTCCCTGGGAAGAATAGCGCCCCATCATTGGTGTCAGTGAGAGGAATAGTGCCCCATCATTGGTGTCAGAGAGAGGAATAGTGTGTCAGTGAGAGGAATAGGTGTCAGTGTGAGGAATAGTGCCCCATCATTGGTGTCAGTGGGAGGAATAGTACCCCATCATTGGTGTCAGTGGGAGGAATAGCGCCCCGTCATTGGTGTCCATGGGAAGAATAGCGCCCCGTCATTGGTGTCAGTGGGAGGAATACCGTCCCATCATTGGTGTCAGTAGGAGGAATAGTGCCCCATCATTGGTGACAGTGGGAGGACTAGTGCCCCATCATTGGTGTCAGTGGGAGGAATACCACCCTGTCATTGGTGTCAGTGGGAGGAATACCGCCCCATCATTGGTGTCAGTGGGATGAATAGTGTGTCAGTGAGAGGAATACGTGTCAGTGAGAGGAATAGTGCCCCAGCATTGGTGTCCCCAGGAGTAATAGCGCCCCATCATTGGTGTCCCCAGGAGTAATAGCGCCCCATCATTGGTGTCCCCGGGAGGAATAGCGCCCCATCATTGGTGTCAGTGAGAGGAATAGTGTGTCAGTGAGAGGAATAGGTGTCAGTGTGAGGAATAGTGCCCCGTCATTGGTATCCCCGGGAGGAATAGCGCCCCATCATTGGTGTCCCTGGGAGGAATAGCACCCCATCATTGGTGTCAGTGGGAGGAATAGTGCCCCATCATTGGTGTCAGTGGGAGGAATAACGCCCCATCATTGGTGTCCCTGGGAGGAATAGCGCCCCATCATTGGTGTCAGTGCGAGGAATAACGCCCCATCATTGGTGTCATTGGGAGGAATAATGCCCCATCATTGGTGTCCCCGGAGGAATAGCGCCCCATCATTGGTGTCCCTGGGAGGAATAGCGCCCCGTCATTGGTGTCCCCGGGAGGAATAGCGCCCCATCATTGGTGTCAGTGGGAGGAATAGTGCCCCATCATTGGTGTCATTGGGAGGAATAACGCCCCATCATTGGTGTCCCTGGGAGGAATAGCGCCCCATCATTGGTGTCAGTGCGAGGAATAACGCCCCATCATTGGTGTCCCTGGGAGGAATAGCGCCCCATCATTGGTGTCCCCGGGAGGAATAATGCCCCATCATTGGTGTTGAATAACAGTGCATAGAAATATTGAAGAATCACTTATTTTTATAAAACTGTACTATACATAGATAATATTACACCACGTCTCCATACTTTTTTTTTTTTTTTACTTCTAGTTGCAAAAAAAATTATAAAAATGGCAGAGGATGCTGCTGACACAATGACCTCAGAAAATGGTGTGCGACCCAAATCTTCTAATGCATGGGAGCATTTTAATTTAAATGCTGTAAAGAAGGTGGTCACCTGCAAACTTTGTAAAACGGAACCTGCATGGCACGGAAGCACAACAACGATGAACGAGCACATGAAAAGGAAACACGTGGGGTTCACAGTGGAAGGCGAAACATCGGGATGGTAAGTTAAACCCAAAATGATATGTGAGTTACACAGAAATAGCTTTTCCTGCATACTAATCATATTTTCTTTTTCTTTGCAGAAAGAAACAGTGCACCATGACAGAGTTTGTGCAGCAAAATCGTCCGTGCACTCCCCAACAATCAGCAGTTATAACAGATTCTGTCATGAAACTGCTAGTCACCGACATGCGGCCACTATCCATGGTTGAAGACCGAGGATTTAAAAGCATGATCAGTGTACTGAACCCTGGATATACTTTACCATCAAGAACCCATTTTACCAAACTAGTGGAGAGAAAGTACCAGGAGGCATTTCAGAATTTGAAGGATGCCATCAGCGCTAATGAAAGCATAATTGCCATTACTGCAGACATATGGACAAGTATAGCGACTGAGGCTTTCCTTGGCATTACATGCCACTACATAGCGGAGGATTGGAAGATGATTTCTATCTGGCTCACTACCATGCCTCTGGAAGACAGACATACAGCAGCAAATATTGCAGAATGGTTGGAGGAGGTCACTGAAAAATATGAAATTTCCGGCTCAGAAAATAATTGCCATTGTGCATGACAATGGAGCAAATATTGTGGCTGCTGCAAATATCCTGGTGGACAAGCATGGCTGGGCCAGTATCCGCTGCACTGGCCACACCTTGCAGCTGGTGATCGGTGCTGCATTCTGGAATTGAGAGAGCCATTAGCGCTGCAAGAGAACTAGTTGAACATTTAAAAAAAAGTGAGCTGGCCAGCAGCAAATTGAAGGAGAAACAAAAGCAAATGGGTACCTCTGAGCACAAGCTTCTTCAAGATGTAAGCACAAGATGGAATAGCACTTACTATATGGTCGAACGACTCATTGAACAAAGGTGGCCGGTAACTGCAACTCTGTCTGACCCATCAGTTACATAAAGAGGCAAACATTATCTGGACTTAAAACCAGACCAGTGGAGTATTCTTGAAGAACTTTCCACTGCTCTTAAGCCCTTTGAATGCTGCACTGTATTAATGAGTGGCCAAGAATATGTCACCCTATCATCCATGCCAGCACTGGTAAAGGGGCTAATGCGGTCCAATGAAGGTGCTTCTTATGAATCATCTCCACTAAAGAGCTTCCAAGCTACTGCAACAGACCAACTTCAAAGCAGATGGAAGGGGATCCTTGAACACGTCCCAAACACCATAATCCTTTTCTCTGCCCTGGACCCACGATTTAGAAAACAACATTTTTTATCACCATAGCAGATCATAAACGTGCAGGCAAAAGTACAGACAGAGGCACTTGCTTTAAGAAGGGAGATGCTGGTACAGCAGCAAATGACCACCATGTCGCCTGTAACTAGAGATACTGAGCCTTCAACATCTACAGTGTCAGCATTTCATTCGCTACTTGACATACTCCTTAAATCTGAGGGCAGCAGTGAAGAGGAGGAGGGACAACTTGAGGTGGATATTCACACAAAAGTCTGAAATGAAGTTCAGGCTTATTTTGCTGAGAAGCCACTTCCAAAGGAGGGAAACCTTTTGAATTGGTGGAAGGGTAACCAAGATAAATATCCTACTTTGGCAAAACTTGCAAAATCCTTCTTGTGCATCCCAGGCACCTCCACTCCATAGGAGCGCCTCTTTTCTGCTGCAGGCAACATCGTTTTTGTAAAAAGAGAGCCAGCCTTAGCTCTGAGCATGTTAACATGTTAACTTTTATACATTCAAATGCAAAGTTTCTTGACCAGTTATAGTTCACCTCTTTTCAGAATGTTTTTGTACTGCTGCAAAGTTGTGTAATGCTAATGTTAAATGTTTTTTATTCTGCAGTTTGAGTGTAACACTCAGTTTTTTCATTATTACTTTTAAATAAACGAAAAAATTGAACATTACATTTTTTTTGTCAATTTTATCTGATTAGTAGATTAATCGAAAAAATTATCGGCCGATTAATCGATTATGAAAATAATCGTTAGTTGCAGCCCTACTTTCAATCTTTCAAAATTCTCCTCATATTTCTTCTCCATCAGCTTACTGAAATGGGACCTTGAGGGAAGTGTGTATCCTGGGTAAAACTTGTTGATCATCTCACGAAATCCTTGACCGTCTACAATAGAAAGAGGTCTCATATCTTTTACAATCATGTTGAGTATGCTATTGGTATATGCAACGGCCATTTGGGGTGTGCAAACAGTGACATCCTTTTTATGAAAGAAGAACTCCTGTACACAGCTTTGCCTCTTCCCGAGAAAAAAACAACAAAACACTCACAATAATTAATAACATTTAGGAACCAACCAAGTTTAACCACTTCCCACCCGGCCAATGCACATATACGGCCGGGTGGGAGCCGTCTACTGCTGATAGGACGTTCAGGAACATCCATCAGGAGGAGCGGGATCGCGCGCGCGCGTGCCCACGCAGCGGCGCGATCCCGATGCGCCCGTGTCACCGGGACACGGCGCATCTCAGATCGGCAGGAGGGCTCTGTGATTGGCCCTCCTGATCACATGACGGCCGCGTCCAATCACAGCCGTCATGTGATGTAAACAAACAGCCAGTTGCTAGGCAATCGGCTCCTCCTCTCCTCACACAGAAGTCATCGCTGAGGAGAGGAGAGCAGATTGCTGCAGCCGGCTGATGATCAGTGAGTATGAGCTGTTTTTTACAGCTTTTTACTCACTGATCTTCAGTCTAGTGTAAACACACAACACACCACACAGTGTAAACACAGTCCCCACATATGTCCCCATAACACACATGTCCCCAAAACATACATGTCCCCAAAAAATAAAAACACATGTCCCTAATAATAAAAACATGTCCCCCACATATGTCCCACTAAAATCACTTGTCCCAATGATTATGTGCACACATATGTACGTGATCACCTGCACACATATGTACATGATCATTTGCGTACATATGTCCGTGATCACACAAACCAATTATTATACACTTAACAAATTTTTTTTTACCAAAAACATGTAGCAGAATACATTTTGGCTTAAATTTATGACAAAATTTGATTTTATTGGATTTCTTTTAAAATAGAAAAAAGAAAATATATTTTTTTTTCCAAATTTCCGCTTTTTTGCGCTTATATCGCAAAAAATAAAAAACGGAGTCGTGAATAAATACCACCAAAATAAAGCTCTATTTGTGCGAACAAAATGATAAAAATTTCATTTGGGTACAGTGTAGCATGACCGCGCAATTGTCACTGAAAGCGCTAGAGCGATGAAAGCTGAAAATTGGGCTGGGAAGGAAGGGGGCGAAAGTGCCCTGTATTGTAGTGGTTAACCAACATGAAATCAATCTATGAATGCTCAATGCTAATAATGTACTTGTACTGTATTTCAAAGAGGGTACGGGTAGGGTAGTAAATCTGCAATAAATTAATATTATAATCATTATCATTCATAATTAAACAACATAAACATAGTTATTAATCACATTCAGTTCATATTTAATATTATGCAGATTCTGAACTATGTTTATGTTGTTTAATTATGAATGATAATGATTATAATATTAATTGTATTTCATCTATTTGAAAAAGTTTGAGATATCCATGGCCATATCCAAATGCAATGTTGTCGCTGCTCTACGTATTTTGGAATAAAAGCATAGCATCTCTTCTCTCAGGTGTGCTGGTCATACATTGCAGTTAGTTGTCAATGTCAACCATGCCCTGAGGGATCCCCAGATCAGCAAGACACTGAGAGCTGCAGTGCAAAGTGCCTTGTGAAACATTTAAAAAAACATGAGATGGCCACTACAAAAAAGCAATTAGCAAAGCACAGCACACAGCACAGCAACAAATATGGGTACCCCTGAGGATGCACTAATAATGATGTATCCGTAATTATTTACTAGCATATATTAACCACTTACAGACCGGACCATTTTGCTGGTCAAAGACCAGACCACTTTTTGCGATTCGGCACTGCGGCGCTTTAACTGACAATTGTGCGGTCGTGCGACGTGGCTCCCAAACAAAATTGACGTCCTTTTTTTGCCACAAATAGGGCTTTCTTTTGGTGGTATTTGATCACCTCTGCGGTTTTTATTTTTTGCGCTATAAACAAAAATAGAGTGACAATTTTGAAAAAAAACGCATTATTTTTTACTTTATGTTATAATAAATATCCCTCAAAAATATCTAAAAAAAAAATGTTTCCCTCAGTTTAGGCCAATACATATTCTTCTACATATTTTTGGTAAAAAAAAATCGCAATAAGCGATTATTCATTGGTTTGCGCAAAAGTTATAGCGTTTACAAAGTAGGGGATAGTTTTATGGCATTTTTATTAATATTTTTTTTTTACTAGTAGTGGCGGCGATCAGCGATTTTTATTGTGACTGCGACATTATGGCGGACATATCGGACATTTTTTACACATTTTTGGGACCATTGTCATTTATACCGCAATCACTGCTATATAAATGCAGTGATTCCTGTGTAAATTAAACTGGCAGCGAAGGGGTTAACCAGTGGGTGGCAGTGTAGAGGTTAAGTGTTCCTAGGGGTGTGTTACTAACTGTTGGGGGCTGGGCTTTAATTTAGTGAAC
This sequence comes from Lithobates pipiens, assembly GCF_037356315.1. Taxonomy (NCBI): domain Eukaryota; kingdom Metazoa; phylum Chordata; class Amphibia; order Anura; family Ranidae; genus Lithobates; species Lithobates pipiens. The sequence goes on from NW_027507903.1 coordinate 434,494,007, forward strand.
ACTGATCTCTGCTCCAATCACATGGAGCAGAGATCAGCGTCACTAGTTGCTAGGCAGAATGGAGAAATGCTGTATACAACGGCATTTCTTCATTCGGCCGCTCCGTGAGACGATCGCGGGTATGCCCGCGGCGATCGAGTCAGCGGGTCCCGCGACCGGACTCACGGGGGTCCCGACCAGTGTGGGAGCACGCTGGTGCTCCCGATGGCAGGGCGGTAAATTTAAAGGGACGTACAGGTACGCCCATTTGCCTGCCCATGCCATTCTGCCAACGTACATCGGCGTGCGCTGGTCGGCAACTGGTTAATTGACCACAACACAATTGTAATAATTACTCCCATAATTGTCTCCCAAAACTAAAAGGTACTACTTATAAAGATGGCTCATCCATTTGAGGTCGTACAGCACCAGGATGTTTTCTTCTGAGGTGCTCGTGCATCGCAGTAGTGGTGCCGTGGTACGCCATTTCGGTTTTGCAGAGGGAACAAAGGACCATTTTATCTGGCCTCTGTTTAATGAATTCCCATACTTTTGAAAGTCGTGGTTTGGCTCTTCGTGCTGCACCGGAACTTTCCCCATTCGCAGGAGCAGAAGGAGCAGCAGCAGTAGCCGCCATTACTGCCATTTACCGCCATTTACCTGCAAGATGAGGCGAGATGAGACGAGCGTGATGCATCGACGTCTTTCACGCATGTCAACATATTTTCGTAGTCGATGTAGTTGGTTATGTCGATGCGTCGTGGCAGCTCTAGTCTAGGTGCAGAGCTCCGCAGTCACGGGGTGAATAATATCCTTTAGGAAATACACAAAAATTGTTGCACTCAAATGTTTTGTCCATACAAGATTGTGTCATCTGTGGAACGGGGGCGGGGGGGAGGTGCGATTATCAGGAACGTGAACAAAAAAGTTCAAAAGTCAAGGGAATAATCAGAGAATCAATATTAAATTGAAATAAGGGAGATTTCTGATTATTAAAATGAGGGATTTTTGAGTAGGAATGTGTAGCCTGGGTGGCTGACCACAGGGATGGTAGCTGGTACTGAGAAGGCAGCATGCTGGAGGATGGAAGAACCTCTGGCAGAAACCATAAACAAGATAAGCAGCGCCAGGATCTAAGTGCAGCAATAAGTTTAAAATATTTTAATGTAAAGTAATAAAGTCAAAGTAAAAGCAGGCACATCTTTATTAAAAGTCCAGATTGGGCGACAGGATCCCAGTTGAGTCTCCGGATGGCGTGACAGGGTCTCAGTCTCTTGGCGGCTTCGGTGTTTCTCCATTATTACCACTTTAATTGTTATAGCTTATAGGTCATTTTTGGCCTATTGTGTTTTCATTAGTAGCACAACCCAGGTATTATCACTTCTTTATTTATTTATCTTTTCTTATACAATTAATAAACGCATTATATGATATACAGTATCTTTGTGACACTGTCTGACCATTCAACAGATACATTTAAAAAAATTGAAATTCAATATGGGCACTTTTGTATACACCACAAGCTAATGCCCTGGAAATTTGCCGTAGATTTTGACCACTCCCCACTCATAGGGGACTTCTGTATGTGTGACTCCCTGTAAGCTGCATTCAGTGGATTAATGTCCTCCCCAGGGGTGCTGCTGTGGCATGGAGACGTGGGATGGTCTGATGGCTGTGTGTGGAAGCTCTGACCGAGGGGCCTTTCCAAATGCATTGGTAATTATGTGAGATGTCTATACTGAACAATTTTGCATATATTATATCCTTTTTTAAATAAATTTGATATGCTATTGTAATCTTTTTTCAGCAAACTCATCCTCTGGAAAAGACCCCAAATTTTATGGGTCAAAACACGTCAGATTATTGTTATACATTAGACATCATGTGTGTATAATCTTTATGTTTGCTATCCTTTGTATTTGGCATGGGTATAGCCCCATCTGAGCTCATATTTTAACTATTATCTACTAACATACCCCAATTCTCTAATAAAGAATCCAATTTTTTTTACTTATGTTCATTCTCCTGATTACTTTACAATTGCTGTCTAAAAACCCCATGGGGGATCTTTCCCATTTTTTGGTCCCTAAAAAGGTTTTGCATATTGACGTGGAGTACATTGAAATGACAGATGTGCTAGTGGAACTGCTTGAACTGGTGAAAGCACATTCCTTGTATACCTCGGTGCCTCCATTACAGTCGGATGTGGGGGTGCTGTGTGGTACCAATGGTTTGAGCCAGGTAGTACAATCTGTGCCGGGTAACATTATTCACTAGTGGAACTGATTGGTATGGTGCTTTTTAATAGCGTGGCAAGTGATCTCCCGATTCCCTGTGAGGGTGCTTTCAGATACGGTTCGGTACGGAAGGCGCTCTGGAGAGCTGATGGAGACATCAGAGGTCTCTCTGCCTTTTGCGGGGATGGGCACACCTGCTAGTGTGGTTCCAAGGTGCAGCTGAGCAGGGATTAGTAAATGGCGTGGATACTGCCTCACCCGCTAGACCTGCTAAGAAAGAAGGGCCTGATATGGACATGGCAAAAACAGAGATTCTGTCTGTCACCTGCAAAGAGGCACAAGTTGGGGTACCCAGAGACGCTCTAAAATATAGCATGGAGAGGAAAAAAAATTGTGACATGGAAAACTGTGAGCTGGTAAAGATTGGTACTGCTAGCAATGGGTCATGCATTGTTCAATGTCAGTTGTTAGGACAACTGCCCACAGAGATTCGTACAACAGGTGAAGTGAAGCCTTGTGAATGTCCCATAGTGGATAGCTGCTCCCTCTTTGCACTTGGCCCTAACAAACCCAGAGAAAGAAAGAACTGACAGTATTTGTAATTGTAGAAATGGTGATGTCAGGGCTGGCTTAGCCCTTCCTCCTCTGGGCTGGCCACTCAGCTGTCGGCTAATTGCCAGCTCTCTTCTCTTTCCACAGTTACCAGCTGTTCCCGATGATGCTCGTCTGACCTGCCTATTCAAAGCCTTCCAGCTCACTCTTTCCTTTGCCTTCGCGTTGGTCACATCACAGGGAACTATTTCCTGCTGTTTGTTTCAAGATTGGCTTGCTGACATCCCTCCTGGCTTCTTATCCTGTTTGCAGTTGCTCTCCTTGGATCCCTGACTTCTGGCCTGGCTGATTACCCGATCTGGTTAATGAACTTTGGACTGGCTGGCTAACTGATCTGGCTACTGGGCTCTGGCTATGCTTGACTACGCTTTTTTCTATTTACCTTTTTATTTTTATTAATAAACAAGTGTGATTTGATTGTACTTCTGTCTCAGTCTGTTTCATGGTTCCTGACAGTAGTACGCGAAGGTCATGAATTCAGAAGATAGTCAATCCACTTGTTGGTAATATTTTTTCCAGATTGGATGAGCAAGATCACCGCATGGATCAGTTTGCCTTGGCGTTAAAAATGCTCCTGAATCGCACGGCTCACCTGAAATCCCCCATGGTGGCTGCTCCGATACAACCTGAGTCGCAGACCGCCCCTGCTGCTGCACCAGTCTCTGTGCAGGCATCCGCCTTGAGTATTACCTCTATAAGAGGTATGTCTGGTTCTGCTCCGCTTCCCCAGCAATTTGGGGGCGATCTAGTTCAATGCAGAGGGTTTATCAATCAGGTTGAGATATACTTTGAAATGCGGACAGAAGCAAAGTAGCTTTCGTGATATCTTTGCTTTCTGAGAGAGCCTTGGCCAGGGCTAACCCTCTATGGGAGACACAAAAACCTGTTGTCTTGAGTTACCCTCAGTTTGTGGCCTCCTTCAAAAGGGGTTTTGACGTTCCCGCACGCTCCGCTTTTGCTGCCAAGTGCCTCATGTCCATCAAACAGAGTACGATAACTGTTGCCAACTACGCCATTGAATTCCGTACTCTGGCAGCAGAGGTTGCTTGGATCAATGAGGCTCTCGTGGCTGCTTTTTCTCATGGTCTCTCGGATTCCATCATGGATGAGATAGCAGCCCGAGATATACCCACTGAGCTGGAGAGCTTGATCTCGTTTGCCATCCTCATTGACTCCAGACTCAGAGAGAGACTTTCTCTTAAGGAGCGCTTGCGGAAGCCTCCTGTACGTTTGCCTCCGAGCTTTGTAGTCCCACCCATGCCTCCCTCACCTCCCATGCCTCCTGGTACCGAGTTGGCCAATGAAGATGAACCCATGCACCTGGGCTTCACACGTCTCTCTGCGGATGAGAGAGCCTTTAGGAGGAGGGTGAGATTGTGCCTTTATTGTGGCCACGCAGGTCACTTTTTGAAGTCTTGTCCTACCCGTCCAGGGAATGCTGAACCTTGAGGTCCTGTCATGGACAGACCTTAGGTGGCGTTGTTTCGTCCCCAGTTATCCAGAAGTATAAGCCCCTGGTTTTGGTCACCCTTTCTTGGGCTGAATCATCCATCGAGATACAGGCTCTAATCGACTCTGGGGCTGCAGGCCTGTTCATTGATGCTGCATTTGTTTCACAGCACTCGATTCCGCTGCAGCTGCGTGACGCTCCACTTGCCATTGAGGCTCTTGACGGGAGACCTTTACAGCCTGCCCATGTGACTCATGAGATGGTTCTGTTGTCCATGGCTGTAGGGGCTCTTCACCATGAGATAATCCAATTCCAAGTTATTTCCTCACCCAGATTTCCGCTGGTTATTGGTTATCCTTGGCTACAGAGGCACAACCCCTCTTTTGATTGGCTTCATGCTGAGGTTCTCTCCTGGTCACCACAATGCAGTGAGACATGCTTCCTGAAGGTATCCAAGGTCCTTCACTTCCCTCCCTGCCGGAGGAGTATCATGATTTTGGTGATGTCTTTGATAAAGGTCAAGCCGGTAGTTTGCTTCCACGCTGGCCTTATGATTGCGCAATTGACCTTCAACCTGGTGCCATACCTCCTCGTGGCTTGGTTTACCCTTTGTCGGTCTTGGAGGATAAGGCCATGGAGGAGTATGTTGCTGACGCACTTTCTCGAGGTTTCATCCGCAAGTCCTTGTCTCCTGCTGGTGCTGGTTTCTTCTTTGTGAAAAAGAAGAGCGGTGAACTGAGACCTTGTATAGATTATAGTGGTCTCAATTGTGTCACGATTAAGAATGTCTACCGGATTCCATTGATTAAAGAGTTATTTGACCGCCTCAAGGGAGCAACGGTTTTCACAAAACTTGACCTGAGAGGGGCATACAATCTTGTGCGCATTAAGGAGGGCGACGAGTGGAAAACTGCGTTTAATACCAGAACAGGCCATTATGAATACCTGGTAATGCCTTGTGGTCTTTGTAACGCCCCAGCAGTTTTCCAGGAATTTATTAACAATGTCCTCCGAGATTTGTTGCAATTGTATGCAGGGCCGCTGATAGGCCGTTACAACTGGCCCTGTTGTACTGGGCCCGGCCAGCAGGGGGGCCCGGGCAACCTGAACAGAGACCTAATTAATGTTAAAAAATAAATAAATCCCCCAGCCACCTTGACTGAACACTATCTGTCTGAGTACAGCAAACCAACTGAACACTCCCCCCGCCGTTCTTTTAAAAAAAAAAAAATTTTTAATGCCAATAGCTCAATAGGCAGGGGGAGGGACTATTTTTTTTCTATTTCGGACGTGGAAGTATGTCCTCTACACACCCACTCCTCATGCTGACTCAAGTTCCAGCCAGCGCGTCATCTATATTGCCTTCCCTGGCGCGGAGTGATTCCTCCCCCTCTGCTCTGTTCTTCACTCGGCCAGAGAAAAAGCAGAGAGACGAGCGGCGGTGGCGGAAGAAAAAAAAAAGCAGCTTGATCTGGCATCTGACTGGAATAGTTTGTGGACACTCGCACTCCAGTCCAGAAAGCAAACAGCAACAGAATCAAGTAGGAAGTGACTTCTGGGGCCCGGCTAACACAGAACACAGGTTTGTGCTTGCTTGGGGGGGGGGGGGTGGATTTAAGATCTACTACTACTGCAGCAGCATCTTTACATCATGCCATTGGCGACAATAACGCATGCGGCATGGGTGGCACTGTCTACAGCACAGTATGGCATTGGCATCATGGGTGGCACGGTCTCTGCAGGCAGCATGTGCTGCCTGCAGAGACTGTGCTGCCCATGCCACCAATGCCATAATGTGCTGCAGACAGTGCCATCCATGACGCTAATGCCATAACGCATTTGCTGCCTGCAGAGGAAATCCCATACCATTATGCCATTGGCAGCATGGGTGGCACTGTCTGCAGCACATTATGATATTGGCGGCAAGGGTGGCACTGTCTGCAAGTATCATGTGCTGCCTGCAGAGCCCATGCCGCCAATGCCGTAATGTGCTGCAGTGTCACCCATGCTGCCAATGCCATATTGTGCTGTAGACAGTGCCACCCATGCCGCAAATGCCGTAATGTGCTGCAGACAGTGCCACCCACGCTGCCAATGGCACTATGCCATTGGCGACATGGGTGGCACTGTCTGCAGCACAATATGGCATTGACTGGTGGTATGGCATTGGTGGCACTGTCTGCAGCACAATAAGGCATCTGGGGAAGGGCCAGGGGTGGGGCTAAAGGAGGGACCAAGGGTGGAGCTAAAGGGGGGGCCCTGTCAGGTAGGCTGTATGGGGCCCCATGATTTCTTTAAGCGGCCCTGATTGTGTGTGGTGGTTTATCTCAATGATATCCTCATATTTTCCAAGTCCCTGGAGAGCCACCGCACAGATATCTGTCGTGTACTTCAGAAACTAAGAGAGAACAATCTCTATTGTAAACTGGAGAAGTGCAAGTTCCATCGTGAACAGGTTACATTCCTGGGTCATTTCCACTGCTGGTTTTTCGATGGACCCAGAGAAACTGTCAGCAGTCCTACAGTGGCCTCGACCCATGGGTTTGCATCCTCTGCAGCGTTTCTTGGGCTTTGTCAACTACTATTGGAAGTTTATTCGTAACTTCTCGTCTCTGGTCAAGCCTCTGACTGATATGACCAGAAAGGACGGTAACCCACAGAGTTGGTCTCCGGAGTCCATTAAGGCCTTTAAAGACTCTCAAGGCTGCCTTTGTTTCTGCTCCAGTGTTGGCACATCCTAATCCTACGTTGCCTTTTATCGTAGAAGTTGATGCTTCTGAGACTGGAGTTGGCGCCCTTCTGTCTCAACATCCTAACTCTGAGAGCGCTATGCATCCATGTGGCTACGTTTCCAAGAAATTGTCACCTGCTGAGTGCAATTATGAGATTGGTGACAGAGAGCTGTTGGTGATCATTTTTGCCCTGAAAGAATGGAGACATCTCCTTTGAAGGTACCACTGTGCCCATTCTTATTCTTACTGACCATAAGAATCTTACATTCTTGTCTGAGGCTAAGCGATTCTCTCCCAGAAGGGTGCGATGGGCTCTTTTCTTGTCGAGCTTTAATTACATTGTCTCATTCTTACCTGGTACTAAGAATGTAAGGGCAGATGCCTTGTCACGACAATTATCCTCCACTTCCAAGTCGGAGTCGGTTCTGGTTCCTATGATTCCTCCTGATCGCATCTTGGGTACGGTTCGCACCAGTCTTACTTCTCCTTTGGGTGACAAAATTCTTGCTGCTCAGGTCCATGCTCCTTCTGATAAATCTTGTGGCCGCTGCTTTGTCCCAGAGAGTCTCCATACTGCAGTGCTCCAGACTTACCATTCTCCCAAGCTAGCTGGTCATCCTGGGAAGAATTAACTAATTTGGGCCATCTCCCAACAATTCTGGTGGCCTAGTCTATTGGCTGTCCCGTATGTGCTCAGAGTAAGACTCCACAACACCTTCCAGTGGGCCTCCTACAACCCATACCCAATGGAGAGAGGCCCTGGACTCACCTGTCTATGGATTTCATTGTGGAATTGCCCAACTCCCAAGGCAACACTGTTATCCTTATGGTGGTTGACCGGTTCTCAAAGATGTGTCATTGTATTCCACTTAAGAAGTTGCCCACCTCTAAGGAACTGGCCCACCTCTAAGGAACTGATCTTTCACTTACATGGGCTACCCAAGGTGATTGTCTCGGATAGGGGCAGTCAGTTTGTCTCCCGGTTCTGGCCAGCCTTTTGTGCACAGTTGGGAATCCAGCTTGCGTTCTCTTCTGAATATCACTCGCAGTCTAATGGGGCCGCAGAATGAGCCAATCAGTCCTAGGAGCAATTCCTGCGTTGCTATATTTCTGACCATCATAACAACTGGTCTGACCTATTACCTTGGGCAGAGATGGGGAAAACAAGTACCAGTGAAGGAACAAGTGGTTCCTTATCAGACATAGTGTGAGGAGCAGGTTCCCTACAGAACCCAGAAAGTGTGTTGAAAGGCAAGGGGCCACCAGAAAAGAAATGTGAGCTTAGGAACCCCAAGGGCAGAGAAAGAAGGCTGAGGATACAGACCTGTAGGACCCCGCTGTGACCCAGGCTAGGGCATGTCTTTAAACGCACCCGAAAAGAAGATTGGGCCTACACAGCTGACAGCTAGTTCAGAGGTGCACCAATCAAGGATTCTGGCTGGTGTGTTCTGCCCCCTTCGGCTTCGAAACAATGGGGGGGGGGGGGGATATGTGACAGTATGAGATGCTGTCACTGGAAAACTGGTCGTTTAAAGTACACAGGATGTGCACATTGGCTCAGTGCAGGACTGCAGAGCATAGATGTGGAGTGGAGAAAACTGCTTTTGCAGCTTTCTCCGTGTTTTGGTATTCCTGCATGGGGCTCTGTAGTTTGGAGATTCCATAGTGTCTTGGGTGGAATGGAATCTCCAACCTTGTGTCCAGGTTTTGTGGAGTACCAGCAGTATGTGGGCTCAGGTGAGCACAGTCCTTATAATGAAGGTATGGGAATACCTCAGGACTCCCAGTTGGATACATCTCCACCCAACAGACAGGAGGTCTGTGCTTGAGGTGTCAGGAGGACTCCATTCCTCTCCAGGAGTCAGAGGGGCTGCAGGAGGCAGCCAGAGCATGATTGTCTGCAAGGGACAATAAGTTGACTGAGGATAAAGACCTGATGAGCTGTGTACATTAGAGTGTACCCTTCAGCCCTGAAGAAACCTATGGTCTGGGGACCAGCATAAAGAGCATAGATACTGTGACTAAAAAGCTGAGTGAGACCTTAAGAGCCAGGTGGGCTAGCATTTTCTGTTTATGTATATATGTATATATATATATAAAATATTTTCTGTTGCTTCCAAGAAAGAGAATACCTGACTGCATTTACAAATCTGGGTAACCATTTTAACCTGGGCCAGTTTACCTTTTGAACTACTTGTGCCACCTCTATGGCCAGTCATCTGCAAAAATGTGAATGATGCAAGAAACAAAGCATTCTGCATGACATGATCAGCTTTGCCAGAACTATCCATGCCCTTTACCAACACTCTAAAAGGGCAAACTACCCAGCAGCTATAATCAGACATTCTCTGAAAGGTATACTGTGTATCCCATCACCTATTGGCAATGGATGGCACCCTCCAGGATGGGAAGCGAACAGTGACATGGATGACTAGAAATCATGCCCCAGAAAGTGTTGCCGGTAGTTCACTGCAGTTGCAAGCAAGGCTGTCTTGTACAGTGAAAGGGATGATGAGTGAAGACACAATTTTTGTATTTTAGGGAGATTTTTGAGCTGTAATGAATCTATTGTAGAATTGTCAATTATTGGCATGGGGGGGGGGGGGGGGGGTGCATTTTGAGTAATTTCAGCCAACTTGTGGCAAAGTGTGCTGTTTTTTAACCTTATTTGATTACACAGTACCTACTGAAATTCTTGATGAATACAACATCTCAGTTTTGATACATTTACAATGTGTATGTTTAATTTTGTTTGGTGCCAATCTGTGAAGTTGAAGTGTATTTTCTACAACTTTGCCATATTTCATGGCAAACAATCTACATTCACTCTGGAGTATACTAATGCACCAATACTTGTCTCAGATGTTATGCATATGTGTAAGTCGTGTGTGTGTGTCATTTTGAGAGATTTTATGTTGCTAAAATGAAAAGAAATAGAGTTACAAGCAAAAGCAGCACCATAAGATTTTTAGGTGGGTTTTTTTTTTTTTTTTTATGGTTCACAATTGCATACATTTATGGAGCATGACAAAAAATCTGCAGGATAGTTTGTGGAGAACTTTTAACATAAAGTCCATAGGGGTGTTGTCTATGCAAAAATGCATGTAAAAACAATAGTGCCCAAGTGTGGGAACAAAAATCATTTTCTCATATCGTCTTCCAGGACAGCCTCTGAGATATAGGGCTCTTCCCTCCGGGACAGGAAACACGTCAACCCAATCAAATAAAAGGGTGGTCCTCCAGGCCCTCCTCAGTTTTTGTGTTTCCTGCCGAATGGGAAGGAGCATGTCGGAACTAGTAGGGGAGCTCTTCTTCTTTTTTTTTTTTCCTTCTCAGGGGATGTCCTGGGGGGAGCACCTGGTGGACTTGGCCCATAGCACCCGTAGTCCTTTCGAAGGGAGGAGAGGGTAGCTATCAGTCCCCGCTGCCATGAAACGTTCGGAGATAACGGCACCCCGATGTGCGGCAATCTTCCCCCACTATCTCGCTAACCGCTGGTACCTGGTTGGTCGGATGGCGGGCGAGAGACGTTCGGATCCACTGGCTGGTGTTCGGGTACTGCAGGCGGTGCGGACGTAAGGAATGAACGGTGTGAGTGGGCGGAGTATTTTGCGTTCGGAAGTGCGAGAGACGCACTTCCGCCGTATTCACGTCATCAGGGTGCGCCGCGGGACCTGTTCCAGTCCTCTGGGCACGGCGGTGTGGCTACAGGGCTGTCTGGAGTGGTGTAAGGAATTGAGGAGTAAAACACAGGAACCATGGAGGGCGCAGTTGTGCAAGTGGACTCCGGTTCGGCAGGCTCCAGCACCTCCCAGGTAAGCTTGGCGAAGGCAGACCAGGACTTACAATGGGGGGTTGAGGGGTCACTTTGACCATAGTACCCTCCCGAGGTGGGGAACTTGCTGGTGAGGGGGGGAACTTCCTAGGCAGACCCTAGAAGCACAGTGGTGTAGGTCAGTGGTGGTATTCTAATGGGACCCTGTTTTTTCTTTGTTTTTTAGGTCAAACAGGACAGAGCCCAGATACCTTTGCCCAGAAGGAAATGTGCTGTGTGTGGGGCTAAGTTAGGCACTGGTTGGGAGAAGCCACTTTGCCTGTATTGTGTCAGTAGCCTTGTTAAGGAGGACTCAGTGGCAGCTTGTCACAAAGTTTTTGACATCCATAAAGGATGAGATTGCATCCACTTTCCAGTCATTTAAGAGTATGATGGATAGGATGCAGGGTCCTTCTGTCTCCTTACCCAGGGCCGTGAGCATGCCCTCCTTGTCTGAGCCGAGTCAGGAGGAAGAGGTGGATAAGGAGAGGGTACCAAGGTTGCTAGCCTCCTCTAGCACAGAGTCTACTTCTGAGTCAGAGGGGGAGGAAGAGTCCGCTAGATCGTCCAGATACAAGTTATCTTTGGACGACGTGGGTGACCTCCTTAAAGCAATATGACACACTGGAGATCAGGGAAGAACAGGTCCAACTTTCAAAGCACGACATGATGTATCAGGGGTCGAGCGTACTGAAAGACAGGGTATTCTCTATTCATAAAACGCTGTTTGAGGCGATTCTGCTGGAGTGGGAACAACCGGAAAAGAGGCCTTTTTTTTTTTTTTATTCTTTTGGCAGCTTTAAAAGGCTCTTTTGAGACGGATGCAGTGCATCCCTGGAACAAGGTTCCCAAGCTTGATGCCCCCTTGGCTAAAGTCTCTAAAAAGACGGATTTGGCCTTTTGATGATATGGGTTCACGCAGGGACTGCTTAAGAGGGCCTGGGGTGCCTCTTCGATTGGGCTTAAACCAGCCCAAGCAGCTACCTGTGTGGCCAGAAACTTAGAGTGTTGGCTTACACAGTTGCAGTCACATATCTCAGCGGGCACTTACAAGCAACAACTGTTTAAGTCCTTTCCGCTACTGTTCAAGGCAGTGGGGTTTTTGGCCGACACCTCCGGAGTCAGTCAAGTTAGCTGCTAGATCTGCCGTGTTAGTGAACGCAGCCAGAAGGGCCGTTTGGCTTAAGACCTGGACAGGGGACGCAACTTTGAAATTGTGAGGATTACCTTTTTCAGGGGACCACTTGTTCTGGCCTGCAAGAGGCGTAAGAGCGCACGCAGGATAAGAAGTAAGCTTTCCCAGAGAAGAAAGGCTGAAGGAAAGCGTGTTTTTTTTTTTAAATTTTTTTATTTTTTTTCTGAGGCTTTAGGCAGCAGAACCTGCAGGAAAGGGAGGTTTGCCCCAAAAAAACATTGGTTCGGGTCACAAGGGGAGGGGCAGAGGAGGAATCTTATTCAATCCTCCTCAACCCTCCCCTAAAACCCAGTGACTCCTGTGTCCCAGTGGGGAAAAGGCTGGGGAAGTTCCTTCCACAATGGGACGCTTCAACCGAAAGTCCATTCATACGAGATGTAATAAGGAATGGCTACAAGTTGGAGTTTGGTTCAGTTCCCCTCCCGAATTTTCAGGTAACCAGGTTACCAAGGGACCAAGAGAAGGCGAAGGCTCTGGGTCATCATCTGGGAGACCTGGTAGACCAAGAAGTAAGGGTGCAGGTGCCTCTGGAGGAGCGAAGCTTGGGGGTTTACTCCTACATGTTCGTAGTAAAGAAGCCTTCGGGGAAATTCAGGTTGATCCTGAATCTTCACCCCTTGAACAGGTTCATAAAATACAAACGGTTCCGGATGGAGTCAATCTTCTCGGTAACCAAGTTTCTGTTTCGGGGTTGTCACATGGCCACTGTGGACCTCAGGGATGCATATTTGCATATCCTGATTCATCCGGAGTCCCAGAGGTTTCTCAGGCTAGCAGTGCAGACGAACACAGGAGTGGTACACCTCCAGTTTCGAGCTCTTCCTTTCGGGCTCTCTGCCTCACCATGGATCTTTACAAAGGTACTGGCAGAGGTGTTGGCCCTGTTAAGACTCAGAGCTATAACAGTGATCCCATATCTGGACGATCTACTGTTTATAGCTCAGTCGGCCCAACAGCTGGAGAAAGACGTGCAGGAGGCTTTGGTTTTCCTGCATTCACTGGGGTGGCTGATCAACCAGGAAAAATCCCAGTTGACCCCCTCACAGGAAGTCCTGTATTTAGGGTACAGGATCTCTTCAGTGGAGATGAGGGTATTTCTTCCAGCGGAGAAGATCAACAAGCTACAGCAGGCGGTAGCCCAGCTTCAATCAGGTCGGGAAGCCCAGATCAGAGAGGTCAAGAGTCCTGGGGTTAATGACATTATGTTTTCCAGCGGTGGCCTGGGCAAGGCATCATCAGCGCCCATTGCAGAGACTTATGCTCTGTTATTGGGACGGCAGTGAGCAGAGCCTGGATCAGGTTATGCCCCTATCTTCTGCCATCAGGTCTCTGGTGGCGGGCCCAGGTCAACCTGGACAAGGGTCTTCCCTGGTCCCCACAGGCCACGGGGGTGGTCACGACCGATGCCAGTGTGTTTGGTTGGGGTGCCCACCTAGAAGAAATCTTAGCCCAAGGAACCTGGTCAAAAATAGAGGCAGGTCGTTCCTCAAACCAGAAGGAGCTTCTGGCAGTTTGGAATGCTATAGAAACCTTCCAGTCCCAGATACAGGGCAGGGATCTGCAGGTTCAGTCAGACAATGTGGCAGCAATAGCTTATCTGAACAAGCAGGGGGGAACCAAAAGCCCCACGCTGCAGGCTATTGCAGACAGAATTTTCTGCTGGGCCGAGAGGAACTTGTCCTCAAAATCAGCGATTCATCTGAAGGGAGCTCAGAATTCGCTGGCCGATTTTCTCAGTCGGCAGAAGGTAGGCCAGGACGAGTGGTCCCTCAACAGGGAAGTGTTCGAGGAGATTGTGTCATGCTGGGGAAGGCCAGAAATAGACCTATTTGCAACAGGAAGGTGACACCGTTTTTTTCCGTTCACCCACAGGATTGGGCCAGGGGGATAGACGCCCTTGCCAATCCGTGGCAATTCGGCCTGTGTTATGCCTTCCCTCCTGTAAGGATGGTGGTGGAGGTTCTGCAGAAGTTCCGGTTGGAAGCTACGGACCTCATTTTAGTGGCTCCTTTTTGGCCAAGGAGACCCTGGTTTGCCAGTATAAAGAGGTTGGCTGTCCATCCTCCACTGTTACTTCCGGTCAGGGAGGATTTGCTTTCCCAGGGGCCCTCAGAGACTCAAGCTTGCGGCCTGGTATCTGAGGAACAGATCTTAAGATGACAAGATTTTTCAGAGAGTGGTTAAGACCTTGTTAGAATACCGTAAACCAGTAACTAGAGCGATTTATGCCAAGATGGGGAAAAGGTTTAACTCCTGGTTGCGAGAACAGGGAGTTGGACGTCCCGGCAGTCCTAGATTTTCTGCAAGTGGGGGTAGAGCTGGGCCTTTCTATCAGCACCCTAAAGGTACAGGTGGCGGCCTTAAGTGTTTTTCTTCAGTCCTCTCTCCAGCAAAATTATTTTGTCACGAACTTCTTCAAAGCTCTGGCTAGATCCAGGCCTGTGAAGATGAAGACCTGCCCTACTTGGGATTTGTCCTTGGGTCTTTGACCCAAGATCCCTTCAAACCTTTAGAGAAGGCATCCCTTAAATGGGTAGTTCTGAAGACAGTTTTTTTTTTTATAGCAAACACCTCCGCCAGAAGGGTGAGTGATCTGCAAGCGCTCTCAGTCAGGGAGCCATTTTTGTTAATTTTAGAGGACAGGGTAGTGCTTAAGACTGACCCTAGTTTTCTCCCTAAGGTTGAGTCCACTTTTCATAGGACACAAGACATTATCTTGCCAATGTTTTTTTTTTTCAACCTGAGGCGGGATCTTTGAGTTTGTTAGATGTCAGAAGAAGCCTCTTAATTTTTTTTGGAAGTCAGACTCCCTTTTTGTTAATTTTTCGGGCGCCCGCAAGCGCTGCAAGGCGTCAAAAATCGTCTATCGCCAGGTGGATAAGAATGCCGATAGTTAAAGCCTATGAATTAGAGGGGAAGCAGGCTCCCTTAGTTAAGGCACACTATACCAGGGCGGTTTCTGTGTCATGGGCAGAGAGGGCTGGAGCCTCTCCGGAGGAGATCTGCAAGGCAGCAACTTGGTCCAGCTACTCTACTTTTGCAAGACATTACCGTCTGGATTTATTGTCTGATAAGGAACAGACTTTTGGACAAAAGGTCCTCCAGGCAGTGGTCCCGCCCTAACAAGGTGAGCTCTTTCCTTATCTCAGAGGCTGTCCTGGAAGACGATATGAGAAAACCGGAGTTAGACTTACCGGTAACTTCTTTCTTTTTTTTTTTCTAGGAGTCTTCCAGGACAGCCTGGTTTCTTACCCAAAGTTGTTTAAGTTGGCCTAGTGGTGAGGATGTGCACTAACGTGGTTGTTAGTGTGTTATGTCTTTCAGAGCCTTCCGGCGGTTCTTGGAGTAAAACTGAGGAGGGCCGACATGCTCCTTCCCATCCAGCAGGAAACACAAAAACTGAGGAGGGCCTGGAGGACCTACCTTTTAATTGATTGGGTTGAGGTGTTTCCTGTCCCGGAGGGAGGAGCCCTATATCTCCAGAGGCTGTCCTGGAAGTCTCCTAGAAAGAGTTACCGGTAGGTCTAACTCTGGTGTTCTAGCCACTTTTTCCTAGTTCACCTTATGGCCTAAATGTATCATTACCGCTCACTGACTGGCTTCTAGAGGTTACAACACACATTATGAGTCACTGATTTGCTAGAGGTTACAGCACATGACTTCTGCTTGTCGATTGGTCGCTAGAGATTACTGTACATCAATACTATTCACTGATTGGTTGCTAGAGGTTACTGATCATCCTTACCACTCACTAATTGGTTGATAGCGATTACTGCTCACTGGTTGCTAGAGGTTACTTCATATCCTTACCACTCAATGATTGGTTGCAAGAGGTTAGTGCACATCATTACTGCTCATTGGTTGAGCACATCATCTCCTCACTGCCTGCACACCATGGACTGAGGAGGTGAGGGGATGCATCAATAGACCAAAAACTCCTAGGACTCCTGGGATCAGTGCCAATGCTGGGGGAGGGGGGTATGATCAGTGGCAATACTAGGGGGGTTGATGGGATCAGCAGCAGTGGTAGGGGGATGGGATTAGTTAGGAGGCAGTACACTGTAGCAGATTCAGAATCATGTAGAGCAAAGCTGGAAATCTTTGGTAAGTATATAGTGGGGGGGATTCTACACTGACCACCGATGTAATGGGTAATTTACAATGAAAACCATGTGAGGGGGAATTTGCACTGACCATCATGTAATGGGAGATTTTACGCTTCCCACCAATATAAAGAGGGATTTCTGACTGACCACTAATGTAATATGAGCATTCACAGTAACCACCAATGTAAGGAGGGATTTTACACTGACCCCCAATTTAAGGGGGACCTTTACACTGGCCACTATTGATGGATGAACTTCCGACGAGACGTTTCGAGAACGCAGCCAAAAGTTTACGAACCACAAAGTTTGCGGTGGACCCCATTGACTTTAATGGCAGGCAACCTTAAAAACCTACAGGTCATATTTTAAGCCACAGAATGCTTACTAGCTGTGCACACAAAGTCCCACCACATGGACACTGACATAACAAAAGTATTCAGTGAATCTGGGATTGACAACAACAAGCATTCATTTTTTTTATTTTTATTTTTCTTCATCTGTGAATTTTTACAATTCAGGAGCGCATGGAGGAGAGACAAGGTCAGGGCGGGCTATGAAGGGGGTGCAGGAGATGATTGGTGCTACAGTCAGGGCAGCACAGTCCTGTGACAGTGTCCCAGTGTGCCAACCTGTGCTTGAGCCCCTCCCTCTGCCCGGCCCTTACCCCCACCTATGCAGGGCTCCACTGCGGTGGTCCGGAGGTGCCAGTCCAGTGCTGATCCTCAGCCATGGTGCTGGGACTGCCTGCTGATTGGCTTCTCCACTGCTATCTCCCTCACTGTCTGAAACCAGCACCGCGATAGAGACTGAGCACTGATACCAACAACTCGCTGCGGGACCCAAAAATATGACACCGCTCAACCTCTTCAAACAGGAGGGTATGGGCATATAGTACGGTGTGGCTTTTTTTTTTTTTTTGTACAAGGAAGTGAGCCAAAGGTAGAAAAAAAGGTCCGTGTGCTCAAATAAATCATTTATAGAGTTATAAATATACATGGTCTACTGGTCACATGTGTTGAATTCCTCCGCGATCCATGCCTCATTCATTCATTTTTATAAATGTGAGGTAGTCAACAATGACGTGAGCTAGGCGAGTGTGCTTATCGGTCACGATTCCCCCCTGCTGCGCTGAATGTCCTTTCGGACAGGACACTGGACGAGAGGAAAGCCAACAGTTCCATTGCAAATTGGGCAAGCTCTGGCCAGAGGTCAAGCCTGCCCACCCTGTAGTCCAGGGGTTCATCACTCCTCAGAGTGTCCACATCAGCCGTTAACCCGATGTTGTCGGACACCTGTTGGTCTAGGCGTTCCCTGATGCTGGATCCGGATGAAACCTGTCGATGGGTCGGCTGAAAGAATTACCTCATATCAGAAGTCGCCAACACATCTTCAAACCGCCCTCTTCTTGCAGGCGCTGTTGGATTGGTACCGGCAACTCTTTCTCTGGGAGTGGGAATTCCTCCTCTGCCAGCGCACGCAAAAGCAGAATGCAGCATTTCTCGAAGCAAGGCCTGGAAGTGCTCCATTCTGACAGCCCTCTGTGAAGGTGGTAACAGTTCTGCCATTTTTTGTTTGTACCAGGGGTCTAAGTACGTTGCCACCCAGTACTGGTCCTTGACCCTTAATGCTTTTTATATGGGGGTCCCTGTTAAAACACTGGAGCATGAAGACCCCCATTTGCACTAAACTGGAAGCGGTGTGTTGGCCTGGCTCCTGCTCATCATCCAGGATAATGTCCTCCTCCTCCTCATTCTCCCCATCCACACGCAACAGGGATCCCAGAAAGGTTTAAAGCATGCTCTTCTTGCTCCTCCTCATCAGCCCCGGCACCATCCTCCTCTGACTCCTCTTCAGACTCCTGTTGTTGACTTGTCTCAGAGTAGCCCCCCCTGGGAATTCATCCAGCATTGCGACTTCCTCATCTTCCTCATCTTCATCCTCATTGCTCCCACTGGGCTTGGTGATGGCAGCTCATGTGCCTTCTTAAGGCAGTCGTCCCTAGATGAGTGTTGGGCTTACCGCGACTTATGCATTGACTGAAAAGATTGCAAATGGCAACACTATTGTCAGCAGCGGACACGTTAAAAAACAAAACAAAAAAACCCACACTCCGGAGCCATGTGCCGGCGTCCTGGGAGCTCCAGATGTGACCGTACATGGTTGATGCCTCGCTCCTCATACATTAACAGTCTGCTTTGTCCCTCCTGTGCAATGTAAGTTCCGCCTGCTTCTCCTCCCTATCTGCTGGTCCATATCACCCTCTGAAATCCCCTCCTCTTCCTCTCTTGTGGGCACCCACGTGACATCACTAGACACGTCATCATCGACATCACCATCCCCACCGCTATAATTAGAGATCTCGGAGTAGGCAGCAGAGCGGGGACCAACCTCCTCCTTGGGCTGATCTGGGTACTGTCGTCAGACTACTGAGTGGCGGTTGTTGCTACCTCCTCTTCCTGATCCAATGCCAAGAATGGCTGTGCATTGGAAATGTCTTGTGATGGATCTGAAAATAATTCTTGTGATTCAAGCGGAAGGTATATGGTGGTGGTGTTGGTGGTAGTGTCTTTGGGGGTGCACACAGCCGAGAGTGAAAAGGGTGCAGAAGAGTAAGGCTGAGTGAGCCACTCAACCAAGTCTGGTGCTTCCTTTTTGACATAATCGCACGCACCTTCTGCAATTTGCCACTTTGGCTCATGTCTGTTGCTCCTGCCCTACCCCTACCACCCCTGCAGAAGGCCTGCCTCTTCCTCTGCCTGTCATTTTTTTAAATGACCCTGTGACAAAAGTCTCTAGAGAAGAGCACTATGTATGTGGAAGAAAGTATATAACACCCCGCTTCAATCTGTCGTTTTTGGGGGCCACTGGTCTATCACACCAGTTATAATACATTTTTCCCAAGGCGTCTTTCAGGACAGCACCTGAGAGATAGTGACTCCTCCCTCCTCCTTAGGAAACACCTTCTTCCTCCAAACTTTAAAGGGAGGCACCTCCCTACCACACCTCAGTTCTTGTGTTTTCCTCCGGCCCGGAGGGAACATCTTTTTGAGAGGGAGTCAAGGTCTCTTGGGTGTTCCTGAGGGACAAGGCCTCCTTCCCCCTTTATTTATTTATTTATTTTTTATTTTATTTTTATTTTATTTTTTTCCTCCTTTAAAGACCCGCTGTCCTCCCGACCTACCCAGACCTTGGCAGCAGTAGCAAGTGGGCTCCTCTTCCCCTCTTAGTGCTCGGAGAGAGCCGAAGATTCAGTGGCCCGCACGTTCTTGGGAGCGGCGCGTGTGCGCCGCCGCCATGTTTCGGTGGTCGCGCCGGAAACAACAAAGCGGGTCACTGGCGTGGACGCAGGAGGGAGGACAGGAGCTGGTGCCCATTTCCGCGTCCAGTGCAGATGCATTATGGGAGTCGAGGCGGCCCACACACGGCACTTTTTCAGCAGACTAATACGGCGTACTAAGTCCGCGTACTATCCGCCGTACTTTTGAAATGAACGGACTCGCCCACACACGCGGAGGAAAGTCTGCTAGTTTTGAGCGCATCTCCAGGTATGGACTTAAAGGGGAACCCCAACACCGAAAAAAATCGGCATGGGGTCCCCCCAGGTCCACATCAGACCCTTGTCCGAGCACGCTTCCCGGCCGGCCAGGAAAGGGGGGACGAGCCAGCGGCCCCCCTCCTGAGCCGTACCAGGCCTCGTGTCTTTTTCGACCTCAAAAAAACTCAGAATCAAGACAGCAAGTTGCAGGGGAGAAGGAAAAATTGGTCCTCCCCGAAACCGAAAGGTAGAGGCGGAATTCTCTTCCGTCCTCCTACACAGGCCGAAAAATCTCAGTGACTCATCTCTGCGGGTGGGCGGAAGACTACAAGAATTTCTTCCGCAGTGGTCAGGGATAACTTCAAATCGATTTATTTTGACCACTCTCTCGCAGGGTTACACAAGGCCAAGAACCCCCCCCCAAGAAGGTTCTTGATTACAAACACCCCACGGGACTCGTTAAGGGCCCTGGCCATTAAGTCCTCTCTCAAGGAACTGATGCAGCAGGGTGTAGTAGTCCAAGTACCGCTACAAGAACAGCAGGAGGGGTTTTATTCGCATGTCTTCCTAGTAAAAAAAAAGCCGACAGGAAAATTTCGGTTGATTCTCAACCTAAAGCCCTTAAACTAGTCCATCAGGTACAGAAGGTTCAAGATGGACTTGATTTTCTCCGTCAGGAATCTTCTGACGCCAGGTTGTTTTATGGCGTCAGTGGATTTAAAGGATGCATAACTGCATGTCCCGATCTCGCCCCAGTCTCAGAGGTTCCTCAGACTGGCGGTGAGGTTGGGGGGTGTGGTTCATCTCCAGTTCAGAGCCTTACCCTTCGGTCTGTCATCATCACCCCAAATTTTTACCAAAGTGATGGCAGAAGCTTTAGCTCCGCTGCGCCTTCAGGGAATCGCAATTATTTAGACGATCTGCTATTTTTCGCCCCATCCAGCGAAGAATCAGAGATCAATTTAGGCAAAGCTCGCAACCATTTGAAGGCTCTGGGGTGGATTTTGAACCCCCCAAAGTCTTCCCTAAACCCATCCCAGGAGATTCGGTTTTTAGGGTACCTAATCAATTCGGTGGATCAAAAGATCTTCCTTCCCTTAGACAAAAAGGACAGAATTTACGGTGCAGTGTCTTTGCTGCAGACCAGTCAATGTCTGATGGTAAGACAGGTTATGTCAGCTTTTGGGGGTTCTAACCTCAACAATGCCGGCAGTCCAGTGGGCAAGGCTGCATTTCAGGTGTCTGTGTGATCCCAAGGTTTTAGAAGAAAAGCCTGCAGTGGCATCCCTAGAGGCAGAGGTAAGAGTGCCAACCCAAGTGAAAAGGTCTCTATGGTGGTGGAAGAGACAGGATGTCCTATCAGAGGGGTTAGTCTGGGCTTTTCCAGTCGAGAAAAGACTAACAACCGACGCCAGTTCCTGGGGGTGGGGAACCCACCTAGGAACGTTTTTCACTCGGGGAACCTGGGCCAAAGAGGAGGCAGTAAGGTCCTCAAACTGGAGGGAGCTCAAGGCGATTGCCTTAGCTCTGGAGTCGTTTGTTCAGGATCTTCAGTCCCAGCATGTTCCAGTCCTAACAGACAATGCCACGGCAGTGGCTTATTTAAACAGGCAGGGGGGTAGAAGAAGCAGGTCACTCCAAGTACTAGCCATGGAGATCCTTCGGTGGGCGAAAAGGCATTTGTTGTCACTATCAGCAGTCCACCTAAAAGGGGATCTAAACAGGTTAGCAGACTTCCTAAGCAGAAACCCTATTCAGGAAGCAAAATGGTCTCTAAACCCAGAGGTTTTCACAATGATTGCAGGGAAATGAGGGCTACCAGAGGTGGACCTGTTTGCCTCAAAGGAGAATGCCCAGGTCCCGCAGTTATTTTCCCTGGACAGTCACGATGGGTCGCGGGGCACAGATGCGCTAGCATATCCATGGGAATTCCGTCTTTGCTACGCTCCCCCCCCCCATTTCAGTTAATCCCGTTTAATTTTAAGGAAAATTCAGAAGGAAAAGGTGCCAGTCATACTAATCACGCCCTTTTGGCCAATGAGGGCCTGGTTTTCGACCATTCTAGGACTGACAATCAAGCCTTGTTGGCATCTGCCCCTCAGGCACGATCTGTTGTTAAAGGGACCAGTAAATCATCCACGAGTGGCCAGATTGGCACTCACAGCCTGGTTTCTGAAAAGCAGCTCCTTAGGAGCAAAGGTTTTTCCAGCCGTTTGATCTCCAACTCTTTTGGCAAGTAGGAAAAGGGTTACAAGGGTCATTTACTCTAAGGTTTGGAAGCTTTATAAAACGTGGTGTATTTCATCCACCCAGGTTCCAGGGAGCCTTGTCTCCATCTTGGAGTTTTTACAAGATGGAGCAGACAATGGAGTAGTTAGTTAGTACCCTGAAGGTGCAGGTAGCGGCACTAACAGTGTTTTTAGAGAGATCTGTGGCCTCAGATCCACTGGTAATCAGATTCTTAAGAGCTCTCAAGAGGTCTAGACCAGCACCCCTTAAGGTTTTTCCTAGATGGGATTTGTCGGTAGTCCTGCAGTCTCTAACAAAGGGTCCTTTTGAGCCCCCTAGATGAGGCGCCCCTTGGGTTTCTCACATTAAAGACCGGTTTTCTGATTGCCATTGTCTCTGCATGCAGGATTAGTGAGCTAAATGCTCTATCAATTAAAGAACCGTATCTGTCCATTTTTCCCGATAGAGTTATTCTTAGAACAGATGCAAAATTCTTACCGAAGGTAGCTTCTGTACAGAACCGTATTCAGGACATAGTACTTCCAACCTTTTGCGTTAACCCAAAAGGAGAGAAGGAGACCCTTTTCCACATGTTGGACGTCAGGAGGACTCTGTTGTGTTACTTAGAAAGGACAGAGCCTTTCAGACATTCAGATTCACTGTTTGTACTTTTTTCAGGAAATAAAAAGGGGTTTCCAGGCTTCTAAAATTTATTTAGCTAGATGGCTGAAATTATCTATCTCAGAGGCAAATTCCCAAGCAGGGTTATCCCCTTCCGGCAGGAATTTGTGCACACTCAACCAGGGCTCTGGCGTCTATATGGGCAGAGAGCTGGTGCCACCCCTGAACAGATCTGCAAGGCGGCGACATGGTCGAGTTTTCACACATTTGTGAAACATTATAGACTGGACCTCACATCTGCCAGCGATCAAGCATTTGGCAGAAAGGTCCTGCAAGCTGTTGTCCCGCCCTAAGGGGTAAGTCTCTGTTATCCTCTCAGGTGCTGTCCTGAAAGACGCCTTGGGAAAGACCAAGTTAGACTTACCGGTAACTTGTTTTCCAGAAGTCTTTCAGGACGGCAACATCCCGCCCTATTGTATTTTATTATGCTACGCTGTGACTAACGTATATGTTTGTGTTCCAGCCGGGGCCAGAGGTTCTCTTCTACAACTGAGGTGTGGTAGGGAGGTGCCTCCCTTTAAAGTTTGGAGGAAGAAGGTGTTTTCTAAGGCGGAGGGAGGAGTCACTATCTCTCAGGTGCTGTCCTGAAAGGCTTTTGGAAAACAAGTTACCGGTACGTCTAACTTGGTCGTTTTTTTATTGCGTTTGTCACTCTTTGTAGTATCGCTGCAGAACCACTCAGCAGTCACAATGCTGCACAGTGGAAATGCACTATACTATGCTTTCAATATGTGCAAGTATTTTATACGTGTATTACACCCCTATATACTGCACACCAAATAGTACACCTATACCAGTCCTTAAAAGGACCTTTGTGGACCTAGTAGCTAGCGATTTGCAGACTGTCCCTTAGTCCCTACACTGATAAAAGACAGCTGCAGAATCGGTCAGCAGTCAAGTATAATAGGCTTTCTATATTTGAAAGAAAGTATATTATGTGTACAACCCTGTATACTGTACACCTATACCAGTCCTTAAAAGGACTTTTGTGGACCTAATAGCTAGTGATTTGTGTCACTACAGTCTGTCCCTGCCTCACACAGCAACCTCTCCCTACACTGACAAAAGATAGAATGTAAAATGGCCACCAGATCGGGTCTATAAGGTAGGGGGAATGTCAAATTGTCCATGTGCTGAAATGTCTCAATTGGCTGTCCTGTACCCCATGATGGATGTGTCATCGTGGGTCAAAGTTCTTTCACAATGTAAACGCATATGTCCGCCGCATGAACAGCGCCAGAAATCCGCCGGTTTGGCGAACGTGCAAAATTTTGCCGCGAACCGAACGCCGGGCGAACCGCAAGGCCATCCCTACTGGCCACTAGTGTGAATGAAAGGATTGTACACCAAGCCCTGATGTAATGAGAAGATTTACACTGACCACCACTGTAACTAGTCATTTAGCCGGCGTTCGTATTTGTGTGTGTTGGGAACGCATGCAAAATCACTTTTCTGACACCACAAACGTGCTAGCCCTTTAGCAGATACACAGTAGTGGCATTAATTGTTAACGTCACCCCCGCACATCTGCTAAAATGTGCATATTCGCATGCACCAAAATTCAGGGTGCTGTGGCACCATGTTATTTTGAATAAGGGTTCCACCTCCAATTTTGCTTACCTTTGCAGAACAGGCTGATGTTAGGCTTAATGACCACAGTTTTAGGCTCCATGTACACTGGAGCTCATAATGACAATGGAGTCCATTGGCTGTTTTCTGAACGGCATAAAATTGCGTTCAAAAGCAGTACTGGAAACTCCAGACACCGGTAAAAGGTGTTAAACGAGGGTTAAAGCTGTAAAAAGAGCATTAAGCCTCATTCGATGTTTCTCTGCCTCTATTCAAAATCAATGGTTCCCTATGGGAACCCATTGATTTGAATAGAAGTCAGATCATCATGATCTGACTTGCAGTGCGTCTTATGTGCCGAGGATGAACCCCCCCCAAAATGAAAAAAAAAATTGGCATGGGGTTCCCCCCTTGGATGATACCAGATCCTTCAGTCTGGTGTGGATTTTAAGGGGAGGCCCCTTCGCTGAACAAACTGCATGGGGGGGCCCCCCAAAATCCACACCAAACCATTATCCCAGCATGCAGGCCGGTCAGGAAAGTGGGTGGGGACGAGCAAGAGCCCCCCCCCCCTCTTGAACCGTACCAGGCCACATGCCCTCAACATGGGGGTAGGTGCTTCAGGGCAATGGGGGGGCTGCGCCTCCCCACCCCAAAGCACCTTGTCCCCATGTTGATGAGGACAAGTGCCTATTCCTGACAACCCTGGGCGTTGGCTGACAGGCTCTGCGGGAGAGGGGCTTATCGGAATTTGGGAGCCCCCTTTAATAAGGGGGCCCCCAGATCCTGGCCCCCCACCCTATGTGAATGAGTATGGGGTACATCGTTCCCCCTACCCAGTCACCTGGAAAAAAGTAACACTACACAGGTGACCCGCCCCCTTATGATGCCACCACCCGGGGCATGATGGGACTGTGATGTCATAAAGGGGTGGGGTCACCAGATTACATCACCCGGTGACCATACCCAGTGCCAATATAAGTCATTGTGCACCGCTCACCCGGAATTACAGCGGGAGAGAGTGTCGTGTCAACATCGGAAGAAGAGCAGAGGGAAGAAGACAGGCCACTGCTAGCAAAAGAGAGGGCAAAAGAGCAGAAGATAGCGGAGGAGCCCAGCAGAAGACAGCAGGAGAAGAACCGAAGAGAGAGCGGAGAAGTCGGAAGAGACCCCGGAACTGCCCAATTACTTTAAAAACCTGTGTAGTGTTTTTTATTTTACACTTTTTTTTTTTTTTTCTAGGTGAATGGGTAGGGGTACCCAGTCACACTACACTACACTACACTACACTACACTATATTCACACTTCACTAACACACTACATGCTCTACTCAGCCTACACTGACATTCTACACTCAGAGTTACAATAACACACTAAGCCGCTAGTAGCAAGAAGAGCCCTGCTCTATCTTTCTCCTCTCCAACAACACACTGAAAAAAGGTTCCTGTAGGAAGGAACCTTTTATAGTGTGGCATGGGACTATGAGCACTGAGCCATGATTGGGCAAAGTCATCATGACCTTGTCCAATTATGTCTCTGGCTGTGCTCTGTGCCCTGATTGGGTAAAGCCTTGCACCTGACCAGTGGCCATCCAATTAGGGCCCTAGAATGCACTGTGCAGTGCATTGTGGGGTGCTTGTCGGGCAAACACCCCGCTGAGCTCCCTGCAAATTCAGATGTTCACCGAACGGGTGAACATGCGATGTTCGGGTTAAACTGTTTGGCCAACTCGAGTCCCTAGTAGCATCTAATCTGTCATACAATTGGACCTCCAACTACCGAAAATGGTCATCGGATGCCTAACTTAGCTCTAGCCTATGCTGGTTTTTATGCCCTAAGCTAAAACTAGCTTTAGAACCCCAGACCAGAATTGACAGGGTTAACTAGACTAATGGGAGCTGCATATCAACGCTATTACAACAAACAGGTTCGGCTTAGCTCTGAGGAAAGGGTGCGCCCCAAAAAACGTGGCTGTTTTACCCCTTTTGTCTACACCATTCAACATTGTGTGGTTGTATGGCTCTTTGAGAGTTGCCATTTTGTGGCTACCCCCTTTTTTATTGATTTTAAGATTAAAAAAATGTTTTTGGTAATGTACTGTGTGCAGGCCTTCCATTTTTTTGTCTTGTTTACTTTGTATCTATCGGATTACCCATCTGAGGAGGGCAGCATCTGCCTAGTCTTGGAATACTGATGCCCTTGTTGCTCTTTACCATATGTAGCACTTACCCCCGAAGGAGCTGCTGAATTTTTCTGAGCTTACCGTTTACCTCCACCAGCTCGTAACTCGTTGTCCTTGTCTAGGGGTTCCCAGGGTTGGTGACCCAGTAACTGTCGAGACCGACACTTGGATTTCTTGTTAGGATTTTTATTTTGCATAAAACAGTTGAACAAACTCAGTCTCTAAGTTGGGAATAGAGGGTATCAGAATAAAGTTTAGCTCAGGTGCTTGGAACTGCTGACTTCAATAAAAGTCTCTCTCTGTACACAATCCAGGGAATAGACACTCGCAACTGGATTCTTTAACTGTTGGATAAAACACTTTAGAATCCTTCTAGTTACTGTGCCTCGAACTAGCCAGTTCCAAGGCTCAGAAACGGATGGATTCGCACCCCAGGCCACGAGGGCCCCTGGGGGCTGGTCAGAAGGACCAAGACAATGGAGTCAGCAACAACTTCTGGACCGGGAACCCAGAACCACATGACTTCAGCACCTTAAGTACCTGTAGTAATATGGCTGAACCAGAGTGACTCCATCTTTGTAAGTTCATATAGGATTAACTTGGGTTAACTTTACTAGCTGGCTTAGATTCTGTATCTGCAGACTGTAGCAGTTTTTCTGTAAACATGCACATAAGGAAATATAGCTTGCATAGGCAGTCTCATTCTATGCTGTCTAAATAAAGAAATTGTGTCACAATATGTCTGGGCCACATATCCCATGACTGTGATTCAGAAGCAGATGACATGAGTAATGATATGTAATGAACGCCTCTGTATTAACCACACCCATGTTCTATGCAATGATTGGCTGATAAGGGTGCATATAACGTGCAGCCCCTCCCACAATAAATTAGACAACTGCTAAGCTGTAAATGTGCTGGTCTAGTTTTTCGTGTTGTCTCCTAATGCTGCATCGTTAGTTAAAGGGTTTCGTGAGTATTGTAATTGCGTTAGTTATACCTCTAGCTGGTCTTTGTCAGGTATATAGAAATACCATTTTAATCACAACAGTACCCTCTCCCGGAATATACAGCGAGACAAACCCCCACTGATTGGCCCAGAGAGAGAGATTGGTACCCAAGGCCGCTGATAGGCCAGTACAACTGGCCCTGTTGTACCGGGCCCGGGCAACCTGAACAGAGACCTAATTAATGTTAAAAAAAAAAAAATCCCCCAGCCACCTTGACTGAACACTATCTGTCTGAGTACAGCAAACCAACTGAACGCTCCCCACCCCCCGCCGTTCTTTAAAAAAAAAAAAATGTTTTAATGCCAATAGCTCAATAGGCAGGGGGAGGGACTATTTTTATTTTTTTCTATTTCGGACGTGGAAGTATGTCCTCTCCATACCCGCTCCTCCTGCTGGCTCAAGTTCTGGCCAGCGTGTCATCTATATTGCCTTCCCTGGCACGGAGTGATTCCTCCCCCTCGGCTCTGTTCTTCACACGGCCAAAAAAAAGCGGAGAGACGAGCGGCGGTGGCGGAAGAAAAAAAAAAAGCAGCTTGATCTGGCATCTGACTGGAATAGTTTGTGGACACTCGCACTCCAGTCCAGACAGCAACCAGCAACAGAATCCAGGAGGAAGTGACTCCTGGGGCCCGGCTAACACAGAACACAGGTGTGTGCTTGCTTGGGGGGGGGGAGGGAGTTGAATTAAGATCTACTACTACTGCAGCAGCATCTTTACATCATGCCATTGGCGGCAATAACGCATGGGTGGCAATGTCTACAGCACAGTATGGCATTGGCATCATGGGTGGCACGGTCTCTGCAGGCAGCACATGCATTATGGGCCATGTGCTGCCTGCAGAGACTGTGCTGCCCATGCCGCCAATGCCATAATGTGCTGCAGACAGTGCCATCCATGACGCTAATGCCATAACGCATTTGCTGCCTGCAGAGGAAGTCCCATACCATTATGCCATTGGCAGCATGGGTGGCACTGTCTGCAGCACATTATGACATTGGCGGCAAGGGTGACACTGTCTGCAAGTATCATGTGCTGCCTGCAGAGACCATGCCACCCATACCGCCAATGCCGTAATGTGCTGCAGACAGTGTCACCTATGCCGCCAATGCAATATTGTTCTGTAGACAGTGTCACCCATGCCGCCAATGCCATATTTTGCTGCAGACAGTGCCACCCACGCTGCCAATGGCACTATGCCATTGGCGGCATGGGTGGCACTGTCTGCAGCACAATATGGCATTGACTGGTGGCATGGCATTGGTGGCACTGTCTGCAGCACAATATGGCATCTGGGGAAGGGCAAGGGGTGGGGCTAAAGGAGGGACCAAGGGTGGAGCTGAAGGGGGGCCCTGTCAGGTAGGCTGTACGGGGCCCCATGATTTCTATCAGCGGCCCTGTTTATAGCACACTTTTTCCCCCAGGAGAAGTTTAAAACACGTCAACTAATTCATCCGTGACTACATAATCAATCTCTCATTCCCAACAGCCGGCACAAAACACAAGATCGATAAACAGAACAGAACAAAACAGGCGGTAGATATAATTAGTACAGGTTCAAAGGCTATGGGCAATATATATATACCGGTCTCTTTGCTGGCCATGGAGAGCCGATATAGACAGAGATTACCCAATCACCGGTACAGGATAAACAGTAGACTAGATGTACAAGATATCAAAAGTGTCTTACCGTTTTTTAGAGGTGATCAGTCTCCATCCAGTCTCCATATTGGCTTGTTCCGGTCCCTTCTCGGCTATCCTCCGGTACAGAGCCCACAGCCCCACGATTAAGCTGACACTGAGGTCAGAATAAAAAAAAACTTCTGTTTAATATTTTCACTTCTCAAGATTTTTATACAATTCCATTAAAGATTAAGAGATACGTCAACAAGACTGGCGCATACAAACCACAAATATAAAAATACATTAGGACCAAATATTTGACAAAGTTTTGGCCTTTAGCTGGGACATCCATGAGGAAGTGGCCATGTTCTTGCTGCTTTTTTAAACCGCTGGGGTTATGTTATATTGAATGCATTCTCAGAAGCAGGCGCAAACTTATGTTAACTGTTGCAGTCAGTCCAGTTCCCAAGCAAGGGAAGGGTGAGCTTTGCAAAATATCTGAATATGTCTTAAGGCGGATAAACTGAAGCTCAGGCATATAAAACATGTACTTGTATATATTGGAATAGACATTTCATGATAATCTTAATCTCATCCATTACAGGGTTATGGTCTGAAAGCACCATAGGGTCTAGCATTCTGGTAGATGAAGAAGTGGTCAATTATAGTGTATGTGTTGTGTGGTGAGGAGTAGAATGCAAAATCTTGTTAATTTGGATGTAACGCGCACCATGTGTTTAAGGTTAAGTTTCGAAGGTGGTTTTTGATAGCTCTGAGGGCTTTATAGGGCATGCAGGATGCCCCTGTAGAAGAATCTTGGGCTGGGGTGAGCGCCACATTGAAATCCCCACGAATATTGAGGATACCTGAGTAAAATTTAGTGAACAGATGTAAAGTTTCATGAAAGAAGGATACTTGTTGCTTGTTAGGCGCATGCTAGGGTAATGGGCTTGTTGTGTCATTTCCCTTTGAGAAATAAGTACCCCAGTTTAATGTCACGCTGAACCTCTGATACCTGGAAGGGGCAGTTCTTTGATATTAGTATTGCAACACCCTTAGTTTTTGAGTCTTCATTGGAGGTGTGGTAGACCGTAGGGAAGTGGTGATTGCGTCGTTTGGGGACATTATCTGAGCTGAAATTAGTTTCTTGAATAAATGCTATTTGCACTTTATTTTTCTGTATTGTGTAAAGTAACTGAGATCTCTTCTCAGGGGTGTTCATATTCAGTGAAAAAAAAAAAACTTCATCTGTGAAGTGAGTGTCTTCCTATCATGACCAGTAGAAGAGGGGAATAACCTCAAATGGGATAAGTCAGTTGAGTATTCGTCTGAAGAAAAGGGCTGTAGATAGTGGTGGTGGGGGGGGGGGGGGTGTTTATCTAACCTTCTCTACTATGAGAGGGGTTATAAAAAGGTACAGTGAGGTCTGGCCTAGTCATAGGCCAGCACTGTTCTACTGCACTGTGTGGGGATTGGCAAGTACCTAACACAGAAGATACTTCTGAATAGCAGGCGAGCCCACCGTTACCAGTCAGTGGAGCAAATGGATGGAGGATAAGCATTAGGGGTATGAGTATGTCTATGGGTGAAATTTGACGTAATGTTTAGTAATTCAGATTGTACATGTATGTGAGCATGATGTCCAGTGAGGCTTAGGAGTCAAATATGTGTCTAGGTTGAGGGTACAGGTGACAGGGACCTGCCACATCCTGTAAATTTTCTTAGAATGTATATTGTGTACTGTGGGCAAGGGGATATTGTCTGAATCTAGTATTTGACCGTGGAACTCATTAGCATATCTAGAGTCTTAAGATATGTAAACATATTGAAACCAAAATACATCATGAAATCAACCTTGAAATACATTCAAAATATCATTGAAACAGGAATAACCATAAACCAGCAGTTTCCTGCAACCAGGGCCCCTTAAAGAAATCATGGGGCCCCGTACAGCCTACTTGACAGGGCCCCACCCCTGGCCCTTCCCCAGATGCCATATTGTGCTGCAGACAGTGCCACCAATGCCATACCACCAGTCAATGCCATATTGTGCTGCAGACAGTGCCACCCATGTCGCTAATGTCATAGTGCCATTGGCAGCGTGGGTGGCACTGTCTGCAGCACAATATGGCATTGGCGGCATGGGTGACACTGTCTACAGCATATTACGGCATTTGCGGCATGGGTGACACTGTCTGCAGCACATTACGGCATGGGTGGCATGGTCTCTGCAGGCAGCACATGATACTTGCAGACAGTGCCAGCCTTGCCGACAATGTCATAATGTGCTGCAGACAGTGCCACCCATGCTGCCAATGGCATAATGGTATGGGACTTCCTCTGCAGGCAGCAAATGCGTTATGGCATTAGCGTCATGGATGGCACTGTCTGCAGCACATTATGGCATTGGTGGCATGGGCAGCACAGTCTCTGCAGGCAGCACATGCGTTATGGCCTATAATGCATGCGCTGCCTGCAGAGACCGTGCCACCCATGATGCCAATGCCATACTGTGCTGTAGACAGTGCCACCCATGCCGCATGCGTTATTGCCGCCAATGGCATGATGTAAAGATGCTGCTGCAGTAGTAGTAGATCTTGAATCCACCCCCCCCCCCCCCCCCCAAGCAAGCACAAACCTGTGTTCTGTGTTAGCCGGGCCCCAGAAGTCACTTCCTCCTTGATTCTGTTGCTGGTTGCTGTCTGGACTGGAGTGTGAGTGTCCACAAACTATTCCAGGCAGATGCCAGATCAAGCTGCTTTTTTTTTTCTTCCGCCAACGCTGCTCGTCTCTCTGCTTTTTCTCTGGCCGAGTCAAGAACAGAGCCGAGGGGGAGGAATCACTCCGCGCCAGGGAAGGCAATATAGATGACGCGCTGGCCGGAACTTGAGTCAGCATGAGGAGCGGGTGTGTAGAGGCATACTTCCGCGTCCGAAATAGAAAAAAAAATAGTCCCTCCCCCTGCCTATTGAGCTATTGGCATTAAAAAAATTATTTTTTTAAAAGAATGGCGGGGGGAGTGTTCAGTTGGTTTGCTGTACTCAGACAGATAGTGTTCAGTCAAGGTGACTGGGGGATTTTTTTTTTTAACATTAATTAGGTCTCTGTTCAGGTTGCCCGGGCCCCCCTGCTGGCCGGGCCCGGTACAACAGGGCCAGTTGTACTGGCCTATGAGCGGCCCTGCCTGCAACAGTGGGTTTATAACCAGCAGCTAGCTGTGTTCATTAGCAATCCTTTACAGCAATAGTGCCCTGGCCCTCAGCTACCACCACCAATCCCGCATATTCATGCCTATGGTGTAAGTTTTCTCTGGTATAACCCATGTGCTGTGTGGCCACTTGGAGAGCACATTCTAGAAGGCATGTGGGATGTCAGCTGTAAATTGTCAGTCCTTTTTGTCTTTAGTTCTGTTTCTCTATTAAATACTCATTTTGCATAGTGTTTATTTTCTGTTAAAGCTCTTAGACTATGTAACTGAACAGGTCGATAGTACAGCATTGTACGGATAGAGGAGGGGCTCGGATAGACTATTTCACCCTGCTGTATCTCTCTCTCTGCAGCCTGTCTGGGTTGTGCAAACCCCGATGATGGCCATTAGAGGGATGAGGGGTGGGATTGTGGTTGTCATGGGATATTGGGAAGCTGTGATCCGGTCAGGCAGTTTAGAGATCTGCTGCAAGTTGACAGAGCTCATGTACCAAGCTTATAGTTAAATGGCGTCAGTCAGAGGGGTTGAGGTCTCTTCTCCCTTTCTGCAGCAAGTATGTCTAAGAATACCATAGTGCCCTCCTGCCCTCTCCTCCTGTAGGCTGCATGGCTGGCTCAGATGTTTCTATTGCTCTTACTGTTTTGCAAGTTACACAGGTAGTGACTAAGGGGAAGGTGCAGCTTCATGGGAGTTTTTATTTTCCCTGGGGGTCCCCATATAGCATTAGACAACCCAGGGTGTGGGAGGGTATTCCTTTGGGACTGTTTTGACCTGGATGTCATGTGTTGGTTCACTAGGATCTTGTAAGAATCTATGTGTCGCCAAAGGCATGAAAGTGATCATCATACTGGGCTAATAAGCCCAGTGTAGTAACATATCCCTGTGCTCCCACCTGTGTGTACTGTGGGTAAATACCTCATATACAAATAGGGGGGACTCCCTCCAGTACCCTAAGCAAACCATACATTACCCAGTCTGGTATAGGCATGCTATGCAATGTTCACTTATTGCACCTTCAATAAATTTGTTTTGTTCCGTTTGTTTCGTATTTCGTGTCTGAAATTCAATTTGACAAATTTTCATTATGTTTGTTAACTTTTCGTAATAATTACGAACACTCGGTATGATTAATTTATCATTATGAGGGGATCCCCATTTTAACTTCATCTTAACGTATAATCATAATTAACGAACATTCTTATTTTGTCCAATTGTGAATCTCCAATCAAAACCAGTACCAGTCTCCCACTCCCATATTCAAAAAAGAAAACCTCTGATTGATTGGTCAACAAAACACCAGTCACGTTTTCATTGCAACGGAATTTGGTTCCGAAATTCGTAAACCGAAGTTTCTTACAAAATTCGGAAGCATAGCAATTCGTATTTCGGATCCTCCTGAATGTACGAATTTACAGAAATTTGTATGCATTTTCAATTCATACGAAACGAATTGCACATATCTAATTAAGTGTTCGGAGCCAGTTCAAGGGTCATCTGCTGGAACATATGGTGTCTTCAGAGTTCATGGGTCAATTATGCAGGAACGTGCTGTGGGTATTTCCGTCTGATGCTGGATGCTGAAACACGGGTGCTTTGTTGATGTGTACAGGGGACTTAAGGTGGACATCAGTTGCATTGGGTTAGCCTTTTTAAAACCAGCCGTGGCAGTAGATGCGGTTAGGTAGGTGCAGCGGGGGGAAGCGAGCAGCACCCATGGCCATCCGGGCGAGCGCCAAGTTCATCTAATCAGTATAGCGCCGTCATAGTCAATCACATTCAGAGTGTTCTTTGTAATATAAGGGACAATTGGGTAAACTAGGGGACAACAAGAGAATAGATTGAAGTCATTTAACCTTGCCGCAACGTGGCAACATGTAGCCTGTGAAAAGATTTATGGTAAGGCCCCTTTGGTAGCCCCTACGGGCTCTTCGAGATGGTGGGGAATCAGAGGGGCTAGAGCCATCATGTGTACCTTGGTGAGTAGTGTGATTTCTAGGACCTGATGGGGATCTTCTCCTGCAGAATCTTGTGTCTTGTGTATCCATAGGCTCTTCCTGTGGAACTTTTCTCCATGCAGTCGAGTGGTGAATTTCAGCGTACCAGTTAGGGACCTCCCACCAGGGGGAGACCCAGGGTGTCACAAAATGGACGCAGATCTTCTTGGACTTTTAGCGGAGTAGTGCGGCCCTGGTGGGTGGCAGAAAGACAGAAGGGGAATTTCCACCTATATTGGATCCCCTTCGATCGCAGGTCGTCCAGTAGTGGTTTCAGGTCCCTGTGATGCTATAGGGTGATACTGGATAAGTCTTGGAAAATCCGTAGAGCCTGTAGAGCAGTCCGTTGAACAAGCCTGTTAATGTGGGACATAGATGGTTTGAATCTATGGCTTCAGGCATACCTCTAATCCTGAGGTTATGGCGGCGGCCCCTATTATCGAGATCCTCCATATGGCATTGGACTTCCCTCAGTTGGAGTGTGTGAGTGTCAATCCTCCTAGTAGCCTTGCGGAGGACATTATCGTGTTGTGCCCTGACCTGTTCAACTTCATGCACCCTGTCGGTCAGAGCGTGTATGTCCAGTCGCAGTTCTGCAATGGCTGCTGACAGAGTGTCTTATGTCGGCGTCAATGGTCCTTCAGGTTGTGGATATTTAGGTATGGCTAATGAGGGTTGTAATTGTCTCCGGACATCGTGGGTACTGTTGTTTGAGGTGCGGGAGGAGTTCTGGGCACCAGTTCTCAGGAATAATGTGTTGGAACTGGAGAGAGTCCAGAGAAGGGCAGCAAAACAAAGGGACTGGAGGACCTTTAGTTATGAGGAAAGGTTACAAGCACTGAACTTGTTCTCTCTGGAGAAGAGATGCTTGAGAGGGGATATGATTTCAATGTTCAAATACCATACTGGTGACCACACAATAGGCATAAAACTCTTCCACGAAAGAGAATTTAATAAGACAGATGGCCATTCACTAAAATTAGAAGAAAAGCAGTTTAACCTTAAACTGTGTAGAGGGTTCTTTACTGTAAGCCCCTGTACACACGGTCGGACATTCTGCCAACCAAATTCGTCGGATTTTGTCCGTCGGATTTTGCCCGTCGGATTTTGCCCGTTGGATCTTGTCCGAAACTGTTGCATACACATGGTCGGACTAAGTTGTCGAAAAATCCGATCATTCAGAACGTGATGACGTAATTTTGTTCCGATGGGACTAGTAGCCAATAGCTTTGATGTAGGAATTTGATCTGAGCATGCGTGGCACTTGGTCCGATCAAAATTCTCTACACATGATCGGAGTATGTCCGATCAAACCAGTTGGTCGGAAAATATTTCCACGTGTTGGAAAATTGGGTCCGACGGAGATTCGGACGGAATCAGTCCGATGCATACCACACACAGTCGGATTATCCGACGACACGGTCCGATAAGAC
The DNA here is from genome assembly GCF_037356315.1 of Lithobates pipiens. NCBI lineage: Eukaryota > Metazoa > Chordata > Amphibia > Anura > Ranidae > Lithobates > Lithobates pipiens. The sequence goes on from NW_027507903.1 coordinate 434,529,595, forward strand.
GCATTCCGACGGATTCTCCGACTGTGTGTACAAGGCTTTAGAGCGGCAAGGATGTGGCATTCTCTTCTACAAGTGGTGGTTTCAGTGGGGAGCATCGATAATTTAAAAAAACTATTCGATAAGCACCTGAATGACCACAGCTCACAGGGATATACAATGTAATACTGACGTAAAAGCACATACATAGGTTGGACTTGTTTATTTTTTCCAACCTATGTAACTATGTAAAGAGAGAAAGGAAAAAGAAAGATAGAAACAAAAGGAAAGCGAGAGAGTGAGAAAGAGACTGACCCAATTTATCATTGTCACTGTTTGTGCTACATAAAAAAGATATACACGTCTGTTGCAGACTTTTTTACTTCTATAACAGCACAGCAGTTTTGCTAATTATTTACAGATCAAGATATCCCACAGCCACAGAACTTACTCCCAGCGCACTGCACCAAAATAAGAGCTCTTTCACACTGAGCGTCAGCAGTAAAGCGCCTCTAGTTTTAGGGGCTCTTTACCATCTTTTTTAGCAGCGCTTTTCAGCCGCTAGCGGGGCACTTTTTACCCCCACTAGCAGCCGAAGAGAGGGTCAAATGTGCCCAAAAAGTGCTGCTGCCAAAGCGCTTCGGCAGTGGTGCACATTCATTTCAATGAGCAGAGGCAGTGGAGGAGCAGTGTTTACACCACTCTTAAACCGCTCCGCTTGCAGGACTTTTTTTCCAATGTATTGCAAGCGCACCTCTCCAGTGTGAAAGCACACAGGCTTTCACACTGGGGCTGCAGGGGAGGCATTTTTCAGGCGCCCTTTTTTAGCCCTTTAGTGCCTGAAAAACACCTCCAGTGTGAAATGGGTCTAAAGAATAGGAACAATCATCTTTGAGGCCGGCTACATGCCCTCCCACACACTCAAACCCGCAAAGCCTCTTATGCTCCTCATCGGGAAGTCCGATGAGAGCGACTGAACAGTGGATAGCGTTTTTGGGGGAGGAGGCAGGGATGTGTCTCCACACATTCTGCGTCACTTCAGCATTCTGGTAAGCAGCTCAACAATGTGTGTACCTGTGTGCGGGCAATGCATGTTTAAAAAAAAAAAAAAAAAAAAATCATACAGAGCTGAGTTGTGGCACCGGCCGCCCGCAGGCAAATCAGTGTGACAGAACTCACTGGCTGTTGCCTGACTGGCCGGGAATAGCTCTGATTTCCTGGATGGAGCCTGGGACAAAGATATATTGGGACATGACTTTGAAATTTGTGATTGTCCCAGGAAATCCAGGACAGTTGGTAACTATGCTGTCACATTGTCCTTTAGCAGTACTGTCACTGTGCTTAAACTGTACTGCAGCATTACATTTTCTTGTGTGGGACACTGAGGGCAGGCTCCTCTATTCCTGCCCCCACGTCTGTTTCTGTCAAAGTCGTTAAAAAGGTGCCAAGCGCCATGATTTCATAGCGCATCTGGACCCAAGGTCCGCCCCTCCTCCCACATGGCAGTTCCAGAGCGGGAGGGGCAAGCACTTTTTTTTTTATAGCCACTTTTCTAATGTTCACAGACATTTACGGACAGAAAAAAAGGTGCCCTTTTATTATAAACTATACGTAAATGTGTGGACAGTTGGCAACTCAGTTCCTCATTCTGTACCGCTGCAGCTTGGCTGTTGCCTGCCCAAACTTCTAAAATCCTGCTGCACAGCCTTCGACTGCACATCTACTACAATATCTCCCAGCTCAGATCTTCTACAGGTATCCATGTCACTCTGGCCAGAACTGGTTTTCATGGAAGACTTGTGACCAAAATAACATACCTCCGAAATGTAAACAAGGCTAAGTGACTCAACTACACATGAAAACACAGGAACTGGGGTGCAGAAAAAATAGGATTTTTGAACTCGCCGTAAATCCTTTTCTCTGTAATTCACTGACCGACACAGCTCCTCTCTGTAACTAAATGGGTTTGTTAGCCTGCCACTAGGAGAACTAGGCAAAATTGTAACAATACACAGAATTGTCAGTACCGCCCAGGGGGCGGACCCTGTGCTAACAACCCTCCCTGCTGCCCCAGCAGCCTCAGTACGTCAACAAGCAGTATAACGTAGAGAAAAGGAGGGGTGGGTGCTGTGTCGGTCGGTGAATTACAGAGAAAAGGATTTTGCAGTGAGTACAAAAATCCTATTTTCTCTTTATATTCACCGACCGACACAGCTCCTCTCTGTAACTAAATGGTGAAGGGATATTTAGCTTAACTGCTTTCATTCTTTAAGAAATTTGGTTTCCATTTTGTGTCTCTCTAACATCCACTTCACAAATAGACATGCTCATATTTTGCTAATCTAGTTTTGTTTCTCATTTTACTGTTATCTTCTTTCAGTTGTTTTGTTTCTTGGAAAGCACATGATTTTGAGGAATCACTAGTTTCACTTTTATTGTAGGCTGTACTTGTATATGATTGTATAATCTGTATGACACGTTCAAACTTTCTGAGAGCCCCCTTTAAATATTCACACGAAAGAATAAAGATTAGATTTGCTCGGAGAGACTGTTGTTTTGTGTCATTGTCTCAATGGGCTAATCTCCCAGGCCTGTGTGGGTGATTGGACATCACACTTTAACAGACATGAAGGGGTTAAAAATCACCTCTAGACATCTACATTCCCTTCAAATGGGATATCCCCAAGCAATGCCAAACGAGGGGTGGGAAAAAACAATTACAACGTCATCCACCATGGCAAGTGGGAACTAGTGAAACTAAACCCACAAAAAAACAGCAGTGTATGGAAAAAACACACCGCCATATAACTGGGTATTCTCAACAGGAGAGATCCCCAACACCGCAACCTTTGTGCGGAAGTAATGCAACATTGCATTAACAAACAGTACTGCGTTTTTATCAAAAAAACAGGAAAAATCTCGATGGCAACTACACGGCCGCCTGCAAAATTTTGCGGCCAAAACAGGCATCAGCTGATGCACTGACATCTACCTTGTAGAACTTGGTAAAGGTATGGACAGGCGACTAGGTCACTGCCTTACACACCTGAGCGACCGACGCTTGGCCCAAGACGTTACGATTGCCCTTGTAGAGTGGGCCGTGACCGGAAAGGGTGGCACGTGCAGCTTCAAGGCGTAAGCTTGTACTACAATCTGTCTGATCCACCTGGAAATGGTGGCAGACTAGACCGCCATACCCTTCTTTGGACCAGCCACCGAAAAACAAACAGTGAGTCTCACTTCTGAAAGGGAGCTGTGACAGACAAATACACTTTTATTGCCCTAACCACATTGAGAGCGTGAAAGGCCACCTCTTTGGGGTGCTTCGGCTTAGTACACAATGATGGTAATACAATGTCCTCATTGATATGCAAGGCTGAGACCACCTTCGGTAGAAAGGACGGTTGTGGACGCAACACCACCTTATCCCTGTGGATGACCAGATAAGGCGACTTGCAGGACAGGGCCGCCAATTCCGAAACCCTCCTGGCCGATGTGATGGCCACTAGAAAGACCACTTTCTTTGAAAGGGTCAACGAGGGAATCTCTCTGATATTCTCAGACGGCGGCTTTTGAAGCGCCAACAACACCAGGTTCAAATCCCACGGAGGTGGACGCACCCGAGAGACTACATGTCGTACCCCCTGAACAAAGGTATTCGCTAATGAATGAGACGCCAGGGGTCGCTGAAAAAAAAAGACAGCCAGGGCTGAAATTTGCCCCTTAATGGTGCTCAACGCCAACTTCTGGTGTACACCTTGCTGAAGAAACAGCAGGATCCTAGATGTAGAAAAGGATCGCGGATGCCACCCTTTCTCCTCACACATGGAGATGTAGGCCTTTCAGGTACGATGGTATATCTTCCATGAAGATTTCCGTGCCCTCAACATAGTTGGAATCCCCGAGTACGACAGACCCCGGTTCCTCAGCATGTGGCTCTCAATAGCCATGCCGTTAAAGCCAGCGATGGTAAAGCAGGGTGAAAGATTGGACCTTGATACAGGAGGTCGTCCCGCAGCGGCAGTCGCCAGGGAGCGTCTGCCACCAGACGCACCAGGTCTGTGTACCAGGGCCGCTGAGGCCAATCTGGGGCCGCCAGGATTACTGGAATCCCCTCGGCTTCCACTCTGCGCAGCAGACGTGGTAACAGTTTTAGCGGAGGAAAGGCGTAGATCAGCTGGTACTGATCCCACGGAGCCACCAGTGCTGCTGACGCATCTGCCCATGGATCTCTCGTCCTGGACACGAATCTTGGCACCTTCCAATTGAGACGAGAGGCCAATAGAAGCCAATAGAACAGAACCTGGGGGCGTGGCTTGGCGCGCAGAGGAGATGGCTGCATAGACCCAGAGCTCCCAGAGACCCACTGCCCGTTAGCGCTTCTCTGGCCACATTTACGCCGCACGATGAGCAAACAAATGAGGCAGGCTGCTGGGACCAGATCGCGGCAGCAATCGACGTCCTCCCAGACCCGCAGCATTCAGGACATTTTCCTGACTCAAGCCCGACCAGGCCGCAACACACCGCGCAAGATGGCGCTGCCACGAGGAGAGGAGGATGAGCTGAGCGATGGCTCCCAGAGCGCCGCAGACGAACTGGTAAGCGGGACAGGGAACCCGGATCAGCCCCTCACGCTAAGCGACATGAATTCCATAGCCTCAGACATAAAAAATACGCTGTTTACGGCGATCACAGATCTCAAAGCAGATCTGCTTTCCCTAAATGAGAAAATGGCCACGGTGGAGAGGGCGGAACACAGGAGAGACCAAGCTGTACACAGGCTGGAAGCTACAACGGCCTCTCATGCCGCACACCTAATTACCATCAATAGACATTTAGAGGACCTTGATAACAGGGGCAGACGTTGCAACATTAGAGTGCGAGGAGTCCCAGAGACAGTTGCCCCTGACCAAATACCATCCGCACTCCGCTCCATATTTAACAACCTACTGGAGAATCCAGCTGATACCCCCATGGATTTTGTACGTGCGCATAGGGCCCTGAGAGCACGACCTGCAGAAGCTGCACCACCAAGAGACATTATATGTTGCCTCCAGAGCTTTCCTTTGAAAGAGGAAATCCTTAATCAGGCCCGAAAGAACGCGCGGATCCAGTTCAATGACAGTGAACTTGCCCTCTATCAAGGTCTGTCGCCCATTACTTTGCAGAACAGGAGGGCCCTCCGCCCTTTACTGGAAGTACTCAGAGAGAGGGGAATTGTCTATAAATGGTGCTTTCCTTTTGCGCTTCAGGCCACGGTCAATGGGAGACAATTCCTACTTAAATTGCCAGAGGAACTTCCTGACTTCTGTACCGCTCTGAACATTCCGATCGTAAACCTCCCTGACTGGTATGCGGAGTTCAAGACCCCTTTACCTGATCTCAGTCCGGACGTTTCTCCCCACTCATCCCCTGTGAAACCTCCAACGAAGAAAAGCAGAGGTGGAAGGCCGCATTCGAGCTCGGGAGACCGTGTCTTCCTGTCTGCACGGCAATCTGGGAGCCGTGACCGCATTTGAAGCATGCTGACGTATGGTTCGCCTAGTCTATCCCATTTGATCGCGGATCTTTACATTCACCTATGGCTTTGATACGGGACGTTCTATGCTTTTTTATTTTTTGTCTTTTTCTCACAGACTCGCCTCATTACTTGCTTCTCCGTAGCTGACTTTTTGACTATCCTCGGCAAGTTGCACTTACACGGTTGAGGATGACCGTCCCGACTCGGAGATCATAAGTTGCCTTAAACATGTTTAGTTACTGCCTAATGGTCTTTTTTTTTCTTTTTTTTTTTTTTTGGGCCAGAGAGAGAGTATAAGCACTGTCTTACGCCTTTCTGGGCAAGTGGGTCTCCCCTTTTTGGTGACTCTGGGTTTTTTCTTTGGTTTCCCTTTTTGGTTATTTTTCACAGTTGTTCATTTTAACTTTTGCTCTCATTAGTGACTTCACTAGTTTAACTTTGTTGTTACAATTTTATTTCCCATTCCGGTAATACTCTGTGCATCCATCGCCTCGGGAGTGCTCCTCCCGCATTCCCTCAAACGAGGTGGGGAGGTGTTTCCGGGTTAATCCTGGAGACGCTTCCCTACCCTCTCATTAGCTTGCAGTACAGTGTCCCGCAGGTAGAAACCGCTGTTTTCAGATACACCTTGAGATCAGGGTGTTTTCCCTACCCCTCCTTACCATCGTCTCTACCCTTCCCCGCTTTTACTATTCTTTTGTCCTCTCTTGGTACCCTCGCTTTTAAACTTTTATCTTTTTTTCATTACTCTTTTTTCTACAGGTTGAGTCCCCCGAGGAGGGAACTGATATACTAGACATGACGTACTCTTCGTTGGGTCGTTGCCCGACTCTGATATCGCATAATGTGAGAGGCCTGAATGTACCGGAAAAGCGCACCTCTATTCTTAGGGAGCTAAATAAGGTAAAACCTTCTTTTGTATATCTGCAGGAGACGCACTTCCGGGCTGATCAAATCCCCAGATTGTTCAGTAAGCATTTTCCACGGGTGTTCCACGCAGCAAACCCTCTTGCCAAGACGAAGGGGGTTTCGATTCTCATTCACAGGTCGACAGGGTTTGAGGTGACCCAACATTTGGCGGACCCCGAGGGCAGGTACCTGTTCCTGAAAGGGAAATGGGGCAACACGCCGCTGACCCTGGCCAATGTCTACTTCCCTAACAGTTCCCACGTATCCTTTTGCAGGCAGGTAGTGGCAGAGCTGAAGAGCTTTGCCACAGGGTGTATCTTATTAGGGGGGGATTTCAACGTGCCGCTCAACCCAATCCAGGATACCTCCACGGGCAAATCGAGTTTGCCCTTCCGTACACTGAAACAAATTAAACAATTGATGCATTCATTGACTCTGATAGATACTTGGCGCTCTTTAAACCCGGACGGTAGGGACTTCACTTGTTACTCAGCACCACATAACAAGTACACACGTATAGATTACACATTCATCTCCCAACGAGACCTGTTAGAAGTTAATAGTTCGCACATCGGGCAGCAGACCCTTTCGGACCATGCTCCGATTTCGCTATCGATGACACACCCCGACATGAGACCGAAAACTTGTATGTGGAGACTGAATCCATCCCTATTAACAGATGTAGAACTTCTCCCGTCACTGACGGAAGCCCTTAGCAACTATTTTAAGGAAAATGTCACAGATGAACTTCCCCCTTTATCTATATGGGAAGCTCATAAATGTGTGATGAGAGGGGAGTTCATCAGAGCAGGAGTGTCGCGAAAAAGGAAGGCGGAATTTCAGGTAACGACTTTGGCCTCAAAAATAGCGCAGCTGGAGTCCCTACACAAGCACTCCTTGGCTGTTTCTGCAGCTCAGGACCTGCTCCGGGCAAGAACAGAGTTGAAAAATATTATGGAGGCTAGGAGTAAACGGGCACTTTTTCTGAAACAAAAAATTTACTATGAACACGGAGACAAAGGAGGTAAACTTTTAGCGAGAGCAGTCAAAGAAGCCACCCTATCTACTAACATTCTAGCGATCAAATCAAAGATGGCCACCTGACGAATCGAGTAGACAAAATTGCAGATACCTTCCACCAGTTCTATTCTAATCTCTATAACATTCCTCCCCAACATAGGCCGGGCGGTCTACTTGGTGATAGACAACAAATTATACAGGACTATTTAGCCCAGAGTGGCCTGCCCACTCTATCCCCTGAAGAGGCGGAATCTCTGGAGAGTCCATTCTCTTCGGAGGAGTTACTGGAGACAATTAGGAGCCTCAAACCAGGCAGAAGCCCCGGTCCTGATGGACTGACGGCGCATTACTACAAGGTCTTCTCGGGCTTGTTGGAAAAACCTCTCCTGAGAGCCCTTAACTCTCTCACGGACCCTACCGGAACCCCGACCTCTTTCCTGGGGGCCTACATAACGGTGATCCTCAAGCCCGGGAAGGACCCCACGGTATGCGCTAATTACCGCCCCATTTCATTACTCAACTTAGATTTGAAAATTATGTCCAAGATTATTGCAAACCGCTTATGAAATTTTTTGCCCCAACTGATTGGCCCTGAACAGGCGGGGTTCATGCCGGGGAGGGAATCCAGGGACAACGTGACAAAGGCGTTGAACTTGATTCACCATTGCCAGGGTGCTGGGATCGGGGGCCTTCTCCTGTCCACGGACGCAGAGAAGGCCTTCGACAGGGTCAGCTGGAACTTTCTGTTTGCGACCTGTGCCCACATTGGCTTACGAACTCGTATGCTTTCCTGGATTTCCTCCCTGTATCGGAACCCGACGGCTCAATTGAAGATCAATGGGACATTGTCTGAACCTGTGCAGATACGTAACGGGACGAGACAGGGGTGCCCCCTTTCCCCGCTTTTGTTTATTCTCACCTTAGAACCATTTATACGAACGGTCAATAATTCTCCCTCCATTACGGGGTTTACCGTTGGACAGAGAACTTATAAAACCGCTGCCTACGCATATGACTTATTATTCTTTCTAACCCACCCTCACACTTCGATTCCAAATTTAGTACAGGCTTTTGCAACATATGGTTATCTTTCCAACCTCAAGATCAATTATTCTAAATCAGAGGCAATGAACCTGTCGCTCCCCTCGGAGGCACTGACGCAGGCACATTTGAACACATCCTTTAGATGGGTGACGGGATCGTTGAAATACCTGGGGGTTAATCTTACCCCTCAGGTGAGTGGCATTTTCAAGCATAACTTCACACCCATACTGAAGCAGATAGGTCTAGATTTAACCAAGTGGTCTCAAGGCCTTTTCTCTTGGTTTGGAAGGGCAGCACTAATTAAATTGATAACTCTCCCACGTCTGCTCTACCTCTTTCACACACTACCTATCGAGCTTCCGGCTTCCTTTTTCAAACATCTACAATCTTTATTATGGAAATTTCTGTGGGCACAAAAGCGTCCATGAATTGGGCTGCACCTGTTGATGAAAGCGAAGGAGGCAGGGGGGGTGGGTTTCCCAAATTTTAAACTATACTATTATGCCACCCATTTAGCCAGAATCATTGATTGGCATTGCCATACGGGAAGCAAAGACTGGACCTCGGTAGAGAGTAGTGTGTCAAAGACACCATTGAGATTTTCCCCTTGGATCCCATGGACCAAGTGTCCTAAGGAACTCACGCAACACCCCCTTATTGGGGCCTCGCTGAAGGTGTTCCACACTTTGGCTTCACGACACCCCTTTACGTCGTCCCCCGGGCCACTTACTCCCCTTTTGGGTAATCCTGATTTCCCACCGGGGCTGTCGGGTAAGACCTTTACAGGACCGACTAAGGTCCCCCTCCTGGCCACGCATCTGGTACATAATAAAACAGTCCTCTCTTACGATAACTTGCGGGATATCCTTCCCCCAGCCACATTCCCATTTTGGAATTGCAGACAGGCATGCCATTACCTCCTAACACCGGAGAGGAGGGAAGCAGTCCTCAGGGACCTGACACCCTTTGAGTCGATGTGTCTGCGTGGGGCACCAGTGGAAAAAACCACCTCATTTATGTATGCATCTCTCCAGCAACTAGATCATATTGGACCGGATAAATTTAGGAAACGCTGGGAGTCTGCTCTCCATACCAACTTTACTGACATACAATGGCGTGATGCCTGCATCCTGGCTCACAAAGGCACTATTAGCACCAGATTTCAGGAAAATTCCTACAAACTGCTATCGCAGCGGTACGCCACCCCGACCAAGGTGAGACGTTGGTACCCGACGTCCTCAGATCTTTGTTGGACATGTGGGGAATCAGCGGGTGATATGCTGCATATCTGGTGGAGCTGCCCTAGATTGAGTAGCTTTTGGGGAAAAATTTGTACACTAATTTTGCAGATTACAAGCACCACAGTAAAGCTTACACCGGAGTGCTGTCTCCTGCACATATCAAATTTACCGCTGAGCAAGTACAATCGATCCTTAACTAAACACTTGCTGATAGCGGCCAAATCCCTAATTCCAAGATATTGGAAACTCCCTACGGTGCCCTCAATAGCAGAATGGGTACACACAGTTAATCACATTTTCGCATTGGAAGAACTACTTGCCACTGCGAAAGATACGGCTGAGAAATTTCACAAAACCTGGTCTCCCTGGTGGGAGATGGTGGTTTGAATAATGATTAAAGTGAAACAATAAAAGTGTAATATTCCTTAAAATTTCGTACCGGGGGGGGGGTCTATAGTATGCCTGCAAAGGGGCGCATGTTTCCCGTGCTTAGAACTGTCCCTGCATGAAGTGTCATTTCTGCAGGAAAAAAAGTCTTTTAAAATCACTCGTGGCTATAATGAATTGTCGGCTCCCGTAATACAGAGAACACTCATTGAAAGTCATTGATAAAAATAAAAGCGTGGGGGTTCCCCCAAATTCAATTACCAGGCCCTTCAGGTCTAGTATTTATATTAAGGGGAACCCCGCGTCAACTTTTTAAAATTTTTTTTACGTGGGAGTCCCCCTAAAAATCCATACCAGACCCTTTATCCGAGCACGCAACCTGGCAGGCCCCAGGAAAAGGGGGGGTGAGAGAGCGCCCCCCCCTCCGAACCGTACCAGGCCACATGCCCTCAACATTGGGAGGATGCTTTGGGGGTCTGTGACCCCTCAAAGCACCATGTCCCCATGTTGATGGGGACAAGGGCCTCATCCCCATAACCCTGGCCGGTGGTTGTGGGGGTCTGTGGGTGGGAGGCTTATCAGAATCTGGAAGCCCCCTTTAACAAAGGGACCCCCAGATCCTGCCCCCCCTGTTTGAAATGGTAAGGGGGTACAAAAGTACCCTACCATTTCCCAAAGAGTGTAAAAAAAAATAGTTAAATAAGACAAACACACTTTTGCAAAATTCCTTTATTAAAAATAAAAAATAAATAAAAAAAATGATTCCAGCGGTGGTAATCCACTCTTGCTATCCAGCGACGGATGATCATCTCTCCGGGGTCAAGCGATGGCTGATCTGATCCAGTGACGGGTGATTTTTCAGTCCAGCGCAGTCCATCCATGCATCCATCTTCTGTCTCTACTGTCGCAGAGACTGCGGGATCCCAGCGCCTGGTGTTTCTTATATTAGGAGGGCGGGGCCACCCGTCCCCTGACCCCGTCCCCTCTGACGCTAGTGAGGGAAGCCAGGGCTTCCCCAATGACGTATGGGTGACCCCGCCCCCTCTGATGTAACAAAAACCTGCATTACATCAGAGGGGGGCGGGGTCACCCATACGTCATTGGGGAAGCCCTGGCTTCCCTCACTAGCGTCGGGGGGGGGGGGGGCGGGGTCAGGTGACGGGTGGCCCCACCCTCCTAATATAAGAAACACCAGGCGCTGGGATCCCACAGTCTCTGCGACAGTAGAGACAGAAGATGGATGCATGGATGGACTGCGCTGGACTGAAAAATCACCCGTCGCTGGATCAGATCAGCCATCGCTGGATCCCGGAGAGATGATCATCCGTCGCTGGATAGCAAGAGTGGATTACCACTGCTGGAATCTTTTTTTTTTTTTTTTTAATAAAGGAATTTTACAAAAGTGTGTTTGTCTTACTTAACTATTTTTTACACTTTCTTTGTGAAATGGTGGGGGTACTTTTGTACCCCCTTACCATTTCAAACAGGGGGAGGCAGGATCTGGGGGTCCCCTTGTTAAAGGGGGCTTCCAGATTCTGATAAGCCCCCCTGCCTGCAGACCCCCACAACCACCGGCCAGGGTTGTGGGGATGAGGCCCTTGTCTGTCACAGACCCCCAAAGCATTCTCCTAATGTTGAGGGCATGTGGCCTGGTACGGTTCAAGGGGGGCGCTCTCTCACCCCCCCTCTTTTCCTGTGGCCTGCCGGGTTGTGTGCTCGGATAAAGGGTCTGGTATGGATTTTTAGGGGGACCCCCCACATCAATTTTTTTTTTTAATTTGACGCAGGGTTCCCCTTAATATCCTTACCAGACCTGAAGGGCCTGGTAATTGAATTTGGGGGAGTCATTTATATCATCAATGACTTTCAATGAGTGTTCTCTGTATTACAGGAGCTGACAATTCATTATAGCAACGAGTGATTTTAAAATACTTTTTTTTTTCCTGCAGAAATGACACTTTGTGCAGGGACAGTTCTAAGCATGGGAAACATGTGCCCCTTCCCGGGCATACTATAGACACCCCCCAGGTATGAAATTTAAAGGAATATTACACTTTTATTGTTTCACTTTAATCATTATTAAAATCACTGCTCCCGAAAAAACTGCCGTTTTTAAAACTTTTTTTTTTTGCATTGATCCATGTCCCCTGGGGCAGGACCCAGGTCCCCAAACACTTTTTAGGACAATAACTTGCATATTAGCCTTTAAAATTAGCACTTTAGATTTCTCCCATAGACTGACCGCACAGGGTGTTCCCAGCTTTTTGAATTTGCCGTGAACAACCCAAATGTTTGAGTCAAACATGAGTTTCGACTCGAACTCGAAGCTCATCCCTAGCGGAGAAGAGGTTGGTGCCATTGTCGCAAACCACCATTCCTGGCTTAAGCTGACGTGGCGTCAACCACCTCCTAGGCCTGCCCCTGCAGAGCTGACAAAATATCTGCACCAGTGTGGCTCCTGTCCCCCAAGCAAACCAGGGCAAGCACGGCATGGCATCTTTTTGCCTGCGTACTTGTGTAGCCCCTTGAACGCCTACGGAGCATCACTGATTCCGAGGACAAAGCAATGGAAGAGGCCATGGAGGAAGAAGAGGGGGTGGAGGAAAGAGGTGTCACAACCAGTAGTAGCATTTTGGAGGCGTGGTGGCGGAACAACCTCCAACACTACTGCACCTTGTCCTGCATCCTTCGCAGCTGCCAGAAGAGTGACCCAATGGGCCGTGAAAGATGGGTAACGTCCCTGTCCATACCTGCTGGACCATGAGTTAGTGGTAACATGCACCTTACCACTGACCGCCCTGTCCAGCGAGGCATGGACATTGCCTTCCATATGCTGGTAGAGAGCCGGAATCTCCTTCCGTGAGAAAGTGGCATTTGGAGACCTGCCACTGAGGAACCGCACATTGCACAAACTCGCGAAAGGGGGCAGAGTCTACCAACTGAAAAGGCAGCAGCTGAAGTGCTAGCAATTTAGCCAAGCTAGCATCCAACCGCTGGGCATGTGGATGGCTGGGAGTGAACTTCTTTTGATGGTCCAGCAGCTAGGGCAATTTGCCTGGTACAGTCGGACGTCGGTGTACTGCTAACACCTAATTCTACACCTTCATTCCTCTCAGTGCAAGTTTCAGAGAGGACTGAAGGTCTAGTGGGGTTGGAGATCCCAGTTGATGAGGAGCAAGGAGAGGTCCGCTTTGTTCTTTGGTGTGGGTCTTTAAGGTACACTTGCCAATGAGCTGCATGGCAGGTCAACATATGTCTGGTCAAGCATGTGGTGCCCAAGCGGCTGATGTTTTTCGCCATGCGAGATACGCTTGAGACATATGTTGCAGATGGCAGCGGTGCGATCTGATGCACTCATCTAAAAAAAAGCCCACACCAAAGAACTTTTGGAATAATGCGCAGAGGCAGCCCCCTGAACAGGCGGAGCTCTGCTGTGTGATTCAGTTGGTGTGCTGCCCCTAAGCTGGCCCCCGGAGGGCATCCTGCCTTGTTGGAGATGTGCCTACTCCTCCCCCTCTCTCCTATCAGGCATGTGGAGTCAGTCACCTCATCACCCCCTCCCTCTTCATCACTGGAGCACACCTGGAAGTATGCTGCAGCTGATGGAACATGACTGCCAGATTGCTGTCCTTCTTGAGCATACCCTCTCTGCGCACACGCTACTGCCTTCCTCTAGCTGGGTATCATCATCAGAGCCTTCAAAACACTGGGAATCTTCCTGGAGCATGTACCCAACACTGTGCTCAAAGAGTTCAGGGGACTCCTCAGGAGGACGTGGTGGGTCTAGGGAAGGAGTGACTGACGACATTGAGACGAGGGAAGAGGACGTGTTGGCAGCTGCTTTTCTAGTACCCTGAGCCTGGGTGAGAGAGGATGAGGAGGGCTTGGTCATCCACTCTACCAAGTCTTAGGCATGATGCGGCTCAAAACGTCCAGCTGCCGAAAACAAGGCCACGTGCTGATGACGATGCACCGCGTCCACGACCAGTACTGTTGTCTCTAGACACGGAGCCTGCTTGCCCTCTTATATTGGCTTGTGACTGTCTGCCTCTCCTTGTTGGCCTTCCAGACATAGTAATGGCCTGCAGGGAGATGGGAAAACCAGCAATTGGGTAGCTTTAGGTGCACAATGAGCAGATGACACAGTAATTACTGAAGCTGCCTGCCTGTGTATACAACACCAGCAAGGGGTATCTTCAGGTGTATACTGTGCTGGAGGCACACAACACCCACTTTAACCGGTTCCCAACCAGCGCACGCCGATGTACGTCGGCAGAATGGCACGGGCAGGCATATTGGCGTACAGGTACGTCCAATCTTCAAAATTTCTCCATTCTGCCTAGCAACTAGTGACGCTGATCTCTGCTCCATGTGATTGGAGCAGAGATCAGTGTTCACTAAATGAAAGCCCAACCCCCCCCACAGTTAGTAACACACCCCTAGGAACACTTAACCCCTACACTGCCACCCACTGGTTAACCCCTTCACTGCCAGCGTCATTTACACAGGAATCACTGCATTTTTATATAGCATTGATTACTGTATAAATGACAATGGTCCCAAAAATGTGCCAAAAATGTCCGATGTGTCCGCCACAATGTCGCAGTCACAATAAAAATCGTTGATCGCCGCCATTACTAGTAAAAAATAATAATAATAAAAAAAGCCATAAAACTATCCCTATTTTGTAAACGCTATAACTTTGGTTTGCGCAAATCAATCGCTTATTGGGAAATATTTTTGGTAAAAAAAAATGTAGAAGAATACGTATCGGCCTAAACTGAGGGAAAAAAATGTTTTTTTATATATTTTTGGGGGATATTTATTATAACAAAGTAAAAAATGCGTTTTTTTTTTCAAAATTGCCGCTCTATTTTTGTTTATAGCGCAAAAAAATAAAAACCGCAGGGGTGATCAAATACCACCAAAAAAAGCTCTATTTGTGGGGAAAAAAAACGTCAATTTTGTTTGGGAGCCACGTCTCACGACCGCGCAATTGTCAGTTAAAGCGACGCAGTGCCGAATTCGCAAAAAGTGGTCTGGTCTTTGACCAGCAAAATGGTCCGAAGATGGTGGAAGAATCATTAGCACTAGATAATTGAATAATTGAATAATGGTGTGTTTATTCCAACACAAAATCAAAGACATATAAAATACGAGACATAAACAAAAATATTACTGCACAAAGTTCCATAAGTGAGTGAAATGAATCCTCTTGACGCATTATTTATAGTGAATTTTTAAAGAGTTCATAAAGTGCTCATCCAAATAGGCATTTCAGTGACAATTGACTCCACCTCCAACACTGGGTGCAATGCGCACTCGTCTTAGGAAGCAACCTCCCCTAGGCCTAGTCGTTCTTTTTTTAAGACATGCACTCTCAGAAGATCTAGATAGGGTCGTACTGCTGTGTCAGATTTTTTTTTTTTTTTTTAAATCCTTGACTATGGAAACACCAGCTGATCTCTGGAGTGACCCAAAGCGAGAGAAACAAACTTTCAACGTGCAAAATTGTATGAAAACATGGATTTATGGTGTATAACAATAGTCCTACTCACAAAGAGATCTCGGTATCCGGCAGTAGCAGTGAGGAGGAAAGCCGCTTATCCATGTTTTGTCCACAATCTTGTTATGCAATATTCAAGATTATATTTTTATGAATAGTAATATGATGTTAAATTATTTATTACAATTTTGTTTTTTATATTTTTTTTCACAGTGCTTCTGGGGAAGGGGGTGGTATGTGGCAGTAGGCAGTAGTTTTTATTTTTAAGTATTGATTTTTTTTTTTTTTTTACAATTTTTAATTAGTTTTTATTTTTTTCACAATGCTTTCTGGGAGGGTGGGGGGGGAGGACATTTTGGCAGTGTTGGTAGGGCAGGGTGGAGTGGTAACAGTAGTGGGTTGTGTGTGTTTTTTTTTTTTTTTTCACAATTACATTTTTTTTTATATCTATAGGAGAAGAGGGAAGGAGGAGGACAGGGGCTGGAGAAGGACAGGGGGCTGGAGAAGCACACAAGAAACAGCCCAGGATGATTGATGGGGTGAGAGGTACAACTGTGAGCACTGATGTCCCTGTATAGATTTTTAGCTGACATCTGTGGGAGGGAGAGGAGGAGAAGCGGTTGTCAGCTAAAAAGCTATACAGGGAGATCGGTGTTCACAGCTGTCCCTCCCGCAGCACCGATCATTACTGGCTGTGAACCATGGACCATCCAGGACCGGCCCTGCAGCCGGTATATAGCAAGTGTCCCACAGGTGTCTGGGAGCCTCAGTCAAAATGCAGGAGACTCTCGCAACTCGCGGGAGACTTAGGATGTCTGCAAGAGGCCTGTCAGTTTCCTCAGGAGTGAACCAGTAGGAGCTGTGCAGAGGAAGAAAGGAACAAAGTGTGTGCAGGTGGAAGGCTAAGAAAGATGGAGTTGTGTATAGAAAGCTGTATATAAGAGTCTGTAAATAGGAAGTTGTCCCTGAAGACCAGTTAAAGTCCCATAATCTCTTATCCCCATCCAAGTTGTTAACCTCTAATAAATAACCAAAACAAATCTCCAGGCTACTCTCTGACTCTGTGTGCCTGTGAATATTCTGCGTGTCTGGCTGTGCATGAGTGCGGGAATCCCAACTTCAGAAACTCCAAAGGGTGTAGTGCTACATAGCATTTACAGCATTTGTCACACCTGCCAAGCATTTTACCACAGTAATGTATGTATGTGTGTATGTATGTGTGTATGTATATAGATAGATAGATAGAGGGGGTTGGCTCGGCAGTGGGTGGGTGTGACCCCCTGCTTGGGTTCACCACACAAAATCAGGCACAGCAGACAGTGTTTGTAGGTGAAAAAATAACAAAGATGCAGTTTATTTATACTATATCAGTTTAAAATGTAACATCAAAAAAAAAAAAAAACATGAAAGGAAATTCTGGTCAGCTTGACCGCTTACTACTCAGGTAGATTCTCTATCTAACAACTAGGGTGCTGCCCTAGTCCCTATCTCCCTGTTTTAGAAGTTTGCCACACAGGCGTTGACTCACTGCACAGGACAGGACAGTTACCACACTCCCCAGTCTACACAAACACAGAACTGGTTCCATTCCAGGATGGAGCATCTCTCTAAGCATGCTGTTTTTTTTTCTTTTTATTATAGAGGTCTTAATGAGCCACTTACTTCAGCTGGGCTCATTAACTCTTCCCCTGCAGGACTACCTATTTACCCTTCTATTGGTCTCCTTGTTTTGAGCCATCCACTTTAAAGGAATGTGATCAGTAACCAGGTCAAAGTGCCTATTTAGCAGATAGTACCGAAGGGAATCTAGAGCCCACTTCACTGCTAAACACTCCTCAATCATGCCGTAATTGACCTCGTGGGACTTCAATTTCCTGCGGAGGTAAATGACTGGGTGCTCTTCCCCATTCCAGACCTGGGACAACACTGCTCCTAACTCAACATCCGATACATCAGTTTGTACAACAAAGTCCTTAGAGAAGTCTGGTGTGTCCAACACTGGCTGGCTACATAAGGCTGTTTTTAATGACTGGAATGCTGCTTCAGCCTCTGGGGACCATGTAACCATGACAGACTCTTTCCCTTTTGTCAGGCTGGTGAGCAGCACAGCCTGGGAAGAAAAATGGGGAATGAATCGCTGATAATAGCCAGCGATTCCCATAATGGCTCCTACCTGATTCTTGCTGTTGGGACGTGGCCAACTCTGTATGGCCTCGACTTTATTGACTTGGGGTTTTATTACTCCCCTCCCAAAAGTGTACCCCAGATATTTGGCCTCCTCCTATCCAATGGTACACTTCTTTGACTTGGCTGTAAACCCAGCTTCCCGGATAGAAGACTGCTTGCACTTTTGGCAGATGTGAGACCCAATCTGTGCTATGGATAATCACATCATCCAGGTAAGCTGCAGCATACTTTTGGTGGGGCCTCAGAATCTTGTCCATTTTCTGCTGGAATGTTGCTGGTGCATTCTGTAACCCAAACGGCATTCTCTTATATTGGAACACCCCATCTGGGGTTACAAACGCAGTTTTCTCCTTGGCCGACTCGTCAGGGGAATTTGACAATACCCTTTGGTGAGATCGAGAGTTTGTCATGTATCGGGCCGTTCCCAGCCAGTCGATCAACTCATCTATACGTGGCATTGGGTAGGTGTCAAATTTTGTAACTTTATTCAATTGCCAAAAATCATTACAAAACTGCTAGCTCCCATCAGGTTTGGGAACTAGTACGATAGGACGGGACCAGTCACTCTGCGACTCCTCTATCACACCCAATTCCAGCATCCTTTGAACCTTCCCACATATTGCCTCCCGTCGGGCCTCTGGTCTTCTATAAGGTTTTAGTTTTACCCTTTCTCCTGGTGGGGTGATAATGTCATGCTCTACGCCAGATGTTTGTTCCGGCAGCTCAGAAAAAATCTCTTTGTTGCGAAGTACAAACCCTTTAACCTGCTGTTTTTGGGGTTTCGATAAGGTAACTTCGATTCCAACCTCAGGAACTAAAGCAATCAGACTGGGACGGTGACAAAGTCTCTGCGACTAGGGATTCCCTATCATCCAGGTTTCAGCAGATTGATGTGAAATGCTTGTTCCAAAATTTTGCCTTCCTGGCTGTCTGACCCTGTAGTTCACCTCACTCACTTTTTCAATTATTTCGTATGGACCTTGCCATTTGGCCAGGAATTTGCTTTCAACTGTAGGGACTAGCACCAATACCCTATCCCCGGGGGAAAAAGTACGGGTCTTGGCCCCACGGTTGTACACTCTCTGCTGTGCTAACTGCACTTGGGCCAAATGTTCCATTACGATTGGCATTACCTGTGCAATTCTATCTTGCATCAGGGTGACATGCTCAATCACACTCCTGTGGGGAGAACTCTCATTTTCTCCAAGTTTCCTTGGCGATATCCAGCAGCCCTCTTGGGTGTCTCCCATAGAGTAACTTGAAGGGTGAAAAACCTGTAGAGGATTGGGGTACCTCCCTAATGGCAAACATCAAATAGGGTATTAGACAGATCCAATTCTTTCCATCTCTATCCACCACCTTCTTTAACATTTGTTTTAGGGTTTTGTTGAATATTTCAACCAACCCATCTGTTTGGGGGTGATACACAGATGTACGCAATTGGGTCACTTTGAACCACTTGCATAGTTTTCATAACCCGGGACATAAAGTGTGTACCTTTGGTCCGTAAGCAGTTCCTTACAAATACCCACGTGGCTAAAAACGAGAGATAGTGCTTTGGCTATGGTTTTGGCTTTGTATTTCGAAGAGGAATCGCTTCTGGATAACTGGTGGCATAGTCCAATATAACCAAAATTTACTGGTGCCCCCTAGCGGACTTTATTATCGGACCTACCAAATCCATTGCGATGAATGAATGAATGAAATACTTGTATAGCGCACAATGCGAACTGAATCGCCTCTAGGCGCTGTGGCGAGCTTTGATCATCTGCGATCCTCTCAAAGGGGACCTCAATGATGGGAAGAGATAACAGCGGGTTACGGAAATATGGCATAAGTGCCGACTTCTGACACAAAGGGCAGGAGGAATAATAATTTTCTGTTTCCTTCATGACCCCAGGCCAATAGAATCTCTGCAATACTCTCTCTGGTTTTCTCTGTCCCCAGATGACCTCCAAGAATATGCCCATGGGCCAATTCTAACACCAACTTCCTGTAAGGTTTGGGCACCACAAGTTACTCAATGGTTTCTTCTGCCCTTTGAGCAACTCGATACCCGTACTCCACTGTGGAAAGGGACCTGCTGTAAGTGCTAGTCTTATCTGGGTTCACTAACTCGCCATCTATTTTCACCACATTTTCCCGTGAATTTATTAGGGTGGGGTCTTTTAACTGTTCTGTTGCAAAATTTTCCCTGTGAACCTCGAGATCCAAAAACTCCACAGATGGCATGTTTTTGTCTAAGGATGTTGGTTTCTCGAGTTCCCCCTGCCAATACCGAAAAGGGAAATCCTGGAGAGTCCTCACCACTCTCAGAGGAATTCTGGTCATCACCTTCCTGGTCTATAGGGGCACCAGTGGGGGGGCTCAGGGAAATCCCAGAGTTCCCAGTAACTTTGGAAAATACCTTCCCACAATGGCATCATGTGGTAAGTGAGATACTAACCCCACCTGATGAGAGAGGTTACCTTTTGGGGTCTCAAAAACAACTCTAGTCACAAGATACTCTTGAGTGTCCGCATGCACACAAATAACAGCCACCTTGTTATTCCCAGAGAACTCTGTAGTAACTAATTCAGCTTTTATGTCACCAGGCTACTAACAAAACCACATTTCTACCATTAATACACATTTTACATAAATGTTTCTCAGGTCCCCGAATGGCAGTGCATGCAACCAGATCCACAAGCTTATCTGCAGTTTCTGGGTCTCCATGGCTTACCCACTTTTGGATGGCAGTAGGAAGAGCTCTCAAGAAACAATCCATAACACATTACACAATCTTAGGTGTGATCAAAGTCTCTGGCTGCAGCCACTTACTGCTCAGGTGAATGAGATCATACATTTGAGACCCGGGGGGTTTTCCAAGCCGGAAAGTCCAGTTATGTACACGCTGAGCCCGGACAGCCAGGGTGACACCCAGCTGTGCCAATATTTCCATTTTTAGTAACGCATAGTCTTTTGCTTGGTCAGGTTTTAAGTCATAATAAGCTTTCTGCGAGTCCCCAGTTAACAGAGGAGCCACCAGTCCAGCCCACTGCTCCTTAGGCCACTTTTCCCTTTCAGCAGCCCTTTCAAATTTGGTCAAAAATACCTCCGGATCATCCTCTCCAGTAATTTTTGTCAGTAAACGGCTCAACCAAAGGATACTGTATTAGTGGAACCACTTGCCTCACTGGTCTGCGGACGTTGCTGCATTGATTGTCTCCATTTGTTGTTGGAGACACTGCTCTTGCTTCTGTTACAGGTCTATGAAGCAGGCCTCAGATTTCTGGGCTTGTCGCTGAGCTCCTAGACTCTGCTTGTGAGCTTTCTGCTGAACTTCCAGACTCTGCTGGTGAGCTTGCTGTTGGGCTACAAGGCTCTGTTGAACTGCAAAGGTCTTTTGCAAAGCCGCATTTCTTTGCTGCTGACTTGCATTTGCTAGAGCCAGCTGTCTTAGTATCTCCTCCGTGCTGGCCTTAAAAAAATTGCCTGCATTCTCCACCAACTGTGAAGGGGTTTGCTCGGCAGCGGGTGTGTGTGACCCCCTGGATGGATTCACTACACAAAATCAGGCACCGCAGACAGCGTTTGTAGGTGATACTGTATGCAGTGAAAAATATAACGCAAAACAAAAAGAAACATGAAAAGAAATCCTGGTCAGCTTGTCCGCTTACTAGACACGTAGATTCCATATCTAGGTACAGCCTAGTTCTGCCCCAGTCCCTATCTCCCTTCCCCTGCAGGACTCCCAGCACTATCCCTAGTGGTATAAGTCAGCATAAAGCCTGAATCTAGGGCATACATATTTTCCATCCTGGATGCAACCAGGTGATATTACCTGCCTGCTGTCACAATATCCATAAATAGGATGGGTTACTTCCTCTGTTCCTCTATTTTTCTGGAGTTCTGGAGCAGTAGAAAAAGCTGGGACACGTTCTCCAATGCTAAATATTTTTTTGAGCTCAAAGCCTGATGAAGAGCATGGTATGCTCGTAACTGTACAGTAGCATAATTTACATTGTTATGTTTTGAAGAGCAATTAGATAAAAAAAATATATATATATTTTGCATTGTAAAACGTGTCCCGTTGTCATATATATACACACATACACTATCTCACAATTTTTGTAAATATTTTATTATACGCTTTCATGTGTCAACACTGCAGAAATTACACTTTGCTAGTTTGCTACAATCTAAAGAAGTGAGTGTACAGCTTGTATAACAGTGTAAATTTGCTGTCCCCTTAAAATAACTCAGCAGACAGCCATTAATGTCTAAACTGCTGGCAACAAAAGTAAGTACACCCCTAAGTGAAAATGTACAAATTGGGCACAGTGTCAATATTTTGTGTGATCACCATTATTTTCCAGCACTGCCTTAACCCTCTTGGGCATGGAGTTCACCAGAGTTTCACAGGTTGCCACTGGAGTCCTCTTCCACTCCATGATGATATCATGGACTTTTATTAATATTTTTTTACTAGTAATGGAGGCAATCTGCGATTTTTATCATGACTGCGACATTATGGCAGACACATCGGACAATTTTGACACATTTTTGGGACCATTGTAATTTTTACAGCAATCAGTGCTATAAAATTGCATTGATTACTGTAAAAATGACACTGGCAGTGAAGGGGTTAACCACTAGGGGGCTAGGGAGGAGTTAAGTGTGTCCTGGGAAGTGATTCTAACTGTTAGGGGGCATGGCTACGAATGACACGTCACTGATCATAGCTCCCGATCACAGGGAGCTATAATCGGTGACAGTGTCACTAGGCAGAACGGGGAGATGCTTGTTTACATTAGCTTCTCCCCATTCTACAGCTCCGTGAGATGATCATGGGTGCCGTCATGGAGATCAAGTCCGTGGGACCCACGATCCTACTCAAGTAGCTCCCTGCAGGGTCACGCGCACGCCGCCGCCGCCGCCGGCGCGCACATGACCATGCAGCAGCAAATTCAAAGGGACGTAGCTCTGCCACTCAAATGATTTTAGTACTGATTTTATATAAAGTGTCCCTAGATTATCGAGGCCAGCTTTAATCCATGAGGTAAAAGATGTATTTGAGATAAGAAGTTCCAGTGTGGTAAGGGGGAGGTAGGAGAGCAGTGCACGTGTAACACCATTGGATTTTTGATAAGTTGCTTTCCATACTCGAGTTGTAGCTATAACAGTGTCTAGAAAGGATCTAGGTGGTTGCATGTGTAGGAGAATGGCGCGGAGTAGATTTTTTAGGGATGCGGTCAAGGCTGTACACTTGATTTAGAGCCAGGTTGGTTGGTAGAAAGGGGTCCACCACACTTTAGCTTGATCCAGTATGGCTGCTTTATAAATAAGCTCCAATGTTGGCAAATTTATTTGGTGTGCATAGTAGTTTGCGGTGAATTTGAGGGTGATTGCTTTTCCAGATGTCAAGAGTTGAATACGGCCTCAGAGTTTAACGATGTGAGATGAATGGATAGGCACAGGTATTGATCTAAATAGATACAGCACATGTGGCAGCATAAACATTTTTGTTAGAGCTATTCGGGCTGCCCAGGAAGCAGCAGTCTTCTGAAGGCCTTCTGATATATGCGAGTTTTTAGACATGGCTTGTAGGTTTACATGGAGAAGTCTTGTGGAGGGAGAGGTTAGTTGAATGCCAAGGTGATTCATAGTTGAATTAGGGGTTCACAAGAAAAGGTAGTTAGCTGAGATCAATTCTTTAGTCGGTTGCAATAGGAAAATGCCAAGCATGGAATATTCACTATAATTAATCTTGTATAGGGAAATGCGACTGAAGCGATCTAGGAGATTTTGTAATGCTGGTAATGATTTGAGGGGTTTAGTCACCAATATTATGTCATCGGCGTAAAGGCTAATTTTATGTGTTACATCGCCAATTTGAATGCCTGATATTGAGGGGGAGGCTAGGATGGCTTGCGCAAGAGATTCCATTACCAAAGCAAATATTAGAGGTGATAGGGGAGGTAATAGTTAAGACACATGAAATATCTGAAGGCCACTGCATCAAATAGCCACCGGATATGGCAATACACAGCACAGGACAGAAAACAAAAACAACAACAAATAAAACATATAAACAATCGTCCGGATGCCAGATATCTATGCGCTGATGTCCATGCCACGGCTAATATGTTGTTTGCAAAAATATTTAGACAAAAGTATAAATATATGGTATGAACATCTGTGCAAAGGTCCCTGGGGGGCTCAAGATTACAAGGTATGGATGGAAAAAGGGGAGGGGATGGACCTGATGGACAGCATTAAGGAATTACTGGCTGTAGATGGAAAAAATCCACAAAATAATGATATGGATACATGGTAAGAGAACAATGTTCATTGATGAATAATTGAATATTTCCACAAGGAAACAGTTGCTAGTATACTGGACATGCAGTATTCAAACCTCAAATCATTCTTCATGCTGTGCAGCAGCCATACAACCTCCCTGGCTTGCCTCACTCCCGGGACATGATGAAGAGGAAAGGCGCCACATGACTCTGGTGACGCCAACGCATTTTGCAAAGTGAATCACGAAGCTACACGATTCACTTTGTGAAACACGTTGACATCACCAGCGTCACGTGGTGCCTTACCTCTCCATCGTGTCCGGGAAGTGAGCCTACGGCGAGCCAGGGAGGTTGGGTGGCTGCTGCACAGCGTGGAGAGTGATATGAGGTTTGAATACTGGAGCAGACATATGCGCTGTTCAGCGCTTATACCAAGGGACAGCTGGAGGATTTGTGGCCAAAGCACATGTGGTGTAATATATATATATATATATATATATATATATATGTGTGTGTGTATATATGTATATATATATATATATGTGTGTTTGTGTGTGTATATATATATATATATATATATATATATATATATATATATATACACACATATACATATACATACATACATACACTGAAACTTGCTTTAGGTGTAATTACTCTTTTTTACTTCCTTGACTGTACAAAGAATACATGTAAATAACCTCTGACCTGAAAAGAATGTTCCTTATAAGTGCTGTAACCAGTGGTGGAATGATCAGAAAATAAAAGTGAAACTACTAAGAGAAAAACCATATAAAAATGCAGAAACGTAGACACTTTAGTCAGTCTAGGAGTGACAAGGAAGGAGATTGCACTAAGTCTTCTACAGACTAACTCTAAAATTTTTAGCATGGATCAGCCAATGGACAAATAAAAAAAGGTACGTGAAAAGTTAATGACTCTATTGTAAATTTGCACCATGATTTAAAAACAAGCCCTGCACCTGTGTAATCGTTAAGTGGGTCCAGGGCTACAATTACACTATTTTATTATATTTCCCAATATATTTATAAAATAGGAATATAATGCATTTCAGTAAAGAATTGTGATACATTTTCTTAAAGAGTGATATAAGATAAAGGTAAAAAGAAATCAAGCCTGACTCTGCATAGCAACTATAATAAAATGCTTTCTCCTAAATCTATCCACCTCCTCTGTTTCCTGGATCAGCTATAAGCAATATAAATTCTGCCCTGCTCCTAATGAAATTTTCTGAAGTCTGCTCATCTTTTCACCTTGTAAATTGCATGATCAGGCTCTCTGTTGTGAAATGTGTGGGCATTCCTATGGTAAAATGTGTTTCCTTATCAATTATCTCTGGCACTAGTGTTTTTTCTTGTTATTTACGAATGGCCTTTCATCTTGCCCAGTAGACAGTTGAAGAGAGGCACTGGAAGCAGTAAATTCTTTAAAATATGAAGTGTCACAATTGTGGCCATGAACCCAAGGAAGAGCAACCCAAGTTCTGCTCCGAATGTGGGACACGCCTGCTTGTTCCTGTACAAAGTACAGGGAATCAAGGTAAGCTAACCCTGTGCTGGTAAAAGACAATTACAGCTAATCAGTTAATTTTGGTCTTTGTTAATCTATTATACTACTTCTGGTTACAGATAAAGAAGATCCGAAGTCAAAATTTGTTTTTAAACTCTTGGATAGAGTAGGAAACACCTGTGAGGTGTTTTTCCTGTTGCCAACCCACGATTTATTTTATGAAAATATGAAAAATTTACTGAAATAGCAAATTTTTTACTGACAATGTGAAATATGACAGAAACTCGTATTATAAAATAAGAAAATCAATATTTAAAGGGTAAATTCACCATTAACCACTTCCGGACCGCCCACTGTCATTGTACGTCGGTACTTTGAAGAGAAATATCGTTGTTATGGCAGCAGCTAGCTGCCATAATCCCAGTATTCTCTTCAGCGGGCGGTCTGCTTCGAGATAAAAGTGGTCTCACCGCAAGATCACTTTTAATCGGCGTTGGAGAGGCCCCCCCCCCCCCCCGCTGGTGCGCTTTGGTGCCCTCTACTGCTTACCGGAGCCTTCGGCAGTGGTGGAGGGGATCGGATCCATCTTCTGGCCTGACGTGGAGACAAGTGAGGGAAAGATGGCCACCACCCTTCTCCATATCATTGCTGGGCAGAAGCGACATCAAAAACGTCAATTCCGCCAATAGCTCTTAAAGGTGCATTTTTAAATTACTTTTTTTATTGCATTTTAGTGTAAATATGAGATCTGAGGTCTCTCTGACCCCGGATCTCATATTTAAGAGGTCCTGTCATGCTTTTTCTATTACAAGGGATGTTTACATTCCATGTAATAGGAATAAAAGTGACACAATTTTTTTTTATAAAAAGAACAGTTTAAAAAAAAAAAAAAAAAAAGGTAAAATAAATAAGAAAAAATAAATTTAAACGTGGCCCGTCCCGCCGAGCTCAAGTACAGAAGCGAACGCATACGTGAGTAGCGCCTGCATATGAAACCACACGTGTGAGGTTTTGCTGCTATTGGTAGAGTGAGAGCATTAATTCTAGCCCTAGACCTCCTCTATAACTCAAAATATGCAACCTGTAGAATTTGTTAAACGACGCTTATGGTGATTTTTAAGGGTAAAAGTTTGTCACCATTCCACAAGCGGGCACAATTTTGAAGCTTGACATGTTGGGTATCAATTTACTCAGTGTAACATTATCTTTCACAATATAAAAAAAAAATAATTAACTAACTTTACTGTTGTCTTATTTAATTCAAAATTATATTTTTTTTCAAAAATAGTGCGCTTGCAAGACCACTGCGCAAATATGGTGTGACAAAGCATTGCAACGACCGCCATTTTATTCTCTATGGTGTTAGAAAAAATATATATAATGTTTGGGGGTTCTAAGTAATTTTCTAGCAAAAAAATATTGTTTTTAACTTGTAAACAAATCTCAGAAAGAGGCTCGGTCTCTAAGTCGAAAAAATAAATAAATGCACATATATTTGCAGGGAATAAAGGTGCATATATTATTTTTACCCATAGGTGCAATGCCAGGCTCCTGCAGACACTTCCTCCAGTTTTTTCAGGTACAAAGCCAGAGGAAATGTCAAAGGACTATGAGTGCAGTGATTAGGGAGTAAGTGATGGTTGGTGTGCTTAGCACATGTTACACCTTAAATATGGGCATAACTTATAACATGTTCCCAAAGGTGAACTTCGCTTTTAAACAGTACAAACAATATGTAAATAAAGTGAATGCAAGTCTACGATTATTAAAGATATGGGGCATCCTGGGAAAGAACAGAAAATTAGTTCTGTATTACACGTAAGGGTCTTAAAGGGTATTGAACAGAATCTGCGCTTGCTGTATACTTTGCACACATATACCACAGTCCTTTATGCCACAAAATATTATTATATTTTTTCCAAGTAAATGTTTCCATTACATATGTTTTTATGCATATAAAAATTATATTTTTCTCTTACCGAGCCTACCTTTCAGAAGAACTTAATTAAAGCCAGCAACAATTGAGACAATTAACACCTTTGTCAGGTCTATGCACAGCATAATATATATAGAGTGCCGGAGTCAGGAGTAAGTAATAAATGAAGTGCAACAGTCAGGATGAGTGCTATATTCCTATCAAAGTCCTCCACATTCCCCATATAAATCAGAGTTCCCTTTACATCTATGTCTCCAGAGTGAAATAGTGTAGCACTAATTCATCTAGAATCAATATTAACCACTTAAGGACCGCCTCACGCTGATGTACGTCAGCAGAATGGCACGGCTGGGCACAAGCACATACCTGTACGTTGCTCTTTAAAGAGGTTGTATAGCCCTTTTTGGGACTTTTACCTACAGGAAAGCCTATAATAAGGCTTACCTGTAGGTAAAAAAAAAATCTCCTAAACCTGTAGGGTTTAGGAGATATTCCCCTCGCAATGCGCCGCTGACTGCAGCGGCGCATGCGCACAGGGGATTCCCGGCTGAAATCCCGGCAGACTACGGACGCTGCTGGGAAGAAATCTCCCACGCGCATGCGCGGGAGTGACGATATCACGGCTCCGGCCATTCACAGCGCCGGAGCCGCGATACCCAGAAGAAACGCAGAGGGAGCATGTAAGCTCCCTCAGCGTGGATCGGACCAGATGTCGGGGGCTCGTTCTAAGGTAAGTATTTCATAATGAGCTAGTATGCGGTGCATACTAGCTCATTATGCCTTTTCCTTTGCAGGTAGAAAAAAAAAAACACATCAGCGGATTTACTCCCGCTTTAAGTGCCCAACCGTGGGTCGGCGGCGGCGCGCTCCCGACCCGGTCCTGAGCTTCATGACCATGGCCGCGGGACCAGTGGACCCGATCGCTGCTGGTGCCCCGCGATCGGGTCACAGAGCTGAAGAACGAGGAGAGGTCTGTGTAAACAAACCTCTCCCCGTGCTTCCTACTGAGCCTGTCACCGATCGCCTCTTCCCTTTTATAGGGAAAGACTATCGGTGACGTCACATGCCAGGCCACGCCCCCTACAATAAAAAAACATATTATCATACATAACACCTACACTGCCCCCTAGTGGTTAACTCCTTCACTGCCAGTTTCATTTACACAGGAATCCGTGCATTTAAATAGCACTGATTGCTGTATAAATGACAATGGTCCCAAAAATGTGTCAAAAATGTGCCATAATGTCGCAGTCACAATAAAAATTGCTGATTGCCACCATTACTAGTAAAAAAAAAAAAAAAAAATGCTATAAAACTATTCCCTATTTTGTAATTGCTAGAACTTTTGCGCAAACCAATCAATAATCGCTAATTGCGATTTTTTTTTTTTTTTTTACCAAACATATGTAGAAGAATACGTATTGGCCTAAACTGAGAAAAAAAATGTTTTTTATATATTTTTGGGGGATATTTATTATAGCAAAAAAAATAAAATAAAAATAAAAACCGCAGAAGTGATCAAATACCACCAAAAGAAAGCTCTATTTGTGGGGAAAAAAGGACCCCAAATTTGTTTGGGAGCCACGTCGCACGACAACGCAATTGTCAGTTAAAGCGACGCAGTGCCGAATCGCAAAAAGGGGCTTGGTCCTTTGGCTGCAAATTGGTCCGGGGCTTAAGTGGTTAATATGCTCAAACTGATAATAAAATCAAAAGGTGACACCCGTGGAGGTGAAAACTCAAATATTCCAGAAATGTTGTGAATATACATATAAAGTCTTTATAAGGTATCACTCATATAAAGCAATATAATCAACAGTCTCACAGATCAGACAATCCAATCGTGGTGATGAATACCCCAATAGACAGGAGGGTATAATCACACTGGCTCTTGGGTGGATCTCAAAGGGATGGAGATCATATAGAAGGATGTAACGCTCTTACCAGATGTGTTGGATACCATATGGCAATGCATCATACGAGCTTGTAGCGCTCCAAACACTAGCGCAAAGAAAAAAATTATATATTTTCACATATCGTGTTTTGGTTTTTAGCGTAGTTCTTTTTTCCCATTCACATTCTATGTCTCCAGAGTGCCAGCTTAGATGAGAGCCCCCAGAGTCCAAACCTTACATCAGAGCCCCCTTACATTCTCCACAGTGCCCCTTTACATCAATGCCTCTAGAATGTCCCTTCAGTGTCTCCAAAGTGCCCCTTGCATCCTCCTAAGTGCCCCCTTAGTACGTCTGTGCTAAGGGGGCACTCTGGGGGTACCAAGTTAGTACCTCCTAGAGTGCCCACTTATATGCTCCTCCAGAGTGCCCCTAAATTCAAGCCCATTCATATTTAGTGCCCCCTAAATTAGCAGCCATTAGTGCTCTTGGATAAGCCTCTCTCACAGACTTAGCAACCAGGAGCTAGTTACCACGATTTCAATTGCAGAATAGGATTCAGCTTTAGAGTGTCAGAACCTTTAAGCTATCTGGCAACACTGTAAAGGTAGTTCAGACATGGGTGCGTCCTCCAAACGAGTCACCAGGCCCTCCTGAGAGACCAGCCTTCATCCTGGCTCTCTCCAGTAAGGGTCCTTTCCTGGATCTTCTCAGCTTGGCTCGGCTTCTTCCACACAGGCAAGACAACCTAAGGACCACCACAGGATTAGTAGGCCCCAGACAGGCTTCTGGGCCTACTTGCAGCAGCACACCCTCAGGCCAGGAGGATCCCGAGGTAACGACTAACCAAGAGCATGTGGCTCTGTCCAATACATACCCCCTTCCCAGAATGCACAGCGGCCAGGAACCTCCTACTGGGCTGTTCTGGAAAGAGAATAATAATTGCATAGCTCTACCCAGTTGTAATTCTCATACTGGCCTAAGGTACCAGTGACACCTACTGGCAACAGTGAGAAATGCACAACTTAGTCAAGTTTAGAACAGAACCAAATAAACTGTACAATCAATTAGAACTGTTTACGGCTCAGTCAAAATGAAATTTACACTATAGTCTCATTTATATGTATTGTACAGGATGCCAAGGTTGGGTCCTGGACGGGTGCGATATAGCACCAACATTTGGGTTATGTTCCCTTTAAGGGAAGTGTGGTAGTATTCAGGGGGTCGCAGTTCTTTCTGTTAATGGAGAGATATTTGGGACCCGGAATTTCAGAGGCTCTGAAGTGATATTCGGCATTCCAGCACACACAGCGTTAAGAGCCTCTAGGGAGCAGCTCTTAAAAAGGAAGTAGTGCTAGGTGTGTTGGTGAATACACCTGTTTTGGAGAGCTGTGGGTCTGCTAAAAGATTTAACAAGGACTGTTAAAACGTTGGGGTGAAGACCCATCCACAAACTGTATGTGCCTTTTTATTATATTTGTGTGCTGCTGGAAGCCTTATTTTGATTTGCTCACTGAAAATAAAACTTTTTTGTTTAAAGTATAACGGTTTTGCACTCGGTCCTGTGGAGCTACAATCCCCCAAACTTTACAATATATATATTCTTATATAGTGGGTAAAAAGGAGTATTGAGCACATCACTATTTTTCTAGGTAAATATATTTCTAAAGGTTTTTCTACATTAAATTTTCACCACGTCAGTAACAAACCCATACAATCTATACATACAAAGAACCCAAAACAAATAAGTTCAGAAATTAAGTTATGTGTAATAAAATGGAATAACACAGGGAAAAAGTATTGAACACGCTAACTGAAATTTATTTAATACTTCTTACAAAATCCTTTGTTGGTAATGACAGCTTCAAGACACCTCATATATGGAGAAACTAGTCGCATGCATTGCTCAGGTGCGATTTGGCCCATTCTTTCACACTGTCTTCAAATCTTGGAGATTCCATGGGCCTCTTCTATGAACTCTGATCTTTAGTTCTTTCCATAGATTTTCTATTAAATTCAAGTCAGGTGACTGGCTGGGCTATTCTAGCAGCCTTATTTTCTTTCTTTGAAACCAATTAGGAGTTTCCTTGGCTTTGTGTTTGGAATCGTTGTCTTGCTGAAATATCCACCCTCGTTTCATCTTCATCATCCTGGTAGATGGCAGCATATTTTTATCAATAATGTCTTTGCCAGTATGCTGAAAAGCAGCCCCGCACTATGTTCCCACTTCCGGACTTCACTTTGGTATGGGGGTGTTTTTGGAGTGATGTGCAGTGCCATTTGACCTCCAAACATGGTGTGTTTTATGGCATCCAAAGAGTTCCATTTTGGTCTCATCTGACCAGACTTTATTCTCCCATTATTTCATAGGCTTGTCTAAATGTTGTGCAGTAAACTTTAAACAAGCTTCAACTTGCTTCAGCTATGGAGTCTTGCGTGGTGAGCGTGCATACAGGCCATGGTGGTTGAGTGCATTACATATTTTCTTTGAAACAACTGTACCTGCTAATTTCAGGTCTTTCTGAAACTTTCCACGAGTGGGCCTTGGCTCTCGGACATCTTTTCTGATCCTTTTCACTCCTCTATCAGAAATCTTGCAAGGACCACCTGGTTATGGCCGGTTCTTTCTATTTCCAGTGCTCACAGGAACATTCAGAAATCCTTCTGTAACCAATACCATCAGTATGTTTTGCAATAATAAGATTGCGAAGGTCTTGAGAGAGCTCTTTGCTTTCACCCATCATGAGATGTCTCTTGTGTGACACCTTGGTAATGAGAACAAACTATTACAGTGCACACATGTAAAAAAGACATTTACCTCCTGCCAGGCTTATTTAACCACTTCAATACAGGGCACTTAAACACCTTCCTGCCCAGACCAATTTTGAGCTTTCAGCGCTGTCGCATTTTGAATGACAATTGCGCGGTCATGCTACACTGTACCCAAATGAAATTTTTATCATTTTTTTCCCACAAATAGAGCTTTCTTTTGGTGGTATTTGATCACCTCTATGGTTTTTATTTTTTGCGCTACAAATAAAAAAATACATAAAATTTTGAAAAAAAAAATGTTTTTTTTTGTTTCAGTTTCAAAACTTTGTAAATAAGTACGTTTTCTCCTTCACTGATGGGCACTGATGGGGCTACACTGATGGGCACTGATAAGGCGGCACTGATGGGCACCAATGTGGCACCAATGAAGTGGCACTGATAGGCGGCACTGATAGGCGGCACTGATGGGCGGCACTGATGGGCGACACGGATGGGCGACACGGACAAACACTGATAGGTGGCACAAATTGGCACTGATAGCTGGCACGGATGGGCGACACGGATGGGCGGCACAGATGGGCGGCACAGATGGGCATGGATAGGCGGCACAGATGGGCATGGATAGGCGGCACAGATGGGCATGGATGTGCACGGATAGGCGGCACAGGTGGGCACTGATAGGCGGCACAGGTGGGCACTCATAGGCGGCACAGGTGGGCACTCATAGGCAGCACAGGTGGGCACTCATAGGCGGCATTGGTGTTATACTATAGTAATGGATGCCAATCAGTGCCAAACAATAATGCATGCCAATCAGTGATGCCCATTGTGGGCACTGATTGGCATCCATTATGGGCACTGATTGGCACCCATTGTGCTGACTGGCATCCCTGGTGGTCTAGGGAGGATTACCTTTTCCCTGGTGGTCTGGTGGCGTCCCTGGTGGTCCAGTATGGGCATCCTCGGGGGGCTGTGCTGATAATCGATCAGCACAGACCTCCCCTGTCAGAGGAGCAGCCGATCGGCTCTCCTCTACTCGCGTCTGACAGACGCGAGTGAGGGAAAGCCGATCACCGGCTCTTCCCATTTACACTGTGATCAGCCGTGATTGGACACGGCTGATCACGTGGTAAAGAGTCTCCGTCAGAGACTCTTTACCGAGATCGTAGTTGCCGGGTGTCAGACTGACACCCCGCAACAACGATCGCCGCGATGCGCGCCCCCGGGGGCGCGCAGCGGCTCATAATCCTGATCACGTCATATGACGTCCGGTCAGGATTATGAAACCACTTTGCCGCCGTCAATTGCCTATAGGGCGGGCGGCAAGTGGTTAAAACACCTAAACATTTTCAAAAAAACATCAAAAAATATGGGGATTTGGTCATACCATGTACCCCATGATTAGTGGGTCCTACACTATCCATAGACTGGGAGATCCTGCTTCTCTGAACCATGGGAGCAATACACTCCTTTTATATGTGAGCACTAGAGGTCTCCACCCATGACACAGGTGGACACTAATGAGAGGCACTGATGAGGGAGTGGTGTGTTCCTCGCCCAAAAGGATTTGGTCAGAATCCATACAATAGACAAACAAGATATTTTGGGGGCACATCCTAAAAGATGCATAATTGGTAATGAGACACCTTTTTATTGGCCATCAGTTGACATGGAACCAGCTGATATTAATGTGCACTGACAAGGGGCGGGATTGCTTTCTAATTATTGACAGATTTCAGCTGGTGTCTTGGCTTTCTGTTTTTTTTTTTTTTTTTTTACCTCCCTTTCTTCATGCATTCAATACTTTTTCCCTGTGTCTTTCCATTTTATTACACATAGCTTAATTAAGTTATTACCAACATGTGGTGAAAATGTCATGTCAATAGCACCGTTAGAAATACATTTTCCTAGAAAAATGGTGACATGTTCATTACCTATTTTACCCGTTGTATATTCATCAGCTAATGTATCATGACCTGAAGATAAAAAGTTTGAGAGGCTGGCATGGAAGCTTTTATTTTTAACAAATAAGAGATATGATCCTAGAGTGCATTCTAGCTATTTGCAAGAACAGAAGTAGCACCAGTGCATTATTTTATTTTTATCATGTGTTTTAAGGAACTACTACAATTACTACCCATGTTGGAGGTGAACAGCAGTACTCTGATTCTCTAAATCATTCGGAGGATGGGAAAGAGCTGAAAGCAGATATCACAAAAACAACCACCATTGATGACCAATCAAAAATAAGTGAAGATGAACGACTATTGCCTCTGATTAAGAGCCAAGAGGTAAGAGCATTTAGTGTACTAAAGAAGATTTAAGGACTACATTCCAAACACCAATAGCTTTCAACTCCTCTGTAAAGTAGCATCCACCCTTTTCCGTAAGCTACAGCCCAACCCTTTCTCTGCTCTTATTTTACCTGCATGCTAGTCTAAAGGCAATCACTATCATACATAACACTGAAACAGCTTCTGTAATAAGCCAAATGATCAGACAGTGATTGAAATTTACAGTTTAACAACTTCTATACCACCGTACATATACTGTGTGTGTATATGTGCGTGTGTGTGTATATATATATATATATATATATATATATATATATATATAATTATATATATATACACAGTATAATTTTTTTTAGCCCCAGCAAATACCTTTTATATAAAAGTAATCCAATCAGCTAAGCAGCCGCTGGATTACTTTTACAGGAGGCTTAAGGGGGTCCCAACCCCTATCTTTACCAGGCTCTTCCATGCGATCAGGGAGCCCAGTAAAGATACGACCGGATCGTACGGGAGCTGGGATGCATGGCTGAGTGGGCAGAGTGGTAGGTACTGTGAGCAGTGCAGCAGCTCCCTCCAGTCTGGACACATCGGTGGGGGGGTGACAGCAAATGGATCACAGGTCCGGGTTGTCCAGTGGGTGGGATGCCCGGACCTGTGATCCATCTGCTGTCATCCTCCCGCTGATATGTCCAGACTGGATGGAGTCGCCGCGCTGCTCACAGTAACTACTGCCCTGCCCGCTCAACCGTGCATCCCAGCTCTCACAAGAAGAACTTCCAGAACCATGTAGTAGTGCATCATTTGGAATCTTCAGCTTTCCCAGGATTCTGCAGGAAGACACACAAATACTGCTTTTGTCCAGCAATAAGAGGCTAGCTGCAAGGATATCACTTACATCACAAACACGGAAGCAAATAGCTGACACAGGCCGAAAGGTTTTTCCCGTGTGATACATAGTCGCAAATACTGTGAAGGCGTAATACGTCCATGTGGGATGAATAATTGTGGAGAGTGCATTTCCTATGGGGCACCTTTTTAAGAAATGCCAAATAACAGTTGTGAAGAGCACTTGACTATAGGATTCGTCAACCTCGGTTCTTACCATTAAATTAAAGACACAGACTGCATAACATGGGTTTTATATGGCCACAGCAGCCAACTTTTGTTAACCAAAGAATAAAATAACATCACTTAAAAACATGTAAAACATACCCATAACAACAAGAGGTCTTTGGGTGTCTTTTAAGTCACAATTTATAACTGTAAAGGTCTATGTCCTCAGTAAGGATGAGCTGAACACCCACCAGTTCGGTTCGGACCAGAACCTTTGAACGGACTGAAAATTTGTATGAACTTTAGAACCCCATTAAAGTCTATGGAACTCAAACGTTCGAAATCAAAAGTGCTAATTTTAAAGGCTAATATGCAAGATATTCTCCTAAAAAGGGTTTGGGGACCCTTGCTCCTGCCCCAGAAGACATGGATCAATGCAAACATTTTTTTTAAAAATGGCCGTTTTTCGGGAGCACTGATTTTAATGACGATTAAGGTGAAAAAAAAAAAGTGAAATATTCCTTTAAATATCGTGCCTGGGGGGTGTCTATAGTATGCCTGTGAAGTGCCACGTGTTTCCCATGTTAACAGTCCCTGCATAAAATGATGTTTAATGGAAAAAAAGTAATTTAAAACTGCTTGCGGTTTTAACGTAATGTCTGGTTCCGGCAATATGGATGAAAATCATTGAGAAAGATGGCATGGGTATTTTTACAGTCCCCATGCCCATTACCAGCCCCTTTGGGTCTTGTATGAATATTAAGGGGAACCCCGTGCCCAAATTAAAAAAAGGAAAGGTGTGGGGCCCCCAGACCCTATATACTCAGAACAGCAGTATACAGACGGTGCAAACAAGACAGGGACTGTGTAAGTTTGTTGTGTTAAGTAGAATCTGTCTGTAATTTTGAACTGGTACATTTTTAAAGTGTAGTTCCAGTCAAAAAATCAATTTTTAAGCTTTTTGGAAAACATAGGGAATGGTTATCACCCCTGTATAACTTCTTTGGCCGTCTGTCTTTTTTCATCTTACTTCCTGTTGTTTCCTCCCGTTTGCAAGTAGGAGCAGTTTGCAAGTTGGCTGTTTGAAAGTAGGGGCCTGCCCTATATGTTCTGCAGAAATTTGGCCCTAAGGTGTTGGTGTTGCTACAAGTTAACAATGTAAGCCCTCAAAGTGACTCTTGGTGGGCGCTGGAGCGCCCTGCTTTGAACTATTATATCAAGAATTGTAATTACACGCCATTGTTGAACAGTGGTAGAAAAATTGGGCTTTTGGTGGTTGTGGTGGTGCTGGTGCCACAACACTATATGTCCTCACAGTTACTCATGGTGGGCGCTGGAACGGGCCCTGCTGTGAAATATATCAAAAATTGTAATTACATGCACCTGTTGCACCTGATGCCACAACACTGCAACACCTCACAGATATTCTAGTTGGAGTGCAGGAATGAGCCCTGCTGCAAAGCATTGCATCAAAAATTGTAATTACATGACCCTGTTAAACAGGGGCTGAAAAATTGGGCCTTAGCCACTGGTGGCGTCACCCAGAACCGAAAATGTTCTTACAAGCTATCAGCCGGATCATTGAGGAGGAAGAAGATAGTCAGTGAACATACCAAGACAGTCACTCAGCATCAGCATAGGCAGTCTTGAAGGTATGTGACATTTCCAAAAAAAATATTTGGTTACAGCTTCAGGTGCTTGGTAGCTGGTGGTAATCCAAGACTGATTCATCTTTATGAAGGTCAGTCGATCAACCGAGTCGGTGGACAGGCACACCCTGTGATTGGTTACAAAGCCTCCAGCAGCACTGAATGTGCGTTCCGAAAGAACGCTGGATGCAGGACAGGCCAGTAGCTCAATTGCATACTGTGCAAGCTCTGGCCAATGATCCATCCTCGAGACCCAGTAACCCAGAGGATTTTGGATTTTAGGAAGTCTGATCTTGCCCCTAGGTATTCCTGCACCATGTAAATCAGATGCTGGCGATGGTTGCTGGAACCGATCATACCTTGGGGCTGCGGACTAAAAAATTGTCTGAACGCATTGGTCAGACGGCCACCTTCTCCACCGCTCCTTCTGAGCAGAGCCTCAGCAACATGTTGTCCAGGACCAGGAGTTTGTAACCTTCCAGTCTCTGGGAACGCGTTGCACAGACCTTTCTGCAAGGCCTCCCGGAGATGTCTCATCCTCTGCTCCCTCTGCGATGGCAAGATAAGGGCCGCAACCTTACTCTTGTACCATGGATCAAGGAGAGTGGCCAGCCAGTAATGGCCCCTCTCCTTGATCTGAAGAATACGAGGATCCTTCTGCAGGCTTTGCAGGATCAGGGAGGCCATGCAGCGTAGGTTAGCTGAGGCATTCGGTCCGGAGTCCTCTAGGTCACTAAGGACGACATGATCCGCAGCCACCTCCTCCCAGCCACGTACATGTCCACGGGTTTCCTGGGACTGTAAATCATCCCTAAAAGACTGCTGATGCTGAGTGCCAGGCTCCACCTCCATGTTGACACAATCCTCCTCCTTGTCTACTTCCTGTGTGATGGGTGGGATAGCAGGAAGGCCGCGTACACACGCGCGGACTGTTGGCCCAACCTTGTCCGCTGAACAGTGTTTGGGCGGACAGTCCGCTCGTGTGTGGGCTTTCAGCGGACAGTTTCAGCGGACAGTTGGACGGACAAGGTTTTACGGAAATTCCGAAAAACTGTCCGCTGAAACCTTGTTTCAACGAACAGTCCGCCCGTGTGTAGGCTTGTTCGTCAAACTAAGTTCCGCGCATGCTCAGAAAGGATTTTCAAGCCAAAAGTTATAATGCAGTGTATAGGACGTCGTATTTTGCGTCCCGTCGTACGTGCCGTTCACGTCATCGCGCACGGTTTCAGCAAACTGTTCGTTCGTCGTGTGTGGCCATGTCCGTCCATGCTAAGTTTGAGCGGACTGTTCGCTCAAACTGTTGGACGGACAAAGTTGGGCCAACAGTCCGCGCGTGTGTACGCGGCCTAACACTGTCTGGAGAAAGGGGGCCTTGAGAAGCAAGGAAGTCATCCACTTCCTGCCTCTGTTCTGCCCATTATTCCATGCAGCATATGCTCCAACAGGTGGATAAGAGGTACAGTGTCACTGATGCATGCACTGTCACTGCTCACCATCCTCGTGGCCTCCTCAAATGGTGACAGGACAGTGCATGCATCCCTGATCATGCCTCACTGGCGTGGTGGAAAAAAAACAGGCTCCCCTGACCCTGTCCTGGTGCCGTAGTCGCACAGGTATTCATTGATGGCCCTCTGCTGCGTGTGTAGCCGCTGCAGCATGGCCAACGTTGAGTTCACCTGGTGGGCATGTCACATATAAGGCGGTTCTTGGGCAGGATCAACTCCTTTTGGAGCTCAGCCAGCCAAGCACTGGCATTATATGATCGGTGGAAATGCACACAGACTTTCCTGGCCTGCCTCCCAAGAACTGCTGCACCACCAGGTTAAGAACGTGAGCCAGACAGGGCACATGGGTCAGTTGCCCCTGCCGGAGGGCGGAGAGGAGGTTGGTGCCATTGTCGCAACCCACCATTCCTGGCTTAAGCTGGTGTGGCATCAACCACCTCTCGGCCTGCCCCTGCAGAGCTGACAAAATATCTGCCCCAGTGTGGCTCCTGCCCCCCCAAACACACCAGCGCAAGCACGGCATGGCATCTTTTTGCCTGCGTACTTGCGTAGCCCCTCGAACGCCTACGGAGCACCGCTGGTTCAGAGGACAAAGCACAGGAATAGGTCATGGAGGAAGAAGAAGAGGAGGGGGTGGAGGAGAGAGGTGTGTCACAACCAGTAGTAGCATTTTGGAGGCGTGGTGGTGGAACAACCTCCAACGCTACGGCACCTTGTCCTGCAGCCTTCCCAGCTGCTTAGAAGAGTGACCCAATGGGCCGTGAATGATAGGCAACGTTCCTGTCCATGCCTGCTGGACCATGAGTCAGCGGTAATATGCACCTTACCGCTGACCGCCCTGGCCAGCGAGGCATGAACATTGCCTTACACATGCCGTAATCGCCTTCCGTGAGAAAAAGTGGCGTTTGGGAACCTGCCACTGAGGAACCGCATATTGCACAAACTCACGGAAGAGGGCAGAGTCTACAAATGAAAAGGCAGCAGTTGAAGTGCTAGCAATTTAGCCAAGCTAGCATTCAACCGCTGGGCATGTGGATGGCTGGGAGTGAACTTCTTTTGATGGTCCAACAGCTGGGGCAGGGAAATTTGCCTGCTACAATCGGACATTGATGTACTGCAAGCAGAGTGCCCACAAGTACTTGGCTGTGACTCGCCTAATTCTACACCTTCATTCCTCTCAGTGCAGGTTTTAGAGAGGACTGAAGGTAAAGTGGGGTTGGATATCCCAGCTGATGAGGAGCAAGGAGAGGTCCGCTTTGTTCTTTGGTGTGGGTCTTTAAGGTACGCTTGCCAACGAGCTTCATGGCAGGTCAACATTTGTCTGGTCAAGCATGTGGTGCCCAAGCGGCTGATGTTTTGGCCACACGAGATATGCTTGAGACATATGTTGCAAATAGCAGCGGTGCTGCCCTTAAGCTGGCCTTCGGAGGGCATCCTGCCTCGTTGGAGATGTGCCGCCTCCTCCTCCTCTCTCCTATTAGGCACCCACGTGGAGTCAGTGACCTTATCATCCCCTCCCTCTTCATCACTGGAGCAAACCTGGCAGTATGCTGCAGCTGGTGGAACAAGACTGCCAGATTGCTCTCCCTCTTGATCATCCCCTCTCTCTGTGCTCACAATACTGCCTTCCTCTAGGTGGGTATCATCATCATCAGAACCTTCAAAAATGCTGGGCATCCTCCTGGAGCCAACACTGTGCTCAAACAGTTTGGGGGACTCCTCAGGAGGACATGGTGGGTCTAGGGAAGGAGTGACTGATAACATTGGGACAAGGGAAGAGGACGCATTGGCAACTGCTTTGCTAGTACCCTGAGCCTGGGTGAGAGAGGATAAGGAGGATGAGGAGGGCTTGGTCATCCACTCTACCAAGTCTTCGGCATGATGGGCCTCAACACGTCCAGCTGCCGAAAATAAGGACAAGCGTGTTCCATGGCCACGTGCTGATGACGATGCACTGTGTACACGACCAGCACTGTTGTCTCTAGACACAGAGCCTGCTTGCCCTCTTTTATTGGCTCGTGACTGTCTGCCTCTCCTTGTTTGCATTCCAGACATACTAATGGCCTGCAGGGAGATGGGAAAACCAGCAATTGGGGTAGCTTTAGGTGCATACTGAGCAGATAACACAGTGCGCTGACTGTCAGTACTGCAGCTGCCTGCCTGTGGTATAGGATCTGAAGAACAGATACTGTGTAGGAGGCACACAACACCCACTCTTAACTGCTGTAGATGCCTGTGTTACAGAAACAGAACAAGACCAGCAATAAGGGATATCTTCAGGTGTATATTGTGCAGGAGCCACACAACACCCACTGTAACTGCTGCAGATGCCTGTGTTACAGAAACAGAACACCAGCAATAAGGGGTACCGTATATACTCGAGTATAGGCCGACCCGAATATAAGCCGAGGCCCCCAATTTACCCCCAAAAAAACTGGCAAACTTATTGACTCGTGTATAAGCCGAGGGTAAGACATGCCTGTCCATCCCTGTGTGTGTGTCCGTCCATCCCTGTGTGTCCGTCCATCCCTGTGTGTCCGTCCATCCCTGTGTGTCCGTCCATCCATCCCTGTGTGTGTGTGTGTCCATCCATCCATCCATCCCTGTGTGTGTGTGTCTCCTTCCATCCATCCATCCATCCCTGTGTGTGTGTGTCTCCATCCATCCACCCATCCCTGTGTGTGTCTCCATCCATCCACCCATCCCTGTGTGTGTGTGTGTGTGTGTGTATGTGTATGTGTATGTGTGTGTGTGTGTGTGTGTGTGTGTGTGTGTGTGTGTGTGTGTGTGTGTGTGTGTCCAGCCTACCTTTGTCCCGAGCCTCCGTCCCGTGCCTTGCCTCCGTTCCGTCCCGTGCCGTGCCTTGCCGTCGTGTCGTGCCTTGCCTCCGTCCCGTCCCGTCCCGTGCCGTGCCGTGCCTTGCCTTGCCTTGCCTTGCCTCCGTCCCGTGCCCTCTTCGGCGGCCATTGTAAAATTCAAAAGCCGCGCCTCCTCCTTCGCCTGTGATAGGCGGAACACTGAATTTCCCAGCAGCCTGTGTTCCGCCTATCACTGCCTTCGTATCATCCTCGTCCGTAGTACGAGGATGATACGATGTCCGTGATAGGCGGAACACAGGCTGCTGGGAAATTCAGTGTTCCGCCTATCACAGGCGAAGGCGGAGCCGGAGGCGCGGCTTTTGAATAGAATGGCCGCTGTCTGTCTGCTCGACACGCTGATCGAGCGGGCAGACAGCGATGACTCGAGTATAAGCCGAGGGGGGCACTTTCAGCCTCAAAAAAGAGGCTGAAAATCTCGGCTTATACTCGAGTATATACGGTAGCTTCAGGTGTATACTGTGCAGGAGGCACACTACACCCACTGTAACTGCTGCAGATGCCTGTGTTACAGAAACAGAACACCATCAATAAGGGGTATCTTCAGGTGTATACTGTGCAAGAGGCACACAACACCCACTGTAACTGCTGCAGATGCCTGTGTTACAGAAATAGAACAACATCAGCATTAAGGGGTAGCTTCAGGTGTATACTGTGCAGGAGGCACACAACACCCACTGTAACAGCGCTAGGTTCACAAGCAAAGATGACACTGTCCCTGCCTATCCTGCTCTCTCCCTGCACGCCAACACACTACACAAGGTCGCCGCGCTGGCAGCCTTATATAGTGTGGGACGTGTACTACCCCACTGTGTTTTTTGCACATTTAAATTTGTTTCATTTGCATCGTTACCATAGCACTAATTTAATATTGTAGCAACAGCTTATCAGGTTGTGGTCACAATCAATCAGATTTTTTGCACATTTTGCACATTTCTGTGGTAACAACTATTCAGATGATTTGAACATTTTGCAAATTTTTTGGCATTTTTGCACATTCTTATTGCATTATTTGCACAGATACCATATTAGGATTTCACCACGTTAGTAGAGGGTTTAAAATACCCCAATCTCAGAACAGCACCACTTCTACCCTTCCTTCCTCTAGGGTTCCCAGAGAGCCCCCCCTTGCAGCTGGATCCCCAGAGAGCCCCCCTTGCATCAGGATCCCCAGAGAGCCCCCCTTGCATCAGGATCCCAAGAGAGCCCCCCTTGCATCAGGATCCCCAGAGAGCCCCCCTTGCATCAGGATCCCCAGAGAGCTCCCCTTGCATCAGGGTCCCCAGAGAGCCCCCCTTACACAGGGTCCCCAGAGAGCCCCCTCCCCCTTACATCAGGGTCCCCAGAGAGCCCCCTCCCCCTTGCATCAGGGTCCCCAGAGAGCCCCCTCCCCCTTGCATCAGGGTCCCCAGAGAGCCCCCTCCCCCTTGCATCAGGGTCCCCAGCGTGCCCCCTTGCATCAGGGTCCCCAGAGTGCCCCCTTGCATCAGGGTCCCCAGAGTGCCCCCCCTTGCATCAGGGTCCCCAGAGTGCCCCCCCTTGCATCAGGGTCCCCAGAGTGCCCCCCCTTGCATCAGGGTCCCCAGAGTGCCCCCCCTTGCATCAGGGTCCCCAGAGTGCCCCCCCTTGCATCAGGGTCCCCAGTGTGTCCCCCCCCTTGCATCAGGGTCCCCAGTGTGTCCCCCCATTGCATTAGGGTCCCCAGAGTGCCCCCCCTTGCATCAGGGTCCCCAGAGTGCCCCCCCTTGCATCAGGGTCCCCAGAGTGCCCCCCCTTGCATCAGGGTCCCCAGAGTGCCCCCCCCCTTGCATCAGGGTCCCCAGAGTGCCCCCCCCCTTGCATCAGGGTCCCCAGAGTGCCCTCCCCTTGCATCAGGGTCCCCAGAGTGCCCCCCCTTGCATCAGGGTCCCCAGAGTGCCCCCCCTTGCATCAGGGTCCCCAGAGTGCCCCCCCTTGCATCAGGGTCCCCAGAGTGCCCCCCCTTGCATCAGGGTCCCCAGAGTGCCCCCCCTTGCATCAGGGTCCCCAGAGTGCCCCCCCTTGACATTGGGAGTCGGTCAAGAGAGGCCTGGAAGGGTGTGGCAGAGGCAGAAGCAACATAAGTGGTAGCACTGAGAGGCATGAAAAAGAGAGTAACCAGTACACTGTTTGTGGCGCAGTGTCTTCTATACTGATTGGGGCTGCTTTTTTGAGCACAGAGCCCTTTATTATTGTCATCAGGACATATGTCTTCTAAACAGTGGAGAGGTGAATGCACAGCAGGGGAGGGCTCATAGATGCCTCCATCAGGTCAGGAAAACACTTCCTGTAGCTCCGCCGGTGCAGTTTTCCGCTAAAGGTTTAGGAGTTTCAAGGGGTTCTGAACCTTTTCTCGGAGGAGTTGGTGGACACTGAAGGACTGGCAGATGATGTGAGCCCAAGGAATAGGCAGTAGGCTACTTATCTGAGGAGTGTAACCCAGACACAATAGGCCTTGGTGAGTTTGCTTTCCAAAATAGTCCACACTGATTGGAAGCTGGCACTTCCTAAGTCTGCATTTCTGAAGATCCCACCCCTAGGTACTATACTGTACATAACAGCTGCCACAAGGTTCTCAGTAATTCCCTTTATACCCTCATCTCAAAGAGGTTGTGTATATGGATTGGGTTCACCCTTACAAAGTGTTCTCTCCACCAAAGAGGTTTACTCAGCTACTATATACCCCATGCAGGAGGAATTCACTAAGAAGTGGAGCGGTTCATGTAGCAATCTCTTATCATTGTAAGAGCTTTACATGCCCAGTACATGGTGATCTGAGCTTTAAGGATGCAGCTGACATGTCTAGAATCATTTCTCATTGTTGCACTGCAGTCGGCAGTAGTGGCCACAGTAGGGTTGCCACCTTTTCTTCAAGCCAAACCCGAACACTTTAGCGGGGCGAGGCAATTTTTTTTTCTTTTGTTAGCATATGCTATAAGATTCTAAAACGCAAGACCTGGGACACTTTTGGTTACCTCAATGAGAACAGTAATGCGTAGCGCAGTGGGTGTGGACACATTTTGAGTGTTATGCATGGAATACAGGGGTCAGGAATAGGGATGAGCCGAACACCCCCCTGTTCGGTTCGCACCAGAACCTGCGAACAGACCTAAACTTCGTGTGAACTTTAGAACCCTATTAAAGTCTATGGGACTCGAACGTTCACAATCTAAAGTGCTCATTTTAAAGGGTAATATGGAAGTTACTGTCCTAAAAAGTGTTTGGGGACCTGGGTCCTGCCCCAGGGGACATGGATCAATGCAAAAAAAAGTTTTAAAAACGGCCGTTTTTTCAGGAGCAGTGATTTTAATAATGATTAAAGTGAAACAATAAAAGTGTAATATTCCTTTAAATTTCGTAGCTGGGGGGTATCTATA
This sequence comes from Lithobates pipiens, assembly GCF_037356315.1. Classification (NCBI taxonomy): domain Eukaryota; kingdom Metazoa; phylum Chordata; class Amphibia; order Anura; family Ranidae; genus Lithobates; species Lithobates pipiens. The sequence goes on from NW_027507903.1 coordinate 434,574,572, forward strand.
GTATGCCTGTGAAGGGGCGCATGTTTCTGGTGCTTAGAACTGTCGCTGCACAAAGTGTCATTTGTGCAGGAAAAAAAGTCTTTTAAAATCACTTGCGGCTAAATTGTCGGGTCTCCGTAATACAGAGAACACTCAATGAGTGTTCTCTGTATTAGCCGACAATTCATTCATTCATTGATTAAAAAAAAAAAAAAAAAAAAAGCGTGGGGGTTCCCCTAAATTCAATCAAAAGGCCCTTCAGGTCTGACATGGATATTAAGGGGAACCCCGTGTCAAATTTTAAAAAAAAATTGACGTGGGGGTCCCCCCAAATATCCATACCAGACCCTTCAGGTCTGATATGGATATTAAGGGGAACCCCGCATCAAATTTTTTAAAAAAATTGACGTGGGGGTCCCCCTAAATATCCATACCAGACCCTTTATCCGAGCACGCAACCTGGCAGGCCGCAGGAAAAGAGGGGGGGACGAGAGAGCGGCCCCCCCTCCCTCCTGAACCGTACCAGGCCACATACCCTCAACATTGGGAGGATGCTTTGGGGGTCTGTGACCCCTCAAAGCACCTTGTCCCCATGTTGATAAGGACAAGGGCCTCATCCTCACAACCCTGGCCGTTGGTTGTGAGGGTCTGCGGGCGGGGGGCTTATCAGAATCTGGAAGCCCCCTTTAACAAGGGGACCCCCAGATCCCGGCCCCCCCCTGTTTGAAATGGTAAGGGGGTACAAAAGTACCCCTACCATTTCACAAAGAAAGTGTCAAAATGGTTAAATAAGACAAACACACTTTTGAAAAATTCCTTTATTAAAAAAAAAAAAAAAAAAAAAAAAATCCAGCGGTGCTAATCCACTCTTGCTATCCAGCGACGGATCTCCGGGGTCCAGCGATGGATGATCATATCCAGCGACGGGGGATCTCTCAGTCCAGCGCTGTCCATACCTCCTTCTTCTGTCTCCACTGCGGAGACACTGCAGAGAGCCGAGCGCTGACATTTCTTATATTGGGAGGGCGGGGCCACCCGTCACCTGACCCCGCCCCTCTGACGCAGGAGAGGGAAGCCAGGGGTTCCCCAGTGACGTGTGGGTGACCCCGCCCCCTCTGATGTAACGCAGGTTTCCGTTACATCAGAGGGGGCGGGGTCACCCACACGTCACTGGGGAACCCCTGGCTTCCCTCTCCTGCGTCAGAGGGGCGGGGTCAGGTGACGGGTGGCCCCGCCCTCCCAATATAAGAAATGTCAGCGCTCGGCTCTCTGCAGTGTCTCCGCAGTGGAGACAGAAGAAGGAGGTATGGACAGCGCTGGACTGAGAGATCCCCCGTCGCTGGATATGATCATCCATCGCTGGACCCCGGAGACCCGTCGCTGGATAGCAAGAGTGGATTAGCACCGCTGGAATTTTTTTTTTATTTTTTTTATTTTTAATAAAGGAATTTTTCAAAAGTGTGTTTGTCTTATTTAACCATTTTGACACTTTCTTTGTGAAATGGTAGGGGTACTTTTGTACCCCCTTACCATTTCAAACAGGGGGGGGGCCGGGATCTGGGGGTCCCCTTGTTAAAGGGGGCTTCCAGATTCTGATAAGCCCCCCGCCCGCAGACCCTCACAACCGACGGCCAGGGTTGTGAGGATGAGGCCCTTGTCCTTATCAACATGGGGACAAGGTGCTTTGAGGGGTCACAGACCCCCAAAGCATCCTCCCAATGTTGAGGGTATGTGGCCTGGTACGGTTCAGGAGGGAGGGGGGCCGCTCTCTCGTCCCCCCCTCTTTTCCTGCGGCCTGCCAGGTTGCGTGCTCGGATAAAGGGTCTGGTATGGATATTTAGGGGGACCCCCACGTCAATTTTTTTTTAAAATTTGATGCGGGGTTCCCCTTAATATCCATATCAGACCTGAAGGGTCTGGTATGGATATTTGGGGGGACCCCCACGTCAATTTTTTTTTTAAATTTGACACGGGGTTCCCCTTAATATCCATGTCAGACCTGAAGGGCCTTTTGATTGAATTTAGGGGAACCCCCACGCTTTTTTTTTTTTTTTTTTTTTTTTAATCAATGAATGAATGAATTGTCGGCTAATACAGAGAACACTCATTGAGTGTTCTCTGTATTACGGAGACCCGACAATTTAGCCGCAAGTGATTTTAAAAGACTTTTTTTCCTGCACAAATGACACTTTGTGCAGCGACAGTTCTAAGCACCAGAAACATGCGCCCCTTCACAGGCATACTATAGATACCCCCCAGCTACGAAATTTAAAGGAATATTACACTTTTATTGTTTCACTTTAATCATTATTAAAATCACTGCTCCTGAAAAAACGGCCGTTTTTAAAACTTTTTTTTGCATTGATCCATGTCCCCTGGGGCAGGACCCAGGTCCCCAAACACTTTTTAGGACAGTAACCTGCATATTACCCTTTAAAATGAGCACTTTAGATTTCTCCCATAGACTTGTATAGGGTGTTCCGGCTTTTCGAATTTGCTGCAAACAGCCCAAATTGTTCACTGTTCGCTGAACAGGCGAACAGGCAATGTTCGAGTAGAACATGAGTTCGACTCGAACTCGAAGCTCATCCCTAGTCAGGAATATTTACTGTGCAAAATGCAGGAGACAGGAGTGTGAAATACATAGTAGGAGTCAAGAGTACAAAACAAAAAGAGTACAGCAGTCAGGGGTGTGTAACGCACAGTGTAGGGGTAAGAAGAGCACAAAATCAATACACTCCTCCATGTTACCGTTTCATCAAATATCTCCCTCTCCTGCAAAAAAAGTAAATAAAACCAGCACCAATCGTTATGCTCACTCTCCACCCCCTCCAACAAAAATAATTTCTCCCCCTCCCAAAACAATTCCCCCCTCAAAGCAAATCCTCTTCCCCCTTCCTCAGCACAAATCCTCCATTACTATCTCCAAAATCTCCAGTCCTAGCCCCCCCCCCCCCTTCTTCCCCATCCCAGCACTTATCCCTGCCCCCCTCAATTCTCCCCTAATAGAAATCCACTTCCCCATCCAGGACAAACCCTCCTTCCCCCAATACCCTTCTCAGAATAAATCCTCTGCCACCACCAAATCCTCCCTACCAGAACAGCCTCCCATTTCATTAGAACACCCCCCCCCCCCCCCCGTAGTACTATTCATTCACCTTCTCCCAAATATCCCCCCCAAAAAATTAAATAAATTCCACTTCTAGCACAAACCTCTCCCTAAAAAAAATATACCCCTTCCCAGCACAGCACAAATCTCCTCCCACCCCACAAATCCCCAACCCAGCACAGCTCCTCATCCCAGCACAAAAACTCCAAGCAAACTTCCCCCTCCCAATACAAATTCTCTCCCCTTCTAGCACAACATGCTCCCCATCCTGGAACAATTCCTCTCCAGCGCAAATCCTCTTTCCTCCAAGGCCCTCCTACACAAGTCCTCTCCCCAATTCCAACACATATCCTCCCACCTAAATCCCCCCTGCCAGTATAAACTTTTACCCTATAAACACAAATTGTTTCCCCCCTTCTAATACAAATCCAAACCTCCCAACAGTCCCAGGTTTAATGGGCCTTTCCTGAGATTTGAACAAAATATCAGCATCCCATGAATCCAGGCCTGGAGCCCAGTGCTGGATCAAGTTCTGGCAATTGGCTCCACTAACTTGCCAAACAGGAGCTAGTGTGGGCATGCAGGGGAAATGCCCTCCATCTCTTGAGGGTCCCGGGTTCCCAGATGCCATGATCATCCCCTCTGTGAGAAGTTGTATATGTGCTGGGGGGGCACTCTGGGAGGGAGCAGGGCTAGTGCTGGAAGGGGTTTGGATATGTGCTGGGGGGGGCGCTCTGGGAGGGAGAGGGCTAGTGCTGGAAGGGGGGGTGGATATGTGCTGAGGGGGGCACTCAGAGGGAGATATATATATATATATATATATATATATATATATATATATATATAATATATATATAGATAGATAGATATATACACACAGATCTGAGAATGAAAGGGAGGGGGAGGAGGCAGCTGTGTGAGACAGGTTGCAGGGACAGCAGGGAGAGGAGATATGCATCAGAGCATCAGATAATTGTGCAGACATGTCATTCCCGGTGCAGTCTGGTGTGAATGATGTGTCTGGGTCAGAGGCAGATAGAATCCTGAACACATTCAAAAACCGGACTGTCCGGGAGAAACCCGTACAGGTGGCAACCCTAGGCCATATGTGTCTCCCAGAGCCTTAAGGGGGAAATGAGGCATCTGTCTAGGAGGACTCCACAGCTAGTGGGACTGAGCTGGGTGAGGGTTTAACAGATTATCCTTGGGCTTTTTGTTTTGCTGCGGATGCTTTAAGGGATTCCATTCAGCCAATGTCATGCTTAGGACTTCTGTCTGTACTCATGTGCAGGATACTGTTTGGGCTAGACTTAGATAAGTATATCCAGCAGCTTTCAGGAGAAAAAAAAGTTATCTTTTAAGACTTCGAAAGAAGGTTAGGTGTGCATCACATGCGCCTGTTGAGCTTGCCAATGAATGACTGTGCAGGTGGGGGCGTATTAGGACAAGTAAGATCATTGGAAGAGAGTACACTGAGTTCCCAGCATAGCTAGAGTATATACAGATCAAAGCATACCAAAGGATTACAAAGGTTTCAGATGCTGTAGAGTTTTACCAATGGATCACCCCAAGAAAAATAAAGGGGGTCCCTAGTCTAGTCATAGCTGCAATGCACAGAAGGTTAGTCAACATTAACCCATTAAATATTGACAAACCAATTTTAATATAGAGTGATAGGGGGCAAGACCCCCTTTCAGGTTTAAGGTTGTCTGTGTGTACACACACACACACACACACACACACCTTGCCACACAGAGCGCAGGGGCCAGGAGTCTGCAACTCACAGAGTGCCTACAAAAAGGACTCTGGCTAGAGAATTGACCACAGGTATGCTCTCCTGCTTAGTGTGGTCAGCTTTTAAAAGGATAGCAGAGGGGCTGGCAGGAACACCAGGGATTTCACTTGAAGGACCAATACAAAGAGAATATGATATTTGATCATACATATATGGTACAGCAGGCACATATCAACAAGTTGTGGTAACAAATGCTTTAATTTTCAGAAATCTTTAAAGAACACCACAAGATTAATGTAAGTCTAGACTGAGGCTGTTGGAAATAAAATATTATTTATTCACAATTAGTCACTACAAAGCCAGCTAACAGTTTGAATAATAGGTGGACACAGACACTACAATGGACGATGAATTGCTAAAACCTTGGTGTATCTGTTGGATTAACTAAATATTTAATTTCCCCAATTAGCATATAATAATCTGCTAATTTGACCTGTGAAACCGCTGCAGTTGAATTCCTTGGTGAAGTCCATCTAAAATTATGCTATCATGGCCAATTAAAATGACCAAAAGGTGTTATGATATCTGATGGGGTAGTAGAATATAAATAACATATATTGTCTTCCAATAACAGTTCTGACAGAGCTGCTTATTGAGGGGACTACCCTGGCTTCCTCAACATGTCACTCATACCCTACATGACCACCCAACAGTCGACTCTGTAAATGGTGAAGGCCCATACAGGTCTGATCTTATCTAATTAATGCCCCTCTTATATGACCCCATAATTACCGTACACATCCACTCTTTGAACCAGGGGTTCATGACGGGACATTCCATGCTTCTCCCAGCTGTTCCATGTGGGACATTGCTAGTGGGGGGCGGGATCATTGGTGGTCCCTCTTTGAACCACAAAACATGTTTGATCCTGCACTTACTGTATCTTATGGAAGTCAATGCAGCTCAGACACTTTATGAGACATAACTGGGGAAAAGTCCATTCTCTTGCTGACCCTACAGAATCTGAGAAATTACGCTTATCCAAAGAACCGATGCCATGTGGCTTGTCCCAAGCATGCCATATTTTAACTTATCTGTAGTAAAGGGCTTAAAATTTCAAGTCTCGAGCTACTAGCCAGGCTTCAAGGGTTACTTGCCACCAGTTGCCCCGCCCCTAATTCTGCTCCGAAATGCCCTCATAAATTATCTCATGAAATGACACTTGAATATTTTATGCAGAATTAAAGGGGTTGTAAAGGTTCACGTTTTTTCACCTTAATGCATCCCCCTGCTCCCACTCAGCCATAGCTTGCCAGCTCTCAAATTCCACTCTCAAAATGCGAGCAGGCGAGTGGAATTTTTGAGGGCTGTTGTAATACAATACATAGACTGTAAGCTTTGCATTCCATAAACACAGTACAATCATTGAGATTCTCATCTCCTGTATGCAATGTTGAAAAATATAAATAAAGCCACAAAGACCCCTCTAAAGGTCCCTTAACCACTTACAGACCGGACCACTTTTTGCAATTCGGCACTGCGTCGCTTTAACTGACAATTGCGCGGTTGTGCGACGTGGCTCCCAAACAAAATTGACGTCCTTTTTTTTCCCACATATAGAGCTTTCTTTTGGTGGTATTTGATAACCTCTGCGGTTTTTATTTTTTGTGCTATAAACAAAAATAGAGGGACAATTTTGAAAAAAACTCATTATTTTTTACTTTTTGTTATAATAAATATCCCCCAAAAATATATATAAAAAAAAAACATTTTTTTCCCTCAGTTTAAGCCAATACCTATTCTTCTACATATTGTTTGTAAAAAAAAAAAAAAAAAATCGCAATAAGCGATTATTGATTGGTTTGTGCAAAAGTTATAGCATTTACAAAATAGGGGATAGTTTTATGGCATTTTTATTAATAATTTTTTTTTTTACTCGTAATGGCGGTGATCAGGGATTTTTATTGTGACTATAACATTATGGCGGACACATCGGACATTTTTGGGACCATTGTCATTTATACCGCAATCACTGCAGTGATTCCTGTGTAAATGACACTGGCAGTGAAGGGGTTAACCAGTGGGTGGCAGTGTAGGGGTTAAGTGTTCCTAGGGGTGTGTTACTAACTGTTGGGGGCTGGGCTTTCATTTAGTGAACACTGATCTCTGCTCCAATCACGTGGAGCACAGATTAGCGTCACTAGTTGCTAGGCAGAATGGAGAAATGCTGTTTACAACGGCATTTCTTCATTCAGCTGCCCGGTGAGACGATCGCGGGTATGCTGCCAGCAGCTCGCTCCCGAAGGCAGGGCGGCAAATTTAAATTTTTTTGCCAAGAGCAGGCATGTCCAAAGTGCGGCCCGCGGTGCATGCTGATCCCTGAAGTGAGAGGCACTCGAGGATAAAGAGTCAGCAATGCTCACACACAGAATATATTTTTTTCCAAATAAAAGCTCATCTTCACCACACACAGCCACAAAGATAGGACAATACTTGTTGGGCAGTTTTTAAAATGGCGACTATAAACAAGAGAAGGAAAGTTGACAGTGAGGGCTGCCACTTCCAGGATAAATAGAAAGTGCAATATTTCTTCACTGAAATACGGAATCACTGTGTTTGTCTGATATGCCAAGAGACTGTGGCTGTTTATAAGGAATTTAATGCCAAGAGACACTACCAGTCGAGACATAGCACATACGACAAGCTAACAGGGCGCGACTGCAGTGAAAAGTTGAAGCAATTTGAAGCTGTTTTAATGTTGCAACAGCGATTTTTCACAAGCGCCAGTGAGTCAAATGAAAATGCCACAAAAGCAAGCTGAGGTGGCAACGTTAATTGCTAAAAATTGCAAATCTTTTGCTGAGGGTGACTTTATCAAAGAATGTGTCATGAAAATGGTTGAGAATATCTGTCCCGGGTAGAAGCAAGAGTTTGCCAACATTTGCCTGGCTTGTAACACTGTAGCACTGAGAATTTAAGAGATTTCATCAGATATTAAGAGACCGTTGACACCGAAAGGAGTGGATTTTGACTTCTTTTCAGTAGCCTGTGATGAAAGCACGGACCTATCTGACATGGCTCAATTGCTGATTTTTATGAGAGGGGTGGACTATGAAATGAATGTGACTGAAGAGCTACTTGACTTCCAGAGCCTTATGGACCAAACAAGAGGAAAAGATGTATTTGTTTCTGTTAGTTCCGCCATAGATGACATGAAACTGCCTTGGACCAAACTTACTGGGATTATTACTGATTGGGCACCTGCCATGGCTGGTGAATGAAGTGGATTAGCAACCCTAATCTGTAACAAGGTGATCGAAGAAGAAGGCAAAGCTATTAAACTCCATTGTATCATTCATCAACAAGTTCTCTGTGCTAAACATTTCAAATATGACCATGTTATGAAACCGATGATAGACTATTTATTTTATTCGCTCTAAAGCCCTGTGGCACCGCCAGTTTCGTTTCAATATGTTTATTAGAAGTTTGAATAAACAAGAAAATATAAACTGCTCATGGAATGCCCTTGCAGGGGCTACAAAACATAAATACAAATCCAAAGGGCAAATCACCCCAATATACAAATGGTAGAATGTAAGCAGGGGGTGGCATCAAGACTAGCCACAGTACTGCCACCGCTAGTTTAAACAGTTTCTACTGGGCATCCAGGCTGAATACAAAGAAGTTTTATATCACACTGATGTAAGAGGGCTCAGTCGGGGGTCTGCACTGCAGCGTTTCTACTCTCTCAAAAAGGAAATCGGAGAGTTCTTGGAAACAAAGGGACAACCAATGCGAGAACTATCTGCTCCGATTTGGCTGGCTGATTTGGGGTTTCTAGTTGACATAACAAAGCATCTGAATGTACTGAACACGAGTCTTCAGGGCAAAGATGCAGCAGTGAACCACCTTTATTGACACCTCAAAGCCTTTGGAACAAGGCTGCAACTTTTCATAAGGCAGTTGTCACAAACACAGCCCAATCTCATACATTTTTCAGCGTTTCAGGAAATAATGAACAGTTTTCCACAGGACAATATCAGCGCGCAAATGAGCAGATATGCAGCAGACATCACATCTCTGGCTGGGGAGTTTAAACGGCGCTTTCAGGATTTTGCAGCTATTGAAAAGGAGATGAGTAGTGATGGCCGAACGGTTCGCCTGGCGGTCGCTTCGTGGCAAATTTTCGGCTGTTCGCGGTCCGCCCGTTCAGCGCACTATTGACGCCGTTCGCCTGGCGGACTTCCGTGTTTACTGTGTAAAAGAACTTTGACCTATGATGACACATCCATCATGGGGTACAGGACAGCCAATTGAGACATTACAGCACATGGACACTTGGACATTCCCCCTAACTTATAAATACACCCGATCCGGCGGCCATTTTACATTCTCTCTTCTGTCACTATAGGGAGAGGTTGCTGTGTGGAACAGGGAGAGATTGCAGTGACCCAAATCGCTAGCTATTTGGTACATAAAAGTTATTTTCAGGACTGGTATATGTGTTGGGTGTATATAGGTTTGCTGTGCTACTACTGATTGTTGCAGCAGCCTGAGTGTCTTTTGTCAGTTTAGAGAAAGGGACAGGATGGTGTGTCTGCTGTAGGGACAGTCAGTTTAGTCATTAGCTGTTACTATCAGGTCCACAAAAGTGCTATTCCAGTTATTGTTCCAGTAGCCTCTGTTTTGTCAGTTTATATAGGGACAGGCAGGAAGCAGTGTGTGAGGCAGTGAGGGTCAGTTTAATCAGTAGCTGTTACTATATTAGGTCCACAAAGGTTCTTTTCAGGACTGGTATCAGTGGTATGGTAATAGGCTTGTACACGTATAATATTCTTTCTTCCAAATATAGAAAGAATATTATACTTGACTGCTGCCCTTCTGCTGCAGTCTGCTAATCATTCACAACTTACTTGTTCCACAAAGCTCCTTATAAGGACTGGTAATAACCTGGTGTATGGTGCTATAGTACATAGGGTTGAGTGAGGTACAGTCTGCTATTCTATAAGGACTGGTATAGGTCCACAATACATAGGGTTGAGGTGCACTACTGCTGACCACTGCCCTATACTGCAGCAGTCCTTCATCGGTATAGGGACTGACGTACAGTCTGCTAATCAGTCACACACAACCTACTTGTTCCACAAAGGTCCTTCTCACATCAGTGTCTTCTATCCTCAAATTCTCCTTACTCTATCCCTCCCCTCTACCCTGCAGCATGCACATATCACCCTCACTCCTGCCCTCTCCCTACTACTGCACCCATCATCTCCTGCCTTTGCTGCATCCATATGCTGGCATAAACTCCAAAGCCACGAGACACATGCACTCATGCTCATCTCACTCCCATCTTGTGTTCCTCACCCTCCTCCTTCTCCTAGTCTCAGGTGACATTTCTCCTAATCCTGGGCCGCCACTCTCAAACTGCAAGCCACATCTTCAAAACCCCTCCCCCTCTGGCAACCACCGCAATCCACTTAATTTAGCTTCTATCCCCCTGCTTCCTCAAAGCAGCCCCCCTATCTCATGCGCCCTTTGGAATGCCCGCTCCATGTGTAACAAGCTAACATCTGTACATGACCTCTTCATCTCTCATAGCTTCAACATACTTGCCATAACTGAAACCTGGCTTCAAAATTTGGACTCAGCTTCTCCTGCTGCCCTCTCCCATGGTGGTCTCCAGTGGACTCACTCCCCCAGACCCAATGGACAGAAAGGAGGTGGAGTTGGATTGCTCCTATCCCCACAATACACCTTCCAAGTCCTTCCCATCCCGCCCTCTCTTTCCCTCTCTTCTTTCGAGATGCACTGTATTCGCCTGTTTTCTCCTATTTCTCTGAGGATTGCAGCAATTTATCGGCCTCCTGGACCGGTGTCACGCTTTCTTGATGACTTTGCTGCCTGGCTACCCTACTTTCTCTCCTCTGAAATACCCACCATCATTCTTGGTGACTTTAACATTCCTATCAACGTTAACAACCCAACTACAGCTAAACTTCTTGACTTAACCTCATCTTTTGACCTAACCCAATGGACACATACTTCCACTCACTCTAATGGTAATACCCTTGACCTTGTATTCTCTCATCTCTGCAACCCTAGCAACCTCACAAACACCCCCTTTCCTCTCTCTGATCACAACCTCATTAGTTTCACTGTATCTTTGTCTCCAACCACCCATCCTTCCAAGCAGCAAACTATCACTTGTAGAAACCTTCGCCACCTTAAGCCTTCTCTTCTCTATTCTGCTACTGACCACCTATATGATATAATCTCTCCCCTGTCCTGTCCTGACCTTGCCATCTCTGTCTACAACAGTTCACTCTCTTCATCACTAGATGCACTTGCTCCTCTAACCACACGCAGAATCAGGCCCCGACCATTACAACCCTGGCAGACTGACAACACTAGAAATCTCAAGAGACGTTGCCGTGCCCTTGAACGGCTGTGGCGTAAAACCAAATGCCTCCAAGACTTCACCATATATAAATCTGCCCTTCTAAAATACAATTCCTGCCTCCATGCTGCCAAACAAACCTACTTTGTAGCTCTTATTAATACTTTGTCATCCAATCCTCGTCGGCTCTTCTCAACTTTTAACTCTCTGCTTCATCCCCCACCCCCTCTACCCACCAACTCACTCACTGCCTAAGAGATTGCCAATCACTTCAAAGACAAGATTGATGCAATTCGCGAGGACACCTCCACTGTGCGTACATCTTCCCCACCCAACATACCTGGCCCAATAGCACATTCAACACTCTCCTCTTTTGAATTGGCTACTACTGAAGAGGTTGCAAAACTTTTCTCAGATGCTCACCTAACCAATTGTCCCTTGGACCCTGTTCTCTCACAACTATTAAGGTCACCCTCTAATTCTATCCTTTGCTCCCTCACTCACATCTACAATCTCTCCCTCTCAAGTGGCACCTTCCCCTCCACTCTAAAACATGCGCAGATCACCCTCATACTTAAAAAACCCTCTCTGGACCCCACCAACCTGAACAACTTAAGACCTATCTCATTGCTCCCATTCACCTCGAAACTTCTAGAACGCCTAGTCTACAACTGTCTTAGCTCCTACCTCAGTGAAAATAACCTTCTTGACCCATTACAGTCTGGCTTTCGCTCTCAGCACTCCACAGAAACTGCCTTACTAAAACTCACTAACGATCTACTAACTGCTAAAACCATCAGCCAGTACTCCATACTCCTACTACTTGACCTCTCTGCTGCCTTTGATACTGTTGACCACCCGCTCCTCCTCAATAAACTACATTCCCTTGGCCTCCGAGATTCTGCGCTTTCCTGGTTCTCTGCCTATCTATCACAGCGCTCCTTCAGTGTCACCTACAACTCTGTATCCTCCTCTCCATTGCCCCTTTCTGTGGGGGTCCCCCAAGGCTCTGTTCTTGGACCCCTTCTCTTCTCTATTTATACCTCCTCCCTTGGTCACCTGATAACCGCCCACGGCTTCCAATACCACTTATACGCCGATGACACCCCAATCTATCTGTCTACTCCTCACCTCACTCCTTCAGTCTCCTCTTGCATTACTAACCTGCTAACTGACATATCAGCATGGATGTCACACCATTTCCTTAAACTAAACCTCTCTAAAACTGAGCTATTAATAATCCCCCCTGCACATGCCCCCCTCCATGACTTTTCCATCAAAATCAACAATGCAACCATCAGGCCCTCCCCTCACGCCAGGGTACTCGGGGTAACCCTAGACTCTGACTTGTCATTTCAGCCCCAAGTCCAATCGTTGTCAAAAGTTTGTAGATTTCACCTCCGTAACATCTCTAAAATTCGCCCCTTTTTAACAATTAAAACTACCAAGATCCTCATTCACTCCCTTGTTATCTCTCGCCTTGACTATTGCAACTCCCTTCTCATTGGCCTGCCTCTCCATAGGCTATCTCCTCTTCAGTCTATCATGAATGCTGCTGCCAGACTTATCCACCTTACCAACCGCTCAGTGTCTGCCAACCCTCTCCTCCAATCCCTACACTGGCTCCCAATCACCCAGCGAATTAAATTCAAAATACTAACCACCACATACAAAGCCATTCACAACTCTGCCCCGAGCTACATCACCAATCTTGTCTCCAAATATCACCCAAACCGTCCCCTCCGTTCTTCTCAAGACCTCCTACTCTCAAGCTCTCTCGTCTCTTCCTCCCACACTCGTCTCCAGGATTTCTCCAGAGCCTCTCCAATCCTCTGGAACTCGCTACCTCCACCGGTCCGGCTATCCCATACTCTTGCAACCTTCAGACGATCCCTGAAAACTCATCTATTCAGGGAAGCCTATCACGTCTCAAACTAATCTCCTACCACTTCCATAAACTCATTCCCAACCGTTATAACCTTCTGTACCACCTGCCCCACCCTTTTAGATTGTAAGCTCTTCTGAGCAGGGTCCTCTTAATCCTCTTGTATTTAATTGTATTGTAACTGTATTGTCTCCCTTTTATATTGTAAAGCGCTGCGTAAATTGCTGGCGCTATATAAATCCTGAATAATAATAATAATAATTATAAGGACTGGTAAGGTATAGGGTACTACAGTACATAGGGTTGAGTGAGGTACAGTCTGCTATTCTATAAGGACTGGTATAGGTCCACAATACATAGGGTTGAGGTGCACTACTGCTGACCACTGCCCTATACTGCAGCAGTCCATCGGTATAGGGACTGACGTACAGTCTGCTAATCACTTACACACAACCTACTTGTTCCACAAAGGTCCTTATAAGGACTGGTAACTTGGTCTGTCTAGGGTGCTACAGTATATAGGGTTGAGTGAGGTACAGTCTGCCATTCTATAAGGACTGGTATCGGTCCACAATACATAGGGTTGAGGTGCACTACTGCTGACCGCTCCCTATACTGCAGCAGTCCTTCATCGGTATAGGGACTGAGAGTTTTGTCACAGGGTCATTTAAAAAATGACAGGCAGAGGAAGAGGCAGGCCCTTCCGCAGGGGTGGTAGGGGTAGGGCAGGAGCAACAGGCTTGAGCCAAAGTGGGAAGTTGCAGAAGGTGCGTTCAATTACTTTAAAGGACGCACCAGACTTGGTTGAGTGGCTCGCTCAGCCTTACTCTTCTGCACCCTCCTCATCCTCTCGATCTGCACCCTCTTCTTCACTCTCTGCTGAGTGCACCCCCAAAGACACTATCACCAACAACACCACCACCACCACCACATACCTTCCGCTTGAGTCACAGCAATTATTTTCCGATCCATATCAAGAAGACATTTCTGATGCGCAGCCACTCTTGGTATTGGATCAGGAAGAGGAGGTAGCAACAACCGCTACTCCGCAGTCTGACGACAGTACCCAGATCAGCCTAAGGAGGAGGTTGGTCCCTGGTGTTGCTGCCTACTCCGAGATCTCTACTTATAGCGGTGGGGAAGGTGACGACGATGATGACATGTCTAGTGATGTCACGTGGGTGCCCACAAGAGAGGAAGAGAAGGGGAGTTCAGAGGGAGATATGGACCAGCAGATAGGGAGGAGAAGCAGGAATAAATTACATTGCACAGGAGGGACAAAGCAGACTGCAAATGTATCAGGAGCGAGTCATCGACCATGTACGGCCACATCTGGCGCTCTCAGGACACCGGCACATGGCTCTGCAGTGTGGGCTTTTTTAACGTGTCCGCTGCTGACAATAGCGTTGCCATCTGCAATCTTTACAGTCAACGCATTAGTCGCGGTAAGCCCAACACTCACCTAGGGATGATCGCCTTAAGAAGGCACATGAGCAGCCATCACCGAGCCCAGTGGGAGCAACGGAACACACAAAGCCACACTCCAGGCTCTCACCGTCCAGCCTCGTCTTCTACTTCTCCTTCTCCTTTCTCCTCACAATTGTCCTCCACTCCACCTTCCATCACGCCAAGCTCACGTTTTTCTGCAAAAAGGCAGGCTTCCGTGGGCCTAATGTTCGAGCCTCTTGCCCAACGGTTGACGGCTGGCTTGTCAGAACTCATAGCCCGCCAACTACTGCCATATAAACTGGTGGACTCGGAGGCCTTTCGCAAATTTGTGGCCATTGGAACACCACAATGGAAGGTCCCAGGAAGGAAGTATTTCTCAGAGAAGGGCATCCCAGAGCTATATGGCCATGTTCAGCGGCAAGTGAATGTATCTCTGGCACACAGTGTCGGTGCCAAGATACATCTGACCACAGACACGTGGTCTAGCAAACACGGGCAGGGAAGGTATATCACTTTTACTGCCCACTGGGTGAACCTTCTGACGGCCGTCAAGCATGTAACCCGTGGCACCCGTGTAGATTTGGTTTTACCGCCATGGTTTGCATGCAGGCCTGACTCTTCTCCTCCTCCTCCTCCTCCTACTCCATCCTCCTCCCTCTCCTCCTCGGCTGACTCCTCCTTTTCCGCTGCTAGCGTCTCTTCCGCTGCACCGCCCAAGCTCCCCAGAACCTATTCGACATGCCAGGTGAGAAGTTGCCATGCCGTGCTGCGTCTGTTGTGCCTGGAAGCCAAGAGCCACACTGGCCCGGCACTCCTTTCAGCTTTGCGTTCACAGGCAGATCAGTGGCTAACACCGCTCAATTTGACAGTTGGTAAAGTGGTGTTTGACAACGGTGCCAATCTGCTTAGTGCATTGAAACAGGGCAAAATCACGCACGTGCCATGCATGGCACACGTCTTAAACTTGGTCGTGCAGCGAATTCCTTGTCAAATACCCTGGGGTCCAGGACATCTTGCGGCAGACAAGAAAAATCTCGGCCCATTTCAGAAGATCTTACACGGCCATGGCTCGCCTTGCTGACATTCAGTGGCGACACAATCTGCCGGTCAGACGTCTTATTTGCGATTGCCCGACGCGATGGAACTCGACCTTCTATATGCTTGATAGGCTGCTCCAGCAGAAACGTGCAGTTAACATCTACCTGTATGAACTCTGCGGCAGAACAGGTTCTGGGGAGCTGGGTTTTTTTTCACCGCGCCAGTGGCTGCTCATGCGAGATGCATGCAGACTTCTGCGCCCATTTGAGGTCAGTCGCAGCCATGGCGCCATCAGTGCCATGGTACCTTATGCCTTCTTTATGGAGCGTGCATTGCGTTGTGTCATTGATCAAGCTGTGGAGGAGCAGGAGTGGGAAGATGAGGAAGTCGCAATGCTGGATGAATTCCCAGGGGGCGCTACTCTATCTGAGACAAGTCAACAACAGGAGTCTGAAAAGGAGTCAGAGGAGGATGGTGCCGGGGCTGATGAGGAGGAGCAAGAAGAGCATGCTTTAAACCTTTCTGGGATCCCTGTTGTGCATGGATGGGGAGAGGAGAATGAAGAGGACGACATTATCCTGGATGATGAGCAGGAGCCAGGCCACCACACCGCTTCCAGTTTAGTGCAAATGGGGGCCTTCATGCTCCAGTGTTTTAATAGGGACCCCGTATAAAAAGCATAAGGGTCAAAGACCAGTACTGGGTGGCAACGTACTTAGACCCCCCGGTACAAACACAAAATGGCGGAAATGTTACCGCCGTCACAGAGGGCTGGCAGAATGGAGCACTTCCAGGCCTTGCTTCGAGAAATGCTGCATTCTGCCTTTGCGTGCGCTGGCAGAGGAGCAATTCCCACTCCCAGAGAAGGAGTTACGGGTACCAATCCAACAGCGCCTGCAAGAAGAGGCCGCTTTGAAGATGTGTTGGTGACTTCGAATATGAGGTCATTCTTTCAGCCGACCCATCGACAGGTGTCATCCGGATCCAGCATCAGGGAACGCCTAGACCGTCAGGTGTCCGACTACATCGGGTTAACGGCCGATGTGGACGCTCTGAGGAGTGATGAACCCCTGGACTACTGGGTGGGCAGGCTTGACCTCTGGCCAGAGCTTGCCTAATTTGCAATGGAACTGTTGGCTTGCCCCCTCATCCAGTGTCCTGTCCAAAACGACGTTCAGCGCAGCAGGGGGGATCGTTACCGATAAGCGTACTCGCCTAGCTCACGACAGTGTTAACTACCTCACATTTCTAAAAATGAATGAGGCATGGATCTCGGAGGAATTCAACACATGTGACCAGTAGACCATGTATATGTCTATAAACAATTTTTTTAATCGAGCACAGAGACCTTCTTTATTTGGCTCACTTCCTTGTCCAAAAAAAGCACACCGTACTATATGTCCATACCCTCCTCTTTGAAGAGGTCGAGCGGTGTCCTATTTCTACTGGGGCTGCTTATTATGAGGGGCTCCCACCATCCCTGTGCTGTGCTGACTTCCTCCTGGGGCTGCTTATTATGAGGGGCTCCCACCATCCCTGTGCTATGCTGACATCCTCCTGGGGCTGCTTATTATGAGGAGCTCCCACCATCCCTGTGCTATGCTGACATCCTCCTGGGGCTGCTTATTATGAGGGGCTCCCACCATCCCTGTGCTATGCTGACATCCTCCTGGGGCTGCTTATTATGAGGGGCTCCCACCATCCCTGTGCTATGCTCATTATGAGGGGCTCCCACCATCCCTGTGCTATGCTGACTTCCTCCTGGGGCTGCTTACGGTGCAGGTGTCAGTGCTGTATATCACGGTGCTGCTGTCAGTGCTGTATATCAGTGCTGGTGTTAGGGCTTTATGTCACGCTGCTGATGTCAGTGCTCTCTATCACGGTGCTGCTGTCAGTGCTGCATTTCATGGTGCTGGTGTTAGTGCTTTATGTCACGCTGCTGATGTCAGTGCTCTCTATCACGGTGCTGCTGTCAGTGCTGCATTTCACAGTGCTGGTGTTAGTGCTTTATGTCACGCTGCTGATGTCAGTGCTCTCTATCACGGTGCTGTTGTCAGATGACTCTTATCACGGTGCAGGTGTCATTGCTGTATGTCACGCTGCTGGTGATCATCTCCTGCACCCTCTTTGCCTACCTTGACCTTCCCTCTCCTCCATTGCCTTCATGCGCTTCACAGTCCTGAATTGTCACAACAATTTCCCATATGAAAAAAGAATGCTTGTAGTTGTCGATTCCAGATTCACCTCATACATGTGTTATGTCATTGGCCATGTGGTGGGACTATGTTTGCACAGCTATTAATTATTTTGTGGCTGCAAATTTGACCTGTAGGTTTGCAAAGTTCGCCTCCCATTGAAGTCAATGGGGCCCGCCGCGAACGTTCCGGTTCGCGAACTATCGGCCGCGTTCGCGGTCCACGTTCGCGAAACGTCCCGTCGGAAGTTCGTCCATCACTAGAGATGAGCTTTTTCTCCTCTCCATTCTCTGTTGGCCCCGATAATGCTCCAGATCAGCTGCAGCTCAAGTTCATTAAGCCGCAGTGTGACAGTGAGTTACGCAGTCGTCACCAATAGCTCTCTCTTGAGCTTTTACCGCCAACTGGATAAGAGCCGGTTTTAAGAGATTTGAACACTGGCTAAGAAAATGCTGAGCTTGTTTGGCTCAACATATATGTGTGAGAAGACATTCTCTGTTTTGAACTTTAACAAGACTAAGTGACTCTCTCCTGCGGTACATTTTGTGCATCAAAACCACTGCCTTTGCCCCAGTCCTAGCCTATGTGCTGCAGTCCAGATCTCAGTTTTATCCTTCACATTAGTGCAGACAAGGTTTCTTTTTCAATTGTAAAATATATTGTAAAATCTCAGTTAATGTTAGTTGGTCTAAATCAGTTATGAATATATTTGGACACGAGATGTATACTTGGTGTTATATGTTCCTGTTCATATTTTTTAACTTAAAAGTTGACAGTCAGCCTTTATTATAATATGTAATGTACTTTACAATGTTCCTGACATATATTTCAGCTTCCTGGATTTTTTTATTTTTTTTCATCCGGCCTTCAGATTTGAAAGGCAGAGTGATTTAACACCTGTTTTCATTTTGTCACATGGAGGACAAATCTAAAGTATGCCGTTTGCAATAAACTTTGCATAAAAAATTTAATTTGCATTTCATTTTAATGGTTCAAATAAAGTCAGGCAACGTGGTCGGCCCTCATGCATGTTCACTTCATGAAATCTGACCCTCTTTGGAAAACGTTTTGACACCCCTGGCCAAGAGCAACAGGCAGCTTTACCATCTGGGAAGATAAAGAGCCTCATCCACAAATACCAAAAAAGACTTCAAGATGTCATTGCTGTTAAAGGGGGTAATACACAGTATTAGGAAACTGGGGTATGTAAACTTTTGATCAGGGTCATTTGGGTAGTTTCTGTTGCCATTATGATTTAAAAATAGTAAAACACAGTTGACTGATAATAAATGGCTTCAGCTAAACACTAACCATGAGTGAAAGAAAAGTTTTTGTGTTAGGGCCGGTTCACACTGCAGGCGATGCGAGGCGACACCGACTTGCCTCGCCGCGACCTGCCGCGACCTCAGCGGCAACTTGCAGATGACTTCTGTATAGAAGTCAATGCAAGTCGCCCCCAGGTCGCCCAGAAGTAGTACAGGAACCTTTTTTCTGAGTCGGAGCGACTCGAGTCGCTCCTCTCAGAACGGTTCCATTGTACAGAACGGGGGCGACTTGCGAGAGCGCGGCGAGGCGAGTCGTGTCGCCTCGCATCGCCCGCAGTGTGAACCGGCTCTTATCATTCATATTCTCTGAAAACTGGCCAAGAAATCAAATTCTGCCAGGGTATGTAAGCTTATGAGCACAACTGTATGATAGATGACTGAGGCTGGAGCACTTCACTTGACTGATATCAACAATATGACATTATTGGCATGTGGATATGAACATTAGGATATATCTTGTGACACTTTTTTGGTCAATGGTACAAGTTTAAGGAATTTTGTTTTTATTGAACAGGGTATATGTCATATGTTGGTTTATTTGATTTGATATACCGTATTTATCGGCGTATAACACGCACATTCATTTTAAGAGGGAAGTTTCAGGAATTAAAACTTACATTTTAAATAAGCAACTTTGAAGCAAAATAAATGCAGCCTGATCAATGCCCATCTGCAGCCTCACAAATGCCATCAATGCAGCCTCACCATTGCCATCAATGCAGCAGCCTCACCATTGCCCTCAATGCAGGGACAGGGAGGGGGGTGGGACAAGCACCGACAGCTTGCATACAGTGAGAATCTCCTATGATAGACAGAACAGTGGCCCAATGGCTTTCCAGGAGACGGGACTTCCTATGACAGAGGCCGCCAAGTAAACAGGAGATTCTCACTGTATGTAATCTGACGGCGCTCGCTCCGCCCCCCTCCCTGTCCCCTCCAAGGCAGCTAAAATTGTAGTATTGGCGTATAACACGCACACCCCATTTGCACCCAATTTTCATGGTGAAAAAGTGAGTGTTATACGCCAATACAGTATGTATACACACATTTAGGATTTAGGCACTGTGCAACTCTTGATTTTATTGTTTGAGAGGATGTTTACCTAACACTAGCAGCTGCATTTACAGGTATAGATAGGAGGAGGAACCATATTTGCTTATATAATTTGTCGTGCAGGAAAGAAACGGAAGAAGTGAAAAGGATACCAGCAATGATTCTGAACCTACTGCAGCAAGTACATTATTCCCCACTGGAGTGAACGACTCCAACACTATTAAAAGTGATGAATATAAAAATGGATGTAAAAGCCTTGAAGACAGAGTTACTGTTACTGTTTTACCAGCCCATGATGGCGATAGTAAAGCATTACTAGAAGATGAGACAAATAGTAGTAATATTCAAGAAGGTAAAGTAACAATCTGCAATGATGTTCCACTTCAACATGAACATGTAAGAGACAATGTAGAAAAACTGGAAGCATCCAAGCACACGAATGACGAAATTGCGAAAAATGCCATTGATCCAGAAATCGTGAATATTAGTACTAGTAACATAAACACTGAAACTGTGCAAGAAGAGCAAGCCTCTGCCAATGAAAACAAGAATGATGATCTTGAAGAAGAAAAAATGGACATATCTAGTGAAAATGAAGTCAACAAAAGTGCAGAGGTACCTGAACAGGTGAATAACAAAAATAAAAATTAGGGTTATACAGTACGTGAGAGCTGAAAAGATAGCTGAAGTGATCTAACAAGTTCAAGATTTAACTTGAGTCATCTAATGGTGGAGATGCATGGTCATTTTAAAACAGTATTCATGACAAAAGATCCATGCTTTTCTGATGGTGGTGTGTACCTTGCAGCCCGCTAATGCTCTGCCTGCGTGGCCTGTCATCCATAATTCAGTCAGGTACCAAACCTCTATAAAGGAATGACGGGGGCTGCTTCATGCCTAACACTGCTTATGTTACGTTAGGAGCTATGGTACCAAATGCTAACCCTTTAACACAAAATCATTACAAAAAATTGCCCAAAAAAAATAAAAATAAATCACGAAAAAAAAAAAAAAAAGAGCCCATGTTGATGGGGTCAAGGGCCTCTTCCTGATAACCCTGGGTTGTGGTTGTCTGAGTCTGTTGGCAGGGAGGCTTATTGAAATCTGGAAACCCCCTTTAACAAGGGTCCCCCAGATGCTGCCCCCCCATGTGAATGGATACCTATTCACCCCAAAAAGCAGTGAAATGTTAAAAAAGAGGCATTTTTTGACAAGTCCTAAAAATAAAAAAAAGCAGATCTTGTTCTAAAGCTGTTGTGTTGTCGCCCGCTGCCTGGCACTTGTTATATAGCCATGGGGCATGGCTGTCTGGTGACATCTGGCAGAGAGAGCCTGCCCCTTGTGACAACACGTGTTGGGACACTCACACGTCCTCTCCCTTTCCTAACCTGCCAGGCTGTATGCTCAGATAAGGGTCTGGTATAGATTTGGGGAGGGACACAATTTTTTTTTATTTAAATGTTGGCGTGGGGGGTCCCCTCCAGATCCATACTAGACCAAAAGGGCCTGGTAAAAACCTGGTTGGGGGGAGAAACAACACACCATTTTTTTGCGTATTTTTTTTTGGTCTGCAAATTTTTTCTTTTTACATTCAACTGTCAGTGGGAACCCCGCTGACAGTTGATGACTCATCAGTTTTTAAGAATGCGGTGGTCGGCTCCCTGGTCCCCTCCTTAGCAACCACAATGTACAGTAAATTTACAGTTGGTTTAAAGAGGGGAATAATACAAAATGCATGAAAGCTGCATGCAAAACGCATTAAAAACGTGGCTTTAAAAATGCAAAATGTGCCTGGAAACGCATCAAGCGCAGCTGCATAGATGTGAACCTAGACTTAAGGGCTGTCACAGGCTCTTATCAAGGGAGCTTAGCTATGCCTGCCCTCCTAATCCAGCCGCTCCGTTCACGGAAGCCATACTACAGCTTCTATGAATGAAACATAACCTATGAACAGAGAGAGCAGACCTATCAATTCATCCAAACTCCTTTCATAGGTCCTGTCTCATTCATAGATGCTGTAGGTACAGAGCATCTGGACAGAAAGGGTGGACATAGTCAGGCTCACTGGATGAGCGCTTGTGACAGTCCCTTAGCTCTATTAACCCCCATCGTGCTGGAATATTACAGCATCGGGGGGAGGGCATGTATGGAAGAGGATTTCACCAAAAAGAAGAGGCATCAGCACAAGAGGTGCATCCTATTGACTAAGTTATGTTCCCCCAGCCATGCCAGAACACACTGTTCAGCCCTGGCAGCCATTGGTTGTCAGTGCTGAACAGTTGCTTGTTTTCCAGCATGTCCCTTTGACAGAAGCCTGTAGGCAGGTGCAGTTTTATTTCTCCATTCTAGGTGGCACACATCTGCAGTGGCAATACAGGTCAAGTAGGAAGTCAAGAGCTACCTAGTTTCTCTAGGGTTTCCTCGGTCACAGTGATGCAGAATCATATTGGATGCTGGCACCCTATGTGACTTTGGCATCCATCTTGGGTCAGGCAAAGTCTATTTAAGACCGTGGCTCCCTGTTTTTGCATGAATTACGCATGTGGCTAGAGTAGGGACCTGTTACCTGTCTGTCAGGGGCAGTGTCTAGCTTCAGGGAGAGGTTCTAGAGTAGGGAAAGCGTAGGGACAAGTCATCCTTCCCGGAAGCCTCCTCATATGGGTGCAGACCGGCCAGGCCTCATTCTGCCCCTTGAGACAGACACTGTTGGCACACCTGAGACCTTCCACCGCTACTCATCACTGTTACATCCTGTAAGTGCTCCCGGATGGATTGCCTTCCTGCTGGGCTTGTGTATTGCTGAACATCTATTTCAATACAGTTCTGTTCAACGCATCTGGACAATAATGCCGCGTACACACGACCGGACTTTGAGGGACTAGGTCCGACAGACTTTCGACGGAGTTCTGACTGAGTTCTGACTGAGTTCTGACTGAGTTCTGACGGACTTTCCGAATGAACGGACTTGACCACACACAATCACACCAAAGTCCGACGGATTAGAACGTGATGACGTACGACCGGACTAGAATAAGGAAATTCATAGCCAGTAGCCAATAGCTGCCCTCGCGTCGGTTTTTGTCCGTCGGACTAGCATACACACGAGCGGATTTCTCGGTAGGAACTGGGTCCAGTGGAGTTCCGGCGGAAAAATTTGAAACATGTTCCATTTCTAAAGTCTGTCGGATTTTTGCAAATCAAAAGTCTGCTGCAGCCCACACACGATCGAATGGTCTGCCGGAATCGTTCCGTCGGACCTTTGATGTCGAAAAGTCCGGTCGTGTGTACGCGGCATTAGGGGCTGATTTACTAAGATGAATGCGCTGCGCCGGTTCATACCTTCATTTGTGCGCCAGATAAATTAAGTAAGCGTATGAACCGGGGCATGCATAAGCGCAACAGATGATAATATGTCGGCGCACGCGATAATAATATCCCATTGATAATAACGTACGTCGTATAATTAACAGTCCATTCACACAGGGGCAACACGACTTCCAGCATGACTTTGGGAGGCAACTTGGACACGACTTGAGTGTGAATCACAGTGCGACTTGGGGCAACTTACAACACGACTTGGGGCGACTTACAACACAACTAGTCGCCCCCATGCCAGACGACTTTAATAAAACATTTTTTTTTTTAAAACGCCATGGGTTCCCCTCCAAGAGCATACCAGGCCCTTCAGGTATGGTATGGATATTAAGGGTAACCCCGCGCAAAAAAAATGGCGTGGGGGTCCCCCTCAAAATCCATACCAGACCCTTATCCGAGCATGCAACCTGGCAGTCCGCAGGAAAAGAGGGGGGTGAGAGAGCGCCCCCCCTCCTGAACCGTACCAGGCCGCAAGCCCTAAACATTGGGAGGATGCTTTGGGGACAGCCAGATCCCTGCCTCCCCCCTGTGTGAAATTGTACCCCTACCATTTCACCAAAAAAGGTGACATAAGTGTTAGAAAATTACAAGAGACAGTTTTTGACAATTCCTTTATTAGTCTTCTTCTTTCCATCTTCTTTCTTCTGGTCATCTTCCTCCTTTCCTTCATCCTTTGGTTTCTTCCTCCATCTTCTTCTTCCTGCGATCCTCTGCTTCTTACTCCGGTGTTCTCGTCCGGCATCTTCCTCCATGACGTCTCTTCTTCCTCGCTTCATTCTTTGGCTGCTCCGCGCAATGGGAGGCTCTTGCTGTGTGATGCTTCTCTTCTTCTGACACTTATATAACGGAACCGTGCATCAGAGGGGGGCAGCGTCTCCGTTACATAAGAAGTGTCAAAAGAAGGGAAGCATCACACAGTGGGAGCCTCCCATTGTGCAAAGTGGCCTGAGAACGAAGCGAGGAAGAAGAGACGCCGTGGAAGAAGATGCCGGATGAGAACACCGGAGCAAGAAGCAGAGGATCGGAGGAAGAAGAAGATGGAGGAAGAAACCGAAGGATGAAGGAAAAAAGAAGGAAGAAGACCAGAAGAAAGAAGATGAAAGAGGAAGACTTTAATAAAGGAATTATCAAAAACGTCTTGTCATTTTTAACACTTTTGTCACTTTTTTGGTGAAATGGTAAGGGTACTTCCTTTACCATTTCACACAGAGGGAGGCAGGAATCTGGGGGTCCCAAAGGGGGCTTCCAGATTCCGATAAGCCCCTTGCCCAAAGACCCTCACAACCACTGGCCAGGGTTGTGGGGATGAGGCCCTTGTCCTCATCAACATGGGGACAGGGTGCTTTGGGGGGGACCCCAAAGCACCCTCCCAATGTTGAGGGCATGTGGCCTGGTACAGTTCAGGAGGGAAGGTGCGCTCTCTCGTCCCCCCTCTTTTCCAGGTTGTGTGCTTGGAGAAGGATCTGGTGTGGATTTTGAGGGGGACCCCACACCATTTTTTTTGGCACAGGGTTCCCCTTAATATCCATACCAGGAATTTCGGGGACACCCACGCATTTTTTTTCTTAATTTTTATTTTTTCTTAATGCTGACATGACCAAGTTGAGAGGTGCGCCTGTTCAACTTATGCAAATGCATCTACGTGGCTTGACATTTACTATGATTTTTCCGGCACAGTGAACCAAAGCACTTGAACGTGCACAAATGCCGCTTGCGCATGCGCAGTGCATAAATTGTTCACAGAAAGTTACTTTTCTGCCCTATTTTGGGCATATTTGTTACTTGGACAGTTATAACTATACTCCCTCACATTATCCCCATAATATTGGCACTTCCACCTTCTTTCTTTCAAGGAAGTTGAATAATGTGTGCGCCGGGTCTATAGTGCCGCACCAATCGCCACCTCCCGTGCGTCTGCATGTTGATAGTGAATGGGGAATTGGGCTGTGTTACAGGCGCAAATGCTTTGTGAATACGAAAACGGCCGTTACACATCAGCGTGCGCTGCAACTCATGGCGCAAAGCGTTTGTAAATCAGCCCCTTAGTGTTTTCTAACACTAGACTGGCTTCTGTTGGATACACACTGAGCGAATGTCGGCCAGTTCCTGTTGAATTGACCGATACCAGTCCATATTCGGCCCGTGCGTACCCAGTCTTAGTGTGGGGCGCTTCTAGTTTGAGGAAGCTTATTGGTGTTAAGAAGTAAATAATAATTCATTATTTTTTTGATTTGTTTAAACAAAAGGCAATCTCAGTGAAAGAAGAAGCAACCCGACAATATACAAGTGTATATGAACCTCCTTTACCGAAAAAAACGGGAGATAAAGAAAAACAAGATCCCGCTGCAAGGTATGAGTCTTATTCATAGACAAAAGAAAGTAATGCATTTTGCATTTTATAGTTTTGTTTTAGTGAAAAGGCATCAGAGGGGCAGGCTGTTTATTAGAATTACCCCCAAAAACCCAAGGTTATGAGGTAGGTTGCATTCTGCATTAAGTATACATTTTCTCAGGTGAACCATTTACAAACATAAATTGGCCGGGCATGATCTGTTGTTGTAACCATCAGGTAACCTTCTCTGGGTATTTCAGCCATTGCTGTAGTGCATGTAACATTTCCAGTTCTGGTTACGCATAACTTTGCATACTATATCTTTGGTGGTTTACTATGTACAGTAATTCATTTCTATTTAGTAGCTGTCCCTGTAAGCAAGCGTGCTTATTTGACATTCAGATATGTGCAGGGGTCAAGTCCTGGGGGAAAAAAAGTGTGGGAACTCCCACCCAAGATCCACTCCCCCACCAAAAAAAAAAAAAGATACGCTCATATGCACGAACACTTCAAAAGTGGTATTTTTCATCCAATTTTCGTATTGTGTGTATGAAGCTTAACTGTTAGTACATAAAAAACAAAACAATCATAAATAAACATAAATACGGTAATTCTCTGAATAATCAGCATTCATTCAATTGTGCTTCCATGCAAATGTGAACATCATGTTCTGATCTTTACTGGGGAATTTTATTTTGTATATAGTGTTTATGTGGTGAGTTTACGCTTTTCATTGAACAGAGTTTGGATAACACAGGGTTAAACGGAAAAGTCATAAATTAACTGCACATTATGTGGACAGAATGCTTGGGGAGATAGTGATGTGTTCCTGCTTAGGAGATGTATGTTAGCTTGGGAGGCTGCAAACTCTGCAATTCCTGTTGTGGAAAAAGTACAGGAACTCCGTTCCCATGCGTTTCCGCAGGACTTGAGCCATGGATATGTGTTCCCCAATGTAACTGCAAACCACTATATAAAAATAGGATTTTTGTACTCACCGTAAAATCCTTTTCTCTGTAGTTCCCTGACTGGCACAGCTCCTTTACTTAGACCATCGGGTTGCTACGCCACCTTCAGGAGAGGACTGGGCAGAACATGTTAACATGTACAAAAAAAAAAAACAGAACTTTATATTTCCGCCCAAGGGATGGTCCCTTCATTAACAACCCCCCAGCCTGCATACTGCAGCCTCAGTACATCAGCAAGCAGTATAACTTAAAAAAATAGGAGGGGAGGGTGCTGTGTCAGTTAGTGAACTACGGAGAAAAGGATTTTACGGTGAGTACAAAAATCCTATTTTCTCTTACGTTCACTGACTAACACAGCTCCTTTCCTTAGACCATTGGACGTCCCCAAGCAGTGTCAAAACGAGGGGTGGGAAACAGCATAAAAAAACTTCACCCACAAAAGGAATGTAGGAACAGCATAAAAGCTACATCCACAAAATAGAGTGTGGGAAACAGTATAAAACTTCACCCACAAAACAGAGTGTTCCCTAACCGGTGAGTCACCACCTTATCTAACCGCATCAGAACATGCAGTAACAATGCAACAGTGCATTTACTTAAGGTAACAGTGTTTCAAAAAAAACAAAAAAAAAAGCAGAAAAAATGTAAGTGCAATTGCAAATTACATGGCCTCCTGCAAACCTTTGTGGCCAAAACAGGCATCAGCCGATGCACTGACATCTACCTGTAGAATTTTGTAAAGGTGTGAACAGACAACCAAGTCGCCGCTTTACACACTTGAGCGGCAGACGCTTGATGTCGGAAGGCCCAAGAGGTTCCAATTGCCCTAGTTGAATGGGCCGTGACCGGAAAGGGGGGCACCTGTCCCTTCAAGGCGTAGGCCTGAACCACAATCTGTCTGATCCACCTGGAAATGGTGGCCGACGAGATCGCCATGCCTTTTTTCGGACCAGCAAAAGAAACAAACAGAATCTGACTTCCCAAAGGGAGCCATGGCAGACAAATACACCCTTAGAGCCCGGACCACTTCCAGAGAATGGAGGGCCACCTCCTTAGGGTCTGACGGTTTAGGACACAAGAGATGGTAACATAATGTCTTCATTAATGTGAAAACGCTGAAACCACCTTCGGCAGAAAAGAAGGTTGTGGACGCAACACCCCCTTATCCTTATGGATAACTAGATAAGGCCACTTGCAAGACAAGGCCGCCAGTTCCGAAACCCTCCTGGCCAAAGTAATGGCCACTAGAAAGACCAATTTCTGGGAAAGAGTCAACAGGGGAATCTCTCTGATATTTTCAATATGCAATTTCTGAAGCGCCGATAACACCAGGTTCAGATCCCACGGGGGTAGCAGTGGACGCACCAGAGGAACTACATGCCGGACCCCCTGAACAAAAGTGCTCACTAAGGAGTGAGACGCCAGGGGTCGCTGAAAAAAGACAGCCAAGTCTGATATTTGTCCTTTTATGGTGCTTAAAGCCAATTTCTGGTCTACTCCACGCTGTAGAAACAGCAGGATCCTAGATATAGAATAGTAGCACGGACGCCATCCTTTCTCTTCACACATGGAGATGTAGGTCTTCCAGGTACGATTATATATCTTCCGAGAAGAAGATTTCCGTGCTCTCAACATAGTTGGAATCACAGTCCGAGAGGCCCCGATTCCTTAGCACCTGGCTCTCAATAGCCATACCGTTAAAACCAGCGATGGTAAAGCAGGATGGAGAATCTGACCTTGAGACAGAAGGTCCTCTCGGAACGGCAGTCGCCAGGGGGCGTCCGCCACCAGGCGCACTAGGTCGGCATACCAGGGGTACTGAGGCCAATCTAGGGCAATCAGAATTACTGGAATCCCTTAGGGCCACACTCTCTGCGAAGCAGACATGGTAGTAGCTGTAGCAGAGGAAAGGCATAGATCAGTTGGTACTGACCCCACTGAGCCACCAGCGTGTCTGACGTGTTTGCCCAAGGATCTCTTGTCCTGGACACGAATCTCGGCACCTTCTGATTGAGATGGGAGGCCAGAAGATCCACGTCTGGATTGCCCCAACTCAGGCACAGTAGCCTGAACACCTCCTGATGCAGCGCCCATTCTCCTGGGTCCAGCATCTGGCGACTTAGGTAGTCTGCCTGCCAGTTCTCCACTCCAGGGATGTAAATGGCTGACAGGGCCGGTACATGTCGCTCTGCCCACTAAAGGATGTGAGCGACCTCCCATGAGGCGGCCGAGCTTCTTGTTCCTCCTTGTTGATTGACATATGCCACCGCCCTGGCGTTGTTGAACTGGATCCTGATGGGATGCCCTCGAAGTCTTATTGACCATGTGGAGAGACATAGCCTGATCGCTCTTAGCTTGAGCACATTGATCAGTAACTTGGATTCCTCCTCTGACCAGAGTCCCTGGGTCAACTGTACTCCCAGCACTCCACCCCAGCTGGTTAGGCTGGCATCAGTTGTGATCACTGTAGAATTTAGAGGCAGGAACGACTTCCCGGAACGAAGTGCCAGGGATCTCAACCACCAGAGCAGGGAGTCCCTGACTGACTGGCTTACCTGAATCTGCTGATCCAGGGATAACAGAGATTTGTCCCATTTCATCAAAAGTTTTACCGCAGCTCTGAAAGTCTGCAGATTGTCTGAAAGGAGAACAAACTCTCGCTTCCATGGAGTCCAGCAGTAAGCCTTGGTACTCCAATCGCTGAGTCGGTACGATCACCAACTTTTTTAGATTCAACAGCCATCCAAATTCCTGCAGGGTCTGCATGATGATCACCACATCCTCCTCTAATTCTGAGGCGGAAGATGCTCTCAGGAGGAGATTGTCTACGATTGCGATCCCGCGTTGTCGCAGCAATGCCAGAACTGGAGCCAATACCTTGGTAAAGACTTGGGGGCTGATGCCAAGCCAAAGGGGAGAGCCACAAACTGGTAGTGGGCTTCCCCAACTGCGAATCGCAGAAACTTCTGATGCCGTAGGTATATGGGTATGTGCAGGTATGCATCCTGGATGTGCAAAGATGCCAGGGAGTCCCATTGATGGAGTGCAGCGACTACTGAGCGAATTGATTCCATTCTAAACCTCTGTACAAGAAATTGAGGGCTTTTAGGTCCAAGATTGGAAGTACCCCTTTCTTTTTGGGGACTACAAACAGATTGGAGTAGAACCCCTGGGAATCTTTCTGGCTCCGGAACAGGTACTATCACCCCGCGACTCAGCAGATCCCTTACCGCCCCCATTAGGGCCTCCCGGCGAGCTGGGCGTAAGGGTATAGTGGAGGGGAAGAATCTGGTGGCCAAGAGAGCTGGGGACATTCCATCACAGGCCCACTCTCCCATAATTACGGGGTGGCTTCTGGCCTGGCACACTGACGCAAACATCAGTAGCCCGGTCATGTGTGCCCTGGAGCATTACGCTCACAGGCTGCCCCTGGAGCCTGGGGGGCATGTCGTGGCTGACCCAGCATGGAGCTCTGGTCTGCACACGCTCGCTGGCCAGGCTGGGTAGACTACAAGGATAAGGGTATCCAGCCTGTCACCCAGCCGGCTGTTGATAGCAGATCACAGAATCTTATCTTGCGCAAAAGGCAAACTTCTACAGAAAAAAAGTTACTTACTGGTAACATTCTTGGCTCCTCCCCTCTGTAGGAAACACCTGCGCCAGCCTTCTATAAATTTCCTCCTCCCCTGCTGGTTCCTCAGTTCTTTAAAGAGCACCTCCAGTCCACTGGGGAGACACAAGAACATATGATACACATAATTAATTATATCACATTTCCTGTAAGGAAATCTTTATGTCTTAATATACATCTGGGTGGGTACCTGGCTGTCCTGAAAGACTCCGGGAAAGAACGTTACCAGTAAGTAACTTAATTTTTTTCTGCAGAAGTTTACCTTATGCGCAAGATAAGATTCTGTGATCTGCTATCAACAGCCGGCTGGGTGACAGGCTGGATACCAGTAAGTAACTTCGTTTTTCCCCTAATCGTCTTTCAGGACAGCCACCTGAGAGGATAACTGAGAACTTACCCTTAGGACGGGACCACAGCTTGCAAGACCTTGCGTCCAAAAGTCTGATTTTTAGCTGACCATAGGTCCACTCTATAGTGTTTTACAAAAGTGGTAAAGCTGGACCATGTTTACACTTTACAAATTTGCTCAGGCGTTGCTCCAGCTCCTTCTGTTTGGTGGTGATTTTGAGAATTCTAGAAAGTACCCTTCTCTTAGCTATGAGTAAGCGCTGGTTTTAGCGTGAAACACATCAGTAATCTTGTTCTAAATTTTTGTTTACCTTTGCTGTGATGTTTGGTGTAATATGGAGTGTTTTTTTTTTTTTCAAAAAAAACAACAAGTTTATTGGTGGACAAGATCAGCAAGTCATACAGCATACAAAACATTTGAGAGTAACATGGCTATCAGAGTACAGATACAGATGTCATACATAGCAACGAGAAACTTTACAGCTACGTTGGTCAAACTCTCTTCAAAAACCACCCCACCAACCCACCCACCACCCACCGGTCGGTTTCGCCAATAGACTGGGAACGTAGAGCCCACATAATTTCTAGATTACAATTGTAAGCAGGGTGCCTACCGTACAACATTAATCAGGCTCCACACATGTGTCTGGATTGGCAAGCCACCTATCCCATATCCTATTATATTTATTGGGGCAGCCCCTATGCGCATATATGACCTTCTTCAAAGGCAGTGACAGATTCACCTCAAGTATCCACGCCCTAGCTGTGAGTGGTACTGTGCGTAACCACAGCTTAGCGATCAGCTTTCTAGCACTGAACAGGGTCTCGTGTAGAAAGGCAGCATGACAGCGGTTGGTCTGAGCGTCAGGAAGAAGGCCTAGTAGGCAAAGTTTGGGGTCAGCCTGTAACGGAGAACCCATGTGGTCATGCAGAAAGCGGATGACTTGCAACCAAAAGGCTTGAACGTCCGGGCAGGCCCATAGTAAATGATAAAATGTGCACGGGTGATCCCCACAACGCGGACACCCTGGGTCATATGCCGTGCGGAACTTGCTCAGTCTTAGTGGGGTGAGGTAAGCCTTGTGTATAATATAGAGTTGGGTTAGCCCGTCAGACAGTCTAGGGGAAACCAGTCCAACATTGGTGAGGATGTCCTCCCAGTCTTCAGTGTCTAATGGGCCCACATCCACCTCCCACCTATGTTTAGCTACCTCCGCAATCCCAGTTACCGTGCGCGATCTAAGTAAGGTGTATATATTTGAAATAAGCTTGGCGGGATCCTCCCCCACTATAACACCCACCAGGGGCATTTCTTGAGTACTAGGGAACCCGTCCACAAACTGGGCTCGGAGGGCGTGCGAGAGTTGTGCATAACAAAAAGTCATGTGCGAGGGGAGTCTAAATTCCGCTTGTAGTACTGGAAAACTGCGGACTCCCAGCGGGGAGACCACCTGGTGTAAATATAGCACCCCCCTAGAGGCCCATTGCCGTACTCCTGGTAGCGATCTGAGCTCCCCCAATTGGGGGTTATGCCACAGTGGCGTATGCGAGTGCACCCCGTCTGCCCCAACCATCTCCTGAGCGACATCCCAGACGCGCCTGTGCTGATCCAGCAGGGGCGTGCCGCCCTTCCCCCTCCCACCCCGCGCACGTCCTCGAAACAGAACCTGTAGGGGAGCATGTGTAGGGTCAAGAACTTTTCCACATATCAGCGCATGATACCGGGGGCCATCCGACTTGTGCAGGTGGTGGAAATGGGACAGCTGGGCCGCAATATAATACGAACGCAGGTCAGGGAGCGCCGCCCCCCCTAAGTCCGTGGGATTTTTAAGTGTGTTCCATGCCAGTTTATGGTGGCCTGAACCCCAGATGAAAGTGTTAAGGATGGTGTCTATTGTCTTGAAGATTTTAAGGGGTATAAAAGTGGGCGAATGCCACATTTTATATAGGACCTTGGGTAAAATAATCATTTTTATAAGGTTAATTCTGCCCATTACCCCCAGAGGTAGTCTGGCCCATGTTTGAGTCTTTGCCTTGAGAAATGGGAGCAGCGGTAGGATATTATGATTCACATAATCTAGAGGGTCCCTGGTAATTTGGACTCCCAAATATTGGATGGATGATACACGACGAAGAGGGAGGGAGGCCGCGTCGCAGGCGGGGGGAGACATGTCTATGGGTAGGATCTGGGATTTTGACCAATTAACCCGTAGGCCCGAATGAACCCCAAAGTCCTCAATAATCTGCAGAGCAGCCCGCAGCGACACCCCCTCATCAGCCAGATAAAGGAGCATGTCGTCTGCGTACAAGCTTACCTTCTCGGTGATGGGACCCGACCGAAGCCCCCGGACATGAACACTAGCGCGGAGAGAGGCCGCAAGCGGCTCCACCGCCAACGCATAAAGGAGTGGAGACAGCGGGCATCCCTGCCTAGTTCCCCGGCCCAAGACCAGGGACTCCGACATCTGCCCGTTCACCGCCACCCTGGCCTCCGGGGAAGAGTATAGCACCCTAACCCACTGAATAAAGTTAGGGCCAAACCCAAATCGTCCAAGGCATTCCCACAAATATTCCCATTCCACGGAATCGAATGCCTTGGCCGCATCCAATGCCACCACAACCCGGGCACCCGTCCCCTCATGACATGCCTGAAGATTCATGTGTAGTCTGCGGACATTCATGGCCGTGTTTTTGCCCGGCATAAACCCGGTCTGATCCGGGTGAATCAGAGAGAGGATATGCGGGTTCAGCCGGGATGCCAAAATTTTAGCCATGATCTTGGTGTCAACCTGGAGCAGGGAAATTGGCCTGTATGAGTCAGGGATGGCGGGATCCTTCCCCGGCTTCGGAAGAACCACAATCGTCGCCTGTCGAAGGGATTCGGGAAGGGATCCGGTTTCAAATAAGAAATTGTATAGTCGGAGAAGTTCAGGGGCGAGCACCTCTAGATATGTCACATAAAAGTCCAACGGTAGACCGTCCTGCCCAGGGGCCTTAGAGGCCGCCAGGGACATAATTGCAGCCTCCACCTCCTCCTTAGTAAAGGGGAGTTCCAACTCAGCGGTCTGAGCCGCAGACAGTTGCGCAAACGGGACATTCTGCAAAAAGGCCTGGGTCTCCTGTGCCGTGGCTGACGCTCTGGACGTATATAGGTCTGCATAATACCGTCGAAACAGGTCGGCCACAGCTAGTGGGTCAGATGTCAGGGCAGCATTGTGGTCCAGTAGCGAGACCACCACCGGTGGCCTGGCATCATGATGGGCCAAGTAGGCCAACAGTTTCCCGGCTCTTTCGCCCTGTTCAAAAATGCGCTGTCTCGAGAAAAAATGCTTACGCCGAGCCCGCTCAAAGTGTAGTTGCTCCACCACGCGCGTTTGGAGTTTAAGTGCCGAGGCGTTGGCGTGTGTGGGAATAGACATAAACGCGTCAGTCGTCGATTCTAGCTGTTCCAGCGCCTGTCGCAAGGTCTCCTGGGATGCCCGCTTTAATCTATTTATCCGGCTAATTAAAACCGCACGAGCATGCAGCTTGAACGCCTCCCACACCGTGCCCACCGCGGCTGTGCCCCTATTAGTCTCAAAGAAATACCGCCATTCCCCCGCCAGGCCCTCACCCTCCTCCCCCAGCGCCGTCAGCCAAAAGGGGTTGAGGCGCCAGGCACGGGGCCCCACCTGAGGAGCCAGGCATATAGTTGCCCAGCAGGGGGCATGGTCCGAAAGAGATCTAGCATGGTATCCCGCGTCCTCCACCCGTGAGAGAAGGACATCAGACACAAGGATATAGTCAATCCGGGACATAGTGGTATGCGAAGCTGAGAAACAGGAAAACGCAGTGGCTTCAGGGTTTCTATGACGCCATACCTCAGTCAAGGAGAACTCACCAAGAGTACGGGACAGTCTAGTTTCCGTCGGAGTGGTCGGGTCCATATCACTGCGTAACCTATCCCTACGGGGGTTCAGAGTCATGTTAAAGTCCCCGAGCCAAATGGCCGGGGTTCCCGGGTATTGGGCCATATATAGCAGTCCCTCATTGACCAGGCATGCAGAGTACGGGGGTGGTATATATAGGGCTATAATCAGACACGGTTTGCCATAGATATTACAGTGCATGAAGATATAGCGACCCAGTGGATCTGTCCGCAGGGAGATCAGACCAAAGTGTAATGTCTTAGCCACAAGGACCGAGACACCCCGAGAATAGGGAGAATGAGTCGCATGGTACGACCAGCCAACCCAGGGCCGCCGAAGTGCGAGCCGAAGCTGGCCGGTCACATGCGTCTCAGTCAGCACGACAATATCAGCCCTGTATGCCTTCAGGCAACCAAAGACAGCAGTACGTTTAAGTTTGTCTCTGATCCCGCGGACATTCCACGTCAAGAATTTAACACCCGACATATACCCACAGAATTACAGCTATGGACCAGGGCATACAGTTTAACCACCATAACAAGCCCTCCCTCCCTCCCCCAGTATGGCATCGCAGAAAAAATATAGAAAAACAAAAGACATATAAGTAATCCCAAACTACAGAGATAACCACTTGTACCACCAACAACACAACCTTGAACAGAACTGCAACCAAATTCCCCCCCTCCCACCCCCACCCAGCCCTCAGCCTCCCCAACATAGCCGGAGGATTTCTCCCCAACCTAGTAGATCCCCGACCCCCCGACATGTGCCCAGGGGCAGCCGAGCAGCCGCCGCCGGTCAGCCCGCACAGTCCCCTGCGCACACGGCCCAGGCGGTATCCACCCTAACAGAGGACGACCACTCGCTGAGACGGCGACTGTGGCTATACCATAAGCCCATAGGAGCAATAGAGCCAACCACCCCCGCCCCCAGCCCTTTAAAAATGCAGAAATAAGGAGATCAAAAAAGGAAAAAAAAAAGGAAACACATACAGGAGTCCAGAATCATTGCACGATGTCCGGTAACCATATAAACCGCCATCTCAAAAATGTGCCATAGCAGTTAGTACCAGCAACAATAGAGCAATAGTAAAATAAGAAAAGAGAACAGAGGATCAAGGCATACTTCTTGTCCCCCCCCCCCCCCCCTTTGTCCAGAAAAAGCAAAGTCACCTCACTTCATGCAATAGTCCTGGTGCCTCACGGAAAGATGGAGTCGTCAGTAGTCCGCATGTCGTCACCTAACAGGCAGCAGGATGCGTGAGGCCCATAGGCGCCAATGGTGGAGAAAAATAAATAGAAGAAAAAAAAGGGGGGGAAAAAATACAGAAGAACTTGTGGGCTAAAAATAAGCAGAGAAGGAGCAGCAGTGGGTGCAAGAAATCCGCACAAATGCAGGTAACAACAGTAAGGGGCAACACGGAGAGTCCCGGAGGAGAAGAACAGTGAAAAGGTAGGCTCACCTCCCCGATACACCAGACAGGCCTCCGCTACTCAGGCCGGGCGGTTCCTAGCAGCCTCCCGTCTGTCCAGCCAGTCCGCCGCCTGTGCCGCATCGTCAAAAAAATGTGCACGATCCTCCCCAATAATACGAAGCTTTGCTGGGTACACCATCGCGTACTTCAGGTGATGGGTCCGCAGCCGACGCTTCACCTCCACAAAACGAGCCCTCTGCCTCTGCACTTCCGCCGAAAAATCCGGGAATACCATCAGTCGGCCAGCCTGAAAGGGTATGTTACCCTTCTCTCTGCTCAAACGTAGAATAGCATCGCGATCTCGGAAATTCAGCAGCTTGGCGATGAATGTGCGGGAGGCGCACCATCCGGAGGCCTCTTGGCTGGCATGCGATGCGCCCTCTCCACCACAAATGACGTGGAGAAGGCCTCCCTTCCGTACGTTGAAATCAGGAGGTTCTCTAGGAAAGTGGGGGGATCCGATCCCTCAGCGCCCTCCGGAAGGCCCACGAAGCGGAGGTTCGATCGGTGGGCCCTGTTCTCCAGATCGTCATGCTTCATGGCGAGGAGCTGCAGTTGGCGCTGTACCTGCGCGT
This sequence comes from Lithobates pipiens, assembly GCF_037356315.1. Classification (NCBI taxonomy): domain Eukaryota; kingdom Metazoa; phylum Chordata; class Amphibia; order Anura; family Ranidae; genus Lithobates; species Lithobates pipiens. The sequence goes on from NW_027507903.1 coordinate 434,611,348, forward strand.
GGGAATGTTGGAGTGGATGCAACGCATCCTCCGCGGTGCTAATCCTATCCTCCGCTTCCTTGACACGGTCCCTTCACTTGGTCATGTCTTGCCGAATCAGGGAGATGTCCACCCGGATTTCCTCGATCTTGGAGGTTAAGGATGTCTGGCATGTGGAAATAGCCTCAAGCACCTTGGTGGTGTCACTTGCAGGCTGCTGGTCCGCACGCTGTGTGGAGGCGCCATCTTGGTCCCCCTCCCTGTCTGCTCTCCGGAATTTCTCGAGGGAAGATGCAGCAGAATTATTGCCTTTCTTCGGCGGAGACATCGCAATATCTCTGGCCGGTGTGTCTACGAGCCTCCCGGATAAACACCAGCGATTCCCGGTCGAGTGTAGAGAACAGGATGTCTGGGCAGGATAGGCCGGGAGCGGAGCTCAGCTCACTTGCGACCTACACCATCGCCGTCCAGGCCACGCCCCCAATATGGAGTGTTTTTACTTGAAGAATTAAAGGCTTTTTTACTTTTTACTCAATCCGGAGTGCGGCTATCCAGAGCTTTGTTCGTTCTCTGTATATTTACCCTTCTCTTATTGTTCTCAAAATAAACTGATTGTAGGATATTTTTTTCCCATTGTGAGATGAAGGCCCCCAGACTTTCTCCCATTGAGACTACCTCATTGTTTATTGAGGGTTTGCACAGGAGGGTGAAAAATCGCTCCTCCCATGCTTTTCCCTCTCTGGACCCAAGGTTTCCTTTGGTTATCTGCCTTGGGTGTTGAAAAACTGGATTTTGTGTCCCCTCTTAGCCTCTTTTTATTTTGCGGAGGCTGATTCCAGGCTGTTTTGCATTTGAGCAGAAATATCTTCTTTTTGTCCGCTGTTCGGTCCAGCGCCTTTTCTAATCCTGGCCCAAACAGCAGGTCCCCCGTAAACGGGATGCCGCAAAGTTTGGCTTTTGATGCGTAGTCCCCTGCCATGTCATTAACCATAAGGCCCGTCTGGTAGAGTTGGCTAGTGCCGAGGATCTGGCTGCCATGCGTACCAGTAAGGATGAGCCGAACGCCCCCCCCGGTTCGGTTCGCACCAGAACCTGGGAACAGACCTAAACTTCGTGTGAACTTTATGACCCTATTAAAGTCTATGGGACTCGAACGTTCAAAATCTAAAGTGCTAATTTTAAAGGCCAATATGCAAATTAATGTCCTAAAAAGTGTTTGGGGGCCTGGGTCCTGCCCCAGGGGACATGTATCAATGCAAAAAAAAAGTTTAAAAAAAACTGCAGTTTTTTCTAGGAGCAGTGATTTTATTAATGCTTAAAGTGAAACAATAAAAGTGTATTATTGCTTTAAATTTCGTACCTGGGGGGTGTCTATAGTATGCCTGTAAAGGGGCACATGTTTCCCGTGCTTAGAACTGTCCCTGCACAAAGTGTCATTTCTGCAGGAAAAAAAGTAATTTAAAATCACTCGCGGCTATAATGAATTGTCGGCTCCCGTAATACAGAGAACACTCATTGAAATTCATTGATAAAAAATAAAATAAAAAAAAAGTGTGGGGTTCCCCCAAATTCAATTACCAGGCCCTTCAGGTTTGGTATGGATATTAAGGGGAACCCCGCGTCAAATTTAAAAAAAAAAATGACGTGGGGTTCCCCCTAAATATCCATACCAGACCCTTTATCCGAGCATGTAACCTTGCAGGCCGCAGGAAAAGAAGCCTGGCTTCCCCAATGACGTGTGGGTGATTTTAAATTACTTTTTCCTGCACAAATGCACTTTGTGCAGGGACAGTTCTAAGCATGGGAAACATGCGCCCCTTTACAGGCATACTATAGACACCCTTCAGGTACGAAATTTAAAGGAATATTACACTTTTATTGTTTCACTTTAAGCATTATTAAAATCACTGCTCCCGAAAAAACTGCCGTTTTTAAAACTTTTTTTTGCATTGATACATGTCCGCTGTGGCAGGACCCAGGTCCCCAAACACTTTTTAGGACAGTAACTTGCATATTAGCCTTTAAAATTAGCACTTTAGATTTCTCCCATAGACTTGTACAGTGTGTTCCGCAGCTTTTCGAATTTGCCACAAACACTCCAAATTGTTCGCTGTTCACCTAATAGGCAATGTTTGTGTCGTCGAACATGAGTTCGACTCGAACTCGAAGCTCATCCCTATGTAACAGCTCTGCCGATGCATCTGCGATATACGCGATACCTCGTAGAAGAGTGGGAGAGTGGTAAAAGAGGATAATCTCTGGTCCTTTGCAGTCACCTCCTGGATATGTACCTGAATCCGGTTTAACCGAAACTCTACATTTCTGGCTACCACCGTGACTGTCATTGCTGGCTTTAGGCTTCCCACTGTGGAGTCCCATTACTTTTTTAATAGGGAGTCCATTCTCTTATCCATTGCTTCAGATAAGACCCCCATATCCTCAAAAGCTAGATCTGTATGCCTAGAAACTTGTGAGAAGGCCGCATCTAGCCTGTGGTTTTGTTCCATACTAATAATCCATCATCTGAAAATGGAAACAGTCTCTTTTAAGGCCTTAGAAAAGAATGGTTTTCTTTCTGGTTCCTGTCATTCTTTTTTAATTGCTTCTATTAGGACCTCATGAGCAGGAACATTTTTTTCCTGTTCCCCTAGACCCTCATACATTTGATCATGTAGGGATAAGGGTTTCTTTTCAGAGTGTATACCTAACATGGTATGAATGGCCCCCAAAAGTTGGTCTACCTCTTCTAAAGAGAGTTTGTATCGGGAGGGTTTTTCGGAATCCCCTTCCAGTGCCTCACCCTCTGATTCTTGGGAGCCAGACGCTGCACTGTCAGTTTCATCTTCTACCTCCTCCCTAGGGGCTACTGAAGAATTTGCACTAGTGGAGGGTAGTGCTTGTGTCTTTGGTAGTGCTGGTTTTACTGAAGGAGGAGCAGTCTGCAGCTGTGGGATATGAAACCCTTCAAAGAAGGTTTTGAATGATTCAAAGGTACTGGATAGTTCTTTGACAGATGCTGCTAAATCACTACCCTGCTCAGTGGAATGTTCCTGCACTAGTTTGTTAATACATTCCTTACACAATGCTTTCCCCCAGGAATCTTTAAGTGTGTTTTTACAAGAAGGGCACCTCCTTTTTGAGTTGTGAGAGGGCCTGGTTTTGTCTGTTTTCTGAATGACATTAAGAAAACTCCACATTAACATTACCATAACCTTCCCTGCAAATTGCAGGTGCACAGCGCCTTTCATGTGGGTTTACCTCATCAGGGGCTCCTTGAACCACCCTCTGATACCGGAGGGACCTTGGCTACCTCCCCTCTCCCTTTTTCCATGTACCCTTGCGGGGCGATGGGGGGTGGTGGTGGGTTAGGCCAGGGGAGTTCCACCCTAGGTTCCCCTTACCTTAATATGTCTGGAGCTGGTCTCTGCTGGAGCAGTCTGGTTCCTTCCTTCTGCGTCTGACATACTGGTGTCACCACTGGAAGCCTCCGCTGTCCCTACAGCATGTGCGGCTCCTCTCTAGCCCATGTCTGGCTCCTTTTCATGATTTGCGGCTGGAACCAGAAGCCGCAAATTTGGAAGTATGCGGCCCTTTTCGTCGGGCGTGACGTCACCCGCCACTGGCGCCGCCGTTTGTAATACCCAGCGTGCTCTGCACTGTGAGTGAAACGACCAGACAAGTATTTCCTTCGTCCGGGCTCGGAGCTGAACAGGAGCCCCCCGACCTCCATCTGCACTCAGGGATGCGGGGGTGACATTTCTTTTCAGGTCGGTCTTTTTTCAGGTTTTGCCTTTTAAGGACATTTTTGCCTGAGCCACCTGACTCTTCTGGCTTGGTTCCTTGGTGTCTCCCCTCCTGGAGGAAACACAAATAACTGAGGAGCCAGCAGGGGAGGAGGAAATTTATAGAAGGCTGGTGCAGGTTTCCTACAGAGGGGAGGAGCCAAAGTCTCTCAGGTGGCTGTACTGAAAGATGATTAGGGGCAAATCCACGGACCAATGATCCCGTAGGGTTCCTAGGTCCATCTCCTTCACTAAGCAGAACAAAAATTGAGGCTGCAGTATGCAGGCTGGGGGGTTGTTACTGAAGGAAGGAACTAGAAAGTTCTGTTTTTTTTTTTTGTACATGTTAACATGTTCTGCCTAGCCCTCTCCTGAAGGTGGCGTAATAACCCGATGGTCTAAGTAAAGCAGCTGTGTCAGTCAGTGAACGTAAGAGAAATGTGATATTTATAAACATTATGCAATAAACTTGGAAATCCCATCAAATAATCTTCAAATAAATATTACCAGCCACAAATAAAATTTGTCGAAATGCACAATAGCAAAGTAATGGAAAATTGGCATGCTCAGATACATACCAATGAGTGCTTATTGACCCTGAATGGAGCACTCTAATAGGCAAATACCAACCTTGCTCCACAAAGTGCAAGAGCTTCCATTTAAATCTATTTTTTTTTTCCTAGGGACCCTGAAGAGCATTGCATCTGTGATCAGCAGATCATGGATGGAATGCAGGGCTCCTGCAGACTCTCAAGATAGCTGTCTGCATGTACCTTGTACTTGAGTGCAGAAGGAATCAAAGAGCTATGACGGCGCTCACCAGTTCATTGGGAACTACAAGCCGTAAGTTGCAATGGCTAACGGTAGTTGTAGTTAATTCACAGGAAACTGAATGAATGATGCGGCCATGTGTTTCGGAGACCCACACGGACATGTTATCTTCAAAAAGTGACAGCAGGTGGGGGGAGAAATTCCTTTACTCGCTGTCACAGAGGGGGGGAGATCAGCAAAATTGATGATACTGAAAATGTATGAAATTGAAGCATGTTACATGTTCCACCCTAAATACAGGTTGAACATGTAAAGTGTTCCAAAAGGTGGACTTAGCCTTTAAAGTGGGTTCAAGCCAACTGAAACATTTAAAAGTTCTATATATAAATCCATACAGAAGAAAGCCACCTTTAGCATATTTGCTAGACATGATGCACAAAAATAATTTTGATCATTTTTGCACTTACAGGGATACGGAGCCTTCAAACTATATCAACGTTTATTTCCATGTCATTGTATCCAAAAACTTTAACCACTTTCAGACCGGACCATTTTGCTGGTAAATGACCAGAGGTCTTTTTACACTTTGGCACTGCGCTGCTTTAACTGGTAATTGCGCGGTCATGCAATGTTGTACCCAAACAAAATTTGCGTCCTTTTCTTCCCACAAATAGAGCTTTCTTTTGATGGTATTTGATTGCCTCTGCGATTTTTATTTTTTGCGATATAAACGTAAAAAGACCGCAAATTTTGAAAAAAAATGATATTTTCTACTTTTTGTTATTAGAAAAATCCAATAAACTCAATTTTAGTCATACATTTAGGACAAAATGTATTCAGCCACATGTCTTTGGTAAAAAAAAAGTCAATAATTGTATATTTATTGGTTTGCGCAAAAGTTGTCACATCTACAAACTAAGGTACGTTTTCTGGAATTTACGCAGCTTTTAGTTTACGACTGCCTATCTCATTTCTTGAGGTGCTAAAATGACAGGGCAGTACAAAACCCCCCCAAATGACCCCATTTTGGAAAGTAGACCCCCTAAGGAAATTGATAAGAGGCATGTTGAGCCCATTGAATATTTTATTTTTTTGCCTCAAGCGATTGAATAATGACAAAAAAAAAATTTATTTTTTTTTTTACACAAAGTTGTCACTAAATGATATATTGCTCACACATGCTATGGGCGTATGTGAAATGACACCCCAAAATAAATTCTGCTGCTTCTCCTGAGTACGGGGATACCACATATGTGGGACTTTTTGGGAGCCTAGCCGCGTACAGGGCCCCGAAAACCAAGCACCGCCTTCAGGCTTTCTAAGGGCGTCAATTTTTGATTTCACGCCTCACTACCTATTACAGTTTTGAAGGCCATAAAATGCCAAGATGGCACAAAACCCCCACAAATGACCCCATTTTAGAAAGTAGACACCCCAAGCTATTTGCTGAGAGGCATGTTGAGTCCATGGAATATTTTATATTTTGCCACAAGTTGCGGGAAAATTACAAACTTTTTTTTTTTTTTTTTTTTTTCACAAAGTTGTCACTAAATGATATATTGCTCATGCATGCCATGGGCATATGTGAAATGACACCCCAAAATAAATTCTGCTGCTTCTCCTGAGTACGGGGATACCACATATGTGGGACTTTTTGGGAGCCTAGCCGCGTACGGGGCCCCGAAAACCAAGCACCGCCTTCAGGCTTTCTAAGGGCGTAATTTTTTGAGTTCACTTCTCACTACCTATTACAGTTTTGAAGGCCATAAAATGCCAAGATGGCACAAAACCCCCACAAATGACCCCATTTTAGAAAGTAGACACCCCAAGCTATTTGCTGAGAGGCATGTTGAGTCCATGGAATATTTTATATTTTGCCACAAGTTGCGGGAAAATTACAAACTTTTTTTTTTTTTCACAAAGTTGTCACTAAATGATATATTGCTCACGCATGCCATGGGCATATGTGAAATGACACCCCAAAATAAATTCTGCTGCTTCTCCTGAGTACGGGGATACCACATATGTGGGACTTTTTGGGAGCCTAGCCGCGTACGGGGCCCCAAAAACCAAGCACCGCCTTCAGGCTTTCTAAGGGCGTTACAGTTTTGAAGGCCATAAAATGCCAAGATGGCACAAACCCCCCCCCCCCAAATGACCCCATTTTAGAAAGTAGACACCCCTAAATTTAGGGGTACACTAGTGAGACTAGGTAATAAATGGCGGGTGCCCTGAAACTATAAAAAAATAACTAACCAACCAGCGTCACCTGTAACAGTTATATGGTGATCACTGGTGAAAGGGTTAACTAGGGGGCAATCAGGGGGCTTTATGCGGTAGTATATGGGGGTCCCTGGCGCTATAAAAAGCTGCGGCGAACCTAAATACCTACCTGCCTAACTAGCGTCACCTGTGACACTAATACAGCGATCAGAAAAACGATCGCTTATTAGGCTGGGTTCACACTGGAGCGATGCGGGAACGCCACGAATGCGCGGCGGGTTCCCGCATCGCATGCCTCCCGGCGGCAGTTCACACTGCCCTATGCGAACTGCTGGGAGTGTCAGTGAAATGTTAATGACACCCCCAGATCAGTTCGCATATCGCAGTGCGATCTGCAAACTTGGATCGCATGGTGTGAACACCCATGCGATCCGATTCTGCTGCGGACCAAAAAAAGGGTCCCGTGCGAGTTTGCGGCGGGTGCGACACGAATTCAGCCATACTATCTGTATAGCTGAACTCGAATCGCACAGAGATCGGATGTGATTTGCACTGCAGTGCGGTGCGAATCACATCCGTTCTCATAAACCGCTGCAATGTGAACCCAGCCTTAGTGACACTGGCGACGGGGGGTGATCACGGGGTTAAACCTTTATTGGGGGGGTTAGGGGGGTACCTTAGAACTAAAGGGGGCTAACCCTAACTGCCCTAACAGTTATTAGTCACAAATGACACCTGCCGGGTGATCAGGGGGTTAAACCTTTATTAGGTAATAAATGGCGGGTGCCCTGAAACTATAAAAAAATAACTAACCAACCAGCGTCACCTGTAACAGTTATATGGTGATCACTGGTGAAAGGGTTAACTAGGGGGCAATCAGGGGGCTTTATGCGGTAGTATATGGGGGTCCCTAGCGCTATAAAAAGCTGCGGCGAACCTAAATACCTACCTGCCTAACTAGCGTCACCTGTGACACTAATACGGCGATCAGAAAAATGATCGCTTATTAGGCTGGGTTCACACTGGAGCGATGCGGAAACGCCGCGAATCCGCGGCGGGTTCCCGCATCGCATGCCTCCCGGCGGCAGTTCACACTGCCCTATGCGAACTGCTGGGAGTGTCAGTGAAATGTTACTGACACCCCCAGATCAGTTCGCATATCGCAGTGCGATCTGCAAACTCGGATCGCATGGTGTGAACACCCATGCGATCCGATTCTGCTGCGGGCCAAAAAAAGGGTCCCGTGCGAATTTGCGGCGGGTGCGGCGGGTGTGGCGGGTGCGGCGGGTGCGGCGAATGGCTGAACTCGAATCGCACAGAGATCGGATGTGATTTGCACTGCAGTGCGGTGCGAATCACATTCGTTCTCATAAACCGCTGCAATGTGAACCCAGCCTTAGTGACACTGGCGACGGGGGGTGATCACGGGGTTAAACCTTTATTGGGGGGGTTAGGGGGGTACATTAGAACTAAAGGGGGCTAACCCTAACTGCCCTAACAGTTATTACAGTCACAAATGACACCAATGCAAAAAAAAAAAAAAAAAAAAAAAAAAAATGACATTGGTGTCACTGTGACTGGGGGGCAGGGGTAATTGGGGGGGTGATCGGGGGGTAAAGGGGGGGTGTGAGTGTGCCTGGCATGTTCTACTGTGTGTGGGATGTGTTGGTGCAACTCACTGATCCGCTCTCCTCCGTGTCGGAACGAAAAATACCGACACGGAGGAGAGAATACATCACTTCCTCTCCTGTGTTTACATTACAGGAGAGGAAGTGATGTCACCGGGGATTTCCATTCGTCGGGAGCGATCGCGAGGGGGTGGCCATGAATGAATGGCCGTCCCCTCGTCCGGGATCGCTCCCGAACGAAAACCGACCGCCGCAGGCACCGGGCGGGGGCCCGATCGGGCCCCCGACCCGCGGGAGGCAAAGGACGTACATATATGTGCTTATGCCTGCCCGTGCCATTCTGATGACGTAGATCGGCGTGAGGCGGTCGGCAAGTGGTTAATGTAAATACTTATGAAGACAAAGTGGTAGTGAAAGCTGGATGCATAAAAGGCTATCAGGGATGGTTAGATGTCCTCTGCGAAATGACCTTTAAAAAGTAAGTTATGCCATTTCCATTTTTCATATGTGTATAGCTGGGTATCCCTTCTCATGCTGTTGTAGCTAAATATAAATACTTATATTTTAAGCGTTTCTTTAAGCAAGGGCAACCTGAATGGTTACTGAGGGAGCAACAGTAGTCTTTGAATTCTTGCTTCTTGCTGCCACCTGTGGCTTGATGTTATAGGCTTCATGTACACTAGCAGCTCCTAAACTTGTTTTTTTTTGCCAAAGCTCCTAAACTCAACTCCATAAAAGCCTATGGGGTTGACTTACTAAGGCTGCTTTCACGCTTGGGTGTGGGGCACGTTAGCCATAAAGTGCTGCTTGTTTTAGCTGCACTTTTCAGTCATTTTAGCTATGCTTTTCAGCCGATAGCGGGGCGCTTTTAACCCCCGTTAGCGACTAAAGGGTTAAAATATCCCATGTTGCTGCGTTTTCCAAAGCGCTGCCCATTCATTTCAATGGGTAGGGGCAGTATACACCGCTCCTAAACCGCCCCACAGATGCTGCTTGCAGGACTTTTTTTCCTGTCCCACAAGCGCACTGGGGTGGCAGTGGAAGTGCTTTACAGGTGCTATTTTTAGCGCTAAAACACCTGAAAACTGTCTCAGTGTAAAAGTAGCCGAAAGGCAAATCCACTACTCATACAAGTGCACTTGGATTCTTGCACAGGGGAGATTGGTCTCTATATCCCCATCGCAGCAGGTATCACATCTGTTTCTTATAAACAGGGTATATTATACTCCCCAGAAATTGTGGAAAATGGGTAGGAAACCCAGCGATAGCTGCCCCAGATGTGGGGCAACGGGGGACCTTCTTCATATGGTATGGAAATGCCCAAAACTGTATGGGTACTGGTTAGAAATAGTACTCAGAATAAATAAGATTTATAAGATCAACTTGAAATCAGAGGCTAGGATATGCCTATTGGGGATTTTTGAAGAGGATAGTATCCCTCCCCTAATCAAGTTACCTGTCCTGAGATGTTTGTACCAGGCCAGACGGCTGATAGCCATAAATTGGCAAGCCAAAAATCCCCCGGCAATCGAACAATGGGTCAACACAATTAACGCCACCATTTGGTGTGAGAGAGCAACGTTTATTAAACAAAACAATCGTAAAAAATTTGGAGTAATATGGAATCCTTGGCTGATCGACATGGGATATCCCGTAGGGGAGTCCACCGAGAGGGTGCCTTAGTGTATGCTAGACGGGCTGGGGGCGACGGATTTCTCTCCCCGACCTTCCCGGCTCATTGCCTTGTGTCCAAATGAGTGTTTATTACATCCCAACCAGCCAACCATTATAGGAAGGGTTGGTACTAGCAGCGTGTGCTCGAAGAGGGTGGGGGGGGGGCAGGGGGGGAATTGGGGTGTAGGGCGAACCCGGCGTGAGTATGTGTTGGGTACGCCCTCGCCACTGTATTATATATGTATGATATGATGATCTCTATGAAATGTGGGACACATTGTTATTTTGTACTGAAAAATTTTCTTAATAAAGATGAATTATTTAAAAAAAAAAAATTATATTAAAATAAATCAATCTATATAATATGGTCAATTAAAGTTCATATGCTGAAACTTTTCTGCAACTTTTCTACTGCAGTTATTGTGACGTCTGAATTCATATATCATCCACCACTGTGCAAATCATGTCTTCAGCAGATAATGTGCACACCTTCACCAGCCATTATACCTGCTCACCTCATACATGAGTCAGAAAGACATAAAATGAATTCCTTTCTTTCAACTATGGTCTCATCTCTTCCACATCCGACCAGCTACTCTGTATCCACTTTCCAATCAGTAGCCTCCCAGGGAGATCACAAGAAAGATCTCTCATATATATTGCCCCACTGCTTTTCTCCTTCCTCCACACCAGCGTTATTACTCGGTATTCCTGATTAGTGATGGACGAACGTTTCGCCCGGCGGTCGTTTCGCGGCGAATTTCCGACATTCGCGGTCCGCACGTTCGAACGCCTTTTTCCGTCGTTCGCCGCGGCGGACTTACGTGTTTAATGTATACAAGAACTTTAACCTTTGGTGACACGTTTATCATGTGATACAGGACAGCCAATTGAGACATGACAGCACATGGACACTTGGACATTCCCCCTAACCTATAAATACACCCGATCCGGTGGCCATTTTACATTCTTTCTTCTGTTACGATAGGGACAGGTTCCTGTGTGGAGTAGGGAGAGATAAACCACTAGCTATTTGGTACACAAAAGTTCTTTTCAGGACTGGTATAGGTGTTAGGTGTTGATAGGTTTGCTGTGCTGCTGATTCTTGCAGCAGCCTGAGTGTCTTTTGTTAGTTTAGAGAAAGGGAAAGGACGGTGTATGCTACAGGGACAGCCAGATTAGTCTTTCATCATCATCATCATCATCATTAGCTGTTACTATCAAGGTCCACAAAAGAGCTGTTCCAGTAACCACTAATCGTTCTCTTTTTTTGCCAATTTGTATAGGGACAGGAAGGAAGCAGTGTTGTCAGGCAGTGAGGGTAATTTTAAAGACTTGCTGTTATTATTAGTTCCACAAAGGTTCTTTTCAGGACTGGTATCAGTGGTACAGTAATAGGCTTGTACATGTATAATATTCTTTCTTCCAAATATAGAAAGGATATTATACTTGACTGCTGCCCTTCTGCTGCAGTCTGCTAAACATTCACAACTCACTTGTTCCACAAAAGTTCTTATAAGGACTGGTAACTTGGTATAGGGTGCTACGGTACATAGGCTTGAGTGCGGTACAGTCTGCTGTTCTGTAAGGACCGCTATCGGTCCACAATAGATAGGGTTGACGTGCACCACTGCTGACCGCTGCCCTATACTGCAGCAGTCCTTCAGCGGTATAGGGACTGACGTACAGTCTGCTAATCACTAACACACAACCTGCTTGTTCCACAAAAGTTCTTATAAGGACTGGTAACTTGGTATAGGGTGCTACGGTACATAGGCTTGAGTGCGGTACAGTCTGCTGTTCTGTAAGGACCGCTATCGGTCCACAATAGATAGGGTTGACGTGCACCACTGCTGACCGCTGCCCTATACTGCAGCAGTCCTTCAGCGGTATAGGGACTGACGTACAGTCTGCTAAACACTAATACACAACCTGCTTGGTCCACAAAAGTTCTTATAAGGACTGGTAACTTGGTATAGGGTGCTACGGTACATAGGCTTGAGTGCGGTACAGTCTGCTGTTCTGTAAGGACCGCTATCGGTCCACAATAGATAGGGTTGACGTGCACCACTGCTGACTGCTGCCCTATACTGCAGCAGTCCTTCATCGGTATAGGGACTAAGAGTTTTGTCACAGGGTCATTTAAAAAATGACAGGCAGAGGAAGAGGCAGGCCCTTCCGCAGGGGTGGTAGGGGTAGGGCAGGAGCAACAGGCTTGAGCCAAAGTGGGAAGTTGCAGAAGGTGCGTTCAATTACTTTAAAGGATGCACCAGACTTGGTTGAGTGGCTCGCTCAGCCTTACTCTTCTGCACCCTCCTCATCCTCTCGATCTGCACCCTCTTCTTCACTCTCTGCTATGTGCACCCCCAAAGACACTACCACCAACAACACGACCACCACCACCACCACCACATACCTTCCGCTTGAGTCACTGGAATTATTTTCCGATCCATATCAAGAGGACATTTCTGATGCGCAGCCACTCTTGGTATTGGATCAGGAAGAGGAGGTAGCAACAAGCGCTACTCAGCAGTCTGACGACAGTACCCAGATCAGCCCAAGGAGGAGGTTGGTCCCCGGTGTTGCTGCCTACTCCGAGATCTCTACTTATAGCGGTGGGGAAGGTGACGTTGATGATGACGTGTCTAGTGATGTCACGTGGGTGCCCACAAGAGAGGAAGAGGAGGGGAGTTCAGAGGGAGATATGGACCAGCAGATAGGGAGGAGAAGCAGGAATAACTTACATTGCACAGGAGGGACAAAGCAGACTGCAAATGTATCAGGAGCGAGTCATCGACCATGTACGGTCACATCTGGCGCTCCCAGGACACCGGCACATGGCTCCGCAGTGTGGGCTTTTTTTAACGTGTCCGCTGCTGACAATAGCGTTGCCATCTGCAATCTTTGCAGTCAACGCGTTAGTCGCGGTAAGCCCAATACTCACCTAGGGACGACCGCCTTAAGAAGGCACATGAGCAGCCATCACCGAGCCCAGTGGGAGCAACGGAACACACAAAGCCACACTGCAGGCTCTCACCGTCCAGCCTCGTCTTCTACTTCTCCTTCTCCTCTCTCCTCACAATTGTCCTCCACTCCACCTTCCATCACGCCAAGCTCACATTTTTCTGCAAAAAGGCAGGCTTCCGTGGGCCTAATGTTTGAGCGTAAAAAAATGATGACGCCGGATAACCCTCTTGCCCAACGGTTGGCGGCTGGCTTGTCAGAACTCATAGCCCGCCAACTACTGCCATATAAACTGGTGGACTCGGAGGCCTTTCGCAAATTTGTGGCCATTGGAACACCACAATGGAAGGTCCCAGGAAGGAAGTATTTCTCAGAGAAGGGCATCCCAGAGCTATATGGCCATGTTCAGCGGCAAGTGAATGTATCTCTGGCACACAGTGTCGGTGCCAAGATACATCTGACCACAGACACGTGGTCTAGCAAACACGGGCAGGGAAGGTATATCACTTTTACTGCCCACTGGGTGAACCTTCTGACGGCCGTCAAGCATGTAACCCGTGGCACCCGTGTAGATTTGGTTTTACCGCCACGGATTGCATGCAGGCCTGACTCTTCTTCTCCTCCTCCTACTCCATCCTCCTCCCTCTCCTCCTCAGCTGCCTCCTCCTTTTCCGCTGCTAGCGTCTCTTCCGCTGCACCGCCCAAGCTCCCCAGAACCTATTCCACATGCCAGGTGAGACGTTGCCATGCCGTGCTGCGTCTGTTGTGCCTGGAAGCAAAGAGCCACACTGGCCCGGCACTCCTTTCAGCTTTGCGTTCACAGGCAGATGAGTGGCTAACACCGCTCAATTTGACAGTTGGTAAAGTGGTGTGTGACAACGGTGCCAATCTGCTTAGCGCATTGAAACAGGGCAAAATCACGCACGTGCCGTGCATGGCACACGTCTTAAACTTGGTCGTGCAGCGATTCCTTGTCAAATACCCTGGGGTCCAGGACATCTTGCGGCAGGCAAGGAAAATCTCGGCCCATTTCAGAAGATCTTACACGGCCATGGCTCGCCTTGCTGACATTCAGCGGCGACACCATCTGCCGGTCAGACGTCTTATTTGCGATTGCCCGACGCGATGGAACTCAACCTTCTATATGCTTGATAGGCTGCTCCAGCAGAAACGTGCAGTTAACGTCTACCTGTATGAACTCTGCGAAAGAAACGGTTCTGGGGAGCTGGGTTTTTTTTCACCGCGCCAGTGGCTGCTCATGCGCGACACATGCAGACTTCTGCGGCCATTTGAGGAGATCACCAAACTGGTCAGTCGCAGCCATGGCGCCATCAGTGACATGGTACCTTATGCCTTCTTTCTGGAGCGTGCATTGCGTCGTGTCATTGATCAGGCTGTGGAGGAGCAGGAGCGGGAAGATGAGGAAGTCGCAATGCTGGATGAATTCCCAGGGGGGGCTACTCTATCTGAGACAAGTCAACAACAGGAGTCTGATGAGGAGTCAGAGGAGGATGGTGCCGGGGCGGATGAGCAGGAGCAAGAAGAGCATGCTTTAAACCTTTCTGGGATCCCTGTTGTGCGAGGATGGGGAGAGGAGAATGAAGAGGACGACATTATCCTGGATGATGAGCAGGAGCCAGGCCACCACACCGCTTCCACTTTAGTGCAAATGGGGGCCTTCATGCTCCAGTGTTTTAATAGGGACCCCCGTATAAAAAGCATGAGGGTCAAGGACCAGTACTGGGTGGCAACGTACTTAGACCCCCGGTACAAACACAAAATGGCGGAAATGTTACCGCCGTCGCAGAGGGCTGTCAGAATGCAGCACTTCCAGGCCTTGCTTCGAGAAATGCTGCATTCTGCTTTTGCGTGCGCTGGCAGAGGAGCAATTCCCACTCCCAGAGAAGGATTTGCGGGTACCAATCCAACAGCGCCTGCAAGAAGAGGCCGGTTTGAAGATGTGTTGGTGACTTCGGATATGAGGTCATTCTTTCAGCCGACCCATCGACAGGTGTCATCCGGATCCAGCATCAGGGAACGCCTAGACCGTCAGGTGTCCGACTACATTGGGTTAACGGCCGATGTGGACGCTCTGAGGAGTGATGAACCCCTAGACTACTGGGTGGGCAGGCTTGACCTCTGGCCAGAGCTTGCCCAATTTGCAATCGAACTGTTGGCTTGCCCCTCATCCAGTGTCCTGTCCGAAAGGACGTTCAGCGCAGCAGGGGGGATTGTGACCGATAAGCGTACTCGCCTAGCTCACGACAGTGTTAACTACCTCACATTTCTAAAAATGAATGAGGCATGGATCTCGGAGGAATTCAACACATGTGACCAGTAGACCATGTATATGTCTATAAACTATTTTTTTAATCAAGCACACAGACCTTCTTAATTCATTTGGCTCACTTCCTTGACCCAAAAAAGCACACCGTACTATATGCCCCTACCCTCCTCTTTGAAGAGGTTGAGCGGTGTCATATTTCTACTGGGGCTGCTTATGATATCCCTGTGCTGTGCTGACTTCCTCCTGGGGGTTCTTATTATGAGGGGATCACACCATCCCTGTGCTGTGCTGACTTCCTCCTGGGGCTGCTTACGGTGCTGCTGTCAGTGCTGTATGTCACGGTGCTGCTGTCAGCGCTGTATGTCACGGTGCTGCTGTCAGCGCTGTATGTCACGGTGCTGCTGTCAGCGCTGTATGTCACGGTGCTGCTGTCAGCGCTGTATGTCACGGTGCTGCTGTCAGCGCTGTATGTCACGGTGCTGCTGTCAGCGCTGTATGTCACGGTGCTGCTGTCAGCGCTGTATGTCACGGTGCTGCTGTCAGCGCTGTATGTCACGGTGCTGCTGTCAGCGCTGTATGTCACGGTGCTGCTGTCAGTGCTCTGTATTACGGTGCTGCTGTCAGATGCCTCTATCACGGTGCATGTGTCATTCCGGTATGTCACGCTGCTGGTGATCATCTCCTGCACCCTCTTCTTTGCCTACCCTGGTCCCTGACCTTCCCTCTCCTCCATTGCCTTCATTAGCTCCATAGTCCTGAATTGTTAGAACAATTTCCCAAATAAAATAAAAATGCTTGTAGTTATCGATCCCAAATTCACCTCATACATGTATTATGTCATTGTCTAGATGGTGGGACTACGTTTTACCCCCTAATAATTACCACGTGGCCGCAAATTCGACATGAAGGTTTGCAAAGTTCGCCTCCCATTGAAGTCAATGGGGCCCGCGGCGAACGTTCGGTTTCGCGAACGTTTGGGTCCGTTCGCATTTCGCTTTCGCGAAACGTCCCGTCGGAAGTTCGTCCATCACTATTCCTGATATGATATGGCTCCACATTCATGCAACAATAAATAGAGGATACATATTAATTAAAAAACACTTACAAGATATTCAGTTAAAACCAGCTTTGTATAGTCCTGCTCACCACTGTGGCTGCGTGACCTCATGGGCTTGGCTCTTCCCCGGTGCATGTGTATCCCCCTCTGATTGGGCTTTCTCAATAGATGGGCGGGCCGCCTATCCCTAGCCCATGGCTTAGTGTTACTTTAGCAACCTCCTTCACCCAGGCAGTCTGGAGTGTCATAGTTGCCAACTGTCCTGAATTTCCCGGGACATTCCCGGGATTAGGACATTTGTCCGGAATTAATTTTGTCCCGGGAAATTCGGTTTGTCCCGGGAAATAGAATTTCTTAGAAGTTTTTGCCACCGGCCGCTAGAGGTCGGCGGCCGAAGGAGACAATGTCTCCGCCGGCCGCCATTTTTAAGAAGACCAGAAGTTGGTCTACACCTGTGGCGCCGCCCATCCCGCTGCCAGTGTGTGTTTGTGTCAGTGTAAAGTGCGGTGGGCGGCGCCACAGTTAAATGTCTCCACGCGGCAACGGCGTCATGTCGGTGGCCAGTCTGTCAATGTGGATGTCGGGGCGGGGGCCAGTCGGATGTCGGGGGCCAGTCATGGTATGTGGATGTCGGGAGCCAGTCTGTGAATGTATGTGGGGGCCAGTGGTATGTCGGGGGCCAATCTGTGAATGTGGGGGCCAGTGGTATGTCGGGGGCCAGTCTGTGGATGTGGGGGCCAGTCTGTGGATGTCGGGGGCCAGTCTGTGAATGTCGGGGCCAGTGGTATGTTGGGGGCCAGTCTGTGGATGTGGGGGGTCAGTCTGGGGATGTCGGGGGCCAGTTGTATGTCGGGGGCCAGTCTGTGGATGTTGGGGGCCAGTGGTATGTCGGGGCCAGTCTGGAGATGTGGGGGCAGGTCTGTGCAGGATGTGGGGGGGCGGTCTGTGGATGTGGGGGGGGGGCGTTCTGTGGATGTCAGAGGGGCACCAGATGTACGGAGGGGCTCCACTGATGGACACAGATGTGAGGAAGGTACCTCTGATGGGGCACCTGATGTAAGGACAGACTCCGCTTGGGACACCTGATGGCATCTGGTGGCAGGCAACGTGGCTAGTGACGTGCTCATGGCTCCCACTGATTCTGCATTATGGTGAGTTGAATGATTTAATTTTATATTACAATGTAATAATAGAAATAATGTGCTTCAATCATCCTGACACAATAACAATCATGGCGTCGGGATGATTAAAGCGCCAACACCAGGTATTTGGAGTATCTTTATCTGCTGATTGTCAAACTCTGGAAAACACATATTGCTATTGTGGTGTAGGATCGGGTGGCTGCTGTCCCTCCTTTCCCTCTCTCCATCCCCCTCCTTTCCTTCTCCATCCCGCATTCTTCTCAGACTCTAACCACACCCCTTTGAGCCACGCCCCATGTAAGCCACGCCGCTATTTTACGTAAACCACGCCCGCATTTTTACAATTTTCTATGCCACACCTATAAACACATGCCCCGCCCCCTAATTATACCATGACTCCGCCTGCTGCCAAAAAAGTGTCCCGAATTTTTTTTTTTACAATGTTGGCAGCTATGGAGTGTGTGTGGACACTCCCACTTCCTGTGGACCATGGACGTGTCATTTATCCAACACAAGCCATGGTATTACTACCTATGCTCTTATTATCATTTATGTTGCGTTATTATGTAGTCCATTCCCCGCCCTACTAATCCAGACCAAAGCTCCTAAACTCAACTCCATAAATGTCTAAGGGGTTGATTTACTAAAACTGGAGAGTGCAAAATCTGGTGCAGCTCTGCATATAAACCAATACATTTTTATCATTTTTTTCCCACAAATAGAGATTTCTTTTGGTGATATTTAATTACAGCTGGGAGTTTTATTTTTTGCTAAACAAACAAAAAAAGCTGCAAAAAAAAAAAAAAAAATTAAAAATCATGTTTAATAGTTTGTTATAAAATTTTGCAAACAGGTAATTTTTCTCCTTCATTGAAATGCGCTGATGAGGCGGCACTGGTGGGCACTGATAGGTTGCACTGATAGGCACGGTTAAGGCGGCACCGATAGGCACAGATAAGGCGGTACTGATAGGCACAAATAAGGCGGTACTGATGGGCACAGATAAGGCAGCACTGATGGGCAAAGATGGGCACAGATAAGATGGCATGGATGGGTGGCACGGATGGGCACGGATAGGTACCACTGATAGATGGGACTATTGGGCACTGATAGGTGGCACTTATAGGTGGCTCTGATAGGTGGCACTGCTGGGCACTGATGGGCGGCACTGATGGGCACTGGTAGATGACCCTGATGGGCACGGATATGTGGCATATGAGGTGCAGCACTGTTGAGGCAGATTGTGGGCACTGATAGGTGGCACTGTGGGCACTGATGGGTGGCACTGTGGGCACTGATGGGTGGCACTATGGGCACTAATGGGTGGCACTATGGGCACTAAGGGGTGGCACTATGGGCACTAAGGGGTGGTACTGATGGGTGGCACTTTTACTTTATTTAGGTGGCACTGGCAGGGGGCAGGTGGGCACTGATGACTTGGCCATGATCGGGACTGAAGTCTCTCTCACGGCCGCCAGTGATCGGAAAAAAATAGCCGATTACCGGCTGTTGTGATCACATGATCAGCTGTCATTGGCTGACAGCTGATCACATGGTAAGGGGTCGGGATCGACCCCTTGCTCCGATCTGTGATCAGACGAGTCTCATAGACTCGTTGATCACAGAGCGCGCCGCGCCCCGGCAAAGCAGGTCCGCGCTGTAGTCGTCATTCGGCTATAGCGCGGATCTCAAGCGGTTAAATAGCCCTAACAAGCCCAGAAAGACTGGTTTTAACCAGTTCTTCCCAGGCTTTTTCACGTGTCTGAAGAGGGGTACACCTGTACCTCTCCTCAGTACACGTGACAAACAGCTGTGTAACAGACTGAATAAACTTAAGCAGCTCCTTCGGGGGTATCACTACACGTAGTACAGTAAGAAAAAAAACGTTTTGGTCCAGCATATTACAAAATACTGGGTTCATACAAAAAAAAAGAAATAAAAAGAGCAGCTCTCAAATCTGTGTGTGACCGCCGAGTCATTAGCCAGGTAGCGAGGCTGTTGGTGATATATGGTCTTAACTGTATAATATATACTTCATTTACCTCTGCTCTGTCCCCAATAGGGAGAGAGGCTGAAAAAGAAAAACAAATATGAAGTAATTGTATTGCACTTAGAACATGTTAGTAACTGCAGTCTGTTAGCTTACGTGGACTCCTGCGAGCCCTACAACCTTTTATTTAGTAACTAGGCCACTCAGGACCAACAATGATTTAGAAGTTAATCCACCTTGTAAAAAAGAATACAGAGAAAGCAAAGGGGAGAATCAAGAATAAGTAGAAAATTCAGTAGGGAATTAGGTGAGAAAAGACAAGGAGGAGGTAGAAATGTCTAAGTACCAGGGTGACGCTGTCTTGCGCAGTGCTAGTATCTCTCCTTCCAGATCAGGTGGGTTCTGAAAGGAACTTCATCCAGGGATTCCATGTTTTCTCAAAGTAGGCCAACTTGTCCCAAAGGATAGCTGTTCATTGATCATGATCCATGTCAATTTTGTCTTTAAGAGATCAAAGGAAATTGTGCGTGACCTCCAGGATCGCGCAATGGATATCTTAGCTGCCGTGAAAATAAATGCGATTAGGCGTCTCACATATCCCAGGATCTCCTCCACCGGCTTCCCCAGGAGAGCCTGCTGTGTAGACTTTGTTAGATTCACTTGAGTGAGGGAATAGAGTTATAGTTATATGTGCGGATCTAGAACCGCCTCACTTTGCTGCACGTCCACCAAGTATGGAGGACCATACCCTCCTCGCCACAACCACAAAAACAACTAGAGAGGTTCCCAGGACAGCAGATGCCAATCTGACTGGAACTACCGTAGGTACAATCACAGGAAAACTTTATAGTTCACCTCAATCAGGGAGGTATTAATATAAGATCTGTAATTGAATTGACCCAGTTTCCCCAATTCCACTGCTTTTAACTCTTCCCCCAAATCCTTTTCCCATCATACCATGTAGGGTAGGGTTAGTGGACCCTTCATATAGTATAGTGTATATAATAGATACATGACCAGTGTGTTTATCCACTGTTCTGCACAAATATTCCATTGGGGGTGAGGAGGTTAAGTTGCTAGTTCGCTTAATGCCGCGTACACACGATCAAACAATGGGGTGGAAAAGTCCGGCAAACTCAAGTCCGCCGGACAATCCCCCCGTGTGTAGCCTCCGGCATACTTTTTTGACCCGAAAGTACGGCGGACTTAGAAAGTCGTTTTGCACTCCAATCTTCCCGCCGGACTTGCATTTCGGCGGACAATCTGGCCGTGCGTATGCCAGTCCGCCGTACTTTTGACATGAGCGGACTTTCCTCTGCGTGTGTGGGCGAGTCCGTTCATTTCAAAAGTAGGGTGGATAGTACGGTGGACTTAGTACGCCGTATTAGTCCGCTGAAAAAGTGCCGTGTGTGGGCAAGTAGCCCGTTCGGAAAGTCGGACGGAGAGTCTGGCGGGAAGTCCGCCAGACTAAGTCCGTCGCATAGTCCGCTACGTGTGTAGGCAGCATGAGAGTGTTCAGAAAATGCCTTATTTGGGAATATATAAATAGCTCCCTGGTGGGGAGGAGGAACTTTTCCAGTAATGTGCTTCTAGATAACATTCCTCTATGGTTGCAGAAATCTGTGAGATTCGTCCTGTGTGCTCCATTTTGCAAATCTTGACCAGCCACTGTTGTAAAACGCTTGGGCCCACCCTCTGCACCCTACTGGTAAGGGAGGTCATTCAAAGTTATGAACCAATAACAAGCATCGGAGCCTGACCACTTCCTCTGGCTAGTCTAGATCTGTAAACGATAGAGGTCTCCTGAATGTTCCACCAGGTAGGTAAGTGGAATGCAGCACCTATAGGGCCTCTTTTTATGCCCTGAGATAATTTGGAATGCTTAAAGGGTAAGTTCCCATTTTCATGAAAAATGAAAAGCTGAACTAACTCCAAGTATCCTGGCCACCCTTATGGACCTCACTGTTCATAGTGCCCTTGAGGCCCCATGCTTCCGGTGTAGAGATCCATGGTCTTTACACAATGCATGATGCTGGAGGAGGAAGAAGAGAGAAGGGGGGGGGGAAGGAAAAGGAGGGGGGAAGAGAGGAGGCCAGAGTGAGTATTCTGACTCAGATTGTTGTGAAGCGATATATCCCTTGTGAGACCTCTATGCCTGGCCTGTATAAGCAGATATAATCACTGAGGACAATCCTCATCAGATAGCTTGAACTCACCAATACTGATTTCCATCCACAAGATGCTTTTATTTTGAACATCAGATTACAGCAGATGACAGGATACCAACAGATGAACAGGTTGTGGTATTATGTGTTATCAAAAGATGATATTGTCTGTAGCTTACAATGTAGAATGCATGAGCCCTGCTACATGAGGCTAGTTACTCTATTGATGACACAGGGAGTACAAAACACAGGAAGAAGGGTGGAGCATTACATACAAAGGAAGTATGTCATAACATAAAGGGAAATAAACTTGACAACACAGGTGCATTACCACAAAAGGTCGCTAGATGGCAGCATGTGAACTGAATATAAAAGTCCATAGGAAAATGGTTAGGAAAACAAATATATATATATAATTCTATGCCCTGTTGGGGCAGCACAGTGAGGAAAGAGAGGGGGGGACAGAGAAAGGGAGGACGGAGAGAGGACAAAGAGACGGAGGGCTGGAAAGGAAGAAAGGGAAGGGGGAGAGGAGAGAGTGGACAGAGGGAAGGGGGAGAGAAGGGAGAGGGGGTGGAAATAATGAGGGAAGGGGGAGGGGATATGGAGAGAGGAGGGTTAGAGGGTGTAGAGAGGGGGGATAGAGGGGACAGAGAGGGAGAGGGGGCAGGCAGGAGGGTAGGTAGGAGGAGAGGGTGAGAGGCTGACATGTGATAATTACAGAGTACCTCTGTAGGGTTGCAGATATATATATCAGGGTGTTCAGAGCTCCTCCTGCTCACACTACAAAGCCATCCAGACACAGGTTATCTCACCTACAATGGGAGTGGGACTGATACACAATGCTTCCACCTCCAGCCTCACACCAAGTCAATCCCGCCCTGCTACGTCTCCATCACACACATCCCTCCTCTCACCCAGGGCTACGCCTGCTACACCCGCTCGCAGGCCCTGTTCTCCTGTACCAGCGATCAATGCGATGTGTTGGGCGGAGATGACCCTGCCTGACAGAGACTATAATAAAATAGTGCTGGGTGCAGGAGTGAATTGGGCAGCCCATTGTAGCAGACAACAAATACAGGAGCCATGCCCTGTATCAGTGTCTCTCCCTCTGGCAGCTGAAAGCCAGCAGGGGGCAGCTTTCAGCTGCTGGAGGGAGAGACATAGGTACAAGGAATGGTACCTGTAATTGTTCCTGTTGCACCGATCCTCCTCACTGTTCAGTACAGGCAGTGCTGTCATTATAGTCTCGCGGTTGGCTGGGGCATTGGACCCAGGGTCGGCGCAGGCAGGGGCCGACTGACCATTCGGGCACTCGGCACTGCCCGAAGGCCCCATGCCACTAAGGGGCCCCATCAGGGTTGCCAGCCTCAATAAAACCAGGAAGTATGTAAAAATCTGTTTTTTAAAAAATCCCAATATTATAGCTGCCCCGCCTCTCCAGTACCTTTTCAGTGTGAGTATGTGTATTCTGTGTGTGTATACTGTGTGTGTATATTGTATGTTTGTGTATACTGTGTGGCCCCATAATCTATTGCCTGGGGGCCCCATAATTTCCTATTGTCTGGGGGCCCCATAATCTCCTATTGCCCAGGGGCCCCATAATCTTCTCCTATTGCCTGGGGGCGCCATGAGTTGTCAGTCCGCCCCTGGGCACAGGACTAATTTCTGCGCCCCTTAAAATGTTGCACTCAGGGAAAATGCACCAGCTACCCCAACGCTACGCCAGTGGCTATAGAGAACATCTAAAAATGTTATTGTACTGAAGCACTACCCATAAATATCTCTGGAATTTCTGTGGAATGTCTGGAATTCCTTCTGAAAATTTGCAGTGCACTTACTTGTATAGGAGCCATATAGCTTTACATCTACAGTGTAAGATCTCGGGCACTACTGTCTCTGCCAGCTAGTCCTAGCAGATTTGGAGTGAGACTTGATGATTTAATTGCTGTGCTGCTTACTGTTTTCCTTGCTGGAGACTTTGACATAAGGATGCAAATCCTTGTCCCTACCAAGATGTCTGTCTTCACACTGAGACACCAGTGGTGGCCCATACATTGAGGGTGCACGGGCACTGCCCCCCTATCCTTGTTGCCACCCTCCTATCCCTGCTCCTGCCCCCTATCTATGCGCCCGGCCCATTTCAGGATGCCGGGTGCATGGATTACTATGGCGGGGGGGGGGGGCAGGGGTGTTTATTTAATTTTTTTTAAGCACCTGATTAGAACCAAAGGCTCTAATAGGCTTCAAAAAAGGGTGGGCTCAGGGAGCAAAGAATGTGACAAATTTTTGCTATTTTCACACTACACAGAGTGGAGGAAGCATGAGAAGCAGACACCTGACCCACGACTGCTGATCACACTGTGGAGGAATGTAATGCTCACCTGTATACCCTATCTGTAATGATCACCTATATACCCTAATATGTAATGATCACCTATATACCCTGATCTGTGAGGCTGAGCTATATACTCTGTCCTCTGATGCTGAGCTATATACTCTGTCCTGTGATTCTGGGGCTGTATACTCTGTCAGAAGTTAGGCTTTCATTTTTCATTTTGGGTAATATATTTAGATAGCAATAGAAGATATTACAACTAAATAATCGTGCGTAGTTTAATTTATTACATTTATAAAAGTGTTAGGAATTACTTTTTTTTTTTTTTTAAGAAAAATCGGAGACCTTGGATTACTATATGAAGGATATGCCCAGATTTCTAAGGACTGTTTGGACAAGTACATCCCTTACAAATATTTGATTGTACGGAAATCTGGAGAGGAAGATTATGAGTACATCCATTATGTGCAAGCCAATTCACACATAAATCGCTGCCTGCATATTCACAGCAAATATGTCTACGAACAAGGTAACATACAAAATGTATTTCAATGCTTTTCAAAGTGCAGGAGTTTAATTGTGGACTTTAGCAGAGTCTTATAGCTACAAATAAACATATACACTGATCAGCCATAAAATTATGACCTAATATTGAATAGGTCCCCCTTTTGTATGCTGTACACTTATCCTAGGATTTACCATACAGTATTTGTAAAGCCTAGACTTTTCTTAGTTTTGGATCAAATGGTGAGGGACTAGAACCTAATTTTAGGTTTTAATTTCTGTGTCCCCACTGGGCAAATACACTCTTTTTATCCTGGTGATCACTGTCACCAGCACAAAGTCTGTGGGAAAGCCCTTTGTCTTCCCAAAGTTCCCTGTGATATCACTGGCCATATTTAAGCTTAGACTAAATATGAGAGATAAGATTTATTGTCGTACAGACAAATTCACAGTGAAATCACATTTCTACTCCACACGTTATTCATACATCACAATTATCAACCATGCATTTACCTTCCAGAATGTAATTATGCCATAAATATAAAAAGTGTCCCCATATTAAAAACTGGACAAGACAATAAAATAAGACTATGTAACCTCTTTAATTTCATTCCTGCATTGATAGCCTCAACAGCCCTGGGAAAGAAGCTCTTTTTAAATCTTTGTCCTTCTTTTAATCATCCTAAAAAGTCTCCCAGATGGCAATAATTCAAAGAAAGGACAACCAAGATTTGTCTGGTCTGTCACTATTTTTCCTGCTCTACAAAGGCAACGAGTCATCCTTATGTAGTTTCCTGAATGCTCCAGATGACTAAGTGCCCCATGCAACGTTAAAGCTATTGCATCTTCTGTGCTTCAATTTGCCCTATATGCAAACTGATAAGGATCTAAACTACACGGTAATCTAGTATTGATATGTTTCAAAACCAACCGCTCAAAGCACTTCACTAGTACTGTGGTCAGTACTACTGGTCTACAATCGTAGAAACTTCCCACAGTTTACTTTTTTGGAATTGGAATAATAGTGGCTGATTTTAAACATGCCAGAACAACAGCAGATGATAGTGATCAATTAAGATCTTGGCAAAGACTCCAGCTAATTCCATCTGGACCTGATGATTTCCTCATATTTATAGCCTTAAACACCTGCCTCACCTCATATTCCTGTATAGTGCGTGTACAGTTTCCGGGACTTAAAGGACACCCCATATCCTAGTTTGGTAACACAACCTCAAACCATGGGAAGAACCTATTTAATTCTTCAACCAGAGAAGCACTAGAATTCCCTTCCATTTTTTGTGGTTCCACTATATTGTGTCAAGTACTGTATACCCCTCCAGCCCTCCCTCATATCTTCTCCATTAAAATAGTCCTCAATTTTCTTTTTATAGGCTAATTTGGCTTCTTTTATGCCTCTTTTCAAATTACCTCTCACGACACTATACATTGCTTTATCTCGGACCCTGAATGTTCTATTCCGTTCTCTAAGAAGGCTCTTTATTTCCTTAGTCATCCAGGGTTTCTGATTTGAAAAGACCTGAATGCGTTTTATCCTCAGTAACATTATCCACACAGATTTTTATACAGTCCAGAACTGTTTCTGTATACAGATCTGAATCCTGTTGCTCAAAAATCTCCCAATTTGTTATTTCTAAACAATCCTGTAGCCGTGAGAGAGCCCTCTGGCCAAATTCTGCATATTTTCCACTCTGGATTTATTTTCTGCCTGATAGGAATATATGCTGGAATAAGGAATAAAGAAAGATGATCTGACTGACCCAGATGGGATAGTGAAATGGCTGTATGCCTGCTTAATATTGGAATACACAATATCCAATGTATTTTCACCTCTAGTAGCACATTTTACAAAATTATGTTGTTTTGGCTGTGCAGCCCTCGAATTTGCTTTTATTGAAATCACCTGTAACTATCAAAACCCCATCAGGATGTGCACTTTGATACTTGCCCATGAGATTTGACAAAATATCCAGAGCCACTGCAGTATCTGCATCTGGTGGTATATATACCACAATAAGGATCACCACTGTAAATTCTCTGGGTAAATAAAAAGGTCTACACTTTGCCAGATTTGGAATTATGCTGGTTAACAATAAGTGTCCTCAAGTTTACTATCAGAACACCACTCATTTAAAACATAAATTCAAAGATCACCTCCTTAGCTCTTCCCTATATTGGTGTTTCTATCCTGGCGATAGAAGATGTGGCCAGATATGTGCATAGTAGTATCTGGTACAAGAGAATGAAGCCAAGTTTAAGTTATTATCAACAGACAGCACTCTTTGACCAAAGTGCATGTCGCAATCTGCAACTGTAACTCATGCATTTTAGGGATTATGGATCTAGCATTGGTTAAAAAAAAAGACTGGGCAGCTTAGGACTATAGGCCTGCCTTCTCAACCTTGTCAGCACGCCTGCCCAACAGCCTTGCTTCTACTTCTTCTACTTCTTCTCCTTCCGTCTCCTATGCCTTTTACTAAATTTGCTAATTGAAGGGATCCCAATATACTGGACTTGATTCTTTGGAATATCATAACCCTCTAGGGTTGCATTCCTAACTAATGCATTATACTGTAATCTAATGTCCAGTAACCCCTTTCCACTATATAGCAGTTTAGCATCATCTGCCCTAAGTGTCACAAGAACTAATCCAAAAAATAACGCATTAAAGAGTAGCATAAGAAACCAAAACCCTCTATCCTTTCTAAAAAACATATTGTCCCAACTAATAATTTAATTTAAACAATCACTAGTTCCACAATGCATGTTGTGGCCGTATACCACATAGACAATCCAATCCATGACCTGCGTTGTCATACCAGATTTAGTCTTAATTATTTGGTTTTAAATGCAGATTTCCTCATCCTTAGCCAACTAGACAAATTGTTTATCATTGTTATTTGCCTGCCCAGATAAACTTAGTTAAAGCAGAACTTCAGTCATTTTTTTTATCTTTCCATCTATTAAATCTTCTGCCCTTGTTGTTTTAAGTTTGGATAGTAAAACATGTTTTTCAAGTGCTGCGCAAACTGTTGGCACTATATAAATCCTGTAAAATAATAATAAGCATTTTCTGCCAGTAAATACTGTATACAGCCCACTTCCTGTTTCTTGTCTGGTAAAAAGCCTAGACTTAAGACATCATGCACCGCTCCCCCCTCTCTCTCTCTCTCTCTCTCTCTCTCTCTCTCTCTCTCGTGAGAGTTTGCCGGGAAGGGAGGGGGGATGAGTCATAAGAGGGCCAATTAAAGCTGCAGAGCTGGAGGCGTGCCTCTGTGTAAATCCAGGAAGTGAACAGACAGCAGCTTCAGCTGCGCACAGTTAAAATGGATGCAGCCAGACTCTGGAGGGAAATTTCTGCAGCATATCTGGCATGTACAGAATCACAGTATATATATAAAATAATATGCAAAGTGGTTGGAGGGAAGCTTCAGAATGGCAAAGATGTTTTTATTACAAATTATGTGAACAGACTGCAGTTTTTCTTTAAAGTAGATAAAGAGGGGAAGAAAGCCGCGGGGTGGGACTTTAAATGAGGCACACGGTTGCAAAAAAGTAGAAAGGTGGATGTGGATAAAATTGCTTTAATGATTGTCATAGAGGTACAAACAAATATAACAGGTAAATATACATAGAATGATATATTGTTAACACAGTACATGGAATAATAACTTGAATAACAAGCTAAAGGAATCAAGAAATAAAAAGTTCACCGAAATCAAGATTGAAGCAACAAACATAATTTCTGATAGTAGTTGCAGAGCCTATGGCCATATTGATCCTGATTGGGGTATAGGCAGTAAGCTTGATGATATGTGTGAATATGAATGAAGAGATGACGGCAGCTCTACGCATTTCGTGGCTAGAGGGCCAATCATCAGGAGAAAGCAATGGTGTAACTAAAAAAATAGAAATATAGACTGGGTAATATGATTAAAACAAGAATAGACAGAGGTGGGGAAAGAGCCCCCCTATCCAGTGCATGTTAGACTCACTAGGGTTCGTATGATGATGGGCAATACCAGGCATCTCAAGCCATCCGATAGTGCTCCCACCCAGGAGCCGCAGCAGATATCCCAGGAGGGGCACCCCACAGGCGTACACCTGAGCGGGCATGGGACCACGAGGCAGACCTATATGTGAAGTGAAAGTGACGGGTGAGCCAATTGGATCATAGTGGGAGATCTATGATCTACCTGGCTCACCTGTCACTTTCACTTCACATATAGGTCTGCCTTGTGGTCCCATGTCCGCTCGGGTGTACGCCTAACTCCTAATGCTAAACTTCAGTGGGTGTAACAACATGTCCGCTTTCCCCCTTCTTAGTGTATGCCTACTGTTGACATGTGTGATGTAATGTCACTTCCGTAGCAAACTGTGACGGGTTGCCGAATATGTCGTTACACCGGCCAGCAATAAAAGTTCAACAGAAAATGATTAAAAAGTTGACAGATGAGGAATCTCCAGCATACAGCCTGTAACTCATATTCACAGCTGTGCTTGTCCTCCGTACTGTGTGAAGGGGGTGTGTCCCTTCCCTCTAATCAGGGCTCAGACCTGTCTGCTATATGAAGGCTGCCGACCCATGCTGCTAGAAATATGAAGAAATCATTTACTTTTTGTGTTGTTATAACGATCTACAGAAGAAATTACTGCAGATACACAGGTACAACTAATTAAGGACAATTTGTTTCATCTCTGTGAATCTTACCGCTAGTCACTTCACTGGGTGTATGTAACAATTTACAACTACTTTAATACTGATTGAATTATACCAGCTGAGCAGGGAAGCTAATTCATATACGGAATGGTCACAAACAGCTAGATTTCTGCACATGGAGCTGAGTAACATCCTTTAACAGATTTTTGCAGACAGGGATAAGGATGTTTTTCTTCTTTTTTACTAAAAGTTGAATGGGCTACATTATGTGGCAATTTTAGGTTCCAATAATTCTATGGTAAATGTTTGAATAATTGTTGATGCCTAAACATGGGAAATAATATACAAAATAAATGCAAGTTGATTGACATTATTAATATGTATCTTTTATCTTTGCTCAGAGTGGCATCAATATGATGATGTATGCATAAAGAAAGATCATTGGCTAGTAAAAACAATAAAGAACACGTGGACTGGTGGATACAAAAGTATCATTGACCTAAAGATTGCTGCTGGTAAAGTCATGCTGCATAGCCTTTTCAATATTTTAAGCAGCTGTGATGACATCAACTTGTCAAATTTCTTCGATCAGCTTCATCAGTTCTATGCCGTGTATGTGGATCCCCTTTTGTTTGGACAGGAAGTAATACAGTGGAAGAATCTTGGATTTGGAGTTCATCAGGTATTTTTATTTTATTTTTTTTGTGGATAAATTTGTGTAAATAATATAATAGGTTAAAGTGTTTTGTATTTCCATTTTTTTATTTTTAGTTTGGGATACAGCAGGGAAGGGGATTAAAAACCCCTGTCATTTTTTTTTTTTTTTGCCATTTAAAAAAAAATCACAGGGTCTGTACAGCTTACCTGACAGGGCCCCCCAAGTGTCTCCCCATAAACTTTTAGCACCTGTGTATGCCTGGTGTCTCCTCAAACACTAGGGGAGGGCTGCCGCAAGTACAGAGGTTGGAAGCTACCCCCGCTGCCATTGTGCACACAGCCCTGAAAAGGGAGATGAAAAGGGTGGCTCTCAAGCATCCTGTGAATACTAAAGAGTGTGCTGCCTTCTTCAGTTCTTAGGAAAATCTCTGTAATACACCAGTGATTGTGATATAAAGCATACAATAAGATACTCGGCCACCGGCCTCAGGCAGGGCTGCCATTGGAAATCATTGGGCCCCATACCACCTACATAATAGACTGGGCCTCTTTGTTGACACAATGGGGCCTGAGCCAGATACAAGAGTACTGTGTCTTTCTTCCTTTCTTTCTTTCTTTCTCTTTCTTCTTGAGCTTGTGAGAAATAACACTTACTTAGCTGGTATAAGAGATGAAAATAGAGGAAAGAAGTCTAAAAAAGGAAACGAATGCAGCCATCAAAGTGGAGTTCCACCCAAAAATGGAACTTCCACTTTAAGTGCTAATGACCCCCTGACATGCCACATTTGACATGTCATTTTTTTGGGGGGGGGGGCAGGTATACAACTTTTCCAGGCACCCAGCTCCCACTTCCTCCCATGGCACTGGAAGGAAGTTCACCTCTCCCCACTTCCTGAAATCTTCTGGGACACGTCACAGGTCCCAGAAGAATGCCCAGCCATTCACAGTGTGCAGTGTGGCTC
Source organism: Lithobates pipiens (assembly GCF_037356315.1). Classification (NCBI taxonomy): domain Eukaryota; kingdom Metazoa; phylum Chordata; class Amphibia; order Anura; family Ranidae; genus Lithobates; species Lithobates pipiens. The sequence continues at coordinate 434,642,149 of NW_027507903.1, forward strand.
GTGCCCGGCTGTGAAGCCACAGCCGGGCACCCACAGTTAGAATGTCAGCGCCGCAGAAAGGAGGGGGGAGAGGAGCAAGGCTTTGTGTGCCCACATCGCTAGACCGTGGGACAGGTGAGTGTCTGATTATTAAAATTCAGCAGCTACACTTTTTGTAGCTGCTGACTTTTAAATGGGTGGAACTCCGCTATAATGCTGCTTTAACGGCACTATAAAAACAAAATTAAAACCATATTCATGTATCTGTAGGACCAATTTCATATGTTAGGCTCATTTCAATTTCACAAACTGCCTGCAGGCACCTCCTGGTCCATAAAAAACCAGGTCACTAACACTTGACCGCACTGAAGAAAGGACATCATACTGTCAGGGTCCCTGTCCATTTCTTATCACTACCAAGCTAACTGCCTTCAAAGACCCCAACCCACTCACCAGCTGCCATAACTTCCAGATTAACAATTTAACATCATCAACATCATCAACATCATTAAGTTATCACAACATCTGCAACTCTAATGCACGTACACACGATCAGGTTTTCTGACAGGAAATGTTGGATGTCAGCATGATGGCAGTAAGTCCAACCGTGTATATGCTCCATCGGACATTTTTTGTTGGACTTTATACAAACAAATGTTGGCTAGCATGCTCTCAAACTTTCCGCCAACAAATGTGTGTTGTCGGATTTTCCCATCGTGTGTACGCAAGTCCGTCAGACAAAAGTACAAAGTACAAACACACATGCTCGGAATCAAGTACGAGCCAGAAGTGCTCGGTCTTGTAAAACTAGCATTCGGAATGGAGATATCACATTCCTGACGTGGCAAATTATGAAAGCTCTCAACGCAGCGCATTCTCTTCTTCTTTATAATGGTATAATAATGAAGTTGCTTTGCTGCTGATATTCAGAGTTCTGACAAACTTTTTATTTTTTCTAGTGATCTCCAGAATAATATATATATATTTTTTTTGTGATCTCCATAAAAATTAGTTTTTTCGTTTTTTGTGTCCAGTTACCACAACACCATTATTATCTTGTATTTTTTAACCTCAAAGATACAACTATGTTGATGTCCCTTGTTAATTTGACATTGTGAGTAAGCAGGTACATTTCAAAAATACAAACTGTCCTTTTTGAAGTAAAACACATAGCCAAGTATTTGTCAAAACAAAAAATTTTCATTTAATAGCGAGCACATGGTCATAACAAAATAAAGAGGAAGGCAACGATGGAGAAACAGTTGGAATTAGTGAAGCCTTTGTACCCCAGGGCAGACATCAATTATATATATATCAATTATTATATCAGAATAAACTCTGACGGAGTTCTGACAAAGTTCCGACCGAATGGACTTGCCCACACATGATCACACCAAAGTCTGTTCATTTCGAACGACATGACGTAGAATGGGATGACAATAGCTGCCCTTGCATCCTATTTGGTTCTCAGACCAGCATATAGACAAACGATTTTCCCGATAGAATCAATTTCTGTCGGAAAGATTTAAAGCATGTTCTATTTCTAGGTCCGTCTGAATTTTTTTGAAGAAACCGGATCGTAATATCCGACAGACCTTTTCTGCCGGAAAGTCCGGTACTGTGTATGTGGCATGAGGAGTCCATTTAATAGGGTGCACAATACGGTCCAGGACTCCGAGAGATTTGAAGCAGCAGCAGATGACCTATGTGTCCCGAGGCTGTGGTCTTCCAACAGCCTGCGTTTTTTGCCAGACCACACCAAACCCAGACCATCATTCTCAACACTTCCTTCCAAACTTCCTTCCATGCTGCTGTGGTGTGTGGGGTGGCTGTGTTGTTGGTGAAGGAGCATGGTCCAACTCACAGAGGTGAGTTTGACTGGTGAGTTTGCCGCTTGTCCCCTTGTTTAGGGCCTACAGAATATATCTCCTCACATATAGTGCGTTGGGCCTCCTCCATCTGTTGTAATTTACTGGCAGTGATGCAGTAGCATGTCTTAGGAAAGCAGCCGTGGCCTCCTTCAGGTTCCTTGCCTTCCTGGTTCTTTTGGTTGGAGGGCGGAGGGGAGGAACCCTTCATTCAGTCAGGCTGCTTGCCATGGCCTCTTCCTTGCTGAGACTTTCCTGTGTATGAAAATGGTACATAGTTTTAGTTTTTTTGTTATCAATCACACACAATTTTGAGCTCATGACTGTTGCAAATTGAATGTTAACAAATAGAAAAGACTGACCACAGCCTTTTTCATTCTTGTCCCAATCATCTTTGGCTACTACTGTCTATTGATAGGGATGAGCCAAACACCCCCCCGTTCAGTTTGCACCAGAATCTGCGAACGGAACGAAAATTTGCGCAAACTTTAGAACCCCATTAAAGTCTATGGGACTCGAATGTTCCAAATCAAAAGTGCTAATTTTAAAGGCTAATATGCAAGTTATTGTACTAAAAAGGGTTTGGGGACCCGATTCCTGCCCCAGGGGACATGTATCAATGCAAAAAAAAAGTTTTAAAAACGTCAGTTTTTTCGGGAGCACTGATTTTAATCACGCTTAAAGTAAAAAAAAGTGAAATATCCCTTATTGCCTGGGGGGTCTATAGTATGCCTGTGAAGGGGCACGTTTCCCATGTTTAGAACAGTCCCTGCACAAAATAATATTTCTAACGGGAAAAAAAGTAATTTAAAACTGCTTGCGGTTTTAATGTAATGTCTGGTCCAGGCAATATGGTTGAAAAGCATTGAGAAAAATGGCATGGGTAGCCCCCCCCTGCCCATTACCAGCCCCTTTGGGTCTTGTACAGATATTAAGGGGAATCCCGAACCCAAATTAAAAAAGGAAAGGCGTGGGGCCCCCAGGCCCTATATACTCAGAACAGCAGTATACAGGTGGTGCAAACAAGACAGGAACTGTGTAGGTTTGTTGTTAAGTAGAATCTGTTTGTAATTTTTAACTGGTACATTTTTAAAGTGTAGCTCCAGTCAAAAAATCTATTTTTAAGCTTTTTGGAAAACATAGGGAAGGGTTATCACCCCTGTAACATTTTTTTTCCGTCTGTGAACCTCTTCAGAAGATTTCACCTCACTTTCTGTCCCAATGACATATGTTTTTTGAAAATTTGGGGTTTTTAGTAAAACAAGGATTGGGATAAAGCATCAGTGGAGAGGAGACACTTTTTTCCCATAGCAACTCTTACAGGAGAAAATTTCCCTTTGTAGGGGTAGATTTCATCTCACTTCCTGTTGTCTCCTTTCGTTTGCAAGTAGGAGACATTTGTAAGTTGGATGTTTGAAAGTAGGGACCTGTCCTATATGCTCTGCAGAAATTTGGGCCTAAGGTGTTGGTGTTGCCACAACACTGAAAGCACTCAAAGTGACTCTTGGTGGGTGCTGGAACGCCCTGCTATGAACTATTATATCAAGAATTGTAATTACATGCCATTCTTGAACAGTGGTATAAAAATTGGGCCTTTGGTGGCGGTGGTGGTGCTGGTGCCATAACACTGTAAGTCCTCACAGTTACTCTTGGTGGGCGCTGGAACGGGCCCAGCTGTGAAATATTATATCAAGAATTGTAATTACATGCACCTGTTGAACAGGGGCAGAAAAATTGGGCCTTAGGCACTGGTGCCACAACACTGCAACACCTCACAGAAACTCTAGTTGGAGCGCAGGAATGAGCCTTGTTGCAAAGTATTGCATCAAAAATTGTAATTACACGCCCCCGTTAAACAAGGGCTGAAAAATTGGGCCTTAGCCACTGGTGGCGGCGCCCAGAACCAAAAATGTTCTTCCAAGCTATCAGCAGGATCATTGAGGAGGAAGAGGATAGTCAGTCAGCATAACAGGATAGTCACTCAGTATCAGCATAGGCAGTCTTGAAGGGATGTGACATTTCAAAAGAAAATTATTCGGTTACATCAGCTTCAGGTGCTTGGTAGCTGGTGGTGATCCAAGACTGATTCATCTTTATGGAGGTCAGTCTATCAACTGAGTCGGTGGACAGGCGCACCCTGTGATCAGTTGCAAAGCCTCCAGCAGCACTGAATTTGCATTCCGAAAGAACGCTGGATGCAAGACAGGCCAGTAGCACAGTTGCATACTGTGCAAGCTCTGGCCAGTGATCCATCCTCAAGACCCAGTAACCCAAAGGATTTTGGATTTTAGGAAGTCTGATCTTGTCCCTAGATATTCCTGCACCATGTAAATCAGACGCTGGGGATGGTTGCTGGAACCAGTCAGACGGCCACTTTCTCCACTGCTCCTTCTGTGACTGACCGAAGCCTCAGCAACATGTTGTCTAGGACCAGGAATTTGTAACCTCCCAGTCTCTGGGAACTCTTTGCGTAGACCTTTCTGCATGGCCTCCCAAAGATGTCTCATCATCTGCTCCCTCTGCAACGGCAAGATAGGGTCCACAAACTTACCCTTGTACCATGAATCAAGGAGAGTTGCCAGCCAGTAATGATCCCTCTCCTTGATCCACTGAATACGAGGATCCTTCCACAGGCTTTGCAGGATCAGGGAGGCCATGCAGCGTAAGTTAACTGAGGCATTCGGTCTGGAGTCCTCTGGGACACTGAGGAGGACATAATCCACAGCCACCTCCTCCCAGCCATGTAGAAGTCCACGGGTTGTAAATGATCCCTAAAATAAATGGGGCCTTGAGAGGTAAGGAATAGTGATGGCCGAACGGTTCACCCGGTGGTCGTTTCTCAGCGAATTTCGGCTGTTCGCGATTCGCCCGATCGGCGGACTATTGCCGCCGTTCGCCCGGCGGACTATTGCCGCCGTTCGCCCGGCGGACTTCTGTGTTTACTGTGTAAAAGAACTTTGACCTATGATGACACATCCATCATGGGGTACAGGACAGCCAATTGAGACATTACAGCACATGGACACTTGGACATTCCCACTAACTTATAAATACACCCGATCCGTTGGCCATTTTACATTCTTTCTTCTGTCACTATAGGGAGAGGTTGCTGTGTGGAGCAGGGAGAGATTGCAGTGACCCAAATCGCTAGCTATTTGGTACACAAAAGTTCTTTTCAGGACTGGTATAGGTGTTAGGTGTATATAGGTTTGCTGTGCTACTGATTGTTGCAGCAGCCTGAGCGTCTTTTGTCAGTTTAGAGAAAGGGACAGGGCGGTGTGTCTGCTGTAGGGACAGTCAGTTTAGTCATTAGCTGCTACTATCAGGTCCACAAAAGTGCTATTCCAGTTATTGTTCCAATAGCCTCTGTTTTGTCAGTTTATATAGGGACAGGCAGGAAGCAGTGTGTGAGGCAGTGAGGGTCAGTTTAATCAGTAGCTGTTACTATATTAGGTCCACAAAGGTTCCTTTCAGGACTGGTATCAGTGGTATGGTAATAGGCTTGTACACGTATAATATTCTTTCTTCCAAATATAGAAAGAATATTATACTTGACTGCTGCCCTTCTGCTGCAGTCTGCTAATCAGTCACAACCTACTTGTTCCACAAAGGTCCTTATAAGGCCTGGTAAGGTATAGGGTACTACAGTACATAGGGTTGAGTGAGGTACAGTCTGCCATTCCATAAGGACTGGTATAGGTCCACAATACATAGGGTTGAGGTGCACTACTGCTGACCGCTGCCCTATACTGCAGCAGTTCTTCATCGGTATAGGGACTGACATACAGTCTGCTAATCAGTCACACACAACCTACTTGTTCCACAAAGTTCCTTATAAGGACTGGTAAGGTATAGGGTACTACAGTACATAGGGTTGAGGGAGGTACAGTCTGCCATTCTATAAGGACTGGTATAGGTCCACAATACATAAGGTTGAGGTGCACTACTGCTGACCGCTGCCCTATACTGCAGCAGTCCTTCATCGGTATAGGGACTGACGTACAGTCTGCTAATCAGTCACAACCTACTTTTTCCACAAAGGTCCTTATAAGGACTGGTAACTTGGTCTGTCTAGGGTTCTACAGTACATAGGGTTGAGTGAGGTACAGTCTGCTATTCTATAAGGACTGGTATAGGTCCACAATACATAGGGTTGAGGTGCACTACTGCTGACCACTGCCCTATACTGCAGCAGTCCATCGGTATAGGGACTGACGTACAGTCTGCTAATCAGTCACACACAACCTACTTGTTCCACAAAGGTCCTTATAAGGGCTGGTAAGGTATAGGGTACTACAGTACATAGGGTTGAGTGAGGTACAGTCTGCCATTCTATAAGGACTGGTATAGGTCCACAATACATAGGGTTGAGGTGCACTACTGCTGACCGCTGAGAGTTTTGTCACAGGGTCATTTAAAAAATGACAGGCGGAGGAAGAGGCAGGCCCTTCCGCAGGAGTGGTAGGGGTAGGGCAGGAGAAACAGGTTTGAGCCAAAGTGGGAAGTTGCAGAAGGTGCGTTCAATTACTTTAAAGGACCTTCTTTCTTCATTTGGCTCACTTCCTTGTCCAAAAAAAGCACACCGTACTATATGCCCGTACCCTCCTGTTTGAAGAGGTTGAGCGGTGCCATATTTCTACTGGGGCTGCTTATTATGAGGGGCTCCCACCATCCCTGTGCTGTGCTGACTTCCTCCTGGGGCTGCTTATTATGAGGGGCTCCCACCATCCATGTGCTGTGCTGATTTCCTCCTGGGGCTGTACCTCTGCTGTGCATATTATGAGGGGCTCCCACCATCCCTGTGCTATGCTCATTATGAGGGGCTCCCACCATCCCTGGGCTATGCTGACTTCCTCCTGGGGCTGCTTACGGTGCAGGTGTCAGTGATGTATATCACGGTGCTGATGTCAGTACTCTCTATCACGGTGCTGCTGTCAGTGCTGTATATCACGGTGCTGGTGTTAGTGCTTTATGTCACGCTGCTGATGTCAGTGCTCTCTATCACGGTGCTGTTGTCAGATGACTCTATCACGGTGCAGGTGTCATTGCTGTATGTCACGCTGCTGATGTCAGTGCTCTCTATCACGGTGCTGGTGTCAGATGACTCTATCACGGTGCAGGTGTCATTGCTGTATGTCACGCTGCTGGTGATCATCTCCTGCACCCTCTTCTTTGCCTACCCTGGTCCCTGACCTTCCCTCTCCTCCATTGCCTTCATGCGCTCCACAGTCCTGAATTGTCACAACAATTTCCCATATAAAAAAAAGAATGCTTGTAGTTGTCAATCCCAGATTCACCTCATACATGTGTTATGTCATTGGCCATGTAGTGGGACTATGTTTGCACAGCTAGTAATTATTTTGTGGCTGCAAATTTGACCTGTAGGTTTGCAAAGTTCGCCTCCCATTGAAGTCAATGGGGCCCGCCGCGAACGTTCCGATTCGCAAACTATCGGCCACGTTCGCGGTCCGCGTTCACAAACGTCCCGTCGGAAGTTCGTCCATCACTAGTAAGGAAGTCCTCCTCTTCCTGCCTCTCTTCTGCCTCAAGTGCCCTGTCCATTATTCCACGCAGTGTGTGCTCCAACAGGTAGACAAGAGGGCAGTGTCACTGATGCATGCATTGTTGCTGCTCATCATCCTTGTGGCCTCCTCAAATGGTGACAGGACAGTGCATGCATCCTTGATCAGTAGCCACTGGTGTGGCGAAAAGAAGCCAAGCTCCCCTGACCCTGTCCTGGTGCCATACTTGCACAGGTACTCATTGATGGCCCTCTGCTGCGTGTGCAGCCGCTGCAGCATGGCCAACGTTGAGTTCCACTTGGTGGGCATGTCACAGATTAGGCGGTTCTTGGGCAGGTTCAATTCATTTTTGAGGTCAGCCAGCTGAGCACTGGAATTATATGACCGGCGGAAATGCACACAGACTTTTCTGGCCTGCCTCAGGACATCCTGTAAGCCCAGGTACCTGCCCAAGAACCACTGCACCACCAAGTTAAGGACATGAGCCATACAGGGCACATGGGTCAGTTGTCCCTGTCGGAGGGCGGAGAGGAGGTTGGTGCCATTGTCGCAAACCACCATCTCAGCCTGCCCCTGCAGAGATGACAGAATCTCTGCCCCAGTGTGGCTCATGTCCCCCAAGCACACCAGCGCAAACACAGCATGTCATCTTTTTGCCTGGGTTTGACTCGAACACGCAGCTCATCCCTATCTACTGATATGTAAACCACTTTATTAAATCAGAAATTTGTGATCAATAACATCTAGTTAACATCATTACATTTTTGACAAGAATTATGTTCAACAATGCTATACCTGGGTCAAACTGGGCTCCTCCACATCTTTTTCCTGGGTGGAAGGCCCAGGTTGGACCTCAGGAGCCTCAGCTTATGTTGAAGGAAGTGTTGAGAGCGATGGCCTGGGTTCCGTCTGGTTGGACAAAATACCTACAAGTGCAATGCAAGTACACTTGTAGGGCAAAGTGGATTGTCCTTTTTGAAATAAGCCCCAGTGTATCTACATGTGCTAGCTCCCATCATGGGGGATCAATGGACGTGTTTCAGGGGTGCAACCCCTTCTTCTCACTAAGGATGAGCTTCGTGTTTTCAAGTTGAACATTGGCTGTTCGTCCGTTCGGCGAATACCGAACGTTATGGGCCGTTCACGCCAAATTCGTACGCCGCTCACGGCCCACAATGCACTGCGCCATTGCAGTGCATTGCTGGCTCATGATTGGCCAAGCATGCACTGTGACACCGCATGCTTGGCCAATCACAGCGCTGGCAGCGAGGAGAGCCATGATTGGCCACAGGCAGGATGCCTGTGGCCAGTCATAGCTCAGGCTGTGTAGTACACGCCCCACACTATATAAGGCCGCCAGTGCGGTGGCCTTGTGTAGTGTGTTGGTGTCTGTAGGAGTTAGTGGGTGTTCTGTGTACCTTCAACACACTATACACCGTTCGTTATCAGCCGATTTTGCGTTCTTGCTCTTCTGTAGTGGTTGTTGTCTGCGTGCCCTGACCGCAGTATACACCGTTATATCCACCTATATAGCTAGCTATATTGCTCTTTTTAAATAGAGCTTGCAGTCAGTTGTAGGGGATTGTGCGTGCTGTCTGCATGCCCTGACCGCAGTATACACCGTTATATCCACGTATATAGCTCTTCTCTAATTGAGCCATCTGCCATCTGCAGGAGTTAGTGGGTGTTGTGTGTGCCTCCAGCACAATATACACTACCCAATTGCTGGTTTTCCCATCTCCCTTCAGGCCATTACCATGTCTGGAAGGCCAACAAGGAGAGGCAGACAGGCGCGAGCCGATAAAAGAGAGCAAGCAGGCTCTGTGTCTAGAGCCAACAGTGCTGGTCGTGGATGTGGTGCATTGTCATCATCAGCACGTGGCCATGGGACACGCTTGTCCTTTTCGGCAGCTGGACATGTTGAGCCGCAACATGCCGAAGACTTGGTAGAGTGGATGACCAAGCCCTCTTCATCCTCCTCATCCTCTCTCACCCAGGCTCAGGGTACTAGCAAAGCAGCTGCCAACGCATCGTCTTCCCTCCTCTCAATGTCATCATCAGTGACCCCTTCCCTAGACCCATCACGTCCTCCTGAGGAGTCTCCTGAACTCTTTGAGCACAGTGTTGGGTACATGCTCCAGGAGGATGCCCAGTGTTTTGTAGGCTCTGATGATGATACTCAGCTAGAGGAAGGCAGTAGCATGAGCGCAGAGAGAGGGGATGCTCAAGAAGGACAGCAATCTGGCAATCATGTTCCACAAGCTGCAGCATACTGCCGGGTTTGCTCCAGCGATGAAGAGGGAGGGGATGATGAGGGCACTGACTCCACGTGCCTGATAGGAGAGAAGAGGAGGCACATGGCCAATGAGGCAGGATGCCCTCCGGGGGGCCAGCTTAGGGGCAGCACACCGACTGAATCACACCGCAAAGCTCCGCCTGTGCAGGGTGCTGCCTCTGCGCGTTATTCTAAAATTTCTTTGGTGTGGGCCTTTTTTGAGATGAGTGCATCAGATCGCACCGCTGCTATTTGCAACATATGTTTCAAGGGTATCTCGCGTGGCCAAAACATCAGCCGCTTGGGCACCACATGCTTGACCAGACATATGTTGACCTGCCATGCAGCTCGTTGGCAAGCGTTCCTCAAAGACCCACACCAAAGAACAAAGCGGACATCTCCTTGCTCCTCATCAGCTGGGATCTCCAACCCCACTAGACCTTCAATCCTCTCTGAAACCTGCTCTGAGAGGATTAAATGTGTAGAATTAGGTATGTCACAGCCAAGTGCTTCTGGGCACTTTGATAGCAGTACACCCACGTCCGATTATAGCAGGCAAATGTCCCTGTCCCCGCTGCTGGACCGTCGAAAGAAGTTCACTCCCAGCCATCCACATGCCCAGCGGTTGAATGCTAGCTTGGCTAAATTGCTAGCGCTTCAACTGCTGCCTTTTCAGTTGGTAGACTCGGCCCCCTTCCGTGAGTTTGTACAATGTGCGGTTCCTCAGTGGCAGGTCCCCAAACGCCACTTTTTCTCAAGGAAGGCGATTCTGGCTCTCTACCGGCATGTGGAAGGCAATGTCCTTGCCTTGCTGGACAGCGCGGTCAGCGGTAAGGTGCATATTACTGCTGACTCATGGTCCAGCAGGCATGGACAGGGACGTTACCTGTCTTTCATGGCCCATTGGATCACTCTTCTGGCAGCTGGGAAGGATGCAGGACAAGGTGCAGTAGTGTTGGAGGTTGTTCCGCCACCACGCCTCCAAAATGCTACTATTGGTTGTGACACACCTCTCTCCTCCACCCCCTCTTCTTCCTCCATGGCCTCTTCCATTGCTCTGTCCTCAGAACCAGCGGTGCTCTGTAGGCGTTCAAAGGGCTACGCAAGTACGCAGGCAAAACGATACCATGCCGTGCTTGCGCTGGTTTGTTTGGGGGACAGGAGCCACACTGGGGCAGATGTTTTGTCAGCTCTGCAGGGGCAAGCCGAGAGGTGGTTGACGCCACGCCAGCTTAAGCCAGGAATGGTGGTTTGCGACAATGGCATCAACCTCCTCTCCGCCCTCCGACAGGGACAACTGACCCATGTGCCCTGTGTGGCTCACATCCTTAACCTGGTGGTGCAGCGGTTCTTGGGCAGGTACCCGGGCTTTAGGCTTGTGCAATTCGTTTCGTAACGAATCGAAATTCGGCCGAATTTTGCATCTTTCGGACATTCGGATGCATCCGAATAAAAAAAAATAACAAATTACAACGAATACGAAAGAAATATAACGAATGAATTCGAATGAATTCGACATGATTCGAAATTATTTCAACCGCATTCGAAATTATTTTAACATGATTCGACATTATTTCAACTGCATTCGAAATGATTTCAACATGATTCGACATTATTTCAACCGCATTCGAAAATATTTTGTGACCTGATTTAGGGCCATGTATCTCGGGGTCACTTGGTGCTAGAAACTCCAAATTTGGATATGTTGTAGTGCTAGTACTATTGTGTTTGCATACCAAATTTGGGGTTTCTAGCTATAAGTGACCCCGAGATATGTGGCCCAAAATTCGGGTCGCAAAATGTTATTAGTTATTAGAACAGAGAATGACATTTTGCGACCCGATTTTGGGGCCACATATCTCGGGGTCACTTATATCTAGAAACCCCAAATTTGGTATGCAAACACAATAATACTAGCACTACAACATATCCAAATTTGGAGTTTCTAGCACCAAGTGACCCCGAGATACATGGCCCTAAATTCAGGTCGCAAAATATTTTCGAATGTGGTTGAAATAATGTCGAATCATGTTGAAATCATTTCGAATGCGGTTGAAATAATGTCGAATCATGTTGAAATCATTTTGAATCCGGTAGAAATATTTTCGAATTTGGTTGAAATATTTTCGAATGTGGCCGATTTTTCGAATTCAGTAGAAAACTAAACGAAATCCGAAAACGAATTTAAGGAAGTTAACGAATATAACTAAACGAAATTAATGAATTAACAAATTAAAACGAAACGAAACTAAACAAATTTTTTCCTTTTGCACATGTCTATCGGGCTTACAGGATGTCCTGAAGCAGGCCAGGAAAGTCTGTGTGCATTTCTGCTGATCATTTAATGCCTGTGCTCGGCTGGCTGATCTCCAAAAGGAGTTGAACCTGCCCAAGAACCGCCTTATATGTGACATGCCCACCAGGTGGAACTCAATGTTGGCCATGCTGCAGTGGCTGCACACACAGCAGAGGGCCATCAATGAGTACCTGTGCAACAACGGCACCAGGACAGGGTCAGGGGAGCTCGGTTTTTTCTCACCACGCCAGTGGGGCATGATCAGGGATGTATGCACTGTCCTGTCACCGTTTGAGGAGGCCACAAGGATGGTGAGCAGTGACAGTGCATGCATCAGTGACACTGTACCTCTTGTCCACCTCTTGGAGCATACGCTGTGTGGAATAATGGACAGGGCACTTGAGGCAGAACAGAGGCAGGAAGAGGAGGACTTCCTTGCCTCTCAAGGCCCCCTTTATCCAGACAGTGTTCCTGCTGTGCCACCCATCACACAGGAAGAGGAGGAGGAGGAGGAGGATGACTGTGTCAGCATGGAGGTGGAGGCTGGCACTCAGCATCAGCAGCAGCAGCAGCAGTCTTGTAGGGATGATTTACAGTCCCAAGAAATCCGTGGACTTGCACGTGGCTGGGAGGAGGTAGCTGCAGATCATGTTGTCCTTAGTGACCCAGAGGACTCCGGACCAAATGCCTCAGCTAACCTACGCTGCATGGCCTCCCTGATCCTGCAAAGTCTGTGGAATGATCGTCGTATTCTTCGGATCAAGGAGAGGGACCATTACTGGCTGGCCACTCTCCTTGATCCATGGTACAAGGGTAAGGTTGCCGACCTTATCTTGCTGTCGCAGAGGGAGCAGAGGATGAGATATCTCCGAGAGGCCTTGCAGAAAGGTCTGTGCAACGCGTTCCCAGAGACTGGGAGGTTACAAACTCCTGGTCCTGGACAACGTGTTGCTGAGGCATCGGTCAGAAGGAGCGGTGGAGAAGGTGGCCGTCTGACCGATGCGTTCAGACAATTTTTTTTTAGTCCGCAGCCCCAATGTATGATCGGTTCCAGCAACCATCGCCAGCAACTGATTTACATGGTGCAGGAATACCTAGGGGCAAGGTCAGACTTGGACACCTTTCCCATCGAAAATCCTCTGGCTTACTGGGTCTTGAGGATGGATCACTGGCCAGAGCTTGCACAGTATGCAATTGAGCTACTGGCCTGTCCTGCATCCAGCATTCTTTCGGAATGCCTTCAGTGCTGCTGGTGGCTTTGTTACCGATCACAGGGTGCGCCTGTCCACCGACTCAGTTGATCGACTGACCTTCATCAAGATGAATCAGTCTTGGATCACCCACAGCTACCAAGCACCTGAAGCTGATGTAACCGAATATTTTTTTTTTGAAATATCACATCCCTTCAATACTGCCTATGCTGATGCTGAGTGACTGTCCTGGTATGTTGATTGTCTATCCTCTTCCTCCTCCGCTGATATGTTGGAAGAACATTTTTGGTTCTGGGTGATGCCACCAGCCCAATTTTTAAGCCCCTGTTTAACAGGGGCGTTTAATTACAATTTTTGATGCAATGCTTTGCAGCAGGGCTCATTCCTGCACCACAACTAGAGTATATGGGAGAGGTTGCAGTGTCGTGGCACCAGCACCAGTGCCTAAGGCCCAATTTTTCTGCCCCTGTTTAACAGGGACTAGTAATTACAATTCTTGATATAATATTTCACAGGCGGGCCCGTTCCTGTGCCCACCCAGAGTAACTGTGAGGACTTATAGTGTTGTGGCACCAGCACCACAACCACCAAAGGTCAATTTTTCTACCACTGTTCAACAATGGCATGTAATTACAATTCTTGATATAATCGCTCACAGCAGGGCGCTCCAGCGCCCACCAAGAGTCACTTTGAGGGCTTATAATGTTGTGGCAACACCAACACCTTGTTCCGCCATTTCTGCAGAGCATATAGGGCAGGCCCCTACTTTTAAACATCCAACTTACAAACGCCTCCTACTTGCAAACGGAAGGAGACAACAGCAAGTGAGATGAAAAAAGACAGACGGCAAAAAAAATTATACAGGGGTGATAACCCTTCCCTATGTTTTCCAAAAAGCTTAAAAATAGATTTTTTGACTGGAGCTACACTTTAAAAATGTACCAGTTGAAAATTACAAACAGATTCTACTTAACACAACAAACCTACACAGTCCCTGTCTTGTTTGCACCGCCTGTATACTGCTGTTCTGAGTATATAGGGCCTGGGGGCCACACATATTTCCTTTTTTTTATATGGGTATGGGGTTCCCCTTAATATCCATACAAAGGGGCTGGTAATGGGCGGGGGGGGGGCTACCCATGCCATTTTTTTCAATGATTTTCATCCATATTGCCGGAACCAGATATAACATTAAAACCGCAAGCAGTTTTAAATGACGTTATTTCCGTTAAATGTCATTGTGTGCAGGGACTGTACTAAACACGGGAAACATGTGGCACTTCACAGGCATACTATAGACACTCCCCAGGCACGATATTTAAAGGAATATTTCACTTTTTTTTACACTTTAATTGTCATTAAAATCAGTGCTCCAGCCAAAAAGGCAATTTTTAAAAACATTTTAGGCATTGACCCATGTCCCCTGTGGCAGGAGCCAGGTCCCCAAACCCTTTTTATGGCAGGATCTTGCATATTAGCCATTAAAATTAGCACTTTTTATTTCGAACGTTCGAGTCCCATAGACTTCAATGGGGTTCTAACGTTCGTACGAATTTGCGGTCCGTTCGAAAGTTCTGATGCGAGCCGAACCGGGGGGTGTTCAGCTCATCCCTACCTCTCACCTACTTTAGCTTGGAGGAAGGGGTTGCACCCACAAAACGTGTACATTAATATCCCATGATAGGGGATTGCACATGATGACACACTGTATGTTTTTTGGCTTTAGAAAAATAGATGTAGGGAAAAGACACACAATTTAGGCATGGGATCATGAGGGAAATACAAATTTTGAGTCCCAATTTGTGTGCATCTTTAAAATTTGGCTTTTAGAGGGGTGAGATTACCCCATCTGATGAAGGCAAGATCAACACAGTTTTGACATACTAATGTCTCATATGGCCTTCAACTTAGCAAAGTCGAACTTTGTAAGTTCCTGAGTTGGGACGTGTATGCTATGTTTTTAACCACATCCCACCTGGCCAATGTACATATACAGATGGGTGGGCGCTCTCTTCTTCTTAGTGGACGTTCAGGAATGTCCTTCAGAGAGAGGGGGATCGCGCGCGTGCGTGCCCGCGCAGCAGCGCGATCCAGATGCGCTCGTGTCACCCAGACACGGCACATCTCCGATCTGCAGGAAGGCTCTGTGATTGGCCCTCTTGATCACATGACGACCATGTCCAGTCACAGCCGTCATGTGATGTAAACACACAGGCGGTTGCGGAAGTTGATGGTGAGGAGAGGAGAGCAGATCGCTGCAGCCGACTGGTGATCGGTGAGTATGAGCTATTTTTTCACAGCTTTTTACTCACTGATTACCAACCTAGTGTAAATGCACATGTCCCCAAATAATAAAAACACATGTCTCCCACATATGTCCCACTAAAATCACATGTCCCAATGAATATCTGCACACATGTCCATGATCACCTGCACACATCTGTACATGATCATTTCCGTACATATGTCAGTGATCACACAAACCAATTATTATACACTTAACGGAATTTCTTTTTACCAAAAACATCTAGCAGAATACATTTTGGCTTAAATCTATGACAAAATTTGATTTTATTGGATTTCTTTTCAAATAGAAAGAAGAAAATATTGTTTTTTTTCCCAAATTTACGCTCTTTTTTTCGCTTATATCACAAAAAATTTAAAATAGAGCCATAAATAAATACCACCAAAATAAATCTCTATTTGTGTGAACAAAATGATAAAAATTTAATATGGGTGCAGCGTAGCACGACCGCGCAAAGTGCGATAGCGCTGAAAGCTGAAGAGTGGAATGGGAAGAAAGGGGGTGAAAGTGCCCAGTATTGAAGTGGTTAACCACTTTCAGACTGGACCATTTTGCTGGTCAGAGACCAGACCACTTTTTGCGATTCGGCACCGTGTCGCTTTAACTGACAATTGCGCGGTCATGCAACGTGGCTCCCAAACAAAATTGACGTCCTTTTTTTCCCACAAATAGAGCTTTCTTTTGGTGGTATTTGATCACCCCTGCGGTTTTTTTTTCCCTCAGTTTAGGCCGATACGTATTCTTCTACATATTTTTGGTAAAAATAAAATCGCAATAAGCGATTATTGATTGCTTTGCGCAAAAGTTATAGCATTTACAAAATAGGGATAGTTTTATAGCATTTTTATTAATAATTTTTTATTATTTTGTTTTTACTAGTAATGGCGGCGATCAGCGATTTTTATTGTTAACGAATATAACTAAACGAAATTAATGAATTAACGAATTAAAACGAAATGAAACTAAACAAATTTTTTTTTATTGTGGCTGCGACATTGTGGGGGACCCATCGGACATTTTTGACACATTTTTGGGACCATTGTCATTTATACAGTAATCACTGCTATATAAATGCAGTGATTCCTGTGTAAATGACACTGGCAGTGAAAGGGTTAACCAGTGGGTGGCAGTGTAGGGGTTAAGTGTTCCTAGGGGTGTGTTACTAACTGTGGGGGGGTTGGGCTTTCATTTAGTGAACACATGGAGCAGAGATCAGCGTCACTATTTGCTAGGCAGAATGGAGAAATGCTGTTTACACGGCATTTCCTCCATTCAGCCGTCCCGTGAGACGATCGCGGGTATGCCCGCGGCGATCGAGTCTGCGGGTCCCGCGACCGGACTCACGGGGGTCCCGACCAGCGCGGGAGCGCGCCGCCGGCGCGCTCCTGATGGCAGGGTGGCATTGAAGATTGGACGTACATGTACGCCAATATGCCTGCCCGTGCCATTCTGTCGATGTACTGTTTAGCCCCAAAAAAATTGGATGTCAAACATGCATGTTATACACCAAAATGTTGGTTTGTTCCAAAACAATTTATAACGCACATGTGAATGTACTTGGAGTAAGATGATTTATACTCTACAATGTGTTGCTTCTTATTTCAATGCTCAGTACCAGTTTATTTGTTTATTTGTTAAGATAGTGTAGTTACAGTGACAATGGGGGTTATTTACTAAAGGCAAATCCACTTTGCACTACAAGTGCACTCTCAGCCCTTGTACACACGATCGGAGATTCCGACGGAATGTTTTGGATATTCCGACTGTGTGTGGTCTGCATTGGACTGTTTCCGTCGGAATATCCGTCGGACCAAAGTCTCCAACTTGCCGGAAATATTTTCTGACAAAATGCTCCGATTGGACATACTTCGGTCATGTGTAGAGAATTCCGATCGGACAAAGTGGCACGCATGCTCAGATCAAATTCCTACATCAAAGCTATTGGCTACTAGCCTGAACGTAGTCCTATCGTAACGAAATTACGTCATCACGTTCTGAAAGATCGGATTTTCTGACAACTTTGTCCGACCGTGTGTATGCAACAGTTTCGGACAAGATCCGTCAGACAAAATCCAACGGATTTGATTGCCGGAATCTCTGACCGTGTGTACAAGGGCTCAGTGCACTTTCAAGTGCACTTGCAGTGAACTTGTAGTGCAATGTGGATCTGCCTTTAGTAAATAACCCTCACTGTGCTGTTAAATATGCCAAAAGCAGGCCATTTTAGGGACTTCAAGCAATTAATTTAAGGAGTTAAAAAGAATTGGTATCGGTTGACTTAGCAGTTGGGGGGGGGGGGGAGGGTTCAAAATGAGTATGGGCCCCAAGAAAAAAGCCTCTTGCACTCTACCTGAATTTAAGCACAATAATATTTGCACACATTTTAGAGGATGTTTAGGGTAAGTACTACAATGGAGCTGACAAAATACATTGTTAAATTAGTAGGCTAGGTGTGTATTGGCCCAGGATAGCATGCTGGGGAGGTTAGTGAAGGCAAATATGCATGAAGGAGAAAAAAGGAGTATTAAAAGCTGACAGCATGCATGAGGACAAAGAGGACATTTACAGCATATTACAATCATGGTAATTAATGGTAATTATGGAATGAAGAAATGAATGCAATACATTAGCAAACATTAAATACATAGAATGTGATGTCAAAGGATAAAACTTACCCTAATATAGTCCTTCTGCAAGACTTGAATTATTGCAGAACAGGTCTCTGCAATAATGATTCCCAGAGCCTGGAGGGAGATCCCAGTCATGAACTTCAGGTCCTGGAGACTTCTCCCATCGCCAAGTACTGCAAGGTGGTGACGAGCCTTTGTTTGGGAGAGATGGCTTGCCGCATGCAGGTGTCCTGCTTACTAATATACAGTGGTGTGAAAAAGTGTTTGCCCCCTTCCTCATTTCCTGTTCCTTTGCATGTTTGTCACACTTAAGTGTTTCGGAACATCAAACCAATTTAAACAATAGTCAAGGACAACACAAGTAAACACAAAATGCAATTTGTAAATGAAGGTGTTTATTATTAACCACTTCAATACAGGGCACTTTCGCCCCCTTCCTTCCCAGCCCAATTTTCAGCTTTCAGCGCTCTAGCGCTTTCAGTGACAATTGCGCGGTCATGCTACACTGTACCCAAATGAAATTTTTATCATTTTGTTCGCACAAATAGAGCTTTATTTTGGTGGTATTTATTCACGACTCCGTTTTTTATTTTTTGCGATATAAGCGCAAAAAAGCGGAAATTTGGAAAAAAAAAACAATATTTTCTTTTTTCTACTTCAATAAAAATCCAATAAAATCAAATTTTGTCATAAATTTAAGCCAAAATGTATTCTGCTACATGTTTTTGGTAAAAAAAAATCCGTTAAGTGTATAATAATTGGTTTGTGTGATCACGGACATATGTACGCAAATGATCATGTACATATGTGTGCAGGTGATCACGTACATATGTGTGCAGATAATCATTGGGACATGTGATTTTAGTGGGACATATGTGGGGGACATGTTTTTATTATTAGGGACATGTGTTTTTATTATTTGGGGACATGTATGTTTTGGGGACATGTGTGGGGACATTGTGTTTATACTGTGTGATGTGTTTACTGTGTGGTGTGTTTACTGTGTACACTAGACTGGTGATCAGTGAGTAAAAAGCTGCAAAAAGCAGCTCATACTCACTGATCAGCAGCCGGCTGCAGCGATCTGCTCTCCTCTCCACAGCGATGACTTCTGTGTGAGGAGAGGAGGAGCCGATTGCCTAGCAACCGGCTGTTTGTTTACATCACATGACAGCCGTGATTGGACACGGCCGTCATGTGATCAGGAGGGCCAATCACAGAGCCCTCCTGTCCGGGTGACACGGGCGCATCGGGATCGCGCCGCTGCGCGGGCGATCCCGCTACTCCTGAATGACGTTCCTGAACGTCATATCAGGAGTAGGCGGCTCCCACCCGGCCGTATATGTGCATTGGCCGGGTGGGAAGTGGTTAAAGGTGAAAAAAAATCCAAACCATCATGGCCCTGTGTGAAAAAGTGATTGCCCCCTAAACCTAATAACTGGTTGGGCCACCCTTAGCAGCAACAACTGCAACCAAGCGTTTGCGATAACGTGCAATGAGGCTTTTACAGCGACCTGGAGGAATTTTGTCCCACTCATCTTTGCAGAATTGGCCTAATTCAGTTACATTAGAGGGTTTTCGAGCATGAACGGCCTTTTTAAGGTCATACCACAACATCTCAATAGGATTCAGGTCAGGACTTTGGCTAGGCCACTCCAAAGTCTTCATTTTGTTTTTCTTCAGCCATTCGGTGGTGGACTTGCTGGTGTGTTTAGGATCATTGTCCTGCTGCAGAACCCAAGTTCGTTTCAGCTTGAGTACACGAACAGATGGTCGGACATTCTCCTTCAGGATCTCATGGTAGACAGCAGAATTCATAGTTCCTTTTATCATGGCAAGTCTTCCAGGTCCTGAAACAGCAAAACAGCCCCAGACCATCACACTACCACCACCATATTTTACTGTTGGTATAATGTTCTTTTTATGAAATGCAGTGTTCCTTCTACGCCAGATATACTTGGACACACACCTTCCAAAGAGTTCCACTTTTGTCTCATCGGTCCACAGAATGTTGTCCCAAAAGTCTTGGGGATCATCAAGATGTGTTGTGGAGAAATTGAGACGAGCTTTGATGTTCTTTTTGCTCAGCAGTGGTTTTCTCCTTGGAACTCTGCCATGCAGGCCATTTTTGCCCAGTCTTTTCCTGATGGTGGAGGCATGAACACTGACCTTAACTGAGGCAAGTGAGGCCTGCAGTTCCTTGGACGTTGTTGTGGGGTCTTTTGTGACCTCTTGGATGAGTCGTCGCTGCGCTCTTGGGGTAATTTTGGGCGGCCGGCCACTCCTGGGAAGGTTCACCACTGTTCCATGTCTTCGCCATTTGTGGATAATGGCTCTCACTGTGGTTCGCTGGATTCCCAAAGCTTTGGAAATGGCTTTATAACCCTTTCCAGACTGATGGATCTCAATTACTTTCTTAATTGTTCCTGAATTTCTTTGGGTCTCGGCATGATGTGTAGCTTTTAAGGATCTTCTGGTGGACCTTACTGTGTCAAGCAGCTCCTATTTATGTGATGCCTTGATTGTGAACAGGTGTGGCAATAATCAGGCCTGGGTGTGGCTACAGAAATTGAACTCAGGTGTGGACAACCACAGTTATAGTATGTTTTAACAAGGGGAGCCATCACTTTTTCACACAGGGCCATGATGGTTTGGATTTTTTTTCACCTTTAATAATAAACACCTTCATTTACAAATTGCATTTTGTGTTTACTTGTGTTGTCCTTGACTATTGTTTAAATTGGTTTGATGTTCCGAAACACTTAAGTGTGACAAACATGCAAAGGAACAGGAAATGAGGAAGGGGGCAAACACTTTTCACACCACTGTAAGGGGACAGCAAAGCCAATAGGAAAAAGACGGGGTCCGTCATCTGGAGATAATTCCTGAAATCATCAGGATTATACTCCTGGAACTCCCGCAGCAAAGGCATATGACAGAATTGGTCACGATTAAGCAACTAATTCTTGGTCCAAGAACTCCTCCTCCCCCTGTTCATGGACCGGACTTGGGTCAAAGCAATAACTCCAAGCCCAACAACAGCTCTCCGGTGAGAATGAAACCAGAACATTGATAGTAAACAAACGGCGGTTCAGAACGACCTGACATAACGCACTGAAAATCAGAAATGACCGGAAAAGCACACACTGAAAATCAGAAGCAAACTATATATAGAACACACTGAAAAGCAGAAACGACCTGACAAGCACACACTGAAAACCAGATACGAACCAACAAGCACAACCTGAAAAGCACGAGGCTGAAAAGCACCACTCGTCACTCACCAAACTTCTACTAACACGAGATAAACATGAGATTAGCCGAAGGAGCCCAAAGGGTGGCGCATAACTATTGAACTTCCTTTTTATCGGCTCATCGTACATCTTGTATGTCACTACGTTTGTAATTGTTGACCAACATTTGTGTGACCGTGTATATGCAGGACAAGTTGGAGCCATCACCCTTAGAACAAAAATCCACGGTTTTGTTGTCGGAAAGTCCGATCGTGTGTAGGGATGAGCTGAACATCCCCCTGTTCGGTTCGCATCCAGAACATGAACAGGCAAAAAATTAGTTCGAACACAGTTAGTCTATGGGACACGAACATGAATAATCAAAAGTGCTCATTTTAAAAGGGTTATATGCATGGTATTGTCATAAAAAGTGTTTGGGGACCTGGGTCGTGCCCCAGGGGACATGTATGAATGCAAAAAAAAGTGTTAAAAACTGCAGTTTTTTTCCAAAGCATTGATTTTAATAATGCTTAAAGTGAAACAATAAAAGTGTAATATTCCTTTAAATTTCATACCTGGGGGGTGTCTATATTATGCCTGTAAAATGGCACATGTTTACCATGTTTAGAACAGTCTGACAGCAAAATGACATTTCTAAAGGACAAAAAAAGTAAATTTAAAACTACTCTTGGCTACAATGGATTGTCGGTCTGACAATACACATAAAAGTTAATTGATAAAAATGGCATGGATATTTCCCCACAGGGGAACCCCGGACGAAAATTCTTAAAAAAAAAAAAATGCATGGGGTCTGGTATGGATATTAAGGGGAACCCCGCGCTAAAACAAAAAAGAAAAAATGGCATGGGGATCCCCCTCAATATCCATACCAGACCACTCAGGTCTGGTATGGATTTTAAGGGGAATCCCGCACCAAAATGTTTAAAAAAATGGCGTGGGGTCCCCCCGGATCGTGTGGATGGAGCGGAGAAGAAGCCGGAGCAACATGCAGGACAAGAAAAGAGGAGGAAGAAGATGAAGAAGAAGAGGGAGAAGAAGTTGGAGGAACAAGAAGAACACCGAAGGAAGACCAGAAGAAAGAAGATGAAAGAAGCAGCAGAAAGAAGGAGAAATTAATAAAGGACTTGTCAAAAACCGTCTCTTTTGTTTTTTAACCTTTTTGACACTTTTTCTGTGAAATGCTAGGGGTACTTACCAATTCACATGGGCGGGGCGGGATCTGGGGGTCCCCTTGTTAAAGGGGGCTACCAGATTCCGATAAGCACCCCGTCCACAGACCCCCACAACCACCGGACAAGGGTTGTGGGGATGAGGCCCTTTTCCCCTTATCAACATGGGGACAAAGTGCTTTGGGGCTACCCCAAAGCACCCTCCCAATGTTGAGGGCATGTGGCCTGGTACGGTTCAGGGGGGGTGCTCTCTCATCCCCCCTCTTTTCCTGTGGCCTGCCAGGTTGCGTGCTTGGAAAAGGGTCTGGTATGGATTTTTGGGGGGACCCCACGCTATTTCTTAAAAAAATTTGGTGCGGGGTTCCCCTTAAAATTCATACCAGACATGAAGGGTCTGGTGTGGATTTTGAGGGGGACCCCCATGCCATTTTTCTTTTTTTAATTTTGGTGCGGGGTTCCCCTTAATATCCATACCAGACCTGAGGGCCTGGTATGGAATTTAGGGGGACCCCTACAATTTTTTTTTCTCATTTTGGTTCAGGGTTCCCCTGTGGGGAAATCCCCATGCCGTTTTTATCAATGAACTTTTATGTGTATTGTCAAACTGACAATTCATTGTAGTAGTTTTTAATGACTTTTATTTGTTAAAAATGTAATTTTGATGTCAGACTGTTTTAAACACAGGAAACATGCTCCCCTTTACAGGCATACTATAGACACCCCCCAGGTACGAAATTTAAAGGAATATTACACTTTTATTGTTTCACTTTAAGCATTATTAAAATCTGCTCCGGAAAAAACAGCAGTTTAAAAAAAAGAAAAAATTGCATTGATACATGTCCCCCGGGGTAGGACCCCAGACACCTTTTATGACAATATCATGCATATAATCCTTTAAAATTAGAACTTTTGATTTCTCCCATAGAATTTTAAAGGGTGTTCCGCGGCTTTTGAATTTGCTGTGAACACCCAAAATCGTTTGCTGTTCAGCGAACTGGCGAACAGCTCAAACTCATGTTCGACTCGAACATAAAGCCCATCCCTAATTGTGTGTATGAGGCTTAAGTGAAACACGCCACACTCCTCTATGCAGACAACCCCTGGGGCCCCTCTGATTCATTTTTATAGTATCTCCAGGCAGGGCTGGACTGGGACAAAAATTTGGCCCTGGACTTCATCAAGATCGGCCCACTCCAATTTTGAAAACACGCACAAAAACAGTATGCTGCGCACTTGCACGAGAGTGACGTCCTCATGGCCCGGCTAGCCACATAGCAGGAGTATGCAAACTCAGAAGCAAGACCAGGTGAAGGGGGAAGCCCCCCGGCAGCAGTGACAGCGCACTACTGGAGGGCTTTGCTTCAAAGGTCAGTTTGTCATCTGACAACAAAATCGTGCCCACACTGTAAGGGCTTGTTTAGGTCCAGGCAGCATGAAACAGGAAGATTTGCTTACTTGATCCTCCATCCTGTTAGACTGGTCCTCAGAGTCTTCTCCCCCCATGCTCCAATGTCTTCTGATGTCATCAAGACTGATGCAGAAACCATAACACCATTTTTTCCCATTGGGCCCCCTTCATTCCATAGGGTCCTTCTTCTAGGCCCCCTACATACCATACAACCCCTACATCCCATAGGGTCCTTCTTCCCATTGGGGGCCCCCTTCATTCTGATAGGGCCTCTACATCTCAAATCTTTATGCCTTAGGACCCCTTCTTCCCACAAAAGCCTCTTCATTCCATGGGTCCCCTGGTGATCTTTTATTTTCCAGTCCCTCTCTACCCCCTGGTGTTCCCATGTCACCTGCCCAAAGCCTGGCTCTGCATTATATATTTTAAAATAAACAACTAATGCACACACCTATTTTTGATCAACCGCAGTAGTGAGAAGCTGCCAACATCAAACAGGTTAACACAAACCCACAGATAAATTGAATATATAGAAAAGGATGTGACGCTAAACAGAATAACATCAAAAATCCATTTGGTGCAAATAATGATTCAAATAATATGCAAAATCCAACATAGCTAAAAGTACATCAAAAGTGTCAATTAATATTGAAATGTGCATAAAAAAAATTTCAGCAAAAAATTCATATATAAACCATTCATTATAAAACCATTATAACCATTGGATATAATGGTTTCATAATTACAACCATTATATCCAAACTATGTCCTTGGTATTAAAGCGCAAAAAGAATGCAAAAAAAAAAAAGGGGGTTTTAATTATAAGCATGGTTTATATATGAATTTTTTTTTATGTATATATGTGTATATATATATATATATATATATATATATATACACACACACAGTATATATATAGCTATATACAGTATATATATACAGCCATATGCTATATACAATATATATACAGCCATATGCTATATACAGTATATATACATGTTATTTTATTTAGCGCCACATCCTTTGCTCTATATGTATATACACACAGCCATATTCTATATACAGCTATATGCTATATACAGTATAATATATATATATATATATATATATATATATATATATATATATATATATATATATATATATATATATATATATATATACACAGCCATATGCAATGGCTGTGCTGGGCCAGCCGGTTACCTGGACAGGTTCCAGCAGCACCACCATCCTCTGGCCTCCCTCATCTGCCAGGTACTTCTCTGCCTGTCGGCTGCTCTCATGACATCACACGGCGGCCCCCGGCTCATTTAAATTCACAGCGTCCGTTACCGCGGGGGCCACTGGAGATAGCCGAGTTTTCATAGCTGAAGAGCTGTCGGAGAGGAGGGGGCGGGGAAGCCGAGTGGTGACGGAAAAGGACGAATGTGGGCCGGAGGTGGCCGAAGATCTGTGCAGTGTTCTGAAAGCACAGAGTGGGGGTGGAAAGAGCCGAAGTGTGCCGCTCTGCGCTCGGAAGTACAGCGGTGCTCAAATTAATGGCCGCGCGAGTAGCGCAGCCATTAATTTGGCAGGCTGTCACTGAAACCGGCCCACTGAGCCATCGGCCCACCGGGAAACTCCCGGTAGTCCCGATGGCCAGTACATGCCTGTCTCCAGGGTTCTTGTCTGTACATGTGTGCATGTGTGTTTTAGCACACAGAGGCAAGCATCTCACACACTGACCTTGCTGAAACGCTGTGGAACAGAGACGTGCTGTGAGGTCAGTGGCTGGTGAGGCACTGGCTAGTACCAGAGCCAGATACACACAGGTTACATATGCCGCAAACATTAGGGAAGGAGAGCAATAATTCTAGTACTAGACCTCCTTTGTACCTCTAAATATGTAACCTGCATATTTAGGCATCACCTATAGAGATTTTTAAGTACTGAAGTTTGGCGTCATTACACAAGTGTGCGCAATTTTAAAGTGTGACATGTTAGATGTATATTTACTCGGCGTAACATCATCTTTCATATTATACAAAAAAATTGGGCTAACTTTAGAGTGTTTTTTTTTATTAAACCGTTTTTTTCCCCCAAAAAAGTGTTTGAAAAATTGGTGCACAAATAACGTGTAACTAAAAAGTTTCAACGACCTCCATTTTATTCCCTAGGGTGTCTGCTAAAACAATATATATAATGTTTGGGGGTTCTGAGTAATTTTCTAGCAACAAAATTATGATTTTTACATGAAGGAACGAAGTATCAGTAAGTGCCGGCTTTGGGGAGCTTAAGCTGTGGGATCACACAATTAGAGTAGAGCAGATTAAAAATGGGTAAGCATACAGATCTTTTTTTTTTTACAAGGTATGCAGGATAGGTAGGAGGTGGGGAGAGGAAACATTTTTAAGAATTGCTAGTGTTAGGCCAGGTTCACACTGCCATTAAAAGCAGGTATTTGAGAGGCATTAAATACGCCCATCAAACGCCTATGCAAATGATACAATGGACAATACACAGTACTGTTCACACTATGAAAACATGAAGCGTTAGCGTCACGTTGATTAAAAATGTAAGCCTCATGTTGAGTCAGGAGGCATTTGAAGCCTTTCAACACCTCCTATTCAAGTCTATTGTAATGCTTTGTAAACTCTCTGGCAGGCAGTTGCAGTGTGGTTGCGGGCGTTAAGATTAGTTCCATTAACTGTAATGGAATAGGCATTTGTGGAGCAGTTTTAACATGCCTTAATGCTCATCAAATGCTTCAAAACTGCCTATAGGGCATTTGGGGAGCATTCTTTACCATCATCAATGCTTGTAAAATGCCTGTCTAACGCCCATACTAAAGCTCATTAATGCAACTCTAATGCTTTAGGAGCATTTGTTAAGCATTAGAAATTTAGTCCATTGTAAACAAGCCCTTAGGCTTTTCATCCACTTTAATAGTCTGCAAATCTTTGGTAGATCTTTCCATAATTTGGCCAAGGTGTGGTATAGCCCCAAAACGTAGAATAGCTTATATGTAGCCATAATACAGGTAGTTTTTTTTTTTTTCTTGAATTTTGTTTTACATTCCTAACATTAGCTGGGTTCTCCCAATCATACAGTGACAACAATTTTCCTGTATTGCAGGTACACTGCCTCATCTTAGAACAAGTCATGGAAACGTGCAACTCCTTCCTCCACAGGAAAACCATGATAGATGATGATATAAAAAGAAGATTGATGGCTGGGATGATTTGTGTCTGTGTGATAACTATTTACAGCATTTCCACTGAGAAAACAGATCTTCAAAATATTTGCAGTGTTGTGTGTATGGAGGAAATGCCAGAAGAAAAAATTATCAAGCAAATTCAGAAAACAAAATTAAAATTTTCCAGAATTTCATGGTAAGTCATGTTTTCCCTATGTACACCAAGCAAGATGTCTAGTGCATATATGAAATGACACACTTGCATATACTGTACCATAGTAGAAAAATAGGTATATTGGCTGTTGAAATGATGTTAAAATGTCAGACACTATAGAAAAGAGAACTTCGGAAAATATTGTGAGCTCCACACAGTTTCACAAGACAACTAAAGGCGCAAAAAGCCATATATAATATACCCAAAACAGGGAGGACTGTCTACATAGAAGCATTTGAATATGCAGTATTGCTCTGTATATATTTATAATCAGGTCCACTGGAATGTATCAGTCTTTTATGGAGAAGTTCCACATACAGGGCTGCCACCGTCGGGGGAACTGAAACCAAGTTCCCAAGTTACTACAAGATACAAAAGAGGAAATCTGGATGCAGATTTTTTATAAAAGTTTCACACATTTATTAAAAAAGATTTGCACTCACATATTCCATGAGCAAATGAGCATTAAAAATAGGGGTCATCTGATTCATTCCGTCATGTTTGTAATCCAGTCCGCAAATGTCCTCTTGCACCTCTGAGCATCTCCACTGATAGATGTTCAAATTTGCCAGCTGTAGTGGATGCAGAGTGTGTAATCCTAAAGCGAGGCGTGGAACACTGTGGCAAGCAGGACGCGGGGCTATGACGTCATTTCCGGGCGGCGCGTTTCCTGAGCGCTCAGGTCGTGATGGAGGGACGACCGCCCTCTTTCATCAGGCCAATCAGAAGCGAGGGGAAGGGCAAGACGTAAATAAGGAAATTCTGATGATAAGGCGTGGCTAAACATGAGGTGGAGCTTGGCATTGGTAAAGGGGAATAGGCAGATGGGGAGGAGGCGTGGCTACGTAACGTAAAGGGTTGCTATGGACAATGATAGACAGTGTGTATTTTGTTATGCACGGGGACAATGAAAATCAGATGAATAGGAAGGGGACGTGACTGCGTAGCGCAGCGGGTTACTATGGGGACTGGTAAACAAAGTGTATTTTATTACACGCGGGGACAAAGAGATTAAATAGGTGAGAAGGGGACGCGACTACGTAGCGAAGCGGGTTACTATGAGGACTAATAAATAATGTAAATATGGTTGCATAGTAGAACAAAAGAGAAGTAAAATAAAATAAAAATAAAATAACATAAAGAAAGGGAGGAAAGAGGGGGGGGAAGAGGAGGGGAAAAGAAAGGGAAATAAACAAGAAGAAGGGGGGGGGGACCATTATTATCATAGTGGGGGGGGGAAAGGATGTAAATATATGGGAGGATGGCGCGGAGCGGGTTTATATGGAAACCAGTAGGCATAATGAATGGATGATAAAAAAAGGGAATGAAGAGAAAAAGAAAAAGGAAGAAAGGGAGGAAAAAAGAAAAAGAAAAAAAGTAAGGATTATAACATGAATTTATGGGGCCAGGGGTGCCGGACAGTAATAAAGGTCGGTAAAAGGAAATAGGCGAGTTATAAAATATCAGGGGTTATTTTATAAAGAAATTTTGTTATGAAAGAGAAGCCCGAAGGAGTAATGGTAATAAAAAAGTGAAGGTAATAAAAAATGAAAAAAAAAATAATTAAAAAGGGGAAACAATAGAAAAAAATAAATAAACAATATTTTATCAGTAAATTGATAAAAAAGATAAATAAAAAATATTAGTATAAAAAAAAAAGTAAAAAGAAGAAATGAGATATATATATATATATATATATATATATATATATATAGGGACAATGTAAAGTAAAAATTGTCATGAAGGTAAAGAGAGCCTGCTTGCCACAGTGACCGACCGACGCTTGTAAATACCTAATTGCATAGTTATGTATATATGAAAAAAAATTTTTTAGTAAATTATACAAAGACTATGGACACATAGTGCGGGTCCTGTTGTAGGATTCCCCAATGTTTTTGTAGTATTTTTTCCATAGTTTTATACTCATTGTGGAAAGTGGTAATAAATCTGCTTGAGAAGTCGTGTGGGGGGCGATCTGTTTTGGCCACTTTCCCCGGAAGGCATCGTTCAAAAGCATCGCCTATGGGTGATGCAGGGTAATTTTTATCTAAAAACTTAGTTTTCAGAGTTGTACTAGATTCTATATAATCAGTTTGTTTCGTGCAATTTTGTCCCTTTGGGATGTTCTTAATCCACTTCGGGTAGTGGCAACTATCAAAGTGTAGATAGGAGTTTCCCGCGGTTGGCTTTATGTCATTTTTTTAAATGATGGCGTGGCCTTCGTGTCCCAATTCTAAATCTAAAAATGCTATGGTGTCAGGGTCCATATTGAATGTAAATGATAGTCCATAAGGATTATCATTACAATGTTGAATGAACGGGGAAATTAAATCAAATGCTCCGTCCCAAATGATGATCAGGTCATCTATGTATCTTTCAAAGAAAATGATATTCTCTGCAAAAAGGTTTGTTTTTGTAGATGAAGCGGGACTCCCAGAAACCCATCGCCAGGTTAGCATATGAGGGTGCAAAATTGGCACCCAAAGCTGTACCTTGGGTTTGTTGGTAGAACTCGCCATTAAAAGTGAAGTAGTTGTGTGTTAGGCAAAACTTCACTGCTTCTATCACAAAGTTGGCCTGACGCATGTTGACTAGAGGATCATTGGTTAGGTAGTCCTCTATCGCCTTAAGGCCAAAGGTATGTGGTATAGAGGTATACAATGATCTAAAGAAAGCCACACATATGAGGATTCCCATCTGTAGGGGGCCAGAAGTTCGAGAAGGTGGTGACCATCCCGAATATATGATTGGAGTTGTGTCACTAGTGGCTGTAAGAACTGGTCAATATACAGACTAAAGCCAGTAGTGACACTGTCCATGGCGGCCACAATTGGTCGGCCGGGAGGATGTTGGGTATTTTTATGTATTTTGGCAAGTAGTAAAAATAAGGGATCTAGTAAAAGTTCTTATGTAAAAAAAGCACCTTCTGTCTTAGTGATGATGCCCTCCTGGAGGGCAGACTTAATTAGGACCTCGGCTTCCTTCGTGAATGCGTTGGTTGGATTGTGGGTAAGTTTTTTATATGTAGTATTGTCTGCGAGGAGACTGAGGGATTCTGCTATATAGTCAGATCTATCTAACAGAACTATTAGGTGGGGAATAGTGTGTGTGTATATGTGTGTGTGTGTGTGTATATATATATATATATATATATATATATATATATATATATATATATGTATATGTATATAGTATAATAATACTATTACAGTGGAGGAAAGGTGTGCCTAAGAATTTCCAAGGTACCAGCGTAAAACTGTCTGACAGAACCAAATTCTGCCTGACACACCCAGAGAGGCAAGGTGAAGCTCCTGTCAGCCCCATGGAGGAGAAGTAAATCAAAGCAAAAGTTCCCTCCCAGTCACACCCTACCACGATTGAGCCAGAGTTTCTTACAGCCCTAGGAGACTTTGTGGCGAAGTGTCAGAAGGGAAACCCTGCATACCCTGGAAATTCCTACCGGAAACTTAGTGTTTTCTCAGAAAGGCAACCCATACCCCCGGAGGAAAATAACTTTGAGGAATGGTTGAAGCAGACCACACAAGCCCTGGATGAGTGACACACACAAAAGACAAAGGATTGCAGAGAGCCTAAGAGGGCCTGTTTCAGAAACTATCTGAAATCTCAAGCTCAGCAAGCAGAACTGCGTGGCTCAGGACTACTTAGATATCCTACAGGATGTGTTCGGATGGACAGAGAAAATCTCCGACCTAATTTACCAATTAGGAAAAGACCAGAGGCTTTCATTGTTCTTGAGACCCCAAACCAGGAAGAGCACAGGGGATTAGAACTTATCACTGAAGTATTGCCAACCAAGGCATTGAAAAGGAATCACGGCAAGATTTCAGTCAGTGTCCGCAACACAGCAGCTGTGCCAGTGAGGGTGCCAGCCAGAAAACTGTTGGGACAGACCAGCCCAGCAACTCTAGTCTTGCCGTATGGCTCAATGGGAGAACAGGCCGGAGAGACTCCCCAAGAAGAATTCTGCCTGAAGAACGCACCTCTTACTCCTGCCTGGATGGAGAGAGCTAAAGCCCAACTCCTGAGATGGAAGTCAACTTTCTCTACAAGTGAGTTTGATGTGGGTCTGGCAAAGAGTGCGACTCACCGGATTCGTCTGGAAGAAGACAAGCCCTTTTGGGAGAGAGTCAGATGAATCCCACTGGGGGATCTCGAAGATCTGAGAGAACAGCTGGCTGAACTCAAAAGGACAGCATCATTTGAGAGTCCAGGAGTCCTTACGCCTCCCCAATAGCATTGGTAAGGAAGAACGATGGGTCCCTACGGCCGTGCATTGATTATAGGACCCTGAACTGGAGAACCATTCCTGACCAGTACACCACACCTCGGATAGAAGATACCTTGCAGAGCCTGTCGGGGGCGAAGTGGTTCAGTGTGCTGGACATGAAAAGCGGGTACTATCAGATCCCCATGTGTCCTGAAGATAGGGAAAAGGCCGCTTTTATCACTCCTGTGGGTTTCTTTGAATTCAATAGGATGCCGCAAGGCCTGTCTGGAGCTCCAGCAACCTTCCAGAGACTAATGGACCTGTACCTACCCTTTATTGCTGTTGTCTAATTGAGTCATCTGCCATCTGCAGGAGTTAGTGGGTGTTGTCTGTGTGCCTTTAGCACAGTATAAACCTGTATCTACCCTTTATTGCTGTTCTCTCATTGAGCCATCTGCAGGAGTTAGTTGGTGTTGTGTGCCTCCAGCGCAGTATACACCTGTATCTACCCTTTATTGCTGTTGTCTAATTGAGCCATCAGCCATCTGCAGGAGTTAGTGGGTGTTGTCTGTGTGCCTTCAGCGCAGTGTACACCTGTATCTACCCTTTATTGCTGTTGTCTAATTGAGCCATCTGCAGGAGTTAGTGGGTGTTGTGTGCCTCCAGCGCAGTATACACCTGTATCTACCTATATTGCTCTTCTCTAATTGAGCCATCTGCAGGAGTTAGTGGGTGTTGTGTGCCTCCATCACAGCACAATATACACCTGTATCTACCCTTTATTGCTGGTGTTCTATAATAAAGGCATCTGCAGGAGTTAGTTGGTGTTGTGTGCCTCCAGCAAAGCACAGTATATACCTGTATCTACCCTGTATTGCTGGTGTTCTATAATAAAGGCATCTGCAGGAGTTAGTGGGTGTTGTGTGCCTCCAGCCCATTATACACCTGAAGATACCCTTTATTGCTGGTGTTCTATCAGATAGGCATCTGCAGGAGTTAGTGGGTGTTGTGTGCCTCCAGCACAATATACACTACCCAATTGCTGGTTTTCCCATCTCCCTGCAGGCTATTACCATGTCTGGAAGGCCAACAAGGAGAGGCAGACAGGCACGAGCCAATAAAAGAGGGCAAGCAGGCTCTGTGTCTAGAGACAACAGTGCTGGTCGTGGAAGCAGGGCATCGTCATCAGCATGTGGCCATGGGATACGCTTGTCCTTATTTTCGTCAGCTTGACGTGTTGAGCCGTATCATGCCGAAGACTTGGTAGAGTGGATGACCAAGCCCTCTTCATCCTCCTCATCCTCTCTTACCCAGGCTCAGGGTACTAGCAAAGCAGCTGCCAATGCATCCTCTTCCCTCGTCTCAATGTCATCATCAGTGACTCCTTCCCTAGACCCACCACGTCCACCTGAGGAGTCCTCCGAACTCTTTGAGCACAGTGTTGGGTACATGCTCCAGGAGGATGCCCAGTGTTTTGTAGGCTCTGATGATGATACTCAGCTAGAGGAAGACAGTAGCATGAGCGCAGAGAGAGGGGATGCTCAAGAAGGACAGCAATCTAGCAGTCATGTTCCACAAGCTGCAGCATACTGGCAGGTTTGCTCCAGTGATGAAGAGGTAGGGGATGATGAGGGTGTAGTGTCATATTTTACTCCCTATCACAGAATGCTACGAAAGTGATGTTGCCGCCAGAAATTTAGCACTGCGCATGCGCGATGCGTTCCAAACACTTGCGCCATGCGTTCCAAATGATTCGCGACAATGCAGACCAGTGAAACCATCAGATAATGTCACAGAAGTGAGGGGAGGTAATCCCCTCCCTAAGCCACAGTTATCTGTTCTCTCTCCGCCGCTCTCTGCTCTGTCTAAAGTTAATGTCACGATTACCTCCCGTCACTCCCGTGAAATTATCTGACGGTTTCACTGAACTACATTGTCGGAAATACTCTGGAATGCATGGTGCAAGCATTTGGAACGCATCGCGCATGCGCAGTGCAAAATTTCTGGCGGCAACGTCACTTCCGTAGCATTCTGTGATAGGCAGCAAAATATGACACTACAAGGGCACTGACTCCACGTGGGTGCCTGGTAGGAGAGAGGAGGAGGCGGAGGAGGAGGCACATCTCCAATGAGGCAGGATGCCCTCCAGGGGCCAGCTTAGGGGCAGCACACCAACTGAATCACACCGCAGAGCTCCGCCTGTGCAGGGCGCTGCCTCTGCGAGTTATTCTAAATGTTCTTTGGTGTGGGCCTTTTTTGAGACGAGTGCATCAGATTACACCGCTGCTATTTGCAACATATGTCTCAAGCGTATCTCGCGTGGCCAAAACATCAGCCGCTTGGGCACCACATGCTTGACCAGACATATGTTGACCTGCCATGCAGCTCGTTGGCAAGCTTACCTCAAAGACCCACACCAAAGAACAAAGTGGACCTCTCCTTGCTCCTCATCAGCTGGGATCTCCAACCCCACTAGACCTTGAGTCCTCTCTGAAACCTGCACTGAGAGGAATGAAGGTGTACAATTAGGTATGTCACAGCCAAGTGCTTGCGGGCACTCTGCTAGCAGTACACCCACATCCAATTGTAGCAGGCAAATTTCCCTGCCCCAGCTGCTGGACCATAGAAAGAAGTTTACTCCCAGCCATCCACATGCCCAGCAGTTGAATGCTAGCTTGGCTAAATTGCGAGCACTTCAACTGCTGCCTTTTCAGTTGGTAGACTCGGCCCCCTTCCGTGAGTTTGTGCAATGTGCGGTTCCTCAGTGGCAGGTCCCCAAACGCCACTTTTTCTCACACAAGGCGATTCCGGCTCTCTACTGGCATGTGTAAGGCAATGTCCTTGCTTTGCTGGACAGGGCGGTCAGCGGTAAGGTGCATATTAACGCTGACTCATGGTCCAGCAGGCATAGACAGGGACTTTACCTGTCTTTCACGGCCCATTGGGTCACTCTTCTGGCAGCTGGGAAGGATGCAGGACAAGGTGCAGTAGTGTTGGAGGTTGTTCCGCCACCACACCTCCAAAATGCTACTACTGGTTGTGACACACCTCTCTCCTCCACCCCTCCTCTTCTTCTTCCTCCATGGCCTCTTCCAGTGCTCTGTCCTCGGAACCAGCGGTGCTCCGTAGGCGTTCAAGGGGCTACGCAAGTACGCAAGCAAAACAATGCCATGCCGTGCTTGCGCTGGTTTGTTTGGGGGACAGGAGCCACCCTGGGGCAGATATTTTGTCAGCTCTGCAGGGGCAGTCCGAGAGGTGGTTGACGCCATGTCAGCTTAAACCAGGATTGGTGGTTTGCGACAATGGCCCCAACCTCCTCTCCACCTTCTGACAGGAACACTTGACCCATGTTCCCTGTTTGGCTCACGTCCTTAATTTGGTGGTGCAGCGGTTCTTGTGCAGGTACCCGGGCTTACAGGATCTTCTGAGGCAGGCCAGGAAAGTCTGTGTGCATTTCTGATGGTCATATTATGCCAGTAAATTAAAAATCAAACAGATGGTGTTGCGCTACCTGAACTAAATACAATTAAAGTGCCTTATACTTGTGTAGATAAGATAAGATAATAGCAGTATTATTGAGTGATATAAGTATTAATAATAATCTATCTATAAACCATAGGACTATACTATCCTAGATACAAATTAAGGTGCCTTGTGCTTATTGATAATATTAAGTGAGTGACACACTCATAACAGCAACCAAAAAAAAGAAAAAAAAATATTTAAATTGCTCCACCAAGTTAATCAAAAAACAGGAATATCCAATGTGTTATAAATCATAAACTCCAAAAGTCATGTGTTTTATATAAACATAAATATCTCCTGGTAAAAGGGAAAATATTCCATAAAGTAAAATTCCTTATATTAAAACGTGCAATACATAGTGCATGCTTAGACACAAAAAGTTATATAATACAGTCTTTGGTGAAATTAGATAAAGTGACCAGTGATTGTTAATTCCGTGATCTTCTTAATAAGGAAAATAAAAGAAAGCAGTCTATATGTGAGCCTGAATGAATAAAGTGCCCAGTGACTTGTTCAGTGCTTCTCAAAAACAGGTGCCAGCAATCGTGTTTTGTGATTCCTGTGTCTCCAGTATACACGGCACACCAGGTAGAATGGCCCCTTACCTTACTGCTGTAAGGTAAACAGCAAATCAAACAACCAACAGGGTCCAGGGATTCTATCCTAATTCCTAGCAGGTGGATATTGGCCCCCTCAGTTGGGTTTTTTCCTCAGATAGTTTCCATATGAATCTTTGGCTTCAATGTTACTCCCAGAGGTCTCAAAGATGAGTCAGGAAGACTCAAACAAACTCTTCATTTTCATTCCCCAAAATGTCTTTTCTTTCTCTCAGAAATCAGCTGTTCAATGTCTCCATTTCACAATCTCCACTCCACCCAATGTGTCCCTCACAGATAGGGGGTTGATCTCCAAGATTAATCAGCTGTTCCTCCACTTCAAGGGACTCTCTGAATGGTCTTCCTCAGCAGATTCGATCTGCTGAGGAAGACCATTCAGAGAGTCCCTTGAAGATTCCCTTGAAGTGGAGGAACAGCTGATTAATCTTGGAGATCAACCCCCTATCTGTGAGGGACACACTGGGTGGAGATTGTGAAATGGAGACATTGAACAGCTGATTTCTGAGAGAAAGAAAAGACATTTTGGGGAATGAAAATGAAGAGTTTGTTTGAGTCTTCCTGACTCATCTTTGAGACCTCTGGGAGTAACATTGAAGCCAAAGATTCATATGGAAACTATCTGAGGAAAAAACCCAACTGAGGGGGCCAATATCCACCTGCTAGGAATTAGGATAGAATCCCTGGACCCTGTTGGTTGTTTGATTTGCTGTTTACCTTACAGCAGTAAGGTAAGGGGCCATTCTACCTGGTGTGCCGTGTATACTGGAGACACAGGAATCACAAAACACGATTGCTGGCACCTGTTTTTGAGAAGCACTGAACAAGTCACTGGGCACTTTATTCATTCCAGCTCACATATAGACTGCTTTCTTTTATTTTCCTTATTAAGAAGATCACGGAATTAACAATCACTGGTCACTTTATCTAATTTCACCAAAGACTGTATTATATAACTGTTTGTGTCTAAGCATGCACTATGTATTGCACGTTTTAATATAAGGAATTTTACTTTATGGAATATTTTCCCTTTTACCAGGAGATATTTATGTTTATATAAAACACATGGCTTTTGGAGTTTATGATTTATAACACATTGGATATTCCTGTTTTTTGATTAACTTGGTGGAGCAATTTAAATATTTTTTTTTCTTTTTTTTGGTTGCTGTTATGAGTGTGTCACTCACTTAATATTATCAATAAGCACAAGGCACCTTAATTTGTATCTAGGATAGTATAGTCCTATGGTTTATAGATAGATTATTATTAATACTGCTATTATCTTATCTTATTTACACAAGTATAAGGCACTTTAATTGTATTTAGTTCAGGTAGCGCAACACCATCTGTTTGATTTTTAATTTACTATCTGGGAGTTAGGGTTTATACCCCTGCCGGTAGTTTGCTGCAACCTACCCTTATAAATAGTTTAGGCCCTTGACGACAGCGCGGGGATACTCTAATCCAACATATTATGCCAGTGCTCAGCTGGTTGACCTTCAAAAGGAATGCAACCTGCCCAAGAACTGCCTCATCTGTGACATGCCCACCAGGTGGAACTCAACGTTGGCAATGCTGCAGCGGCTGCATACGCAGCAGAGGGCCATCAGTGAGTACCTGTGTGAGTATGGCACCAGGACAGGTCAGGGGAGCTTGGCTTTTTTTCACCACGCCAGTGGATACTGATCAAGGATGCATGCACTGCCTTGTCACCATTTGAGAAGGCCACAAGGATGGTGAGCAGTGACAGTGCATGCATCAGTGATACTGTTCCTCTTGTCTTCCTGTTGGAGCACACAGGCAGGCAGGTGATTCAGTGAGCTGCAGTGCATAAAATATATATACAGTCTGCTACATATATATCCACTGCATTCTAGTCTAGCCAAGCCTTTATTTTGACTGCAGGCCATTGCTGGTGTACGTTTTCAAATACAGTTTCAGGCAGGCAGGCAGGTGATTCAGTGATCTGCAGTGCATTAAATATATATACAGTCTCATATATATATATATATATATATATATATATATATATATATATATCCACTGCATTCTAGTCTAGCCTATATCTGACTGCAGGCCATTCCTGGTGTTCGTTTTCAAATATACTTGCAGGCAGGTGATTCAGTGATCTGCAGTGCATTAAATATATACAGTCTCCTACACATATATATCCACTGCATTTTAGTCTAGTTAAGCCTATATCTGACTGCAGGCCATTCCTGGTGTACTTTTTCTAATAAACTTCTGGCAGTGTTTTGCTAATAAAATTTTACAGCATGTCTGGAAGGCCACCAAGGAGAGGCAGATGCTCACAGGTCACTAAAAGAGGGCAAGCAGGCTCTGTGTCTACAGCCATCAGTGCTGGTTGTGGACACTGTGCATCCTCAGCACGTGGCCGTGGGGCACGCTTGTCCTTTTTTCGGCAGCTGGCCGTGTTGATCCACAACATGCAGAAGAGTTGGTAGAATGGATAACCAAGCCATCCTCATCCTCCTCATCCTCTGTCACCCAGGCTCAGAGTAGTTTTCCTGCCAATGCAGCTGCCAAAGCTACCTATTCCATCAGTTGGTTCAATGTCATCAGTCACTCCTTCCCTAGCTCACACCATCATGCACGGAGGAGTCCCCCGAACTGTTCAACCACAGTGTTGTGTACATGCTGCAGGAGGATGCATAGCATTTTTAAGGTTCCGATGACGGTACCCAGGTTGAGGAAGGCAGTAACGTGAGCCCAGAGAGAGGGGGTGCCCAAGAAGGACAAGAAACTGGCAGTCATGTTCCCCCAGCTGCAACATACTGCCATGTTTGCTCCAGTCACAAGGAGGGAGGAGATGAGGAGGTCACTGACTCTACGTGGGTGCCTGATAGAAGAGAGGAGGAGGAGGCACATCTCCAATGAGGCAGGATGCCCTCCAGGGGCCAGCTTAAGGACAGTCACCCAACTGCATCACACTGCAGAGCTCCACATGAAAAGTTCTTTGATGTGGGCTTTTTTGATACGTGTACAGCAGATCACACTGTTGCTGTTTACAACATATGTCTGAAGCGTATCAAGCGTGGCGAAAACAGCAGTCATTTGGGCACTACATGCTATGTGGGCCTCCCATGCGATCCATTGGCAAAAGTACTTAAAAGACCCACACCAAAGAACAAGGCGGACCTCTCCTTGCTCCTCAATAGGGATGAGCCGAACACCACCCGGTTTGGTTCGCACCAGAACTTTCGAACGGACCGAAAATTCGTACGAACTTTAGAACCCCCATTAAAGTCTATGGGACTCAAACGTTCAAAATCAAAAGTGCTAATTTTAATGGCTAATATGGAAGATATTGTCCTAAAAAGGGTTTGTGGACCCGGCTTCTGCCCCAGGGGACATGGATCAATGCCAATTTTTTTTTTAAAAACGTTCGTTTTTTCTGGAGCACTGATTTTAATGACGATTAAAGTGAAAAAAAAGTGAAATATTCCTTTAACCAGTTGCCGTACGTCGGCAGAATGGCACGGGCAGGCATATTGGCGTACCTGTCCGTCCATGCCTTCCCGCGGGTGGGGGGCCTGAGATATTAAGGGGAACCCCGTACCCAAATTTAAAAAAATAAAGGTGTGGGGCCCCCAGGCCCTATATACTCTGAACAGCAGTGTACAGGCGGTGCAAACAAGACAGGGACTGTGTAGGTTTGTTGTGTTAAGTAGAATCTGTTTGTAATTTTGAACTGGTACATTTGTAAAGTGTAGCTCTAGTCAAAAAATCTATTTTTAAGCTTTTTGGAAAACAAGATCCACTCCCGCACAAAAAAAAAAGAACAAAATAGGACATCGGGGCACATCAAGGCACGGGGCATATCAGGGCACGGGGCATATCAGGGCATGGGACACATCAGGCCACATGGCACATCAGGACACGGGGCACATTATGGCACATCAGGGCACATTATGGGGCACATCAGGACACAGGGCACATCAGGGCATGGGGCACATAGCACATCAGGGCATGGGGCACATCGGGGCACATTATG
Organism: Lithobates pipiens; assembly: GCF_037356315.1. NCBI lineage: Eukaryota > Metazoa > Chordata > Amphibia > Anura > Ranidae > Lithobates > Lithobates pipiens. The sequence goes on from NW_027507903.1 coordinate 434,681,837, forward strand.
GGACACATCAGGGCACATTATGTGGCACATTGGGGCACATAGCACATCAGGGCACATTATGGGGCACATAGCACATCAGGGCACATAGCACATCAGGGCACATAGCACATAAGGGCATGGGGCACATCAGGCCACATGGCACATCAGGGTATGGATGAAACGGCACATTATGGCACATCAGGGCACATTATGGCACATCATGGCACATTATGGGGTACGTAGCACATCAGGGCACATAGCACATAAGGGTGTGGGGCACATCAGGGCACAGGGCACATCAGGGCATGGGGCACATCAGGGAACATTATGGCACAGTATGGGGCACATAGCACATCAGGGCATATTATGGGGCACATAGCACATAAGGGCATGGGGCACATCGGGGCATGGGGCACATCAGGCCACATGGCACAGCATGGGGAAATGTTGGCACATGGGGGCACATTATGGCACATCAGGGCACATTATGGGTCACATAGCACATCAGGGCACATTATGGCACATCAGGGCACATTATGGGGAACATAGCGCATCAGGGCACATTATGGCACATTATGGGGCACATAGCACATCAGGGCACATAGCACATAAGGGCACAGGGCACATCAGACCACATGGCACATCAGGGCATGGGGCACATCAGGGCACATTATGGGGCACAGTGGGGCACATAGGACATCAGGGCAGGGGGCACATTACGGCATGGGGCACATCAGGGCACATAATGGGGCACATAGGACATCAGAGCAGGGGGCACATTACGGCATGGGGCACATCAGGGCACATAATGGGGCACAGTGGGGCACATAGGACATCAGGGCAGGGGGTACATTATGGCATGGGGCACATCAGGGCACATAATGGGGCACAGTGGGGCACATATGACATCAGGGCAGGGGGCACATTTGGGCATGGGGCACATAGCACACCAGGGGGCACATTGTCATCTTACTAGCCAGTATGCAGAGTAGCGCAGGAAGCGCTTGGCTGTAGTAAGTTCTCCCTCACTTCACTCAGTGCTGTTCCCTCCTCTCTTCTCGTCTATCCCCATTGGCTTGTGACATCATCTGGGATAGACCATAGATGAGAAGAGAGGAGGGGCCGCCGGGGAGCGAACAGCACTGTGTGAAGTGAGGGAGAACATACTACAGCCAAACGCTTCCTGCGCTACTCTGCATACATCTCATTCGGGCGGCTCTAGTCCTGCAAAGGGAGTGGCGTTCCTACTGTGAAAATAGTGCAGGGACGCCGTTCCCACAGGACTCGAGCCCTGGTTATCACCCCTGTTTTTTCATCTCTCTTCCTGTTGTCTCCTTCCGTTTGCAAGTAGGAGACGTTTGTAAGTTGGATGTGTGAAAGTAGGGGCCTGCCCTATATGCTCTGCAGAAATGTGGGCCTAAGGTGTTGGTGTTGCCACAACACTGTAAGTCCTCAAAGTGACTCTTGGTGGGCGCTGGAGCGCCCTACTGAGAACGATTCTATCAAGAATTGTAATTACATGCCATTGTTGAACAGTGGTAGAAAAATTTGGCCTTTGCTGGTTGTGGTGGTGCTGGTGCCACAACACTATATTTTCTCACAGTTACTCATGGTGGGCGCTGGAATGGGCCCTGCTGTGAAATATTATATCAAGAATTGTAATTACATGCCCATGTTAAACAGGGGATGAAAAATTGGGCCTTAGGCACTGGTGCTGGTGGCACGACACTGCAACCTCTCCCAGATACTCTAGTTGGAGTGCAGGAATGAGCACTGCTGCAAAGCATTGTATCAAAAATTCTAATTACATGCCCCTAATTACATGGCTGAAAAATTTGGGCTTAGCCACTGATGGCATCACCCAGAACCAAAAATGTTCTTCCAAGCTATCAGCAGGATCATTGAGGAGGAAGAGGATAGTCAGTCAATATAACAAGACAGTCACCCAGCATCAGCATAGGCAGTCTTGAAGGGATGTGACATTTAAAAAAAAAATATTCGGTTACATCAGCTTCAGGTACTTGGTAGCTGGTGGTGATTCAAGACTGATTCATCTTTATGAAGATCAGTCGATCAACTGAGTCGGTGGACAGGCGCACCCTGTGATCGGTTACAAAGCTTCCAGCAGCACTGAATGTGCGTTCTGAAAGAACGCTGGATGCAGGACAGGCCAGTAGCTCAGTTGCATACTGTGCAAGCTCTGGCCAGTGATCCATCCTCAAGACCCAGTAACCCAGAGGATTTTGGATTTTAGGAAGTCTGATCTTGTCCCTAGGTATTCCTGCACCATGTAAATCAGACGTTGGCGATGGTTGCTGGAACCTTACCCTACCTTGGGGCTGCGGACTAAAAAATTGTCTGAACGCATCGGTCTGACGGCCACCTGCTCCACCACTCCTTCTGTGACTGACCGATGCCTCAGCAACACGTTGTCCAGGACCAGGAGTTTGTAACCTCCCAGTCTCTGGGAACGCGTTGCGCAGACCTTTCTGCAAGGCCTCCTGGAGATGTCTCATCCTCTGCTCCCTCTGCGACAGCAAGATAAGGTCTGCAACCTTACCCTTGTACCATGGATCAAGGAGATTAGCCAGCCAGTAATGGTCCCTCTCCTTGATTCGAAGAATACAAGGATCCTTCCGTAGGCTTTGCAGGATCAGGGAGGCCATGCAGTCTAGGTTAGCTGAGGCATTCGGTCCGGAGTCCTCTGGGTCACTCAGGACAACATGATCCGCAGCCACCTCCTCCCAGCCACGTACAAGTCCACGGGTTTCTTGGGACTGTAAATCATCCCTAAAAGATTGCTGCTGCTGATGCTGAGTGCCAGGCTCCACCTCCATGCTGACATAATCCTCCTCCTCCTCCTCCTCCTTCTCTTCTTCTGTGTGATAGGCGGGACAGCAGAAACACTGTCTGGATAAAGGGGGCCTTGATAGGCAAGGAAGTCCTCCACTTCCTGCCCCTCTTCTGCCTCAAGTGCCCTGTCCATTATTCCATGCAGCGTATGCTCCAACAGGTGGACAAGAGGTACAGTGTCAGTGATGCATGCACTGTCACTGCTCACCATCCTCGTGGCCTCCTCAAATGGTGACAGGACAGTGCATGCATCCCTGGTCATGCCCCACTGGCGTGGTGAAAAAAACCAAGCTCCCCTGACCCTGTCCTGGTGCCATAGTCGCACAGGTACTCATTGATGGCCCTCTGCTGCGTGTGCAGCCGCTGCAGCATGGCCAACGTCGAGTTCCACCTGGTGGGCATGTCACATATAAGGCGGTTCTAGGACAGATTTAACTCCTTTTGGGGCTCAGCCAGCCAAGCACTGGCATTATATGATCGGCGGAAATGCACACAGACTTTCCTGGCCTGCCTCAGGACATCCTGTAAGCCTGGGTACCTAGGTATATATAAAGCTGCGCCAACCCTCTAATAGATACAATGTGAAATAAATAATAAAATAAGACTGATACAATTATGCAAAAAAAACTGAAATAATGTGTAAATAACAAAAAGGGCCAACAAAATGGCAAAAAGAGAGAAAAAAGTCCAATCTAAGAAGAGTTCATAAGTGAATCCAAATAACGGACGTTAGTGTTCCTAAATGACAGCACCACAGTGGTTCAACACTTTCCAAAGCGCGTGAAGTGCCCGTCACCATATGTTGAATGCGCTTACCAGAAAATATATGAAATGAAGCATATATGAATAGTCGGTGGATAACATCCAGGTTAACCTTCCTCAGCTGGGTCAGCACTCCATCTCTTAGCGATATTTCCAAGATAGTAATCTGTTCAGTAGTCTCGATAAAAAGCACTCAGAGGCCCACGGAAAAGAAAGGGACTGACATAGCATAATAACGTAGGAACAGTTTAATAAATAAAAGTATTGCACTTGCAAGTACGTAGATAAAACACAGCATATAGGAGCAATGTAAAAAGCCGGCCGGCAAACAGGAGCCCGTCCTCCTCTCCTACAACGTAGTGGCGTCACTGCGTGCCTTCCCAGACGCGTTTCGTCATACCTGACGTTGTCAATGGGGAACCTGCCCAAGAACCGCTGCACCACCAGGTTAACGACGTGAGCCACACAGGGCACATGGGTCAGTTGTCCCTGTCGGAGGGCGGAGAGGAGGTTGGTGCCATTGTCACAAACAACCATTCCTGCCTTAAGCTGGTGTGGCGTCAACCACCTCTCCGCCTTCCCCTCTAGAGCTAGCAAAATATCTGCCCCAGTGTGGCTTCTGTCCCCCAAACAAACCAGCGCAAGCACGGCATGGCATCTTTTTGCCTGCGTACTTGCGTAGCCCCTTGAACGCCTACGGAGCACCGCTGATTTCCGAGGACAAAGCACTGGAAGAGGCCATGGAGGAAAAAGAGGAGAAGGGGTGGAGGAGAGAGGTGTGTCACAACCAGTAGTAACATTTTGGACCATGAGTCAGAGGTAGTATGCACCTTACCGCTGACCGCTATGTCCAGCGAGGCATGGACATTGCCTTCCACATGCCGGTAGAGAGCCAGAATCGCCTTCCGTGAGAAAAAGTGGCCTTTGGGAACCTGCCAGGGGCCCGAGTCTACCAACTGAAAAGGCAGCAGTTGAAGTGCTAGCAATTTAGCCAAGCTAGCATTCAACTGCTGGGCATGTGGATGGCTGGGAGTAAACTTCTTTCGACGGTCCAGCAGCTGGGGCAGGGAAGTTTGCCTGCTACAAATCGGACATTGGTGTGCTGCTCGCAGAGTGCCTGCAAGTACTTGGCTGTGACACACCTAATTCTACACCTTCATTCCTCTCAGTGCAGGTTTCAGAGAGGACTGAAGGTCTAGCGGGGTTGGAGATCCCAGCTGATGAGGCGCAAGGAGAGGTCCGCTTTGTTCTTTGGTGTGGGTCTTTAAGGTACGCTTGCCAACGAGCTGCATGGCAGGTCAACATTTGGCCACGCGAGATACACTTGAGACATATGTTGCATATAGCAGCGGTGCGATCTGATGCACTGGTCTCAAAAAAGGCCCACAGCAAAGAACTTTTGAAATAACGCGCAGAGGCAGCGCCCTGCACAGGCGGAGCTCTGCGGTGTGATTCAGTCGGTGTGCTGCCCCTAAGCTGGCCTCCGGAAGGGGAACCTGCCTCGTTGGAGATGTGCCTCCTCCTCCTTCTCCTCCTCTCTCCTATCAGGCACCCACATGGAGTCAGTGACCTCATCATCCCCTCCCTCTTCAACACTGGAGCAAACCTGGCAGTATGCTGCAGCTGATGGAACATGACTGCCAGATTGCTCTCCTTGAGCATCCCCTCTCTCTGCGCTCACGCTACTGCCTTCCTCTAGCTGGGTATCATCATCAGAGCCTTCAAAATGCTGGGCATCCTCCTGGAGCATGTACCCAACACTGTGCTCAAACAGTTCGCGGGACTCCTCAGAAGGACATGGTGGGTCTAGGGAAGGAGTGACTGATGACATTGAGACAAGGGAAGAGGACGCGTTGGCAGCTGCTTTGCTAGTACCCTGAGCCTGGGTGAGAGAGGATGAGGAGGATGAGGAGGGCTTGGTCATCCACTCTACCAGGTCTTCGGCATGATGCGGCTCAACACGTCCAGCTGCCGAAAATAAGTACAAGCGTGTCCCATGGGCATGTGCTGATGACGATGCACTGCGTCCACAACCAGCACTGTTGTCTCTAGACACAGAGCCAGCTTGCCCTCTTTTATTGGCTCGTGACTGTCTGCCTCTCCTTGTTGGCCTTACAGACATAGTAATGGCCTGCAGGGAGATGGGAAAACCAGCAATTTGGTAGCTTTAGGTGCACACTGAGCAGATGACACAGTACACCGACTGTAATTACTGCAAGTGCCTGCTTGTGTTACAGAAAGGCCGCGTACACACGGGCGGACTGTTCGCCCAACCTTGTCCGCTGAACAGTGTTTGGGCGGACAGTCCGCTCGTGTGTGGGCTTTCAGCGGACAGTTTCAGCGGACAGTTGGACGGACAAAGTCTTTCGGAAATTCCGAAAAACTGTCCGCTGAAACTGTGTTTGAGCGAACAGTCCGCCCGTGTGTGGGCCTGTCCGCTGTACTTTCGAAATGAGCGGACTGTTCCCGCTCGGAAAGTCCGCCCATTTCGAGCGCGTGTACAGGTAGGCGGGGCCCGCGAAGGAGACGTCGCGGGCTCCGCCGCCTGGAATGGGCTTAAAGGGGAACCCCAACGCCGAAAAAAATCGGCGTGGGGGTTCCCCCAAAGTCCACACCAGACCCTTGTCCGAGCACGCTACCCGGCCGGCCAGGAAAGGGGGGCGAGCGAGCGCGCCCCCCCTCCTGAGCCGTACCAGGCCGCGTGCCCTCAACATGGGGGGTGCCTTGGGGAAGGGGGGGCCACGCGGCCCCCCCACCCCAAAGCACCTTGTCCCCATGTTGATGAGGACAAGGGCCTCTTCCCGACAACCCTGGCCATTGGTTGTCGGGGTCTGCGGGCGGGGGGCTTATCGGAATCCGGGAGCCCCCTTTAAGAAGGGGGCCCCGGATACCGGCCCCCCACCCTATGTGAATGAGTATGGGGTACAATGTACCCCTACCCATTCACCTGTGAAATAAAGTACAAAAAAAAACACAACACAGGGAAAAAATATTTTATTGCACAGCTCCGGGGGTCTTCCGTCTTCGGGGGTCTTCTCGCCGGACTCCTCCGCTATCTGTGTGTAGCTCTTTTACTAGCGGAGGAGTCCGGCTTTCTTCCTCCCCGCCGCCGGCCTCTTCTCCCGACTTCGGGGGTCTTGTCCCCCTCTTCGGTTCTTCTGCCGGGCCACCGCGCCTTCTTGTAGCTCTTTTGCAGGCGGTGGCCCGGTCTTCTGTCGCCGCTGCCTTCCGTTCTTCTGTCGCCGCCTTCGGTTCTTCTGCCGGGCCACCGCGCCTTCTTGTAGCTCTTTTACAGGCGGTGGCCCGGTCTTCTGTCGCCGCCGCCGCCGCCTTCCGTTCTTGTTCTTCTTGTTCTTCTTCTTCTTCTTCTCCTGGAGATGTTGACACGTCGCTCTCTCCGGCCGGAATGCCAGAGCCGCGCTGTGCGGTCACTTATATAGTGACAATGGGGCGGTGTCACATGGTATATGTCACATGGGTTGGTCACATGGGTTGATGTCACATGGGGACTATGACATCGTAAGGGGGCGGGGTCACCATGTGACCAACCCATGTGACATATACCATGTGACACCGCCCCATTGTCACTATATAAGTGGCAGCGGAGCGTGTCCCTCGCATTCCGGCCGGAGAGCTCGTCGAGTCAACATCTCCAGGAGAAGAAGAAGAAGAACAAGAAGAAGAACAAGAACGGAAGGCGGCGGCGACGACAGCGGCGACAGAAGACCGGGCCACCGCCTGTAAAAGAGCTACAAGAAGGCGCGGTGGCCCGGCAAAAGAACCGAAGGCGGCGACAGAAGAACGGAAGGCAGCGGCGACAGAAGACCGGGCCACCGCCTGCAAAAGAGCTACAAGAAGGCGCGGTGGCCCGGCAGAAGAACCGAAGAGGGGGACAAGACCCCCGAAGTCGGGAGAAGAGGCCGGCGGCGGGGAGGAAGAAAGCCGGACTCCTCCGCTAGTAAAAGAGCTACACACAGATAGCGGAGGAGTCCGGCGAGAAGACCCCCGAAGACGGAAGACCCCCGGAGCTGTGCAATAAAATATTTTTTCCCTGTGTTGTGTTTTTTTTTGTACTTTATTTCACAGGTGAATGGGTAGGGGTACATTGTACCCCATACTCATTCACATAGGGTGGGGGGCCGGAATCCGGGGCGCCCTTCTTAAAGGGGGCTCCCGGATTCCGATAAGCCCCCCGCCCGCAGACCCCGACAACCAATGGCCAGGGTTGTCGGGAAGAGGCCCTTGTCCTCATCAACATGGGGACAAGGTGCTTTGGGGTGGGGGGGCCGCGTGGCCCCCCCTTCCCCAAGGCACCCCCCATGTTGAGGGCACGCGGCCTGGTACGGCTCAGGAGGGGAGGCGCGCTCGCTCGCCCCCCTTTCCTGGCCGGCCGGGTAGCGTGCTCGGACAAGGGTCTGGTGTGGACTTTGGGGGAACCCCCACGCCGATTTTTTTCGGCGTTGGGGTTCCCCTTTAAGCCCATTCCAGGCGGCGGAGCCCGCGACGTCTCCTTCGCGGGCCCCGCCTACCTGTACACGCGCTCGAAATGGGCGGATTTGCCTCCTCCTTACGTGGGCGAGTCCGTTCATTTCAAAAGTTGAGCGAACTGTTTGGCAAACAGTTCGCTGAAACAGTCCGCTCGTGTGTGGGCAAGTCCGCTCATGCAAATTTTGAGCGGACTGTTTGCCGAAACTGTTTGACGAACAAGGTTGGGCAAACAGTCCGCGCGTGTGTACGCAGCCAAACAGAACAACACCAGCAATAAGGGGTAGCTTCAGGTGTATACTGTGCAGGAGGCACACAACACTCACTGTAAATGCTGCAGATGCCTGTATTACAGAAACAGAACACCAGCAATAAGGGGTATCTTCACGTGTATACTGTGCAGGAGGCACACAACACCCACTCTAACTGATGCAGATGCCTGTATTACAGAAATGGAACACCAGTAATAATGGGTAGCTTCAGGTGTATACTGTGCAGGAGGCACACAACACACACTTTAACTGCTGCAGATGCTTGTATTACAGAAACAGAACACCAGCAATAAGGGGTATCTTCAGGTGTATATTGTGCAGGAGGCACACAACACCCACTCTAACTGCTGCAGATGCCTGTATTACAGAAACAGAACACCAGCAATAAGGGGTATCTTCAGGTGTATATTGTGCAGGAGGCACACAACACTAGGGCTGAAACAACTAATCGATTAATCGACAACTAATCGATTATGAAATTAATCAATTACTATTTTCATAATCAATTAATCAGCCAGTAACATAATGGGGTTAAAAAAAAACTAAAATGAGCCCTTTATAGTACAAAAATAACAAATAATCGCTAACTTTAGTTTTTTTTAACCCCATTATGTTACTAAACGTCTTGGTTCACGTCTTCTATGTGTTTATTGGTGCTTTTTGCAAAATGCACTACAGTTCATTTACATGGTTTCCTATGGGACACGTTCCCATCTGAAAGGGTTAGGGACTTTTAATGCAAAATGGTTCTTTATTGGATCAATATACTTCAATGGAGAAGCTGCAGAAAAACGTAATGCATTTTGCAGCAATTTGTGTTTTTTTAATCTACCCCCAAAAAAAATGCAAAAATGCAAATTGCAGTAAAATCACGTGCGCAAAAATCAAAACACACAGCAAAAAGTACTGCAGAAAAAGATCAAAAGCCAACTGCATAGGTGTGCACCGAGCCTTGTGCTGGCCACACAGATCAATTTTCAGATGAGAATATTCAGACAAAAAATCATTGTACATTCGCTAAATGAAAGAATTTTGTTTGAAATTTCACTTGTTTTTAACATTCTGTTTTTAAAATGAATGTAATTTCTGAACGAAAACCACATACATTGTCTGAAAATTCCTTTGACCAAGAAGCTTCCTATTTCCAAATTTTCCCATCACTGTGGTTGAAAATGAATGTCAATTTGACCCACTTTTTTTTTTTTTACGGTTATTAATTATTATCAACCGATTAATAGATTAATCAAAACAATAATCGGCCAACTAATCGATTATGAAAATAATCGTTAGTTGCAGCCCTACACAACACCCACTCTAACTTCTGCAGATGCCTGTATTACAGAAACAGAACACCAGTAATAAAGGGTAGCTTCAGGAGGCACACAACACCTACTGTAACAGCGCTAGGTTCCCAAGTAGTCAAGACACTGTCCCTGCCTATCGTTCTCTTTCCCTGACCCCCGCAACACACTACACAAGGCTGCCGCGCTGGCGGCCTTATATAGTGTGGGACATGCACTAAACCCCCCCCCCCCCCTGAGCTATAATTGGCCACAGGCATCCTGCCTGTGGCCAATTATGGCTCTCCTCGCTGCCGGCGATATGATTGGCCAAGCATGCGGGGTCACGGTGCATGTTTGGCCAATCATGAGCCAGCAATGCACTGCGATGGCGCAGTGCATTGTGGGCTGTGAGCGCCACACGAATATGGCGTGAATGGCCCACAGAGTTCTGGCTTCGCCGAACGGGCGAACAGTTTGACCTGAACACCAAGCTCATCCCTACTCCTCATCAGGTAGGATCTCCAACCCCACTATACCTTCAGTCCCCTCTCTGAGGGGAGTGAAGGTGTAGAATTAGGTGTGCCAAGTACTTGCGGGCAATCTGTTATCGCTACACCAACATCCGATTGTAGCAGGCAAATTTCCCTACCCTAGTTGCTAAACCATCAAAAGAAATTCGGTCCCAGCCATCCACATGCTCAGTGGCTGAATGCTAGCTTGGCTAAATTGCTAGCAATCCAACTGCTGCCTTTTCAGCTGGTAGACTCTGCCCCCTTTCGTGATACTCTTTCCTTTCACGGTACCTCAGTGGCAGGTTCCTAAACGCTATTTCTTTTCATGGAAGGCCATTCCGGCTCTTTAACGGCATGTGGAAAACAATGTCTTGGCCTCGTTGGACAGAGCAGTCAGCGGAAAAGTGCATATTACCGCTGACTCATGGTCCAGCAGGCATGGACAGGGATGTTACCTTTCTTTCACGGTGCTCTGGGTAACTCTGCTGGCAGCTGGAAAGGATGCAGGACAGTGTGCAGTATTGTTGGAGCTTGTTCCGCCACCACGCCTCCAAAATGCTAGTAGTGGTGATTCTGCCACACCTCTCTCCTCCACCCCCTCCTTTTCTTCCTCTATGGCCTCTTCCTCTGCAGATTTCTCCTCTGAACCAATGGTGCTCCATAGGCGTTCAAGGGGCTACGCAAACACTCAGGCAAAAAGATGCCATGTGGTGCTTGAGTTGGTGTGCTTAGAGGACAGGAGCCACACTGGGGCAGAGATTCTGTCAGCTCTGCAGGGGCAGACTCAGAGGTGGTTGACGCCACGCCAGCTTCAGCCAGGAATGGTGGTTTGCGACAATAGCCCCAACCTCCTCTCCGCCCTCTGACAGGAACACTTGACCCATGTTCCCTGTTTGGCTCACATCCTTAATTTGGTGGTGCAGCGGTTCTTGTGCAGGTCTTACAGGATCTCCTGAGGCAGGCCAGGAAATTCTGTGTGCATTTCCGATGGTCATATAATGCCAGTACTCATCTGGTTGACCTTCAAAAGGAATGCAACCTGCCCAAGAACTGCCTCATCTGTGACATGCCCACCAGGTGGAACTCAACGTTGGCAATGCTGCAGTGGCTGCACATGCAGCAGAGGGCCATCAATGAGTACCTGTGTGAGTATGGCACCAGGACAGGTCAAGGGAGCTTGGCTTTTTTTCACCAAGCCAGTGGATACTGATCAAGGATGCATGCACTGCCCTGTCACCATTTAAGAAGGCCACAAGGATGGTGAGCAGTGACAGTGCATGCATCAGTGATACTGTTCCTCTTGTCTTCCTGTTGGAGCACACGTTTTTGTGGAATAATGGACAGGGCACTTGAGGCAGAATAGAGGGAGGAAGAGGAGGACTTCCTTACCTCTTAAGGCCCCCTTTATCCAGACAGTATTCAAGTGTGCCTGCTGATCACACAGAAAGAGAAGGAGGAGGATGAGGATTGTGTTAGAATGGGGGTGGAGCCTGGCACTCAGCATCCGCAGCAGACTTCAAGTGATCGTTCTCAGTCCCCAGAAACCCATGGACTTGTATGTGGCTGGGATGAGGTGGCTATGGATCATGTCATCCTTAGTGACCCAGAGAACTCTTTGATCCTGCAAATCATGTGAAAGGTCTCTCGGGTTCGTGGTATCAAGGAGAAGGATCATTATTGGGTGGCAACCCTTCTTGATCCACGTTACAAGGGTAAGGTTGCAAAACTTATCCAGCCTTCGCAGAGGGAGCAGTGAATGAAACATCTTCGGGAGGCCTTGCAAAAAGGTTTATGCAATGCGTTTCCAGAGCCTGGGAGGTTACAATTTCCTGGTCCCCCTGGACAACATGTTGCTGAAGCTTCGGTCAGACACATAAGGAGCGGTGGAGAAGGTGGCCGTCTGAATGATGTGTTCGGACAATTCTTTAGTCTGCAGCCCCAAGGTGTGTGGAATAATGGACAGGGCACTTGAGGCAGAACAGAGGCAGGAAGAGGAGGACTTCCTTGCCTCTCAAGGCCCCCTTTATCCAGACAGTGTTCCTGCTGTCCCATCCATCACATGGGAAGATGACGAGGAGGAGGAGGAGGCTTGTGTCAGCATGGAGGTGGAGCCTGGCACTCAGCATCAGCAGCAGCAGTCTTTTGGGGATGATTTACAGTCCCAAGAAACACGTGGACTTGTATGTGGCTGGGAGGAGGTGGCAGCGGATCATGTTGTCCTTAGTGACCCGGAGGACTCCGGACCGAATGCCTCAGCTAACCTACGCTGCATGGCCTCCCTGATCCTGCAAAGCCTGCGGAAGGATCCTCGTATTATTCGGATCAAGGAGAGGGACCATTACTGGCTGGCCACTCTCCTTGATCCACGGTACAAGGGTAAGGTTGCCGACCTTATCTTGCCGTCGCAGAGGGAGCAGAGGATGAGACATCTCTGGGAGGCCATGCAGAAAGGTCTGTGCAACGCGTTCCCAGAGACTGGGAGGTTACAAACTCCTGGTCCTGGACAACGTGTTGCTGAGGCATCGGTCAGAAGGAGCGGTGGAGAAGGTGGCCATCTGACCGATGCGTTTAGACAATTTTTTAGTCCACAGCCCCAAGGTATGATCAGTTCCAGCAACCATCGCCAGCGTCTGATTTACATGGTGCAGGAATACCTAGGGGCAAGATCAGACTTGGAGACCCTTCCAACTGAAAATCCACTGGGTTACTGAGTGTTGAGGATGAATCAATGGCCAGAGCTTGCATAATATGCAATTGAGCTACTGCCCTGTCCTGAATCCAGCGTTCTTTCTGAATGCACATTCCTTGCTACTGGAGGCTTTGTAAATAATCACAGAGTCCGCCTGTCCACAGACTCAGTTGATCGGCTCACCTTCATAAAAAATAATCAGTCTTGGAACACCATTACCAAGCACCTGATGCTGATGTAACCAATACATTTTTCTATGAATGTGAGATCCCTTGAAGATTGCCTATGCTGAGTGACTATCCTGTTATTCTGAGTGACTCTCCTATTCATCCTCAATGTTCATGTTGATAGCTTCTAAGCCCTTGTACACACGGTAGGAAATTCTGATGGAAAATGTCCGATCGGACCGTGTTGTCAGATAATCCTACCGTGTGGGCTCCATCTGACTTTTTCTGTCGGAATGACTAACCAACAAAGTTTGAGAGTTGGATATAAAATTTTCTGACAACATGGTCCGATCGCACTTTGTCCGATCGTTTGTAGAGAATTCTGATCGGACAAAGTGACACGCATGCTCAGATCAAATTACGAGACCAAAGCTATTGGCTACTAGCCGCAACGTAGTCCCGTTCTGAACTATTGGATTTTCTGTTAACTTTGTCCAACCGTGTGTATGCAACACCAGTTTCGGACAAAATCCGTCAGAAAAAATCAGATGGATTTTGTTGACGGAATGCACAAGGGCTAAGAACAAGGGCTAAGAACATTTTTGTTTCAGGGCACCACCACCAGTGCCTAAGGCCCAATTTGTCTGCCCCTGTTTAACAGGGGTGTATATTTATAACTTCTCTGTAATATTTCGCAGTAGGGCTTGTTCTTGCACTCAACTAGAGTATCTGTGAGAGGTTGCAGTGTTGTGACACCACCACCACTAAAGGTCCAATTTTTTTTCCCTCTGTTTAACAGGGGCATGTAATTACAATTCTTGATATAATTTTTCACAGCAGGGCCCATTCCTGTGCCCACCAAGAGTAACTGTGGGGGCTTACAGTGTTGTGGCACCACCAACATTCCACCACCAAAGGGCCAATTTTTTTTGCCCCTGTTTAACAGTGGCATGTAATTACAATTATTGATATAATATTTCACAGCAGGGCCATTCCAGCGCCCACCAAGAGTAACTGTGAGGGCTTACAGTGTTCTGGTACCACCAACACCTAATGCCCAATTTTCTGCAGAGTATATAGGGCAGGCCGTATAGTATATACAGGCAGTCCCCTACTTTCAAACATTCGACTTACAAACCACTCCTACTTACAAACAAAGGGAGACAATAGGAAGTGAGAGGAAATCTACCTGTCAGGGCTGGCTTAGCCCTTCCTTCACTGGGCTAGCTGCTCAGCTGTCGGCTAATTGCCAGCTCTCATCTCTCTCCACAGTTACCCAGCTGTTCCTAATCCTGCTCGTCTGATCTGCCTACTTAAAGCTGTCCAGCTCACTTCATCTCTGCCTTCGCTTGGTCACATCACAAGAAACCATCTCCTGCGGTTCTGTTTAAAGACTGGTGTGCTGACATCCCTTCTGGCTCCTTATCCTGCTTGCTGTTGCTCCACTTGGATCCCTGACTTCTGGCCTGGCTGATTACCCGATCTGGTTATTAAACTCTGGACTGACTGACTACTCGATTCGGTTACTGGACTCTGGTTATGCTTTGACTACACTTACTCTATTTACCTTTTTATTTTTATTTAATAAACAAGTGTGATTTAATTGTACTTCTGTCTCGGTCTGATTCATGGTTTCTGACAGTAAGCGAAGTCCATGAATTCAGAAGATACAGTCAATCCACTTGTTGGTAATATTTTTTTCTAGATTGGATGAGCAAGATCACCGCATGGATCAGTTTGCCATGGCGTTGCAAACGCTCCTGAGTTGCATGGCTCACCTGGAAACCCCCACTGGGGCTTCTCCAGTACACCCTGAGTTGCAGGCCATCCCTGCTGCTGAGCCAATCTCTGTGCAGGCACCCGCCTCGAGTATTACCTCTATAAGAGGTATGTCTGGTTCCGCTCCGCTTCCCCAGCGATTTGGGGGCGATCCAGTTCAATGCAGAGGGTTTCTCAATCAGGTTGAGATATACTTTGAGATGCTGCCCCAGGCATTTCCCACGGACCAGAAGCAAAGTAGGTTTTGTGATATCTTTGCTTTTTGAGAGAGCCTTGGCCTGGGCTAACCCTCTATGGGAAACTCAAAAACCTGTTGTCTTGAGTTACCCTGACTTTGTGGCCTCCTTTAAAAGGGTATTTGACATTCCTGCATGCTCCGGTTTCTGCTGCCAAGTGCCTCATGTCCATCAGAGTACAAGAACTGTTGCTGACTACGCCATTGAATTTCCTACTCTGGCAGCAGAGGTTGCTTGGAACAATGAGGCCCTCGTGGCTGCTTTTTCTCATGGTCTCTCAGATTCCATCAAGGATGAGATAGCAGCCCGAGATATACCCATTGAGCTTGAGAGCTTGATCTCATTTGCCATCCTCATTGACTCCAGACTCAGAGACTTTCTTTTAAAGAGCGCTTGGGGAAGCCTCCTGTACGTTTGCCTCTGAGCTTTTTAGTCCCACCCATGCCTCCCTCACCCCCCATGCCTCCTGGTACTTAATTTGTAAGTGAAGATTAACCCATGCACCTGGGCTTCACGTGTCTCTCTGCAGATGAGAGAGCCTTTAGGAGGAGGGAGAGATTGTGCCTTTATTGTGGCCAGGCAGGTCACTTTCTGAAGTCTTGTCCTACCCGTCCAGGGAATGTCCAAACCTTGAGGTCCTGTCATGGACAGACCTTAGGTGGCGTTGTTTCATCCCCAGTTATCCATAAGAATAAGCCCCTGATTTCTGTCACCCTTTCTTGGGCTGAGTCGTCCATCGAGATACAGGCTCTGGGGCTGCAGGCCTGTTCATTGATGCTGCATTTGTTTCACAGCACTCGATTCTGCTGCAGTTGCGTGACACTCCACTTGCCATTGAGGCTCTTGCCGGGAGACCTTTACAGCCTGCCCATGTGACTCATGAGACGGTTCCATTGTCCATGGCCGTAGGGGCTCTTCACCATGAGATAATCCAATTCCAAGTTATTTCCTCACCCAGGTTTCCGCTGGTTATTGGTTATCCTTGGTTACAGAGGCACAGCCCCCCTTTTGATTGGCTCCGTGCTGAGGTTCTCTCCTGGTCACCACAATGCAGTGAGACATGCTTCCTAAAGGTATCCAAGGTCCTGTGCACCTCTTCACTCTCCTCCCTGCCGGAGGAGTACCGCGATTTTAGCCATGTCTTTGATAAAGGTCAAGCCGGAAGTTTGCCTCTACACTGGTCTTATGATTGCGCAATTGACCTTCAACCTGGTGCCATACCTCCTCGTGGCCGGGTTTACCCTTTGTTGGTCTTGGAGGATAAGGCCATGGAGGAGTATATTGCTGATGCACTTTCTCGAGGTTTCATCCGCAAATCCTCGTCTCCTGCTGGTGCTGGTTTTTTCTTTGTGAAGAAGAAGAGCGGTGAACTGAGACCTTGTATAGATTATAGGGGTCTCAATCGTGTCACGATTAAGAATGCCTACCCGATTCAATTTTGACTGCCTCAAGGGAGCAACAGTTTTCACATAGCTTGACTTGAGAGGGGCATACAATCTTGTGCGCATTAAGGAGGGTGACAAGTGGAAAACTGCGTTTAATACCAGAACAGGCCATTATGAGTACCTGGTAATGCCTTTTGGCCTTTGTAAAGCCCCGTCAGTTTTCCAGGAATTTATTAACGATGTCCTCCGAGATTTGTTGCAGTTATGTGTGGTGGTTTATCTCGATGATATCCTCATATTTTCCAAGTCCTTGGAGAGCCACCAGACAGATGTTCTTTTGTGTGCTTCAGAAATTAAGAGAGAACAATCTCTATTGTACACTGGAGAAGTGCAAGTTCCATCGTGGACAGGTTACATTCCTGGGCTATGTCATTTTCACTGCTGGTTTTTCAATGGACCCAGAGAAACTTTCGGCAGTCCTACAGTGGCCTCGACCCGTGGGTTTACATCCTCTGCAGCATTTCCTGGGCTTTGCCAACTACTATCGGAAGTTTATTTGTAACTTCTCATCTCGTCTGGTCAAGCCCTTGACTGATATGACCAGAAAGTACGGTAACCCACCGAGTTGGTGTCCGGAGTCCATTAAGGACTTTGAGACTCTCAAGACTGCCTTTGTTTCTGCTCCTGTGTTGGCACATCCTGATCCTATGTTGCCTTTTATCCTAGAAGTTGATGCTTCTGAGACTGGAGTTGGCGCCCTTCTGTCTCAACGTCCTAACTCTGAGAGCACTATCCATCCGTATGGCTACTTTTCCAAGAAATTGTCACCTGCTGAGTGCAATTATGAGGTTGGTGACAGAGAGCTTTTGGCGATCATTTTAGCCCTGAAAGAATGGAGACATCTCCTTGAAGGTACCACTGTGTCGGTTCTTATTCTTACTGACCATAAGAGTCTTACATTCTTGTCTGAGGCTAAGCGACTCTCTCCCAGAAGGGGGCGATGGGCTCTTTTCTTGTCGAGCTTTAATTACATTGTCTCATTCTTACCCGGTACTAAGAATGTAAGGGCTGATGCCTTGTCACGACAATTTTCCTCCACTTCCAAGTCGGAGTCTGTTCCGGTTCCTATAATTCCTCCTGATCGTATCTTGGCTACGGTTCGCACCAGTCTTACTTCTCCTTTGGGTGGCAAAATTCTTGCTGCTCAGGTCCATGCTCCTCCTGAGAAACCTTGTGACCGCTGCTTTTCCCAGAGAGTCTTTGTATTGCTGTGCTCCAGACTTACCATTCTCCCAAGGCAGCTGGCCATCCTGGGAAGAATCAACTCATTTGGGCCATTTCCCAACAATTCTGGTGACGTAGTCTACGTACCGATTTTACTGCGTTCATAGTTGCATCCTACATACATCCCATACCCAATGGAGAGAGGCCCTGGACTCACCTGTCAATGGATTTCATTGTGGAGTTGCCCAACTCCCAAGGCAACACTGTTATCCTTATGTTGGTTGACCGGTTCTCAAAGATGTGTCATTGCATTCCACTTAAGAAGTTGCCTACCTCTAAGGAACTGGCTTCCATTTTTGCTCAGGAGATCTTTCGCTTACATGGGTTACCCAAGGTGATTGTCTCGGACAGGGCAGTCAGTTTGTCTTTCGGTTCTGGTGAGCCTTTTGTGCACAGTTGGGAATCCAGCTTGCGTTCTCTTCTGCATATCACCTGCAGTCTAATGGGGCAGCAGAGCGAGCTAAACAGTCCTTGGAGCAATTCCTACGTTGCTATATTTCTGACCACCATAACAACTGGTCAGACTTATTACCATGGGCAGAGTTTTCTCACAACAGTGCCTTGAATTCTGCCTCCCGATTGTCTCCATTTATGGCGAATTATGGTTTCCAACCTTCCATGTTGCTCGACTCGTTTGTTCCGCAGAGTATTCCTGCGTTAGAGGAGCATCTCCGTGATCTTCGTTCCACTTGGGTACAAGTCCAGGAGGCTTTGCGTCATGCTAATGATAGGTACAGACTCCATGCTGACCGCAGATGCCTGCCTGCGCCTTCCTACCAGGTTGGGGACAGGGTTTGGCTGTCATCTCGCAACCTCTGGCTTCGTGTTCCCTCACTGAACTTTGAACCTCGGTTTATTGGGCCTTTCCATATCCTTCGCAGGATTAACCCAGTGGCTTACATGTCGGACCTTCCTCCTAGTATGCGCATCTCAAATGTGTTTTATGTCTCCTTATTGAAACCTTTGGTCTGTAAACGATTTACCACCTCAGTGCCACGTCCTCACCCTATTCAGGTTGAGAACCATGAGGAGTATGAGGTACAATCCAATTGTTGACTCCCATAGGTTCCGTGGGCGCATACAGTACCTGGTGCATTGGAAGGGGTACAGTCCGGAGGAATGCTCCTGGGTTTCATCCTCGGATGTACATGCCCCTGTCCTCCACAAGTTCCATAGATGTTTTCCCCTCAAGCCCGGTGGCCCTCCGAGGGAGAGGGGTCTTTGAGGATGGGGTACTGTCAGGGCTGGCTTAGCCCTTCCTTCTCTGGGCTGGCTGCTCAGCTGTCGGCTAATTGCCAGCTCTCATCTCTCTCCACAGTTACCCAGCTGTTCCTAATTCTGCTCGTCTGATCTGCCTACTTAAAGCTGTCCAGCTCACTTCATCTCTGCCTTCGCTTGGTCACATCACAAGAAACCATCTACTGCGGTTCTGTTTAAAGACTGGTTTGCTGACATCCCTTCTGGCTCCTTATCCTGCTTGCTGTTGCTCCACTTGGATCCCTGACTTCTGGCCTGGCTGATTACCCGATCTGGTTATTGAACACTGGACTGGCTGACTACTCGATTTGGTTACTGGACTATGGATATGCTTTGACTACGCTTACTCTATTTACCTTTTTTATTTTTATTGACTAAACAATTGTGATTTATTTGTACTTCTGACTCCGTCTGGTTCATGGTTTCTGACTATACCCCTAGGAAGGGAAATTCTCTCCTGTAAGAGTTAATATGGGAAAAAAGGTGTCTCCACTGATGCTTTATCACCAATCCCCAAGTTTTCAAAATCCAATTGTCATTGGGACAGAAAGTGAGGTGAAATCTTTTGAACAGGAGCACAGACAGCAAAACAAATGTTACAGGGGTGATGATAACCCTATGTTATCCAAAAAACTTAAAAATAGATTTTTTGGCTAGGGCTACAATTATAAAATGTACCTGTTCCAAATTACAAACAAATTATACTTAAGAACAAACCTATAGTCCCTGTCTTGTTTGGACCGCCTGTAAACTGCTGTTCAGAGTATATAGGGCCTGGGGGCCTTTTCTTTTTTTAATTTGGGTGTGGGGATTCCCTTTAATATCCATACAAGACCCAAAGGGCCTGGTAATAGGCTTGTGGGGGGGGTACCCATGCCGTTTTTCTCAATAATTTTCATCCATATTGCAGGGACCCGACATTACATTACAGCCGCAAGCAGTTTTAAATGACTTTTATTCCTTTAGAAATGTCATTTTGTGCAGGGACTGTTCTAAATACAGGAAACACGTGCCAATTTACAGGCTTACTATAGTTACCCCCCCAGGTACAATATTTTAAAGGAATATTTCACTTTTATTTTTTCACTTTAACTACTTAAGCCCCGGACCAATTTGCAGCCAAAGGACCAGGCCTCTTTTTGCGATTCGGCACTGCGTAGTTTTAACTGAAAATTGCGCAGCTGTGCGAGGGGGCTCCCAAACAAAATTGGCGTCTTTTTTTCCCCACAAATAGAGCTTTCTTTTGGTGGTATTTGATCACCTCTGCGGTTTTTATTTTTTGCGCTATAAACAAAAATAGAGCGACAATTTTGAAAAAAATTCAATATTTTTTACTTTTTGCTATAATAAGTATCCCAAAAAATATATAAAAAAACATTTTTTTTCCTCAGTTTATGCTGATACGTACTCTTCTACATATTTTTGGTTAAAAAAAATCGCAATTAGCAATTATTGATTGTATTGCGGAAAAGTTATAGCGTTTACAAAATAGGGGATAGTTTTACAGCATTTTTATTAATATTTTTTTTTTCACTAGTAATGGCGATCAGCGATTTTTATTGTGACTGCAACATTATGGCAGACACATCGGAAATTTTTGACACATTTTTGGGACCATTGTCATTTATACAGCAATCAGTGCTATTTAAATGCACTGATTCCTGTGTAAATGACACTGGCATTGAAGGAGTTAACCACTAGGGGCAGTGTAGGGGTTATGTGTGACGTTGTGTTTTTTTAATTGTAGGGGGGCGTGGCCTGGCATGTGGCGTCACTGATCGTCTTTACCTATAAAATGGAAGAGACAATCGGTGACAGCCAAACTAGGAAGCACGGGGAGAGGTTTGTTTACACAGACCTCTCCTAGTTTTTCAGCTCTGTGACCCGATCACGGGACATTATCGGTGATCAGGTCGCTTGTCCTGCGGCCATGGTCACGGAGCTCCAGGCCGGTGGCGCACTCCTGACCCACATCTGGACACTTAAAGAGCCACGTACAGGTATGTATGCCATTCTGCCGACGTGGTTAAGCATTAACCGTTTTTAAAACTTTTTTTTTGCATTGATACATGTCCCCTGGGGCAGGACCCAGGTCCCCAAACACCTTTTAGGACAATAACTTGCATACTAGCCTTTAAAATTTGCACTTTTAATTTTTCACATTCGGATCCCATAGACTTTAATGGAGTTCGATGTTCGCGCAAACTTTCAGTCCTTTTGCATGTTCTGCCATGAACAGAATGGTGGGGGGGGGGGGGTGTTCGGCTCATCCCTAGCTGGGACATAGCATTAGCAGGTAGAAGAGCACAGATCTGGACCTTCATATTATTGCCTCTCCAGCCAATCCCTGATAAGAATTTTGAATGGCCAGCAGAGGGCTGAAGGGGGTATAAATAGCCTGGAACCCAAAACATAGGTCTCTTATTCCAGGGCTGTGTCATCCCTGGGAAATCCACCTGCAGATGCAAGGATCTTTTATGGGGTTTTGGCTACCAGTGGTGTTGCTAGGAGGGTGCGCGGGGTGCGGTCCGGATATAGATTTAGTAGCTTAGCTGCCCACCCTGAGCTGGTCTGCTAAAAAAGGGGGGGGGGGGTGGAGGTGCAGCTGGACACATATACTTTATATAATATGCACATAGTAGCTGAGCTGCCCCCCCCCCCCCCCCCCGCGCTGGTCTGATATACAGCTATAATGTGTGTGTGTATGTATGTATGTATATGTATATATATATATATATATATATATATATATATATATATACCGTATATATATATATATATATATATATATATATATATATATATATATATATATATATATATATATATATATATATATATATATATATACACTAGCTGAACCACTAACCCTGAGCTGGTCTGCACCAGGTGACACCAAACCTAGTGACGCCACTGCTGGCTACTGTTTGGCAGGGGGACCCCTGATCTAGCCTCCTGAAGCATTTGCAGAAAGTTTCCTTAGGACTCAGGGGACAGACAGTTGGAGTACAGTAACTGACTGATACTGCAGGCATACAGTGTTCAGAACACAGTGAGTCTCAGCCTACTGGATTTAGAGACTTTCTTTGGCCTCCTGTGGGAGATTTACTTTATTACCAACACACTCAGGAATAAATACAAGGAAAATTATTGCACTAACCTGAAAAAGTGAATCAAGCAGCTACACACGAATGTGACAAAATTCATATACAAACAAGAAAACTATAATGTAGCGCTAAAAAAAAAAATAAGAAAAAGAAAATAGTGAAGTGACTAACACCAAAAAGGACACTATAAAGTCCAAAT
Source organism: Lithobates pipiens (assembly GCF_037356315.1). Lineage (NCBI taxonomy): Eukaryota > Metazoa > Chordata > Amphibia > Anura > Ranidae > Lithobates > Lithobates pipiens. The sequence continues at coordinate 434,704,086 of NW_027507903.1, forward strand.
AGTAGAAAAGAATTAGTCCTTGAAATCCACATGGAATTCGGATGTGATATTTCACACAGTATATAAGCCAAGGGGTGATCTCAAAGACATTCACAGCAGTGACATCCAGATGAATGGAAAGAAGCAAAAGGGTGGGTACTCTTACTATTGATTTGAAGACCCACAGCCCCTCCATTGGCTGATGGATTTGTCGTATAGCCCCTGTAGAGTGGAGGATCCATCTATACATACTCGTATATCCTAGTGTACACACACAGGTCCCGTGGCTCCGGTAAGAGTACCCACCCTTTTGCTTCTTTCCAGTCATCTGGATGCCACTGCTGTGAATTTCTTTGAGATCACCCCTTGGCTTATATACTGTGTGAAATATCACATCCGAATTCCATGTGGATTTCAAGGACTTATTCTTTTCTACTATTTGGACTTTATAGTGTCCTTTTTGGTGTTAGTCACTTCACTATTTTCTTTTTTTTTTTTTTTTTTTTTTTTTTTTAGCAGTACACCCAGGACTCTTGAGGGGACCCTATTTAGTACCACATTGTCTACATTTCAAATGGGTGCTTTCTCTCTGAAGTATTGGTTCAGCATTAGTGTCCTCTACTGCTAGTTTCAAGTTCCTTGGAGTATCCCTAGGTTCTCCCTCACCCTACCCCATTTCTCTCTCTCTAAAAAAAAAAAAAGACATTAGACAGCCTGTTCTCTGCCTTGAGTGATGTTGAAAATATTGAAGAGTATAGTTTTGTTAAGAACTTTGGCCCACATTACAGGATTTGTAGTCCATCTGAGGTAGCAACAGCTTTTGCATTCCGAGCCAAAGAGGTAGAGAAAACCAGTGTAAAATATTTTACAGAGTGAAGCAACCCTGCTGAAAAGCATTTGTGGTTTTTAAGGGCTAACATCAACCTTGTAGACCAGGCACATCATTCATCCATAAATTAATTCACAGCTGCTTTTTATAATGGTTTATTATGTTTAACAATTATGATTTACTTCATCAGTAACTTATGTTTTTTTTTTTTTTCTTGTTTCAGGTTGCATCAGCATTTGAGGCTTTTTTGTCAACAGTGCATTGACTTAAATGTTGGTGAATGGATTTGGGTCCTGCCAGTGCTTCATATATTTTCCCCTTTGCATAACCCAGAAACTTCACGTGGAACAACAATGCATAACCAGGAAGACATCTGGGCAGGGCTTGAAGGCCTTGCTTATCATAAAATGAAAAAACAAAGGTATTATACAATGTACCTTTAGCCCTAATTTACACTTGCAGTTGTGGGGGTAAAACAGGCAGTCAAGCCGCATTTGTAGCATTCCAAGTTACAAAGCCAACAGTATGGGGGTATATGCATGCTGTGCGCTATGCTTTAAATCATGGAATGGCAAACATGTTCCCCCCTGACTTGTTTGGTGGACAGTATTGCCTGCAAACTATAAAAGATGCCATGTAGCAACTGTCCTGTGGTTGCGGCATGGTGGTGTGGGCTTTTAGGGGTTAAAATTAAGTAGTCAACCATACTAATGCAGAGTACCAGGTCGGACTTTCTGGCAGAAAAAGTCAGACAGAATCTTTTCATCGGATATTCCGATCGTGTGTGTGCCTCATCAGGCTTTTTTTTTTTTTCGAAAATTCTGACAGACCTAGAAATAGAACATGTTCTAAATATTTCTGACGGAACCAATTCCTATCGGAAAAACCGCTCATCTGTATGCTGTTCCGACGGACTATAAATGACGCATGCTCTGAAGCAAGTACGAAACGGCAGCTATTGGCTACTGGCTATTAGGTTCGCATCCAGAACATGCAAACAGCCCAAAAATGTGTGCGAACTTTCGAACACCGTTAAAGTCTATGGGACTCGAATGTGAGAAATCAAAAGTGCGAATTTTAAAGGCTAATATGCAAGTTATTGTCCTAAACTGTAGGTAGGACTGTAGGTTTGCTCTTAAGTTGAATCTGTTTGGAATTTGGAACAGGTACATTTTGTAAGTTTAGTTCCAGCCAAAAAAAATCTATTTGTAAGCTTTTTGGAAAACATAGGGAAGGGTTATCACCCCTGTAACATTTGTTTTGCTGTCTGTGTCCCTATTCAGAAGATTTCACCTCACTTTCTGTCCCAATGACAATTGGATTTTGAAAATTTGGGGTTTTTAGGGAAACAAGGATTGGTGATAAAGCATCAGTCGAGGAAATACCCTTTTCCCATGTTAACTCTTACAGGAGAGAATTTCCCTTCCTAGGGGTAGATTTCCCCTCATTTCCTGTTGTCTCCCTCCGTTTGTAAGTAGGAGTCGATTGTAAGTCGGATGTTTGAAAGTAGGGGCCTGCCCTATATACTCTGCAGAAATTTGGGCCTTAGGTGTTGGTGGTACCAGAACACTGTAAGCCCTCACAGTTACTCTTGGTGGGCGCTGGAACAGGCCTTGCTGTGAAATATGATATCAAGAATTGTAATTACATGCCCTTGTTGACCAGGGTCAGAAACATTGGGCTTTAGGCACTGGTGCTGGTGCAACCCCTCACAGATACTCTAGTTGAGCGCATAAACAAGCACTGCTGCAAAATAATACTGCAAAAATTGAAATTACAAGCCCCGGTTGAACAGGGGCAGAAGAATTGGGGCTTTAGGCACTGGTGGTGGTGCCACAAAACTGCAACCCCTCACAGATACTCTAATTGAGAGCAGGAACAAGCCTGCTGTAAAATATTACAGCAAAATTGTAATTACACGCCTCTGTTGAACAGGGGCAGAAAAATTAGGCCTTAGCCACTGGTGGTGGTCCCCAGAACCCAAAATGTTCTTACAAGCTATCAACATGAACATTGAGGAGGAATAGGATAGTCACTCATCATAACAGGATAGTCACTCAGCATCAGCATAGGCAGTCTTGAAGGGATCTCACATTCATAAAAAAATTATTTGGTTGCATTAGCATCAGGTGCTTGGTAGCTGGTGATCCAAGACTGATTCATTTTTATGAAGGTGAGCCGATCAACTGATTCGGTGGACAGGTGCACTCTGTGATCAGTTACAAAGCCTCCAGCAGCACTGAATGTGCGTTCTGAAAGAATGCTGGATACAGAAACATTTCTGCAAGGCCTCCTGAAGATGTTTCATCCTCTGCTCCCTCTACAACGGCTGGATAAATTCCTCAACCTTACCCTTGTAACGTGGATCAAGGAGGGTTGTCAGCCAGTAATGATCCCTGGTGACAGGACAGTGCATGCATCCTTGATCAGTATCCACTGGTCTAGCGAAAAAAAGCCAAGCTCCCCTGACCCTGTCCTGGTGCCATAGTCGCAGAGGTACTCATTGATGACCCTCTGCTGCATGTGCAGCCACTGAAGCATGGCCATCGTTGAGTGCCATCTGGTGGGCATGTCACAGATTAGGCTGTTCTTGGGCAGGTTGTATTCCTTTTGGAGTTCAGCCAGCTGAGCACTGGCATTATATGACTGGTGGAAATGCACACAGACTTTCCTGGCCTGCCTCAGGAGATCTTGTAAGCACGGGTACCTGCACAAGAACTGCTGCACCACCAAATTAAGGATGTGAGCCAAACAGGGAACATGGGTGAAGTGTCCCTGTCAGAGGGCAGGGAGGAGGTTGGTGCTATTGTCGCAAACCACCATTCCTGCCTGAAGCTGGTATGGCGTCAACCACTTCTGAGCCTGCCCCTTCAGAGCTGACAGAATCTCTGCCCCAGTGTGGCTCCTGTCCTCTAAGCACACCAGCTCAAGCACCACATGGCATCTTTTTGCCTGAGTGCTTGTGTAGCCCCTTGAATTCCTACGGAGCACCGCTGGTTCTGAGGACAAATCTATAGAGGAAGAGGCCATGGAGGAAGAAGAGGAGGGGGTGGAGGAGAGAGGTGTGTCAGAATCACCACTAGTAGCATTTTGGAGGCGTGGTGGTGGAACAAGCTCCAACAATACTGCACCTTGTCCTGCATCCTTCCCAGCTGCCAGCAGGGTCACCCAGTGCGCCGTGAAAGATAGGTAACGTCCCTGTCCATGCCTGCTGGACCATGAGTCAGCGGTAATATGCAACTTACCTCTGACCGCCCTGTCCAGTGAGGCCAAGACATTGCCTTCCACATTCCAGTAGAGAGCTGAAATCGCCTTCCATGAAAAAAAAGTGGCGTTTGGGAACCTGCCACTGCGGTACAGCAGAAATCCACAAATTCACAAAAGGGGGCAGTCTACCAGCTGAAAAGGCAGCAGTTGGAGTGCTAGCAATTTAGCCAAGCTAGCATTCTGCCACTGGGCATGTGGATGGCTGGGACCGAATTTCTTTCGCTGGTTTAGCAACTGGGGTAGGGCAATTTGCCTGCTACAATCGGACGTTGGGTAGCGATAGTAGATTGCCCGCAAGTACTTGGCACACCAAATTGTACACTTTCATTTCTTTTCATTTATTTGTAATGTTTGTAATTTATGTAATGTATTTGAATAGGTACACCAGGAATGGCCTGCAGAGAGATGTAGCTGCACAAAGCTGGGATGTGTGTGTGTGTGTGTGTGTGTGTATGTATATGTATATATTTATATATTTATGTGTATGTATGTGTATATATATATATATATATATATATATATATATATATATATATATATATATATATATATTGAATATACTGCAGCTAAATGAATCAACTGCTTGCCTGTAGTTATATTGGGAAGAGAACAGCAGGAACGGTCTGCAGTAAGCTCTAGCTGCACAGGATACAGTACTCAATCTATACTGCAGTCATCTGAATCAACTGCCTGCCTGTAGTATATTAGGAAGAATATAACAGGAACCATCTACAGTGAGATCTAGCTGCACAGGATACAGTACTGACTATACTGCAGCTAACTGAATGAACTACCTGCCTGTAGTATATTAGGAACAGAACAACAGTAATTGGCTGCAGTGAGATCTAGCAGCACAGGATACAGTACTGAATATACTGCAGCTAACTGAATGAACTGCCTGTCTGTAGTATATTAGGAACATAACAACAGGAATGGTCTGCAGTGAGCTCTAGCTAAACTGGATACAGTATACTGAATATAATGCAGATAACTGAATGATCTGCCTGCCTGTAGTATATTAGGAACAGAACAGGAATGGTCTGCAGTGAGATCTAGCTGCACAGGATACAGTACTGAATATACTGGAGCTAACTGAATCAATTGTCTGCTCAATCTATCTAAATTAAATTAAATTACACTCTCTCTCTCTATGCCGGAAAACACACTACACACGGCCGACGTGCAGGCGGCCTTATATAGTGTGGGGCATGTACTTAATCCCCTGAGCCATAATGGCTCTGTTTGCTTACGGCGCTATGATTGGCCAAAGAATGCGGGTCATAGTGCATGCTTGGCCAATCATCAGCCAGCAAACCACTGCGATGATGCAGTGCATTATGGGCCATGACGCGCCGCTCAAACTTGGTGTGAACAACCCATAATGTTCTTCGTTGAACGATCGAACAGCCGATGTTCGAGACGAACTCACGTTTGACTCAAATTCGAAGCTCATCCCTACTGGCTATTGAACTTCCTTTTTCTAGTCCCGTCGTACGTGTTGTATGTCACCGCGTTCTAGATGGTTAGACTTTGATGTGATCATGTGTAGGCAAGACCGTTTCAGCGGAACTCTGTCGGAAAAACCTTCAGAGTTTATTCCGACGGGAAAACCGGTTGTGTGTATGCGGCATAAGAGTGAAAACAAAAATAGCAGCGAATGACAGCTGTGACTAATTATGTGTTATAATCATAATATTACATATAATAAATAAAAAATTTGTGCTAATTAATATATTAACCAAAAAAGGTTTGAATTAAAAGTGACACAGTGTGAATCAATATCAGTGATTTTACACTATAATAAACCACATTTAAATTAAGATGTCCATATAGCATCCATATACATGTGATCAGTTCTAAAAAATTTGCAGAAATTTGCTTCACTTGGTATATGGAAAAATCCAAAGAAAAGAGAAGTACTTCAACGAAGTTCCACCACCAAAAATCAAAAAGGTCCTCCTGTGACATCCATCACCTTATTAATGGGGACACTTACCAGACAGTGGACGTATTCCCCTAATACCAGCACATAGGCATCCACAAGAGGGGGCAAGGGGGTCAAGTACCCCCCCTGGAAGTGGGTGCACAAGTGCTCTGCACCTAGACTCCGCAATCTGAGTCAGAAGAGAAACTGTCAGTACTGCCCAGCTCCAGACTAAAGAACATCAACACCACATTGCCATCTTCCATACAAAAAATACTTCAAAGAGAACAACTTTTAAAAACCGGACGACAAGCAACTCCCAACCACAGGAAGACATCTACTCAACCACTACAATTAGATTGCGCCTTGATTAACGCCAGGTCTGCAGTCAAACATAGACTGGAAGTACACGACTTCATCATCGAGAACAATGTAGACTGCCTCTTCATCACCGAAAGCTGGTTAACCTCTGACTGCAACACCATCCTCACCGAATTGGTGCCGGAAAACTGCAGGATCCTAACCGAACACCGGATAGGGAAAAAAGGAGGAGGCCTAGCAGTGATCTTTAAAGGTCACCTGGATCTCACTAAACATCTTCAACCAATACCCCATGACACCACTCATATTCTACTGTGCTACAGATCACCGGGACCAAAGTCCAATCTTCTTTCACCCCTCACGGAATCCTTCACAATGCACACCCTAAAATTCAAAAATTTCCTGGCACTCGGAGATTTCAACCTTTGGGCAAACAAGCCAAAAGACCCCATTACGACTGCCTGCATCAATCAACTAGAAGAACTGGGTCTCCAGCAAATGATAAAGACTCCCACGCATGAGTCCGGACACACCCTGGACCTCATTTTCAAACAGAACATTGACGTCAACATACTCGACAACATAACACTGCCATGGATGGATCACCACGCCATCAAATTCAAAATCGCTACCAACATCACCAACGAAAAACGGAATCCTGTAACAACAACGCACTGGACCAGATCGCATAAAAAAACTGTACTCCGAATCCTTCAAATCCACTCTGTCCAACAAGATAACTACAATAACCTTAAACCACTCTACGGAGGAAACACTCAACTCCCTGAACAGGGCATTGCTGCAATCAGCAGACTCGTTAGCACCAAAACGCAGGGCTCTCATCAGGGAAAAAAACTCTGGATGGTTTACTAGTTCCCTCGCCGTACTAAAGCAAGAACGCAGAAGAGCGGAAAGAACATGGAGAAGAAATCCCACAGAGGAAAACCACTTTAACTACAAAGGTCTCACAGAGAATTATCGGAAAGCAATCTTCAAAGCCAAAAAGGACCACTTCTCATATACAATCTCAATGTCCGCAAACCAACCATGGGAACTGTTTAAACTAGTCAATCAAATCAATGAATCCGGTGTGCCTAGAACCCTCAGAAAGTGAATCCCAGGATTACTGTGACAAACTGTCGGATTTTTTCATCGATAAAGTCAAAACCATCAGGGAAACAATTTGTCAGAAAAAAACATCCGACCTCAGCCAGCAAATACATAAAGAGGATGTCTGCATCAACATACCGCAACTGCCGAAATTTTCACTATCCACAATTAGACACTGTAAAAAACATCATTAATAAACTGCGTGACAGTACCTCACCTATTGACATCATCCTCACAAAACTACTGAAAGAATGCTCCGACATTGTGGCTCCAACCATAACCCACCTCATAAACGGATCATTCCACGAAGAGATTGTTCCCAGCATCCTCAAACAAGGCATCGTCAAACCTCTACTCAAGAAACCAAACCTGGACCCTCAGGATCCAAACAACCGTAGGCCAATTACAAGCCTCAACACCATTTCTAAGATCATGGAGAAAGCTGTTGTTAGGTGCAATTGTCAACTAAATTGCTTTCTAGTTTATATTGCTTTGGCAAATCTTAGCTCTTAAAGAAGTAAGACACAGAGTCAAAAGTATCTGTATATCAGTTCCGAGCACAAGTTGTCCCGTACTGTTGTTTTCTTTATTGACCTCAAAGCATTTATAGGGCTGGTTACACAAGCATAGGTTTCAGCAAAATTTCCATATAAGGTAACAAGCAGTTTATTTCAACATACATCACGCGATGGTCACTCATTTAGGCGAAAACCTCAGGCTACGTCTTGCAACATATGTTGACACGTATACATAATGCAGAGAAATGACAAACAACTTAAGTAGAACTCTAATCCATTATTTCCAACCTTATCACTGTAGTACATCGGCTACAACTCCACCTGGATACTTACAAACTCCTGGACCCGCTGCAATCAGGCTTCTGCCCGGGTCATGGAACAAACAGCACTCCTTAAGATTTGGGACGACGCCCTCGAAGCAGCAGATGATGGAGAGCTGTGTCTCCTCGTACTGCTAGACCTAAGTGCAGCATTGACAAGGCTCTCCTTTGTCACCCGTTCTCTTCAACATTTACATTCGCCCACTCCTTCAAATCATTAGATGCTCAGATCTCTGCTTCCACTCTTACGCTGACGACACGCAACTTTATTTCCGGATTAATGGAAAAAAAGATCACCAACAACAACTTGAAAACTGCCTCAAATCAATAGAGGACTGGATGACCACTAACTCCCTCCAGCTGAACGAATCAAAGACAGAGCTTCTTATCTTACACCCAAATCATAAGCCCGCAACCAAAACCTCCTGGTCTCCACCAACCGTCTTTGGGCAGACTATCTCCCCAAAGACCAAAGCCAAGAGTCTCGGGGTTATTTTAGACGCACAAATGTCAATGAATGCGCAAATAGGAGCAGTAGTCAGTGGGTCTCACCATCTGCTGCGGATGCTTCGCAGACTCATCCCTTTTATCCCAAAGAATGACAAAGCAGTGGTAGTTGGAACAATCATTAATTCAAGACTGGACTACACAAACTCGCTTTACATAGGATTAACACAATATCAACTTGCGCGATTACAACTGATCCAAAACACGGCGGCAAGGCTGATAACAGGAAAAAAAACCTGGGAATCCATCTCTCCTTCGCTGAGGAGCTTACATTGGCTAACCGTAAAAAATCGGATCACCTTCAAGACCCTTTGCCTCACCCACAAATGCGTGCATAGAGAAGCTCCGCAATACCTAATGGAGAAAATAAATCATTACACGCCAAACCGCAGTCTTCGATCAGCCAACAAAAACCTCCTCCTCGTGCCCAAAGCCCGATATAAATCCAAGGGGGATCGGAGATTCGCTGTCCAAGGGCCTCGGCTATGGAATGCTCTACCAATCAACATCCTCATGGAAGAAAATCACCTGGCTTTTAGGAAAAAACTCAAGACCTTCCTCTTTTAGCAGATGATCAAAGCTCGCCACGGTGCCTAGAGGCGATTCAGTTCGCATTGTGTGCTATACAAGTATTTCATTCATTCATTCCTATCACAAGATCTGCACACACAGATCCTCTCAGTCTCCGGGAGCTTCAGGCAGCTGTGTGAGGGAGGGGCTCTGAGGTCATCCCCTTCAGCAGGGGCCCAGGAGGAAGAAGATCTACCATGCTTCTAAAATTAGGTCAGTAAAAGGGGGACAGTGCAGAAACTGACCTTTGGGGGTGAAATGATTGTACTGGGGGCAGACTGCTGCTTTCTCCCATGTCATATGCAGTGCAGTGACCACCATGGGCTATATTGTGACCACCATGTGCAGTGACCACCATGTGCAGTGACCACCATGTGCAGTGACCACCACATGATGCATTGTACCCACCATGTGCAGTGACTACCATGATATATATTTTGCCCACCATGTGCAGTGCAGTGACCACCATGTAATGTGGAATGTTGAGCCCTCCGTGTAATGTGCTGTACCCACCATGTAATGCAGAGTTGGGTGTCCACAGTGTAATGTGCTGTGCCCACTATGTCATCTGCTGTTCTGTACAGTATCCACTATGTAATGTGGAGTAGAGTGCCCTCTGTGGAATGTGCTGTGCCCACCATGTAACGCAGAGTAGAGTGCCATCTGTGGAATGTGCTGTGCCCACCATGTCATGTGCTGTGCTGTACAGTGCCCACCATATAATGTGGAGTAGTGTGCCCTCTGTGTAATGTGCTGTGCCCACCGTGTCATGTGTTGTACCCATATGTAATGTGATGTGCTGTGCTCACATGTGGTGTGCCCACTGTGTAATGTACAGTTCCTACCGTGTAATGTAGAGTGGTGAAAAAAGGTAAGAGTAAGAAGACTAAGAAAAGAGTGGTTATTCTATGGGGGACCTGCACTGGTCTGCTCTCTGGGGGATCTATGTGGGGGACCCTGGCCTGCGTTTTATGTGATAATGAATGACTAAGCCCTTCCCCTTCATGACATTGTCAAAAAGGGGCAGAGAATGGGTGACCTTAAAATTATGCCCCCCTCATGACTGACCCTAACCGCCCACCTGACTATGGCTAAGATCATGTCACTTAATGTACACAGATTAAATTCCAACAAAAAAAGGCACTTGGCGCTCCGGGAGTTTAGGCAGTCAGGGGCGGACATAGTGATGGTTCAGGAAACACACTTTAACCGGGGTGACTCCTTTAAATTTGCCTCCAGACATTTCCACCAGATTTATCAGGCCTTTAATCCACGTAAAAGGGCGGGGTAGCCATACTTTTTAGAAAAGGGGCCCCCTTTACATGCACTTCGACACACCTGGACCCGCGGGACCACTATATCATCCTTCACGGCATGTGGCGGGCACAATCCATGACCTTATGTGCCCTCTATGCCCCTAATGTTTGTCAACATCGATTCCTGACTGGGGTGCTCTCTCGCCTTTTTAAGACATCTCCAGAGCTTCTGGCGATAGGGGGGGATTTTAACCTCACTCAGTCCGTACCATATGACCGCCTTGTGGTGAATCCCCGGGCGCCGCAAACCAGAGCCCTGAGGGACTCCAAGCTATTCCGCCAGATCACCAGAAGAAGGGCTCTTTTTGATGCCTGGCGAACCTTGCACTCGCAGGACTGCCAGTACACCTTTTATTCTGCTCCTCACCACACTCACGTATTGACCATTTTTTTGTGAACAATAATACGCTGAGGACCGTTCAATCCGCGCACATACTGCCCATCTCCTGGTCCGATCATGCCCCTATAACCCTGACGCTGGACATAGGTTCACCCCTTCGCAAGCCCTGTAATTTGCGGTTAAATAACTTTCTCCTGCAGCCCTCTCTGGCGAAAGTGGAGTCGGAGTCTTCACTCCAACACTACTTTGCTGAAAACGACACCCCAGACGTTTCACACTCTACCCTGTGGGCCGCCCATAAAGCGGTCATTCGGGTTCGCTGCCTTGCTCTCTCCTCAGCCCTGAAGAGAGATACCCAGGCTGCCAGGTTACTGGCTGAGAAGCGGCTGAAGACCCTTGAGGCTCGGCTTTGGGGGTCTCCTTCTCTCTTTCTCCTCAAGGAAATTGTCCAGACACGACTGACACTTCGGGACCTCGCGCTAGGGTGAGTGGAAAAAACACTAATCCGCTTACGACAGCTCTATTATGACAAGGGCAACAAAGCGCAGTCCCTGCTGGCCAGGAAGCTGGCGGACTGCGCACAGGCCTCCACACCAACCCAAATTAAAAACAGAAGGGGAGACCTCCTGTCTCACCCCCAGGCCACATTTGCAGATTTTTACACTGACCTGTACAATAAGCCGGACATTCCCCATAATCCTCCGACCCCGGGACTGACTGACCGTAAAACCCAATACCTAGAAAACACTGCACTGCCCTGACTACAGGATGCGGAACCCTGGGAACTGAACACCCTTAACACTGATGAAGAACTCTTGGCGACCGTGAAGGCTCTTTCGGCCCATAAGTCCCCTGGGCCAGACGGGCTTCCTTAAGAATACTAGAAGGCATTTCTGCCTCTCTTGAGCCCGCACATGTCCAAACTGTTCAATGCCTTTCTCCAACAATCCCCTGTCCTCCCCGAGATGCTGGGTTCTTTTATCTCTCTTATCCCAAAACCGGATAAAGATCCGACCTCCTGTGCCAGCTATAGGCCTATAGCCCTGCTGAACGCGGATCTGAAAATTTTCACAAAAATCTTAGCGAACCGCTTAAATGCGATCCTCCCCTCCTTAATACATAAGGATCAGGTGGGCTTTGTCCCTCTGAGACAGGTGGGAGACAATACTAGGAAAATTATCGACCTTGTCGATGTCGCTAACAGGGAAGGCCTGGCATCCTTGGTCCTGAGTTTAGACTCGGAAAAGGCGTTTGACTGCCTGAGCTGGCCCTTTATGATGGCTACCTTGCGCCATATAGGCTTTCAGGGACCATTCCTGCGTGAGGTACAGCACCTATATACCACCCCCTCCTCACAGGTTAAAACCCCCTTTGCCACGTCTAAGCCCCTGTGCACATGGTTGGACATTCTGCCAACCAAATCCGTCGGATTTTGTCCGTCGGATCTTGTCCGAAACTGTTGCATACACATGGTCGGCCTAAGTTGTCGAAAAATCCGATCATTCAGAACGTGATGACGTAATTTCGTTACGATGGGACTAGGTTCAGGCTAGTAGCCAATAGATAATAGGCTTAGACTTTCTTTATTGCTAATGGCACCCGCCAGGGCTGTCCGCTGTCCCCTCTGCTGTTTGCGCTATGTGTGGAGCCCCTGGCGGCTGCTATTAGGGGCAACCCGGATGTTCGGGGGGTCCCGGTCAGGGGCAGGGCATTTAAAATATTTAAAATATTGTTTGCTGACGATATCATCCTTACCCTGACCCAGCCTAGGATTTCACTGCCTAACCTCCACGCTGAACTGGACCGCTATGGAGCGCTTTTCGGGTTATAAAATTAACGCATCTAAATCGTTGGCCCTTCCGATTAATATGGTGACGGCCAAGGTAGCTCACCTGCGGTCCGTGTTCCCCTACAAGTGGGAGAGTTCCTCCCTTAAATACTTGGGGGTCTCTATTACACCGTCATTCCACACTTTATATCAGGCCAATTCCCCCCCCCCCCTTTATCGGGCGATTAGGGAACTTGTTCACAAGTGGAAGGCTCATCACATATCGCTTCTGGGGTGGATTACGTCCATTAAAATGGTGGTTCTCCCTAAGCTCCTATACCTATTTCAGACGTTGCCTATTCCGGTCCCATACGTGTACCTACGCACACTTCAGAGGGACATGTTGAAGTTTGTATGGGACGTTAAAAAACACCGGGTGCCTGGTTCTGTCATGACTGCCCTGTGCTCGGATGGTGACTTGGCATTTCCCTATTTCGGTACTACCAGGCAGCCCAGTTACGGGCAATAGTCTCATGGTTCCCTCAGCGGTCCTATAATAAGTGGTCATAGATCTAAAAAATTTGGCTAGCTCCAGTACACCCGAACAGTCTTCTATGGGGCGCGAACGTAGAAATAGACCCGGGCCGCTTATTGAGGCCGATGGCTCAGCTTCGCCAGCTTTAGCGAAAGCTTTCCCGTAAATGTAGACTCCATTCAGAGTTTTCCCTGATGACCTCCTTCCTCTGCAACCCTAAGTTACCGGCAAGTCTAACCCACCAGATGTCTTGGCCCTGGGCTTCCTGGAGTTTGTTCCATTTGGGACACTTAGTGGACTCCAGGACGAGGAGGCTCCTTACTTTCTCGGAGCTCCAGGCCAAGCATGACCTCCCCCGACAGACATTCTACAGCTACTTACAAATTAGACATTTTGCTCAAACTATAGCCCCACACCTTCAATTCTCCCCACCCTCCCCATTTGAACAGATAATACTTAAATGATGGAACTGCAGGGGACTGATCTCCGACATATACTATATTCTTAATGCACACCACTTCCAAACGAAAGGTAAACATGCATACATGAAGCGCTGGGAGAGGGAGTTAGGTGAGGAACTTCCACTGGAGGCATGGCAGGGGGTGTGGAGACAGGCAGCCAAATCCTCTCTATGTAACCTCTACAAAGAGAACTCTTACAAAATTCTCCTCTTCTGGTACCAGACCCCAGCCATACTCCACAAAATATATCCTTCCACCTCTCACCGCTGCTGGCGTTGTCTGAAAGAACAGGGCTCCTTGTTTCACATTTACTGGACCTGCCCTCTGATAACCCCATTTTGGAATCTGACCTGACAGCTTCTTACCCGCCTATTTGAAGTGCCCATACCGCACACCCCCAAATTCTTCCTACTCTACCTTTCCCAACCTAAGATAGCTAAACCGGGTCGGAAGCTCCTTAGGCACGTCCTGACAGCTGCGGAGGCTCTATACTCCAGGATTAAGGACGTGGAACTCATGGAAAAAATTACTGCTAGAATACGGGACAGGCTGGAAGAGCATGATCTGGTCTGGGGGAGATGGCGGCTGCTGGAGGACTAAGGGCGAACCTGTGTTGGTATGGTGACATGGACCTCTGGCTACATACTACCTTACTCTTCTCTATCCTTTCCTTTTCTTTTCTCTTTGTTTACAATGCAGACAATCTCTGCTACATTTTTAGTTTGGCACGCAGGTTAAGTAGTAGACTCTATCTGGCTATACGGGTGTTGGCATGGATAGCTGAATTATGGTGTCTTCTGTTCAGCAGTACACCGTTGGCCAGTTTGTTTAGCACTGTTGCATATACCCATGAATCCATGCTACATATTGTTTGTTTACTTTTGACCTTGCAATCTTTTGAAGGTATACTGTTTCTACTGTATGCTTGTACTGCTTACCTTCTCACAATACAACGAAAAATAAAGAAAATGTTAATTAAAAAAAATGATGCCCCCCTCAGTGATCTATAAGGCCTTACCACTTACCTTATCCTGCAGAGGTTCATCCTTTCTAGTACGTGTCCCCATTATTAAGGTGATGGGTGTCACAGGAGGACCTTTTTGATCTTTGGTGGTGGAACTCCATTGAAGTACTTCTCTTTTCTTTGGATTTTTCAATATACCACGTGGAGCAAATTTCTGCACATTTTTTAGAACTGATCACATTTATATGGATGTTATATGGACATTTTTATTATAGTGTGAAATCTTTGATATTGATTCACACTGTGTCACTTTTAATTCATACCTTTTTTGGTTCATATATTGATAAGCGTGACTTTTTTGTTTATTTCAGGGGTTAAAGCAAGAGGTGAGGAGGTGACATAATGCCTCCTCACCGCATGTCAAAAGACCTCTGAAAAACAATTTCCACACTCTGTGTGGTCTTGTTGCTGTCCTGGGGACAACTTTTTTACTAGACAAGAAATGAGCGAAACTGTGCAGCAGCAACACAGACAAGAGTATTTTTTATTTAATTACGTAGGGGAAGGGTAGAATAGTTTCAGCAATTTGCCTGTTCAAGATTTTCTGTCACTAAGGCCGCGTACACACGCGCGGACTGTTCGCCCAACCTTGTCCGCTGAACAGTGTTTGGGCGGACAGTCCGCTCGTGTGTGGGGCTTCAGCGGACAGTTTCAGCGGACAGTTGGCCGAACAAGGTCTTACGGAAATTCCGAAAAACTGTCCGCTGAAACAAGGTTTCAGCGGACTGTTCGCTCGTGTGTAGGCTTGTTCGGCCAACTAAGTCTCGCGCATGCTCAGAAAGGATTTCCACGTCGGAAGGTTGCATTGCAGTGTATAGGACGTCGTATTTTTCGTCCCGTCGTACGTGCCGTTCACGTCATCGTGCACGGTTTCAGCAAACTGTTCGTCCGTCGTGTGTGGCCATGTCCGTCCATGCTAAGTTTGAGCGGACTGTTCGCTCAAACTGTTGGACGGACAAAGTTGGGCCAACAGTCCGCGCGTGTGTACGCGGCCTTACTGTCAGGTAAAACACTGTCCTCAGAATGAAAATTAGTTCTGCTCAAAAGAGATATTACAAACTCTCAGAAAGCTGCTGCATGCTTAATGTGCTGATTGTTCCGGGGATATTTTATGCAGAGAAATGGCATTGCTACATTGCACTCCTGCAATGCAAAATTGCCATTCAGCGAATTTAAAAATAAATGTAAAGCCTGTCAGCTGTTGCTCTACAGTAAGCACTATTGCAGGTCTGTGGGTGTTGGAAGGTTGTGTGGAGACACTGGGGGGAAGGGGGATGTTCAAAATGTCATGACACAGTAGGGGGAGGCAGTCATGTAGGCCGTATGAGGCCCCATGTTTTCTAGTTTGCTATTTCCCCTGCTGGGTGGCTGAGTGCCATGTTTTTGAGGGGTTAAAACAGGTAGTAAGGAGGCAGCATAAATGTCCATGATTAGCACAGACAACCCCTTTCAATATGGTTGGACAGGGAATATTGAGTGTATGTACAGTACTAGTGTTTTTATAGTGTGAGACATGTTTATTTTCTGTGTGTTTTTTTCTACAATGAATTTAACATTTAACAAATATTAATACCTAATTTGTTGCCAGCAGTATTCTTCCGAAAATGACTGCAAAGAAATACTTACTAAAGGTAGACCCTACACTGATCCAGTCCTGGCTCTGTCTGGTACCAATAAACTACATGGTAACATTTTTGAAGACCTTTCCAGTGAAAATTGTGGATGCCCTTCAAGCATGTTTCTTCAAAGTGCATGCAGCTGACCTTCCTCAAAAACAGGTTAGTGGTTTGTTAAAGTTTTTGTTTGTTAAAGTGTTTTCTGAAAATGAATCAAGTAACTATAACTATAAACATAGCTTTCAGGGGAGAGAAAGTGCATATGAAGGGGTTTGAATCAGAGAGACGTAAACAGTAACAGCTGAGGGTCTTAGCAATGACCCAGCAACAATGCAGGATGGAGGGATGCCATCTGAGGCTGGGTTCACACCTCACATGGATGTGGCTTGCAGCAGGGGATCCGGTGAGTCCCTGTTCTCTGTGTCAGGGATTAATCGGGGCTGAATTTTTGCCTGAATTCGGCCATGAAATGGAGCCAAAGACGCACAGGACTCCTGTGAAAGCCACTCCGCAGCCGCAATGGAGATATGTGAACCAGCTCCATAGAGAGCTGGTCACAATCTCCTGTCATGCAAATTGGATGCGGGTTTCCCCACATCCAATTCACATAGGTGTGAACCCAGCCTGAGAGTTTTTCCAGTCAGACTTCATAATACAAAGTATTCAAGAAGATCTATTGGCACAGCTACACTTTCTTTTTATAACATCTGCATTGCAATAGCAATGCAAATTATATTTATTTTTGACAATTCAATATAATCTTATCGAAAAATCTTGTTTCATGTTGTGGGCAGGGATGAGCCGAACAACCCCCAGTTCGGTTTGCAGCAGAACATGTGAACAGGCAAAAAATTCATTCAAACACACGAACACCGTTAAAGTCTATGGGACATGAACGTGAAAAATCAAACATGCTAATTTTCAAGGCTTATATGCAAGTTATTGCCAAAAAAAGTGTTTGGGAAAAGGGGTCCTGCCCCAGGGGACATGTATCAATGCAAAAAAAGTGTTTAAAAAAACTGAATTTTTTTTTGGAGCAGTGAATTTAATAATCCTTAAAGTGAAACTATACAAATTAAATATTCCTTTAAATATTGTGCCTGGGGGTGTCCTTAGTATGCTTGTAAACTGTGTTTAGAACAATACCCACACACAATTACATTTCTAAAGGAAAAGATGTCATTTAAAACTACTTGCGGCTGTAATGTATCGTAGGGTCCCGGCAATATAGATGAAAATCATTGAGAAAAATGGCACCCACATTTAAAAAAAAATGCACTTTATACTCGAAACAGCAGTATATATACTATATGGCCTGCCCTATATACTCTGCAGAAAATTTGGCCTTAGGTGTTGCTGGTACCAGAATACCGTAGCCCTCACAGTTTCTCTTGGTGAGCACAGGAAAGGGCCCGGTTGTGAAATACTACATCAAAAATTTTAATTACATGCCCATGTTAAACAGGGGAAGAACAATTGGGCCTTTGGTGGTGGTAGCGGTACCAGAACACTGTAAGTTAATCTTATTGGGCGTAGCAACGGGCCCTGTGTTGAAATATTATATCAAAAATTGTAATTACATGCCCCTGTTAAACAGGGGCAGAAAAATTGGGCCTTGGGTGGTGGTGTCCTAAACCAAAAATATTGTTGGAAGCTAGCATCATCAAGATCGAGGAGGAATAAAATAGTCAGCATAGGCAGTCTTCAAGGGATCCCACATCCATAGAAAATTCAATCAGTTACATCAGAATCAGGTGATTGATAGCTGCTGATCCAAGACTTATTCACTTTTATGAATGTGAATCAACGGAGTTTGTGGACAAGCACACTCTATGATCCATTACAAACCCTCCAGCAACACTGAATGTGTGTTCAGAAAGAACACTGGATGCAGGACAGGCCAGTAGCTTAGTTGTATATTGAGCAAGTTCTGGCCAGTGGTCCATCCTCAAGACCCAGTAACCCAGTGAATACTCTGTTGGAAAGGTCTCCAAGTCTGCTCTTGCCCCTAGATATTCCTGCACCATGTAATGCAGACGCTGGCGATGGTTGCTCGAACCGATGAGACCTTGGCGCTGAGGACTGAAAAATTGTTTAAAGGCATCGGCCAGCTGGCCACCTTCTCCACCGCTCTTCTGACTGAATGAAGCCTCAGCAACACATTGGGGGTTATTTACTAAAGGAAAATCCACTTTGCACTGCAAGTGCACTTTGAAGTAAAGTCACTGTAGATCCGAGGGGGACATGCAAGGAAAATAAAAAAGCATTTTAGCTGGCATATGATTGGATGATAAAATCAGCAGAGCTTCCACTCATTTCAGATCTACCCCTTAGATTTAGAGCGACTGCACTTCCAAGTGCACTTTCAGTGCAATTTCAAGTGCACTTGCAGTACAAAGTGGATTTGCCATTTGCAAATAACCCCCATTGTCCAGAACTAGGAAATTTTAACCTCCCAGGGGCTGGAAATGCATTGCACAAACCTTTCTTCAAGGCCTTCTGAAGATGTTTCATCCTCTGCGAAGGCAGGATGTGTTCTGCAACCTTACCCTTGTAACGTGGATCAAGAAGGGCTGCCAGCCAGTAATGATCCCTCTCCTTGATACCACAAATCCTAGATTCCTTTCGCAGGCTTTGCAGAATCAGGGAGGCCATGCAGCATAAGTTTGCAGAGGCATTCGATTCTGAGTCCTCTGGGTCACTGAGCATCACATGAACCGTAACAACCTCCTCCCAGTCACATATAACTCCTTGGGTTTCTGGGGACTGTAAAACATCCCTTGAAGACTGCTGCTGAGTGTTATCCTCCATGTCCCATGCTGACACGATCCTCCTCCTCCTCTTCTTATTGTGTGTTTGGCGAGCCAGCAGGAATGCTATCTGGATAAAGGGGGCCTTGAGAGGTAAGGAAGTTGTCACGTACCTGGTGGTGGGAGCCCGGAGTGCAGGGAGCGGCCTCTCGTAAGCCTCTGGCTCGAGATCCCCTGAGAGTGGGAACAGGGGCTCTGGAGGGCAGAGGGCACAAGTGCCAAGTCCGTGTAGGTGGGCCTGGTCCAGGAACTGGCGTCAGACAGCAGTGGATAACGACAGGTGGTTCTGGAGTGGCTGGAAGTCAGCAGCTGGCAGCAAGTAGGTGGGCACACGGGAACGGCTGGCAGGCAGGCAGCAGGCAGCAGCGGTCACAGAACACGGACTGGAGCAGCAGGCAGAAGCGGGGTCAACACAAGCCGGGTCGTCAACGGGCTGGCAGCAGAAGTACCGAAGGAGGAGGCAGAAGAATAGTCAGGAGGTCCGGGGGTCAGGGCTGGCAGCAAGCAGGATAATCAGGAACAAGCCGAGTAGATCAGAGACAGGAACGATCAGGTAATCAGAGGCAACTCTCAGGAACGCTGTAGACAGGACAGCAACGGGCCACTAGAATGAATCACTTAAGAAGCCTTCTGGGCGCCAAGAACGGTCGCACGGCGTGCCCGTTCGCGCCCACGTCAAACTGTGCAACCGACCGTGACCCCGCGCACCCGCGTGCGCACGTTCGCAACCTTGCGCACCCGCGTGCGCCCGATCGTACCTGCTCGCACCCGCGTGCGTCCGTTCGCGCTAACGCGCGCCCGGGAAGACCTATTAGCGCTCAACGGACCAACATTGTGGGTAAGTCTTCCATGGGCTGCTGGAACTCGGAACCGACCATGACATTGCCCCCCCCCAAGGGGCAGCCTCCGGATGCCCAATTGGGCCATTTTACTAGGATGGGCCCTTCTGAAGGCGAGAATCAGTCTCCTGGCATGAATGTTGGATTCAGGTTCCCAAGAATTCTCTTCAGGTCCGTACCCTTTCCACTTTACCAGGAATTGAACTTGATTCCGTCTACGCCTGCAGTCCAAGATAGACTCCACCTCGTACTCGACTTCACCGTCGATGACCACAGGTTCAGGTGGGACAATCCTCCGACTGACGAAGGGGTCCGGGATGGCTGGCTTGAGTAACGCCACATGGAATACGGGGTGAATCCGGAATGACTCTGGCAGTTTCAGCTCAAATGCTACATCGTTTATTTTCTTTACAATTGGGAAGGGACCCACAAACCTTGGTCCCAACTTCTTAGTAGGGCAGGCCATCTTTAGATTCAACGTGGAGAGCCACACCTGGTCCCCAACCTTGAGTTCAAGCTCCCCCCTTCTCCTCCTGTCAAAGACTTCTTTATTATGTCTTTGGGTCTTTGCCATGGTCTCCTGCAGAAGTTTGTTATTGGCACTAAAGAAGTCGATATTCTCCTGGACTGCTGGTACCGGGCTTTCAGGCAGGTCTTGGGACAAGAATGAGGGGTGGAAGCCGTAATTGGCGAAGAACGGAGACTGACTTGTGGCAGAGTGGATGGAGTTGTTATAAGCGAACTCCGCTAACGGGAGCAAGGAAGCCCAGTTGTCCTGAGAAAAGGACGAGAAGCAGCGTAGGTACTGCTCCAGCGTCTGGTTCGTCCGTTCGGTTTGCCCATTGGTCTGTGGGTGGTAGGCAGACGAGAGACAGAGATCAATTTTCAAGGCCCTGCAGAGTGCTCTCCAGAACTTGGACGTGAACTGCACACCCCGATCCGAGATAATGTTTGCGGGGACACCATGCAGCCTCACGATCTCTTTAATAAACACATCAGCAGTCTCTGCAGCGGAAGGGGTGCCCTTCATCGGCAAGAAGTGGGCCATCTTGGTTAGCAAGATTGTGGAGTAGCCTTCTGATGGAGGAAGCTCTACGATGAAATCCATCGAAATCATCCGCCAAGGCCTCTCTGGGACAGGTAATGGTTTCATCAGGCCCCAGGCCCTAGACTTGCTGCTTTTATTACGGATGCAAATGGCACAAGCCTCCACGTATCCTTTACAGTCGGATCTCAACTGGGGCCACCAAAAGGTGCGCTGGACCAACTCGGTGGTCTTGAGGGCGCCGAAATGGCCGGCCAACGGGTGGTCATGGCATGCACTGAGGACTGACACCCGAGCCTCCTGGGGGACAAAAATTTTGCCTTCATGCCAGAGAAGTTCGTCTTGGGCCAGAAGTGTGACGTTAGGTGGAGGAGTGGCACCAATGGAGACTTGCTTAATCAGGGACAACAAATCAGCTTGAAGAAGAAGAAAGTTCCCTGAGGTCAGGATGGTATCCGGATGTGGAGAGGTCTCTGGCTCGTTGAACATTCGGGACAGGGCGTCCGGTTTGGTATTCTTGGAACCCGGGCGATAAGTTATGTGGAACAAAAACCGGGAAAAGAAAAGAGCCCATCTGGCCTGGCGTGGCTTCAACCTCTTGGCGGACTTCAAGTATTCCAGGTTTCTGTGATCCGTGTAAATGAGGATTGGATGCGTAGCCCCCTCCAGCAGGTAACGCCATTCCTCAAGGGCCACTTTAATGGCCAATAGCTCTCGATCTCCGACATCATAATTTGCCTCTGCTTCGGTTAGCTTGCGGGAGAAGAACGCTACTGGGTGCAAGCGGGCCCTAGGCCCATGTCTCTGGGAGAGAATCGCCCCAACCGCGATCTCAGAGGCATCAACCTCTAAGATATAGGGCCGGGTCGGATCAGGATGTTTGAGGATGGAAGCTGACACAAATAAGTCCTTCAGGGTAGAGAAGGCTTCCTGAGCCTCTGGGACCATTGAAACTTCAGACCCTGCCTGGTCAGTCTGGTGATGGGGGCTATAATAGTGGAAAACCCCTTAATAAATTTCCTATAGAAATTTGGGAATCCCACGAAACGCTGGACCCCTTTTCTGTCAGTGGGAGCGGGCCAATCACGGATAGTGGAGACTTTCTGAGGGTCCATCTCGATGCCATCTACAGAAATTACCAGCCCCAGGAATTGAATACTTGATTGCTCAAAGGTACATTTCTCCGGCTTGGCATATAGCCCATGCAGACGAAGTCGGGATAGTACTTTCCTGACATGCTCCCGGTGTTCTGCCAGAGAGGAGGAGAAGATCAGGATGTCGTCCAAATAGGTAATGACGAACAGGTCTAGGTAGTCCCTGAAAATATCATTGATAAAGTGCTGGAATGTGGCGGGAGCGTTGCATAAACCGAAGGGCATGACCAGGTACTCGAAGTGCCCGAAGCGAGTACGAAAGGCAGTTTTCCACTCGTCGCCATCACGGATGCGGACCAGATTGTAAGCCCCCCGGAGATCTAGTTTCGAAAATACTGCTGCTGACCCCAGTCTCTGGAAAAGCTCCGGCACAAGTGGTAGGGGATAACGATTCTTAATCGTTATTTTATTAAGGGCCCGGTAGTCAACGCAGGGGCGCAGGGTCTGGTCTTTTTTTTCCACGAAAAAGATCCCTGCTCCCGCCGGAGAAGTGGAGGGACGTATAAATCCCTTCCTGAGATTATCGTCCAGGTAGGACTTCAAGGTCACCAACTCAGTCTCTGATAGCGGAAAGATCCTCCCAAAAGGAATTTCTGCCCCGGGAAGTAATTCAATGGGACAGTCGTATGGCCTGTGAGGGGGTAAGGTCTCCGCACCCTTTTTGCTAAACACGTCCAGGTAATAATGGTATGCAGATGGTACAATTTGGCGGGTTTCTGCGTCAGCTTCCAGGCAGAGCAAAGGAGAAGAGGCCTGGTCGGTTCCCGACAAACAGTGCTGGAGGCAGTAAGGTGAGGGGAATCTCAACTCCCCGGTGGTCCAGTCAACAAGGGGGTTATGTGCCCTCAGCCAGGGCATGCCGAGAATGATAGGGAAGAGGGGAGAAGAAATAATGTCCAGACAGAGTAATTCTTGATGGGTCCCGGCAATAGTGGTTAACAGGGGCTGAGTCTGCTGGGTTACAGGTCCGGACTTGAGGGTGGAACCATCGGCCAGATGTATAGAAAGTCCCCTTGCCCTGGGCCGAAGAGGGATGTTATGTTTAGAGGCGAAGGTTAGGTCCATAAAGCCACTGCAAGCTCCCGAGTCAATAATGGCGTTGGTCTGGACGTTCCCTCCTGGTAGCTGCAAGGAAATGGGCACAGTCAAATGGGAGGCAGCACTAGGACAGTCTAACGTAAGGGCAGGAGATACGAAGAGGGACTTACGGAGCTTAGCAGGGCAATTGCGCACGAAGTGTCCAGACCCTCCACAGTAGAGGCAGAGATTTCCTTCCCGGCGGCGTTGGCGTTCTTCAGGCGTTAAGGAAGGCCGGAGTAAGCCCAGCTGCATGGGCTCAGGGAGGTCTTGACTTGTCGTGGTGACAGCAGGAGGGGTGAGATGAGGAGAGCTGGGGACCCGAGGAAGCATCCATACCGGACGAGAAGTGGTTGAAGACCGCTCCAGGCGGCGTTCTCTCAGCCGCCTGTCTATTTGGATCGCCAGTTCCACCAAGGCTTCTAGAGTCTCTGGAATGCCCACTCGGGCGAGCTCGTCCTTCAACGGTTCCGATAGGCCCATCCGGAACTGATAGCGTAATGCCGCGTTATTCCAGTCTGTGTCGGAGCTCCAGCGTCGGAACTCCGACACGTAGTCCTCTACAGGTCGGCGACCTTGCTGCAGCGAATGCAGGGCTGCTTCAGCGGTGGCGGTTAGTTGTGGGTCTTCATACAACCGCGACATGGCCTGGAAGAAGATGTCCAAGGTTTCAAGGGAGAGATCCTTCTTTTCTAGTAGACGGTGGGCCCAAGACTGAGGTTCACCGGTTAGCAGAGAGATCACATAGCCCACCTTGGTAGCCTCGAGGGAGAAGGTCCTCGGCTGTAGAGCAAAGAACAGTTCACATGAGTTCCGAAAAGCCCGGAATTTCCCTCGATCTCCGGAAAATCTCTCGGGTGTAGGCACCCTGGGTTCGGGTGGCAGCATCACTACAACAGGAGTAGCAGAAGTTCCGGAAGTAGCAGGAGAGGAGGTGGACAGGGCCTGGACCCGTTCCTCCAGTTGACTGTAACCCTCCTGTAGACTCTTCACTGCTTGAGTGAGGCCTGCGAGATGGCGGCAAAGTTCGTCCATTGGAGAGGCTCCCTGCGTGGGCTCGGACATGGCTGTCCTGTACTGTCACGTACCTGGTAGTGGGAGCCCGGAGTGCAGGGAGCGGCCTCTCGTAAGCCTCTGGCTGGAGATCCCCTGAGAGTGGGAACAGGGGCTCTGGAGGGCAGAGGGCACAAGTGCCAAGTCCGTGTAGGTGGGCCTGGTCCAGGAACTGGCGTCAGACAGCAGTGGATAACGACAGGTGGTTCTGGAGTGGCTGGAAGTCAGCAGCTGGCAGCAAGTAGGTGGGCACACGGGAACGGCTGGCAGGCAGGCAGCAGGCAGCAGCGGTCACAGAACACGGACTGGAGCAGCAGGCAGAAGCGGGGTCAACACAAGCCGGGTCGTCAACGGGCTGGCAGCAGAAGTACCGAAGGAGGAGGCAGAAGAATAGTCAGGAGGTCCGGGGGTCAGGGCTGGCAGCAAGCAGGATAATCAGGAACAAGCCGAGTAGATCAGAGACAGGAACGATCAGGTAATCAGAGGCAACTCTCAGGAACGCTGTAGACAGGACAGCAACGGGCCACTAGAATGAATCACTTAAGAAGCCTTCTGGGCGCCAAGAACGGTCGCACGGCGTGCCCGTTCGCGCCCACGTCAAACCGTGCAACCGACCGTGACCCCGCGCACCCGCGTGCGCACGTTCGCAACCTTGCGCACCCGCGTGCGCCCGATCGTACCTGCTCGCACCCGCGTGCGTCCGTTCGCGCTAACGCGCGCCCGGGAAGACCTATTAACGCTCAACGGACCAACATTGTGGGTAAGTCTTCCATGGGCTGCTGGAACTCGGAACCGACCATGACAGAAGTCCTCCTCTTCCTCCTACTGTTCTGCCTCAAGTGCCCTGTCCATTATTCCACAAAGCGTGTGCTCCAACAGGAAGACTAGAGGGGCAATGTCACTGATGCATGCATTGTCGCTGCTCACCATCCTTGTGGCCTCCTCAAATGGTGACAGGACAGTGCATGCGTACTTGATCAGTAGCCACTGGTGTGGCAAAAAGAAGCCAGGCTTCCCTGACCCTATCCTGGTGCCATACTTGCACAGGTACTCATTGATGGCCCTATGCTGTGTGTGCAGCCGCTACAGCATTGCAACGCTGAGTTCCACCTGGGGGGCATGTCACAAATGAGGCGGTTGGTGGGCAGGTTGCATTCCCTTTGAATGTCAGCCAGCCGAGCACTGGCATTGTATGACTGACAGAAATTACCACAGAATTTTCTGGCCTGCCTCAGGAGATCCTTTAAGCCTGGGTACCTGCTCAAGAGCCGATGCACCACCAAATTCAGGATGTGTGGCAAACATGGAACATGGGTCAAGTCTCCCTGTCGGAGGGCGGAGAGTGCCATTGTCACATACAATCATTCCTGGCTGAAGCTGGCATGGCGTCAAACACCTCTGAGCCTGCCCCTGCAGAGCTGACAGAATCTCTGCCCCAGTGTGGCTCCTGTCCCCTAAGCAGACCAACTCAAGCACCGCATGGCATTTTTTTGCCTGACTGCTTGTGTAGGCCCTTGAATGCTTACTAAGCACTGCTGGTTCAGAGAAAAAATGTGCATAAGAGGCCATAGAGGAAGAAGAAGAGGAGGGGTGGAGGAGAGAGCTGTGGCAGAATCACCACTAGCATTATGGAGGCGTGGTGGCGGACCAAGTTCCAACAATTCTCAACCCTGTCCTGGATTCTTCCCAGCTGCCAGCAGAGTTACCTAGTGTGCCGTAAAGGAAAGGTAACGTCCCTGCCCATGCCTGCTGGAGTCAGCGGTAATATGCACCTTACTGCTGACCGCCCTGTCCAACGAGGCCAAAACATTGCTGTCCACATGCCGGTAGAGAGCCGGAATGGCCTTCCGTGAAAAAAAATGGCGTTTTAGAATCTGCCACTGAGGTACAGCACATTGCCCCCTTTTGTGAATTTGTGGAGAGTCTACCAGCCAAGCTAGCATTTAGATGCTGAACATTTGGATGGCTGGGACTGAATTTATTTTTACGGTTCAGCAACTGGGGTAGGGAAATGTGCCTGCTAAAATCAGATGGTGGTGTACTGCTAGCAGATTGGCTGCAAGTACTTGGGACACCTATTGCTAAACCTTCATTCCTGGGGCTTGGAGATCCCAAATGAGGCGCAAGGAGAAGTCCGCCTTTTTCTTTTTTTTTTTTTTTTTTTTAACAATCTTTTTATTAAAGTTTCGAAAAAATGACATTCCACATATTCATACACAAATAAAGTAAGCCATAAGAAGAATACATAGCGCATATAAGATCATAGAAATATAAAATATGAAATACAAAAATACAACAGAACCTATAGAGTCGTAATCAGTGAGAATGCTGTATGTGAATGAGTAGAATGAAGGACAAACATAAAATGAAAGAGGCGTCCAACGGGAGAGACAACGACAGAATTCCAGATAGTTCACAACAACTTTATCAAATATAGTCAAACAACAGTGTGCTAACGTTTCCTAAATTTGTCCCATAACGCCCATTTTTGAAAAAAGGATTTTAGTCTGTCTTCCTGTAACGCTACAGTTCTTTCAAATTCAAACGAGTGATCCACTATCGTAACAACTTCTGATACCAAAGGAGATACATTCGACTTCCATTTTCTTGTAATGCTCAACCGAGCGGCAAACAAAATATATATCACTAAAGTGCGAGCTGTGATAGGATATATATCCAAATTCACCCCCAGGAGGGCTTGCTCTATTCTAAGGGGGTTCAGAATTCCTGTCAATTTGGCAATTAATTTGCCTATTTCTCCCCAAAAGCTTCGTACGGATATGCAGAACCAAAAAATATGAGTCAGGTTTCCTATCTGGCCACAGCTCCTCCAACACAAATTCGATTGGTCATGTGCATATTTCGCTATTATGTAAGGTGTCCTGTACCACCTAAGTCGTAATTTGTGTGCGCCTTCCCTAAAGTTGGAGCAGCGGGTGGAACTATAACTGCCTTTAATAGCTCTCATCCATTGGTCCGGGGAAATAGTAATATGTAATTCTTCCTCCCACTTAGTCAGCTGAGTAAACATTTCAAAATGCATTTTGCCATGTAAGAGATTGTAAATGGCCGTAATCCCTTTCTTGTGAGCCGATGTGGGTTGCCATAAGTCCCAAATACATTCCGGGAGGCTAAAATACCCCGTATGTTCTCTAGGGATCAAGCTAATCAATCTAGCGAAATTCAGATATTCGGTTTTGGGGATACTCTGAGTGGCCATTAAATTCCCAAATGTCTGAGTGCGGCCTTGTGTTAAAAGTTGGTGGGTATAACAGAGGCCATAGCGTGCCCAGTGTGTTACTTGTAAGTCTGGGGTGAGAAAGGACAAAGCTGAGAGGGGGATAGGGAGGTATTTAAGGTCAGTATTGGACGGTTGATGTTTACGTAAGTAGATCCAGGCCCTCAACGTAGCATTTATAATGGGGTGATGTGTATGAGCTTTAGGGTCGCCTATCATTGTGGCATACAGGAGCCCCGTTAGATCCCCTTGTTGAGTTTGTTCCAGTTCACATAAGTGCCACCGTTTCACCCCCGGATCATGGAACCATACTCTGAGTTGGTCCAGGATGGCCGCCATGTGATAGTCTCTAAGTTCGGGAACACCCATTCCACCCACCTTTCTATGTTTAACTAGGACTTTAAAACTGCTTCGAGCGGGTCTCCCATCCCATAGGAACCTATTTAATTGGCGTTGCAGCGTTGCATAGAAGGAGGCTGGGAGCACAATTGGAAGTGTTCTAAAAAGATAAAGGAGTTTGGGTAGTAAAAACATTTTGTATGCTGCAAGTCTTCCCGACCAAGAGAGGTAAAACTGTTTAAATCGAGACAACTCTCTTTCAAAACTGGACGGAATAGATTCAAAATTACATCTATAAAGTTGAGATAGGGAACTAGTTAATTTAATGCCTAAATACTGGATAGATTCGGATGCCCATGTGTAAGGTAGAGAGAGCTTAATCCGGTTCTGCATATCCGAAGGGACATTAATGCCCAATATGCTAGACTTGGTAGCATTAATTTTATAGTAAGAAATCTCATTAAAGGTCTCTAAAACATCATATACTGCTTTCAGGGATTCCTCCGGGTCGGCAAGAGACAAAATCACATCGTCCGCAGATAGGGTAATGGGGTGCCTCGTCAGACCAGAGCTAATACCTCTTATACCTGGGTGGGTCCTGATCCTCTCCGCCAGAGGCTCCATCACCAAGGCAAAGATCAGGGGCGACAAAGGGCACCCCTGTCTTGTGCCATTGGTGATAGAAAACTGTTCAGAAAAAAGGCCTTCCGTGAACACATGTGCTGACGGTGTGGTGTACAGTGCAGAAATGGCAGAGAGGACCGGCCCCGTAAAGCCAAACCTCGAAAGTACCGCAGAAAGATACCCCCAGTGGACCCTGTCGAAAGCCTTTTCGGCGTCCAGCGAGAGGAGGACCGCTGCCCCCCCCCCGCCGGACGCCGAATGTATCAAGTTCAGCACCCTCCTGGTGGCGTCCGGAGCCTGCCTCCCAGCCACAAAGCCAACCTGGTCAGGCTGTACTAACTGAGGCAGAACTCCAGACAACCTATTAGCCAAAATCTTAGCATATATCTTCAGGTCCACATTTAATAAAGATATGGGCCTGAAGTTTTGAACTTTGTCTGGATCCTTTCCTGGCTTGGGTAACGTGACTATAGTGGCCGAAAGCATCTCTGAGGGAAAGGAGGCTGAGGAGGCAGCTGCATGGAACACCCTCTGCATGTACGTGGATAAAATATCAGAGAATGTTCTATAATATTCAGAGGAGTAACCATCTGGGCCGGGAGATTTGTTTTTAGGGAGGGCGTTTATAGTTTTTTGTATTTCGGCTATCGAAAATGAAGCATTTAGTTGCTCTAAGTGCGATGGTTGTAATTTCGGGAGATTAAGTGTCTGAAGAAAACTCTCTATGGCGTCAGGTGAGGGTTGTATAGTGGAGGTATCCTCTCTTAAATTATATAGGCTACTATAATACCAGCCAAAAGCATCTGCAATTTCTTTAGGATTGGTAAGCCTCGATCCTGTATCAGGATGGACTATATAGGGTATTTTTTGTTTAAGTACCTTCTCTTTAAGCTGCATGGCCAATAATTTCCCAGCCTTATTGCCATGAGTGTAGCAATTGGCTCTGAGTCTATGCATAGACTTGGCATGTTGGGTTACCAATAAGGTGCGGAGGTCGTTGCGGGCTTTAGTAAGTTTGTTGCTGGTGGAACAGGAGGGGGCAGCTTTATTCACGGTTTCTAAATCGCGTATTTCTGCTAGAAGGCTATCCATACGCTGCCTCCGCCTCCTATTCACTCCTGCACTAATCTTAATCAGCAGACCCCTTATACAGGCTTTGTGAGAATTCCATAAGGTAAACGGGTCTATACCCTCAACATCATTAAACAGAAAGAATTCCTTCAGTGCAGTTTCAACCTCCTGCAACACCTCCGGGATCCCGAACAACTGCGGGTCACACCTCCACCGGTTTGCTCTGGTGGTGAAGGCGCCACCCCCAACCGTCATAGACACCGGAGCATGATCCGTCCATGAAATGGTACCGATCTCTGATCCGGATACCCGTTGTAATAGAAATTTATCAATCAAAAACATATCAATCCTAGAATAAGACAAATGAACCTGAGAGAAAAAAGAAAAGTCCCGTTCAGTGGAGTGTTGACATCTCCAAACATCATATAAGTCAGCAGAGCTTATGAATTTTGCGATCTCAGGCCTGCAGGAGAGCCTCGGGGAGGGATTAGATACATCTAGTATTTTATCTGGAACTGCATTCAGGTCTCCACACAGAATAACATGCCCTTTAGCTACCGTTTGTATCCTCTTCCATAACTTGTTAAGAAAATGTACCTGTCGGGCATTAGGGGCATAAGCGTTGATTATAGTGTAAGCTACATTGTTAATTTCGCAGTTGAGTATCAGATATCTCCCCTCACTGTCTTGATGATGGGAAATATACTTATAGGCAACTGAGTGTTTAACGAGAATTGCTACTCCCCTTTTTTTTGTCGGGGCGTTGCTTAGAAAAATCGTGGGGAAGTGTTTGTTGGTCAGTTTGGGAAAATTGCCTTCTTTGAAGTGGGTCTCCTGCAAGCATAAGATATCGCAATGAAGCCGCTGTGCCTCTTTCCATAACATATGTCGTTTTTGCGGGCTATTTAGGCCATTAACATTTAAAGAGGACAATTTGAATGCCATACTGAGGAATTTGCAACGTTTCCAACAATGGAAAACAGTACCTCCAGAGAAAAAAAAAAAAAAAAAAAAACCTCTATACACTCCTCTATATACACCCAGAGATTAAACTAAAATGCACGATAGTGAGTTTGTATAGGAAGTCTTGTTGCAAGAGAAAATGAATGCACAATGAAAAAAAACAAAAAAAAGACGTTTAGCAGAACAGTGGTGTGTGGAACCTTTGTTTCAAAAAAGTATAGAAAAAGTGGTGAGTAAAAAACAATGTAGTAACTGATTCCTAAGAACCAAGCCAACAGTGGCTAATAAAGATGGGGGAAAACAAGTCTCAATGCCGATGGGGTCATCCAGACTAAAGTGCAGTAAGTACAAACCAGACACGGAGTGCGGGAAAAGTCGCTTCAGGTCTCAGGGGTGTCCTTTGCTGCTTGATGGACCGGAAGGTTCCTAGGGGACTGCTGCTCCTTTTCAATGATGTCCCACTTCCTCAACAGGTGCAAGCCATCTTCTAGCGTGTTGATGCGATAATCTCTGTCCCCTTTGGTAATAATTAGGGTAGCCGGGTGATTCCATTTGTATGGTATCTTGTGATTCCTGAGCGCTTTAGTAATAGACAAGAGGTTACGTCTCCGTTGCATGGTATGAGCAGACAAATCTGCAAAGAACGTAAGTCCCTGAATGCAGTCTGGGGGATGATCTGCTTGCCTTATAGCATACATTAGCTTCTCCTTTACCCTGTAATAATGTATCCTTGCTATAGTGTCTCTGGGAAGTTTCGCTTGAATGTGTTGTGGCTTGGGCAGCCTATGGATGCGGTCAATGGTCAGTTCTTCTAGCGACACATCTGGTAAGATTTCACGCATAATAGAAGTGAGGTGTGCCATTAATTCTTGGGGTTTAACCGTCTCCGGAATACCTCTGATTTTGACATTATTTCTTCTCGAGCGGTCTTCCAAGTCCGCCACTTTAGTTTTAAGCCAGGATATGTCCTCATCATGTTCGTTGTGAGCATCCACCATATTGTTAAACGTGTCTGTAAATTCTCCCATCTTGTGTTCAATATGGGAGACCCTGTCACTGACCGCTCTAACTTCAGATTTACATTGTGACACCAGCTGTAACATGTCAGTGTGGATTGCCCCCCTCAAAGACACTAACATCTCCTTCAAGATGGAGTCCATGACTGGCTGGTTATTTGTAGGGAAGGCAGCAATTGCATCCTGAAATTCAAGCGTGTCATCTATAATAGGAGCTGTAACTCTATCTTCCCTGTCAGCAGTGCCTTGTGTAAGCTTAGGTTTAGATTTAGCAGGGCTGCTAGTGCTGGAGGAAGACGGGGACACAGCCTGTGGTGCTTTATGTTTGTGCTTGTTCCTACTCACAGTTTCCCATCCGTCTTCAGCGTCCTCCTTGCGGGCCTCCTCTGCGGCCTGTGATACACGTGCGCGCTCAGCGCCATCTTGCCCGCCTGTATGGCCTGGCCGGCCGAAAAAGTCTGTCATTTTCCCGGGCTGGGAGCGTTCCCTTCTCCTCCGCGACATGACCGGACACTTCCCTGGATCTTCCCCAGTGAGGATCTGCCACGCGTCCGTGTCTGTAGTCGCTGTGAACGGCGCTGGATGTCCCGTGTGGCGAGGAGCTCAGACCTCACACGTCCATGCTCCTTGCGCGCCGGCTCCGCCCCGTCCGCCTTTTTCTTTGATGTGGGTCTTTCAGTCAGTGGGGAGTCAGCAGTGCTCTGCACCTGCGGAGCTCTGCGGTGTGATGCAATAGGGTGGCTGCCCTTAAGCTGCCCCCTAGAGAACATCCTGCCTTTCTTCTCTCAGGCACCCAAGTACAGTCAGTGACCTCATCATCCCCCTCCCTTCTTGTCACTGGAGCAAACTTGGCAGTATGCTGCAGCTGGGGAACATGACTGCCAGTTTCTTGTCCTTCTTGGGCACCCCCACTTTCTAGGCTCACGTTACTCCCTTCCTTAACCTGGGAACCAACATTGGAGCCTTCAAATCGCTGCGCATCCTCCAACAGCATGTACCCGACACTGTGGTCGAATAATTCTGGGGATTCTTCCATGCATGACAGTGGGGCTACAGAAGGAATGACTGTGGACAAGGAGCCGATGGAATAGGCCGCTTTGGCAGCTGCGTTGGAAGGAAAACTACTCTGAGCCTGGGTGACAGAAGATGAGGACAGCTTTGTTATCCACTCCACCAACTCTTCTGCATGTTCTGGCTCAATAACATGGCCAGCAGCAGAAAAAAAGGACAAAAGTGCCCCATGGCCACCAGCAGAGGATACACCATGTCCACAACCAGCACTGTTGACTATAGACACAGAGGCTGCTTGCTCTCTTTTAGTAGCCTGTGAGCATCTGCTTCTTCTTGGTGGCCTTCTGGACATGATGTATATTTTGTTTTGTCACACCACACTACACTGTATTAGATACTGTGTACACCACCAGAAGTGTAGTAGAAACTGTACACACTGTAATAGATACTGTGTACACCACCAGAAAAGTATTAGCAACTGTACTACAGCTGCACTGTATTGTGTACACCACCAGAAGTGTAGTAGACACTGTACACACTGTATCAGATACTGTGTACACCGCCTGCACTGTATTAGCACCTGTACTACGGCTACACTGTATTGTGTACTGTATACACCACCAGAAGTATAGTAGAAACTGTACACAATGTATTAGATTCTGTGTACACCGTCTGCACTGTATTAGCAACTGTACTATAGCTGCACTGTGTTTTATACTGTGTACATCACCAGAAGTGCAGTAGAAAGTGTACACACTATTAGATACTGTGTACACCGCCTGCACTGTATTAGCAACTGTACTATGACTGCACTGTATTTTATACTGTGTATACCACCAGAAGTGTAGTAGAAACTGTACACACTGTATTAGATACTGTGTACACCACCAAAAGAGTATTAGCAACTGTACTACCGCTCCACTGTATTGTGTACATAATGTTTGCTGTTCTGCGCTGTTCACCCGATGTTCCACCTAAACATCAAGCTCATCCCTAGTTGTGAGCTGCTGCCCTTCACTTTCCACAAATTGCTGGGTTCTCTGCATGCCTTGCAGCTTCTCCTCTGCTCATTGCTTTGGTTTATTTTCAATTTATAAAGACTACATATCCCATTGTACCTTGCTGATTTAAAGCAGTGATTCCTGTACTGACTCTCCTCCTCTCAGCGACTCTGAAATTTAGAAGGCTGGTTCTGTGAAATGTGTGGCAGAAACAGTGCATATTCACATACCATACATGTGTCACTGCATTTAAAAATAGTATGGGCTTGTTGAACAAATATAAAAAAATTATACTCCCCTAGGAGGATGCAGCATAGCTATGATAATGCATCTGTCCCCTGCTACTTCTAAGACTGAGAACTGAGCAATAAAAGACTGCTGAACGCTCAGTTCTCGGTTTTCAGTGAAAAGAAAGCCGTCGACTGCCTGGACTGGCTCTGCAATGTCAGCTGACTTTAGCCTTAGATATTTTTTGAAGGCTAAGTTTTTTTTTTTCTAAATTCCAGTTTCCCTAAGTACCAATATACCATTAACGTACCTCTGTTGCAGAAAAGAAACAGCTTTCACTATGTTCTAGGACAGGCCTTACCCGTCTTTTGGGTCAGGAAATCTTAGAGACTCAAGAAGAAAGTTCAGCAGATAACCTCATTAACCTACATCCTGCACCTGCTCTCACCTAACAGCCTATGTGAAGTAGAGCTGTAGCATTGAAAAGAGAAGTGTGTCCCTGCAAGGGTGTAAAGCTGACCATACACTATACAATCTGATTGTACAACCTCCTTTAGATATACCATCAGTAGGGATGAGCTTCGTGTTCGAGTCGAACATACGATCGACTCGAACATCGGCTGTTCGCCCGTTCGTCGAATTCCGAACATTATGGGCCATTCACGCCAAATTCGTGTGGTGCTCACGGCCCACAATGCACTGCGTCATCGCAGTGCATTGCTGGCTCATGATTGGCCAAGCATGCACTGTGACCCCGCATGCTTGGCCAATCACAGTGCCAGCAGCGAGGAGAGCCATGATTGGCCACAGGCAGGATGCCTGTGGCCAATCATAGCTCAGGCTGTGTAGTACACGCCCCACACTATATAAGGCCGCCAGCGCGGCGGCCTTGTGTAGTGTGTTGGCGTCTGAAGCAGTTAGTCGGTGTTCTGTGTACCTTCAACACAGTACACACCGATCGTTATCGGCCGATTTTCGATCTTGCTCTTCTGTAGTGGTTGTTGTCTGCGTGCCCTGACCGCAGTATACACCGCTATATTCACCTCACCTATATAGCTAGTGATCTATCTTTTATAATAGAGCTTGCAGTCAGTAGTGTTAGGAGCTTGTGCGTGCTGTCTGCGTGCTGTCTGCATGCTCTGTACCCAGTACACACCGCTATATCCACCTACATAGCTCTTCTCTATTTGAGCCATCTGCAGGAGTTATTGGAAGTTGTGTGTGCCTCCAGCACAGCACAGTATACATCTGTATATACCCCTTTATCTCTGGTTTTCTATAATAAAGGCATCTGCAGGAGTTAGTGGGTGTTTTGTGCCTCCAGCACAATATACACCTGTATCTACCCTTTATTGCTGTTCTCTAATAGAGCCATCTGCAGGGCTTAGTGGGTGTTGTGTGCCTCCAGTACAGTATACCCCTTTATCTCTGGTGTTCTATAATAAAGGCATCTGCAGGAGTTAGTGGGTGTTGTGTGCCTCCAGCACAATATACACCTGTATCTACCCTTTATTGCTGTTCTCTAATAGAGCCATCTGCAGGGCTTAGTGGGTGTTGTGTGCCTCCATTACAGTATACCCCTTTATCTCTGGTGTTCTATAATAAAGGCATCTGCAGGAGTTAGTGGGTGTTGTGTGCCTACAGCACAATATACACCTGTATCTACCCTTTATTGCTGCTCTCTAATAGAGCCATCTGCAGGGCTTAGTGTGTGTTGTGTGCCTCCAGTACTGTATACCCCTTTATCTCTGGTGTTCTATAATAAAGGCATCTGCAGGAGTTAGTGGGTGTTGTGTGCCTCCAGCACAATATACACTACCCAACTGCTGTTTTACCCAACTCCCTTCAGGCCATTACCATGTCTGGAAGGCCAGCAAGGAGAGGCAGACAGGCGCGAGCCGATAAAAGAGGGCAAGCAGGCTCTGTGTCTAGAGACAACAGTGCTGGTCGTGGACGCGGTGCATTGTCATCAGCACGTGGCCATGGGACACGCTTGTCCTTCTTTTTGGCAGCTGGACATGTTGAACCGCAACATGCCAACGACTTTGTAGAGTGGATGACCAAGCCCTCTTCATCCTCCTCATCCTCTCTCACCCAGTCTCAGGGTACTAGCAAAGCAGCTGCCAACGCAACGTCTTCCCTCGTCTCAATGTCATCATCAGTGACTCCTTCCCTAGACCCACCACGTCCTCCTGAGGAGTCTCCTGAACTCTTTGAGCACAGTGTTGGGTACATGCTCCAGGAGGATGCCCAGTGTTTTGTAGGCTCTGATGATGACACTCAGCTAGAGGAAGGCAGTAGCGTGAATGCAGAGAGAGGGGATGCTTAAGAAGGACAGCAATCTGGCAGTCATGTTCCACAAGCTGCAGCATATTGCCAGGTTTGCTACAGCGATGAAGAGGGAGGGGATGATGAAGGCACTGACTCCATGTGGGTGCCTGGTAGGAGAGAGGAGGAGGAGGAGGCACATGTCCAACGAGGCAGGATGCCCTCCGGGGCCAGCCTAGGGGCAGCACACCGACTGAATCACACCGCAGAGCTCCGCCTGTGCAGGGCGCTGCCTCTGCGCGTTATTCTAAAAGTTCTTTGGTGTGGGCCTTTTTTGAGACGAGTGCATCAGATCGCACCGCTGCTATTTGCAACATATGTCTCAAGCGTATCTCGCGTGGCCAAAACATCAGCCGCTTGGGCACCACATGCTTGACCAGACATATGTTGACCTGCCATGCAGCTCGTTGGCAAGCGTACCTCAAAGACCCACACCAAAGAACAAAGCGGACCTCTCCTTGCTCCTCATCAGCTGGCATCTCCAACCCCACTAGACCTTCAGTCCTCTCTGAAACCTGCTCTGAGAGGAATGAAGGTGTAGAATTAGGTGTGTCACAGCCAAGTGCTTCCGGGCACTCTGCTAGCAGTACACCCACATCCGATTATAGCAGGCAAATGTCCCTGCCCCAGCTTCTGGACCGGCAAAAGAAGTTCACTCCCAGCCATCCACATGCCCAGCGGTTGAATGCTAGCTTGGCTAAATTGCTAGCACTTCAACTGCTGCCTTTTTAGTTGGCAGACTTGGCCCCCTTCCGTGAGTTTGTACAATGTGCGGTTCCTCAGTGGCAGGTCCCCAAACGCCAAACTTTTTCTCACGGAAGGCGATTTCGGCTCTCTACCGGCATGTGGAAGGCAATGTCCTTGCCTCGCTGGACAGGGCGGTCAGCGGTAAGGTGCATATTACCGCTGACTCATGGTCCAGCAGGCATGGACAGGGACGTTACCTGTCTTTCACGGCCCATTGGGTCACTCTTCTGGCAGCTGGGAAGGATGCAGGACAAGGTGCAGTAGTGTTGGAGGTTGTTCCGCCACCACACCTCCAAAATGCTACTATTGGTTGTGACACACCTCTCTCCTCCACCCCCTCCTCTTCTTCTTCCTCCATGGCCTCTTCCAGTGCTCTGTCCTCAGAACCAGCGGTGCTCCATAGGCGTTCCAGGGGCTACGCAAGTACGCAGGCAAAACGATGCGCTGGTTTGTTTGGCGGACAGGAGCCACACTGGGGCGGATGTTTTGTCAGCTCTGCAGGGACAGGCCGAGAGGTGGTTTGACGCCACGCCAGCTTAAGCCAGGAATGGTGGTTTGCGACAATGGCACCAACCTCCTCTCCGCCCTCCGACAGGGACAACTGACCCTTGTGCCCTGTGTAGCTCACGTCCTTAACCTGGTGGTGCAGCGGTTCTTGGGCAGGTACTTGGGCTTACAGGATGTCCTGAAGCAGGCCAGCAAAGTCTGTGTGCATTTCCGCCGATCATTTAATGCCTGTGCTCGGCTGGCTGAGCTCCAAAAGGAGTTGAACCTGCCCAAGAACCGCCTTATATGTGACATGCCCACCAGGTGGAACTCAACGTTGGCCATGCTGCAGCGGCTGCACACGCAGCAGAGGGCCATCAATGAGTACTTGTGCGACTACGGCACCAGGACAGGGTCAGGGGAGCTCGGTTTTTTCTCACCACGCCAGTGGAGCATGATCAGGGATGCATGCACTGTCCTGTCACCGTTTGAGGAGGCCACAAGGATGGTGAGCAGTGACAGTGCATGCATCAGTGACACTGTACCTCTTGTCCACCTATTGGAGCATACGCTGCGTGGAATAATGGACAGGGCACTTGAGGCAGAACAGAGGCAGGAAGACGAGGACTTCCTTGCCTCTCAAGGCCCCCTTTATCCAGATAGTGTTCCTGCTGTGCCACCCATCACAAGGAAGAGGATGAGGAGGAGGAAGAGGAGGAGGAGGATGATTGTGTCAGCATAGAGGTGGAGGCTGGCACTCAGCATCAGCAGCAGCAGCAGCAGTCTTGTAGGGATGATTTACAGTCCCAAGAAACACGTGGACTTGTACGTGGCTGGGAGGAGGTAGCTGCGGATCATGTTGTCCTTAGTGACCCTGAGGACTCCGGACCGCATGTCTCAGCTAACCTAGACTGCATGGCCTCCCTGATCCTGCAAAGCCTGCGGAAGGATCCTCGTATTCTTCGGATCAAGGAGAGGGACCATTACTGGCTGGCCACTCTCCTTGATCCACGGTACAAGGGTAAGGTTGCCGACCTTATCTTGCCATCGCAGAGGGAGCAGAGGATGAGACATCTCCGGGAGGCCTTGCAGAAAGGTCTGTGCAACGCGTTCCCAGAGACTGGGAGGTTACAAACTCCTGGTCCTGGACAACGTGTTGCAGAGGCATCGGTCAGAAGGAGCGGTGGAGAAGGTGACCGTCTGACTGATGCTTTCAGACAATTTTTTAGTCCGCAGCCCCAAGGTATGATCGGTTCCAGCAACCACCGCCAGCGTCTGATTTACATGGTGCAGGAATACCTAGGGGCAAGGTCAGACTTGGACACCTTTCCCACCGAAAATCCTCTGGCTTACTGGGTCTTGAGGATGGATCACTGGCCAGAGCTTGCACAGTATGCAATTGAGCTACTGGCCTGTCCTGCATCCAGCGTTCTTTCGGAACGCACCTTCAGTGCTGCTGGTGGCTTTGTTACCGATCACAGGGTGCGCCTGTCCACCGAATCAGTTGATCGACTGACCTTCATCAAGATGAATCAGTCTTGGATCACCCACAGCTACCAAGCACCTGAAGCTGATGTAACCGAATAATTTTTTTTTAAATATCACATCCCTTCAAGACTGCCTATGCTGATGCTGAGTGACTGTCCTGTTATGTTGATTGTCTGTCCTCTTCCTCCTCCGCTGATATGTTGGAAGAACATTTCTGGTTCTGGGTGATGCCTAAGGCCCAATTTTTCTGCCCCTGTTTAACAGGGGCGTTTAATTACAATTTTTGATGCAATGCTTTGCAGCAGGGCTAATTCCTGCAATAAAACTAGAGTATATGGAAGAGGTTGCAGTGTGGTGGCACCAGCACCAGTGCCTAAGGCCCAATTTTTCTGCCCCTGTTTAACAGGGACATGTAATTACAATTCTTGATATAATATTTCACAGGAGGGCCCGTTCCTGTGCCCACCCAGAGTAACTGTGAGGACTTATAGTGTTGTGGCACCAGCACCACAAGCACCAAAGGTCAATTTTTCTACCACTGTTCAACAATGGCATGTAATTACAATTCTTGATATAATCGTTCACAGCAGGGCGCTCCAGCGCCCACCAAGAGTCATTTTGAGGGCTTACAATGTTGTGGCAAAACCAACACCTTGTTCCGCCATTTCTGCAGAGCATATAGGGCAGGCCCCTACTTTCAAACATCCAACTTACAAACATCTCCTACTTGCAAACGGAAGGAGACAACAGCAAGTGAGATGAAAAAAGATGTACGACAAAACAAAATATACAGGGGTGATAACCCTTCCCTATGTTTTCCAAAAAGCTTAAAAATAGTTTTTTTGACTGGAGCTACACTTTAAAAATGTACCGATTGAAAATTACAAACAGATTCAACTTAACACAACAAACCTACACAGTCTCTGTCTTGTTTGCACCGCCTGTATACTGCTGTTCTGAGTATATAGGGCCTGGGGGCCACACGCATTTCTTTTTTTTAATATGGGTACTGGGTTCCCCTTAATATGCGTACAAGACCCAAAGGGGCTGGTAATGGGCAGGGAGGGCTACCCATGCCATTTTTCTCAATGATTTTCAACCATATTGCAGGAACCAGATATATGATTAAAACCGCAAGCAGTTTTAAATGATGTTATTTCCGTTTAATGTCATTTTGTGCAGGGACTGTTCTAAACACGGGAAACACGTGGCACTTCACAGGCATACTACAGACACCCCCCAGGCACCATATTTAAAGGAATATTTCACCTTTTTTTTTTCACTTTAATCGTCATTAAAATCAGTGCTCCCGCCAAAACGGCCATTTTTAAAAACATTTTAGGCATTGACCCATGTCCCCTGGGGCAGGAGCCAGGTCCCCAAACCCTTTTTAGGACAGTATCTTGCATATTAGCCGTTAAAATTAGCACTTTTAATTTCGAACGTTCGAGTCCCATAGACTTCAATGGGGTTCTAAAGTTCGTACGAATTTGGGGTTCGTTCGAAAGTTCTGGTGCGAACTGAACCGGGGGGTGTTCGGCTCATCCCTAACCATC
The DNA here is from genome assembly GCF_037356315.1 of Lithobates pipiens. Taxonomy (NCBI): domain Eukaryota; kingdom Metazoa; phylum Chordata; class Amphibia; order Anura; family Ranidae; genus Lithobates; species Lithobates pipiens. The sequence continues at coordinate 434,744,565 of NW_027507903.1, forward strand.
AGCTATGTAGTGCAAGTGCCTGCCTGGTTGGATACAAAGTGATTGGATAGATGGGTATGTCCTCTTATCAGGGGTGTCAAACTCAATTTCCCTGTAGGCTGCATCAGCATTATGGTTGCCCTCAAAGGGCTGGTTATATCTGTAAAACTATATAAATAAATCTACTCTTTATCAAATTAAATTTTTGCCTCCACATTAAATTATTACTGGTTTTATTATTAACTTAAAACATAAGCTGTGAAGGGCAGGTGCAGACTGGCACGGAGCTCACTCACACTCCTTTACCAGATGATGCAAGTTGAAAAGGAAGGTCACACACAGCTGGTATCATCGTCATAAAAATTTGCAGATGTCCAGAGCACCCCACCCCTCTTACATCAGATGTCAAGAGCCACCCACCCTCCCATACATCACAGTCCACCCCCTTACCTTGTGCTGCTACTGGGAAGAAGCTGGGAGTGGAGCTGGGAGGTAGTAAGTACCGGCTCTGGAGAAGCAGAGCCAGAGGAACCAGAGGAGGGCTGGCATCAACTGCCATAGTCTGGTGAATGCAGAGACCAGGAAGAGATGAGGGAGTGCTGCGGCTGCACAGAGAAGCACAGGATCTGTAGGAGTTGTCTCTTCCACTCTGCTGCCCACTGCTGAGATGGGGGCATGGTTCTTTCAACCACTCTGTTGAGGTGGGGCAGAGACAAGGCGAATGCTACAGCTGCAGAAGAGGTCAATCTAAAGGAGATTTTACAGAAATTTTACAAATTGTATAGTGTATGGCCACCTTTATACACCTAAAATGAACTAGCTAATGGCATCACAAACGTGGAAGCAAACACACATTTTGTCTGGTGAAAACACGAGTGCCAAACCGCGCAGTAAAAAACGTGCAAACGGCAACACGCCAAAATGTCCCATGATCTACTTTGCTGTGTGTAGGGCAGCCAACTGAAGTCAATGGGCTGCCCTATGTATGTCACAGGAAAGAGGAGCAAAAAAACAAAAAAAATGGCAGGGAAATTCTAAGCTTCTCCCTATAAGCATATAATTTCTTTGCGCTTAAAAGCACAAATACAGCTCTCTCATATAATGCAGTGAATACATGCTTTGTATGTCTCTCAGTAACACAAACAGATGTAGAGGTATCATGTTGAGCTCATCAGAATCCTCAAAAGAATAGCCAGGCTCCTTTTATTTATACTAAAAACATGGATAACAAAAGAAGGCGGTGGCTTCAGAATCAGCCAATCAGACACTTGTATTCATTCAAAAGAATGATGGTTCCCATGTACACTGATCTGCTTACTTAGGAGTTTAGATGCGGTCGCCATGGAGTGGCCAGTCCCTTGGTTAGCCATAAACAAACATCCTTAAAAGAGCAACAGATCAGCCATGTCCATGGGAAGGTTTCTGCGGCCAATGGTCTTCCACCAACGTCTGTATGTGCGAATACCCTCACATGAGCGTATTACAGCAAAATTGACACTGGGGGATATCTGACAACATACATTAATAAAAATTTCCACAACAGCTAATGTGTGACTAGGGCTTGAAAGTGAAACGGGTGTGTTTTACAGAAGAGCAATGCGGCTCCTTTGCGCATTTTTGCCGACACTCGTCAGCACTCTCGTTCATTGCGTTTTCGCTACAATGTTAATGGAACCCAAAGCACAGGTAGCATGCATACATTTGCCATGCTGTAAATGCATCAAAAAGCATGGTATAAAAAAGTGCCACACTCTGCTCCAAAAAAGGTTCTGGAGCTTCTTTTGGGCATTTGTCGTGCATAGGACAGCCATATGCGCGATGAGTGGAACGCTCCGATATGTCTAAACAAAGTGAGCAGGAAAGTGAGTTCCCACTATGCAGAGATGTAAACAAGGCCTGGCGTGTCTCCATCCACTGCCTCCTACCGTATGTATTTGTTTAACCACTTGCCGACTGCCGCACAACGATATACGTCGACAGAATGGCACGGGCAGGCATATGGGCGTACCTGTACGTCCCTGCCTTCCCGCGGGTGGGGGGCCCGATCGGGCCCCCCCCCGGTGCCAGCGGCGGTCGGTATCCGTTCAGGAGCGATCCGGGATGAGGGGGCGGCCATTCGTTCATGGCCACCCCCTCGCGATCGCTCCTGACGAATGGAAGTGAGGCGTGACATCACTTCCTCTCCTGTAAACACAGGCAGAGGAAGTGATGTAATCTCTCCTCCGTGTCGGTATTTTTCGTTCCGGCACCGAGGAGAGAGGATCGGTGAGTTGCACCAACACGACACTACACAGTAGAACATGCCAGGCACACTCTCACCCCCCCCTTCACCCCCCGATCACCCCCCAATCACCCCTGCCCCCCCAGTCACAGTGACACCAATTGCATTTTTTTTTTTTGCATTTCATAGTTTCATAGTTAGTAAGGTTGAATAAAGACACCAGTCCATCCAGTTCAACCCGAGTGAGTGTCTACCCCTATCCCTGTACACTGCACACTCACATTGGTCCCTACCCTCAAGGAGCCCACAATCTAAGGTCCCCATTCATATACTAAGGCCAATTTTGGTCAGAAGCCAATTAACCTACCTGCATGTCTTTGGAGTGTGGGAGGAAACCGGAGTACCCGGAGGAAACCCACGCAGGCACAGGGAGAACATGCAAACTCCAGGCAGGTAGTGTCGTGGTTGGGATTTGAACCAGTGACCCTATTTACTGCTAGGTGAGAGTGCTAACCACTACACCACTGTGCCGCATTGGTGTCATTTGTGACTGTAATAACTGTTAGGGCAGTTAGGGTTAGCCCCCTTTAGTTCTAAGGTACCCCCCTAACCCCCCCAATAAAGGTTTAACCCCGTGATCACCCCCCGTCGCCAGTGTCACTAAGGCTGGGTTCACATTGCAGCGGTTTATGAGAACGGATGTGATTTGCACTGCAGTGCAAATCACATCCGATCTCTGTGCGATTCGAGTTCAGCCATACAGATAGTATGGCTGAATTTGCGTCGCACCCGCCGCACCCGCTGCAAATTCGCACGGGACCCTTTTTTTGGTCCGCAGCAGAATCGGATCGCATGGGTGTTCACACCATGCGATCCGAGTTTGCAGATCGCACTGCGATATGCGAACTGATCTGGGGGTGTCATTAACATTTCACTGACACTCCCAGCAGTTCGCATAGGGCAGTGTGAACTGCCGCCGGGAGGCATGCGATGCGGGAACCCGCCGCGGATTCGTGGCGTTCCTGCATCGCTCCAGTGTGAACCCAGCCTAATAAGCGATCATTTTTCTGATCGCTGTATTAGTGTCACAGGTGACGCTAGTTAGGCAGGTAGGTTTTTAGGTTCGCCGCAGCTTTTATAGCGCCAGGGACCCCCATATACTACCGTATAAAGCCCCCTGATTGCCCCCTAGTTAACCCTTTCACCAGTGATCACCATATAACTGTTACAGGTGACGCTGGTTGGTTAGTTATTTTTTTATAGTTTCAGGGCACCCGCCATTTATTACCTAATAAAGGTTTAACCCCCTGATCACCCAGCGGGTGTCATTTGTGACTGTAATAACTGTTAGGGCAGTTAGGGTTAGCCCCCTTTAGTTCTAAGGTACCCCCCTAACCCCCCCCAATAAAGGTTTAACCCCGTGATCACCCCCCGTCGCCAGTGTCACTAAGGCTGGGTTCACATTGCAGCGGTTTATGAGAACGGATGTGATTCGCACCGCACTGCAGTGCAAATCACATCCGATCTCTGTGCGAATCGAGTTCAGCCATACAGATAGTATGGTTGAATTCGCGTTGCACCCGCCGCACCCGCCGCAAACTCGCACGGGACCCTTTTTTTGGTCCACAGCAGAATCGGATCGCATGGGTGTTCACACCATGCGATCCGAGTTTGCAGATCGCACTGCGATATGCGAACTGATCTGGGGGTGTCATTAACATTTCACTGACACTCCCAGCAGTTCGCATAGGGCAGTGTGAACTGCCGCCGAGAGGCATGCGATGCGGGAACCCGCCGCGGATTCGTGGCGTTCCCGCATCGCTCCAGTGTGAACCCAGCCTAATAAGCGATCGTTTTTCTGATCGCTGTATTAGTGTCACAGGTGACACTAGTTAGGCAGGTAGGTATTTAGGTTCGCCGCAGCTTTTTATAGCGCCAGGGACCCCCATATACTACCGCATAAAGCCCCCTGATTGCCCCCTAGTTAACCCTTTCACCAGTGATCACCATATAACTGTTACAGGTGACGCTGGTTGGTTAGTTATTTTTTATAGTTTCAGGGCACCCGCCATTTATTACCTAATAAAGGTTTAACCCCCTGATCACCCGGCGGGTGATATAAGTTTGAGGGTCAGATAAGGTCTGCGTCGCCCCAGGCAGCGTCAGGTTAGTGCCATTACCGCTAACACCCACGCACAAAGCATACACCTCCCTTAGTAATATAGTATCTGATCAGATCTATATTAGCGTCGCCAGCAGTTTAGGTTTCCCAAAACGCATTGTTAGCGGGATCAGCCAAGATACCTGCTAGCACCTGCGTTTAGCCCCTCCGCCAAGCCCAGACCAGCCCACCCAAGTGCAGTATCGAAATTTACGCCCTTAGAAAGCCTGAAGGCGGTGCTTGGTTTTCGGGGCCCCGTACGCGGCTAGGCTCCCAAAAAGTCCCACATATGTGGTATCCCCGTACTCAGGAGAAGCAGCAGAACTTATTTTGGGGTGTCATTTCACATATGCCCATAACATGTGTGAGCAATATATCATTTAGTGACAACTTTGTGAAAAAAAAAAAAAAAAAAAAGTTTGTAATTTTCCCGCAACTTGTGCCAAATATAAAATATTCCATGGACTCAACATGCCTCTCAGCAAATAGCTTGGGGTGTCTACTTTCTAAAATGGGGTAATTTGTGGGGGTTTTGTGCCATCTTGGCATTTTATGGCCTTCAAAACTGTGATAGGTAGTGAGGAGTGAAATTACAAATGTATGCCCTTAGAAATCCTGAAGGCGGTGCTTGGCTTTCGGGGCCCCGTACGCGGCTAGGCTCCCAAAAAATCCCACACATGTGGTATCCCCGTACTCAGGAGAAGCAGCAGAATTTATTTTGGGGTGTCATTTCACATATGCCCATGGCATGCGTGAGCAATATATCATTTAGTGACAACTTTGTGAAAAAATAAAAATAAAAAATAAAAGTTTGTAATTTTCCCGCAACTTGTGGCAAAATATAAAATATTCCATGGACTCAACATGCCTCTCAGCAAATAGCTTGGGGTGTCTACTTTCTAAAATGGGGTCATTTGTGGGGGTTTTGTGCCATCTTGGCATTTTATGGCCTTCAAAACTGTAATAGGTAGTGAGGAGTGAAGTCAAAAATTTACGCCCTTAGAAAGCCTGAAGGCGGTGCTTGGTTTTCAGGGCCCCGTACGCGGCTAGGCTCCCAAAAAGTCCCACATATGTGGTATCCCCATATTTAGGAGAAGCAGCAGAACTTATTTTGGGGTGTCATTTCACATATGCCCATAGCATGTGTGAGCAATATATCATTTAGTGACAACTTTGTGAAAAAAAAAAAAAAAAAAAAAAAAGTTTGTAATTTTCCCGCAACTTGTGCCAAATATAAAATATTCCATGGACTCAACATGCCTCTCAGCAAATAGCTTGGGGTGTCTACTTTCTAAAATGGGGTCATTTGTGGGGGTTTTGTGCCATCTTGGCATTTTATGGCCTTCAAAACTGTGATAGGTAGTGAGGAGTGAAATTACAAATGTATGCCCTTTGAAATCCTGAAGGCGGTGCTTGGCTTTCGGGGCCCCGTACGCGGCTAGGCTTCCAAAAAGTCGACCACATGTGGTATCCCCATACTCAGAAGAAGCAGCAGAATGTATTTTGGGGTACAATTCCACATATAACCATGGCATGTGTGAGCAATATATCATTTAGTGACAACTTTGTGTAAAAAAAAAAAAAATTTTTTTGTCATTATTCAATCGCTTGAGGCAAAAAAATAAAATATTCAATGGGCTCAACATGCCTCTTATCAATTTCCTTAGGGTATCTACTTTCCAAAATGGGGTCATTTGGGGGGGTTTTGTACTGCCTTGCCATTTTAGCACCTCAAGAAATGAGATAGGCAGTCATAAACTAAAAGCTGCGTAAATTCCAGAAAACGTACCTTAGTTTGTTGATGTGACAACTTTTGCGCAAACCAATAAATATACAGTTATTGACTTTTTTTTACCAAAGACATGTGGCTGAATACATTTTGGCCTAAATATATGACTAAAATTGAGTTTATTGGATTTTTCTAATAACAAAAAGTAGAAAATATCATTTTTTTTCAAAATTTGCGGTCTTTTTACATTTATATCGCAAAAAATAAAAATCGCAGAGTCAGTCAAATACCTTTAAAAGAAAGCTCTATTTGTGGGAAAAAAAGGACGCAAATTTTGTTTGGGTACAACATTGCATGACCGCGCAATTACCAGTTAAAGCAGCGCAGTGCCAAATTGTAAAAAGACCTCTGGTCATTGACCAGCAAAATGGTCCGGTCTGAAAGTGGTTAAAGATAGACATACAGTGAGGGTAAAAAGCATTTAATGCCCTGCTGATTTTGTACATTTGTCCACTGACAAAGAAATGATCAAGAAAAAGGAAAGTCGCACCGCTCCAGGCAAATCATGAAATGCTTCACTGCTGTTACAGGAACCAGATATAGCTGCTGTAGAAAGCCCGGTGCCTGCCAAGGTCCACGACCAAGAAGCAGATAGAGAAGACAGAAAAGTGTTGGCACATCCAGCATAAAATCTTCATACTTTATTGTAAATCCATAAAAATAGACAGCATGACATGCACTCTACACTTACAATGACTAAGCTCGGGTGTGTGAAACACATCTGCTGAATTGTTTTTTTTGAGCTGTGAGGGAATGTCCTTTTCATGTCCTATTTTTCTACAATAAAGTATGAAGGTTTTATGCTGGATGTGCCGCTAAAGAAATGATCAGTCTATCATTTTAATAGTAGGTTTATTTTAAGGCTGCTTTCACACTGGGGCGGTATTCAGGCGTTACAGCGCTAAAAATAGCGCCTGTGTAACGCCTGAAAAAAACCGGCCCCTTTAACTCCAGTGTGAAAGCCGGAGGGCTTTCACACTGGAGCGATGCGCTGGCAGGACGGTGAAAAAAGTCCTGCTAGCCGCATCTTTGCAGCGGTGAAGGAGCGGTGTATTCACCGCTCCTATACCGCTCCTACCCATTGAAATCAATGGGACACCGCGGCAATACCGCCGGCAAAGCGCCGCTGCAGCGGCGCTTTGCGGGCGGGTTTAACCCCTTTTCGGCCGCTAGCGAGGGTTAAAACCACCCCGCTAGCGCCCGCACACCGCCGCTAAAACGACGGTAAATCGCCGCTAAAAATAGCGGCGCTTTACCGCCGACGCTGCTCCCGCCCCAGTGTGAAAGCAGCCTTACAGAGAGAGACAGAATAACAAAAATATCCAGAAAAACGCATTTAAAAAAAAGTTATAAATTGGTTTGCATTTAAATGAGTGAAATAAGTATTTGATCCCCTATCGATCAGCAAAATTTCTAGCTCCCAGGTGTCTTCTATATAGGTGTAGCAATTTAGACTACGAGTGTAATATTGTGTGCTCTCTCCATCATTCCTCATCTATAATGGTATCCCTTTAATGCTGCGCTCCAGTGACTGTCATCATATCCGTGAGCCCAACCCAATGGATTGTGGGACTAGTATTCTTTCTGACCAGCGATTCCATTGCATAACACTACACATTCTGGGGATCCTTGCTACCATCGAGGAGACTTCTGGGAAAGGCTATAAAGCAGCCAGGAGATCTGCCTCATGCTCTGTTCTTCCTGAGCCTTGCATGATGCACATCTCTCCCCGTGAGTGAGAGAGGTTGAGGCCTACCACGCAGTGTTCAAGAGATTCAAGTCCAACCTCAGAAGGACTAAAACCTGCTTGCTGTTCGTCAGACATCTACACAGCAGCAACTCAGCAGCTCAACACCACGTCTGTCCACCTTCCGCACCTGTGAGTCATTGCTGGCAACTCCATTGATGGATGTCTCTTCCCGGCCTGCTGCTTGTAAGGCATCTAGTTCGGTCCAGTCATTGGTGAGAGGGAAATTGCTTATCTTCCGCAATCTTTCCCTGGTTACTTTTTTGGAACACTGTGTACAGAACCTTTACTTTGGGAACACTTTACTGCACTTCTATTTGAACACTGTACATAGACACCTTTACCTACCACCATTTCAAGGCGTACCATTAGCCTGTTTAACCCAGTCATTCTATTAATACTCCACTGTGCCTGATTGGATATAATCAAATGAGCTCCATCTACCGGTGAAGACTATCAGGCCTGCACTTCAGACAATGCTGTTGTCGCTATTTAAAGGGTCCTACACTATCATTATTCTGTCTAATCTCTCATTAGGATTTAAAGGTTGAATAGGTAGGCCTTGGGTCTCCCTTTAGAGTGTGACTACCTGCATTAAATATCTAACCATTCATTGTCCTACAGATCATGCTTCAGGTGATATTCCATATTACATATAAGTGTATTGTCTCTTTATACCATAAGCTGTCTTTTGGGGAATTCCTCTACTAAGTCTGGGCTGTTGTTCAGAACTCGGTTGATCTATTGCCCTCTTTTGTAAATTAATGCTACCTTGTTTACTCCAGTAAAAACTGAGATAATATAAACCTATTGACTTGGGATGTGTCATTTAAAGGTGTTTGTGGAAAGTTGTCTGATGCAGAAGAGCAGGTAAATCCAAGCAGTCCTCAAGGGGACCGTGCTACATTTGGGGGCTCATCTGGGATTTATTCTGCAGCCGGCCCTAGTCAACCTAGACAAGAGCCATGATTCGTGTGGGAGGCAGCTTCTGTGGCTGCGGTTGCTTGGGGCAGACACCAGAGAGCTCAAGTGGAAAAAGTCAGAATTCATAGAGGAATTCACAAGAGTGATGAAACCAGTAGGAGGAACTTGATCAGCTGACGAGAGAGGTGCCAGGAAGTGCAGGAGAGCTGACATAGGACAGGGGGAATGCCGTGTAAACTGGGGCTGCAGAGCCAGACCACAGGTGAGTCTATCACCCCTCAGCACTATAGCACTTTTAAAGGCATTTTTATTTGAAATGTGAGTTGTATATATGTGGAGTTATATTTGCAATTTAAAAAAATTTAAACGGTATCACGCTATTGCATGCCCCTGTCATTTCCCGCATGTGATGTATGAGGAGATTTTCTGAAATATACCAGGAAAAAATAGAGACCTCTGAGCTGGGTTATTATCGGAAGTAGCAGGTGTCCTGTGTTCCATATTAGTGTTCTACAAACCTGCATAGGATAAAGGAAGCAAAGGAGGATCCCTGCAGGCGACTGCTATCTATTACAGGCTTATAGTGGGGGTTGTGTGTGCACCACACAAGAAGACACCATTATCACATGATTTATGTTACTATGGACTTTTGCTGTTTGGTTTAAATACTTCATCAAGGTTTAATTGATATTCACGGAGCAGGAGCACTTTATTTTTTATATGGACTAATGTTGTTTTGTTTTATATTATCCTCATTGAGGACTGAGTGCAATTTCACGGCGCACGAGCGCTTTTGATTTATATATTCCTTTTAATGCATGGTGATATGTTATAGATATCTTTGCTTTATATAGTTTATTGGATTTATTATTTACATTATTAGCACTGTACAATATATATATATATATATATATATATATATATATATATATATATATATATATATATATATATATATATATATATAACAGTGTGGGTAGTGCAGGCAGCTGATTATTTGTTGTGTTCAAGATATTTAGGTTTAGGGTGGTAGCTTAGTGATTAGTGAAGAACGGATCTGGAAATGCAAACCAGAGCTATCGGAGACTCATATTTTTCTCAGGGCAGTTGCCGACCCTATCAGAGAAGATGAGTTTGAAACCTGGATGAGTCAGGCCATTCAGGCTATGGAGGAATAGAGTGTTCCAGAGGCTGTGAAACGACAGTGGCTCAGTGAGAGTCTGCAAGGCCCTGCGGCTGATGTAATCAACAATTTGAGAATGGAAAAAAGAACCTGTATTGCTATGGACTACATAGATGCTTTGTATGCTGTATTCAGAAGAGTTGAAACAACTGCAGATCTGAAGTACAAATTTAATCACACTCATTAACAAAAGGGGGGGGGGGGGAGCCTCTCTGGGTACATCTCCCGAGTAGACAGAATGTGGCTCCAGATTATCCTTAAAAGGGGTATCTAATCCAAGCATGTTGATCAAGCTCATTTAGACCGGGTTTTGCAAGGGGCCTGCCCCAACCATCCCATTGTCTTGAAATTGTTACGGAAAAGAACCAAGGTAGTACCTACGTATCCTGAATTGATGAGAAAAGTGAAAGAAAAGAGTCAAGGAATGAGTGGATCGAGTGCTACCGCTGTTAACTACTTCAGCCCCGGACTATTTGGCTGGTCAAAGACCAGAGGACTTTTTACAATTTGGCACTGCACTGTTTTAACTGGTAATTGCGCGGTCATGCAATATTGTACCCAAACTAAATTTGCGTAAATTTTTTCCCACAAATAGAGCTTTCTTTTGATGGTATTTGACTGCCTCTATGATTTTTTATTTTTTTTGCTATATAAACGGAAAAAGACCGAAAGTTTTAAAATAAAAATGATATTTTCTACTTTTTGTTATAAGAAAAATCAAATACACTCAATTTTAGTAATACATTTAGGCCAAAATTTATTCAGCCACATGTCTTTGGTAAAAAAAAAAAAATGTCCATAAGCGTAAGTTTATTGGTTTGCGCAAAAGTTATAGCGTTTACAAACTAGGGTACATTTTCTGGCATTTACAAAGCTTTTAGTTTATGACTGCCTATCTCATTTCTTGAGGTGCTAAAATAGCACAGCTGTAAACTCCCCCCCCCCCAAATAACCCCATTTTGGAAAGTGACACCCTAAGGAAATTGCTAAGAGGCATGTTGAGCCCATTGAATATTAAATTTTTTTGTCCCAAGTGATTGAATAATGATAAAAAAAAAAAAAAATTGACACTAAATGTTATATTGCTCACACATGCCATGGTTTTATGTGGAACTGCACCCCAAAATACATTTTGCTGCTTCTCTTGAGTATGGGAATACCACATGTGTGGGACTTTTTGGGAGCCTAGCCGCATACGGGGCCCCGAAAACCAATTCTAAGGGCTTACATTTTTGATTTCACTTCTCACTACTTATCACAGTTTTGATGGCACAAACCCCCCCAAATTACCCCATTTTGGAAAGTAGACACCCCAAGCTATTTGTTGAGTCCATGTAATATTTTATATTTTGCCATACGTTGCAGTAAAATTACAAACTTTTTTTTTTTTTGCACAAAGTTGTCACTAAATTATATACTGCTAAAACATACCATGGGCATATGTGAAATTACACCCCAAAATACATTCTGCTGCTTCTCCTGAATATGAAGATACCACATGTGTGGGATTTTTTTGGAGCCTAGCCACGTACGGGGCCCCCGAATACCAAGCACCACCTTCAGGATTTCTAAGAGCTTACATTTTTGATTTCACTCCTCACTATCAGTTTCGAAGGCCATAAAATGCCAAGATAGCACAAAACCTCCCTAAATTACCCCATTTTGGAACGTAGACACCCCAAGATATTTGCTGAGAGACATGGTGAGTATTTTGCAGCTCTCATTTGTTTTTGAAAATGAAGAAAGGAAAGAAATTTTTTTTTTTCAATTTTCAAAACTTTGTGACAAAAAGCGAGATCTGCAAAATACTCACCATACCTCTCAACAAATAGCTTGGGGTGTCTAATTTGCCAAATTGGGTCATTTGGGGGGATTTTGTGCCATCCGGGCATTCTATGGCCTCCAAAACTGTGATAGGCAGTGAGGAGTGAAATCAAAAATTTACACCCCCTAGAAAGCCTGAAGGCGGTGCTTGGATTTCCAGGTCCCGTACGCAGCTAGACTCCCAAACAGTCTCACACATGTGGTATCCCCGTACTCAGGAGAAGCAACAGAATGTATTTTGGGGTGTAATTTCACATATGCCCATGGCATGTTTGAGCAATATATCATTTAGTGACAACTTTGTGCAAAAAAAGAAAAACATTTTCTTTTTCCCGCTATTTGTGTCAAAATATAAAATATTCCATGGACTCAACATGCCTCTCAGCAAATAGCTTGGGTTGTCTACTTTCCAAAATGGGGTCATTTGGGGGGGTTGACCTTTCCTGGCATTTTATGCACAACATTTAGAAGCTTATGTCACACATGACCCACTCTTCTAACCACTTGAAGACAAAGCCCTTTCTGAGACTTTTTGTTTACATGAAGAAGAAAATTACTTTGAACCTCCAAACATTATATATATTTTTTAAAGCAAAGGCCGTACAGATTAAAATGGTGGGTGTTTCATTCACACAGTATTTGCGCAGCGATTTTTCAAACACAAATTTTTTGTGAAAATACACACTTTTTTTCATTTTAATGCACTAAAACACACTATATTGCCCAAATGTTTGATTAAATAAAAAAAAGATGATCTTAGGCCGAGTACATGGATACCAAACACGACATGCTTTAAAATTGTGCACAAACGTGCAGCCTTTAAATGCATTTAAAAGCCTTTAAATGCCTTTACAGGTTACCACTTTAGATTTACGGAGGAGGTCTACTGCTAAAATGACTGCCCTTGATCTGACCTTCAGGGTGATACCTCACATGCATGGTGCAATTGCTGTTTACATATGATGCCAGACCGACACTTGTGTTCACCTTTGTGTGAGAGCAGGTGGGGACAGGGGTGCTTTTTATTTTTTTAAATAATGTATTTTGCTTTTTTTATTTTATTTTTAAACTGTTCCTTTCATTTATATATATATATTTTTTTTATATATAATTTTTATTGTTATCTCAGGGAATGTAAATATTCCCTATGATAGCAATAGGTAGTGACAGGTACTCTTTTTTTGAAAAAATTGGGGTCTATTAGACCCTGGATTTCTCCTCTGCCCTCAAAGCATCTGACCACACCAAGATCAGTGTGATAAAATGCTTTCCCAATTTCCCAATGGAGCTGTTTATATCCGGTAAAATATAAGACATGAAATGCTTGTAACTTCCAGTTTCTTAGGACATAGAGATGATTGGAGCCATTCTGGTCTCTGATCAGTTCTATGGTCAGCTGGTGGAACCACCGGCTGCATTCTCAGGTTCCCTGTTGGGACAGGAGAGCCTGAGAAACCATGGAAGACTGTGGAAGGAGGAACATTCCCTCCCACTGCTTGTAAAAGCAGTCTAGAGGCTAATTAGCTGCTAGGATTGCTTTTACATGAAAGCCGACGGCTGTCTGAAAAGAATGATACCACAATGATCCCTAAACCCACAGGCATCATTCTGGTATAATCACTCAAAGTCCAGCAACATACTAGTATGTTGCTGGTCCTTGTTTGGCATATACTGTAATCTTTTTTTTTCATGCAGCGTGTGGGCTGAACGAAAAAAAGAGATTGATCGGTGGGTATCCCCACCATTAGAATACCTCCCTTCATCCACCCACTTCTAATGATGGGCATACATGCACCATTTTGTTTTTACAGCGCTGGGGTCACGGCTTTATGTATCGTGGGAGCAAACGCTCTCAAGATAAATAAATCCGCGCTGCAGCCAAATGGCATACCTGCTAAGCAAATGATGGTTAACAATAAAAAAAAGTAACATAACAGTATAACAGTAAGACTTACCATACCTGCAAAGCAAATACAAAAAAAAACAGTAAAAAATAAAACATTTTTTTATTCAACCGATGCCTAAAATATATACATGCCGAAGCATTGAGGCATCCACTCGCAAAAGTTAGGAGCAAATCGCTCCTCCGTCCCTGCTGCCCCCATGCTTTGGCATATATGCTCTTTTTTCTAACTGTGGTGGTGAAATCACCTCTGACAGCGCTAGAGTCACGACTTTATGTATCTTGGGAGCAAACGCTGTGGCTGTCAAGGTACAGTATATAAATCTGCACTGCAGCTGAATGGCGTACCTGAAAACAAAAAAATGGTTAACAATAAAACACAATAAAACATTGCAGAATAGAATACAGTAAAAAAGAGCAGAACAATAGAGACTAGAGAGAGAGAGAGAACAATTTAATGACAACTATTTTTGTTTTTTTTATTTAATTTTTGTTTTTGTTGTTGTTTTTTTACACTTTTATTTGTAGCTGTAACTGTAACGGTTCGGGTCTCTCAAAATGCGATGGCATCTTGGGAGACCCTGTGAAAGTGTGCCTAGTCTGTGCAATGCTGTACCCTATGCTAAAACTCCACTAGTGTATGGTAGCTTTCAAAACATTCTCCAATGCAAAGACCAGGATTGCCAGGACAGCAGGGACAATAATAACGGGTGTCAAGCTTATATCCGTTCTTTCTATAGATGCAACATTTTCTTTGGGGGGCTTATTGCGTAGGGGTACACGAGAGGACATACGGAAAATGCCTCTCTTGCAGCCGGCTTACTGCATCTGGTTGGGGATGGTGAGGTGCCGCACCCTCTGGAAACAGAAGGGCTCTGACGATCTCTTCCTGGAATTTAAGGAAGGATCCAGTCCTGAAGCTCTGTATAGCACATGAGCGTTCAGCAAAGCCAATTGAAATAAATAAACAGACACTTTTTTGTACCAGCGTCTGGCCTTACAGGCAACTAGATACGGTGCCAACAACTGGTTCTTGAGGTCCACCCCTCCCATATTTTGGTTATATTCGTGGACACAGTGGGGTTTCTCCACAACGCCAGTCACCGTAGTAATTTGGACCGTTGGTTCTGCATGAAGGGAGGTAAGAACGAAAACATTCTTATTATCCCTCCTCTTGATAGCGAGCAAGTTATTACACTTCAAGCAGGCTCTCTCCCCTGGCCTAAGACTGGAATCTCCAAACTGCTGGGGAAAAAGCCCCGGCGATTAGATCGCACAGTGGCACATGCTCCAATCTGATGATCAAACAAGTGAATAAAAAGTGGCACGCTCATGTAATAATTGTCCACATACAAATGGTACCCCTTTCCGAATAAGGTTGACACCAAGTCCCACACAATCTTGCCAGCGCTTCCTATGTAGTCAGGGCAGGGCATGATCTCTTCCCTCATAAACCATAAAACTACATGTATAGCCTGTGGCCCTGTCACAGAGCTTATACATGAATGACCCCCTATCTGGCACGCTTGCTGGGAAGATACTGTTTGAATGACAAGCGGCCAGAAAACGTAATCAGGGACTCATCAATGCAGACAACTTGATGGGGAGTAAACAAGTCTGCAAAACTTTGGTTAAAGTGGTTTACGAGGGGCCGAATTTTGTAGAGCCGATCGTATGCAGGGTCTCCACGAGGATCACAGAGTTCATGGTTGTTGAAGTGCATGAACCGCAAAATCTGCTCGTATTGTGCCCTGGCCATGGAAGCGGAGAACACGGGCATATGGTACGTTGGGTCAGTGGACCAATATGACCGCAACATACTAATTTTAACTATGCCCATGTTGAGGGATAGGCCCAGAAAGGTCTTAAATTCGGAGACCGTAATTGGTCTCCAATCTCTGGCAAGGGAGAACTGGGGATTAGCAGTGATTAATTGACCAGCATACAAATTTCTTTGGTCCACAATAGATCTATAGAGATCTTCGGTGAAAAACGGCGAATAAAAATCAAGTGACGTAAAATCAAGTGTTTCCACCTGAATGCCGGTTTGGCCAGTGAATGGGGGAAGTAGGGGTGCTGCAGAAGTGGTGGGCTCCCAATTAGGATTGGCGAATTATGCAGGAAGGGCACTATGGGCACGACGGGCCTGTCTTTGTCTTCTTGGTGGCAGCGGGACACTACTTGTGCTTGCCATCTCGCCAGCTTGAACTGCACTTATGGGACTCACCAGGTCACCACGTGATAATGCAGTGCTGGATGTACGACCAGGGTGGACTAGGACGCTGATGCTTGCCAGTTCACTAGAAGGAATAGCGGCACCAGTAGTTCTCTGCTCCATACGAGAGCCCTGCGGTTCTTGCACCTCAACAACAGCAGAAGAAGATCGGGGTCTGGTATGCCTGACCTTGACAGGGACCACAACTCCGTTGTCAGAGCCATCTGTCATGGAGCCGCTGTGCTCTACAGGATCATATTCTGAGCCTGAATCTGACAGATGAGTGATTTCCTCTTCACTATCTGTCATGCTCAGAAACGTGTAGGCCTCTTCACTACTGTACCTTCGATTTGCCATTTTGGGCTCTAAATTTAGTGGTACACTAGTGAGACTCACAGGTAAAAAAGCTCCTGATTGTTAGCGACTGTATGAAAATGCTACCAAAAAAACTGTTAGCGACTGCAGGGATCAGGTCTGACTCTGCAAACGCTGCAGTTATGTGTGTTTAGTGTTTTGTAAGTGACAGTGATCGATACTGCACTTGGGTGGGCTGGGATGGGCGGAGGGGCAAAACGCAGGTGCTAGCAGGTATCTGGGCTGATCGTGCTAACACTACTTTTTTGGGAACCCTAAACTGCTGGGGGCGCTAGTATAGATCTGATCAGATATTGATCCATTTAGATACTATATCACCAAGGGTGGTGTATGTTGCATGCGTGGGTGTTAGCGATACTGGCACTAACCTGACGCTGCCTGGGGCGACGTAGACCCTACCTGACCCTAAAACCTAACTTATATCACCTGCCGGGCGATCAGGGGGTTAACCCTTTATTGGGTAATAAACGGCGGGTGCCCTGACACTATAAAAAAAAAAAAAAACTAACTAACCAGTGTCACCCATAACAGTTATATGGCAATCACTGGTGAAAGGGTTAACAAGGGAGCAATAAGGAGGTGTGTGTGCCTACGTGTTCTTCTGTATGTGTAGTGTTGGTGCACTTGATGTCTTCTCTCCTCATGCTCCAGCCCGAAAAGTCCTACACAGAGAGATGACATCACCATTCATGGCCACCCCCTAGCGATCGCTCCTGGCGAATGGAATGCTTCCTCTTCTTCTGAAATGTAAACAGAAGCAGAGGAAGCATTCCATTCGCCAGGAGCGATCCCTAGGGGGTGGCCAGGAATCAGTGGCCTCCCCCTCAGCATGGATCGCTCCTGAAGTGAATCCGACTGCTGCAGACACCGTGGGAGGCAGGAACGTACAGGTACGCCCATGTGCCTGTCCGTGCAATTCTGCCGACATACATCGTCTCACGGCGGTCAGCAAGTGGTTAATAGTGACAAAGTAATTGCTCAAACTGTGCATGTAGAAACAGGTTTCTCAGATGAGGACAGTGTAACTGAGTCAGAACCGGCTGGGCTGGCCATCCCTAAGACTAACAAGCCGATGAGTGAACTGGGACCCACTGAGCTGATGGCTCAGGTAGCTCAAGCCCAAACTCAGATGTATGGGGCTCTAATGTGAGAAATGGAGACCCAAGCAAAGGTCAAGGAACAAGGATTTTACCAAGGAGGGCCAAAGTTTTCCAGGACGCGAGAAATTTTTTTATGGATGTGGAGAAGTTGGACACTGCCGGGCTGAGTGCCCCAAAGCTGGAATCAGCCCACTATTACAGAAGTTTTAAATGCCTTACAGAAGTTATTCTTCCAAAGGGGAAACTTCAGGGTATCTCTGTGAAGGAGCTAGTTGAGAATCCCACGGGAAAACTGTGCTCCAAAGTTAAGAAAGCATCCAAGAAGAAAAAGGAACAAAAGTCGTTTGCTAACTCTTCCCCTACCCTGCCTGCTAAAAAGAAAACAAGGGCCCCAGGGAAGAAAAGACAGACAGACAAATCAATGCAAACCCTTCTGAGCGAGTTGTCAGACACCACTGCCTCCAAAGAGGCTGATTAGAGTCACCAGCTGAAGGTCTACCAAAAGACCTGGCAGGGCCTTCTTCTATAGTTTTAATACAAGTAGAGGGCATCTATACTCAAGCCTTGCTGGATACTGAAGCTCAGGTGACGTTGTTGTATCGGGACTTCTATCACAAGTATCTGAGGCGTATTCCTTTGTGTAAGCTCAGAGTTAGAGATCTGAGGTATAAGAACACAAAAGTGCCCATATGACGGTTATATACCCATCAAGATAACCTTTGATACTTCCTTGGCTGGAAAGCTGGAGACTTTCGACACTCTGCTGTTGTCTGTCCCCGACTTCCTGGGGCAGGTCGCAATTCTTTGCTGATAGGCACCTACACCATTCATGTGAGGAGATTACTCCTGCCTTTGGCTTTGGAGGGTGCTCCCATAGGGAAGATTCCTCCTCAGCTGCGGCAGGCTTTTCAGCGATAGTTGCAGGAGAAAAAAGGCCCCCGCGGAAGGTGTAACGGATAAGACTGTGGGGATTAGATACCCAAGAAAAGGTGCTGCAGCTTGGGGAAAGAACTTGCATGAAAGCCATTGTTAAATTGTCATGGGACCAACCGGGTCTCTATGTGGTGGTAGAAGCTGACCCACTGGAGGACGATAATGGGATAGAACTGGTTCCGGAGATCGTACACACTAGGGCCTTACTGAGAAGTGGGGGCCGAATTCCTGT
Source organism: Lithobates pipiens (assembly GCF_037356315.1). NCBI lineage: Eukaryota > Metazoa > Chordata > Amphibia > Anura > Ranidae > Lithobates > Lithobates pipiens. The sequence goes on from NW_027507903.1 coordinate 434,763,151, forward strand.
CAGTGTGAGGAATTTCACCAGCCATCCAATCAGCTTGAAGCCTCCTATGGTGATTGGGAAAGTAAGTGCTGCCACCCCAGTGACAGGGAACGATTTATTCTGGAAGGAAAATGGAAGAGAGACCACTGTCCAGTGCTCAAATATGTCCCCCAGATGGGAAGAGAGGATCAAAGCTCAATTAGCTTGATGGGAGAAAATGTTCTCCAAGAATGACTTTGTGGGTTGTGCCGGGAGTGCTCAACACCGAATTTGGCTAAGTGAAGATAAGCCTTTCAGGCTTATATTCTCTCTGTGTGACCTGGAGGACCTTCGAGAGCAGCTGGCTGAACGTAAAAGTCGGGGGTCATTAGGGAATCCAGGAGCCCTTATGCCTCCCCTATTTGTGGTCGTGAGAAAGAAAAAAGGGTCCTTCCGGATGTGTATTGTCTACCGAACTTTGAATCGGAGGACTATTCCAGATCAGTTCACAATCCCTTGCATATAAGAGGCCCTGCAATGCTTATCAGGAGCTAAATGGTTCAGTGTTCTGGATCTGAAGAGTGGATATTATCAGATACACATGCATTCAGATGACGAGAGAAGACAGCCTTTATCAGTCCTCTAGGATTCTTATAATTTGACCAAATGCCACAGGGCTTAACAGGGGCCCCTGCCACCTTTCTGCAACTGATGGAGAACACAGTGGGAGACATGAACTTGATCAAAATATTGGTGTATCTGGATGATATCATTGTTTTTGGCAAAATGTTGGAGGAGCATGAAGCCCCACTGGAGAAAGTTTTCCAACGATAACACACTGAGAGGCTGAAGTTGTCATTAGAGAAGTGTCAGTTCGATCAGACTTCAGTCACATATGTTGGACATGTAGTCTCAGCCAAGGGAGTAGCTACTGAACTTCAGAAGTTGGAGGCTGTTACTTCCTGGCCTCGCCTAAGCAACTTCACTGAATGGAGGACATTTTTGGGTTTCTGCTCATACTATAGAAGATTTGTGAAGAATTTTGCACAGATTGCCAAACCTCTGAATGTGTTCTTGCAGAAGCAGGTGGGTGAGGACCTGCAGAAGGCCCACACTGGAAGCCCAAGGAAGCCATGTGAGTCAAGAGCACTGGAAAGTGAAGTGTGAAAGAGCCTTTGAACGCTTGAAAGAGCCTTAGTGAAGCACCTGTGTTGGCCTATGCTGATCCCTCGAAACCTTACGAACTACATGTGGATGCTATCAGATGGCCGAGGTGAGTATTATATCTTTTTTTTTTTTTTTTTTTTTTTTTTTTTAACCACTCAGTGAAATCAATTTAATAACCATGGGACCACCTCAGCTTACAGCTCAGCGTCCCTTCCATGCAGTCACATCATAGTGGCAAGTTTTTTTTTTTTTTTTTTTTTTTTTTTTTTTTTTTTTTTTTGAGAGTGTTAATGCCAGGCTAACAACCTTCATAATAACCATATCATCCCTCCGGTATCACACTCCCATCTTATCCCCCTTCTAATTCTTACCTCGACCCCCCCCCCCCCCCTCCTTCCTATCTGTGGACCACCTTATCTTGTTTTCCCTGTGAGAGTTTTAATTTCTATCTAGTTTGTACCTTATTGTATCTTGTCTACACCTATTTTAGGGCTTTCTCAGCCCCTCTGAGATGAGCCATTTCTTCCTAAAATCTGCCCAACACTTCCATTTCTCTATGATTGGTGTATTACTCCGCTCTTCCAAGCTGACTCTCAAACACTCCATCTTATAGGTCTTTTCTACCGCATCCACCCATTCCCACATTGACGGGGCCTCCTTCTCTTGCCATTTTTTCGGTATTAGTTTTTTACCTGCATTCAGCAAATGGGGAATCACCGATTCCTTATATTGTCTGAGCCCAATTTTTGTCCCATGGAATAACACTACCCAGGGATCAGCTTTCACCTCTTTGTTAGTAATCTCTTTAATGAAGGCTAGGATTTGGTTCCAGTACAGTTCTATTTTTGGACAACTCCACCACAGATGTGTCATCGTGCCCAACTCTTTACATCCCCGCCAACACTCCCTAACACCATCCCGCTGAAATTTACTTTTCCTCTCTGGGGTGTAGTACCATCTCGTCATACATTTGAAACTCATTTCCGCAGTTCCAGCATCTACCGCTGAGCCATGCACTAATTTAAATATTTTCCTTAATATTGTGTTATCTGGTTGTGTTCCTAGTTCCCTCCCCCATTTTTTGATGTACACAGGTACCCCCAGCTCTACTCCCTCCACCAGCGTTCTATACCATCTCGAAACAATTTTCTTTGATGTCTTTAATGAACATAATTGTTCCAAAGGAGTTAAATCTTCCGCTGTTCTAATCTGTGGGGGGAGTTTTTTAATAAAACTTGAAAGCTGTGCGTACCTCCACTCATCAATTATCATCATCTCTTTTTTTTGTGCCAACTCGTGATATGGTGCTATCCCTTCCCCTTTCATTACATCTTTTAATTTTACCTCTTCCTTGACCCAGTTTCCTCCTATCTCCTGACACCCTGGTAAAAAAAAATTATTGTGCTTTAACGCTATAAGTGGTGAATTGTATTTCCCATTAAATTGCCTATATATCTTATCCCAAATCCGCAACGTGTTTCGTGTAATGTTGTTCCCTTCCAAAAATACACTTCTCTCATGTGGTGGGTTCCAAATTTGCTTCTCCAATTTTGTTCTGCATAATTCGTGTTCCAATCTCACCCATCTTTTCTCTGTGTTATCCCTTCTACTCCATTCACTCACTCTGGACACTACAACTGCTTCATAATAAGTCTGCACGTCTGGCATTGCCACTCCACCCCTATTTTTTGGTTGTCGAAGTGTCGCGAAGGCCACCCTAGCTTTTTTATTTTTCCAGATAAATTTCATTAGGATGGTTTTTAATTTCGATAGGTATACATTGGACAAAGGTATTGGGAGCATCTGAAACCTATATAGGATCTTAGGGAATATTATCATCTTTAATGAGTTTATTCTCCCCAACCACGATAGTGGTCTATAACTACACCTTTTACATTCTGCCTGTATCTCATCTAATAACGGAATGTAGTTACAGCGGTACATTTTCCTTTCTGTTTTTGATAGTTTTATCCCTAAATATTTCAGTTCGCTCCTCCACTGGATTTTCCAATTCTGTTGCATACTTTGTGCCTCTCGCTTGCTAATATTAATATTCATTATCTCCGATTTTGACCTATTAATTTTAAAGTTTGACACTTCCCCATATTGGTCTAGTAGATTTAATAATTCTGGCATAGATGTCTTGGGGTTGTTTAAATACAATAATATATCGTCCGCAAAAGCGGAGTATTTGTATTCAACTTTTCCCACTTTCACCCCCTCTATTCCAGGGTCTCCCCTTATTGCCGCTAAAAGTGGTTCCAAAGAGAGCACAAATAGGAGGGGCGAAAGCGGGCAACCTTGCCTTGTACCCCTCTCCATCTCAAAGGACTCTGACTCACACCCATTAACTTTTATACATGTCTTTGGGTGTTCGTACAATACCTTCACCCTCTGTATCATCTTTGATCCTAACCCCATCTTCTCCAGTGTCTTAAACATAAACCCCCAGTCTACTCTGTCGAAGGCTTTCTGTGCGTCCAGCGACAGAAGCAGACTGGGGGTTCCACCCTGTCGCATCTTCTGGAGTAGGAGGAGTGTCTTTATTCCGTTGTCCTTCCCTTCCCGACCCCCTATGAATCCTGTCTGATCTGGGTGAACCAGTGTTGTCATTAAATCCTTCATTCGCTCTGCAAGTACTTTAGCATAGAGTTTTGTATCTGCGTTTAACAGCGAGATCGGCCTGTAGCTGGTGCACTGCGTGGGATCCTTGCCTTCTTTCTGGATTAATGTAATTGTTGCCATTAAGTCTTCCCTACTCATTCCATATTCTTCTCCCAGACCATTCATGTACCGGCACATTTGGGGGACAAGGGCTTCTCTGAATGTTTTGTAATAAAATGTTGTAAAACCATCTGGTCCCGGGGATTTTCCTATAGCTGATTTTAATAGTGCTCTCACTATTTCTTCTTCCGAGATTGGCCTTTCGAGCATCTCCCTTTCAGTGGGGGTAATTTTAGTGAGTATAGTTTTTCCCAAGAATTCCCTAATCTTCTTCTCTTTCTCCCCGTTATTTGCACCTACCTTACTATCTGAGAATATCCCCTCAAAGTATGATCTGAAGATTTCTGCTATATCTTTGGTGGTATGGAACATTTTCCCATTTTTATTCTTAATTACCCCAATAAAATTTTTCCCTTTTTTCTTTTTTAACATTCTAGCTAGAAACTTACTTGGTTTATCTCCCCATATATATTGTTCCTTGGCCAATCCTTTAAACACCATCCTAGCTTCTTGGTCTAGAAGGTCCTTCAGCTCCATCCTTGCCGTTAATATCTTTTTAAGTACCAGATCTTTTTGTAACCTACTTTTTTTATGAACCTGTTCCAACTGGTGTATCTCTCTCATTAAATTGTTGATTTTTTCGGCTCTCATTTTTTTCTTTTTAGATCCCATAGATATCAGTATCCCCCTTATATAGGCCTTATGTGCATCCCACAACGTATGGCTTTTGATTTCCTCTGTGTCGTTATGTATAAAATATTGTTCGATCGCACTCGCAATTTTTATTCTGTCCTCCTCCCCAAGCAGCAACTCTTCATTCAACCGCCATGTAGAGGTTTTCCTTCCTATCCTTGAAATATTCAAGCATAGTTTTACCGGAGCATGGTCCGAGAGGGTCATAACTTCTATCCCCGTGTCCGTCACATATTCCAATAGCCCATGGTCTATGAAAATATAGTCGATACGTGAATACGTCCCATGGACTGTAGAATAGAAGGAATAGTCACGTACCAGAGGATTCTTTAGTTCTTTAGTGAGTATTATATCAAGAGTTGGAAGGGAGACTCCGCCTGGGGGCTTATGTGAGTCACAGTCTCACTCCCCCCGAGAAGAATTATCCATTACACAAGTTGGAGTTCCTGGCCCTCAAGTGGGCTGTAGTGGACAAGCTAAGAGATTATCTATACGGGGCCACATTTGTAATGAAGACGGATAATAATCCATTTATTTACTTGCTGTCCACGGCCAAACTGGATGCCACTGGACATTGGTGGTTGGCCGCTCTGTCTGAGTTTCGGTTCAGTTTGAAATATTGGCCAGGAGTTGGAAATCGAGATGCTGATGCTCTTTCCCGAATACCTTATGCCACGGATACTGGTCAGAAGAGCTGGATCCATTTGCCCTTGGAGGGAGTACTGGCTGTATGCCAAGAAGTAGAGCACATGCATTAAGGGGCGACAGGGGCCAAAACTGTGAGTGCCAAGATATTACTGTGATTTGATACAAGTGCGTGGTCAAGAATTGCCTCAATTAACTAGAGAGCACATGAGGAGGGACCAATGTGAAGACCCATTGGGTAGCCTAAAGAAATCCTTTTCAGGTCGGGATCCTCAGATGCTGTTAAATAGTTCCATTGAAGGAGCTAATGTAGTCCATAAAGAATGGGAACGAATGCGGCTGGAAGAACAAGTTGTATACCGGAAACGCCCATCTGGGGAAAAGGAAGGTGTTAATCAGTGTTTCTCAGGAAGGAACAGTTGATAAACAGTGTTGACCACTTTCCATGATGACCATGGTCACTAAGGTCCAGATAGAACCTTTAAGTTAGTCAGAGACCAATTTACCAAGACTTTACCAGGCAGGGCAGCCCCATATACAGAGTCGGGGACCAATGGAATCGATGTGCATTGATTTCTTGTGCTTGGATCCTGACCTGAGTGGGTGGAGTAAAGTCCTGGTTGTGACCAATAATTTTACTTGTTATGGTCAGGCTTTCCCCGCTAGGGATCAACAAGGCAGTACTGTAGCAAAGACCCTAGAGGAGAAGTTCTTCCTTCATTATGGACTGCTTCAGTGTCTACACTCAAATCAAGGTCGGGATTTTATGAGTAAGCTAATCGAAGATTGTGTGAACTCTTCAGTATCAGAAAATCAAGAACCACTCTTTACCATCCCCAAGGGGACCCACAACATGAACGTTTCAACCGTGCTCTGTTGAACATGTTAGGAATCCTTCCTTTGGAGAAGAAACAACATTGGGGAGATCACATTGCTGCAGTGGTTCATGCTTACAATAGCACAGCGAATTACTCTACTGGATACTCCCCCTACCAGTTGATGTTTGGCAGGGAGGCTCGCTTGGTAGTGAATTTGGCCTTTGGAACAATGTTAGATCACACATATCATGCCTTTTACCGAGGGTACATCGACAGACTCCAAAATAATTTAAAGACTGCCTATGAGAAACCTAGGGAAGAATCTACCACCAGAGAACAGAAACAAAAAAAACTTTGATCTCAAAGTAAGGGTTCAAGACCTACAACCTGGAGATCAGGAGTTGTTGCACAATCTAGGAGCATCCAGGAATCATAAGCTGGCTGATCAATGGCGCTCCCAGCCCTATATTGTCTGCAAACTATTACCTGGGCTTCCTGTGTATCAGATATGCTCTGAAAGCCAGACTGGCCCCCTAAAAACTTGGCTTCAAAATCATTTATTGCCTGTATCTGAGGCTTTCAGGGTGCCTCCGCCCCCTTGCTCAGAGGCCTATCAGACTCCTACCTTGAAGCCTAGGATCAATCGGGGTTGTGAATCCATGCCTCCAGATAAGGAGAGTAATGAGGAAGAACTAACCCTTGATTGGCTATGGGTTCCCCCCTCTGAAGGCAACCCTACGCCTCCTCAGATTTCAGGGGGAAACAGTAACAAAGCATATTTTGAGATGAAGACCCGGGTTTTGCTGCCTGAAGTTGAAGGGCTGGAGCCCCACCTTGCAAGAGGAAATTAGGAAGTTTTAATGGAACTCAGTGAGACATCTAATGTGACAGAAAACCCTGTTTCTCATAATGAAGTAGAAAGCGAGTGCATTCCTGACATCCAAGAGGAGCCTGAGCCAGAACCTGAGTCAGAGCTTGAACCAGAACCCAGATGTAGTTTTTGGGGAACAGATGGTAGGCCGGAGCCAATTTAAAGCATCTACTCTAGGTTGAGACAGAAAATCTGCCCTCCCAAGAGATTGACCTATGACACCTTTGGAGAAGACTCTGATGAACTTATCACTACTGCTCAACGTTCTAGTCAAGCACTTGCCTCCCTTTAATGCTGGGCTTCAGTGCATGTCATCATATCCGCGAGCCCAACCCAATGGATTGTGGGACTAGTAGCCTTTCTAATCGGCAATTCCATTGCATAACCCTACACCAGGACTACACATCCCAGGGATCCTTGCTACCATCGAGGAGACTTCTGGGAAAGGCTATAAAGGAGCCAGGAGATCCGCCTCACGCTCTCTTTTTCCTGAGCCTTGCATATTGCACATCTCTCCATGACAGGAAGAGCGAGGTTGGGGCCTACCACGCAGTGTTCAAGAGATTCAAGCCCGGCCTCAGAGGGACTAAAACCTGCTTGCTGTTCGCTAGACATCTACACGTTACCAACTCAGCAGCTTGGCACCAACTCAGCAGCTGGACACCGCATCTATCCACCTTCCGCACCTGTGAGTCGTTGCTGATGGATGTCTCTTCCGTGGCCCCACTTGTAAGGCATTTAGTTCGGTCCAGTCATTGGTGAGAGGGCAATTTCCGCAAAATTTTCCTGGTTACTTTATTAGAACACTGTGTACAGACACCTTTACCTTGGGAACACATTACTGCACTTCTATTTGAACACTGTACATAGACACCGTTTACCTACCACCATTTCAAGGAGTACCAGTAGCATGTTTAACCACTTCAGCCCCGGACCATTTTGCTGGTCAAAGAACAGACCACTTTTTGCGATTCGGCACTGTGTCGCTTTAACTGACAATTGTGCGGTCATGCGATGTGACTCCCAAACAAAATTGGCGTCCTTTTTTTCCCACAAATAGAGCTTTCTTTTGGTGGTATTTGATCACCCCTGCGGTTTTTATTTTTTGCGCTATAAACAAAAATAGAGCAACAATTTTGAAAAAAACACGTTATTTTTTACTTTTTGTTATAATAAATATCCCCCAAAAATATGTAAAACATTTTTTTTCCCTCAGTTTAGGCCAATACGTATTCTTCTACATATTTTTGGTAAAAAAAATCGCAATAAGCGATTATTGATTTGTTCGCGCAAAAGTTATAGCGTTTACAAACTAGGGGATAGTTTTATGGCATTTTTATTAATAATTTTTTTTTACTAGTAATGGCGGCGATCAGCGATTTTTATTGTGAGTGCGACATTGCGGACACATCGGACATTTTTTGACACATTTTTGGGACCATTGTCATTTATACAGCAATCACTGCTATATAAATGCAGTGATTCCTGTGTAAATGACACTGGCAGTTAATGGGGTTAACCAGTGGGTGGCTGTGTAGGGGTTAAGTGTTCCTAGGGGTGTGTTACTAACTGTGGGGGGATGGGCTTTCATTTAGTGAACACTGATCTCTGCTCCAATCACATGGAGCAGAGATCAGCGTCACTAGTTGCGAGGCAGAACGGGGAAATGCTGTTTACAACAGCATTTCTCCATTCAGCCACCCCGTGTGGCGATCGCGGGTATGCCCGCACCGATCGAGTCTGCGGGACCTGCGACCGGACTCACGGGGGTCCCGACCGGCACGAGAGCGCGCCGCCGACGGTGCGCTTGCGATGGCAGGGCGGCATTAAAGATTGGGCGTACCTGTACGCCAATATGCCTGCCCGTGCCATTCTGCTGACGTACATCAGCGTGCGCCGGTCGGGAACCGGTTAAGCCAGTCATTCTATTAATACACCACTGTGCCTGATTGTAATATAATCTAATGAGCTCCATCTGCCGGTTAAGACTATCAGGCCTGCACCTCGGACATTGCTGGTGTCGCTATTTAAAGGGCCCTACACTAACCATATTCTCTCTGATCTCTCATTAGGATTTAATGGTTGGATAGGCAGGCCTGGGGTTCCCCTATAGAGTATGACTAAATGCATTTAACCATTCATTGTCCTACAGGTCATGCTTCAGGTGATATTCCATTTTTACATATAAGTGTATTGTATCTTTTTATACTGTTAACTGTTCTTAAAGAGGAAGTAAACCCTGATGGGTTTACTTCCTCTTTCATTCCCTGCAAAGGTAAAGCATAATGGACTACCATTGTGTGTCACTTGCCTGACACAGGAGCCAGTGATGTCACCGCTGTCTCCTGTAGTCTGGAGCATCCATCTTCTTGGTGGGTCTCGCTGCTCCGCTGCTGTCATTCTGCGAAGCCGCGATGACGTCACTCCCGCGCATGCGCACGGGAGCCGCCACTCGCGGCATATCGCTGTTGACCGCGCTGCACTCAGTGCGCCTGCGCGCCGATGTCTATGGTGCATGCGCCGTAGACAGCAGTGCCTATCTTTCGGCAAATATCTCCTAAACCGTACAGGTTTAGGAGATATTTCTTGGACCTACAGTTAAGCCTTAATCTAGGCTTACCTGTAGGTCAAAGTTGGTTGTAAGGGTTTACAACCATTTTAAGCTGTCTTTTGGGGAATTCCTCTACCGAGTCTGGGCTATTATTCGGAACATGGTTGATCTATTGTCCTCTTTTGTAAATGAATACTACCTTTTTTTACTCCAATAAAAACAGATAATATAAACAGATAATATAAAATATAAACAGATAATATAAACATATTGACGTGTCATTTAAAAGTTTTTGTGGAAAGATGTCTGAATTTAGAGTGTCAGGTGGGTTGGAAGGTTCACAGGTGATGCAGAAGAGCAGGTAAATCCAAGCAGTCCTCAAGGGGAGGAAGGGAGTGTTCCTAATCTCAGCTTGTTACCTGTGTAAAAGACACCTGTCCACAGAAGCAATCAATCAGATGGCGAAGACCAAAGAGCTGTCCAAGGAGGTCATGGACAAGATTGTAGACCTAAACAAGGCTGGAATGGGCAACAAGACCTTCACTAAGCAGCTTAGTGAAAGCTTGATAATGGTGCAATTATTTGCAAATGGAAAAAACATAAAATAACTGTCAATCTCACCTTGTGGCATTTCAATGATCACGAGAATGGTGAGGAATCAGCCCAGAACTACACTGGAGAATCTTGTCAATGATCTCAAGGCAGCTGGGACTATATTCATCAAGAAAACAATTGGCAATACACTACACCATGAGAGCCTGAAATCCTGCAGCACCCACAAAGTTCCCCTGCTCAAGAAGAAAGCAAATGTACAGGCCTGTCTGAAGTTTGCTAATTATCATCTGAATGATTCAGAGGAGAACTGGGTGAAAATTTTGTGGTCAGATGAGAACGAAATCAAGCTCTTTGGCATCAACTCAACTCACCGTGTTTGGAGGAGGAGAAATGCTGCCTATGACTCCAAGAACACCATTCCCAATGTAAAACATGGAGGTGGAAACATTTACAGTCAGGTCCATAAATATTGGGACATCGACACAATTCTAATCTTTTTGGATTTATAAACCACACAATGGATTTGAAATGAAACAAACAAGTTGTGCTTTAACTGCAGACTTTCAGCTTCAATTTGAGGGTATTTACATCCAAATCAGGTGAACGGTGTAGGAATTACAACAGTTTGTATATGTGCCTCACACTTTTTAAGGGACCAAAAGTAATAGGACAATTGGCTGCTCAGCTGTTCCATGGCCAGGTTTGTGTTTTTCCCTCATTATCCCATTTACAAGGAGCAGATAAAGGGTCTAGAGCTGAAAAAACAAGACAAACCCATCAGAGAGATAGTAAAAACATTAGATGTGGCCAAATCAACTGTTTGGAAAATCCTTAAAAAGAAAGAAGGCACCAGTGAGCTCATCGATACCAAAAGACCCGGAAGACCACGGAAAACAACTGTGGTGGATGACCGAAGAATTATTTCCCTGGTGAATAAAACACTCTTCACAACAGTTGGCCAGATCAAGAACACTCTCCAGGAGGTAGGTGTATGTTTGTCAAAGTCAACAATCGAGAGAAGACTTCACCAGAGTGAATACAGAGGGTTCACGACAAGATGTAAACCATTGGTGAGCCTCAAAAACAGAAAGGCAAGATTAGAGTTTGCCAAACATCTAAAAAAGCCTTCACAGTTCTGAAACAACATCCTATGGATAGATGAGAGACCAAGATCAACTTGTACCAGAGTGATGGGAAAAGAAGAGTATGGAGAAGGAAAGGAACTGCTCATGATCCAAAGCATACCACCTCATCAGTGAAGCATGGTGGTGGTAGTGCAATGGCGTGGGCAAGTTTGGCTGCCAATGAAACTGGTTCTCTTGTATTTATTGATGTGACTGCTGACAAAAGCAGCAGGATGAATTCTGAAGTGTTTCGTGCAATATTATCTGCTCATATTCAGCAAAACACTTCAGAACTCATTGGATGGCGCTTCACAGTGCAGATGGACAATGACCCGAAGAATACGGCAAAAGCAACCAAAGAGTTTTTTTAAGGGAAAGAAGTGGAATGTTATGCAATGGCCAAGTCGAGCCATCACCAGGGATGAAACCCAGCATCTGGTGATCTTTATGCGTTCCAGAATTCAGGCTGTAATTGACTGCAAAGGATTTGCAACCAAGTATTAAAAAGTGAAAGTTTGATGGATGATTGTTAATCTGTTCCATTACTTTTGGTCCCTTAAAAAGTGGGAGGCACATATACAAACTGTTGTAATTCCTATACCGTTCACCTGATTTGGATGTAAATACCCTCAAATTAAACCTTTTTTTGCGCAAACCAATCAAGAAATGCTTATTGCAATTTTTTTTACCAAACATATGTAGAAGAATACATATCGGCCTAAACTGAGGGAAAAAAATATTTTTTATATATTTTTGGGGGATATTTATTAAAGCAAAAAGTAAAAAATATTGCATTTTTTTCAAAATTGTCGCTCTATTTTTGTTTATAGCGCAAAAAATAAAAGCCACAGAGGTGATCAAATACCACGAAAAGAAATCTCTATTTGTGGGAAAAAAAGTATGCCAATTTTGTTTGGGAGCCACGACTGTGCAATTGTCAGTTAAAGCGATGCAGTGCCAAATCACAAAAAGGGGCTTGGTCCTTTAGCTGAAAAATTGTCCGGGGCTTAAGTGGTTAAGGGGAACCCCGCATCAAATAAAAAAAATGACATGGGGTTCCCCCCAAAAATCGATACCAGGCCCTTTATCTGAGCATGCAACCTGGAAGGCGACAGGAAAAGAGGGGGGGGCGAGAGAGTGTCCCCCTCCTAAACCATACCAGGCCACATACCCTCAACATTGGGAGGATGCTTTGGGAGTCCGTGACCCCTCAAAGCACCATGTCCCCATGTTGGTGGGGACAAGCGCCTCATCCCCACAAACCTGGCCGGTGGTTGTGGGGGTCTGCGGGTGGGGAGCTTATCAGAATCTCTAAGCCCCATTTAACAAGGGGACCCCCAGATCCTGCTTCCCCTGTATGAAATGGTAAGGGGGGTACAAAAGTACCCCTACCATTTCACAAAGAAAGTGTAAAAAATTGTTAAAAAACACATAAACACCGTTGGGAAAAGTCCTTTATTAAAAAAAAATAAAAAATTCCAGCAGTGGTAATCCACTCTTGCTATCCAACAATGGCTGATCTCTTCTCTGGGGTCCAGCGATGGGTGATCTGATCCAGTGATGGGTGATCTCTCCCAATGGTCCAGCTCAGCGCATTCATCCTGTCTCCACTGGAGACACTGCGGGACACGTCTTAGCTGAGGTGGACGGGGCCACCCGTCACCTGACCCCACCCCCCTCTGACGGAAGGGGAAAGCCGGGCTTCCCCAGTGATGTATGGGTGACCCTGCCCCCCTCTGATGTAATGCAGGTTTCCGTTACATGTCAAAAATAGGTGTCAAAAACAGGTACCCGCTCCCCCTCCCCCCCAAATGTGGCACCGGAGGGGGTGGGGAAGCAAATAAGCAGAAGTTCCACTTTTGGGTGGAACTACGCTTTAAGGTCCTGGAGTGGCCTAGCTAGTCTCCAGACCATAATCCCATAGAAAATATGCGGAAGGAGCTGAAGATTTGTTTTACTAAACATCAGCATTGAAATATTAAAGTGGTTGTTAACCCACTTCTATTACATGCTCCCATCTTCTCTGCACCATTATAATAATTGTCCCTGTGCCTGCATTCGGTAAAAAAAAACCTACCCCATTGTACCTATATGAGCTCCGCTCCCGCCGCTTAGCTGATTTCTCTTCCCTCTCCTGTCTCTGGCTCACAGCTGCAGTGGGCGGGGCCAAGCGGTCCCACTGATGTCAGCAGAGGAGGGGGAGAGGAGAGAGAAAGCACTGAGCTGCTGACAATCAGCTGGGCGGTGGGAGAGGAGCTCATACAGGTACAATTGGGCAGATTTTTTTTTACAGAACACAGGCACAGGGACAATTATTATAATGGTGCAGAGAAGATGTGAGCATGTAATAGAAGATATGAGAGCAGCAAGAGTGGGGGGGGCGAGTACTGGTTCGAGCAGAGACAGGCAGACAGAGAGGGGAGGGGGGAGGAGGAGGGAGGAGGACACAGAAGATAGATAGCAGGCTGCAGCTGACAGAGGCACGCAAACTGACCACAGTGTCGGGGCTCAGCAGCCATGATTATCATGGTCAGTTTGCAGGGAGGGGGGGCATAGTCAGGCAGGACCAGGTATTTCAGGTGATACGGGGGTCCAAATGACACAGCACTGTGCTGTATAACAGGCTTTAAGGGAACGGGATCTTTATTTTTACTTTTTGGGTTAACAAACGCTTTAATGACTTGGAGAGGATCTGCAAAGAGGAGTGGATCTGCAAAGAGGAGACAAAATCCCTCCTGAGATGTGCAAACCTGGTGGCCAACTACAAGAAACATCTGACCTCTGTGATTGCCAACAAGAGTTTTGCCACCAAGTACTAAGTCATGTTTTGTGAAGAGGTCAAATACTTATTTCGCTCATTAACCACTTACCTACAAGGCACTTTCACACCCTTCCTGCCCAGGCCATTTTTCAGCTTTCAGCGCTGTTGCACTTTGACTGACAATTGTGTGGTCATGAAACACTGTACCCAAACAACATTTTTATAATTTTGTTCCCACAAATGGAGCTTTCTTTTGATGGTATTTGATTATTAGTCTAGTTAAAAAAAAAAAGACAGACCATTTGGGGAAAAAAAAGGTTTTCTTAGTTTCTGTCAGTAAGTTTTGTAAATAAGTAATTTTTCTCCTTCACTGATGTGCGCTGATGAGGTGGCACTGATAGGCTGCACTGATGGGCACTGATTAGGGGGCACTGATGAGGAAGCACTAATATTCTGCACTTATGGGCACTGATAGGTTACACTGATAGGTGGCACTGGTAGGCACTGATAGCCGGCACTGGTGGGCACTGATAGGCTGCATGGATATGTGGCACTGATGGGTGGCACTATTGGGTACTTGTGGGCATTGATGGGTGGCACTGAGGGGCTTTACTGATGGGCATTGATAGGCTTCACTGACTAATGAGCACTGATTTCTGGCACTGATGGGCACTTCTGGCACTCTAATGTAATCAGGGCACTGATAATCAGTGCCCTGATTACATCTCTAAGTGTCCCCTGCGAGGTGATGCTGCTGATCGGCTCCCCTCGCCACACACTCTGTCAGTGTGAGGTGAGGAGTGTAGATTACCAGCACTTCCTTGTTTACATGTGACCGGCTGTGATTGGGTCGTGCTGTGTCCTAGCAATATGACGCGACTGTGATTACCACGCGTGCAAACAGCCATTCTGGTGTGCCGTCATACGACGTCCACCCAGAACGAGAGCCACACTGTCCCTCCATCATTTGATGGTGGGCGGACAGCAAGTTATTAAAATGCAAATCAATTTATAACTTTTTTTTTTAATCAATAGTTTTTATTAAATTTTAAATTTTTATCAAGACAAATGTAATATAAATATTATCTTCATATATGTATATACTACCAATTCAAGTAATTCAAAGATGATGAACCTAAATATATTCCCGAACACCCCTATGGGTGCTAAATTGTGTTCGGGACAGTAATAGTAACCTGTCATTTAATAGATACAAAACAAAGATTAAAATATTAGAGCGGGGTAAGTAATTTTTTAATTCAAGTAATCTAGGAACAAAGAACTCGTGCAATGTTTTGGGGACTAGCCCATTTTAACCATGGCTGCCATATTTTATGAGTATGTTCTTTTTTGTGAGGCCGAAGAGCTAGAATTGATTCATAAATGTAACGAGTTTGAGTCGATTCTATCACTTCTTTTATGGAAGGAGGATCAGGATTTTTCCAGTTCCTCGTTATACTGATCCTGGCTGACAGCAAAATATGTGTAAACACATTTCTAAACTGGATAGGATATCGATCAAGATCAATGGATAATAGAGCCAGTGAGGGATTTGGAGGAATGACTGTTTTGGTAATTTCAGACATAACTTGAAAGATTTGTTCCCAATACTTCCCAAGTTTAGGGCATGTCCAAAATGTATGTAACATATCACCTTTTTCGCCGCACAATCTCCAACATTTGTTGTCAAATGTGCCGTTGAATTTAGATATTTTCTCAGGAGTAAGGCCCCTTTCACACGGGCGGCTGTTCTGCCGCAGTTTATCATGTTTATTTTTTTCTGCAAAATTCAAGGCTCCAGGCACAGCGATCATCTGCGTTTGCACAGTGCGCTTACCTGCGTTTACGTGCGTTTTTATGCGGTTGCGTTTAACTGCAGTTTTTATTCCCATAGCAACCCTTTTATTTATTTATGTTTTTGTTTCCTGGAATGTACCCATGATGCATTGCGGTCCTCTGTATTTAAACCTGTTTCTTTGTTCTCTGGCTGAGTGTGTGTTGGAGTTTTGCAGGGAGAGGAGTGCTCAGTTTTGTGCCAGAGTTTTTTGAAAAAATGAATGCAAATATGGGTAGTTTGCTTGCAATGCTCATTTTGCTGATGATGAGGATGAAGACAAGAAGAGCGATCCAGAGTAGGCGACGTCCTCGTCGTTACTGGGTCCATCCCTTAACGTCCCAGCGCCTATCGATCGGCTACTTTGCCCTCATGTTCGGTGAGCTGAGGACTCATGGGGACAAGTTCCAGAATTACACAAGGATGTCAGTGGCGTGCTTCGATGAGCTGTTGGGACTTGTTAGAGGACACCTGACCAGAACCACGACCAATATGCGAAGAAGCATTAGTCCAGAAGAACGGCTGTTACTTACTTTAAGGTAGGTTTTCCATATGTTGAACAAATGCTTAAATTCATGTACATGCAGGTTTAGGCAATATTGGCAATAGTGTGTATGTGTGTATGTATGTATGTATGTGTATATATATATATAGATATATATATATATATATATATATATATATATATATATATATATATAGATGAATCTATGACCTAATCTATATCACAACAGCGATTTTTCGCACATTACTACCATTACCATTATTTTTTATCCTTGAAAACTATCTATCGTGCCTTGCACAGTCAGTTTTATTTTTTGCAAATAGGAAACGTCATCAAATTTCAGTAGTTTCTAATTATGTAGGTGAGCTCTGAACACAAAGGTAGAATTTTGCATTAACAAGCAAGGTACCACCAAATAATATTTTGTACTAGACCAACCCACCACCAGGCTTCCTGTTTGGATGCCAGCACCTACTACCAGAGCCGAGGGATGTTTCATCTTTGGGCTGCAATGTGTTAAAAGTCATCAGCTTATATAGATGCTAATGTTTATTTGTTACTATGTAGAACTCCATATGTATATTGATTTTTTTTTTTGAATTTTATTTATTTTACTATATTTTATATTTTCTGAATTGTTATCAAATTTTGTATTGCAGATACCTTGCCACTGGTGCCAGTTTCACCTCCCTCCATCATCAATTTCTGATGGGAATTTCCACCGTATCCACCATTGTGCACGATACCTGTCATATTATATGGGAAGAACTGAAAACATCAGTCATGCCGGAGCCAACATCCAGTCTGTGGGAGGAAATAGCGGAGGAATTTTGGGAGAAGACCAACTTCCCAAACTGCATTGGGGCATTAGATGGGAAACACATCCGGCTCATCAAGCCTCCAAAATCCGGTTCCCGCTTTTTCAACTATAAGAAATACTTTTCCATTGTGCTTCTGGGACTCAGCGATGCAAATATGAAGTTCATCGCTGTGGATGTTGGAGCGTATGGGAGTTCTGGAGATTCTAGAATTTTCAGAAATTCCGTAATAGGGCGGCGGTTTCAATATGGCGAATTTCAGGTGCCACAGTCAAGGCCTCCCCCTGGTACTACTGGACCAGATCTTCCATTTGTAGTGCTGGGAGATGAGGCATTTGCCTTATCTACTCACCTGCTAAGGCCCTATACCAGGCATGGTCTCACTGCCAGGAGGCAAATTTTTAACTATCGACTCAGCAGAGCTAGAAGAATGGTTGAGTGCGCATTTGGCATTTGCACTGCCAAATGGCGTGTTTTGATGACAGCCATGCATCTAGAAGTTGATCATGCCGTCAATGTGGTTCTAGCATGTTGTGTTCTCCACAATTTTTTGAGGGGTAAGGAGATCGTGGCCACCGAAACCCCTGTTTCTGAGGAACCCATAGGTCATGTTACTGGCACTCGTCCAAGTAATCAGGCCCCACAAGTCCGTGAACATTTCACTGATTACTTTTTGAGTGAAGATGGACAGCTGCCATGGCAATTGGACTATGTGTAAATTTTTAACCGGTGTTGCATGGACCTTACATGTCAAATTTTTTTCATCACAGTTTTCAAGTTTTTGTGTCAGTTTTCACGTTTGCCTTAAATAAAGTAGTCGACAATTTTCAACAATTTAAATTGTTTTTATTTCTATCTTTTGCTATGCACAGGGTGTATAAAAAATAGACAAACCTTACAAAAACATTGAATGCTTGCAAGTATAGAAAACTGTTTTTTAATTCCTTTGGAATATATATATATATAAAATTTCCTTTTAGTTTCAAGTATTGAATTTCAAGTGCAACAGATAACGAGTCCACAAAATATCCCCCACTACCCCCCCTAAAAAAAAAAAAAAAGGTTACAGTATTCCTGAAGTGCTGTAAGGCCCCTTTCACACAGGGCAGATCAGTAATGATCTGTCCCGTGATGATCCGCTCGGTCGGCAGGGATCGTTCCATTGTCCCCACTGAGCCGGTGGCAGACAGGGCTGTCCCGGCACACTGTGCAGGGACCACCCTGTGAGCTCTCTGTTCTCCTCTATGGGGATCGGAACAGCACAGACCGTCTGTCCGTGTTCATTCAATCCGCTCTGCAGACGGCTAGAAAAATTGGATTTCCCTCCGTCTACAGAATCGGACAATTGCGGTGGCGGACAATAGTGGGTGTCTACGGATGCACATCCGCAGACACCCGATATCGTCCGCCTCCGCAACAGTCCGATTCTGCAGACGGAGGAAAATCCTATTCTATCTGTCTGCAGAGCGGACCGGATGAACACGGACAGACGGTCCGTGCTCATCCGATCCCCATAGAGGAGAGCAGACAGCTGACAGGGCGGTCCCTGCACAGTGTGCGGAGACCGCCCTGTCCGCAGCCGGCTCAGCGGGGACAACGGAGCGATCCCCGCTGAGCGAGCGGATCATCACGGGGCAGATCATTACTGATCCGCCCCGTGTGAAAGGGGCCAAAGATGGGCACTGAGTGCGGTAAACAGTTCTGAAATATTTGGCTAGATGGAGAAAGTGCAAAAGATGTCTCCATGTACACTCCACTGTGTAGATAGGGTAATCTCCCACTGGGCCAAGGCTCTCAACCTAAACAATGCTAGCACCCAATCAGAAAGTTCAGGTATTGTGAGAGCAAGTGGGGCCAAGTAGCAACATGTATAAGCTTGGGACAGTGGGAGATTCTTCTGTGCGTACAGTTCAGTGTAGATGGAGGAATCTGGGGTTGGTTGTAAACATTAGTTCGTGTAGGTAAAACATTAAGTAGTGTAGGTAAAACATTAAGTAACATTAACACAACAAGAAAAATAAAACTGTCATATCACTGCCATAGGAATAACAAATAAGAAGGACAAAACTATAAGTTTTCATAAATTGGATAATTAGGGTTACGCAGGGAAGAATGGCTTGGTTCACTGCCAACATCTACGGGTGATCCTGAATGGGAAGATGAGGGTGAAGACACTGGGTGTGGCTGCACATGCATCCTTTGGTAACCAGGATTAGATGGGTAAGGTGTATACAGTGGTGGGGGTCCTGCATAAGGGTTAATGGCAGATGTTGTGTCATGGCACTGCTGACTGGGCATTGGTCTACTGAAAGAGCCACTAGGTGAATTAAAACCCATGGCTGAAATTTAGGATATGGGCGTTGCTTTTTGCAAGCGGACACGATATACGTTAAATAGGCATGTATATCACCCCTGACCTCAGTGCGCTTATCTGCAGGAAACTCCCTGATTACACAAAGCAACATTCTCAAGAACATAACATCTGGGTCTGAGATGTTGAGGAATTCATCATCTTTGGCCTGGTTTTGTGATTGGTTTCTCATTTCTTCAATGATACGGTTGAAATAATCCTCAAAAGGTGTCTCTTGTTGAGTAAGGCGTGTTCGACGGGTGGTGGAAGTAGACCGGACTCTCCTATCTGGATTTGCCTGCAATAGTTAGAATATATAGATTATGCATCTGATACTGAGGTCACACTTTAATGAACAGCATATGATGATGATAAGGCTTGTACAAATATTGCAGCACCTGTTTAGAATAGATCACACACAGGTACTTGTTTTGCCGCAAAAACCTGATCTCACTGAAGACCTCCAAAGCCAGAAGAACAAGTCACACTTTGCCCAAAAATAAGCTGTTGTTGTTTCTCCAACATTTGTGCCAACACCAGCTGCCTTTTCAAAATGTAAGTAATACGTTTTTTTGTGGACAGAAATTGTGACATTTTTAAAATACATACCGCAGGTTCTTGAGTGTATGGATGATATTCTTGGGATGACACTGTCTCTGTGGTTTCTTGACTGGTGTCAGCGTCTCCTGATGGTGATGGTGACGAACTTTCGCGCCTTGCGCTTGCTCTCACAGGGACACTTGACACAGTTCTAGGTAACAATAAAGATTACACGTTTAAAAAAAAAAAGTGAACATGAATACGTCTTTACTGGTCACAAATCGCTAAGTAAAATAAATGGATATACTTACGCGCGCATCTCAGTGGTGCGCCTCAAAAAGGACAAAGCCTCTGCATGGGGGTTAGGCCTGCGACGAGTTGAGGGTGCTCCGCTTCTCTCCGCAGCCTTCTCTTCATTGACTTCTTTTTTGTAACGGTCGCGCAGGGACCTCCAACGTGTATAAACCTCCTTTCCTGCAATATATAAAAAACATAACACATGTTAGGGACAAAAGTCGAGACAGATCTGCCCCCTCCCACCCGGACAACACTATAGGAAAGACCCCAACCATTGATTTCCCATTCAATTTAGTTTGTTTGCAGCATTGTCAGTGACGCAGTGCTGTATTGCTATAAAATGGCCTGGTCATTAGGGGGTAAAATCTTTACTAGGATGCATGTGTACCCTGCTGCATAGACACAACAAACCTTGCACTCACCTCGGTTATCCTGTTCAGTTGCAGACATCTCGTCCCAGTTCGGTGTGACATATTTGTAGACTTCCTCCCACTTTGCTCTCTTCAGCACTCGGTCTGCATATCCTGGGCATTCTGAGTCCCATAACTCTGGTCGGGCATGCACCAGTGCGATGATGGCCTCGTGCGAGATGTCTCTTGCCGCCATGCTGTCTTCTCCCCTTTCATCCCTGTCAACTTCCTGTGTTATTTCCCAGGTACACCTGCTGATTAGGATGTGCTTCCGGGTGTTTTTTTTCTTCTTTCACGCTGCTGGCCGCAGTTGACACAAAAGACTGCGATTACCTGCGGTTATGTGCTTATAGCTGCGCTACATCGCACCTGGACGCATACAATTCTATTTTTTCTATTCGCACCGAACCGCACGTAACGAAATCGCAGTTAAACGCTGTGTGTGAACAGGGCCATAGGAAAGCATTGTGTGCCTTTGGCTGCGGTGGAAAACTAGAAAATCCGCAGCTAAAAGCACCATTCTATCTGCCCGTGTGAAAGGGGCGTAAGATACCAGCGTTGAGTCAATTTAATGGATACTTCCCATAATGTAGAGCAGCATGTGGCTTTATATGTGGTGTTACAAGCTTTTTCCCGTTAAAGGGATAGTCTTTGTAAACACACTTTTTTGTTGAAGAAGATTATAGAAAAGAGATCCTTTTTGTTGATGTATGGGGATCTTAAGGAAGGACCAAGCCGATTGGGGAACATTATATGTCCATGATGGGAGGCTGGCAATGCAATTCTTAGTTTGGATGTAGAGGAATAAATCTGAATTTGGCAATTGAAATTTCTTTTGAAGTGTAGGAAATGGTTTTATCACCCCATTATCAAGTAGATCAGATAGATATTTAATTCCCTTCTCTATCCATGGTGTAAATGAGGTTGTCTTCATGAAATTATGTAGAATATTTAGCGGAATTTGGACTTTGGTAGGAAGAGGGTGTGAGGAAGTTAGATACAGAAATCGAACCCAGGATTTAAGTGTTGCTAATATTGTTGGGGAGATGCGAGAAGGTATCTTGGCTCCAAGTGCCATGGGAGGAATCCAATTGATAGATTATTTCCTGGGATCTTAGCAGTTTCCATCTTCCCCCAAATTGTAGATGGAGGAGATAGAAACCATTCCTTAGACTGTGTAAGAACCGAGGCTAAATAATAATCTTGGAAATCCACATACCCTGTTCCCCCAGCTTGACGTTTCTTCACTAAGTTTGAATGAGCACATCTAGATTTTTTACCCTGCCAGATGAATCTAGAAAACAGAGTCTGAAGGGATTGGAAATTTTTTAGCGGAATTGGAATCGGGAGAGTTCTAAAAAAGTATAAAATTTGTGGAAGGTGAAGCATTTTAAATGCTGCCAAACGTCCCATCCATGAAAATTCATAATTTAAGATGTTTAGTAGTATTTTCATCTATCCCCAAGTTCAATATACAAGATTTATTTGCGTTAAGCCTGTAATAAGATACTTTGCTGAACATATTTAGTGTTTCCTGAATTTCTGGTAAGGATTTCACAGGATCAGTAATCATAAGAACAACATCTGCAAAAAGGTTGATTTTATGTTCTTGTTCAGCAATGGTAACTCCTAGAATTTTTTTGTTGGACCTAATCTATGGATAAGAGAGGGTAACAAACGATCTCGTCTTTTGGCTATAAGTTTCGCATACATTTTAACATCTAAATTGAGTAAGGAAATTGGTCTAAAATTTTTAGGTGAAGATGATTCCTTATCTGGTTTTGGAAGAGTTACAACAAGAGCATTCAGCATTTCATTGGGAAATTATGAAGAATTGGCTGCTAAATTATAAATGTCACATAGTATAGGTGCTAGAGTACTTTGAAATTTTTTTAAATATTCCCCTGTAAAGCCATCTGGACCAGGTGATTTCAAGTTAGGAAGAATATGGATAGTTTGGAGAATTTCAGGGATAGTAAAGGGAGAATTGAGAAATTCTAATTATTGTGGTTAAATAGATAGAAGTTTGACACTCTCCAAAAAGGTGTCAATCTCCTCCTGAGAAGGTTGATGGGTATCGCCATCGTTCTTAATGTTATATAAATCATTATAATATGAGCTAAATGCTACAGCTATTGAAGAAGGCTTAAGCAATTTTTCATTAGTGTGAGGATGGTAGAGGAATGGAATTTTAGTGTTAGATCGATAACCTTTAATGCGTAATGCCATTGTTTTCCCTGCTTTGTTCCCTGTTGCATAAGTGGTAGCTCTGATTTTTTTTATAGGATTTCTCTTGTGTCTCTAGAAGTAGGGTTCTTAATTCATTACGTAACTGGAAAATTTGTGTTTTAATGAAAGGAGAAGGATCGTTTTTATTGTGTTTCTCAGCTTTGGCTATCTCCTTAGTAAGTTCATCCATTCTCTCCGTTCTTTCTTTTAGCTTTAGAACCTAATTGCATAAACACCCCTCTCATAACAGCTTTATGAGCATTCCATAATATCATTGGGTCAGATATAGACGTCAAATTAATTGAAAAGAATTCAGTAAGGTGTTGTTGGAGTGTTGTGGAGTAATTTTCATTTTGGAGAATATATATGAATTTGGTTGGGATGATGTGGTTGTTATAGACATGCTAATGGGAGCGTGATCTGACCACATGGCCGTATGTATATGGGAGGATGAAATCTTGTCAAGCAGCCATTTATCTGTCAAGAATAAGTCAATTCTGGAGTAGGTATTGTGCCGTGGTGACAAATATGTGTAATCCCTTTCATTAGCATGTCCACATCTCCACACATCAAATAAGTCGTTCGAAGTTATGAACTTATCAAGGGGAGAAGCATAGCGTTTGGACTTAGCAGAAGAATCCGTATCATTGTTTGGAATCAAATTGAAATCTCCACATATCAGGAGGTTTCCTTTTTGAACTTTCTTCACCTCCTCTATAGTTTTTTTTTTATGAAATGCATTTGCCTCATATTCGGAGCATAAATAGATACAAGGGTGTATTGAATATTGTTAATGGTACTAATCAAAAAAATATAGCGACCTTCAGGGTCAGTGATACAATTATCTAATTGAAATGTAATAGTATCTCTAATAGCTATTAACACCCCTCTTTGTTTTTTGGAGAATTTTGTTTGAAAAATATGAGGAAAATGTTTATGTTGACATTTGGGAGTTGCATCTTTAGCAAAATGTGTTTCTTGAACACATAATATGTCACAATTAAAGGATAAGGCAGACCTCCACATAGAGGTTCATTTCACTGGGTGATTCAGTCCCCTTGCATTTAGGGACAATATTTTGAAAGACATATTAATATATCAAGATTAGATGTTACTATAATTCTATATATTCCTAAAAGAATATTCTCTAGTTTCTATAACGCTTAAACTAAATATCTAAGTATTTGTTATATGATCAGTTCACAGTTACTATTAAATCATGCACACAACAATGTCGATTTTTTTTTTTTTTTTAAAACCTATGAAAAAAAGAGTTATTACTCTATTAGTAGTTATTTGGCAGTATATATTGCAAGAGGGAAAAAAATTAAAATTAATAAAAAAAAAAAAAAAAGAGAGAGAAGAAAAAATAAATAAAAGAGTAAAGAAAAAAATATTTTCCAAGAGTCAGCAGTAATCCACTCAAAGGAATGCTGACCAAGATAGGGGGTGAAGTTCAAGTAGTAAGGTATTGAGCATCAAACCAGACCGTATATGTCAATAATGCAAATGAGTTAACAGGCAGGAGTAGTTCATTTGTATTAAATTCTATTTTGTTCATGTTTTTGTCCAAAGTGGAACAAATTTGTTTTTTCCTTCAAGGCAGGGGTGTTATGTGGAAGATCAACTATAATACCCCATGTTTGGAGTAATTGCATGCCATCTTCAATGGTAGATATAGCAAAATGTTTCCCATTGTAAGTGGTCAAGATAGTGGCTGGATGTCTCCATTTGTATGTGATCTTATGATTAGATAATGCCTTTGTTACAGTTTTGAGCCATTTTCTCATTTGTAGTGTAAATTGCAAGAGATTGGCGAATAATTGTATATCTGAGTATGGTGGTGGCAGAGTAGTTAGCTCCCTCGCTTTGGAGAGAATTTGCTCTTTAGCTTGATAAAAATGAATTTGCAGAATAACATCTCTGGGAATTGATTCTTCTAGATGTTTTGGTTTGGGAATTCTATGAATACGATCGATTGTAAGTTCGGCGATAATTCTGGCAATAATGTAGAAAATAGTGTATTTGCATAGTTACGCAAGTCCATAGGTAGAACTGACTCTGGTATTCCTCTCATTTTAATGTTGTTTCGACGTGAGCGGTCCTCAAGATCTGCCAGTTTCATCTTGACCCACATGGAATCATCTTTTTGTTCTGTACATGCATCCACTAGCTCATTCACTGTTTCAGTGCATTCCTCAATTTTGTTTTCAACATATTGCAGTCTACCATCCATATGTTTCATATCAAGAGAGAATTTATGAATCATGGAGGATAAGTTAGATATAATAGATGATTGTAATGACACAAGCATTTCTTTCATTGTGGTATCTAGTACTGGCTGACCTGATGTTGGGAAAGCAGCTATAGATGTCTGTAATGAGGACATAGCATTATCACTATGCAGAGCTGTGTTCAGTATCAGCTGCCTTACAAGATGAATCCAGCTTCATCCGCGATTTTGCGGGTGCCTGAGATGTTGGGGATAGTTGAGAGGAGCCATTAGAATATGAGGATGATAATTCCTCATCCATTTCAGGTGGATGGCTATCATAAAGTTTTGTGTGAGTTTTATTATTTTTTCCTCACAGCTCCGGCGGCGCCATCTTGGATTTTAGTCGGCTCACTGCTCTGTTTAAATGTAAATGATGACAGCTTTTTTAGTCCCCTTTCTTGTCCTCTTTTGCGAGACATTATTGCCCCTACTGTCCCAGGAGTACTGCAGAGTATTTAGGTATGTTTTTAGAGGAGAATACCTGCCTGTTTTTTTGCTGTTAAACAGCCGCCTGTGGAGAGAGCTCTAGGCTTAAGCAGCCATCTTCTTCATGCGTGCATAGAGAAGCTCCGCAATACCTAATGGAGAAAATAAATCATTACACACCAAACCGCAGTCTTCAATCAGTCAACAAAAACCCTCCTCCTCGTGCCCAAAGCCTGGTATAAATCCAAGGGGGATCGGAGATTCGCTGTCCAAGGGCCTGGGCTATAGAATGCTCTATCAATCAACATCCACCTGGAAGAAAATCACCTGGCTTTTAGGAAAAAACTCAAGACCTTCCTCTTTTAGCAGATGATCAAAGCTTGCCACAGCGCCTAGAGGTGATTCAGTTCGCATTGTGCGCTATACAAGTATTTCATTCAATCATTCATTCAAGCCACGCCCCCCTATTTATAACTTTTTTTAAAAGGTTTTTCTGTATTTTTAGCCTGTTATTCTATCTCTCACTGTTAAAATAACCCTACCATTAAAATTATAGACTGAGTATTTATTTGTTACTGGGTAAACGTACAAAATCAGAAGGGGATCAAATCATTTTTTTCCCTCACTGGGCAATTGGTACATACAATCTCCATGCAATTTCCTTTAGACTTACCCAAACTATGGAATAAGAGGACCCACCTGAACAATCTATTCTATTTGTATCAAATCAGACAGGGCCTTGCACTACATAGCTGATGGTAGATCTAAAGGAGATTGTACAACCAGATTGCATAGTGTATGGCCACCCTAAAGGAAGAAGTAGGAAAGTGGGTGGAAATAACACAAGAAGCTGTATACTAAAAAAAAGGTGGTATACACTAGGGAGGTGTGGCCCAGACAGGTAAACACATTGTGATGCACCAAGGCAGTGCATAGTGGAATATGAAGCTTCCTGGATTGTCAGATGATCTACAGGAAGTGATGGCTGATGTGGACTAAATAAGTGAGGGATGAGCACATTAGGATAGCTGGATTGGTGTCAGCCCTTCCTAATTAATTTCTGCTGCATTACAAAGAACACACATCATGCCTCATCTCTCCTCATCTCTATGTAGCGCTATCCCCAAAAGATCCACTTAGTGGAGTGCCCAGAGTCCTTAATCAATTGTTGCCCCACAGCCAGGCACACAGTCACTCTTTGGGTCAATGAACAGTTCAGGGGTTTTCTTGTTGGTGTTTTTATTTTTGGATAACTTGGTTGGAGTTAGGGAATTGAGTGGGATGCTCCAAAACTATGTACAAATGGGAGGATACTCATCTTCTATAAAACTATGAGTCTGTAGCAAATTTTAACTTTCTTCCTCTGGGGAACAGTCCTAGAAAAGTCCTTTTACTGGGAATTAAATAGGCAAAGCTCTTCTGGACACTCACCTTTACACACACAGCTGACTCTAACACACAAGGGATGGCCTCAGCCCAAAAGTCTCTTGGAACTCTCTCTCCAGTCTGTACTCACAAATGTCCTTGGGAAAATTCTAATATCCTTGTTCCCCTCTGATACCAGACTAGATCCTCATACGACAGTCCCTCAGTCAGCTCTCTGCAGCTTCCAGCAAAGCAAGCCTCCAGGTCGCCCAGCTGAGGCCTCGACACCCTACAACAGGCACATGGCAGGATGCCCTAAGGGAGCAAACAGAACCCCTTAGGCTGTGATCTCCTTCTAAGGAAAAAGACCCCACTGCTCCCTGTCTCAGAGTATTTATACAGGCTTCTAGCTACCATTTTTGTGACCCTCCCCAGGAATTGACCAGGGCTGTATGAATATTTAGCTGCTGATTGGACTCTCTGTCCACTAGCAGTCAATCCTGCAACTACGGAAACATAGAATAGCCCAAAACACTTAACACAGCCACACTGGTTACAGTAAGCCTAAACTAAATTTACCTAACAACAAACAGCAGCTCCACTGGATACAGTGAGCCAGTGCTAAATCTACCTAATCCTAACAATCATCTAGAAAGGTGCTACATCTATAACCTCTCCATCTGTACAGGAAGTTATCAGCTCCTAAGATTTCTGGCAAAATCATTTTTTTCACTTATAAAACAAAAATGTGCATTGGTACATTTAGCAGACCAAAAGGTAACAAATACAAGATTGTAATTGTTACCATTTACATACCATACTTTAGAGCAAAGTTTAAAGTAGAACTCAAGGCAATTTGTTTGTTCTTATTTTGGATAGAGTAAGGGTGTATTATAAGCCCTGTCAGTTTTTTGCCATCTGTGTCCTATTAGGGAGGCTTTCTTTCCCTTTCTGTCCCATAGTCAAAGCAGGAAGTGAGAGGAAATCTGTACAAAGTGAGGGAATCCCTAATTGTCACCAAGGTCTCTAGAACCAGTGTGCCCATCAGAAGAGTTCCTCTTAATTCTTGCTGTGTTGACCAGGGCCGAAACTAGGGGGGGGGGGGGGGGGACACATGCCTGGTACCTATACTGCTGCCTTCTACACCTCTACCTCCTGCTAGTGGACCGCCAAATCGCTCCCCTCACCTCTCTGGTCCCCCCGCAGCACTCACCTCCTCTCCCTGGATATAGCTGTACAGCATGTGGACGGGCTGTATTAAGACATGATCCCCAGTGTGAAGAAGCTTATCGCATGATCTGAAAGACAGACAGCGACACACAGTTGTAACATAAGCTTCCTCGGCACTCATTCTCCTGTTCTTCCCTTCCTCCGCCCTTCATCTAGATTCTACTCGGCTGCAGACAGGATGGAAAGCGGGGGAGGGAAAGAGCAGGAGAACGAGTGCTAAGGAAGCTTATGTTACAACTGTGTGTTGTTACCTGTCTTCTGGATCATATGATGAGCTTCTCCATGCTGAGGATCATGTCTTTATTCAGCCCGTCCGCATACATTATGCACAGCTATCCAGGGAGGGAGAGGAGGTGCACGCTGCGGGGGGACCAGAGAAGGGGGAACAAGAGAAGCACAGAGCGGGGGGGATACCAGAGGAGCACAGGAGGGACCACAGGGGCTCCGAGGATCATGGGGGAATAGAGTAGAATGGGGGACCAGAGGAGCATTTGGGGGACCAGAGGAGCATGTGGACGACCAGAGGAGCATGGGGGGATAAAGGAGCACGGGGACTAGAGAAGCATGTGGGGGAATCAGAGGAGCATGTGGGTGAATAGAGGATCACAGGGGGACAAGAGGAGTTTGTGGGGGAACAGAGGCGCATGTGGGGGACCAGAGGAGCATGGTTGGGGGACCAGAGGAGCATGGTGGGCAGATCAGAGGAATATGTTGGTCACCAAAAGAGCATGGTGGGGGGACCAGAGGAGCATGGTGGGGGGGTAAAAGGAGCATGTGGGGGACCAGAGGAGCATGTGGGGGAATATATGAGCACAGGGAGGATCAGAGGAGCATGGTGGGGGGACCAGAAGAGCATGGTGGGGGGACCAGAAGAGCATGGTGGGGGGATCAAAGGAGCATGTGGGGGATCAATGGAGGAGGATGGTGGGGGGATCAGAGGAGCATGGGGAGGTCAACGGAGCATGTGGGGGGATCAGGAGGTATGTGGGGGACCAGAGGAGCATGTGGGGGACCAGAGGAGCATGTGGGGGACCAGAAGAGCATGTGGGGGACCAGAAGAGCATGTGGGAGAATAGAGGAGCACTGGGGACCAGAGGCACATGTGTTGGATCAGAGGAGCATGGGGATGACCAGAGGAGCATGTGGGGACCTGAGGAGCATGGGGGGGGGAATAGAGGAGCAGGGGAGACCAGAGGAGCATGTGGTGGAACAGAGAAGGGGGACCAGTGGAGCGGGGGGGACCAGAAGAGCATGGGGGAGGGGACAGAGTGCTGACTCAATAGCTATGGCCTGGGAGTTTCTCACTTTCCTGCTTAATCTTGTCCAGTTACGGGGAGGGGGATGCCGAACTGATTCTTTGCCCCGGGGTGAAAAAATGTCTAGCTTCGCTACTGGTGGTGACTATCCAAAATCTGGGATTTTCTTTCATTTTTACATTTGGTGATAATAGTAAACAGGATAAATACAGAGGGCAGATCTCAGGGGCACAAACAGCAATAAAAAAACAGACAGGTGCTCTAATCCCTCTCAATCTAAAATAAATGCCTTTAGTTATACTATTTTTGTGCACTATTAATGTGCTGACATTATAAAGATTTCAAAAGAAACAAAGGTATTTATGTTGCTTTGTGTATGTTTTTCTGTGTGTTCTTTTCTTCAAAGTGTGTCAACCACAGACTGCAAAACTTATGTGTATACCCAAATCCTAATTTGTATTTACAGAATATCGAAGATATTTTAAAGGAATCGCTACAAATCATAGAACGTCAGGAAAAGTAAGTACATTCCATAACAACAAATTCAAGTTTTACTTATATTATTACTTATTTTATGAAAAAAAAAATGAAAATTGTTTTCTGGAAATATTGTAGGAATCTGTCAATCACATGTGCAGAATGTTGGAATTTTGTTTCTGAATCAGTGCATACAGCCATACAGGGATTTATTTATAAAAGATTTGTTGGTTAATTTACCATTTTATGACCATTTGCCCATCTGGCTTTCAAACACATTTGTCTGGCATTACATACCCAAAATCTCAAAAATTGTTTGGGACGTTAATTATGTCTGCAATATTAGAATACACACTAAGCACACCCAAGACACATACCTATTACAACCAAGGGTACATACATAATCACATTGAGGACCTTAGCCTACGGTTTTCCTGGGACCACCTGCTTCTTCAGGACTCTTCTGGCCTCACCCTGGATCCTAGACCCTAGATGACACCACAAGCCAAGAACGGGAGCTCAAAAGCATAGATGTTAAAAAATCGCAATTGTAATAAACATATATATACTACCCCCCCCCAAAAAAAAAAATAACAAAAAGGGGGGAGGGGGCAAAACTAAGCAGCCTCATGCTGGAGTATGTAACTTACCCTGGAGGTTGAGTCCAGGTACAGTTCAAGTAATTTAAACTGAATACAAACCCCTTGATAAGAGATTTTTCAAGTTTTACAACAGAAGTGTATCATCATGTACATAGAAAACACAATGAGTAGAAGGAAAAAATATCCAAGGCTAATATATGGAAACATTGCCATTAAAAGAAGGAAATGGTACATACAGTAGCATAACCAATTGCACAAAATCACAAACAGGCCTTGGGATCGGATTCACAGAGGGCTGGGCAAATAGACATGGGCAGTTGACAGAGATAATCACCTTGACTAGGTGAAAAGAAGGAAGGTGGTTCTAGCCCAGGAGAGAGCTAGAGTGAGAGGAAAGGAAAGAAAGAATTGAACGTATATGCCTGAAGGCATCCGAGAGCAGTAAAGAGAGGGGAAGAGGTAGGAAAAAGGGGTTTGCTTGGGTAAGAAAGAGGGGACAGGGGGAGGTTCCTAAGCAGGTCAGACCATGGCTCAGCATCATTGTAGATCATTGTAGGATAGCCATGGGTCCCAAGTTTTTAAAAATGTTGTATGGGAATCGGTCAGTATAGAAGTGAGCCTTTTGTGGATCATGGTTCCCATAAGCTGCTGCCTGGCCAAAACAGTTGGCAACAAACCTGTGCAAGAGTCTGCTGATGTCAGGAACAATGAATCAGATGGAGACACAAAATGCAGTAAAAATCACACCTTTTAATATAATGGTAAAAATGGTATAGAACAGTAAACAAGTCAAAACATAACCTGAAATCGGAAGCCAAAGTGGATAGTCAGACAAGCTAATTAATCAGGAAGCCAAAGATCAGCATAGTCAAAAGCAGCAAAACAGGATAAGGAACCAGCAGGGACATCAGCCCGGGAAAAGTCTTCAACAGAAACACAGCCACAAACACAGAAAAAGAATCTCCAGATATGTTTGACCAAGGTGAAGGAAGGAAAGGAATGAAGTAAACGGTTTAAATATCCAGAAAGGCACGGACCCCTGGGTTACTCGGGGGGTAATATACCTTCATCAGGTTAGGGACCGCACGGGAGTTAAATAGTTTCAGGCGCTTAAGATGGCCTTTGAATTGCAAAATACAATGTGTTTCGCTTCCTCTAGCTCCGACACGCACTGCAGACCCAATTTGGGGGTGCTGTGCCTGATCTTCAACCCATTCAGCTGGTTGATGTGCTGACTGGGGAAGACCCCAAAAAGTTGACATCTATCTGTTATCAGGATCTTAATCTGCCCGCGACTGTGAAACTATCCGAAAGGCTGAGGGGGAGATGGGAGATGGATGTGGGGGAGCTGGGAGAGAACGAATGGACTGAAGCCTTGTCGATCGGCAAGCTGGTCTCTCCCAGACTGGCTGATAGACTCACCCACCTATATATACTCCATCGATCATATTTGACTCCAGCCCATATAGCGAGATACAACCCACAATGGGACCCCAGGTGTCCAAGATGTAAGGATCAGGATAGCTCCTTCTATCATCTGCTTTGGTCTTGCCCGACTGTCCAGCCATATTGGGAGCAGCTGGTGAAGTTACTTCATGATGACATGGGCTCCCCACTAATATTTTGCCCCAAGCAATGCCTAGTAGGAATCCTCCCAGATGGTGAGCAGAACAAATCCCTCCATTCATTTATGCAGGAAACCTTGTTAGTAGCCAAACTACAGGAAGTGGATGCGAACCAATTCGCCGACATTTCGGGAGTGGGTCGTTACGATTAACCAATCTCTACCCTACAAAAGTGTTTTTTATAAACATAGGGGGTGC
Source organism: Lithobates pipiens (assembly GCF_037356315.1). Lineage (NCBI taxonomy): Eukaryota > Metazoa > Chordata > Amphibia > Anura > Ranidae > Lithobates > Lithobates pipiens. Next base: position 434,795,455 of record NW_027507903.1, read on the forward strand.
CCAGCAAAATATCACAAAATTTGGGATCGCTGGTTGGAATCGCCATCAACAGCGATGGGCTTTGAGGATGACTGACCCTGTCTATTAGTGTTGGAGGGGGGACCTCTAGTGTAATGCAAGTATACAGTTTTGGCACTGCTACATTTTCATGGATTGAACTCGTACACCTGCAGTAGTCAAGGACAGATGCCCCAAAGACCCACCTGAAAACTGATGAAATGTGATGTAATATGTATAACATGTACAGACACATCATATGATGTACTTGAAGTTATTACTACCTACCATACTGTATATGCTGTATCTCGGATCCTAAGTATTATGTACACACACTGCTCTACACACACTGCTCTGTTTTTTCGGTTCTCCTAATTACCAGAAATAAAAGTTTTCTTGCATTAAAAAAAAAAATATCCAGAAGGGGCTGGCTATAGGCAGGACTGATGAGCAGGTAATGATAACCAGGTAAGCCACTGGAGGATCAATGATTGCTGACAATTATCTGACAGCTGAGCACCCTGAGCATGGAGAAGGGAGCAGCCAGAGAGAGGGGAGATTTTAAAACTAATGCCATATTGACCACTCAGACTGTCCCTCAATTACTATATACATATATATATATATATATATATATATATATATATATATATATATATATATATATATATATATATACACACACACAGTCAGGTTCATTGGGACATCGACACAATTCTAATCTTTTTGGATCTACACCACACAATGGATTTGAAATGAACAAACAAGATGTGCTTTAACTGCAGACTTTCAGCTTTAATTTCAGGGTATTTACATCCACAGTGTAGGAATTACAACAGTTTGTATATGTGCCTCCCACTCTTTAAAGGACCAAAAGTAATGGGACAATTGGCTGCTCAGCTGTTCCTTGGTCAGGTGTGTGTTATTCCCTCATTATCCCATTTACAAGGAGCAGATACAAGGACCAGAGTTCATTTCAAGTGTGCTATTTGCATTTAGAATCTGTTGCTGTCAACTCTCAATATGAGATCCAAAGAGCTGTCACTATCAGTGACGCAAGCCTTGCGGCTTCATAGCCTGGTTCCCTACTGCACATGCTCCAGTAGCGCTGCTCGATCCCACTGGTCCCTGCTGCCTTCTGGGACCTGTGTGTCTCCCAGAAGACAGCAGGGGGGACGGAGGAGGCGCCAGACATGGTGTTGATATCCGCAGATACTGCGGCTATCTATGCCTGGAAGTGGGAGCAAATACCTGGATTAGACAGGCATTTGCTCCCCCTTCCCCCCTGAAAGGGGGGGGGGGGGTTCCGAAAAGCAGAAGTTCCATTTTTGGGTGGAACTCCGCTTTAAGCACTATGGCTATGTGCTGAAGACCATGAGGCAAGTCTCTTTGGCAACTTGCCCAACAGCAATGCTATTTTTATCCAGTGAAATCTCAGGAACACTGCAGAATACAGGAAGGCACTCTTCTCTAAGCTCACCTATCAGAATCTTGCTGAAGACAAGGGAATGGCCAGTATCTGAGACCCTATGAGAGCCCTCTCAGACCAGGAGTCAGCGCAAGCATACTACTCACAAATCCCCAGGACAGCTGCCAACTTCCGCTTGACACCTCCAAATGGAACAATATAATCTTTCTAAAGATGGATTTCCTTAACATTTAGAAACTTTCTAATGGGGCAGGGGGAAGCAATCCAACTCCCAGTCTGTAAAGCCCTGAACAGACAAAAGAAAATGAACACTGCCCCCTTCACTACAAAAAGGGGTGAAAAACTAAATTTACCTAGCAGTCTAACTAGTTAGGTGCTACATCAGGAAATCACAGACTCCAGCACAAAAAATGACAAATGACCACATGCAGCCTCCAGGTCGCAAGGTTGGATACTAGAGGTGTTGCATTGCTATAAGGTTAGAAGGGCAGAGGGGTGGTACAGTGATCATAAGATCGCTTACTCGCTTATTTTGGAAGTTAATTGTGACTGCTATTGCTTACTTCTGCTGCTAAAGAAGCCTGTCAAAGCAGAGGACTAGTATGCTCTATGTACAGGACTCCCGGCAACCATCTTGGGGAAGCCTTATGTCTTGATTGGAGACAAGTTATCTGGGGATTTTAGTGGCCATCTTGCACCCAGGGGGTATATATACCCTACTAAGGCCATTGGGCACATCAGCAGCATGGGAGAGGATCCTGTCTTTTCAGGCACAGTTAGGTTTAGTTCAGGGATAGGGATACTATAGGGATCTTCTGGATCATGTTTTCCTGGACCATATAAAAAGCACCCCAGTCAGATATCAGTCAGGTGCATCTCTGTGTACCAGTGAAATAAGAGAGACGCTAAAATATCTCTTTCACCTGAGTCATGTTGCACAGTAATTGAGAATCCCGCTTAAAGCAAAACTAAAGGGAACTATTTATGTAGTGCTACCCCCAAAGCAGTCACTGGAGATTGCCCAGGTCCCTTTCCCAATAAATTGCCCTACAGCCAGGCACACACATCAGCCACTGTTTTCCTCAAAAACCAGTCTAGGGGTGTTCTTTTTTTGTTTTTATTTTTGGAGTAACTGGGATAGGGCTAAGGGAATTGAACGGGATACTCCAAAGATGAAAACTATGTACAGGCCTCTGAACCATAAACTCCTTTCTAAAAAACTGAAGTAGAAGTCCTTGCAATAGCAATTTGTGGACTTGGCTTGAAGTAGAAGCAGTTAAAAGCAGACTTCTTTCTTTAGAGTAACCAGAGCAGACTCCCTTCACAAAGAAGTAGATAGATTGAGCTCTTCAGCACACCAGCTGATGTCGCCTTTGGTCAAACACACAGTTGACTATCTAACACAAGAGGGGTGGCAGGAGCCCAAAGTCACTAAGATCACTCACAGCACTCTGTACTCACGAATGTCCTAGCAAAGTTGTTTGTCTCTTTCCAACATACATGTGACAAAGTTCTCCTGTAATACCCGACTAGATCTTCAGATGACAGCCGCTCAGCCAGCTCTCTGTAGCTCCAGCATCCAGGCCCTCAAGTCTTCCACCTGAGGCCTCACAAACAGCAAGTACAGCGTTGCCCTGGAGGGCAACAAGCGCTCCAGGCTGGGCTTACCCTCTGAAGGCAAAGATCCAGAAGCTCTGTGTCTCAGTGTGATTTTACAGGCTCCCAGCAGCCTTCAGGGCCATCCTCAATGAGAGTAGCCAGGGCTCTATAAATGACAGCGGAACTTTACTTCTGCTTTAAACATGCAAACCTCTTGCAGCCAACCCATATAAACATGGCCTAGTGGTGAGTATGAATGCTAGAATAGAAGAAAATAGGACACAAAGCATAGTTGCATACAGGACAAATATCTAACTTTATTGATATAGATATAAATGTATCTTTTTTTTTTTTTTATCTTTGACAGGATTCCTAGTGAGCAAGAATTTCATGCATGTTGCAAAATCAGCCTTGCACTGCATAACAGAATCTGCAGCAGCCCTTCCTTGCAGGCATGCTATCAGCTTCCAGTTCTGTCTGCTAAAATTATCTTAATGCTGTTATATCTTTCGGGTTCATTGGTGAGTTTGAACTTTAAATTACCGTAATTATATATTTATAGTCATATCAACCCAAGACATCTATCCCATATGTACTCAAGCACAAAGTTCCCCACACTTGAATTTTCTCTTCCCACTTGCTGTAAAAAGTACAAAGTACAAAGGTCTCACTTGTTTCACTCAATTATCTTTATTATGAAGCAAAATATTGGAGGTATAGAACCAGGGTGCCTCCAGCACAATATACACTACCCAATTGCTGGTTTAACTCCCTGCAGGCCATTACTATGTCTGGAAGGCCACCAAGGAGCGGCAGACAGTTAATAACATTGACAGTTAAACATGGGGCGGGGTTACCCGATGACGTCATTCGGCTGTGTCCATGGACGGGAACATCCGTGTTTTTTGTTTTTCATTCGGGTTGATGTTTTTTTTTTAAATAGGACTTGTCAAAAACGTGTTTTTATAAACTTTTTTTTTTTTTTTTGGTGAATGAGTACTATGAGTACTATGTACCCCATACTCATTCACATGGGGGCCAGGATCTGGGGGCCATTTGTTAAAGGGGGCTTCCAGATTCTGATAAGTCACCTCCCACACCCCCACAACCATTGGGCCAGGGTTGCATGAACCCCCTCCTTTTCTTGGACTGCGGGTTGCATGCTCATATAAGGGTTTGGTTTGGATTTTGGGAGGACCCCACGCCATTTAAAAAAAATTAATTTGGCATGGGGTTCCCCATGAAATCCATAGAAGAACCGATGGGCCTGGTATGGATGGAGGGACCCCCACACAGTTTTTTTTCAGAATGTTTCATTGCAGACATTCTTTTGTTTAGCATCCAGCTATCAGCTGATGAGTCATTGGTTGTTAACCACTTGAGATCCGCGCTATAGTCAATTGACGGCTACAGCGCGGATCTCCTTTTCCGGGACTACGTCTATTGACGTTGTCCCCTGTACGAGCGCCCTGCGTGCCCCCTGAGGGGCGCGTGCGGCGCGCTCTGTGATCGGCGAGTCCATGAGACTCGCCTGATCACCGATCCGTGCAAGGGGCGATCCCGACCCCTTATCACGTGATCAGCTGTCAGCCAATGACAGCTGATCATGTGATATAACGGAGCTGGTAATCGGCTATTATTCCTCCTCGCGCTGACAGCGCGAGGAGAAAAAAAAAAAGCCGATCACCGGCGGCCGTGATCGGGACATCAGTCCCGATCACGGCCAGCCCTACTAGCGACCACCTGCCCCCTGACAGTGCCCACCTGCCCCCTGCAGTGCCCCACTTAATAAAAGTAAGTGCAGAAAAATCTTCAATAAACATACATTTTCAAAAATAAAATAAAAGTAAGTGCCCCCCGTCAGTGCCACCCAGCAGTGCCCACAGTGCCACCCAGCAGTGCCCACAGTGCCACCCAGCAGTGCCACCCACAGTGCCACCCACATTGCCACCCAGCAGTGCCCACAATCTGCCTCAAAGGTGCTGCACCCCAGTGCCGCCCATCAGTGCCCAGCAGTGCCGCCCATCAGTGCCCAGCAGTGCCACCTATCAGAGCCACCTATCAGTGCCACCTATCAGTGCCCATCAGTCCTATCTATCAGTGATGCCCATCCGTACCCATCCGTGCCACCCATCCGTGCCATCTTATCTGTACCCATCTTTGCCCATCAGTGCCGCCTTATCTGTGCCCATCGGTGCCGCCTTATCTGTGCCTATTAGTGCCGCCTTAACTATGCCTATCAGTGCCCACCAGTGCAGCCTATAAGTGCCCACCAGTGCAGCCTATCAGTGCCCACCAATGCAGCCCATCAGTGCCCACCAGTGCAGCCTATCAGTGCCGCCTAATCAGCGCACTTCAATGAAGGAGAAAAATGACCCGTTTGCAAAATTTTATAACAAACTATTAAAACATGATTTTTTTTTTTTTTGCATCTTTTTTTGTTTGTTTAGCAAAAAATAAAACTCCGAGCTGTAACTAAATACCACCAAAAGAAAGCTCTATTTGTGGGAAAAAAATGATAAAAATTTCATTTGGGTACAGTGTTGTATGCCCGCGCAATTGTCATTCAAAGTGCATCAGCGCTGATAGCTGAAAATTGGTCTGGGACTGAGGGGGGTTTAAGTGCCCAGTAAGCAAGTGGTTAAGGATGCAGCAGCGGCTTCCCGGGCTGCTCCTTAACAACCGGCAATTCTTCACACAGAATTACATTTTTGCGATTGATCCCAATATGAATTGTTCCAAAAATCTGTAATTCATTCAAAAACGAATAAACTAATTTAAACTTAATAAATTTCAACGAAATTTGTTACTATTGTCATTCGGAGATTCAGATACATCTGAATCTCTGAATAAACAAGCATTTATCCGAATTTAGATTTGAACTGAAATTAATTGCGCATATCTGAATGCAATCTTTATGCTCATCAGTACATTGCCTCAAACCCAAATTTATACCTTGCCACGCCATTCGAGTGGAAACCTATTGCGGTTTCTGAATTTAAAAAAAAGAATGAATTGCTGTCTTATTGGTCCGCCGACCTCATCATATGCCAGTGCTCTTTGCTGCAATGGTCAGGAAAAGATATGAGACAATAATGCATTTTATGCATTTCAGTGACCATAACCTCTGTCGTCCTCAGAGTGACCTTGACTATGACTGACTCCCCAAAATTTGACCCCTCATAAATAACCTCACCCAAAAATTTGCAGATATGAGTTCCTTATACATTTTAATGGCAGGTTTGCAATAAAGCAATATCTACCCAGCTAGCATGCCAGATATGGGATAAAAATGTATAAGTTCTGTTAGAGGGCCACAGGCTATACATACCACTTTAGAATTTATGAGGTAAAAGACAGTCAAGTGGACTCCCCTGGATGCGCATACTACATTGGGAGCAATGGCAACATAGTATGGGACTTGTTGTCACCCTTGTTCTGTAAGGGGTACTATTTGTATGTTTAAAACTTTTATGCAAGCGGGGCATTTTGTAGACATTTGTTCATTAAAGAAATTGGCTGCTGTGGCACAGTGTGACCTAATTGCAGGGGCTTCCCCCAACAGCTTGTTAACACCCCACCTAGAAAGGGGAAGAAAACTACTAATGTAGTATCCATCGATGGCCCAAATTCACACAGTGTTGATGTTGTTGAAAAGCCTCTCTGTATCGATGACTATAAATATGGGAGGTGTAGACTTCAACAGCCAAATGATGAAGCTGTATTTAGCTGCCTGCAGAGCTAGACACTGATACCATAAGTGTCTATATATTTATTTCAATTGACTATATACAATGCTGCTGTTATTTATAAAGCTAATGGAACTACTGTATCCTTCCTAAAATTTCAGGAAGTGATCATTACTGCCCCTTTGAGTCCAGAAGGCGCTGTGGCCCAAAGGCCAAATCCAGATGCAGTTAGCTGGCTGCATGACAGGCAATTTCCAGATGTCCTCCTAGGTACCCAACACAAAAGTCACCCAAAAAAAGATGTTGTGTCTGTAGTAAACTCCGAATGTGGCATGACACTCATTTTTTTTTGTCCCAACTGTCCTGGCCTCTGAATCAAAGACAGCTTCCGTTGCTAACACACGCTAGTGGACTATTAGTTTAGGGTACCTCACGGCACACAATTCTGTACAGGAAGGGTCTCTAAAGATGTTTGATAGTCAGGAAACTGTCTATCGCATTTGAGAAACCCTAAAATCAAAGTCTGGAAATGTTATGGTTATAAAAAGTTAAGTTACAAAAAACATAAAAGTAAAAAAAAAAAAGTTGTTTTTTAGTTAATGTTATATCGTTACTGTGTGTTATTGTTAGCTGTTGTTGTTTGCTTTGCATGAATGCCAATCAGCTGCAGCACTGATCTATAAAAAAATATGTGCCCAACATTAGGGGCATGGGAGGGTCAGCATGTGATAGATCCTATGCTCGGCAAATACTTTTATCACTTTTTTCTGACAGAGATTTATTTATCCACATCGATCAATGTGAATGGAGGAATTGGTTAAAAATGAACATTACTTCTAATAATGGCCATATGCGTATATGTATTTAGAGGTCCTAAAATGCCAGGAACGAGTACAAATGTAGAGGCTGTTCTGACTCAACTACAAGGCCATAAAATTTATCTCCAGTGATAGAGATGAGCTTGATGTTCAAGTCGAACGCATGTTCGACTCGAACATCGGCTGTTCGCACGTTCGGCGAATACCGAACGTTATGGGCCGTTATGGGCACCAAATTCGCGTGGCGCTCACGGCCCAAAATGCACTGCGCCTTGGCAGTGCATTGTTGGCTCATGATTGGCCAAGCATGCACTGTGACCCTGCATGCTTGGCCAATCACAGTGCCGGCAGCGAGGAGAGCCATAATTGGCCACAGGCAGGATGCTTGTGGCCAATTATAGCTCAGGGGGTTTAGTACACGCCCCACACTATATAAGGCTGCCAGCGCGGCGGCCTTGTGTAGTGTGTTCCGGCGTGCAGGGGGAGAAGGATAGGCAGGGACAGCTTGTTCTTTTCTCAGGCATCTGCAGGAGTTAGTGGGTGTTGTGTGCCTCCAGCGCAGTATACACCTGTATCTACCGTTTATTGCTGTTGTTCTCCAATACAGCCATCTGCAGTAGTTAGTGGGTGTTGCGTGCCTCCAGCACAGCACAGTATACACCTGTATCTACCCTTTATTGCTGGTGTTCTATAATAAAGGCATCTGCAGGAGTTAGTGGGTGTTGTGTGCCTCCAGCACAGCACAGTATACATCTGTATCTACCCTTTATTGCTGGTGTTCTATAATAAAGGCATCTGCAGGAGTTAGTGGGTGTTGTGTGCCTCCAGCACAGCACAGTATACACCTGTATCTACCCTTTATTGCTGTTGTTCTATAATACAGCCATCTGCAGGAGTTAGTGGGTGTTGTGTGCCTCCAGCACAGTATACACCTGTATCTACCCTTTATTGCTGGTGTTCTATCATACAGGCATCTGCAGGAGTTAGTGGGTGTTGTGTGCCTCCAGCACAATATACACTACCCAATTGCTGGTTTAACTCCCTGCAGGCCATTACTATGTCTGGAAGGCCACCAAGGAGCGGCAGATAGTCACGAGCCAATAAAAGAGGGCAAGCAGGCTCTGTGTCTAGAGACAACAGTTCTGGTCATGGACGTGGTGCATCGTCATCAGCACGTGGCCATGGGACATGCTTGTCCTTATTTTCGGCAGCTGGACGTGTTGAGCCGCATCATGCCGAAGACTTGGTAGAGTTGATGACCAAGCCCTCTTCATCTTCCTCATCCTCTCTCACCCAGGCTCAGGGTACTAGCAAAGCAGCTGCCAATGCATCCTCTTTCCTCGTCTCAATGTCATCATCCGTCACTCCTTCCCTAGGCCCACCATGTCCTCCTGAGGAGTCCCCCGAACTGATTGAGCACAGTGTTGGGTACATGCTCCATGAGGATGCCCAGCGTTTTGAAGGCTCTGATGATGATACCCAGCTAGAGGAAGGCAGTAGCGTGAGCGCTGAGAGAGGGGATGCTCAAGAAGGACAGCATTCTGGCAGTCATGTTCCATCAGCTGCAGCATACTGCCAGGTTTGTTATGAAGAGGGAGGGGATGATGAGGTCACTGACTCCACATGGGTGCCTGGTAGGAGAGAAGAGGAGGAGGAGGCACATCTCCAACGAGGCAGGATGCCCTCCAGGGGCCAGCTTAGGGGCAGCACACCGACTGAATCACATCGCAGAGCTCCCCCTGTGCAGGGCGCTGCCTCTGCACGTTATTCCAAAAATTCTTTGGTGTGGGCCTTTTTTGAGATGAGTGCATCAGATCGCACTGCTGCTATTTGCAACATATATCTCAAGCGTATCTCGTGTGGCCAAAACTTCAGCCGCTTGGGCACCACATGCTTGACCAGACATATGTTGGCCTGTCATGCAGCTCGTTGGCAAGCGTACCTTAAAGACCCACACCAAAGAACAAAGTGGACCTCTCCTTGCTCCTCATCAGCTGGGATCTCCAACCCCACTAGACCTTCAGTCCTCTCTGAAACCTGCACTGAGAGGAATGAAGGTGTAGAATTAGGTGTGTCACAGCCAAGTACTTGCGGGCACTCTGCTAGCAGTACACCGACGTCCAATTGTAGTGGGCAAATTTCCCTGCCCCAGCTGCTAGACCATAGAAAAAAGTTCACTCCCAGCCATCCACATGCCCAGCGGTTGAATGCTAGCTTGGCTAAATTGCGAGCACTTCAACTGCTGCCTTTTCAGTTGGTAGATTCGGCCCCCTTCTGTGAGCTTGTGCAATGTGCGGTTCCTCAGTGGCAGGTCCCCAAATGCCACTTTTTCTCACGGAAGGCGAATCCGGCTCTCTACCGTCATGTGGAAGGCAATGTCCTTGCCTCGCTGGACAGGGCGGTCAGTGGTAAGGTGCATATTACCACTGACTCATGGTCCAGCAGGCATGGACAGGGACGTGACCTATCTTTCACAGCCCATTGGGTCCCTCTTCTGGCAGCTGGGAAGGATGCAGGACAAGGTGCAGTAGTGTTGGAGGTTGTTCTGCCACCACGCCTCCAAAATGCTACTACTGGTTGTGACACACCTCTCTCCTCCCCCCCTCCTTTTCTTTGTCCTCCATGGCCTCTTCCAGTGCTCTGTCCTGGAAATCAGTGGTGCTCCGTAGGTGTTCAAGGGGCTACGCAAGTACGTAGGCAAAAAGATGCCATGCCGTGCTTGCGCTGGTTTGTTTGGGGGACAGGAGCCACACTGGGGCAGATATTTTGTCAGTTCTGCAGGGGCAGGCCGAGAGGTGGTTGACGCCATGCAAGCTTAAGCCAGGAATGGTGGTTTGCGACAATAGTACCAACCTCCTCTCTGCCCTCCTACAGGGACAACTGACCCATGTGCCCTGGGTGGCTCACGTCCTTAACCTGATGGTTCAGCGGTTCTTGGGCAGGTACCCGGGCTTACAGGATGTCCTGAGGCAGGCCAGAAAAGTCTGTGTGCATTTCCACTGATCATTTAATGCCAGTGCTCAGCTGGCTGAGCTCCAAAAGGAGTTGAACCTGCCCAAGAACCGCCTTATATGTGACATGCCCACCAGGTGGAACTCAATGTTGGCCATGCTGCAGCGGCTGAACATGCAGCAGAGGGCCATCAATGAGTACCTGTGTGACTACGGCACCAGGAGAGGGTCAGGGGAGCTCGGTTTTTTCTCACCACACCAGGGGAGCATGATCAAGGATGCATGCATTGTCCTGTTACCGTTTGAGGAGGCCACAAGGATGGTGAGCAGTGATAGTGCATGCATCAGTGACACTGTACCTCTTGTCCACCTGTTGGAGCATACACTGTGTGGAATAATGGACAGGGCACTTGAGGCAGAACAGAGGCAGGAAGAGGACTTCCTTGCCTCTCAAGGCCCCCTTTATCCAGACAGTGTTCCTGCTGTCCCACCCATCACACAGGAAGAGGAGGAGGAGGATTGTGTCAGCATGGAGGTGGAGCCTGGCACTCAACATCAGCAGCAGCAGTCTTTTAGGGATGATTTACAGTCCCAAGAAACCCGTGGACTTGTACGTGGCTGGGAGGAGGTGGCTGCATATCATGTTGTCCTTAGTGACCCAGAGGACTCCGGACCAAATGCCTCAGCTAACCTACGCTGCATAGGCTCCCTGATCCTGCAAAGCCTGCAGAAGGATCCTCGTATTCTTCGAATCAAGAAGAGGGACCATTACTGGCTGGCCACTCTCCTTGATCCTCGGTACAAGGGTAAGGTTGCAGACCTTATCTTGCCATCGCAGAGAGAGCAGAGGATGAGACATCTACGGGAGGCCTTGCAGAAAGGTCTGTGCAAAGCGTTTCCAGAGACTGGGAGGTTACAAACTTCTGGTCCTGGACAACGTGTTGCTGAGGCTTCGGTCAGTCACAGAAGGAGCGGTGGAGAAGGTGGCCATCTGACCAATGTGTTCAGACAATTTTTTAGTCCGCAGCCCCAAGGTATGATCGGTTCCAGCAACCATCACCAGCGTCTGATTTACATGGTGCAGGAATACCTAGGGGCAAGGTCAGACTTGGACAGCTTTCCCACCGAAAATCCTCTGGCTTACTTTGTCTTAAGGATGGATCACTGGCCAGAGCTTGCACAGTATGCAATTGAGCTACTGGCCTGTCCTACATCCAGTGTTCTTTCGGAACACACCTTCAGTGCTGCTGGTGGCTTTGTAACCGATCACAGGGTGTGCCTGTCCACTGACTCGGTTGATCGACTGACCTTCATAAAGATGGATCAGCACTAACTACCAAGCACCTGAAGCTGATGTAACCAAATAATTTTTTGGGAAATGTCACATCCCTTCAAGACTGCCTATGCTGATGCTGAGTGACTGTCCTGTTATGTTGACTGACTATCCTCTTCCTCCTCAATGATCCCGCTGATATCTTGGAAGAACATTTTTGGTTCTGGGTGATGCCACCAGCCCAATTTTTCAGCCCCTGTTTAACAAGGGCCAACACCTTAGGCCCCCACTTCTGCAGAGCATATAGGGCAGGCCCCTACTTTCAAACCTCCAACTTACAAACGTCTCCTACTTGCAAACGTAAGGAGACAACAGGAAGTGAGATGAAAAAGATGGATGGCAAAAAAAATTATACAGGGGTGATAACCCTTCCCTATGTTTTCCAAAAAGCTTAAAAATTTATTTTTTTGACTGGAGCTACACTTTAAAAATGTACCAGTTCAAAATTACAAACAGATTCTACTTAACACAACAAACCTACACAGTCTCTGTCTTGTTTGCACCGCCTGTATACTACTGTTCTGAGTATATAGGGCATGGGGGCCCCACGCCTTTCCTTTTTTTAATATGGGTACGGGGTTCCCCTTAATATCCGTGCAAGACCCAAAAGGGCTGGAAATGGGCGGGGGCTACCCATGCCATTTTTCTCAATGATTCTCATCCATATTGCCGGAACCAGATATTACATTAAAACCGTAAGCAGTTTTAAATGACTTTTTTTCTGTTAAATGTCAATTTGTGCAGGGACTGTTCTAAACACGGGAAACACGTGGCACTTCACAGGTATACTATAGACACCCCCCAGGCACAATATTTAAAGGAATACTTCACTTTTTTTTTCACTTTAATCATCATCATTAAAATCAGTGCTCCCGAAAAAACTGCAGTTTTTAAAAACAATTTTGGCACTGACCCATGTCCCCTGGGGCAGAAGCTAGGCCCCCAAACCTTTTTTTAGGACAATATCTTGCATATTAGCCATTAAAAATTAGCACTTTTTATTTCGAACGTTCGAGTCCCATAGACTTCAATGGGGTTCTAAAGTTCACACACATTTTCAGTCCGTTCGAAAGTTCTGGTGCGAACCGAACCAGGGAGTGTTCAGCTCATCCCTGTCCAGCGACATATAGGGCTTACACGACCTGGTGATCTATTTTTCCCTTGCATCAATGCAGACAGCTTAACTCGATGAATAAACTCAGAGACAGATGAAGCCTTTGGAATTTTCCGTTTAATGAAGGATATTCATGGGTAAAAAAACCTTGATGTTGTTAGCCATCTGGAAAGATGATTACAGCATGGTGGAATACTGAGCAATAAAGCAGAGAGAGGAAATGGGAGGGGATATAAAGAAGTATGGTGGGAGAAAGGGTTCAGCTTAGACAGGAGAACACAGGTTAAAGACACAGAGCAATAATAAGCCAAATAGTGCAATACAGATGAAATGATAATAAATCATATAGTGTAGCACAACACTCCCCATCAGAAATCTTTAGATTTCATAACTTTAAACGTATATGTATATCCATAAGTCCAGTACTGATGAGTGTCCTGGAATCTGCACTAAAAAACATAGAACAAGCAAACAAACATAAATTCCACAGGATTGCAGAACATATGACATATTCAGAGAATGTGAAAGTTCCAAGTGGAACCTGTAGTTAGCAGCAATGTACTCCCTGCTATGCCAATAGCATGGCTATTCCTTGCATAAGTCACTCACCTGGAAAAAGGAGTACCAACTCGGTAATTGGTTGAGTAAAGGCTCGTGCCGATCCTCCCTTGGTTACCTTGACTTCTACTTTCCAGACCTTGTTATCATCACTGGGCATAACTTTGGTAATAAGACCCGTAGGCCACTCATTCCAACAAACTTCTTTGTCTTTTAGAAGGATGTAAAGGCTCATTTTTTTATTTATTTTTTTAAATGACAAACATGTTATACTTCCCTCCTCTGCGCAGTTGGTTTTGCACAGAGCAGCCCCAATCCTCCTCTTCTTGGGTCCCTCTTTGGTGCTCCAAGTCCCTCACTCATTTGAGTGCCCCTCAGCCAGCAGCTTGCTACAGGGGTCACCCAAGCCGAGTCAGAGCTCTGTGTATCCATTCAGACATGGCACCCTGACCTGGCCCCACCCCCTCTCTCCCCTGATTGGCTGATGGACTTTGACAGCTGTGGGAGCCAATAGCGCCGCTGCTCTGTCTCAGCCAATCAAGAGGAGTGTACTGGATGGCTGAGGGGATCGTGGATATTGCTGGAGAGAGAAGGAGCTCAGGTAGCTAATTGGGGGGTGCTGCTACACACAGAAGGTTTTTTATCTTAATGCATAGAATGCATTAATATAAAACACCTTCTGCCTTTACAACTCCTTTAAGATTAGGCTTCGATGTTTGCCAATTGTTACGAACTTAAAGTTGATGAAGATACTCATTCCTTCAGCGATGCCAAAACACATTGGCTAGATGTTGCACCTGCTTCCATTGACGCCTGTAGATATCCTTGTAAGAAGCAAAGCTGAAGTAAGGATCACTGGAGCATCAGGATCTGAAGATACCGGCACTAAAGGTCTTGCATTCACTATGGAAGACACTTCAGCGAGAAAGGTAGACAGAGTCTCATGGGTGAGTGGTAAAGACTTGTCAGTCTGCATGGAGTCAAGAATTATTTGTGCTACTCCAATTATTTGTTTCCAGGATCCTCCCATGTGTGAAGATTGTGGAGGAATAAACTACCAAGTACATCCATTGTTGGCCAGGAAATTGTCCAATTACAGCTCTTTATATGCTCCAACAAAGTTGGTACCACAGTCAGATCTCAGCTGCTTAACTGGTCCTCTGACAGAGAAGAATCTTTGTAGGGCACAGATAAAGGAAGAAGAGTCCATAGACTCGATCACTACTATATGCATTGCTCTGATGATGAGACAGGTAAACAATACAGCCCACCTTTTACTATTGGCAGTTCCACCACAAGTTGTACCTAGGCGATCAGCTGGGAGACTTGCCATTTGTTGCTGTTGATGCTTTCCTCTTAAATTATGGCACTTGATGCACCTGAAGAGCAAGGAGGAGACACACCTTTTCATATCAACAATTCAAAAGCCAGCTGACCTGATGGCACCTTCTGTAAACTGACAGCCTTGGTGTTGCACCTGTTCATGGTGGTGACGAACCAGAAGAGTAGTAACATGATGTTGACCTGGTATGATTATAGGATTCTGTTCTTTGCTGCATAGGTCAGATTTCGCTATATGGCCACCAACTCTCAGCAGCTGATTGGCATCAACTACAGGGTTTAGATTGAATAGTGAACTGTTTTTAGACAATTTTGGTCCATTTCTGATTCTCCCGAATTCCTCCTGATACACCTCTTGTTACACACAATTAATAATTTACCTTTTCTGCAAGTGCAATATCTGCTGCTGTTAAGCGTTCAGAACAGTTGTGCCAACCATGACACCATGGTGCAGAGCTCTTCCCAAAACAACAAGCAATATGAATTAGGTGAGCAATAGCTCTTACAGCAGATGACCAGGTGGAAAAACGCTCAAAGCGTTGTGACCACAGCTTCTGTTTTGTATTTACAGAAGTGTGGAGTGAGATCTTCACAGTCCTTATTTCCTTATCTTCAGGACCTACTAGTCCATAGGTGTTGTTAGTAGGGGGTGAATAGGAGTCCTCACACAAAAACCTTGGAGGTGACAGCCATAAGCTGTCCTGAAGAACTGTTGATGACATGGCTCTGGTCCCAAAGTCAGCTGAATTGAGTTCATTGGGAATGTGATGCCATTGACTTGGTAGAGCGAACCTCTTTATACGTTGTACCCTGTTGCTGATGTACACATAAAACTGTCTTGTTTTGTTGTATATATAACCAAGTACTACCTTACTGTCTGTACAAAAGGTGAAAGAATCAATTCTAGTGTCCATTTCACTTCTTTTTTTTTTTCACAATCAAAAGTTTTATTGAAAACAAAGTCGGGTTTACAGTCAGTGTTTGAATACACGTATTTTTGCAGTTAATCTGTAAACAATAGGGAATATAATTACATCTCTACTGTGTTCTGATTTGGTTATTGTTAAAGTATGGGGTTGTTACACAATTGAAGACATAAGTTAGCATACAATATATAAGGATGGGTGGTGAGTATTGAATGGGGTATATGGGGGGGGGGGGTTGTTGTTAGGGGACAAGGGGAGGGGGGTGTAGGGTGTGATGAGCCCTTTGCATTAGTATATAACTCAGAGTGTTACAGATAATCTTTGTCGGTCTGGACTTAGCTCCTACCATGTTAAGGATCAAAAGATGTTGGGGAGTTTAACCATTAAGTGTTCGGAATTCGGGAGAAAGTGTGAAAGCCAGCCATGGTTGCCAGGTTTTGTTAAAATTTGTGCTGTTTTCATGTTTAGTTGCTACAATTTCTTCCATCTTGTAAGTATATTGTACTCTGTTTAACCAGTCTGTAATTCCCAGGGCTTTGGTTGTTTTCCAGTGAATGGGTATCAGTGTTTTAGCAGCAGTGAGTAGGTGTCGGGTCAGTGATTTTTTTGTAGCGGCCTAAATTGATGGGGACCAGATTAATCAGGTTCCAGGCGAGTTTCTGTTATGTGTTTTATCCAGGTTCTAACTGCATCCCAATAGGTTCGTATTATTGGACATTCCCACCATATGTGCATGGAGGTGCCTATGTGTATTTTACATCTCCAGCATGTGTCCGAGGTGGAGTGAGACCATCCCCTGGGCTTTTGTGGTGTAATATACCATTGAGTGAGAATTTTGTAGGATATTTCCTGGTATTTGGAGTTTAAGGAGCACTTGTGTTCCAGGATGCATGCCTTATTCCATTGCTCATCAGATATACTGATTTTGAGATCTAATTCCCACTTTGATTTGAATTTAGTTTTGTCAGCGTGTGACGCTTGAATTAGCACTGAGTATGCAAGAGATGTGGTGTTCGCTATTGGTGATCTCTTTAAACATATATTTTCTATCTGAGTCAATGGGAGGCAGAATTGTTGCTTGTGTTTGCTGTTTACCAGGAAGTCCTTTAGTTGTATGTAAAACCAACTTGCAGGAAACAGCTCCCCCACCTCGGCTTTTAGTGTGTCGAATGTCTTGACTTTTGAACCTGACATACAAGTGTATACCAGGAAGTCTTGTGGCGTGTTATGGTGTAAGCCCGGAATGAAGTCAGGGTTATTCGTGAGTGGTGTCAGGGAGCCTGGGTTTGTTGCGATTTTTTGCGACTTTACCAGTGTTTGCCAGATCTTTATTGTAATTTTGATTAGCGGGTGGTCTATAAGTTTGGGCTTTCTGGAATGAAGCGACCATGGGAGGTAGAGTGTGTTGCGCGTTGCCAAATTGCTTTCTAGTTGGAACCAATCTTTATTTAGTCCGTGGCAGTGCCAGTCTATCACTCTCGTAATGTGGGTGGCCTGGTGGTACTTTTTAAAGTCCGGCAGGCCTATAACCCCATCACTTTTAGATAGTGTTAAGTGTCGGAATTGAATTCTAGGCTTCTTATCTGCCCAGAGAAATCGTCTTTGAATTTGACTCAATATTGTGAAATAATGTTCTGGAATTTTAATTGGTAGAGCGTTAAATACGTACAGAAGCTTGGGAAGTACCGTCATCTTTAATATTGAGGCCCTTCCAAACCAGGAGAACATTTTTACGTTCCATCTGAGAAAGTCCTTTTTGATCGTGGCAAGTAAGGGTTTGTAGTTTACATTATATAGTGATTCAATGTTACTGGTTAAGTTTATGCCCAAATACTTAAGGGTGCCTCGTTCCCTTTTATAGGGGTGATTGTCTTGTACATTTTTAAGGTGGTCCTGTGGTAGGGTGAGGTTGAGGGCCTCGGATTTTGACTGATTTACTTTAAAGTTGGATATAAACCCAAAGGTTTGAAATATTTTGTGGAGATTGGGTATCGAGATATGGGGATTGGTGAGGAAGAACAGGAGGTCATCTGCATAAGCAGCAATTTTGTACTCTCTATCCTTTAGCGTGAAGCCCTGGGTATCAGTGTTTAGATTAATTGTTCTGATTAGAGGTTCTAGGGTAAGGATAAAATGGAGTGGCGATAAAGGGCAACCTTGGTGGGTACCATTATGGATGGATATAGGTTCCGAAAAAATATTATTAATTTTGATTTTGGCTTGGGGGTTTCGATAGAGAGCCGAGATCCACGACAACATGTTTCCGTTTAGGCCAATATGAGCGCATGTGGCCATCATGTAGTCCCAGGAGACCCTATCAAAGGCCTTCTCGGCATCGGTAGAAAGCAGCATGCCTTTAGTTTTAGATTTCTGTGCGAAATGGATTAGGTTCAAGGCTTTGATGGTGTTGTCGCGGGCCTCCCTCCCCGGCATAAATCCCACTTGTTCAGGGCCGATTATTTTTGCTAAAAGGGTTTTTAATCTGTTGGCTAGAATTTTAGCTAGGAGTTTGAGGTCTGTGTTAAGGAGTGAGATGGGTCTGAAGTTTGCGCAGTCCGTGTGTTCTTTATTGGACTTGGGGATTACAGCTATATGTGCCATAAGGAAGGATTGGGAGTCATGTTGGTTCTTTGCTAAAAAATTAAAGGCCGAACGGAGGGGCTTTATAAGAGAGTTTGTATAAGTTTTATAGTACTGTGACGTAAAGCCGTCTGGACCAGGACTCTTTCCTGCTTTTAAGTCTGCAATCGCATTTGAGATTTCAGTGGTAGTTATGGGGTCCTCGAGTGCATTGGTGTCTTCTTTTGTCAGGGAGGGTAGTCCGCTATTCTTTAGGAAATCATGTATGGTGTCCTGTTTTGTGCGCGTTAGGTGAGATGGTTTGTGTTGAGCTGGTAGTTTATACAATTTAGAATAGTAGGTGTGGAATATTGCCGCTATTTCTTCCGAATTGTGTTTTAAGGTTCCCCCTTTGTCTTTTAAGGCATGAATATGGTTCTACAACATGGCATCTTTTAGGGCTTTGGCCAATTGCTTGCCACTCTTGTCTCCGTATTCATAAAAAATGCTATTTTAAAAAAAAAAGAGAACGTTTAATCTTCATATCCAATAGTAGCCTTAGGGAAGTTCTGCATTGTGTTAATTGGTTTTCTGGTCTGAGTGATTGGGATTGTTTATGTTGTAGTTCAAGGCTGGCTATTTGCTGGGAGAGTTTATTAATTTCATCTTCCCTTTCTTTCTTTTTCCGAGCACCCCATTTGATAAGTTCACCTCTTACCACCGATTTGTGTGCCTCCCAATTGTTTAGTGGGTTTGTGTCAGTGTCAGTGTTGTGGCTAAAGTATGTGTTGATGGCGTTTTGGATGTCATCTTTTATAATTGGGTCGGTGAGGAGGGTGGAATTCAGTCTCCAATTGAATGCGGATTTGTGTGGTGTATTGAGATGTAATGTAACCGCCGTAGGTCCATGGTCAGAGAGTGCTATAATGCCTATCTCCGCTGAAAGTAGATTACCAAGGTCCCTTTGCGAGATGAAAATCATGCCGATTCTCGAGTATTTTTTATGGGGTGCGGAGAAGAAGGTGAAGTCCCTGCCTGTGGGGTGCATGGATCTCCATGTATCTACCAATGTCAGTGATTGTAGTAGTGCTTTTATTCATTTGAGGGTCCTATATGGGACTTGCGTGTGACCTGTCGATGTGTCTTTGAGGGGTGCGAGGGGGACATTAAAGTCTCCTCCAAGGAGGGTACACCCTTCTGAAAACCATTTGAGTTCCTCTATAATTTTGTTGCAGAAAGATGTATGTGAGGAGTTCGGAAAGTACACATTGGCTAAGATTATAGGCGACCCTTCCCATGAGCCTTTGAGAAATAGAAATCGTCCCTCAGGGTCTGTCAGTTGTTGCATTAGTACAAAGGGAGCGTCTTTGTGAAGAAGGATGGATACTCCTTTGGTTTTGGTCAGGGGGTTGGTGGCGTGATATGCTGTGGTAAAGGTTCTGTCAGTGATTCTAGGGATATTGTTGCCCTTAAAAAGTGAGTTTCCTGTATAAATACTATCAAGGGTCGGGTTTTTGTAAGTTCCCTTAATAATTTAGTCCTTTTTTCGGGTACGTTCAGACCATTTACATTATGGGAAAGGATGGTAGGTGCTCTCCCTAAGAAAGTGTATGCCATGTTGTAAGCAGAACTTAGAGAGGGAGGTGTCCAGAGATACGGAGTATTTCAGCAGTGTACACTGTACTTGCCACTGTCGTGGGGAGCAAGCGGGCAGGGATGGTATAGGTGTAGGAAAACGATTGTGTGGTTAAGGAATACAAATAGGTGGGGGGGGGGGGGACGTGTGGGATGATGTGAAGGTGTGAACTAGTCTACCACCACTTGGGGGCGAGTCAGCCTGGTGTCATGGTGTCATTCTGGAGTAAGGTAGTATCCCTGTGGGGGATAGTGGGAGGTGTGATAGCAATATAGTATTATAAGTTGCACTATGTAGTAGCGCGACGTGTATCAGAAAGTAGGTAACCCTGTGAAAAGGTCCAACGGGACCTGGGGGCCCAAGCGTCAGGATGGGGAATATTCTCCCCTTGAAAGTAGGGTGTCTGGGACCAAGTGTAAAGCTGATTTAAGGTAAAGGTTAATAGCATATGGTATCGTGTAAGAGAGAATGACATTACATTTAAATTGTTTTCACTCTGCCTGTCAGCATCTTAAACTCTATCAACATTGTTCAACTGTAAAGTGCCAGCAGAATAACCAAAGAGGAGAAACACAAAAAACAGAGAAAAAAAAAAACATTTCAAGTCAGAGATAGCTTAAACATACCAGTCTGTCGACCAGGAGCAGGAATGTAGTACCCTCTAACCTAGTATGAGAAAGCAAACAATAGATGACTCTATGCTATAACATACCCCTTGAACCTTTAGAAAGGGGTAGAGGCTCAGGGTAGGTATTTAAATAAGCCCATTTACAGTCCTGGACATGTACTAAGGGTCTCCACCTTAGAAGATTTAAAGTGTCTTGCACAGGATGCTAGAGTCATAATAACCTTTGAGGGAAGGAGGCAGTGGTAAACGGGACTATCAAAGTACCGCCAGTAGGGTCAGCAAGGCGTCCAATCAGCAAAAGGGGAAAGCGGTATTGGTGTCTTCTCCCTACCTTCTTGGCCAGTTCTACTCGTGGTAAGAGATCGTGGGTGGTGAAGGCAAGAATATTTGCGTCAACCATTCCATAGGCTGCAAGCGGTAACGACCAAGGTCTTTGCTTCCACATTACTTCAGCAAATGGTGAACTGCACATAACCTTTCCCTGTAAACAATAGGAGGGTCAGTTTTTGTTACTCACTTTTCGGCTAGTTGAGGTGGCTCAAGGTTGGTAGCAGGTAACAATTCCCAGGGGTCAGTCTTTGCATAGGTCCATATGTGGCACTGACTGGTTCCTAGAAAGTCAGAAAAAAGTGTAGAAGAGCTACCTAGGTAGGTATGGCAATAAAATAGGTAGGCGTGATAGCCCGGCTTAGGGTGCGAACTGGATGCATTTTGCATTCGGGTACAGGTCCCGCACTGACTTGGCGCCTGTTAAAGTAAAGCAGTCTGGCGACCTTAGTGGTAAATGTGTGTCAGAAACTTACAACTGGCAGAGTCAAAACTTATGCGTAGCATCTTCATGTCAATGGCCTCTCATGTCTCTCCCTCTGGGGCTCCTAGCATTTCTAGAGGGGTATGGAGACTCGAAGCTGCTCCTATCAGAATTCCTGCTGTGTTTGCTTGATCGGTGGGGCGACTGTGCATGAGACGGTCCCGGTGAGAAACGAGGATTGTTCACTTCAGGGGGTGTACGAAACTCCGTGTACCATTCTGGGAGGTCCATGGTGTCGATCTGAAGGTCTTCACAAAATTAGTTTAGATCATCTGGGACTTTGAGCATATATTGTTTCCCCAGGAAATTTGCCTGAAGTGCGAAGGGGAACTTCCATCTATAATTGATTCCTTTTTGCCTCAGCACCTCCAGGAGTGGCTTCAGGGCCCTCCTGTTTTTGAGCGTAATGGGCGACAGGTCCTGGAAGAGTTGTATTACAGCTTCCTCATGCACGATCCGTTCTTTGGACCTGGCCTTTTGGAGAATGTCTTCCTTCAGGCTATAGTTGGGCAGACGGCAAATGATGTCTCTCGGAGGGTTTCCGTCTTGTGCTCTGGGCCTGAGGGCCCTATGTGCCCTATCAAAATCGATAGGGGACTGTTCCGGTCTTTCTATGAGAGTGTTGAATATAGCGGTAAGAGTAGGTCTGATTTGATCTTGGGATACAGTCTCAGGTACGCCTCTGATTCTTATATTGTTCCTGCATCCTCGATTGTCTAAATCTTCGATTTGCCGGTTCATATCGATTAGGTGTTGTGAGTGCGTAGCTGCGATATCATCTAGTCTAATCAGGGCTCTGTCTCTTCTTTTCCCCACTCGGTCTGATATTACCAGTTGTTCCGTTAGTCGTAGAATTTCTGTTTTGATATCAGTGATCGCTGCAGTAAAGGAGCTTTTAATGTCAGCAGCAATGTCTGTCATGGCCGCATAGGTAAGCAGGTGTTCATTCTTATTAGTGCCAGTAGTTGAGTCTTCAGAAGCTGGCAGAGAGACCTCATCATCCTCCATGTCTTCTATAATGCTGTTTCTCTGTGGGGGTGCCTTTTTGGCGTTTTTACCGCCCCCAGAGTATTTAAATTTGCTTAGATTTGCAGATGATGTTTTACTCTGTGGGGTCCCCAAAGAGCGCAAGGTATGGTTATGTGTACTTCTCCGTGGGTGTGTTGACATAGTCAATGTGGTCTGTTTTCACGTCTCAGGGCCCCAGGTCACCAGGATGTTGTTACAGCATCATCATAAGGGCTATACACCAGGCCACTGCCCCTATTGCAAGTTCTTTAGAATATGTGGCAGTTTAATAACAAAGTGGAGTGTACATTAGTCTCAGTAGTTGTTGTGGTCCTTCTGTAGTCAGAGCAGCTGGACCAAACTAGTCTGGATAGGTTTAGAAGGGGGTGAATTGAAGTGGGAGTAGCAAGATGGCCGCTGGCTTTCTATCTGTAGGCCTGCTGGGATGTGTTGTCCCACAGAGAGTTCCCGACCCCTAAATGTCCCGGGTCCAGGGCAGGGTGTTAGGGGATACTCCCTAGGATATATGCCCCAGCGGGGGTCAGGGTGGCAGTCAGTGGTTGATAGAAGGGGGGGTGAGTGTTGCAGTACTCACTGTGTGCCGGTCGCACTGTGGGCCGAGGCTGTAGGCCTGAGACGTAGCCTGCGCTCCTTTAAATCCGTGCCGCGGTCGGGGGCTTGCCAGTGGTGGTCTGTGGTCTGGGCCCGTCCGGATGCCGCGCTTCTCAGCCTCGGGTGATGTTCTCCCGGGATGCTGCGTGTACGGCAGCGGGATGCGGCGCGGAACGGCTCATCCGTAGGCCCCAAGATGGTGCCCGCTGACACTCAGCCTCGTGGCGATTTGCGGTATTAAAAGTGCTCCGGCCGCACAAATAACACCGCGGTGTGCAGTACTGTGTCTGCGGCTGCAGCCCTGTGTAGGATGGCAACTCTCCTACATGGTTTTAACTCCGGATGGCAGTGGATTGCTATCGCCGTCCTGGAGCTCTGTTTCTACACGTCCTCTCTCTTCCTCGGTAGGACAAGCCCCCCCACTTCTTATGACTTTGGCAATTTCTACTGCTAGCACGGCTGCACAGAGTACAAGTCTTGGTATGGTATGTGCATGTTTGGGAATGAGTTTTTCCTTGCCTAGGACAAAACTACAGTGCGATTCTCCATTAATTTCAGGTCTTTAAATAGGCTAATGCAGCAATAGCATCAACTGATGCATTGGAGAAAATATGAATCTCTCTCTGGCCAGTAGGGATGAGCCCGGTGTTTGATTCGAGCCATTCGTCCGTTCGTCGAAAACAGGACTTTCTGGGCCGTTCGCATAAAATTTGTGTGATACGAACGGCCCACGATGCACTGCGCCAGTCGTAGTGAATTGCTGGCTGATGATTGGCCAAGCATGCACTGTGACCCCGCATGCTTGGCCAATCACAGCACCAGCAGCGAGGAGAGCCATAATTGGCCACAGGTTGGATGCCTGTGGTCAATTATAGCTCAGGGGGTTTAGTACACTCCCCACACTATATAAGGCCGCCAGTGCAGCAGCCTTGTGTAGTGTGTTGCAGCATTCACAGAGAGAAGGATAGGCAGGGATAGTGTCAGCTGTGCTTTACTTCTTTAGATAGCGCTGTTACAGTGAGTGTAGTGTTCAGGGAGAGAGCAGGATAGGCAGGGACAGTGTCAGCTTTGCTTTGCTTCCTAACCTAGCGCTGTTACAGTGGGTGTAGTGTGCCTCCTGCACAGCATTCACCTGAATCTCCCCCCCCCCCCCCTCATTGCTGGTGTTGTGTAGTTGATTTGTGCAACACAGGCATCTGCCTAATATTCAGTCAGTGTAGTGTGCCTCCTGCACAGCATAAACCTGAATCTACCCCCTCGTTGCTGGTGTTGTGTAGTTCATTTGTGCAACACAGGCATCTGCCTAACATTAACATAACATATTTTGGGTGCGGGGTTCCCCTTAATATCCATACAAGACCCAAAAGGGCTGGTAATGGGCTGGGGTAGGATAGCCATGCCATTTTTCTCAAAGATTTTCATCCATATTGCCAGGACAAGACATTACATTAAAGCCGCAAGCAGTTTTAAATGGCTTTTTTTCCTTTACAAATGTCATTTTGTGCAGGGACTGTTCTAAACATGGGAAACACATGCCATTTCACAGGCATACTTTAGACACCCCCCAGGTACGATATTTAAAGGAATATTTCACTTTTTTTTCACTTCATGCATCATTAAAATGACTGCTCCAGAAAAAACTTCAGTTTTTAAAACTTCTTTTTGCATTGATACATGTTCCCTGGGGCAGGACCCAGGTTCCCAAACCCTTTTTAGGACAATAACATGCATATTGGCCGTTATAATTAGCACTTTAGATTTCAAACATTCGCATCCATTGTAATTAATAGGGTTCTAACGTTCCTGCGAACTTTGGGTCCGTTCACAGGTTCTGGTGCGAACTGAACTGGGGGGGGGGGGCTGGTGTCCGGCTCATCCCTACTGGACGGCACTTGAAATGGAAGCTGGAACATAGCAATGTGAAATTTTAAGTTTTTCCAGTGACCTCAAAGAATATCTCTACCTTTGTGTTGATTCTCACTAGGCAAAAGAGTATCCCAGTCTATGTTCTCAGTAGATAACTGCCTTACCAGAATCTTGAATCCTAAACACAAGGAAAACAAAGGACCAGCACTATTTTTTATTAAAGGCATGTGCGTGGAGCGGGTCTCCACCTTTACGTTTTTGAGAACATGCATTTCTGAAAAGTTATCGTGGACAATCAACGTTAAAGCCATTATTAGGAATCGCAACAGTGCTTATATTTTTTGTGACTCCTTAGGAAGAATAGCTTGGAAAGGAAGGTACTAGAGACCTTCTATCACTCTGCCATTGAAAGTACATTAACAAATTGTATTCTAGTTTGGTATCCTATTTGTACGCAGGCAGATAAAAATAAAGAGTGGTTCGAACAGAGCAGAAAATTGTAGGGTGTGAACTTGTTTCTCTAAAAGAAATATATGAGCCTCGTTGCCTTTTGTAGAGCAGGTAAAATAGCGAGAGCCCAGACTCATACTGGTTGTCATTTCTTTGAATTATTGCCATTTGGGAGACATTTTAGGGTGATTAAAACGAGGACAAATAGATTTAAAGAGAGCTTCTTTCCCAGGGCTAATAAGGCTATCAATGCAGAAATGAAATGAAAAGGGGTCACATAGTCTTATTTTATTGTCTTGTTTATTTATTTTTATTTTTTTAATGCAAGGACACTTTTTATACTTTTATAATACGGGGACACTTTTATATATATATATTTTGGTGTAATTAAATCCTGTGTGGTAAATGTATGGTTGATAATTGTGATGTATGAATAATGTGTGGAGTAGAAATATAATTTCATTGTGAATTTGTTTTTTACAATGACACATTTATTTTATTTTATCTCAATCTTACCTTTAATGGTAACTGTAGCAAGGAAACCCAGTTGATCATACTGTAGATGCTGTTGAAAACCGACAGGACTCCTCTCTTAGTGAAGGGTTTGTCACAAGTTGACACTTGGAAGGTGCATGTGTCTTGTTTGATATTCCACAACAAACCCTGACTTCGCTGTACAGGTATCTGTACCTAAATCAAGGTTTTTTTAGACTAGTGGCATAGTCCTCAGACTAAAAGGCATTCATACGTTTCTGGCTGTTGGATATAATCTTGTGAAGGTGAAGGTTTGCTGCAGACAGCATCTCCTTTGTTCTAGTAAGAAGATTGCTTGCTTTAGTGGTTGGAAAGGACTTGAGTGCGTCGTCAATGTAGAAGTTTCTTTCAACAAATCAGCGAGCATCAGATCCAAATTCTTCTTCCCCAGCCTGAGCCGTTCTCCTTAGCCCAAAAGTTGCCACTGCAAGGGAAGGACTTTTCCAAAGATCACTTCCCTGTTGATGTCATTGTGCTATAGAAACCTGAGGTAGTTTGTTATCTTCTCTGACAATAAAGCAGTGAAACATTTGTTGAATGTTGGCAATTACTGCTACGGGCTCTTGTCTGAAGCAAATCAAGACTTCTATTAGACTGTTGTTCAAGTTGGGCCTCGTAAGGAGCATGTTGTGTTGTTAAGAGAAACCCCTTCATTCTGAGCACTGGAAACAAAGACAACTCTGATTTGGTCTGGTTTGGGGGGGGGGGGGGGGTGATACACACCCCTCCCCCCCCCCGAAGGATGAAAGGTACAAGCTTTTTTCTCCATCCTTAAGTGGGGGTGTAGGTTCTGCATGGTCTCTGTCAAATATATTTTGCATAAAGTCCACAAAGTGCTTTTGCATCTCTGGTTTCCTGCTTAAAGCAGAGTTCCACCCATTTAAACGTGTAGCTTCTTCTTTTTTTTTAAATAATACAATCTTTATTAAACATTTTTTCACTTATTACAATTAACATTTACATGGCATATCCACAAAGATAAAGAAAAAAGGAGGGTATCAATTCTCATCTTTATTGGTGTCCTGTTTTTATTGTGCCATCTCTATGGATAACTTCCCTTTTGTGTCCTTATGTCTATACAAATAAATCTATATAAAATTTAAATTTCATAGTTAGTGAGGTTGAATAAAGACACCAGTCCATCCAGTTCAACCTGAGTGAGTGTATACAATTGTCCCTAACCCTGTACATTGCACACTCACATTGGTCCCTACCCTCAAGGAGCCCACAATCCAAGGTCCCCATTCATATACTAGGGCCAATTTTGGACAGAAGTAATTACCCTACTTGATTTTGTTTCTCCAAGTATTTGTGTCTTGTTTTTATAGTGTCGTTTATACGGATGACTTCCCTTTTGTGTCCTTATGTGAATGTAAATACGTCTATATAAATTAAGATCTTCCATTGCTTGTGCTCTGTGTGTATTGTTACTTGATACCTCCCTTCCCCACCACCTTGTTTTTTCTTCCTTCTCCTAGCCTCCACCCCTCTCCCTTAATAAGATGTGCAACGTGTATTAACGTGAGAAAGGAAAAAAAAGAAAAAAAAAGGGGGGGAGCCCCCTCCGCCATCGCCATACACCACATAATCACATATTTACATTAATAGTCTTTATTTAAAAATAAAAATGTTATGGTTACTTCCTCGTTTTCTTCCCAATGTCAGATTTCCCTTTTCCGACGGATTTTGTCCAAAACTTGTGTTGCATATACATGGTTGGACAAAGTTGTTGGAATTTCCGGTCGTCAAGAACGTGGTGACATAAAGCGCGTACGACGGGACTATAAAAGGGAAGTTCAGCACCACGTGCGGCACCCTTTGGGCTCCTTCTGTTGATCTTGTGTTTATCACGTGTTAGTAGAAGTTTGGTTAGAGACGATTGGCGCTTTTCAGACTTGTGCTTCAGATCGTTACTGCTCTACAGTTTGTGCTTGTTGGTGCGCATCTGCTTATCAGTGCGTGTAGTCAGTTTGCATTTGTTTGTCTTTGCGGACTTTATTTATATAGTACGCTTTGATTTTCAGTGCTTATTATCTGCTCGTTTCTTGTTTTCAGTTCGTTCTTTCGGGCCTTGCTGTTTATCGGTGCTTTCTGTTAGTCCGTTCTGACCAGCCAACCATTTTGAAGCCATGTTGCGTGTAGGTACTCGTCGTACAGTTTGTGCTGTGCAGGGGCTTGGTGTTGGGCTTTTAGCTTTGACACAAGCCCAGTCCATGAACAGGTTGAGGAGGAGTTCATGGAGCAAGAATTGGTTTCTCCAGCGTGATCAATTCTCGCACATGCCTTTGCTTCGTGAGATCCGGGAGAATAATCCTGATGATTTCAGGAATTATCTGAGGATGACGGACCCCGTTTTTCACCGTCTGTTGGCTTTGCTGACCCCTTATATCAGCAGGCAGGATACCTGCATGAGGCAAGCCATCACTCCGGAACAGAGGCTAGTTGCCATGTTGCGGTACTTGGCGACAGGGAGAAGCCTTCAGGACCTCAAGTTCTTGACAGGCATCTCCCCCCAGGCTCTGGGGATCATTATTCCAGAGACCTGTTCTGCCATCATTCAGGTCCTGCAGAAGGACTATAGTAAGGTAAGATTTCTCATTTAACATCACATTCTATGCATTTAATGTTTGCTAATGTATTGCATTTCTTTCATCGTTCCCTAATTACCATGATTGTAATATGCTGTAATATGCTGTACCCCTTTGTCCTCATGCATGCTGGTAGCTTTTAAAGCTCCTTTTTTGTCCTTCCTGCATATTTGCCTTCTCTAACCTCCCCAGCATTCTCTTCTGGGCCCATAAACACCTCTAGCCTAGTCACTTAGCAATGTAATTTGTCAGCTCCATAATAGTGCTTTCCCCTAAACACCCCTAAAATGTGTACACATTTTATGTGTGTTCTTAGCCCTTGTACACACGGTCGGAGAATCCGTCGGAATGTGTCCTATCGGACCGTGTTGTCGGATAATCAGACTGTGTGTGGTATGCATCGGACTGATTCCGTCGAAATATCCGTCGGACCAGATTTTCCAACTTGTTGGAAATATTTCCCGACCAACTGGGCCGATCGGACATACTCCGATCATGTGTAGCCTACTCCGACGGATAAGGTGCCACGCATGCTCACATTCAAATTCCGACACGAAAGTGCTCGTTCAGGTAAAACTACTGCTTGTAAGCGATATAGCACATTCGTCACGCTGCAATGTTAAAAATTCTTTCCTCAAGCGCATTCTCTTGTTCTTTACAATGCTGCAAGAACTAACCTCTTTTGATGCTCATAGTCACACACACTTCTCCCGAACGTATTTCATTACTCTTTTTTAACCATTTCAGCAATTCAATTTTAGTTTGCGTCACATCTACACAATTTTAGATTTGGTTTATTCTTTTTTGGATGCTTTTTTATTTTTTATTCATAAAAATCTTCTTTAAAGACAATTTGCTCATTTCTCCTTTTTTTGGGGTGTTTTTTGTGTGTAAACTTACCACAACAACATTATTTTATTTTTTACCTTTGGTTTTTCTTTTTTAATTTACAGGAGGTTGTTTAGTGTTGGTACCCCTTGTTATTCATTTCACTTTGTATTTTTGAAATGTACCTGCCTGCTCACAAATAAACTGGCCTTTTGGAAGGAAAACACATTACACAAGTATTTCATCAAACAAAAAAAACCTTTATTTTGGTCGCTATAAAATAAAAATAGGAACGCAGCACTGGAGAAACTTCTTAACTTTGGTGCAGCCTTTGGCCCCTAGGGCAGACAGGAACAAATTCTACTTGAAAAAAATTGGTGGCCTGAGGAGTAGATATCTCAGGGAGAGAAGTCTGGTCTCTAAGTCCTAGAGAACAGGAAATTCAGATGCCATTTCTGTCCCCAGGATGTGGATCTTCAAGAGGCTGCATCTTCTGGCAGACCAGACTGAACCCAGGCCATCACTCTCTCGTCTTCCTTGGGCACTTCCCACCAGGCATCCTTCCAGGCTGTGGCTGGGCTCCTGTAGTTGGGGCAGGAGGAGAAGGAGGGCGTTGGTCGACCTCCTTGCTTCCACTTGCCACAGCCTCCCCCCGACTGAGGTCTTCCTGTGTATGAAAAGGGGACATAGTTTTAGTTTTTTGATCATCAATCACACCATTTTGTGCTCCTGGCTTTTGATAATTGAATGTTACCAAATAGAACAGACTATCATTCTGAGACCAGCATTTTTCTTTCCCGTCCCAATCATTTTTGGTCACTACTGTCTCTTGAGATGTAAACCACTTTGAGAAATCACAACTTACTGATCAATAAGAACATCTAGTTAACATCATTAAATGTAACAGAAGAAATATGTTCAACAATGCAATACCTGTCTCAAGCTGGGCCCCACCACATGTTGCTGCCTGGAAGGCCCAGGTTGGATGTTGGAAGCCTCAGCTGGGGGTGAAGGATGCCTTGAAGGAAGCCTGGAGAGTGGTGGCCTGAGTGGTGGCCTGGGTACCTCTTGGCCTAACAGAAAATGCAGCCTGTCAAAGTGAACCATCCTGGGGTAATAAACAGCATCTGTATCTCCTGCTCTCAAGGACTCCAGGTGCTTCTTTCTCTCCCTGAGATATGTAAGCTTCATGGCCACAATTTTCCGATTTAGATAGGCCATGTCTGCCGTGGGGACCATGATCCGCACCAAAGAAAGCAGTTTCTCCAGTGCTGCGTTCCTCTTTGTTCTGTCAGCATAAAACTTGTTGTGGAACTGCCACAGGCAGGGCATCTCCATGTACAGTTCTATGAATAGCCCCATAAAGTTTGCATTTGTGAAAGGATCCATATTGTCTGCAAGACACAACACAAGACAAACCCTCAAATACTAATAATGCCATTAAAAACCCTCCTAATCTTGTCCCAACATGCACTATTATGGAGCTGACAAATTACATTGCTAAGTGACTAGGCTAGAGGTGTTTATGGGCCTAGAAGAGCATGCTGGGGAGGTTAGGGAAGGCAAATATGCATGAAGGACAAAAAAGGAGCTTTAAAAGCTACCAGCATGCATGAGGACAAAGGGGTACAGCATATTACAGCATATTACAATCATGGTAACTAGGGAACGATGAAAGAAATGCAATACATTAGCAAACATTAAATGCATAGAATGTGATGTTAAATGAGAAATCTTACCTTACTATAGTCCTTCTGCAGGACCTGAATGATGGCAGAACAGGTCTCTGGAATAATGATCCCCAGAGCCTGGGGGGAGATGCCTGTCAAGAACTTGAGGTCCTGAAGGCTTCTCCCTGTCGCCAAGTACCGCAACATGGCAACTAGCCTCTGTTCCGGAGTGATGGCTTGCCTCATGCAGGTATCCTGCCTGCTGATTTAAGGGGTCAGCAAAGCCAACTGATGGTGAAAAACGGGGTCCGTCATCCTCAGATAATTCCTGAAATCATCAGGATTATTCTCCCGGATCTCACGAAGCAAAGGCATGTGCGAGAATTGATCACGCTGGAGAAACCAATTCTTGCTCCATGAACTCCTCCTCACCCTGTTCATGGACTGGGCTTGTGTCAAAGCTAAAAGCCCAACACCAAGCCCCTGCACAGCACAAACTGTACGACGAGTACCTACACGCAACATGGCTTCAAAATGGTTGGCTGGTCAGAACGGACTAACAGAAAGCACCGATAAACAGCAAGGCCCGAAAGAACGAACTGAAAACAAGAAACGAGCAGATAATAAGCACTGAAAATCAAAGCGTACTATATAAATAAAGTTCCGCAAAGACAAACAAATGCAAACTGACTACACGCACTGATAAGCAGATGCGCACCAACAAGCACAAACTGTAGAGCAGTAACGATCTGAAGCACAAGTCTGAAAAGCGCCAATCGTCTCTAACCAAACTTCTACTAACACGTGATAAACACAAGATCAACAGAAGGAGCCCAAAGGGTGCCGCACGTGGTGCTGAACTTCCCCTTTATAGTCCCGTCGTACGCGCTTTATGTCACCACGTTCTTGACGACCGGAAATTCCAACAACTTTGTCCAACCATGTATATGCAACACAAGTTTTGGACAAAATCCGTCGGAAAAGGGAAATCTGACATTGGGAAGAAAACGAGGAAGTAACCATAACATTTTTATTTTTAAATAAAGACTATTAATGTAAATATGTGATTATGTGGTGTATGGCGATGGCGGAGGGGGCTCCCCCCCCCTTTTTTTTTTCTTTTTTTTCCTTTCTCACGTTAATACACGTTGTACATCTTATTAAGGGAGAGGGGTGGAAGCTAGGAGAAGGAAAAAAAGATGAGGTGGTGGGGAAGGGAGGTATCAAGTAACCATACACACAGAGCACAAGCAATGGAAGATCTTAATTTATATAGACGTATTTACATTCACATAAGGACACAAAAAGGAAGGCATCCGTATAAACGACACTATAAAAACAAGACACAAATACTTTTAGAAACAAAATCAAGAAAAATGCATATTATTTTTCCCCCCCTTTACGTCAATACACATTGTATATTTCATTAAGGAAGAAGGAAGGGGGGTAAGGGGCAGGGAGGGGAGGTATCCTTAAAGTTACTGAAGATTTTTAGGCAGCACAGTGGTGTAGTAGTTAGCACTTTCACCTAGCAGTAAGGAGGGTTGTTGGTTCGCATCCCAACCACGACACTACCTGCCTGGAGTTTGCATGTTCTCCCTGTGTTTGCGTGGGTTTCCTCCGGGTACTCCGGTTTCTTCCCACAATGCAAAGACATGCAAGTAGCTTAATTGGCTTCTGTCCAAAATTGGCCCTAGAATATGAATGGGGACCTTGGATTGTGGGCTCCTTGAGGGTAGGGACCAATGTGAGTGTGCAATGTACAGGGTTAAGGACAATTGTATACACTCACTCAGGTTGAACTGGATGGACTGGTGTCTTTATTCAACCTCACTAACTATGAAATTTTAATTTAATATAGATTTATTTGTATAGACATAAGGACACAAAAGGGAAGTTATCCATAGAGATGGCACAATACAGTACTGTACAGCGAAGTCAGGGTTTGTTGTGGACTCTCTTCCCAGATCGTACGGACGATACACGCGTGTCGCGTTTTATATACAGTGCGCATGCGTGAAACTCCGCCCGCCCCTGACGTTCTTTCCAGACTATTCCCCGCCCCTTCGCTTCTGGCGCAGTGGGGAGAGCACATGGCGGAGAGAACACAGGTGCGCACTAATAATAGTTCCACTAACGAAGAGGAGGGTGAGGAAAGCCCGGAGCCTGAAACGTCCCGATCCAGGAAGACAAGATTTAAGGCCTCAAATATGTCTTTTGGAGAGATGTTGGAGATGGTGGACATATTGAACAGGACCGACTATGATGGGAAGTATGGATCTTACTCAAACCCAAATATCAGAAAGGCCAAGATCATGAATAAAGTTGTGAAGAGTCTTCTGAAGAATTTTGGGTACACCGATCCAAGGATCAACTGAGAAAACGCTGGTCAGACCTAAAACTGAGGGAGCACGAGCAGTACCTAAGGATCAAGCGTGTTCTTAAAAAAAGTAAGTAGTTGTCGTGTGTTTATATGATTATTCTTGCTTGCATACTGCTCCATGTGCTTTGATTTCATGTTGTGCATTTTAACATGGCCACTTTCAAGTTCATGGTTTCGTTCCTTCGTATGAAACCTCGTTCTGCAGGGAAGTATTCCAGCTTAACAAAGTGTCCCCAATAATGTTCTCACCTTGTAACTCGGCCCAAAAACACAAGTGTACAACACTTCCAAGCAATATTTCATATTCCTATTTCTGCCCTCTGTGTGCTAATTAATCTTTGTTTACATTCTCATAGGGGAGAGAAGACTCAGCAAGTATGAGGACACCAGGGACCACACCCCTCCCAAAGAAGGGCAACTTCCAAAAGCAGAAACAGAGGAGCAGGAGCAGGAGGAGGAGGAGAAATTAGAGATTGTGGAGGTTGGACAAATTGTCACCACAACAGGTGAGTGTCGGAGAACACAGCTTCCGGTAAGCTCATCAGTGTATATCACCATATTTGGATTACATGGTGTGTTTGTTTGCTTTGTTTTGTAGGTGATGTGTAAGAAGATTCCCATTTTACCAGTGAAAGTGCCCAGATCTTGATCGGGGAGATAATGGGGTGCAATCGGGATTTGGAAATGATCCAACAAAACATCAATGATGTTAAAAACAAAATGAAGAACATCATTGATGTTTTGGGGAGAGTGTGAAACAACAAAAACTAGAGTCTTTTATTTTTGCTATTTTAAAAACAAAATGTTGTATTTATCGAAATTCCAAATTTGGAAGAGGCACAGAGTGTGTAAACATGCGCTATCTCCCATCATGGGAGATCAATGTACGTGTTTTGTGTAAAGTGGCTGAGATGAAGGGGTTGCAGCCCCAAAGCACATTGATCCCCCATGATGGGAGCTAGCACATGTTGACACACTGTGTGCATCTTCCAAATTTGTTTTTTTTCAGGGGTGACACCCCATGTGATGAAGGCCCAGTTTGTACATACTCATGTCTGATATTGTCTTCACTTTTTAAAGTTGAACTTTGTGGGGGCGTGTCCAAGATGGCGACCTGAGAGGTTGTGGTTGCTAGAGCTCTGCTGACCCTTTTTATCCGGCTACTACTTTCTGCATTTTAAACCCACCCGATACCTGCATCACTGGGCTCCGGATGTCAGGCAGGACGAAACGCAAGGGGAAACGGCATTCCTACTCAGACCAAGCCCCGGCTCTGGCCCTGCAGGCGGCGGCTCCCCTCGTGCAGGCGCGCAATATGGCGTCCCAAACTGAGATGGAGGACCGGGAGGTGGACGCCGAGATTGGATTCCGGGAGGTCATGGCGGCTATTGCCTCTTGTCAGGCGGCGCTGACTAACAAAATTGAGGCTGTGCAGCTGGATGTTGGCCTGGTCAGACAGGACCTGGACAAGCTGAGGTCGTGGGTGACGGAGACAGAGCAACGCGTGAGCAGAGTGGAGGACCTGGCCTCGGAACACGTGGAGTCCATACGCACCCTCCACACGCGAGTGCGGGCCCTGGAGTATAAGGCGGAGGACGCCGAGAACAGGAACCGACGGAACAATCTCCGTATCGTTGGCCTGCCTGAGGGAGTTGAGGGAAGGAACCCTACCGTTTTTGTGGAAGAGTTGCTCCGAGGCCTTCTTCCTGAGGCGCAATTCTCGACCTATTTCACAGTGGAGAGGGCGCATCGGGTTCCCCCCACCCCGGGTCCTCCTGGTGCGCGGCCGCGCACACTCATCTTTCGGCTCCTGCATTTTCGGGATCGTGATGAAGCACTCCGGGCGGCCCGTCGGACGGGAGATCTTAAATATCAGAATGCTACCTTAATGCTGTTCCCGGATTACTCCCTGGAGACACAGAAGCTGCGAAGATCGTTCGATCATGTGAAGGCCGGTCTGCGCGCTCGTAACATCAAGTACAGTGTTCTCTTCCCGGCCCGGCCGCGGGTGCAAGATGGAGAGACTACCAAATTCTTTACTGACCCGCGTGAGGCTGCAGCTTGGCTGGACTCCCTCCCTCCGCGTCGGTGAGCTTCAGTGGTGGAGGTACGCGTCCGATGTCATCTCTGTCCTTGTTTGCCTGTACTTTTCTTCTCCCCGGCCTCTCTCACTTACCTCATGTGTGAGACTCTCCTGTTAGTCGTGAGTTCCGAGGGGATCTATTACAACTTGTATTCGTGACTTGCCCACTGTACATTCGCTTTGAACGAACGTTTTTTGGAACCGCACGCCTGGATAGTTATTGTCTGTCGCTGACTCGAACGGTTGATGTTCATACCCAATGCAGCAGCCGTGGGCCCTCTTTTTCGGATCGTAGACTGCGATGGTTTACCTCCGCTGGATTTACTGGAGTCTTTTTGCACGGTCTGGACTCGGTGGCGGTGCTTAGAAGACGTGGACCCATGGACGATACGCGCTGCTTTGGCAGAGAGTAACACACGAGACGTACCTTCTTTATTGCCCTGGACTTGAGGCAGCTTGGAGCCCGGGGATATAATGTCTCTATTGTATGCTTTGCTATTAACTGATTACTCTCTCCTCGTAGGTATCCCGTTCGGGAGGTTGTTCCGGGACTATCTGTTACAACGAAAGTTTGGAACCCCATCAGGTGGTGGGAGCTTTGTTACACTTGGTCAGCATCTCTATGGCCCACTGGTGCCTTTGCACAGAACCTCACGCTATGTTTCTGTGCCCTCCATAGCAGATGCTTTGGTTATTAGTTTGGGGGATTAAGGTGCCCCCGAATTTGGGGGGGGGTGCGGGGTGGGGGGGATTGTTTATATCTGCCGTTGCAGATGGGGCTGTGTTTTTGTTTTTTCTTTTCTTTCTTTTGGTTGTTTTTTTTACGGTTGGAGTGTCTTTGTGGCTCAAGGGGACATGCTCATTTTTCTATATAGCTTGGTATGGATATGTTCAACGTGCACTGTTCTTTGGGGGTCTGCTGGGGGGGGTTTGGGGTGGGGGGGGATCCTGTGGATTGTGACACTTGCTATGCTTCCCTGGCCTGATGGGTGAGATCTCGCTTATCTCTTGGAATGTCCGAGGCCTCAACTCGGCGACTAAACGTTCCTTGGTGTTCAAATTTTTGCAGAGATTCAACCCCCACATTTGTATACTTCAAGAAACGCACCTGCTTGGCTCACGAGTACTTGGGGTCCGTAGGGCCTGGGTGGGCACTCACTACCATGCCACCTATTCCAACTACGCTAGAGGTGTCAGTGTCCTAGTCCACAGGTCCCTCCCGGTCCAGGTTAAGGAGGTACGGACGGACCCTGGGGGCCGGTTTGTGCTTTTACACTTATCTGTATATGATAAAGATATGGTGTTGGTGGGCCTTTACCTCCCCCCCCCGGCAAATGGGCAGCTGTTATATGATATCATGCATTTGGCCTTGGGGTTTCACACCTCGGAGATTCTCTTGGTCGGGGATTTTAATCTGGTGCCTCAGCAGGACCTGGACAGACTGCGCTCTGCCTCCCGGGCTGGTGGGGAACTTCAGAGTTGGGCTGACACCTTCACTCTCACCGATCTTTGGCGCCACTTTCATCCCAGTGACCGTGAATTCACTTGCCACTCTGCTACCCACCGGGCGATGTCTCGCATAGACCTGGCCTATGCCTCTCCTGGGGCTCTGAGATGGACCAGGTCTGTGCGACACCTGCCTAGAGGAATCTCTGACCATGCCCCACTCATGCTTACTTTATCATTGTCCCGCCCGCCTAGCTCGAGGGTGTGGCGTCTGTCCGGGTTCTGGGCCACTGATGAGCGGTTGCGGGAGAGTACAGAAGAGGCTGTCAGTAATTTTTGGCAGCATAATGCTGACTTTGAGAAGGGTTCTATTGTGTGGGACTCATTCAAAGCGGTGCTCCGGGGACACTACATCTCCAGTATTGCCTCACAGCGTAGGGAAGAGTCTAGATCCCTTACGGAACTGGAGGGGCGGTGCGGCAGGTGGGAGGCAGAGTATGTTCGCACGGGAGGGGAGGAGGCCTATCGGAAGTGGCAGGAGGCGGTCCGGGATATGTCCCTACTGGCTGTTTCTCAGACTCAGGATTCGCTGCTGCACTCTAAGCAGCGGATCTTTGAACATGGCAACAAGAACGGTAGGCTGTTGGCATGGCTGGCGAAGGTTCGCTCGGCTTCCACACACATTGCCAGTATTCGAGATGCTCAGGGACGGGAGCTCACCTCCCCTGAAGACATCAATAATAGATTTTACGAATTCTTTAAAGGGGTGTATGAGTCTAGGCGGGGTTACTCAGATGCAGCACTAACGGACTATCTGGCGGGTATTCCCTTTCCGGTATTATCTGCAGAGCAGAGGGCGATGCTGGACGGGGCGATTACGCTGGAGGAGATCCAATTGGCGATTGGAGGCCTTCAAGCGAGCAAGGCTCCGGGTGCTGACGGTTTACCGGCGGAGTTTTACTCCCAACATAGTGATGTGCTGGCTCCCAAATTTAAGCGCCTCCTTGACGGGCTCGGTGATGAGGACTTCCTCCCGGACTCTATGGGGGATGCTATTATTGTCCTCATTCCGAAACCGGGCAAGGACCCTCGGGATTGTGGGGCATACCGTCCAATATCTCTTTTAAATGTGGATGCCAAGTTATTAGCGAAGATTCTGGCCACTAGATTGAACTCAGTGATTTCGACCCTGATCCACGCCGATCAAACGGGTTTTATGCCTGGAAAAGGCACCGATATCAATATTAGGCGTTTGTTCCTTAACCTCTCTATAGTTCATGAGACACCGGGGTTCCGTGCAATTGCCTCTCTCGATGCCGAGAAGGCATTTGACTCGGTGGAGTGGGGCTTCCTTTGGGAGGTGCTCGGTTGCTTCGGGTTTGGCCCTGTATTTACGAGATGGATCAGATTGCTTTACAGGGCTCCCAGGGCCAGGGTGCGCACTAACGCTTGGCTATCGGAGCCCCTCTCCCTGCAGAGGGGTACCCGGCAGGGGTGCCCTCTGTCGCCGGGGTTGTTTGCCCTGGCCCTGGAACCCCTGGCAATCCTCATTAGAGAGTCGTCGGTTATTAGGGGTTTTCGGACGGGGGGCCTGGAAGAACGGATTTCCCTGTACGCCGACGACGCCCTTCTTTATTTAAACGATACGGGTCCGTCGCTATCGGAGGCTCTCGAGATTTTTAACAAATTTGGTTCCTTTTCGGGAATCTGTATAAATTGGTCCAAATCAATCTTGTTCCCTGTGGATGACCGGGTGTCCGCGCCGGCCGGTGGTATTCCTTTACAGAGGGCTACCGAATTCAAATATCTCGGGGTGACGGTGACTAGGGATCCTGCCCGATATTATGCTCTAAATGTCCTCCCTCTTCTCCGCACCCTGCGGGAGAGGTGCCAATCCTGGTCCGGACTCCCGTTGAATCTCATAGGGCGCATAAATCTTTTGAAAATGGTACTCCTCCCTAAATTTAATTATATTTTTCGTAATTGTCCCAGCTGGATTCCGGGGTCTTTTTTCAGGGAGGCGGATAAGCTCATTGGGTCTTTTATATGGAACGGATCGTCCCCCAGGCTGGCTAGATCTGTTCTACAGTCTCCAACGAGTGTGGGCGGCCTATCTCTCCCCAATTTGAGGGCTTACTACTGGGCGGCCATACTGGTTACGGTCTCGTGGTGGTTTGTGGCGTCGAGATCGAACGGGGCTGTGAGGCTGGAGGCGGCTGTTGTGGGCTCGCTTACGGACCTGCAGGGGCTAGTTTACAGGGGGGTGGCGGCAAACACGGCGCTCCCCGCCCCGACGAGGACGACGCTCAGGGTCTGGCGGGTAGCGGGGAGGAGGTTTGTGAGACCGGACTGCTGGTCTCCGGATCAGCCACTGTGGGATAACCCAACCCTGCCGCACTTTAGGTCAATCCCGGATCCGCAGGTCTGGGTGCGATTTGGAATTTCTACGCTGGGCGATATCCTGTCGTCGGGAGGGCTGCCTTCTTTTGCTCGGCTGGCTGAATTGCACGCTCTGCCTGGTTGGATGTATTTCAGATACCTCCAGCTGCGGCATGCGGTTAGAGCTCAGTTCCCTGTGTCCCCAACCCTGCAGTCTACTCCCCTGGAGGATTTATTCACAGGGGAGGGCCCAAAAAAACCTCTCTCGGATCTGTACCGGGTGGTCTTCCCGGCTGAACCGGCGAGGCTGACTTTGCTTTGGTCCAAATGGCAAGCCGATATCCCTGCTCTGGAGAGGGAGGACTGGGAGGAATGCTTGGAGAGGGGCACCAAACTGGCCATATCAGCGAGTGATAAACTCATCCAGACAAAATTTCTCCATCGGGTGTACCTCACTCCTGTACGTTTGTCCAGAATATATCCCACTAGGGACCCCTATTGCCCCAGGTGTCGAACTGAGGTTGGAACGTTCCTGCATATGTTCTGGGAGTGTCGGCGGCTGGAGGACTTTTGGTTAGGCGTGTTTGACCACCTGAATATACGGCTGGGGTTGGGGGTCCCTCGGACCCCTGAACTTGCCCTATTGGGAATTCATCCGGATGAACTCACGCCATACTACTCTAAACTATTGACCTCCTATCTCCTCTTCTATGTGAAGAAGGCGATTTTGTGCAAGTGGCTCTCGGAGCGCCCCCCTAGTGTAGCCCGATGGGAACGCGCAGTTGATGCTGCCCTCCCATTATACAAACTAACGTACCTTAATCGGGGTTGTCCGTGGAAGTTTGACAAGATCTGGCTCCCGTGGACCTCCGGGGCAGCCACTTGAGGATGGAGTTGGATGTTGCTTCCTCCCTCCCTCGCCCCCCCCCCCCCCCCCTCTTTATCCTTCCAATGATGACTACTGGGTTGTTCTAAACTTATAGGTTTGGGTATATCTTCTGTGTTATGTATATTGATGAATGATATGCTCAGGGCCCCATTGTAAGGGTATCCGAATATCCGTCTTCTATTGTATGACACTCTGAACTACCATGCTAATCTGTAATTGCTTGTCGGTACGATTGAGTTGTCCCTATGCCTTATGTTGTTTTGTATTCTGATATGATATTTTTGCAATAAAGCACTCCTGTTTTTAAAAAAAAAAAAAAAAGTTGAACTTTGTAAGTTCCTGTGTTCTGTATTTTACGGTTTGATACATGCCTGTTTACACAAAAACAACAAGGAAACAAAATTCTGATTAAACTCTGTTTTGGATACACAAAATCTCTTGGTTTGTTGTAAAAACCTTTTCAAAACGCACATGTGAATGTGCTTGTATTAAAAAGTTGAATTCTCAACAATGTGTGGCTTCCTTTTTCATTGCGCATAAAATGTATTTGTAGTCAAATTTGAGTTTGTGCTGAGAAGGAGTGTGATTTACTAAAGGCAACTCCACTTTGCACTTCAAGTGCAGTTTCAGGTGTACTTTTGCAGTGCACTTGTAGTGCATAGTGGATGTGCCTTTAGTAAAAAACACCCACAGTGAGATGTAAATTTGGACAATCATGTAATTTTCCTGCCATGGTGCTGAAAATGAGCACGATTTCGGTCAGTAATTCACTACATACATTAGTTAACAAAAACAAGGTGTGTGTGTAGCAGACCCACAACATTATTGGATTATCTGAAGAAGAGACTGTCCCCTCATCTCGCTCTGAACTTGGGTTTGCACTGTTGGTGAAAAAGGCACAACTTAAAAAAAAAAAGGCAAAGTGGGAGGCCACAGTCTGCCATTCCTGTGGCGTTGAAGGACACTGTGTAGTGAAACAAGAACAAAAATTAGTAATTTGACAAATCAACATTGCATGCAGATTAGACACCCACATTTTTGGTCAAAATTCTTATAACATTTTGGGAACTGAGTATTTAAAGCCTAAAGTATGAGGTCCCCTTATGAGAGTCATCACCCCCACCCCCCCCTCTGATGGGCCCTTGCTAAAAAATGAGGGGGGATGTTTAGGACAGGTAACCCTCTCCACTTGATTGAGAGCTGAATGCCTAAATAATGTGTGATACTTTGGGAAGCCCCTCCTTAGTTACACTATTGGCAGCCCACCGGACAGGTAAGAAGTGTCATAATAACAAAATGGAAGCACATTTTGACATTCTGCTATTACATAGCAAGAAAATTAATGTGTTAAAAAAGTAAAAATAGCATTTGAAAGTATTGAGGCAGGCCCTTACACTACATGCTTTGGTGAATTCGTCCATAAATGTGATCATGAAAAAGGTAGGTATAGTGTGTATTGGGTTTGGTCAAGTCATCAGATAGAAGATTGCGATCAGCTGAGGTAGCAGTTGGGGAGAGGGGGGTTACTAATGAGTTTGGCACAACTCCAAAAATAAGAAAAAGGTAACTTTTCATGAATTGAAGCACACACATCACATTTGTAGACATTTTAGGGGGTGTTTAGGGGAAAGCAATACTATGGAGCTGCCAAAAGACATTGTTAAGTGACTAGACTATAGTTTTTTGGGCCAAGAAGAGCATGGTGGGGAAGTTAGTGAGGCAAATATGCATGAGGACAGAGGGGCAGAGTATATGAATTAGAGCATATTGCAATGATGGTAATTAGGGAATGAGAAAAGAAATGCAAGACATTAGCAATCATGAAATACATAGAATGTGATGTTTAAGGATAAAACTTAGCATAATATAGTCCTTCTGCAGGACCTGAATGATGGCAGAACAGGTCTCTGGATTAATGATCCCCAGAGCCTGGGGGGAGATGCCTGTAGAGAACTTGAGGTCCTGAAGACTTCTCCCTGTCGCCAAGTAGCGCAACGTGGCGATGAGCCTCTGCTCCGGAGTGATGGCTTGCCACATGCAGGTATCCCGCCTGGTGATATAAGGGGTCAGCAAAGCCAGCAGACAGTGAAAAACGGGGTCCGTCATCCGGAAAAAATTCCTGAAATGATCAGGATTATTCTCGCGGATCTCACGGAGCGAAGGCATGTGCGAGAACTGGTGACGCTGGCGCAACCAATTCTTGGTCCACAAACGCCTCCCCTCCCTGTTCATGGACCAGGCTTGTGTCAAAGTAAGAACCCCAACACAAAGCCCCTGCACAGCACAAACTGTACGACGAGTACGTAGACGAAACATGGTTTGAAAACGGTCGGCTGGTCAGAACGGACACCAGAAAGCACCGATAAACAGCAAGGCCTGAAAGGACGACCTGAATAGCAGAAGCAAGCGGACAATAAAAAATGCCTTTCAAAGCGTACTATACCAAGATATAGTCCACAATGAGAAACAAATACTTAATGACTGCACACACTGATTATCAGATACGCAAACAC
This sequence comes from Lithobates pipiens, assembly GCF_037356315.1. Classification (NCBI taxonomy): domain Eukaryota; kingdom Metazoa; phylum Chordata; class Amphibia; order Anura; family Ranidae; genus Lithobates; species Lithobates pipiens. Next base: position 434,838,093 of record NW_027507903.1, read on the forward strand.
AAGCACAAACTGAAGAGCAGTAGCGATCTGAATCACTAATGTGAAAAGCGCGAATCGTCTCTTCCCAAACTTCTACTAACACGAGATCAGCAGAAGGAGCCAAAAGGGTGCCGGACGTGGTACTGAAATTCCCTTTTCTAGTCCCGCCGTACACGGCTTATGTCACCGCATTCTTGGCAACCGCAAAATCAGACAACTTGGTCCGACCGTGTGTATGCAACAGTTTCGGACACAATCCGTCGGACAAAATCCGACGGATTTGGTTGGCAGAATGTACGTGTGTACAGGGGCTTAAATTCAAGCAGCTTGCCAGAGTGCCAGAGGCTTTTTTTTTTGGTGGGCCAAACTCATTAGGACCCCCCCTCCCCCAACTGCTAAGTCAGCTGATATCAATCATCTATCTGCTGACTTTGCCAAACCCAATACACACTATCTCCTATTATTATCTTGATAGGTAATAGCTGAATGTAAAAATGTGCTTCCATTTGTTCATTGTTTTTTGTTTTGTTTTTTGGAATTATGACACTACTTACCTGTCCAGTGGGCTGCCAATAGTGTAAGTAAGGAGGGGCTGGCCAAAGTATCACACATTATTTATGCATTCAGCTCTCAAAACATCCCCCCTCCCCTAATCTTTTTCAATGGGCCATCAGAAGAGGAATCTGACAAAGAGACCTTATACTTTTGGCTTTAAATACTCATTTCCAAAAATGTTATGCTGATCTTGGCCAAAAATGTTTGTGTCTAACCTGCTTGCAATGTTGATATGCAAAATTACTATTTTTTTTTCTTGTTTGACTCTACAGTTTCCTTCAATGCCACAGGAATGACAGACTGTGTCCTCCCACTTTGCCACCCGTTGGGACTTTCCCAATTGTGGAGGTGCAATTGATGGGAAACATGTCCGCATCGTCCCACCCCCCAACTCGGGGTCCTACTATTATAATTACAAGGGGTATAATAGTATCATGATGTTGGCGGGGGTGTCAGCGACATACGACTTCCTATATGTGGACGTGGGGAAAAATGTCCGGATGTTGGATGGTGGAGTGATCGTGGAGACGGAGTTCTACTGGCATCTCCAGAGTGTCAGTTTGGGCTTGCCATCTCCAGAGGAGAATGTGGAACGACTCCCCTTCTTCTTCGTCGTGGATGAAGCGTTTGCGCTGGGGGACCATCTTATGCAGCCATTCTCGATGAGGACCCTCACCCCGGACCAGAGGGTTTTTAATTACCGGCTGACCAGAGCCAGAAGAGTGGTGAAGAATGCTTTTGGGATAACGGCCAGCCAGTTCCGCCTATTTTTGACACCCATCCACATGGCGGAATATAAATTGAACCATATAGTGCTTTCCTGCTGCATTCTGCACAATTTTTTTTAAAAAGTACTCTCCGAACTAGGTGGCCTCAGTTGGGCCTGACGCAGACTTACCAGAACATGCCAAACTGGCGACCCTTGAAGCTGGGAGTCCTGGCTTGCCCCCCCCGCCAAAGCTCCCGCGAGGTCAGAAACCGATACATGGAGTACTTTGTGGGTAGGGGGGCCATTGATATGTCTGAGAGGCATTTTTTTAATACATTTCACTTTCAAACTGCAATAATATTTGTTTTCATTTACTGCTTGGGTTTGTTAGGTGTCTCCTAGCTTTCTTTCTTTTTTTTTGGGCCTTTTTGTTCAACAGTGCAAAACACACACACCTTGTTTTTGTTGTTAATGTATGTAGTGCATTACTGACAAAATATTGCTCATTTTCAGCACCATGACAGAAATGTGTGTAGTCATGAAAATGGCATGATTGGGTAAAATTCTAAAGCACTGTGGGTGTTATTTACTAAAGGAAAATCCACTATGCACTACAAGTGCACTGCAAAAGTGGACCTGAAACTGCAACTGGAGTGCAAAGTGGATTTGCCTTTGGTAAATAACACCCATTGTCACAGAAATCAACTTCTTTATTACAAATACTGCTTTTGCGCATTGAAAAAGGAAGCCACACATTGTTGATAATTAAACTTTTTACACAAAGCACATTCACAGGTGCATTTATAAAAGGGTTTTTACAACAAAACAACATATTTGGTGTATCTAACATTATTTTTGGTAACATTAATATAACGTGCTGTTTTTGTGGAAACAGGCATGTATCAAAGCATAACATACAGAACTCAGGAACTTACAAAGTTCAACTTTGAAAAGTGAAGACAATATCAGACATGAGTATGTCCAAACTGTGTTTATGTTGCCTTCATCACATGGGGTGTCAACCCTGTAAAAGCCAAATTTGGAAGATGCACACAAATTGCGAATCAAACTGGGCATTTTCCTTCTGATCCCATGCCTAATGTCAACATGTGCTATCTCCCATCATGGGGGATCAATGTACGTGTTTTGGGGGTGCAACCCCTTCATCTCAGCCACTTTAGTAGTGAGGAAGGGGTTGCACCCACAAAATGCGTACATTAATCCCCCATGATGGGAGATGGCACATGTTGATACACTGTGTGCATCTTCCAAATTTGGCTTTTGTCAAAATATAAAAGTGTTTTTTAAAAACTAAAATGGATGCTAGCTAGTTTTGTGTGTTTCAGAATCTCCCTAAAACATCAATGATGTTCTTCATTTTTTGTTGAACATCATTGATGTTTTTCTTGAGATTATCTAAATCGCGAATACACCCCATTATCTCCACGATGATGATCTGGGCACTTTCACTGGTAAAATGTGATTTTTCTTCCACAACATCCACATCACCTAAAAATAAACCAAAAAACACACAATGTATTATAAATATGCAGGCATACATTGATTACCTGAAGTTGTGGTCTCAGACACTCACCTGTTGTGGTGCCAATTTCACCAATTTCAACAACCTCTCCTTCCTCCTTCTCTGCTTGTGCTTTTGGGATTTCCCCTTCTTTGGGAGGTGTGGGGTCCCTGGTGTCCTCAGACGCCCAGAGTCTTCTCTTCCCTATGAGAATGTAAAAAAGGAATACTTAGCACACAGATATTTGAGGCCAGAAAAAGGAATATGAAACATTGCTTGGAAGTGTCGTACAATTTTTTGGCAGAGTTCAAAGCTGAAAACATTATTTTAGAGACTTTCTAAAGCTGGAATACTAACCTGTTTTGTGCAAGTTTGACAGATGGAGACACCCCTATAGTATCCACTGGAGCACGTGTGGGGGACACCCTACTAAAAAGGGTGTTCTGGTGTCCCACACTAGTACGCCTGAGTCCAGATGTGTAAACAGCTACTGAGTATCCTCTCCTTTACACTGAATCAAGTTTGCATTTCATTCTATTACAAAGCCCTCTAGACAACAAACTTCCTTTGACTTGAAAAAGGTCTGAACAAATGTAGTTACCTGCAACTTGCCAAAACATCCTATTTGAAGTGTGCGACCAAACGATGTTTACTACGAATGATTGTTGAACCCATGAACATGAAAGTGGCCATTTTAAACTGTACAACATTAAATAAAAGCACATAGAGCAGTATGGAAGCAATAATAATAATAATAATAATAATAATATGAACACGCGACAACTACTTACTTTTTTGAAGAACTCGCTTGATCTTTTTGTACTGATCGTGCTCCCTCAGTTTCAGGTCTGACCAGCATTTTCTTAGTTGATCCTTGGATCGTCGTACCCCCAAATTCTTCTCAAGACTCTTCACAACGTTAGTCATGATCTTGGCCTTTCTGATATTTGGGTTTCGGTAAGGTCCATACTTCCCATCATAGTCATTCCTCTTTAATATGTCCACCATCTCCAACATCTCTACAAAAGACATATTTGAGGCCTTAAATCGCCTCCGGATCGGGACGTTTCTGGCTCCGGGCTTTCGTCCTCCTCCTCGTTAGTGGAATTATCATGCACCTGCTGTGTCTCCATGTGCTCTCCCCACTGCACCAAAAGAGAAGGGGCGGGAATAGACTAGAAAGAACGTCAGGAGCAGGAGGAGTTTCATGCATACGCACTGTATATAAAACTTAACATCCGTGCATCGTACGTACGATCTGTGAGTGGAGGAAGGGGGAACTGAAGCACCGATCGTTCGAACGAAGGTTCAATTTTAACTTGGTACATCACTAGCCTATACTGCTTATAGATTGAGGCTTATTTTGGGACAAGATTAGGAGAGTTTAGCCTGACATTATGGTTTGTGTTGTGTCTTGCAGAGAATATGGATCCCTTCAAGGAACCACATTTTCTGGGCCTATTCATTGATATGCTCAGGGAGCTGCCCTGCCTGTGGCAGGTGAACCACCCCTTTTTTAAGGACCTAAGAAAGAGGAAGGCAGTGCTGGAGAAAATGTATGCTTTGGTGAAGACAATGGTCCCCACGGCAGACATCACCTATGTGAAGGCCAAAATTGGTGGCCTGAGGAGTACATATCTGAGGGTGCGCAAGAAGGTCCAGAATTCCCTGAGATCAGGAGATGCAGATGACGTTTTTTTTTTTTTTGGTAAAAGAAATACTTGCCTATGTATTTTACTTCAAAAAAGGACAGTTTATTTGAGAGTAGGCAGGTACATTTCAAAAATACAAAGTCACCAACACCAACCAACCTCCTTGAGAGAATAAAATAAAAAGATAATAATGATGTTGTGGTAAGTTGACACACAAAACACACCAAAAAAATTACGAAGATGACCAAAATGTAAAAAAAAGGAGGAGATCTTGATTAAAAAAGCAACCACAAAATTAAAAAAAAAATTAAAAGATAAAAATCCAAAATGATTCAGGAGATCTGACGAATAAAAATATTCTATTCATGAAATCAGGAAAAAGAATAAAGAAATAAGTTTGTGATAAGTCTGTGTGAATATGAGCAGAAAAACAACTTCATTCTTCTAGCATTATAAAGAAAAGGAGAATGCACTGCATTAAAATTTTTTAACATTGCAGCATGACGAATGTGCTATATTCATTACGAACGCTCGTTTTACCTGACCGAGCGCTTCCATCTCAATTTATTCTGAGCAGGCGTGCCACTTTGTCCATCGGACTAGGCTACACACAAACGGAATTGACGCGATCGGATTATGTTGTCGGAAAATTTGAGATCCAGCTCTCAAACTTTGTGCGTCCGAAATTCAGACGGAAAAAGTCAGATGGAGTCCACATACGGTCGGATTTTCCAACAACATGATCTGATCGCACATTTTCCGTCAAATTCCGACCATGTGTACAAGGCATTCGATTCTCGGTTTTTGGCAATAACTTCTGTCCTGGGCATGGTTTTGCCTTTCTGCCCATATTTTTTCAAATTAGATTTTATATATATATATATATATATATATATATATTAGAGAGAGAGAGATGGGGAGAGAGATAAAGAGAGCGAGATAGAGATAGATATATATATCCACCTTTCCCCCTCCCTAATTTTATCCACCTCCCTTCTCCATTCTCCTAATGTTGGGCTTGTGGCCTGTTTCCAGTGTCTTGGTACTTTCCTCTTTGCCGCATTTAATAAGTATGGTATTACACTATTTTTATATGCTCTTATGGAATCCATAGTCCCATGGAACAAAAAATACCCTGGGGTCCTAATTCTATATGCTCCTTTGACATTCTCTTGATCCATGGGGCTATTTCCTTCCATAATATCTTGATCTTGGGGCATGTCCACCAAATATGAACAAATGTTCCCACTATCTTTACATCCTCTCCAGCAACAATTATTTACAGCTGGATTTATTTGTGCTAATCGTGCCGGGGTTCTATACCATCCAGTCAGGAATTTATATGACATTTACTAAATAGATGAGCTTACTTGAAGAACGTGTTGCTTCTATAAATTTTTTTGTTTGTGATGGCGTAAATCTGCAATTTAGTTCATTTTCCCATTCTTTGATAAAATAGGGTGTTGTACTTTTATCCTCGCTAAGCATTCGTTTATACATTTAGGATAGTAAATAATTGAGTCTTGATATCTTCAAACACATCTTCTCAAATGTAGTTAAGGTTTTCTGAGGCTTTATTTGGTGCTTTATCTTTTTAAAGAAAACTTTCATTTGATTTTATCTCCATCCTGCCATCCTCATGCCCCCTTGTAATGACTCCAGTTCCCCTTGAGGCAGAAGAGCACCCAAAGGGTCATACCTTGGACACATTGGGGGATATTTACTAAAGGAAAATCCACTTTGCACTGCAAGTGCACTTTTGAATCATTGCCATCTAATATGTTTTCCTTTTCTCTTGGGTAATTTGTCACGAAACCTAGATACTCAAATCCACCACAACAAGACACCCTACTACTTAGTGTACCATCTACCAGAGGGGTTAACCCGTGTGGGCATCCCTTGCCCTCCCCACTAGAGATGGACGAACTTCCGATGGGACGTTTTGCGAACGCAAACACGGCCGAAAGTTCACGAACCACAACGTTTTGCGGCGGGCCCCATTGACTTCAATGGCAGGCGAACTTTAAAAACCTACAGGTCATATTTCTAGCCACAAAATAATTACTAGCTGTGCACACATAGTCCCAACCCATGGCCACTGACATAACACATGTATGAAGTGAATCGACAACTACAAGCATTCTTTTTTTATATGTGAAATTTTGACAATTCAGGACTCAGGAGCGCATGAAGGCAATGGAGGAGAGAAAAGGTCAGGATAGGCTATGAAGAGGGTGCAGGAGATAATCACCAGCACCGTGATATAGAGCACTGACCCCAGCACCGTGATATAGAGCACTGACCCCAGCACCGTGATATAGAGCACTGACACCAGCACCGTGATAGAGAGCACTGACACCAGCACCGAGATATAGAGCACTGACACCAGAACCGAGATATAGAGCACTGACACCAGCACTGTGATATAGAGCACTGACACCACACCAGCACTGTGATAGAGAGCACTGACACCACACCAGCACCGTGATAGAGAGCACTGACACCACACCAGCACCGTGATAGAGAGCACTGACACCAGCACCATGATAGAGAGCACTGAGACCACACCAGCACCGTGATATAGAGCACTGACACCAGCACCGTGATATAGAGCACTGACACCAGCACTGAGATAGAGAGCACTGACACCAGCACCGTGATAGAGAGCACTGACGAAACACCAGCACCATGATAGAGAGCACTGACACCACACCAGCACCGTGATAGAGAGCACTGACACCAGCACCATGATAGAGAGCACTGACACAACACCAGCACCGTGATAAAGAGCACTGATACCACACCAGCACCATGATAGAGAGCACTGAGACCACACCAGCACCGTGATAGAGAGCACTGAGACCACACCAGCACCGTGATAGAGAGCACTGACAGCAGCAATGATACCAGCAACTCGCTGCGGGACCCAAAAATATGACACTGCTCAACCTCTTCAAACAGGAGGGTACGGGCATATAGTACGGTGTGCTTTTATTGTACAAGGAAATTAGCCAAATGTAGAAAAAAGGTCTGTGTGCTCGATTAAATAAATCGTTTATAGAGATATACATGGTCTACTGGTCACATGTGTTGAATGCCTCTGAGATCCATGTCTCATTCATTTTTAGAAATGTGAGGCAGTCAACACTGTCGTGAGCTAGGCGAGTGCGCTTATCGGCCACGTTCACCCCTGCTGCGCTGAACGTCCTTTCGGACAGGACACTGGATGAGGGGCAAGCCAACAGTTCCATTGCAAATTGGGCAAGCTCTGGCCAGAGGTCAAGCCTGCCCACCCAGTAGTCCAGGGGTTCATCACTCCTCAGAGCGTCCACATCGGCCGTTTTTATTTTTTTACAAAATTGTCATATTATCTGGTTATTTCTCACACACAGCATATGCATACAACAAATTACACCCCAAAATACATTCTGCTACTCTTACCGAGTATAGCGATACCACATGTGTGAGACTTTTACACAGCCTGGCCACATAGAGAGGCCGAACATTGAAGTAGAACCTTCAGGCGTTCTACGAGCAAAAATGACACATCTCATTTCACAACCACCTATTACACTTTTGAAGGCTCTGGAGCACCAGGACAATGGAATTGCCCACAAAATGACCCCATTTTGGAAATAAAACACCCCAACATATAATCTATGAGGCATAATGAGTCTTTTCAATGGTTCATTTTTTTCCCAGAAGTTTTTGGAAGATGTGGGGAAAAAAAAAGTTTTTTTTTTTTTTTTTTTTTACACAAAGTTGTCAATTTATAAGATATTTCTAACACATAGCATGTATATAGCACCCCAAAACACATTCTGCTACTCTTTCCGAGCATGGCAATACCACGTGTGGTAGACTTTTACACAGTCTGGCCACATAGAGAGGCCGAACATTGAAGTAGAACCTTCAGGCGAGCTAGGAGCATAAATTACACATCTAATTTCATTCCTACCTATCACATTTTGAAGGTCCTTGAGCACCAGGACAGTGGAATTACCCATAAAATTACCCCATTTTGGAAAGCAAACACCCCAAAGTATATTCTATGAGGCATGGGCTGCAAATAGGTACTCGGGTACTCTGATGGGCTGCAGATAGGTACTCGGGTACTCTGATGGGCTGGTGACAGGTACTCAGGTACTCATATGGACTGTTACAGGTACTCAGGTACTCATATGGACTGTGACAGGTACTCAGGTACTCATATGGACTGTGACAGGTACTCAGGTATTCATATGGACTGTGACAGGTACTCAGATGGACTGTGACAGGTATTCAGGTACTCATATGGACTGGGACAGGTACTTGGGTATTCTGATTGACCTGGACAGGTACTTGGGTACTCTGATGGACTGTGACAGGTACTTAGGTATTCTGATGGACCGTGACAGGTACTAGGGTACTCTGATGGACTGTGACAGGTACTCGGGTACTCTGATGGACTGTGACAAGTACTTGGGTACTCTGATGGACTGTGTCAGGTACTCGGGTACTCAGATGGACTGTGACAGGTACTCGGATACTCAGATGGTCTGTGACAGGTACTCGGGTACTCAGATGGTCTGTGACAGGTACTCGGGTACTCTGATGGGCTGTGACAGGTACACTGATGGCCTGGTGACTGGTATTCGGGTACTCTGAAGGGCAGTGATAGGTACTCAGGTACTCATATGGACTGTGACAGGTACTCGGGTACTCAGATGAACTGTGACAGGTACTCGGGTACTCTGATGGACTGTGACAGGTACTATGATGGGTGGTGACAGATCCTCTTTATTGGGGGGGCAATCAGTGTGATTAGTGTACACTGTAAGCGGTAACAAGATATTACCGCAACTCCTCCTCACACACGATCGGTGTGTGAGGAGGAGAACCTGGTAACATCTCGTTACCGCGGTTTGTTTACATTTAGTGATCGGCTGTGAAGCGATCACAGCCGATCACGTGGGTAAACAGCCAGCCAATGACTGTTTACCAGCGTCGGTGACGAGCAGTGTTCCTCGCGTTCACGTCATGCACAGTGGGGGTGGAGCCACCTGTGATCGGTCGTGACTTCATCACGGTCGATCACGTGCTAAACAGCCATACCCAATGACTGTTCACCCCCTATTACTGATAGATGGCACACATGTCCCGGGCCAGTCCAGAGACCATTAATCAAGATGGTAGTCAACAGTGTTAGTGCGTGCATGGCACAGCGTGTGGTGATAGAGTTTCTTGTAAATGAAGGAGTAAAACCCGTTGATATCTACCGAAGTCTTCAAGTACAGTGCGACTTGGAGACGCTCAGCCACAGTAAGACATTTGAATGGTGTAAAAGTTTAAAAAATTGCTGTATACATCCATCAGTGACGATCTCGGCTGTGTTGGTTCCCTGCCCACACCAGTCATTCCTGTGAACATTCAGTGCATGGAACGCCTAATCCTGGATAATCAACGGATAACCTGTTGTGAATTTGCACAAAAGGAATCTTTCTGATGACGAAAGTGAAGCAGGCTATCCTAGGATGGATCATGCATACTGACAAATAGAGATGAGCCTAACACCCCCCAGTTCGGTTCGCAGCAGAACATGCGAACAGGCAAAAAATTTATTCGAACACGTGAACACGGTTAAAGTCTATGGGACAAGAATATGAAAAATCAAAAGTGCTAATTTTAAGGGTTAATATGCAAATTATTTTCATAAAAAGTGTTTGGGGACCTGGGTCCTTCCCCAGGGGACATGTATCAATGCAAAAAAAAGTTTTAAAAATGGCAATTTTTTCGGGAGCAGTGATTTTAATAATGCTTTAAGTGAAAAAATAAAAGTTAAATACTCCTATAAATGTTGTACCTGGGGGGGGGGGTGTCTATAGTATGCCTGTAAAGGGGCAATTTTCCCTTGTTTAGAATAGTCCCTGCACAAAATGGCATTTCTAAAGGAAAAAAAGTAATTTAAAACTACTCGGGTCTCGGCAATACAGATAAAAGTAATTGAAAAAAAACGGCATGGGGGTCCTCCCAAAAATCCAAACCAGGCCCTTTGGCTATGGTATGAATATTAAGGGGAACCCCCGAACCAAATTGAAAGAAAAAATTGCATGGGGGTCCCCCCAAATTCCATACCAGGCCCTTCAGGTCTGGCATGGATATTAAGAGAACCCTGTGACAATTAAAAAAAAAATGGTGTAGGGGTCCCCCTCAAAATCCATACCAGACCTGAAGGGTCTGGTATGGATTTTAAGGTGAACCCCACGCCAAAATTTCTACAAAAAAATGACGTGGGGGTTCCCCCCAAAAATCCATACCAGACCCTTATCCGAGCACGCAACCTGGCAGGCAACAGGAAAAGAGGGGGGACGAGAGAATGCCCCCCAAACCGTACCAGGCCACATTTCCTCAATATGGGGAGGGTGCTTTGGGGTAGCCCCCCAAAGCACCTTGTCCCCATGTTGATGGTGACAAGGGCCTCATCCCCGCAACCCTTGCCCGGTGGTTGTGGGGGTCTGTGGGCGTGGGGGCTTATTGGAATCTGGAAGCCCCCTTTAACAAGAGGACCCCTAGATCTCGGCCACCCCTGTTTGAAATGGTAACGGGTACATTGTACCCCTACCATTTCACAAAAATAGTATCAAAATGTTAAAAAACCACAAGACACATCTTGGGACAAGTCATTTATTAAAAAATAAAAATGTCCCACGAAGTCCATTCATCTTCTCTTGTTCCGACAACGGAGTGGAAAAAATAAATATGGGAGGCATCCACCTTATGACACTTCAACGCGATGACAGTTATTATTATAACTGAGGGCAGGGCCAAAGGGTGACATACCCGGGTGACCCCGCCCCCTCTGACACATGAGGACTTCCCAATGGTTTCCTGAGGGGGTCAGAGGGGGGCGAGGCCACAGGTTTACGTACCTGAGTGACCTGAGTGAAGCACAGGGACTTCCCAATCCCAATGGCTTCCCCGTGGCTTGGGGGTCCCCTTGATAAAGGGGGCTACCAGCTTCCAATAAGCCCCCACCCACAGAACCCTACAACCACTGGGCAAGGGTTGTGGGGATGAGGCCCTTGTCCCCATTAACATGGGGACAAGGTGCTTTGGGGGGCTACCCAAAAGCACCCTCCCCATGTTGAGGGCATGTGGCCTAGTATGGTCCAGGAGGGGGGGGGCGCTCTCTTTCCCCCCTCTTTTCCTGCGGCCTGCCAGGTTGCGTGCTCGGATAAGGGTCAGGTATGGGGGACCCCCACGCCATTTTTTAAAATTGGCGCACGGTTCCCCTTAATATCCACACCAGACCCAAAGGACCCCATGACGTTTTTTCGATGACTTTTATCTGTATTGCCGAGACCTGACAATTCATTATAGCCGCAAGTAGTTTTAAATTACTTTTTTTCCTTTAGAAATGTCATTTTGTGCAGGGACTGTTCTAAACATGGGAAAAAAGTGCCACTTTACAGGCATACTATAGACACCCCCCAGGTACAAAATTTAACCACTTTCAGACCGGACCATTTTATTGGCTTAAGACCAGACCACGCTTTGCGATTCGGCACTGCATTGCTTTAACTGATAATTGCGCAGTCATGCGACGTGGCTCCCAAACAAAATTGACGTCCTTTTTTTCACACAAATAGAGCTTTCTTTTGGTGGTATTTGATCACCCCTGCATTTTTTATTTTTTGCGCTATAAGCAAAAAAAGGAACAATTTTGAAAAAACTAATTTTTTTTTTACTTTTTGCTATAATAAATATCCCCCAAAAACATATAAAAAATTTTTTTTTTCCTCAGTTTAGGCCGATACGTATTCTTCTACAAAAAAAAATCCCAATAAGTGATTATTGATTGGTTTTGCGCAATATTTATAGCGTTTACAAAATAGGGGATAGTTTTATTAATATTTTTTTTTTACTAGTAGCGGCGGCGATCAGTGATTTTTATTGCGACTGCGACATTATGGCAGACACATCAGACACTTTTGACACATTTTTGGGACCATTGTCATTGTTTTATACAACAATCAGTGCTATATCCGTGCTATACAAATGCACCGATTCCTGTGTAAATGACACTGGCAGTGAAGAGGTTAACCAGGGGGTGGCAGTGTAGGGGTTAAGTGACCAGACTCACGGGGGTCCCAACCGGCACGCACAAGATGGCACAGCGGCATTCTTAAAGGGACGTACCTGTACGCCCATATGCTTGTCTGTGCCATTCTGCCGACGTACATTGTCGTGCGCCGGTCGGGAAGTGGTTAAAGGAATATTTCATATTTGTTGTTTCACTGCTCCCGAAAAAAAAATCGATCGGGACCCGGTGTGCGTGCCCTGCGGCCGCAATATCCAACGGGCACCCGCAATTGCCCGGGAACACAGCAGGACTGTGGATTTGTGTATGTAAACACACAGATCCACGTCCTGTCAGTGGAGAGGAGACCGATAGTGTGTTCCCAGTACAGAGGAACACCAATTGGTCTCCTCTCCTTGTAAGTCCCCTCCCCCCACAGTTAGAATCACTCCCATAGAGAACATATTAACCCCTGCAGCGCCCCCTGGTATTAACCCCTTCCCTGCCTGTCACATTTACACAGCGATCAGTGCAATTTTATAGCACCGATCGCTGTGTAGATGTGAATGGTCCCAAAAATGTGTCAAAAGTGTCTGATGTGTCCGCCATAATGTCGCAGTCACGAAAAAGAAAAAAAACGCAGATCACCGCCATTACTAGTAAAAAAAAAAAAATGAAAAAATGCCATAAATCTATTCCCTATTTTGTAGATGCTATAACTTTTGCACAACCCAACCAATATACACTTATTGTGATTTTTTTTTACCAAAAATATGTAGGAGAATACGTATCGGCCTAAACTGAGGAAAAAATTATATATATTTTTTTTAAATGAGATATTTATTATAGCAAAAAGTAAAAAATATTGTGTTTTTTTTTCTAAATTGACGCAATTTTTTTGTTTATAGTGCAAAAAATAAAAACCGCAAAGGTGATCAAATACCACCAAAATAAAGCTCTATTTGTGGGGAAAAAAGGACGTCAATTTTGTTTGGGTGCAACGTCGCATGACCGCGCGACGTTGTCAGTTAGAGCGGCGCAGTGCCAAATCGCAAAGAGTGCTCTGGAAAGGAAGGGGGTAAAATCCTCCGGGGCTGAAGTGGTTAATAACATTTCCCACAAATATACTCCACCACTTTGACACTACACAAAGCTGTCACTCTGAATACTCATGTACAAAAGTCACTTTATACTGTCCAAAAGATATAACAAAGTTAACGATAAAATAATGCTCTGTCTACACCTAGTAATAAGTATTCTTCTCTGTCTTAGCATCATTATACAGAGGCCGATGCAGAAGCTGTCTCACAACTGACTGACCGAAAAGATGTTTTGCAAGAAGCACAGATGCTGACAAGAAAATGGCTTAAAAATGTCTATGGAGCAAGATTTAATGAGTGGGGGAGGCCTGCATTTAATATAGAGCTTTTGGTAAGTGTCAAACAAACCACTATAACTGGATGCTGGTCTGATTTGTCTAGTACATAACCTGACCGTGGAAAAAATGTTCTTAGTTTTCTTAGAATTAAATCATACAGGGTATATCTTGTGCATGTTTCATGCTTGCAATCCCTTTTTAAAAGGGACATACGGTGCTTTTAAGTGTGAGATGCATAAGAGCTGTATCCTATGCTATTTCAAAACCAAAGAAAACATTTCACAGTTGGGTTGTGCAGTGAAATCTTCATATTTTTGGTTCTTTAGGTAAATGCCTTTTTATACACATCAAAATACATCAAAACTGGAGCAGTTGTGCATAGCAATCATTTAGCTTCTATTTTCAATTTGTTCAGGTAAGCTAAAAATGAAAGATAGAAGCTGATTGGTTGAAATACAGAGCAGCTCTAGATTCTGACTGCTTCAGATTTGATTCCACTCGTAACCCTTTGAAACAGAGCAATTCCTGACTTGTGACTGTCTACACACTTCTGCCTTGTAGTATAATAGTCATATATCTGCAGTGAGAAATCTAAAACGGGGTATGCATGTAGCAAAATTTATATGGTTCAACAGGAACTGGATGTATTTTGGTATGTGTGTAGCCCTGTCTGTTCAACAGAAGCTGGTCTAACAACCGGCTTCTGTTGAACAGTAATACCGGAAAACCAGCATTCGGAAAGCAATTACAGCCAATGGCTGCAGCACTTATCTGTGTATTCTGATGGGAGAGAGTCCCTGCTGTCAGAATACAACAGCACAGTGAGAGAGAGCCCTGCATCCAAATCGTTTGTTTTGATGAAGGGATCTGTGAGTCTTTTTCATTCAATCTACTGGCAAAAAAAACAAAACTTCATGTGTATGTAGCAAGGTCTTTTACCTTTTTTGGTCTAATGAGAACCTTCAAGGCCAAAGATAGCAGACATCCTTCAATATGTGGTGGGTTGTGAGATGGTGAAAGTCATTGGGCGCCAGACAGTTCTTGGATGTAAAAAAAGGTTTTATTTCTTTTAGCAGCCCTTTTTTTTTTTTAGTTCAATATTTCTTTATTGATTTTCAATAAGGTAAACAAGATAAACACTTGAAACAGCATAGCAGATTTTCCGACTAGAGCAAACAGAGGCAAAGAATACGAACTAGGGTTAAGTCACGCAAAACCAGTCCACCATGCAGACTAACTAAAGGTGGTTCAATGGTGATCATTAGAATTGTAACATATTAATGCAATATCTCCAGTCGGAGGGAAAAGGGGTGTGGGAAAGAGAGCATCAGCTAAACATTATATTAGTTACACCAGAGGGGTTGGGTACACAGGAGAATAAATCGGGCGCATAGTAATAATGACAAAGAATTACAAGCAAGAAAGAAACTTATGCGGTTACAGTACATTTCGGATGGGTAAGCCATACATGCCAATCAGATAAAAACGTTTTCTTAGATTTTTGCGAGCTATTAGTCTTTCCATCTCGCATTGAAAGTTTAGATCAGAGATCGTGTGCTTGATAGATGGGGAATCAGTGGTTTTCCAAAGTTTTGTAATGTTTAATTTCGCTGCAAGAAGAAGGTGAATTATCACTACTCGTGTGTTTGGCGGAAATTTGTCAACACCAAGGTGTAGTAGGGCCAGGGAGGGGCTGGGGGATGTTGGGATCAGTGATAGAAAGGATTAGGGATGAGCTTTGTGTTCGAGTCGAACATACGTTCGACTCGAACATCGGCTGTTCGACCGTTCGGCGAATTCCGAACGTTATGGGCCGTTCGCGCCAAATTCGTGTGGCGCTCACGGCCCACAATGCACTGCGTCATCGCAGTGCATTGCTGGCTCATGATTGGCCAAGCATGCACTGTGACCCCGCATGTTTGGCCAATCACAGCGCCAGCAGTGAGGAGAGCCATGATTGGCCACAGGCAGGATGCCTGTGGCCAATCATAGCTCAGGCTGTGTAGTGCACGCCCCACACTATATAAGGCCGCCAGCGCGGCGGCCTTGTGTAGTGTGTTGGCGTCTGAAGCAGTGGGTGTTCTGTGTACCTTCAACACAGTACACACCGATCATTTTCGACCGATTTTCGATCTTGCTGTTGTGTAGTGGTTGTTGTCTGTGTGCCCTGACCGCAGTATACACCGCTATATTCACCTCACCTATATAGCTAGTGATCTATCTTTTATAATAGAGCTTGCAGTCAGTAGTGTTAGGAGCTTGTGCGTGCTGTCTGCGTGCTCTGTACCCAGTACACACCGCTATATCCATCTACATAGCTCTTATCTATTTGAGCCCACTTGCCATCTGCAGGAGTTATTGGAAGTTGTGTGTGCCTCCAGCACAGCACAGTATACATCTGTATATACCCCTTTATCTCTGGTGTTCTATAAAAAAGGCATCTGCAGGAGTTAGTGGTTTTTTTGTGCCTCCAGCACAATATACACCTGTATCTACCCTTTATTGCTGTTCTCTAATAGAGCTATCTGCAGGGCTTAGTGGGTGTTGTGTGACTCAATTACAGTATACCCCTTTATCTCTGGTGTTCTATAATAAAGGCATCTGCAGGAGTTAGTGGGTGTTGTGTGACTCCAGCACAATATACACCTGTATCTACCGTTTATTGCTGTTCTCTAATAGAGCCATCTGCAGGGCTTAGTGGGTGTTGTGTGACTCCATTACACTGCTGTTTTACCCAACTCCCTTCAGGCCATTACCATGTCTGGAAGGCCAGCAAGGAGAGGCAGACAGGCGCGAGCCGATAAAAGAGGGCAAGCAGGCTTGAGGCTAGAGACAACAGTGCTGGTCGTGGACGCGGTGCATTGTCATCAGCACGTGGCCATTGGACACGCTTGTCCTTCTTTTCGGCAGCTGGACATGTTGAACCGCAACATGCCAGTGACTTGGTAGAGTGGATGACCAAGCCCTCTTCATCCTCCTCATCCTCTCTCACCCAGTCTCAGGGTACTAGCAAAGCAGCTGCCAACGCATCGTCTTCCCTCCTCTCAATGTCATCATTAGTGACTCCTTCCATAGACCCACCACGTCCTCCTGAGGAGTCTCCTGAACTCTTTGAGCACAGTGTTGGGTACATGCTCCAGGAGGATGCCCAGTGTTTTGTGGGCTCTGATGATGACACTCAGCTAGAGGAAGGCAGTAGCGTGAGCGCAGAGAGAGGGGATGCTCAAGAAGGACAGCAATCTGGCAGTCATGTTCCACAAGCTGCAGCATATTGCCAGGTTTTCTACAGCGATGAAGAGGGAGGGGATGATGAGGGCACTGACTCCACGTGGGTGCCTGGAAGGAGAGAGGAGGAGGAGGAGGCACATGTCCAACGAGGCAGGATGCCCTCCGGGGGCCAGCTTAGGGGCAGCACACCGACTAAATCACACCGCAGAGCTCCGCCTGTGCAGGGCGCTGCCTCTGCGCGTTATTCTAAAAGTTCTTTGGTGTGGGCCTTTTTTGAGACGAGTGCATCAGATCGCACCGCTGCTATTTGCAACATATGTCTCAAGCGTATCTCGCGTGGCCAAAACATCACCTGCTTGGGCACCACATGCTTGACCAGACATATGTTGACCTGCCATGCAGCTCGTTGGCAAGCGTACCTCAAAGACCCACACCAAAGAACAAAGCGGACCTCTCCTTGCTCCTCATCAGCTGGCATCTCCAACCCCACTAGACCTTCAGTCCTCTCTGAAACCTGCTTTGAGAGGAATGAAGGTGTAGAATTAGGTGTGTCACAGCCAAGTGCTTCCAGAAACTCTGCTAGCGGTACACCCACGTCCGATTATAGCAGGCAAATGTCCCTGCCCCAGCTGCTGGACCGGCGAAAGAAGTTCACTCCCAGCCATCCACATGCCCAGCAGTTGAATGCTAGCTTGGCTAAATTGCTAGCACTTCAACTGCTGCCTTTTCAGTTGGTAGACTCAGCCCCCTTCCGTGAGTTTGTACAATGTGCGGTTCCTCAGTGGCAGGTCCCCAAGCGCCACTTTTTCTCATGGAAGGCGATTCCGGCTCTCTACCGGCATGTGGAAGGCAATGTCCTTGCCTCGCTGGACAGGGCGGTCAGCGGTAAGGTGCATATTATCGCTGACTCATGGTCCAGCAGGCATGGACAGGGACGTTACCTGTCTTTCACGGCCCATTGGGTCACTCTTCTGGCAGCTGGGAAGGATGCAGGACAAGGTGCAGTAGTGTTGGAGGTTGTTCCGCCACCACGCCTCCAAAATGCTACTATTGGTTGTGACACACCTCTCTCCTCCACCCCCTCCTCTTCTTCTTCCTCCATGGCCTCTTCCAGTGCTCTGTCCTCAGAACCAGCGGTGCTTCGTAGGCGTTCCAGGGGCTACGCAAGTACGCATGCAAAACGATGCCATGCCGTGCTTGCGCTGGTTTGTTTGGGGGACAGGAGCCACACTGCGGCGGATGTTTTGTCAGCTCTGCAGGGGCAGCCCGAGAGGTGGTTGACGCCACGCCAGCTTAAGCCAGGAATGGTGGTTTGTGACAATGGCACCAACCTCCTCTCCGCCCTCCGACAGGGACAACTGACCCATGTGCCCTGTGTAGCTCACGTCCTTAACCTGGTGGTGCAGCGGTTCTTGGGCAGGTACCCCGGCTTACAGGATGTCCTGAAGCAGGCCAGGAAAGTCTGTGTGCATTTCCGCTGATCATTTAATGCCTGTGCTCGGCTGGCTGAGCTCCAAAAGGAGTTGAACCTTCCCAAGAACCGCCTTATATGTGACATGCCCACCAGGTGGAACTCAACGTTGGCCATGCTGCAGCGGCTGCACATGCAGCAGAGGGCCATCAATGAGTACCTGTGCGACTATGGCACCAGGACAGGGTCAGGGGAGCTCGGTTTTTTCTCACCACGCCAGTGGGGCATGATCAGGGATGCATGCACTGTCCTGTCACCGTTTGAGGAGGCCACAAGGATGGTGAGCAGTGACAGTGCATGCATCAGTGACACTGTACCTCTTGTCCACCTCTTGGAGCATACGCTGCGTGGAATAATGGACAGGGCACTTGAGGCAGAACAGAGGCAGGAAGAGGAGGACTTCCTTGCCTCTCAAGGCCCCCTTTATCCTGACAGTGTTCCTGCTGTGCCACCCATCACACAGGAAGAGGATGAGGAGGAGGAAGAGGAGGATTGTGTCAGCATGGAGGTGGAGGCTGGCACTCAGCATCAGCAGCAGCAGCAGCAGTCTTGTAGGGATGATTTACAGTCCCAAGAAACACGTGGACTTGTACGTGGCTGGGAGGAGGTAGCTGCGGATCATGTTGTCCTTAGTGACCCAGAGGACTCCGGACCGAATGCCTCAGCTAACCTACGCTGCATGGCCTCCCTGATCCTGCAAAGCCTGCGGAAGGATCCTCGTATTCTTCGGATCAAGGAGAGGGACCATTACTGGCTGGCCACTCTCCTTGATCCACGGTACAAGGGTAAGGTTGCCGACCTTATCTTGCCATCGCAGAGGGAGCAGAGGATGAGACATCTCCGGGAGGCCTTGCAGAAAGGTCTGTGCAACGCGTTCCCAGAGACTGGGAGGTTACAAACTCCTGGTCCTGGACAACGTGTTGCTGAGGCATCGGTCAGAAGGAGCGGTGGAGAAGGTGGCCGTCTGACTGATGCTTTCAGACAATTTTTTAGTCCGCAGCCCCAAGGTATGATCGGTTCCAGCACCCATCGCCAGCGTCTGATTTACATGGTGCAGGAATACCTAGGGGCAAGGTCAGACTTGGACACCTTTCCCACCGAAAATCCTCTGGCTTACTGGGTCTTGAGGATGGATCACTGGCCAGAGCTTGCACAGTATGCAATTGAGCTACTGGCCTGTCCTGCATCCAGCGTTCTTTCGGAACGCACCTTCAGTGCTGCTGGTGGCTTTGTTACCGATCACAGGGTGCGCCTGTCCACCGAATCAGTTGATTGACTGACCTTCATCAAGATGAATCAGTCTTGGATCACCCACAGCTACCAAGCACCTGAAGCTGATGTAACAGAATAATTTTTTTTTTAAATATCACATCCCTTCAAGACTGCCTATGCTGATGCTGAGTGACTGTCCTGTTATGTTGATTGTCTATCCTCTTCCTCCTCCGCTGATATGTTGGAAGAACATGTCTGGTTCTGGGTGATGCCTAAGGCCCAATTTTTCTGCCCCTGTTTAACAGGGGCGTTTAATTACAATTTTTGATGCAATGCTTTGCAGCAGGGCTAATTCCTGCAATAAAACTAGAGTATATGGCAGAGGTTGCAGTGTGGTGGCACCAGCACCAGTGCCTAAGGCCCAATTTTTCTGCCCCTGTTTAACAAGGGCGTTTAAGTACAATTTTTGATGCAATGCTTTGCAGCAGGGCTAATTCCTGCAATAAAACTAGAGTATATGGCAGAGGTTGCAGTGTGGTGGCACCAGCACCAGTGCCTAAGGCCCAATTTTTCTGCCCCTGTTTAACAGGGGCGTTTAAGTACAATTTTTGATGCAATGCTTTGCAGCAGGGCTAATTCCTGCAATAAAACTAGAGTATATGGGAGAGGTTGCAGTGTCGTGGCACCAGCACCAGTGCCTAAGGCCACATTTTTCTGCCCCTGTTTAACAGGGACATGTAATTACAATTCTTGATATAATATTTCACAGGAGGGCCCCTTCCTGTGCCCACCCAGAGTAATGGTGAGGACTTATAGTGTTGTGGCACCAGCACCACAACCACCAAAGGTCAATTTTTCTACCACTGTTCAACAATGGCATGTAATTATAATTCTTGATGTAATCGTTCACAGCAGGGCACTCCAGCGCCCACCAAGAGTCACTTTGAGGGCTTACAATGTTGTGGCAAAACCAACACCTTGTTCTGCCATTTCTGCAGAGCATATAGGGCAGGCCCCTACTTTCAAACAACCAATTTACAAACATCTCTTACTTGCAAACGGAAGGAGACAACAGCAAGTGAGATGAAAAAAGATGTACGACAAAACAAATTATACAGGGGTGATAACCCTTCCCTATGTTTTCAAAAAAGCTTAAAAATAGTTTTTTTGACTGGAGCTACACTTTAAAAATGTACCAGTTGAAAATTACAAACAGATTCAACTTAACACAACAAACCTACACAGTCCCTGTCTTGTTTGCACCGCCTGTATACTGCTGTTCTGAGTATATAGGGCCTGGGGGCCACACGCATTTCCTTTTTTTAATATGGGTACAGGGTTCCCCTTAATATGCGTACAAGACCCAAATAGGCTGGTAATGGGCAGGGAGGGCTATCCATGCCATTTTTCTCAATGATTTTCAACCATATTGCAGGAACCAGATATAACATTAAAACCGCAAGCAGTTTTAAATGGTGTTATTTCCGTTTAATGTCATTTTGTGCAGGGACTGTTCTAAACACGGGAAACACGTGGCACTTCACAGGCATACTACAGACACCCCCCAGGCACCATATTTAAAGGAATATTTCACTTTTTTTTTTCACTTTAATCGTCATTAAAATCAGTGCTCCCACCAAAACGGCCATTTTTAAAAACATTTTATGCATTGACCCATGTCCCCTGGGGCAGGAGCCAGGTCCCCAAACCCTTTTTAGGACAGTATCTTGCATATTAGCCGTTAAAATTAGCACTTTTAATTTCGAACGTTCGAGTCCCATAGACTTCAATGGGGTTCTAAAGTTCGTTCGAATTTGGGGTCCGTTCGAAAGTTCTGGTGCGAACCGAACCGGGGGGTGTTCGGCTCATCCCTAGAAAGGATATTAAAGCGAAAATTTGTTTCCAGAAGGAGCTTAAGGATCTGCAAAACCATAAGATGTGCGCTATAGTACCGGTACTTCCACACGACCTCCAACATGTAGAAGGAAGGTCCGGGAAGAATTTAGAGAGACGATAGGGTGTGAGATACCATCTGTGGAGTGTCTTTTGATATGATTCCCAATGATTGGAACAGTGGGAAGCTGTGTAGGTATGTCGAAAGGCATGTGTCCACATGTCGGGTGTGACCGTAATGTTTAGTTCTTCCGTCCATCTGGAGAGAGACAGAATCTGCGAGTAAGGCCGATTATCGTTCAGAATAGAGTACATGACCGATATACCATGTTTCGGATATGTCGAGTTATTGTAAAATTCGTGTATTGTCTCCGGAATAGTTGTCGTCGTAGAAATTTTAAATTGATGAAGAAGGTGCGAGATCCTCATGTACGTGAAGGTTTCTGTGTGAGGGAGGCCAAATTCAGTTTGGAGATTAGCAAAGGTTTTCAGAATGTGGTTAGCGTTATAAAGATCTGATAGAGTAGTTATTTTTCGCGTCGTCCAGTTTCGTAGATTCAAGTCTGGTATTTGTGACATTAGTGATCGGAGAGGAATTTGCAATGTATGATAGGGTTGGTCTGAGATTTTCGTCTGTGGGAGTTTCTTCCAGATTGTTAAAGAGGCCGTTATTGATGGTGATTTAAATTTTGAAGTGGGAGGAAAGCCTGCTGATGTAGCGAGAAGTAGTTCACTTAGGGAGTTTGGGCGGAAGGACGAGGATTCTAAGATAGACCAAGCCTTATTGGGGTTAGGATGCCACCAATAGTATAGTTGGTCTAGAATGGAAGCATCGTAGTAGTTCTGAATATGGGGAAGGTTGGTCCCTTAGCAGCCCTTTTTATATATATACTGGGGGAAAGAGGGTTAGGGCCAGGACACCCTCAGATAGTTGCAAACTCAATTGGCAGACTCCAAGCCTTCAATAGGACAACAGCCATGCCGGGAAAGACCCCAGCAAGGTGCCAGAGCAGGATTACTGTCTCCTATGGTAACAGTCCTTTAACAGTTCCTAACTCAAACGTATCAGTTTCCTCAGCTCCGCTACAACTGCTCCTTGTAGTTCTTCAATACTGAGCTCCTGGTCTCAAAATAGACCCTCAGATTCACTGAATCCCTTGAGCTCCTCTAAGGTTTGTGGTGCTATCCCTTCAAGCGTCATCAGTGTTAATTTAGTCGACTAAAACGACTAAAACATTTGATTTGACTAAAACTAAAACAATTGAGATGACTAAAATATGTCTAAAACGAAAATGGCATTTTATTCAAAAGACTAAAATGGGACTAAAACTAAAATGGCATTTTAGTCAAAAGACTAAGACTAAAACTAAATTGAAATTTGACTTCAAAATGAACACTGGTCTGTAGTGCATGTTCATACCTCAATACCATAAATAATAACATATTCGATTTTTCACTCCAGCAGTATATAATGAGTTTGGAAATTTTAGAGAAATGTTTACTAATGCATTACAATTGTATTGCAACCATTCGATTTTAAACGGCTAAAATGAGTTTTAATCTACTAAAATGTACTGAAGAGTTTAGTTGACTAAAACGTAGGACATTTTAGTCGACTAAAATCTACTGGAGATTTAGTCAACTAAATACGACTAAAACTAAAACAATTGCAGAAGACTAAAATGGGACTAAATCTAAAATGCCATTTTAGTTCTAAAATTAAGACTAAAACAAAATCAAAATTTGCTGCCAAAATTAACACCCCTTCCCGCCGAGCGTACGCAGATGTGCGTACTCGGCTTCCAGGCATCATCCCGGCACTGTTTTTTAGAGCGGGCGATCGGCTTTCCAGCCATAAAAACCGAAGAGTCTAAAAGCTGTTATCCCCCCCTCCTGCCGCCTCCCGCCGTTCTTACCGGGGCTCACGATTGAACGGGATCAAACATCCGCCGCTTCTGGCAGCTAGGGACAGACTGGAGTGAAGCCATAAGCCATAAGCATTTTCATTCCAGTCTCCTAATTGTAAACATGGAAGCGACGTCATGACGTCACTTCCCGTTTACTCGGCTGCCAATGGTGCTGGATTTAAAAATATATACAGTATTCAGAATCACCGAAAATGGCGATCTAAATACTTTGAAGTGTAAAGGAGGGATCGGGGGTCTTTTAGACCCCCTGATCCCTCCATAAAGAGTACTGGCTGTCACCACCTATTACTGTCACATTACTGTCACATTCCTTGTGACAGCAATACAAGTGATCAACATTTTTTTTTTAAAACAATTTATTCATTTTAAAATAAATAAGAAAAAAAAAACATTTTTTAAAGCGCCCCCCGTCGCCGCAAGCTTGCGCAGCAAAGAAAACACATACAAAAGTCGTGCCCACATATGTAAACGGTGTTCAAATCACACTTGTGAGGTATCGCCGCAATCGTCCGAGTGAGAGCAATAATTCTTGCACTAGACCCTCCTCTGTAACACTAACCAGGTAACCGGATTTTTTTTTTTAAAGCGTCGCCTATTGAGATTTTTAGGTACCGTAGTTTGTTATCATTCCACGAGTGCGCGCAATTATAAAGCGTGACATGTTTGGTATCTATTTACTCGGCATAACATCATCTTTCACATTATGCAAAAAAATTGGGCTAATTTTACTGTTTTTTTTTTTTTTTTAATTCATGAAAGTGTCCCTTCTCCCAAAAAGTTGCGTTTTAAAACACCGCTGCACAAATACTGTGTGACATAAAATATTGCAACAATCGCCGTTTTATTCTCTAAAGTCTCTGCTAAAAAATATATATATAATGTTTGGGGGTTCCAAGTAATTTTCTAGCAAAAAAATATGTATTTTAACACTGTCACCCCCGCTTCTCTGCTGGGTCCCTAGCTTGGCACTCCAGATACTCCTCAAGCTTCACCCCTGCTAACCAGCTCGTTCCATGGCTTGACACACAAGGCTGCTCTGCAAACATTTCCTCTGCTGGTTAGGTCCCTGACTTGATCACAGCCTGAACTTTCCTGATTCTCCACTGTGCCCTTGGTTGAGAATATGGTTCCAGTACTTGCTTCAGTTACTCACTGTGATCCCTGGTAAAGGTGATTGGTCCCTTTGTGGCGACAGCGTCCCTTCTATATCCGCCCACTGACAGGTTCTACGGCAGAACCGCCACCTTTGGTAGAACTGCAAGCCGGAGTCCCAACCCTGAGCTGCCCTCTTACCTCTGGATAGGCCCTCACACAGTCTGGCAGCTAGATGCCCATGGGATAGGCCCGATCTCTGGCCTAGCAGCCCAGGGCAGATGACACATGTCCACCCAAATGGCAGGCCAGGTGGCACAGAACACAGATCACCTGACCTCACCAGAATATATGGGCTCTCCCAGCAGGCCAAGGGAATTAAAGAAAACTCCCTGCCCATTGGCTGGAACGCCCACATACCCATAACCTGACCTTGGGTTACCCTTCTCATATCTAGTACCACCAAGTAAATGGCCACCTAGTGGTAGAAGAGAACATTGCAACAAGGCCAAGCTTAGGGAGAAATCAATAGATCCCTATCAATTGACCAAGGTAGCTATTCTTGCCAAGTAAATTTGTGAGGAGCTCCCTGACTAAACTCCAGGGCATTACAAGTATACCCAGTTGGCACTGTGCCTCTAATAACAATTTTAAGGAGATTTGATTATATATTTTGTGTTGTTGGCTGTTCTCCTTACAGGAGGAAAAGCTATGCCTAGGAATCCAGAGTAAGGATCTTCCCGCATTAGCCTGCTTTATTTGATGCAACTGTGCTTTCCCCCGCATATATTTTTAATCATTACCCCACTAGCCATCAGGGGGGCAGCTGTGGCATGAAAAAGCAAATGGTTGCTACCAACTTTTTCAAAGTAGCCAATGGTCGTTTTGGAAAACATACACTCGCTCCCGACTGTTGCAGGGAAAATTAGAGAAGGGAAGATGGCTCCATTTGCTAGTACAATTTTTTGGTATTTAGAACCCAAGAGGAAATATATTTCAGGAATTAGAAATAACTTGTGTCAATAAAAGAATTGATGGCAAATGATGTGATAAAATGGCTCTAGTGCCATTTGTTGAGAATGCCTACTTCTGTATTGAGTGATATTAACGGATAGCAAAAAAAGAAAAAAAATGTGAAACAGCTGTTTGCAGTTTGGAATACATGGCTCTATATTATTAGACTCTATGTGAACTATACACCCATAGTTCTGGATGAGCATCTGGCTGATTGGGCAAAAAATTATATATTATGGTATAAGAAAATGTTAACACCATCTGTTTTAAGAAGGCTTTACAGTGCTACAAGAAATGCTTGAAAAAGCAATATTTGTGAGTCTGTACAGTCCCATGCCATCTATTTTGTGATATACAGTTTCTAGTAAGGGCATTCAAAGTAGAAAAACATTCAAGGAAAGCATTCTGAAAAAATATGGGACAGTAATTCTATGCGTTTATGGTGCCACATCCAGTATTAAGGCAAAGCGAAAAAAACACTATGATGGACTTTTAAGGCACACGTAATTAAAGTAAAAGTATCTAAGAGTATTTCAGTAAAAAAATATTATGTATCAAACACATTGAGTAAAACAGACATATAAAGAGGGAATGTATTATGCATCTATAACATTGTCACCATCTACTAGCATGAGAGATATGATCCTCTTGCACCCAACGTGTTTCAGAGTACAGATATCTCTAGGGTTGAAACAACTAATCAATTAATCGACAACTAATCGATTATTAAATTAATCGATTACTATTTTCATAATCGATTAATCGGCCAATAACATAATGGGGTTAAACTACTGTACTACTAGCTACTGTAAATATTACTTTCACAGTTCTACAGTAAAAAAATTAACCCCTTACAGTAGTGATTATCTGATTTTTTTCTACTATAAAGGGCTAATTTTAGTTTTTGTCAACCCCATTATGTTACTAAATGTCTTAGACCTGGTTCTATGCGTTTTATGGTGCTTTTTGCAGAAATTCACTACAGTTCATTTACATAGTTTCCTATGGGACACGTCCGCATCTGAAAGGGTCAGAGACTTTTAACGTAAAATGGTGCTTTATTGGTTCAATATACATCAATGGGGAAACTGCAGAAAAGAATGTAATGCATTTGTGCAGCAATTTTTGTTTTTTAATCTGCCCAAAAAAATGCAAAAAATGCAAATTGCAGTAAAATCACGTGCGCAAAAATTAAAACATACAGCAAAAAGCACAGCAGAAACAGATCAAAAGCAAACTGCATAGGTGTGTACCGAGCCTTATGCTGGCCACACATATCAATTTTCAGATGAGAATGAAATAATTTTGTTTGAAATTTTCACTTGTTTTTAACATTCTGTTTTTAAAATGAATAATTTCTGAATAAAAACCACATACACGGTCTGAAAATTCCTTTGACTAAGAAGTTTTCTATTTCCAAATTTTCTCATCACTGTGGTTGAAAATGAACATCAATTTGACCCACTTTTTTTTTTTAAAGGTTATTAACCTATTAATCGATTAATTTAAACAATGATCGGCCAACTAATCGATTATGAAAATAATCATTAGTTGCAGCCCTAGATATCTCCTTCAGGGAAGTATATTGAGGAATAAAATATAGCTATAATATAATTTGAAAATAAGTAAGTATATAGCACCATGAAGATATACATATATATTGTGGATAACAATTATACAAAAAAATTGGAAGATGCACTTTCATATATTATGGCGATGTGGTAAATTAACATTCCATCATTGTACAATTAAAAACAAAGAAACCATCAAAAGGACTGAACTTCCTGACTTTCTGCTCTAATATCTCAACCATCAAAGGGAGTCTTAAAATTGCATAATGCATCTATCCCCAGGAGCCAATTCCAAACCCTCTCTAGTACCCACAGAAGGAGGATGGCCAGAGGGACTCGCTAGGGTCAATGTAGAAAGATCCTGCAATAGAAGGCATATGTAATTCTGGGATATAGTAAATGTAATTTAAATGTTTGGCTGAATATTATAAAAAAAAAAATGTGTATTTCCATGGTGTTTATTATGAGCATTTTTATATATACTTAGGCCGCGTACACACGCGCGGACTGTTCGCCCAACTTTGTCCGTCAAACAGTTTCGGCAAACAGTCCGCTCAAAATTAGCATGGACGGACATGGCCACACACGACGGACGAACAGTTTGCTGAAACCGTGTGCGATGACGTGAACGGCACGTACGACGGGACGAAAAATACGACGTCCTATACACTGCATTATAACTTTCGGCGTGTAAATCCTTTCTGAGCATGCGCGGAACTTAGTTTGACGAACAAGCCTACACACGAGCGGACTGTTCGCTGAAACAAGGTTTCAGCGGACAGTTTTTCGGAAATTCCGTAAAACCTTGTTCGTCAAACTGTCCGCTGAAACTGTCCGCTGAAAGCCCACACACGAGCGGACTGTCCGCCCAAACACTGTTCAGCGGACAAAGTTGGACGAACAGTCCGCCCGTGTGTACGCGGCCTTAGATGTTGTAGGTGAAAAGGAACCAAAGCAGGAGAGGGGCTCTGCTATAACAGAGCCCCTCGCCTGCTTTGGTTCCTTTTCACCTGCAACATCCAGGTATATTGCAGGATCTTTCCACATCGACCCCAGCAAGTCCCTTGGCAAGGAAAGCATTATGGTGCACCAATTTGTGACAAAACAAAATCAAATTAAATACTTACGCAAATTTTCTTCCTTGGTGCCTATGCATGGCAGCACACTAGTGATGAGCTCAGCCTCTAATCTCTCCTTCAGGACCAGTGAATAACATAAGAATAAAGCTCTGGTATATTCCATAAAAAGATTACTGCTCTGGAACACTTATTGTGTATCCATCACTGTTATATTGGATTTCAGTATAAATGCCTTGTGGTGACATCCAGTGGCAATTCAGTGTAACTACTAATTTTTATTTTCATATCTGTAAATTATATATTCCAGCTTACCTGCATGTTGGGGCAAGTTGGTTTAGTCCTTAGATTGAATCGTCATCAACACTTAACTGGGCATCATTATCAGTTTCATACTGTTATCAGAGTTGAGTTTGGCATTTTATGGCCTCCCTGACTTGGAGGTGGGATTTAAAAAAAAAAAAAAAGTCATCATTTTAGGGACATACCTTTTCATTTTTATCATCTGCATGTTTTCTTTCTTATTTACATTTTATAAGTCCAAGGACAATTAACCTATCATGGACTAAAGTCATGTTATGTTCAATGTTATTTTCCAAAAAGCTGCGCTAAAATTGATCCAAAAATATTTGTGAAAAATAAATAAAGAATATCAAACAATATTATAGCAAAATCTAATTCAAAAATTGTGTATATTCAAAACTTAGTCCATATCACCATCTACACACAAAAAAAATCTATTTCGTATGAAAATATATATTCTTTTTGATTGTAGTCTCCCCCGTGCAACACACTACACCGGTAAAGAAAAGGTGTCCTCAAAGATGCAGAGACAGATTTCCACCACCGATATTACTGCCGCTTACCAGCTAGACTGGTCCCATCACAGAGACCAGATATGGCCACAACAAGAGAACACTCCTTCTGCACATGGACCACCGGGAGGATGAATCTCAGTTCAGATGTTTGGAAAGGTCCTACGGCCACACCAAGCCATTTGTGTATCTAGAGGAACATTTGAAGACCTTCACTTGTCTGCATCAGAACTAAAATGGCTTCTGAGGTCAGGACAAAAAGTGTTTCATCCAATTTCTAAAATGCTGCATTGGTACATTTAAAAAAACTAGTATAAAATATAAAAATAGTAATAAAAACATGTGGAAAACAATGCAGATAATTGCGCATAACCTCAGTGATTAAAATGCCATATCAATAATATGGGTCAGATGACCTATAAATAAAATAATGCACACCACATAAACTGACTGTAAAGAGTGTGCAATGACCATCTAGGCCTGAGTAATATAAAGTGCATTCACTGCAATCAATATAAAATGCTAATCAGTCCATAAAGTGCAAGCCAAAATATAAAGTGCTCAAAAAGTGCAAACCTACAAAAGTTCAATGCTGTAATTCAAGTGAATATGTGTGCTCTTTGCGACAAGATTCCCGCTGCCAATCGCTGACTGTAGTTCCACTGGTGTGCTCTCAGTGCTCTTACCTCATGGGCATAAATAAATGCCTTAAGAATATGCCTTAGCGGCTTAGCCCATGGGATTAGGCCAGGGTGACCAGACATCCCCGGTTTCCGGGGGACAGTCCCCGAATTGAGTACACTGTCCCCGGACCAAGTATGTCCCCGGTTATGTCCCCGGATTGCATTTAAACAGGGGATGGTGCAATTTCATAGACAGTCAGCGCAGAATAAAAAATAAAATAAAAAATCCGAATTACACACCCTGCTCCGCTGATCCTACTAGCTTAGGTGGTGTATTTTTTACCATTATCTGTGCCCCTTTCTGATGATCATGTGCTGGTTGGAGCGGAGGAAATATTTCTTCAGTTTCGGGTGCATGTCCATGTCTCCTGCCCATCTCCTTGCCTTCCCTGGCAGAGTGATCTTCCTCCGCTCCCCACCCAGTAGTAGCCAGTGCCCAGAGTGTAATGTACACACGAGCGGAATTTCCGTCCGAAAGATCTTGGATGGTTTTTCCAACGGAATTCCGCTCGAGCTTGCCTTGCATACATACGGTCAGTGTGTATGTTTGCTGAACTTTCGACCGTCAAAAATGCGGTGACGTACAACACTACGATGAGTCGAGAAAATTAAGTTCAATGCTTCAGAGCATGCGTCGAATTGTTTCTTAGCATGTGTAGGAATTTTGCACGTCGGAATTGCTACAGACGATCAGAATTTCCGATCGGAACATTTTCCAACCGAAAAATAGATAACCTGCTCTCAAACTTTTGCTGGCAGGAATTCCCCCAGCAAAAGTTCGATGGAGCATACACACTGTCGCATTTTCTGACCAAAAGCTCTCATTGGTCTTTTGTTGGCCTAATTTCCGATCGTGTGTACGGGGCATAAGACTTGACAAGCTGTAAGGTGGGTGGTGGTGGCGACGGGCAGAGGGACGCTGATTGCCGCCATTACTTGTAAAAAAAAAATAAAAATATGTCCCCGGATTTCATTTTAAAACTCTGGTCACCTTAGATTAGGCCTTTGTTTCCGTAAGTGCAGGTATGTCAAATGAGGAGGTAAACATACACTATGAGTAGTACGTGGGAGCTTGCGTTCGTTAGCAGTATCCACATGTAAAAATGAATGAATCTCTAATAGTGCATTACCCAACAAACAAACTATTTATTACAACTATACAATGGCTGCTTACATTGTAATAGCAAAAAAAGGGCCAAACAAGTAGTACATTGGCGTTCCACGCCACCACATACGTGGCGTACGATCTCTACTTCTGGTCCCTGAAGAAGGGAAGGTGCCACTAGAGAGGGAGAGATTGAAGATGTCATGGTGTCCAAGTATAGCTCAGAGAGACAGATAAGTGCTCTCTGGTTACTACTTAACTTTGCTGGAGTATCCCACCGTTGTCGTACATCAGGTTTGTCCAACCTGCAGCCCAAGATGGTTATGAATATGGCCCAACACAAAATCATAAACTAACTTAACCACTTCAGTCCCGGAGCATTTGGCTGGCCAAAGACCAGAGCACTTTTTGCGATTCGGCACTGCACAACTGACAATTACGTGGTTGTGCGATGTGGCTCCCAAATAAAATTGATGCCCTTTTTTCCCCCACAAATAGAGCTTTCTTTTGGTGGTATTTGATCACCTCTGCGGTTTTTATTTTTTGCGCTATAAACAAAAAAAGTGAACATTTTTTAAAAAAAAGGCAATATTTTTTACTTTTTGCTATAATAAATATCCCCAAAAAACATATAAAAAACATATTTTTTTTCCTCAGTTTAAAAAAAATTGCAATAAGTGTTTATTAATTGGTTTGTGCAAAAGTTACAGCGTCTACAAAATAGGGGATAGATTTATGTAATTTTTATTAATGATTATTTTTTATTTTTTTTGCTAGTAATGGCAACTATCATCAATTTTTATCATGACTGCGACATTATGGCGCACACATCAGACACTTTTGGTGCGATTTTTTGGGACCATTCACATTTATACAGCGATCAGTGCGATTAAAAATTCACTGATTACTGTGTAAATGTGACTGGCAGTGAAGGGGTTAACCGGCGGGTGGGGGCGCTGTAGGGGTTAAGTGTGTCCTAGGGAGTGATTTTAACTGTGGGGGGGGGGGGGCTATGTGTGACATGACACTGATCACCACTCCCGATTACAGGGAGCATTGATCAGTGTCCTATCACTAGGCAGAATGGGGAAGTGCTTGTTTACATTAGCATTTCCCCGTTCTTCCTCTCCATGAGATGATCGCAGGTATCCCCGCGGACTCACGGAGCTCACGGGGGGCATGCTCACACCTGCCATCCAGGTCTCGTGAG
The DNA here is from genome assembly GCF_037356315.1 of Lithobates pipiens. Lineage (NCBI taxonomy): Eukaryota > Metazoa > Chordata > Amphibia > Anura > Ranidae > Lithobates > Lithobates pipiens. The sequence goes on from NW_027507903.1 coordinate 434,870,245, forward strand.
AGCACGTATAATAATGTGATTTCGCGCAGCTGGTCCGCAAGTGGTTAAAAATTTAGATTTTTTGTAAAAATGCATTTACACTAAAGCCGCGTACACACGTAGCCGTCTGTCCGACGGACTTAATCTGGCGGACTTCCCGCCAGACTGTCCGTCGGACTTTCCGAATGGGCTACTTGAACACACACGGCACTTTTTCAGCGGACTAATATGGCGTACCAAGTCCGCCGTACTATCCGCCCTACTTTTAAAATGAACGGACTCGCCCACACACGCGGAGGAAAGTCCGCTCATTTCCAGCGCGTCTCCAGGTAGGGGGGGCCCGCGAAGGAGACGCCGCTGGACCCGCCACCTGGTATGGACTTAAAGGGGAACCCCAACTCCCCAAAAAAATCGGCGCGGGGGTCCCCCCCAAGTCCACAACAGACCCTTGTCCGAGCACGCTACCCGGCCAGCCAGTAAAGGAGGGGCAAGAGAGCGCCCCCCCTTCTGAGCCGTACCAGGCCACGTGCCCTCAACATGGGGGGTGCCCTGGGGAAGGGGGTCCGCGCAGCCCCCCCACCCCAAAGCACCTTGTCCCCATGTTGATGAGGACAAGGGCCTCTTCCCGACAACCCTGGTCGTTGGTTGTCGGGGTCTGCGGGTGGGGGGCTTATCGGAATCCGGGAGCCCCCTTGTGAATGAGTATGGGGTACAATGTACCCCTACCCATTCACCTGTAAATAAAAGTACAAAAAAAAACACAACACACAAGATAAAATAATTTATTGCACAGCTCCGGGGGTCTTCCGTCTTCAGGGGTCTTCTCGTCAGACTCCTCCGCTATCTTCTTGTAGCTCTACCAGGAGCTCTATCAGGAGACCCTTATCAGAGCAGGCAGCCCAGGAGATCAGGAAAGGGGGGAGGGACAAATGAGCAGTCCTCCCCCTCCTGGACCATACCAGGTCACATGCCCTCAACATGGGGGTGGGTGCTTTGGGGCCCAGAAAGGTTAAGAGGTTGTACACCCCTGTCCTACACCCATCAAAGTTCCAGTTTTGCGACCAAGCATCAAAAAGAATACTCCTAGACTGATCATTGAGCCAGAGGAGTAATTGGGACTGTGTGAAAAACTGAAAATGTTAATTTTCCTTTCCTGATGCAAAGCATGACAGCATACACAAATGGGATAGGCTACGCCTCTCGCCCAATCAGGACTGGTTATACTATATTTAAATAAGTCGCCTCCCCCTAGGCGGTATTCTCGTAACTATACTTAAATGCAAAACGCACAAGGGAGGGACCTGTATGCTGTCATGCTTTGCATCAGGAAAAGGAAAATTACCATCAGGTAAGTATAAAATATTCAGTTTTCCTGACACAAAGCATAACAGCATACACGAATGGGATGTAGCATGCCCACAAAACCTATAAGGGAGGGCCATGCTGAAGTGATTGAATTAACATATCATTAGATTAGAACTAGGGCTGCAACTAACAATTATTTTCATAATCGATTAGTTGGCCGAATATTGTTTCGATTAATAACCTTAAAAAAAAAAGTGGGTCAAATTGACATTCATTTTCAACCACAGTGACGGGAACATTTGGAAATAATAGAAAACTTCTTGGTCAAAGGACTTTTCAGACAGTGTATGTGGTTTTTGTTCAGAAATGAAGTGAAAATTTAAAACAAAATTCTTTCATTCAGCGAATGTACAAAGATTTTTCATCTGAATACTCTCACCTGAAAAATTGATCCGTGAGGCCAGCATAAGGCTCGGTACACACCTATGCAGTTTTTGCTTTTGATCTGTTTCTGCAGTGCTTTTTGCTGTGCAGTTTGAATTTTGCGCACGTGATTTTACTGCAATTTGTGTTTTTTGCATTTTTTTGGGGCAGATTAAAAAACACAAATTGCTGCAAAAACGCATTACATTCTATTCTGCAGCTTCTCCATTAAGTATATTGAACCAAAAAAGCACAGTTTTGCGTTAAAAGTCCCTGACCCTTTCCAAATATGCAGTGGCTGAAAAAAGCACAGATGTGAACGTGTCCCATAGGAAACAGTGTAAATGAACTGTAGTGAGTTTCTGCAAAAAGCACCAATAAACATATAGATGTGAACTAGGCCTAAGACGTTTAGTAACATAATGGGGTTAAAAAGACTAAAATTAGCCCTTTATATTACAAAAAAGCAGATAATCACTACTGGAAAGGGTTCATTTTTTTTTTACTGTAGAAAAGTAAAAGTACTATTTAAGCCGCATACACACGATCAAACAATCCGGTGGAAAAGTCTGGCGGACTCAAATCGGCCAGACAATCTGCCCGTGTGTGGGCTCCGGCGGACTTTTTTTTACCCAAAAGTCCGGTGGACTAAGATTGTAGTTTTGCACATCAATCTGTCGTACTTTTGAAATTAACGGACTTTTCCCACCCGGAGAAAAGTCCGCTCATTTTGAGCGCGGCTCCAGGTCACCTGGTATGGACTTAAAGGGGAATCCCTATGCCGAAAAAACTGCGTGGGGGGTCCCCCCAGGTCCATAGCAGACCCTTATCCGAGCACGCTAACCGGCCAGGAAAGGGGGTGGGGACGAGTGAGCGCCCCCCCTCCTCCTGAGCCGTACCAGGCCGCATGCCCTCAACACGGGGGGTGCCTTGGGGAAGGGGGGCCGCGCGGCCCCCCCACCCCAAAGCACCTTGTCCCCATGTTGATGACAACAAGGGCCTCTTCCCGACAACCCTGGGAGTTGGTTGTCGGGGTCTGCGGGCAAGGGGCTTATCGGAATCCGGGAGCCCCCTTTAAAAAAGGGGGCCCCCGGATACCGGCCCCCCATCCTATATGAATGAGTTCCTGCCGGACTCCTCCGCTATCTTCTGCTAGCTCTTTTACTAGCGGAGGAGCCCGGCTTTCTTCTTTGCCGCCGCCGCCCTCTTCTTCCGACTTCTGGGGTCTTGTCCCCCTCTTGGAACTGAAGAGGGGGACAAGAATAACTGAAGAGGGGGACAAGACCCCCGAAGAGGAGGACAAGACCCCAGAAGTCAGAAGAAGAGGGCGGCGGCATCGAAGAAGAAAGCCGGGCTAGTAAAAGAGCTAGCAGAAGATAGCAGAGGAGTCCGGCGAGAAGACCCCCCGAAGACGGAAGAAGACCCCCGGAGCTGTGCAATATACTATTTTAACCCTTGTGTGTTGTGTTTTTTTTCACAGGTGAATGGGTAGGTGAATGGGTGAATTGTACCCCATACTCATTCACATAGGGTGGGGGGCTGGTATCCGGGGGGCCCCCTTATTAAAGGGGGATTCCGATAAGCCCCCCCGCAGACTCCGACAACCAACAGCCAGGGTTGTTGGGAAGAGGCCCTTGTCCTTATCAACATGGGGACAAGGTGCTTTGGCCGCGCGCCCCCCCCTTTCCCAAGGCACCCCCCCAGGGCACGGCTCAGGAGGAGGGGGGGTGCTCGCTCGTCCCCACCCCCTTTCCTGGTCGGCCGGTTAGCGTGCTCGGATAAGGGTCTGATATGGACTTAGGGGGGGACCCCCACACCATTTTTTCGGCATAGGGATTACCCTTTAAGTCCATACCAGGTTGCGGGGCCAGCGACGCTTCCTTCGCTGGTCCCGGCTACCTGGAGCCACGCTCAAAATGAGCGGACTTCCATCTGTGTGTGTGGGCAAGTCCGTTCATTTCAAAAGTACGGCGGATAGTCCGTTAGACTATACGGCGCATAGTCCGCCGGACCTATTCTGCTGCAAAAGTCCAGTGTGTGAGCAGGTCCACTCGTTCGGACAGTCCGGCAGTTTGTCCGCCAGACTAATTTCGCCGGATAGTCTGATCGTGTGTACGTGGCATTACAGTACTGATTATATTTTTGTACTATAAAGGGCTCATTTTAGTTTTTTAACCCCATTGTTACTGGCCGATTAATCGATTTATGAAAATAGTAATTGATTAATTTCATAATAGATTAATCGATTAGTTGTTTTAGCCCTAATTAGAACTGAAGTCGATTCCCCTGCTTCCAATGTTGCCTGATTGACTTTGTAAACAAAATGGTTTGTAGTATATGAACCTGGTTGGTATCCTATAACATTCTGGACCTCTGAATTTTGTCCATGAGCACATCCATCTGATAAAGTGAGCTCTGCCCTAGACGACTTTATCTTCCTTCTATAAGCCCCTTAGGCTACTCTGACCCAAGATAATGCTATTGTCTTAGCGGACAGTGCAAATCTTCTTCTGATACTGCCAGACCTTACAACGCATAACAGCAATATAATGCATAGCAGTGGCATTCATACTAAATGATTATCTTGTCATATAAGCAGTGCAATAAAGGGTTAATATACCTGGCAGGATCACCTACATTAGGCAACCGCCCTGTAAAGGTTAAAAACAGCAAAACCAAGCATTAGAGCATTGCTGGCCAAAAACCTGCAAAGCCAGGCATTGCTGAATTAATAGAAAGACTCAACTTTGCAAACACATTAGTAGTCCTACAGACAGACAAACAAAACCTGTGAAGCAAATGAAACAGACAAAACTATACACAGCAGTTTAACCTACTTTGGCAGCTTGTATATTAACAGCATTCAGACACACCATGACAGCCCATGGAAAGATTACCTGTTCTGTGCAACACCCTTCCTTCATTGGCTCTAAGGGGGGATGGGAGAGGCTCCATACCTGACAGGTGGACACCAATCCATTCCCAGGCAGCCACCTGTAGCTCCCAGCCACTGCTACAGTGGGCCAGAAGTTACCCCAATATCATCTCACTTCTCCCTGCTGACTGAAAGCTGCATCCAGGCACAGGAAACAGACAAGGAGCCATCTTGGAAGGGACAGCCCTGACCACACAAAAAAAAAACTTCCAGCATCTTTGCAAGGAAAACCAACCTATCCAAACTAACAACAAAATGTGTGTGTGTGGGGCCATAACTCAACAGGGAGGAGAGACTGGATCAGTCTCAACTAACCACAACACTTTTTTACCTGCATCCAGAGACCAGTATCTGGACCTGGGGAGGGTCTCCATCTTTGTGACAGGAAAGAGACTGAACCTGTGCGGCTGGCCAGATGAATCCGGGCAGGTGAGAGCAAAAATAAAAATCTTCATTAAGGGGGGTGTGTGGCTTGCCTTGAGAGGTGATGGACGCTTAAAGTGGAAGTAAACCCATGGATTTAAACAGTTAAAAAAAAAAAGGCATGTCGGGAATGCTAACTGGCCATTGGCTGTGCTCTCAGCCAAACTATCAAACCATCCAATGGCTGGTGTCATAACGAATCACATGTGCAGCACCATAGCAGTTGAAGATTAAACAGAGGCAAAGATGGCAGCTTCCTTGGCTGAAAACGATAGGGGAGTTTACTTCCACTTTAACTCCAGAGCTCCTTCACATCACGGCCCAAATCCAGCATTCATAGGGGATTACCACCGCAATTCTACAACCCATCATGGGAACGTCATCCCGCAGAAGCTCCACGTATAGGTCCCAGTCCCCGAGAGACACAAACAGCGCCCAAGCCAAACAATCCCGGAGTTATTCTGCACTCATGGACCTTCACTGGCGGCCTCAACACCCGCGCAGAGCCACATTGGGATTACACTGACCCCAATGGAGCATCCTCCTTCACCTACGGAGCATAACCTGACACCTCACAGGCAACTGAGTCTGCACGATCTCCGTGTTGTAGCTGCCAACATCAAGGATACCTTATCAGCGGCCATCATGGATTTGTGGCAGGAAATCCAGGCCATAGCAGGTAGAGTGAAGAATGTGGAGAACACGGCAGCACAACAACAGACGGCCATTACAAAAAATATACCACAAGGTAGACTCTCACACCTTTCAGCTCTGGGATCTTCAACGTCATGTTGAAGATATTGATAACAGGGGCAGAAGGCACAACCTGAGGGTATGAGGTCTACTCGAATCCATTGAACATAACCAGATTCTCCCTGCAGTCACCAAATTATTTAACCGCCTTCTGGATCAACCGCGCCACACAAAGATTGAGATAAAGCGCATACACAGGGCGCTCCGACCGCGCGGTAGGGACACGACCCTCCTAGAGACATTATCTGTCACGTAAATTACTTTGCTACAAATGAAGAGATCCTGAAGAAAGCATGTGATAAAGCACAATTAGAGTATGAGGACCATCTATTTTACATATTTCAAGACCTATCAGCAATCACACTAAAGCATCGCAAAGATCTACTTCCACTGCTGGAAATATTGCACAATAAGGGGAGTCTCTACGAATTCCCCTTCGGCCTCTAAGCCACCTACCAGGGCTGCTCAGCCCTTTTAAGAGTCCCGGAGGAACTAGACGCATTCTGTCACACTCTGGATATTCCCCATGTAGAAGTCCCAAACTGGTATGCAGAATTTGGGACCTACGCCTCAATCCACCGCTCGCCCAACGCAGAACTGATGGAAACTCACGGTGCAAGATTTCGGAGGAGACGTTCACCATCAACGACCAGAAACGGATCTACAACACAGCACCGCCTTCCACCTCCGAGCCCCACAACTGCACCCTTGCCTCGTAGGGCACAATGTGATTGCTAAACTGAGCTCCACCACTTAAACTCACAACACTTGGACCAGATGAGTACACCTATCCTCTCTCCCCGTACACCCTCTCTGTCTAGCATTGCCTGAACGAGGACCAAGAATGGTGCCCTCTCGAGCTGTTCATCGAGAGAACCACTTGAACCATCTATAACATATACCTCCAAGAACCTCACCCTCCTGCTCTAGATCCTCTCAGCAACACATAACCATCACAGAAGGGATCAACGACCGTGGATTGATACCCTCAATAACTCACCACACTTCACGTAACAGATACTCCCAGTTTCAAAGATGATTAGACCAGGGCCCAGGATACAACGCTAAAGGACAACCCGCAGACGGCTCCTCTCCCCTCACAGCGAGACCTCCACAGTGCTCTACAGAGCAAGCCAACAACTTCCATAAGGAGCCTTTCCTTTTCCTACTCAACCTCCACTCCTCGATCTACACCCGGACCTTTGGTGAGCGGATCACTCACATTATAAGCCCTCTACAAAGGTTCCCAAAGGGACTACCTGTGGACACTTGGCTGACACCCGTGACAGACATCATTGACTTAACGGAAGGAACGATCCTCAACTACACCTCTTGATGACACAAGCTGTATTGCTAATCATACCTTCGGCTGCAAGCATCCTCATGGACTCACTGGTATGAGATAATTATATATGCAATTTATTTTTATTTTTATTAAGTAATCAGTTATTTTTGATACCATGCCTTTCGTGTCTAGATAAGATTAGTAATGCATACCACATGATGAAAACAGATACTTAGGCTATGCTTTCCTAGCACGCCATTTTCGGTTATACCTCCTTCAACAGGTCTACATGACTAAAGACTGACACGCGCAAGTTGCACGCATCCTACATTGTCATCTAGAACCACTTGAGCTTTACCACCCCTGTATGCAAGCTCAGAAACAAGCAACCTACCCCATGCCCTTCACCAAAGGGGATTGACGGTACTACATGCACCCCATGATGAGAGGATCTACCATACCTGTCCTTTATAAGGAACAACACTCGCGTTACATCCCGCGACAGCCATACCTGACTTTTCGCCCTAATATGTCGGCCTAACATCACCAGCATCACGGAGGCCTCTTCTGGGCATCAGTCTCATTTGCCCCCAAACCCTAGTATGTAGACTATCCCATCCTAGTTACGAGTAGTTGTCCGGTTGACGTTTATTAAACTCAATATATGACCCCCTGCTCTCTGTAACTGTGACTGACTAATGGGTTTAACACAAAAGTTACATATTCAACCAGGAGTTAGTTGTAATTTTAACTATGTTACTTGGTTCTATAAGTAAGTAGAAAATATACGGTGAAACCTTACTCATCTTACCTGCACTTCAAGGGGCTGATGTTTTCCCCCAATTAACAGTATCAGTCTCCACACTAGCTGCCAGGCAATGCATCTAGCCAAAGGCAACCCCAACAGCTCAACACAAAACGATTGACCCCCGTGTCCTTCCTTCTCCTGATCCATGCTTCCGCCTGATACAATATACCCCATGACTTCTCAAGACTCTACATGACGGGGCTAAAGATGTGATGGGCACTACAGATGATACCTCTCACACCCCTCCAATCTTCTTGCTGGACAGGCCAACCCCCACACAGTGGCTACTTTTACTCACTACTGCTCTCACTCAAACTACTACTACAAACCCCACTGACCTTTACCGGCACACCTGCAACAGTGGCTTCCACTCACCTGAATGGGTAAGTGGGACCTCATCCATCGCCGAACCACCCCTCCTCTTACCTTCACCGCTGTCCCCCCACACATTACAGTACTTCACACCACTTACCGAGCTCTCCCACGTACTTCAGACTCCTGTACTTCCATTTCGGCCCTTCTTGCCACAACCATAACTCTTTCCATATCTAAAGATCTACAAGTCTCTTGACTTAGACCCCAAAGATGGTTGCCCTACAATCAACTAAATCCATACCCTTACATCATATTCCTGCAGGAAACACATTTCCGCACAGATTTGATGCCAAAACTGCACAACCATCACTTCCCAACAGTGATCCATGCAACAAACCCCTCAGCCAAATCGAAAGGAGTCTCGATTCAAATTGCAATACACTGCCCCTTTCAACTTATCGATTCGACCACCCTATCTCCATGATGCTGAAATTCCCAGAATCGCTCCCACGCCCACAAACATGGAAACTGGACCACTCTTTACTTACTGATCCCACCATCTCTGCAGAAGTTAAAACCCATTTCCAACAGTTGTTCCTCGAAAATAAGCCCCCTGATACATCCTCACTTACAAACTGGGAGACCCACAAATGCGTTGTCCGGGGCATCCTCATTGCTGCAGCCACCAAGCGAAATCGAGAATGGCCGAAAACACTATACCGAACGCATCCAACGACTTGAAAATGCACAAACACACTCAGGCTCTAGCCACTCTGAACACCCTTATACAAGCCAGAACTAAACTACTAGATCTCCTTGGAAAACAAGTTTGACACAAATATATCCTATCTAAGAAAACATTCTACGAATATGGCAACAAAGCTAGCAAAATGTTAGCTAGAGCCTTACAAGTGAAAAAAGCCAACACTATGATACACTCTATCACCGACACATCCGGAAACAAGCTACACGCAACCTCGGACATAGCCAAACAATTTGTAAAATACTACACTATATTGTACAACCTTATCCCGACTAACCCTTCAACAGACAAAATCAAGAGAAAACAACTGATCCCTGAATTTTTGAAACAATACAGCCCAGCCCCAATATTGGAATCCATTTCACAGGAGCAAGACACTCCACTGAAAAAAGAAGTGGATCACACACTGAAACAATTGAAAACGGGCAAAAGTCCCGGACCCGACGGTCTTACTGTAGGATATTACAAAGCATATGCAGAGATAATCACCCCATTCTTTATATCAGCTTTTAACTCCTTTGAAACTCCCACTGAACCACCCAGGGATCTTCTAAACGCCCATATAACAGTGATTCCGAAACCAGGTAAGGACCCCTCCATAGTCACTAGCTATAGGCCCATCTCATTGCTCAACATCGACCTTAAACTTTAGAAAACTGACTCCTTCCATTCCTTCCCCAACTTATCGACCTTGATCAAGTGCGATTTGTTCCGGGCAGAGAAGCAAGAGATAACAATCTCAAAGCTATCAATATCCACCACTGGCTCACGACCACGCACAAACAGGGCTTCCTACTCTCACTTGACGTGGAGAAGGCATTCGACAGGGTGGCCTGGGACTACATGACGGAAGCTCTCAGACCATTGGCCTTCCCTCCAAAATGTTAAACTTCATACTAGTACTTTACTCGAACCCCACGGCGAGAGTCCGAGTGAACGGTCACCTGTCGGATGCCTTCTCCATCTCTAATGGAACCCGGCAAGGCTGCCCCCTTTCCCCTTTAATCTTTATCCTCACCCTAGAACCACTGCTGAGATGCATAAGGGCCAACCCTTATGTTAAGGGGATAGACATAAACCATCGCACATATAAACTGGCAGCCTTTGCGGACGACATCCTCCTCTTTCTCACGGAACCACTCACGACAATCCCAAACTTACTGAAAGACTTTACCACCTTCAAGACCCTGACTAATCTTCAAATCAATTTTTCAAAGTCCACTGCCCTGAACATCACACTACCCCCTGACATCCATAACTGATGCTAAACTAACTTTGCCTTTTAGTGGAACAACCTAGCTATTGCTTACCTAGATATTCAACTCCCAACCTCCTTAACTGACCTATACTCAGTAAATCACACTCCTCTGCTTAAAAACATAATAAGAGATCTACAGAAAAGGTCCCCTGGGCTATTTTCCTGGTTTGGTAAAGCCGCAATCATCAAAATGAATATCCTACCCAGGATCCTATACATCTTACAGACAATCGCAATCAGACTCCCACCTGCGTTCTTCTCTTCTTATCAGAAAACCTGCAAAGACTTTGTCTGGGGCCAACTCCGCCCAAGAATAGGGTACTCAAAGCTAACCACCCCCAAACTCAAAGGAGGAATAGGCCTCCCTGACTTCCGTAAATACCAACAAGCATGCCACCTCGCCAGGATTATAGATTGGAACGTACACACTAAACACAAAGAGTCCAGTAAGAACACTCCTTGTCAACCATCCCACTAACTCACCTCCCTTGGATTTCTCCACACCACACTCCCTCTGAATGTAAACACCACCCGCTTATCAACCCAATACTAACCTCCTTTCGAGACTCATGCAGCAAACAAAATCTCTTCACGTAATGGCCCAATGACACCACTCAGGCTAAACCCAGATTTCACACAGGGCACACATGCCTCATTTTTGGCAAATGGATGGCCCTACCCAACCGTCCGAGCAGAACACTTCTTTGAACAGGGACGTCTTCTCTCTCAACACGAACTAGCCTCCAAAATGGCCATAGACTCCTTCCCCTTCTGGACATATGTTCAGCTACGACACTTCTTTGACAAACCCAAACTTCGACCTGACTGGTCAAGGCATCTCACCACGTTCAAAGCCCTCTGTGTTCGTGAGGAACCCATATCTCACCTGATACAGTGGTGTGAAAAAGTGTTTGCCCCCTTCCTCATTTCCTGTTCCTTTGCATGTTTGTCACACTTAAGTGTTTCGGAACATCAAACCAATTTAAACAATAGTCAAGGACAACACAAGTAAACACAAAATGCAATTTGTAAATGAAGGTGTTTATTATTAAAGGTGAAAAAAAATCCAAACCATCATGGCCCTGTGTGAAAAAGTGATTGCCCCCTAAACCTAATAACTGGTTGGGCCACCCTTAGCAGCAACAACTGCAACCAAGCGTTTGCGATAATGTGCAATGAGGCTTTTACAGCGTCCTGGAGGAATTTTGGCCCACTCATCTTTGCAGAATTGTCCTAATTCAGTTACATTAGAGGGTTTTCGAGCATGAACGGCCTTTTTAAGGTCATACCACAACATCTCAATAGGATTCAGGTCAGGACTTTGGCTAGGCCACTCCAAAGTCTTCATTTTGTTTTTCTTCAGCCATTCGGTGGTGGACTTGCTGGTGTGTTTAGGATCATTGTCCTGCTGCAGAACCCAAGTTCGTTTCAGCTTGAGTACACGAACAGATGGTCGGACATTCTCCTTCAGGATCTCTTGGTAGACAGCAGAATTCATAGTTCCTTTTATCACGGCAAGTCTTCCAGGTCCTAAAGCAGCAAAACAGCCCCAGACCATCACACTACCACCACCATATTTTACTGTTGGTATAATGTTCTTTTTATGAAATGCAGTGTTCCTTCTACGCCAGATATACTTGGACACACACCTTCCAAAGAGTTCCACTTTTGTCTCATCGGTCCACAGAATGTTGTCCCAAAAGTCTTGGGGGTCATCAAGATGTGTTGTGGAGAAATTGAGACGAGCTTTGATGTTCTTTTTGCTCAGCAGTGGTTTTCTCCTTGGAACTCTGCCATGCAGGCCATTTTTGCCCAGTCTTTTCCTGATGGTGGAGGCATGAACGCTGACCTTAACTGAGGCAAGTGAGGCCTGCAGTTCCTTGGACGTTGTTGTGGGGTCTTTTGTGACCTCTTGGATGAGTCGTCGCTGCGCTCTTGGGGTAATTTTGGGCGGCCGGCCACTCCTGGGAAGGTTCACCACTGTTCCATGTCTTCGCCATTTGTGGATAATGGCTCTTACTGTGGTTCGCTGGATTCCCAAAGCTTTGGAAATGGCTTTATAACCCTTTCCAGACTGATAGATCTCAATTACTTTCTTTCTCAATTGTTCCTGAATTTCTTTGGGTCTCGGCATGATGTGTAGCTTTTAAGGATCTTCTGGTGGACCTTACTGTGTCAAGCAGCTCCTATTTAAGTGATGCCTTGATTGTGAACAGGTGTGGCAATAATCAGGCCTGGGTGTGGCTAGAGAAATTGAACTCAGGTGTGGACAACCACAGTTATAGTATGTTTTAACAAGGGGGGCAATCACTTTTTCACACAGGGCCATGATGGTTTGGATTTTTTTTCACCTTTAATAATAAACACCTTCATTTACAAATTGCATTTTGTGTTTACTTGTGTTGTCCTTGACTATTGTTTAAATTGGTTTGATGTTCCGAAACACTTAAGTGTGACAAACATGCAAAGGAACAGGAAATGAGGAAGGGGGCAAACACTTTTTCACACCACTGTATCTACTACTTATACCCCACTATTTTCTGACCAAATGCCCAAACTATGCTGGGCTAACCAAAAATGGGAACAAGAACTTTCCATTAACCTCACGGACCCAGACTGGGAACGCATATACACACATGTCCACAAGGGAACGGTAAATGTGCTGGTGCAAGAGAACGCTTTAAAACTGCTGTCCAGATGGTAGAGAACGCCACTTAAATTGCACCGCATTAACCCCTTAATATCTCAAACCTGTTGGAGATGCAAAACGGAGACCCGTTCACTCCTCCACGTATGGTGGACTTGTCCTAAACTCCAACCCTTCTGGACAGAAGTTCACAAGCTCCTCACCCAAATAACCACTTATTCACTGGACTTTACACCAGCTCAATTTTTGCTTCATCACTCCATGACACCAACACGGGGCTATTTTCGAACACTAGCCATGCATATGGTTAACGCGGCTAAGATGTGTATCCCACTCAAATGGCGCTCCCCTGACCCACCATCCATCGTTTAACCGCTTACAAAAAACAATGATAATGGAAGACCTCATACATCACGCAAAGGATACACCCACTAAGTTTACTAAAACATGGACGTGTTGGTTACACTTCAATACTACTGACGAGTACAAAAAGTACATGCTTTGAATGACTTATAAAAGCTGTGGCACACATAAAGCAGGATCAAAGAAGATTATTAAAGGGTCCATTTACCTTTTCTTTCATCCCCCTTTCCCCCTTCCAGTCACCCCCCACATACCCCTCTATACTACATCACAATACTTAACAAACCTCGCCGCAAACGAGTACGCAGCTCATTGCCCTCACCCCCTCTACCCTGCAGGCATATCCCCATAGGTTTTAGTGTAGCTTCTAATGAGCACCTCAGTCCAGACCAAGAAAACCTATCGTTATTACCGTTCTTTTATTTGAATTGCTTTATAACACGCACGTTAAAGTACTGAGTCAGATCTCCTATCTGTAATGGAATATCACATGCTAAACCTGTGTTATGCATTATATGACTTACTTGCCCGATACGACCTCACTGTACAGCCTCATTATGCTACCTGTACTTGTTCTATACTGATGGTGGCTGCGCCCACACATGTGTATTTCATCACGTTTGTTTCTGTTATTGTAAACAATGTTTCTATACTCAATAAAAACTTTTACAACAAAAAAAAATCTTCATTAAGTCACAGTTATAACCAGTTGAGAGTTTGAGGAAAAAAAAGAGAATACCGCCTAGGGGGAGGCGTTACCAGTGTGGTTACCGCTCCTCCACCGCTGCTCCCCATTGAAATCAATGGGGCAGCATGGCTATACCGCCGGCAAAACGCCACTATAGCTGGTTTCAACCCTTTCTCGGCCGCTAGCGAAATCGCTAAAAATAGCGGCATTTTACCACAGATGCAATGGGTGGCACAGTGTGAAAGGGTTCTAAAGCCCTGACATTTTTCAAGTCAGTGTCTCATCACAGTGCATGCCCCTTACCTTGTGCTGCTGCTGAGAAGAAGCTGGGGCAGAGGGTCTGGAGGAGGACCACAGAAGGGTGAAGGAAGAGACAAGAGGGTGTTGCTGCTGCATAGAGGGGTGCAGAATCTTGAGGAGGAGTTCTGTCCTCTCTGCTGCTGGGGCGGGATGGGGGCAGAGACGAGACTCTCTGTGGCTGCACAGTGAAGCTCAGGATCTGGCAGAGGAGTTCTGTCCTCCTCTCTGCTGTCGACAACTAAGACAAGGTGGAGGTGGAGATGAGAGAGTTGCTGCAGGAGAGATGTGAGGGCCACATAAAATGGCCTGGCAAGGTATTTTAACATATGTGTGTTAGTACATCTAAGGCCGCGTACACACGGGCGGATTGTATGGCCTACTTAGTCCGTCATACAATCCGACGGACAGTCCGTCATACTTTCGAATGAACGGACTTGACCACACACGGATACCCAAACAGTCCGTCGAAAGCTTGCGCGATGACGTGTACAGCACGTACGACGGGACTAGAAATAGGAAGTCCAATACACAGCAATGCAACCTTTCGCCGTGTAAACCCTTTCTGAGCATGCCCCATTCTTAGTCCGTCGAACTAGCCTACTGACGAGCGGATTGTCCGCTGAAACCAAAGTATGACGGACAGAATTTCGAAAAATCCGAAATACTTAGTACGCCAGACTGCACGCTGAAAAAGTCCGCTGAAGCCCACACACGAGCGGACTGTCCGCTGAAATGTGCTTCGACGGACTAAGTAGGCCATACAGTCCGCCCGTGTGTACGCGGCCTAACACTACCTTTTCCCTAAACTGACACTGCTGCTGTCAAAAGGTGTCAACCATGCTTTTTCCTCCGGATTGGACGTACTCCAATACAGGAGGTATGTTACTGTCCAGATCACTGAGTGAAAACAGAGGGGGAAAAAAAGCCTAAAAAACAAAGAAAACAAATGCAACCAGCACATCCAATGAATGATGAGCTGCAATATGTTACATTTTTAGTTTCGGGTTTAATATCAATTTAAATCCCTACCCCCCTGCACACAGCTGCACCACCCACTGGCTGCTGCATCCCTATTCTGTAGCCCCAGATCTGCATTGAAGTTTCAGACAGAGGGTGGAGTTACAGCATGCAGAGGTGGACACAGTCATCCAAAATATGCAAAACTGTGTTGAATGATGATTATTTGGCCAGTGTAGCTCTACAAAAGAGTAAAGTTCTAGCTCACAGGTGGCAGAAATTTATTTTTTTTTTTTTTTTTTTTTTTTTTTTACAACAGAGTAGCTTTAATGAGGGGGATATAATTTTTTTTTCACTAGTTAGATCATGGTAACATACATTTCTAAAACACAAAGATATGGCATTTCAATTTGTCATATATCTTATGATTGCCAGTTTTATTTTTTTATAATCTTGTTTTGATTTTATTTCATGTAGGTATGGAATCAAATTCTTACAGCTGGTGACAATGTAACTCCCAAATGGAAGGATGCTCTTCTACCAGATTTACGTATCAAAATTAAACAGGTACAAATTCGATATTTTCTTTGAGTTATTACAGTTTAATAAGGTCCTATTCTCTATAGTACTATTGGACTTTTCAAAAAAGAATTCTCTTTTTGTTCATTGGAGGACACAGCTATGCTCTAGAATAATTACCTGCTGGGTATATCGCCACCTGAAGGAGTAGAGCGTCAGGTGCACTAAAAAATAAAATAGACATTGTGGCCCCTGCTGATGGCTAAAACCTCTTGACAGATGTGGACAATCTTGAAGTTAGGACATTTTCAATCTTGTAAATCTTAAAGTAGTTGCAAGAGTGCAAAATCTGGTGCAGCTCTGCATAGAAACCAATCAGCTTCCAGGTTTTTTTTTTGTCAAAGCTTAATTAACAAGCTGATAATTGGCTACCATGCACAGCTGCACCAGATTTTGCACTCTCCAGTTTTAGTAAATCAACTCCAAAGTGCCTTTATTCCATAGTCTGTTCAGTCTAAGGCAAGATGCAGGCTGTACTTGGGCAGGTGTCACGGTGAGGAGACAGGATGTGATTGGGGGTGGGGGGGTCCCAGAAGCAGGCTTTGATTGTTTGGAGGCATGGTGGCTGAACAAACTACCCAATGCAACCATGCTGTGTATCTTAATGTAGCACTGCCCCCTTGGAGTTGCTTAAAATTTCATGTTCTGCTGTGCATCCTCAACCCTGTGAACTTTCCAGCCCTCCTGACACTCTTGGTTCAGACATGTTGTGTGCATTTAAATGACACACTGGCACAATGCAGATTGTTTTAGCTCTCTCAGATTTACTTAATCAAGAGAAACGTCTTAAACAGGGTATTAGTCAGCCAAGTCCTGGATAAACAGCCAAGATTCAGTTGAAATAGTCCCCAACAGGACTATGTTCAGGCTAGTAGCCAATAGCTTTGCTCTCGTACTTTGATCTGAGCATGCGTGGCACTTTGTCCGATTGGAATTCTCTACAAACGATCGGAAAAAGTCAGATCGGATTCTGTTGTCGGAAAATTTGAAATCCTGCTCTCAAATTTTTTCCGTCGGAATTACCGACGGAAAAAGTCAGATAGAGCCTACACGCGATCGGATTTTCCAACAATATAATCCGATCGGACCTTTTCCGTCTGAATTTCCGACCGTGTGTATGGGGCATAAGCATGGCACAGTGATATGCAGTCAAGGCAAAGCAGCTGAGTCTGACCAATAGTGATCCTTAACCACTTGCTTACTGGGCACTTAAACCCCCCTCCTGTCCAGACCAATTTTCAGCTTTCAGCGCTGTCGCATTTTGAATGACAGTTGCGCGGACATACAACACTGTACCGAAGTGAAATTTTTATCATTTTTTCCCCACAAATAGAGCTTTCTTTTGGTGGTATTTAATCACCGCTGCGGTTTTTATTTTTTGTTACTTTTTAAAAAAAAACCTACTTAAAAATATTTTTTTTATATATTTTGTTATAAAATTTAGCAAACAGGTAATTTTTCTCCTTCATTGATGTACGCTGATGAGGCTGCACTGATGGGCACCAATGGGATGGGCTGCACTGATGGGCACCGATAGGGCAGCACTGGTGGGCACTGATAGACAGCCCCAATGTGCACTGTGAGGTGACACTGAGAGGGGGCACTGATGGATGGCATTGAAGGGCATTGATAGGTGGCATTGGTGGGCACTGGCAGGTGTCAATAGCAAGTGGCACTGGCAGGGGATAATGATTGGCACAGAGGAGGCAGAGGAGGAGGCAGATGTGCCTCCTTTCTCTTCGAGACCTATGTCCCTTGAACATAAGCCAGTGATTGGCTTTTTTTTCTCCTCAAGCTGTCAGCGTGACGAGAAAAAAGAAAGATTACCGAACTTTTGTTTACACATGTGATCAGCTATCATTGGCTGACAGCTGATCACGTGGTAAGGGGCCGGAATCTGTGATCACAGCGCGCAAAGGGGAGGATGTCCTTTGACGGCCTCCTGGAAATTCAGGTCCACGCTGAAGCCGTCATTCGGCTATAGAGCGGACGTCAAGTGGTTAATCACTTGATGCCTGCCATATAGCAAAATTACTTCAGCAAAGTGGTTGTCTTATCTTGAGCAGATGCCATATGATGCAGCGATCGTTGTTGTGGCGTGTCAGTCTGACACACCACAACTCCGATCTAGGTCAAGAGTCTCTGACATACTCTTTACCACGTGATTGGCTGTGACCAATAACAGCTGATCACAATGTAAACTGGAAGAGCCGTTTATATCGGCGTTTCCTCACTCGTGTCTGACAGACACAAGTAGAGGACAGTCGATCGGCTGCTCCTCTGACGGGGAGGGCAGCGCAGCCCCCCCACGGATGCCTACCCAGGACCACCAGGGATGATACCAGGACCACCAGGGTTGACCACCACTGATGACCACCAGGTATGGCGTCCCCGGTGGCCATGGGTGGCAATGTGTAACCACACATGATGCCAATCAGTGCCCATCAGTAATACCTGCCCTCCTAATCAGTGATGCCAACGAGTGTCCATCAGTGCCACCCATAAATGCCCATCTGTGCTGTCTATGAGTGCCCATCTGTGCTGCATATGAGTGACCATCAGTGCTGCATACCAGTGCCACCTATCAGTGCCCATCAGTGCCACTTATCAGTGCCCATCAGTGTCGCATATCAGTGTCCATCAGTGCCACCTCATCATTGCCACCTTATCCATGCTCATCAGTGCCACCTTTTCAGTGCTGGGTAGTTCAGCGTTATCAGTGCCCATCAGTGAAGGAGAAAACTTACTTATTTACAAAATTTTATAACAGAAACTAAGAACAACTTCATTTTTTTTTTTACTTTCGGTCTTTTTAATTTGTTTAGTAACAAATAAAAACCACAGCGCAGAGGTGATCAAATACCACCAAAAGAAAGCTCATCTAAATTATAAACATTTTGTTTGGGTATAGTGTAGCATGACCACGCAATTGTCATTTAAACAGCGACAGCGCTGAAAGCTGAAAATTGGCTCGGGCAGGAAGGGGGGAAAGTGCCCAGCCTGTATACAGTGTTCAGTGGAATATGTTGGTGGCTGGTAACTGGATTTGTGGGCAGGTTCCCTGTCACCAATCTTGAGAATTTTGTATGAACTTCCTGAAGAGCGATCCAGGCCAAGATGGCGATTTGTCAGCTGAAACAGTGAGTCGTCCAGTTCTGCTGCATTCAACGGTGGTGCTCCTTGTGTAGCGGACGGCATTTGACCTGCTTGGGTAGGACCCGGGAAGCAAGAGAGCTTGGGCCGGGTACGCAGATCCATTTTATAGCCTCTCCCATAATTCTCCCCCTGGAGCAAATGGCTTGCTGGAAGGTGTAGTTCATGAATAGTTCTGCAATTCAAAGATATCTGTTCAGGAGACTACAGTTTCCACAGTATGATGCATGTAATCCGAGCCCAGCACTAGGGGAATCCAGAGACAGTCTAGGAAGATAGAGGGCATGTGTGCAGTGTCAGATAACTGTAGCCTGCTCTCAGCTACATTAACATTAACAATATCCTGCACTTCTGAATGGTCAGCCAAAGGATGAAAACGGACCCCACTAAAACAGTTTAGCTTCTGTGGAAGAAAGGAAGAAAAGGAGGAAGGTGAATTGCAGGGTCAACCAGACACTTCAGATGGAAGAAGTACATACAAATGATTGAGATTATGACTATACATACACATATGTGAACACACATAGAAAGAAACAAAATATTTATAGTAACATACACTTTTAGTGCCACTGCTTTATTCTTTAACCACTACAATACAGGGCACTTTCACCCCCTTCCTTCCCAGCCCAATTTTCAGCTTTCAGCGCTCTAGCGCTTTCAGTGACAATTGCGCAGTCATGCTACACTGTACCCAAATGAAATTGTTATCATTTTGTTCGCACAAATAGAGCTTTATTTTGGTGTTATTTATTCACGACTCCGTTTTTTTTTTTTTGCGATATAAGCGCAAAAATAGCGGAAATTTGAAAAAAAAACAATATTTTCTTTTTTCTATTTGAAAAGAAATCCAATAAAATCAAATTTTGTCATAAATTTAAGCCAAAATGTATTCTGCTACATGTTTTTGGTAAAAAAAAATCCGTTAAGTGTATAATAATTGGTTTGTGTGATCACGGACATATGTACGCAAATGATCATGTACATATGTGTGCAGGTGATCACGTACATATGTGTGCAGATAATCATTGGGACATGTGATTTTAGTGAGACATATGTGGGGGACATGTTTTTATTATTAGGGACATGTGTTTTTATTATTTGGGGACATGTGTGTTTTGGGGACATATGTGGGGACTGTGTTTGTACTGTGTGGTGTGTTGTGTGTTTACACTACACTGATGATCAGTGAGTAAAAAGCTGTAAAAAGCAGCCCATACTCACTGATCATCAGCCGGCTGCAGCGTTCTGCTCTCCTCTCCTCAGCGGTGACTTCCGTGTGAGGAGAGGAGAGCCGATTGCCTAGCAACCGGCTGTTTGTTTACATCACATGACGGCCGTGATTGGACACGGCCGTCATGTGATCAGGAGGGCCAATCACAGAGCCCTCCTGCCGATCTGAGATGTGCCGTGTCCGGGTGACACGAGCACATCGGGATTGCGCCGCTGCGCGAGCGCGCGCGTGCGCGCGCGTGCGCGATCCCGCTACTCCTGAAGGACGTTTCTGAACGGCCTATCAGGAGTAGACGGCTCCCACCCGGCCGTATATATGCATTGGCCGGGTGGGAAGTGGTTAAAGAGGAAGTAAACTCTCCCACTCTGATGCTTCTTTTCATTTAGTCCATTATAATAAGTAATTATCAAACTATAGCCACTGTAATCCAGCCCAAATTGCATATTACTTACTGTATAAAGAAACGTTAACAAACTTGTTTCCAGGGGTAAGGCAGCGCCATCTTAAGTATTGTTTTCTGAGTCCACAGTGGAGTGTATTTCTGCCCTTACATTGAGCACTTCCTGTACTGTTAACCAAGCCTCCTTCTCAATCCAACGTTTCTATGGCAACCCTGCTTCCTTGTTCATAGCTGACTTGTTTATTTCATAGTATTTACTTGTGCTGATTACCTAGTGTTTGCCTGTATGAGTCCTATCAGCTTCAGCTGATCAGATTGCAGTACTGCTGTCCCATTCCCTGGTTTACACTGTTTGTGAGGTCACATGGTCACATGGTGTGTAGAAGGAAGCTCTGAGTGATTAGCAGCCTGCTGGGAGTTCAGAGCTGTGTGCCATAAGAAGTCCTGATAACAGATAGATAAGACATAGAGAGTGTGTCGTAAATCAGGTTAGATCTGGGCATGCTCAGTGACATCATTCTAAAGAACAAAAAGCATTACAACAATATTAAGCAAGTAAGGAGATATCTACAAGCAGTGTTCTTTAGGGTTTTTTATGCTGATTCACATGGGACAAAGTTGTAGGGGAGGGTTTACAACCACTTTAAACAACCTGTTGGCTGGGTGGTCTTCAGCCACCATGATGGACAGTTTTGGATCCTAGCAAGTTTAAAACTCCATGCTTCTCATTGTGCACTGCTGCTTGGGCACAATCTGTGCAAGTAGTGTGGTTACATACTGCTTAACATTCCAGGCTGTCTGTCCAGTGCTGGTGCTCATTCCAGGGTGTCTGTAAGCTTCTTTTACTCTGGGGGGGGAGAACTGCTGTCACTAGTACTTCTTGCTCTAGGGACTGTAAGTGACCCTGTGTCGTATACTGTCTCAGTTTGGTGGGCATTGCAAGAGCAAAGACAGACTTCTGTGGGGGACCTGCAGGACAGAGATCCCCTTTTTCCCCAAATTTTGTATTGTATTTTGCAATACTTGTAAGCCATTACCTGTGCTGTCATTCTTGTCTTTGGGTTTCCCTCTCTTATGCTCTGGCAGCCCAGGGCCACCCACATCCAGATCCTTGAAAATCTCTCCCTAGTGCCTGTAGCAGGCCCTTGTGCAAATGACCTCTGCCTAGTCTATATGTTTATGTCAATGGATAGAGTGATTGTTCTTGTTCCTGCAGGGGAGAGGTTTCAGTGTTTTCACTCCAACCTGTTCACTGTTCTAAAGGCCAAGAACACTATCCTGGAGCTGAAGGTCTTATTTTAAGGGCTGTTACTGATTAAAATTTTAGTGTTCGATTAATCGATTTTTTTTAATCTATTAATTGACTAATTTCGATTAATTATAACACACATACAGATCCAACTACTTTTAGCTAATCTCCTTGCATTGCAACTCTGCATTAGTCAGTGATAAATGTGGTACACACTATATACAATCAACTGACACTAGTTTGTTTCCACAATCCATGACTTAACTTCACAGTTCACACAAATACTTTTTAAATTCAAACTGTAGCACTGACGTAAGTATTTTTTTTCCACAGTAGCGCGACAATCCCTCCACCTCCAGTCTAACTGATCACTCTCATCTTTTGCCATGGACCCCTGTGCAAACAGGTGGTCATGCAAGCGGGTATCAAAAGGGTTAACACAGACCATAAACTTCTCTCACGTCTCCTTAGATCTCAGCAAGGACACCAGGTCGTGGGTAGAAAGAAAAGTGCTCACTGCTTAAGTATAAGATTACATTTTTGTGTTCAAACACAAACTACTCACATAAAGATGATAAAAACACAGAATGTAAAGCCGACAATCGTGTTAGTTCCATAGGGCAGCAGCGGGTGACGTCAGGCATCACCGGATCTCCGACGGAACTCCCTGAAAACCCGGAAGCCGGCGGAGAGGCGAGTACCGATCAAAAGAATTTTGATTGATCAAAAAAATGAACGATTAATCAAGGAATTGATCTTTAATTTCCACAGCCCTACTTATTTTGTATCCAAAAGTTTAATGGTATGGAATCGGCCAGGTTGGGTATTGCTGGCATTTGTGGACATCAAAGACACCTATTTGAACATTGCTATCACCCCCCCCCCCCCCAGCTTTTTTTAAGTTTTGTGTTGGGCGACTGTCATTTTCAGTTTTTGGACCTGCTTTCCTTGGTTCTTAACAAAAGCCCCTGTTCTTTCTCTCCTTCGCTCTCAGGGTGCCCACACTGTGGGCTACCTGGGCGACCTGCTATTGAAGGATCATCCCACCCAGGCTTTGAATTCCTTGATTCAACTTACAATCTGGACCACTTGGGATTCTGAACAGGTCTTTCTGCCTTTGAAAAAGAGTAGATCCCTTCACTCTCAAGCACAGAAACTCCTATCCAGACCTTGCCCCTAGATACACTTTTGCATGATGTAACCTCATTTGAGGCAGTACTTTATGCACAATTTGACTCCAGGCTGCTGCAACTCAGCCTTTTTTTCTATGAAGGACAGGCGGACTCAGTCTCTGAAAAATCCAATGTGTCTGTCTCCCTTGGCCCGTCTCTCTCTCTTGGTGGATTTTCCAACCCGGGGTTGGAGTCAGGGAAGTCATTACTGCCAATGACTTGGGAGATTCTCATGACAGGTGTCAGTCTGTTGGGCTAGGGAGTAATCCTTGAAATGTTGATGCTTCAAGGAACCTGGTTGGTGGAGAAATCCAATCTTCCAATAAACACTTTGGAGCTCAGAGCCAATCGGCAGTCCCTTCAACACTGGATTTCTCAGCTTCAGCGACTTCCAATGTGGGTTCAGTCAGACAATGCCACGCCTATGGCCTACATCAACCATCACAAAGGAAAAGTTGAAGGATAGAGGCTTATTGGATTTCGTTAACTCAACATTTCTCTCTGCTAGGATGTTTACTTGTTGCAAAATTTACCACTGCACCTGGAAGACTTAATTTGCATGGGGCAAGAAGGTCTTGAAAAGACCTTCTTGCCCTTCTTTCTCCAGTTGAGTCAGAATCAGCATCTGGCCTTTAGTACTCTCAAAGGACACATTTTGGTATTGACTATGCTCTTCCATTGTCCATTAGCCTTTGGTGAGGGCCTTTGCACAGGGACTATGCCTGAGTCTTATACAAAAAAAATGGATTTTTGACTTACCTGTAAAATCCGTTTCGTGGAGTGCAGTACAGCACACTGGACCATCCCCTCATTCTCTGCTCTGTTCATCCTTATTCTTTGCTAAAAAGTATGTATAACTATCAGTGCAAGACCCTTTAAAAGGGCCCTTACAGTTATGCGTGCCAGCATATAATCAGCCAGCTTATGTGTGCCAGCATTTAAGGTAATGTAAGACTATAGCTGTGTCCTGTACTTTACTCCAAATAAATGGATTTTACAGGTAAATCAAATAAATCAAAAATCTTTTCTTTACCATATGTGTAAAAAAATACCCCAACAAAAGAGTGGTTAAACAAAGTTATGGATAATTCCAGTGGAGAATGCTTCTTCCTTTAAAGATTCTACAGATAGAAAAGTAGAAGCAGTGAATGCCATCACCGGGTTTCGTAGGAGAGATTCCTTGGTTGTGCATATAGATGACCCAATCACAAAGGGCTTGCAGCATCAACTGCCATGATCACATGCTGGATCTGGCAAACAATTGTATGAGTGTATGCCATCATACATTAATAACCACCAATTACAGCTACCAGGGCAGTAAGTACATTCTGGGCCATCCAGCATCAGGCATTATTTTTTCAGGTTTGTAGGGCAGCCACTTGGTTGGCAGCTCATACAGTCACCAAGTTTTAAAATGTGAATGTGATATCTAGCTTTGAGTGTACATTTTTGCAGGGGGAAGCTTGACTGACCTGCATTTTTTTTCTGTAAGACAGTTAGTCTTATTTTCCATTCTATTTTTTGCAGAACTGTGTCCTCCAATGAACAAGAGAAAAAAAGGATTGTTTTATTCACCTAAAAATATTTTTTTCGGCATTCCTCCTCAATTCTCAGAGTAACTAAAGATATCTGTGTAGCTGAACAGAGCATGCTCTACCAGTTAGATCCCACCCCCAGCCACACACAGCCCAGGACACAGGGGAAAGGCCAACTACTATGTTGGTCTTTCCCCTGTGTCCTGCGCCCAGAAGACACACCTACTTCTCAGTATACATGTCAGCACTGCGATGGGCTGATGTGCTTGGGCTGATATATTGTCTATTGTCATATAATGACATTAGTTAATTATGAATGGCTGGCAGGGACACCAGATATTATCGTAATGAAAATTGTAGATTTAAAAATATTGAAAATAAAGCCGGTGTGAGATGGGGTTAGGTAGCAGGTACACATGCTCCTTGGGTTGAGCAAACTTGCAGGCACATATACCAGTTCAGGGAGGACGTGTACAAATTGTGCAGTGTATTGGGGCTATTTACAAAGCTATTTACAGGTTCTGTAAAAAGTTCCAGAAAATTAATAAGGCAAAAACGGCAAAACAAAATCCTAGTGTATCCCAGCACTAACTATACAACAGTAGCACTTGCTATCAGGCTGAACAAGCCTACTTGTCAGTAGACATGGGCCAAATGACCCTTGGTTCAGTTTGCAGCAGAACTTTAAAACATTGCAAAAGTTCAAAACCTAATAACGAACCCCATTGAAGTCTATGGAACCCAAACTGGAAAAAATCAAAAGTGACCATTTTGAAGGCTTATATGCAAGTAATTGGGCATACAATAGTTATGGGGGTTCAGATACTGCCCTGAGGGACATATATCAATAATAAAAAGCGTGTAAAAAACACAATGTTTAAATGAGCAGTAATTTACTGATGCTTAAAGTGAAACCATAAAAATGAGAACCAACAATAAAAAAAAATGGCTTAAATATAGTAGAGAGAAGGAGAGAAAGGCACCAAGCAACCAACAGTGTAAAACGGTTTAATGAAGCAACATAAGGTAATAGGTTAAACTCAATTAGGAAGTTAATATGGAAGAATTTCAGTGCCTGGATAGGCTGTGTAAAGGATCCTGAACAGCATCGTGGGGTGGTCCTTGCCGCAGCGGCGCCCCCATGGAGACAGGAGAGAGGACGTTTAAGCCATAAGCTGCAGGGAGCCGAATGTAAGCTGTCAAAACCTGGAGTGGAACTGAGCAATCAGAACATGTTTCAGAGGCTAGTCACGCCTCCTTCTTCCTTTTTTTTATTTTTCATTTTTACTTTTTTGGATATTCCATTTTTTCATCAATTATTTGGACTTTTTACTAGACAAGCTAGAGCAGCACTGGGAATTTCTGTTTTTGTTTTTTGATTTGTTCCTTTAAATATAGTGCCTGGGGGGTCCCCTTAATCTAAACCATGTATAGAACCTGCTGCCACAATAATGAGATGCCACAATAATGCCATTTTCCCTGTAAGCTTTCTTTATTTTGTAAACAACGGCTTGGGGAGGCAGTCTGTATGATGCCATAAAAAATTCCTCCGTAAATGTTTAAATTTTTGTTTGACCAGAAATTATTTTTGGTTTAATCATCAGTTCTATCTACAGACCAGGGGTGTTGCCATGGGGGCTAAGTTCGCTCCCAGTGTGGCCAATTTATTTATGGCCCACTGGGAGGAGGACGTCATCTTTCGTAATCGCCCCCATGAATTAATCTGCTACAAAAGATTTATTGATGACCTGATTATGATATGGGATGGTGATCGAGCGGGTCTGGACAATTTCATTGGGACTATGAACACGAATGATAAGAACATCCAGCTGTCTTGGAACATTAGTCAGGAACGTATGGTATTCCTTGATTTGGAGATTAGTAAAGATAAGGATGGGTTGTCTCTGAAGAATTATTTCAAACCAACCGATCGCAATTCATACATTCCTCTGGGGAGCTGCCACCCTAAGTCTTGGCTGTGCAACATCCCCAGAGGACAGTATGTCAGATTAAGACGTAATTGTTCTAAAGTGGACGATTTTGCGCTTCAGGCTCAAATTCTATCCTCCAAATTTCAGGAAAAAGGCTATGACAGATCTGGTCTAGATCATGAAGTAGCTCGAGTCCAACAGTTGGATAGATCTCTTTTGTTAGGAGATAAAATAAAAGAACCAGTAGATGGAGGTGTCAACTTTAGAATGGTTCTGGATTATAATGTCCAGCACAAGAAATTCGAAAAATTAGTTGCTAAAAACTGGTTTATACTGAAACAGGATCGGGTATTAGGACCTCTCTTACCTGCACGCCCCTCTTTTATATATAAAAAGGCTCCTTCGTTACGTGATCAGATAGCCCCCAGTGTCATTGATCCTCCTGTACAAACTGAAAGCAGGCTTTTCTCTTTCTTGTCTGGTTTTTATGCGTGTGGTAGGTGTACTGCTTGCAAACACTCCAGATGCAATGTAAAAAAGAGGAAATCCTTTGTTGCTACTAGTAACAATAGGGAGTACAAGATCGATCAATTGATCACTTGCTCTACGGTAGGGGTGGTATATATGTTACAATGTGGATGTGGCCTCCAATATATTGGCAGGACGTCCAGGCCTCTCCATGTGAGATTAGGTGAGCATGTAAATAATATTAAGAAGGGTCTGAGGACACACAATGTATCTCGACACTTTAAATTGGTACATGCTCAGAATCCCAAAAGTTTGAGTTTCTGGGGGATAGAGAAGGTTACGAAACATTGGCGTGGAGGTAACTTCATACGCCAACTGAGCAGACGTGAGTCGCATTGGATTCATGAAACAAGGGTTCTTGCCCCAAGTGGCTTGAACGTTGATTTTGATTTAAACTGCTTCATTTCGGATAGATAATTTTGCTAATTTTATACATGTATGTACCATCTTTATTTTTATTTTTACTTTCACATTTATTTTTATTTTTATTTTTATTTTTATATTTATTTATTTTTATTTTATTTAGATTTTTATTGTCATTTATTTTGGTATTCATTTTTATTATGTAATTCATTATTTTTGTATTAATTGTTTTTTCCATGCATGGATCAGTGTTGCTTGCTGATGGCGTCGGCGGCTTTGTGGTTTTATCTTATGTTCTGCAGGGGTGCAATGATGGGCTGAGAGACACTTATGTGTCCCCACATCGGCGCTATAATACTGCTTTTTTATGGTTATTAGGAATTTTTCTTGCTATCTAATATGCTCCATTTGATGGCAATGGGTTGTGTAACGTATGTATGTTGCTACTGATGTGGTTCAATTCATATGCATCCCTCTATGTTATTAGTTTTATTAGTTTTTATAATGTTTCCTCTCTTTCCGGTAATTGATTAAGTGTTAATTTGGCTTCCGGAGTCACGCTTGATGTGTGTTGTCTCTGTGAAACTGCCTTGCGCACTATCTTCTCTCTCATTGGCTCATTATCAGTATACCAGCTTAAAAGCGGCTGTCCGACGTCACGCCGTCGCCGCTGATGAAGTCCCGCCTACTTTCGGGGACGCAACGCGTACGGACCACGTGACCTATGCCGTGACGTCATCCGCAAGCTGCTATACTGATCCATGCATGGACGCTGTGCTATATTTGTTTTCATGCCCAGCACTCAGCACTGGAGATCAGTGCACCAGAATGTGAGTGTATCTCTTTCATTTCTGTTTTAAAATAAATTCGTTTAAACGGAGAGCACTAGATTTTGTTCTTTATGTTTTTATATGGAATCATATTAACTTGAGGATACTGAAAAGGATTCAATCTTTGAGCACTACCGCTATATCTACTGAATGCTGTGATTAACCCATGATGGGAACATGCGTTTTCTGACCTGTCTGTTAAATCAGGGGTCCATATTTTGAGGTGAGAGTCCATCTTGCTTATTGGTGAAGGAATCACATCATCACTTGTTTTGTCGATTGAAGGCACACTGCACAAGCGGATCTTTTCCTTGACAACTCTACTTGTTTTTTTGTATCTATGGACTTTTGTTTTTAGATGCACTAATAGAGTGTCACTTTATTATTCACTTATATTATTTATCTATGCGCTGTACTGTTACTTTTTTACTTTAGTCTGTATGATGAGGCCACAATTTAGTGCACTTGGAACCAGATTAGACATTTTTTGAATTAATTCTGGTGTCTCTTTGGATAGAAGTAACAGGCGTGGAAAAATTGGGCTTTGGGTTTTTGTGGTACCTTCACACCGTAATCCTATAGAGGTACTCTTAAAGAGAAATAATTGGCCTTGCTGTCAAAAACTTTAATGAGATGCACCGGTCAAACAGTGGTGGAAAATTTGCTCTTTGGGTGTTGGCCTTGCTGTCAAAAATTGAAATGATAAGCACTTGTCAAACAGGTGTGGAAAAATTGATCCTTGGGCATTAATTATGCCCATGAAACCTACACCAAAAAATTTTCCATATAAAAACACCCACAAAGCTAGGCAGCCTAGACACTCTTTCAGAGATCTGAGATCCAGATAACTTAATCAGCAACATCGGCATCCGGGGCTTGATAGCTGCTGCTTATCCAGGACTGAATCATTTTGATAAATTTCAGCCGATCCACAGAGTCTGTGGACAGATGCACTCTCATATCTGTTACAAAAACCACTGGCATCTGTTACAAAACCTCTGGCAGCACTGAATACCCATTCGGAAAGCATGCTGGGTGCAGGGCAGCCCAGCAGCTCTATGGCATACTGGGTAAGTTCTGGCCAGTGGTCTAATGTCATGACCCAGTAAGCCAGTGGATCATCAACTGGAAAGCTCTCCATATCTGTTCCGCCCCTAGATAATCTCCCACCATATGATGAAGACGCTACTGATAGGCTATGGAAGCTGACAGCCCTGGGGGGCCAAGGACTAAAATAATTTTAAAAGGCATCACTGAGGCGACCCCCTTTTCCACTGCTTTTTTCTTGGCCAACAGAAGTCTCAAAATTAAATTTTCCACCAGACTGTAACTTACCAGGATCTGGAAAGGCGTTACATAAGCTTCCTCTGTGGGGATGGGATGAGTTCCGAGACTTTCCCCTTGTAGCGATGGTCAAGGAGAGTTGCCAACTAATTGTGATCCTTCTCCTTGATGCCACGTATTCTTGTTTTTTTTTTGTTGTAGGCTTTGAAGAATGAGGGAGCCCATGCACCACAAGTTTACAGAGGCATCAGAAGCAGACTCCTTGG
Source organism: Lithobates pipiens (assembly GCF_037356315.1). Lineage (NCBI taxonomy): Eukaryota > Metazoa > Chordata > Amphibia > Anura > Ranidae > Lithobates > Lithobates pipiens. The sequence continues at coordinate 434,899,968 of NW_027507903.1, forward strand.
GGTCACTGAGGATTACTGTATCTGGAACTGTCTCCTCCCAGCCATCTGTTAAGGGCTGATGTATGTCTCGCTCTGCTTCAGTGCCTCCAAGCTGCCAGAATGCTCCTCCTCCTCCTCCCTTTCCTCTTGTATGTTCTGTGGTGTAAGAAGAATGATGTCTGCATAAAGTGGGCCTTGAGAGGAAAGGAAGTCCTCCTCTTCCTCCTGTTGCTCTGCCTCCAGTGCGCTGTCAATAATGTCATGCAGGGTTGCTCCAGCAGGAACACAACAGGGATTGTGTCACCAATGCATGCATTGTCACGGCTCACCATCCTTATTGCCCCCTCAAGTGGTGACAGTACAGTGCATGCATCCTTTATCAGCAGCCATTGGCGTGGGTAAAAAAAGCAGAGCCAACCTGAGCCTGTTGCTGTGCCATACTGACACAGGTACTTGTTGATGGCCCACTGCTGTATGTGCAGCCGCTGTAGCATTGCCAAAGTCGAGTTCCACCTGGTGGGCATGTCACAAATCAGGCGGTTTATGGGCAGGTTGAATTCCTGGTTAATTTCAGCCAATCGAACACTGGCTGTGTATGACCACCTGAAATGGCTACAGACTCTTCTGGCCTGCTTTAGCAGTTCTTCCAACCCTGGGTACATGCTTAAGAAATAATGCACCACAAAATTGAGGACATGTGCCAGGCATGGCACAGCTTTCCCTGTCTAAGTGCAGATAAGGAGCTTTGTGCCATTATCACTAACCACCATTCCTGGCTCCAGCTAGAGTGGCTTGAACAACCCCTGGGCCTACCCCTGCAGGGCTGCAAGAATCTCTGCTCCAGTGTGGCTCCAGTCCCCTACACAGACTAGCTGAAGCACTGCAAGTCATCCTTTAGCCTGACTCATTGAATAGCCCTTTGAATGCTTAGGGGGTACCGGTTTTTCATAGGACAATTCATCTGAAGAGGGCATGGAGGAGAAGGAGGAGGAGGGGTGGAGCTGACAAATCTTGCATCATCACCACTAGCTGTATGAAGATGTGGTGGCACAACAATTTGCAGCACTCACTAAGCCCTGTCTTGCATCCTTTTGAGTTGCAAGCAGAGTTACAGAGTGTGCTGTGAATGAAATATATCGTCCCTGACTATGCTTGCTGGACCACGTGCCAGCAGTAACATGGACCTTGTGGCTGACTGCCTTGCCCAACGATGCCACAGCATTGCCTTCCACTTGATGGTACAGAGCTGAAAGGGCATAATGTGCAAAGAAATAGAGACTGGGAACCTGTCATTGTGGTACAGCACATTCTGAAAATTCATAGAAGGGGCAGAATCCACCAGAAAGGTAGGAGTTGTAAAACCAGCAGCTTTGACAAGCTTTAATTTAGACGCCGGACATGTGAGTATAATATTTTCCGCTGAAGCAGATGGGGCAGAGAAATTTGCCTGCTATAGTCTACAGCTGGTGCTGTGCTACTGGGAGACCTGCTACAAGGATCTGTGACCCCGTGCGCTACATCGCTGTCAGTGGAGGCTGCTAAGAGGTTGTGAGGTATAGCGAGTATAGACTGGAAAGTTGATAATTGAGGAGGAGCAGAATTGCATCCCTTTTGTGTGGTAAATGCACAGTATCGCACTGCAATATACTGCGGTAAATGTGCAATAACGCACTGCAATATACCACGTTAAACGTGCACTAACACACTGCAATATACTGTGGTAAACCTGCAATAACACACTGAAATATACTGCGTTAAATGTGCACTAATGCACTGCAATATACTGCAGTAAATGTGCACAAACGCACTGAAATGTACTGTGTTAAATGCGCACTAAGGCACTGAAATATACTGCGGTAAATGTGCAATAATACACTGCTACTGTATATACTTGGGTAAACGTGCCAAAGTGCACTGGAATATACTTCGGTAAACATGCAATAATGCACTGAAATATACTGCGTTAAACATACACTAATGCACTGCAATATACTGTGGTAAACATGCACCAACACACTGAAATATACTGCATTAAACGTGCACTAACACACTGCATTGTACTGTGATAAACATGCACCAACGCAGTGAAATATACTGCGTTAAACATGCACTAACACACTGCATTGTACTGTGATAAACGTGCACCAACGCACTGAAATATGCTGCGTTAAATGTGCACTAACACACTGCATTGTACTGTGGTAAACATGCACCAACACACTGAAATATACTGCAATTTACTGTGTTAAACGTGCACTAATGCACTTAAATATACTGCAAGAAACGTGCACTGACAAAATAAACTGACACTAAAGTAAAAATGAATGGTCACACTACTCTCACACTGCACTCTAGATTTACACTAAACTGATACCTTTACACTCACAATAGAATCAAAGCCCATTAGAGCACACTAACTTGCTAGTAGCACTGTACAGAGCCCCTTTCTATCTCTCTCCACACCAATAATACACTGCGAATGCCCACTATGGGAAGAATATTTTTATAGTGTGGGTTGGGACTAAGCAATGAGTCATGATTGGATAGAGTCATCATGACAGTGTCCAATCATGGCTCTGACAGTGCCTTGATTGGGCAAAGCTTTCATTGCTTCAGCCAATCAGGGCTTTCAATGTACTGTGTGGCAGCTCACTGCATTGTGGTCGGTCAGCGGGCCGAACAAACGGTAGAATGCCCTGACAATTTGGATGTTCAGTTTACTGGGGCGAACAGCCAATGTTTGGCCCGAACCCATGCTCAGGCCAAAACCATTCGCCCAACACGATTTGTCATTCCTCACATACACACTTCTTTTTACCAACCTCAGCAGCTCTCTCAGACATGTCTTAACCATTCCCCAGGTATGAGAGCACTGGCTGTCTGTCTCCAAGACCCGAACTGGACCATGGATCAGATATCCCTAAACGTATTTGAGAGGAGCCTGGGAGATGTGTAAACCCCCGAACAAGACTTTCCTGGCTCTCTGTGGAACGCTCTGCTACACCGGGTACACACTGACAGTTTTTTTTTTCTTTTAGCGCAGTGGGCTGAACGAAAAAAAACTGACAGATCACTGTACCAACACAAGCGATGTTGATGTGTTGATCTCCCTGACTATGTTATTGTATTCTGACAGGGGGCCTTCCCCCATATCAGAACACACTGATCAGTGCTCACAGCCATTAGCTGCAAGCATTGAGAAGATGCATGCCCAATCTACAAAAGCACGTCATTAGGCCGGCTTCCGCCAGACAAGCAGCTATATACACTGACTGAATGTCTGCCAGTTCCTGCTGAACTAGATGATAGTTAGAACATGTGTACCTAGCTTTACCATTGAAATTGCACTAATATGTTAAACCTTGTATGAGATTTTAATGACTGGGTTTACATTTGTGGGTGGTGCTAACTCACTTTGCATGTGGGGGTACCTTTTGTATGGAGCACGGGCATCAATGTGGTGTACCTTTGTTACCTCACCCCCAGTAACAGAATGGGGTCCCCCCAAGCACATAGCGTGGACCTCATGGGTGCTCATTCAAACCTATCTTTCCGTACATCGTGATCAGGCCATAGATCTTCGTAACACAGATTTGGATCTAGTTGCTATTGGATACCACCCGATAAGGAGGGAGCCAGCATATTGACCCCCTCACTACCAGAAGTCCTGTCACCTTACCAGGTACTACGCCCAGAGGCAGCTCTAGGCTTTGTGAGGCCTTAGGCGAAACTTACACATGAGGCCCTACTCATGCCCATAATGGGAAAAAAGTTCAAGAAATAAAAATGGCTGCAGACAGATGCACGGATCTAGCACACAATTCATCAGCCACTTCCAGGGCACTCACCTCACCCATTAGACATATGCAGCCAATAAAACATCTGGGACCAAGCAAGGTGGCAACCCACCCCTCTAAGAATTTCCCATGCCTTGTGAGGAAGGGGAGTTGGGGGATCCCAACACAGTGTAAAGAGAGAGGGAGGAGGGAGGGAAAAAGATGGGATAGAGAGAGGGGGAGAGAGAGAAGGGGGAAAGAGAGAGAGGGGTAGGGAGAGAGGGAGAGAGAGGGGGGAGAGAGAGGAGAGAGAGTGGTGGGAAGGGGTGATTGGGGTGTGAGAGACTGAGACACAGAGGAGGGAGGTGAGAAAGAGAGGGGGAGAAGGGTAGTGGAAGAGAGGGGTGGTGCGAGAGAGAAAGACGAGGGGTGGAAGTGGAGTGGGAGAGAAGGGAAGAGAGGGGGATAGAGAGGGAGAGAGAGAGAGAATAGGTTGGGGTGGAGAGATAGAGGGGAGATGGGGCAGGGAGAGGGGGGGAGATGGGGCAGGGAGAGAGGGGGAGAGGGAGGGGGTAGAGAGAGGGGAGAGAGAGAAGGGGAGAGAGGGAGGGCTAAGAGAGAGAGAGAGGTGAGGGAGAGAAGGGGGAGAGAGAGAGAAGGGGAGGGGAGAGAAAGAGAGGGGGGAGAGTGAGTGGTGGGAAGGGGTGAGTGGGGGTGAGAGAGACTGGGGGTGACACAGAGGAGGGGGGTGAGAAAGAGAGGGGATGAGGGAGAGAGAAGGGTTGTGGAAGAGAGGGCTGGTGCGAGAGAGAAAGAGACGAGGGGTGGGAGAGAAGGGAAGAGAGGGGGTAGAGAGGGGGAGGAGAGAGGGAAGAGAGAGGGAGAGAGAAGGGGGAGAGAGGGGTAGGGGAGAGGGAGGGAGAGAGAGAGAGAGCAGGGGGAGAGAGGGAGAGAGAGAGAAGGGGAGGAGATATGGGGGAGAGGGAGAGAGGGAGGGGGAGAGGGAGAGAGAGGGGAGGAAGAGAAACAGAGAGAGAGGGGAGAGGGAGGGATCGAGTGGTAAGGGGTGAGTGGGGGTGAGAGAGATTGGGGGTGACACAGAGAAGGGAGGTGAGAAAGAGAGGGGTGGTGCTAGAAAGGAGGATGACATAAAGAGTGAGGGGGAGAGAGGGATAGGAGGAGGTGAGAAAGAGGGGGGTGCGGGAAAGGGGAGTGAGAGAGATCCCTAGCCCTGTCCTTGTCTGCAGACCCTCCTGTGTTTCATGTCCCAGTCTGTGAGAGCACTGGGCAGGAGCAGGAGACGGGGGACAAAGAACAGGGAGGAGCTGGAGAGCACTGGAGGTGGTGGAGAGCATAGGAGGGGTGGGGGCTGGAGAGTGCGGGGAAGCTTGAGAGGAGGGGAGTCAGAAAGAATGTGAGTGGAAAGCAGGGGGGTGGAGAGCACTGGGGGAGGAGCCAGGGAGCACAAGGAGGGGCCAGAGAGCATGGGGGACACAGAAGACGTTTGATAGGAGGAGCGGTGGATGGCTGCATATAGTGGAATTGATCTTTCTATATTCCTCCAGCAGCTGCTGAATGCTGACATCTCCTCCTCTCCCTCCTGTAGACATTCAACGGCTGCAGGAGGAATATAGAAAGATTAATTCCACTATATGCAGCCGTCCACCGCTCCTCCTGTGCAGGCACACAGGAAGACTGCACGGGCACTCACCTTCTCTCTGGTTGGCCAGGCGGCATCAGGAGATTGGAGGCGGAGCTCCTTCATCTTCTTCAGTCATGGGGCAGCTCAGCTGGAGGCAGGTGTGGAGAGGTCAGGTGAGCAGCGCAGGATGAAGGAGCAGCCCAGCTGCGGCTCCCACATGGACATGCTGCCGCCTGCACACACACCTTGTAGAGATGGCATCTGGAGCTGGGTGCTGTCATCTGGCCGCTGCCGCCACCTAGACCTAGAGGCCTCAACTGTCCCGCTCCCTGCACCTGCTGCCATCGGACCGGGATGCAGCTGCTCCGTGCTGGGGCCGCTATTCCTCCTGATTTGTCAGTCAGTCCCTGAGTCACAGAATCCCAGCGTTGACATAAGTGATTGAGCAGAAGCAAATTGGGCAGCCACGAGGCCCCTGTGAATGCGGGGCCTTAGGCAGCCCCCTAATTAGTGAGCCACCTCTGACTACGCCTAACGACTGGTTACTTGGTGTCTTGAACTTGTCCCTGATTACACTTAGCAGCTACACTCCTTCTCCGTGTTTTGCAGAGTTGACCCTTATGTAGTACCTGAGCTTCATACCTCTTTGTGCTATACAGACCCTGGTTCTTTAGATATTTCAGATAGATTCTTCAGAACCAAAATGCATCCCTTAGAATAACTTCAGATCAGGCTTAGAACAGTTAATGTAACTTTACTGAACAGCATAACAGTTTAATAGGAACAATGTGCTTCTCCCTAAACTAAGTACTGTATTGTGGCTGCCCAGGCATAGATCCATGAGGTGAGAGTCCATCTTCGTATTCTCAATGGCTTGCATGTCCCCAAAAGTCCTGGTGCCTTCAGTAGACTGCAAGGCACAGCAGTCCCAGTATCTCCAACTGCGAGCTAGAACAGAACCAGCCAAATGGACTAAAGGAGCTCCTGGATCTCAACTATCCCCCTTTTTATAGCACAAGGGCTGAATTAGACCAAAAAGCCCGGGAACTGAGCTTAAAATCGTTAACCCTTTTCACCTCTCTGGGCCGGCCGCTAACTTATTAGAACCAGAACCAAACTATTTCAAGACTTTGCTTGGGCAACCCTTAAAAAAAGTTACTGAGTAGAAATGCAAATGGCTTTACATGTTCTCCATACTTAATTCCATCTCTGTCAGATTTTTTCCCCTCACATTTTGACACACATCTAGCTCTGTGTAGACCGATTAAAGGAGAAGGGGCATGAGGACTGTGGGAACATTGAGTACTATTGCCACAGATGCAAAACATTTTTGTAATATCACATCACAAGATGCCCTAAACAAAACAACTCAACTACAAACGAATGTCCCTTTTTTTGGGGGGTGTCGCTGTGAGTTAAAATTCTGGTAAATCATTTTTGCTATTTTGTGCATTGAATTACCTGCTAATGAGCTTGGCTGTCTGCCGTACTCATCTCTATCCACTTTTTTTTTTATTCCGGACAGCTGTGGGCCAGGTCATTCCCCACCTCGCAGCACAGAAACAAATGGAGCAGCATGCAGGCAACATCAGTGACCTTATATGGACATTTGCCTATATTTAGTCAATATCATTGGCTAAATATGGGCATGTGTCCTTATAAAGGCACTGTTGTCACCAGCATTCTGCACCTTTGTATATGTGGGCTACAGGCCAGGGAATAACCTGGCCTGCAGCTGATTGGACTAAAGTTTGAATAGAAGTGAGTTTGGAGGACACCTAAACTCATCTCTACATGCTAACCTAACTTTACACATGGGGTTTTATTCAGTGCTTCCACTTTTGTTACTTTTTCCATGAAATATATAGTATGTCTCATCAATTATAACCTTAAGACTCTGCTACTTATAGGTAAAGATCGGGAAAAAAAACCTCCAATGCTTATGATTTCTATCGATGCCGAAAAGGCATTCGATAGAGTTGATAATAGAAGCTCTCCGGAACATTGGTTTAGGCCCAAAAATGTTGAAGTGGATTACTAATCTACATGCACAACCAACAGCTAGAGTGGGAGTAAATGGGAGTATGTCGTCCGTGTTTGAAATGCTAAATGGAACAAGGCAGGGCTGTCCACTTTCGCCCCTGCTATACGTAATTGCACTGGAACCATTTTTGGCAAAGATTCGAAATAACGTAAATATAAGTGGGGTTAATTGGGGGGAAGAAGTTCATAAAGTGGCGGCCTACGCAGACGACATACTCCTATACATAACTAAACCAAGAATATCTTTACCTAGCTTAATAAAAGAAATAAAAGAATATGGCGGTCTCTCAAATTTTAAAATAAATCTGATAAAAACAGTTATATTGAACATAGGATTGGACAACGAGGAAGAGATGGCGTTACAACAAGAATACCCCTTTACATGGGAAAAAAAAGAAATAACTTACCTAGGTATTAAAATAACAAAAACGGTACAGGAGCTATACCAAGCGAATTATATCCCATTAGTTAATGAAATCAAAACAGTGTTAGGAAATATAAGAAAGGGTTCAATATCCTGGACAGGTAGAATTCACATTCTGAAAATGGTGGTTTTACCTAAAATCACCTATAAACTTCAAATGCTCCCAATTAATATTCCAAATAGCTTCTTTAAAATAATAAAATCACTTTTTCTAAAATTTATATGGCAAAATAAGAAACCGAGGATAAATTATAATATATTAATCAGGAAAAAAAAAGGGGTGGGATGGCTTTGCCAGACATATATAGATATTATAGTGCAATCACGCTAGTGAGAATGGTGGAATGGGCAAATGTTGACACGGAAAAGAAATGGGTAAAAATGGAAGAGTCACTAATAGGCACACAATTAAAAAAAATAATATGGATCCTGCCAAAATTTAGATTTAAAGTAGGCACTAATAAGGCACATGAAATCACGATAATAACGTTTAAAATATGGGATGCACTGCACAGGAGAAACAAATGGGACTATAACTCTCCACTAATTCCACTAGAGGGCACAGATTTTTTTACCCCAGGAAAGGGTACTCCACTAGGCAAACAAATGGAAAATATACAATTAAAAGATATCACTTTAGGTGGTAATAATTTAACACCTATAGAAAAATTATGTAATTCTAAAGCAAAAGTAAAGCACTGTATGTCAAGAATGTATGAATGTTTGTCGGAAATGGAGGCACAAGAAAGAATACCAGCTATAGGAAAATGGGAAATGGATATGGGTATCAAAATAGAGGAGAAGCAGATGATGGAGTCAATATATAGGCAGGTGTCGGATGTAACGTCTAGAGAGGTTAATTACAAGTGTATGATGAGATGGCAGTTAACTCCTGATAGACTCCATAGAATAGATCCTTCTAGATCCAGGTACTGTTGGAGGGAGTGTAAATTACCTGCAACAGCACTCCATATTTGGTGGGAATGTCCAGAGATAAAGTTATACTGGCAGGAGATTTTAGCCTATATTAAAATAATAACCGGTGAAAAAATACCATGTAGCCTGCTGGAATGTCTGTTCTATGGAGTAGACGAAATAAGTAGTAATTTACAAATGGAAAAAAAGGAAAAAAAATAAATTAACTCACTGGTAGTTTATTTGCTCAATGCGGCAAAAGCCTTGATACCGGTAAACTGGACACAAATTAAAAAACCCACTATTAGACAATGGGTGCAGAGAATCGAACATATTAATAATATGGAATATTTAGTTAAAATGGAGAACAATCAAATGAAAAAATATTGGGCAGTATGGAAAAATTGGAGATCTTTCAAAAAGACAGAAACTTACATCCAAGTATTTGCAGAATAAACAGAGGTGGACGGGCCAACAAACAGTGGGGGAGGTTGGGAGGGGGGATTAGGGTATACTAGGGAAAAATGGTAGGGGGGAAGATAGAAAATATAAGGATGGTAAGCAAGTAGGGAAAATAGGCCACGAAGTGTACTGTAGAGAACAATTGTTGTGTTCATATGTTTTTCTTTTTCATTGTATTTGTGACCTGCTTGGTTTTCGTTTTACAATATTTTCCTTTTTGATACTCTACCGGCTTGTTGATTTTTTTTAATTGTAAAAATGTAATAAAATGTAAATAATAATAAAAAAATCAATTATAACCTTAAGCTGTCCATCTTACTAAGTGGGCTACCCTGGACATCAAACAACTTTGCCTGAGGGAAAAAAAACTTCTAATAAAGTTAATAGAAAAAAATCTTTCAGAGGAGTTTGTCTGACATGTGCCATAATCTAGCACACACATTCAGCGGGTGCCATTTTCTATGAGACAGCAGATATGCTAATAGACTGACAGGGGGATGGAATGTAGAAGAAGTAGCTTGTGTAAGGCTCCATTCACACATTGGCATTGGCGATTCTGTTTGCGTGATTTTGCCGCGATTTGTGGGGCGACATTCTCAGAAAAATCAATCCGCAATTGGGGTGCCATTGAGAGTAATGGGATCGTAAGTGCGTCCCGCGATTTGCAAGAATCGCACACAGAATCGCAGCGATTCTGCCCACAATCCAAAATGCCAAGGTGTGAATGGAGACTTAACCTCCCTGGCGGTGATCCTGAGTCTGGCAGACTCAGGATCGCATCGCTGGATACAGGGAGGACACAGGGAGAAGTTACTTACCTTGTCCCCTGGATCCAGCGATGTCCTCCACGCTGTGTGATCGAGCTGTCCTCCGCTCGATTCACGCAGTGCCTGAGTGCCACCGAGCTCCGTTCCCTGTGACGTTACGGTTCACGGGAGCGGAGATCGGCGGCAAATTCAAAAAAGTAAAAACACACAAAACACACACAGTACTCTAATCTTACAGATTACAGTACTGTATAAAAAAAAATGACACACCCCCTTTGTCCCTAGTGGTCTGTCCGGTGCCCTGCATGCAGTTTTATATTATAAATACTATTTTTTCTGTCTGAAATTTGGAGATTGTCCATAGCAATCAAAAAGTGTCCCTTAATGTCAAAAGTGATTTTAGACCAACTAGAAAACAGCGATAATGAATTATAATCACTTGCAGAATTGAGCGATAGCGATTTGTGGGGAAATTCATCATCAAACACTAAATCTAATGACAGCAACAATTCTGCAAATGAGCAAATTTCAGTGTTTTTGGATTTGATTACATTATTGAATAATTTTTATTATTATTTATTATCATTATTTATTATATTATAAACGTTATCATACCCAGGATGTCTGCTTGACTCTGGTTTGAATAGATTTAAGAGAGTTATTCCTAAGAATTGCAGGCCTACAATATAAAACGCCAAATTTCCATGCAAAATAACTAACGCTTTCAGCACCTAAAACCAGAACTAATCATACCGCCAGGGAGGTTAAAGCTACTATTGGGTAAATATGACTGCAACCATAGGCAGCATAATCCTTGGGGACCTCTCGAACCCTAGCTGAGAAACCTGAAAAACCCTGCTTTAACCCCTCAGTTAATATAGTACAGTTGAAATATACATCAGAAGAAACTGTATTTTAACAGATATGGAAGGAAAACAAATATGCTACATAGGGTGGTTGGTAATACAGATTAAAATATATCATAAGGTTATAGTAAGATGTAGAAATACAAAAGGATTATACAAGTGAGAAAAAAATTTACTTAATAAAAATCCAGTGCAAGATCCCATCCCATCTGTTTATAAAAATATTAGTCTTCCAAAGACAGCTGCTAAATACAGCCATGGAAGGTAAGGAGGAAGTAGAACAGGGTTTCAGATACACTAATTTTTCACACCTGCTGTCATATTCTTGAACACTCAGCATTTACACATTACAGGTGTTTGGATTAAGGTGACTAAGTTAACTCTGTGGGTATATACTTGACACTAGAAGGAAGCTACTTCACCAAGTCAAATGTGACTAGCTACAACTAGCATTACAGTGAAATGAAAACCTTCACAGACTAATTTTTATCTTTTGTTTCTGCCGTAGGAAGAAGCAGTTGAACAAATTTCTTTGTATTGTAAAAGACAAAACGATTTTAAAACACTTGACCCATGCATAAACAAATGCTTTGAGGATTGTGCCATTGATGCAGTTCATTTGGCATGTCAGGTAATAAATATTTTTTCTTGCAAGGTAATGTTGGATATGCAAAAGCAAATAACATTTGTGTGACCAGAAGTATGCAAATATGTGACAAATAGGAAAATCAAGCAGTGTGCCTTCAAGTGTGCACACAAAAAACTTGCGCTGCCTGAGTTTTCATAAGTTGATTCACTCAGTAGGAACCTTAGCCATTTAACCCCCGGACCAGTTTGCAGCCAAAGGACCAAGCCCCTTTTTGCTATTTGGCACTGCGTCATTTTAACTGATAATTGCGTGGGCGTGCGACATGGCTCCCAAACAAAATTGGCATCTTTTTTTTTCCCACAAATGGAGCTTTCTTTTGGTGGTATTTGATCACCTCTGTGGTTTTTATTTTTTGCGCTATAAACAAAAATAGAGCGACAATTTTGAAAAAAATTCAATATTTTTTACTTTTTGCTATAATAAATATCCCCAAAATATATAATTTTTTTTTTCCTCAGTTTAGGCCGATGCGTATTCTTCTACATATTTTTGGTAAAAAAATCGCAATTAGCGATTATTGATTGGTTTGCGTTTACAAAATAGGGGATAGTTTTATAGAATTTTTTACTAGTAATGGCAGCGATCAGCGATTTTTATTGTGACTGCAACATTATGGCGGACACATCAGACATTTTTGACACATTTTTGGAACCATTGTCATTTATACAGCAATCAGTGCTATTTAAATGCACTGATTCCTGTGTAAATGACACGGACAGTGGAGGAGTTAACCACTAGGGGGCAGTGTAGGTGTTATGTATGATGTTATGTGTTTTTTTTATTGTAGGGGGTGTGGCCTGGCATGTGACGTCACTGATCGTCCTTCCCTATAAAAGGGAAGAGACCATCGGTGACAGCTACACAGGCAAGCATGTGGAGAGATTTGTTTACACAGACCTCTCCTCGTTCTTCAGCTCTGTGACTCGATCGCGGGACACCAGCGGGGATTGGGTCCGCTGGTCCCACGGCCACGGTCATGGAGCACAGGACTGGGTTGGGAGCGCGCCACTGGGCACTTAAAAAGCAACGTACAGGTACGTGCTTGTGCCCAGCCATGCCATTCTGCTGATGTACATCGGCGTGAGATGGTCCTTAAGTGGTTAATGATTATTGTGCAGATAATTTCAAACCTCTATAACAGTGATGGTGAACCTTGGCACCCCAGATGTTTTGGAACTACATTTCCCATGATGCTCATGCACTCTGAAGTGTAGTGGAGCATCATGGGAAATGTAGTTTCAAAACATCTGGGGTGCCAAGGTTCGCCATCGCTGCTCTATAGCATCCTTTCAACTAACCATCAAGCTAGGCATAGAAGACCTCTTTTTCTGAGCTGCCAAGGTGTGCTCAGATGCTGAGTTTCCATGGAACGTCTTGAAGTGTAAAGTATGTTGTGGCTAATTTCTTGCCCTTTAAAGTCTTCTTTTGCAGTTAACAATATGTAAATAAAAAAGATGAAATCACAGAGTGTAAAAAATCATATGTGTACTTTAGGTGGATTAACACACTGGGGTTGATTTACTAAAACTGGAGAGTGCAAAATCTGGTGCGGTTGTGCATGGTAACCAATCAGCTTCTAACTTCAGCTTGTTCAGTTAAAGTGTGAGTAAAGTCCACTTTTTAACTTGTGCCTACAGGTAAGCCTATAGGTACAGTGAATATCTCCTAAACCTGCACTATTTAGGAGATATTCACACAGAATGCAACTGGTGACCTCACTGGCGCATGCGTTCTGAAGGGAAGGTATACTCGTACCTTGAGAGCTTTGTGCAGGAGCTGGAGCTCCCGCGCATGCACAGGAGTAATGTTATTGTGGCCCCAGTCCAGCTGCATATTTATGGATTTTGGAACCTATCTGGACACCGTGGATATTGATATTATGTCTAATGGTGGACAGGAAGGGTTCAAGGGTGAGAGCAAATAGAAGAGGGAATAGGGGGCAGCCCTGCCTGGTCCCTTTATACAGTGAGAATGAGTCACTTAGAGAGCCGTTTATGCGAACCCGTGCCGTGGGAGAGGAGTATAGAGAGGTTATGCGATAGAACATTTTGGGACCAAGCCCCAGGTGATGCAGAGTCACTTTGAGGTAGTCCCAGTCCACCCTATCGAACGCTTTTTCAGAGTCAGTAGAAGCAAGTAGGGTGGGCTGGGAGCACCTCCGTACTTATTGAATCATGGATATAGTCCGAAGGGAGTTATCCCTGGCTTCCCTACCGGGTATGAAGCCAGACTGATCCTTCTAAATCCAGCTTTGGATAAGGGGAAGTAATCGATTGGCCAGAACCTTGGAATAAAGCTTAACATCAACGTTAAGCAGGGAGATCGGCCTGTAACTACTGCATAATGTGGGGTCCTTACCTGGTTTAGGAATGACTGTGATGTGGGCTGTGAGAGATTCTGGGCACAAACAGGATTTGCGTGAGATTGAGTTGGCATATGTCGTGAGGTGGGGAAGTAGGATGTCACTGAATGTTCTATAGTAATAGATGGTGTATCCATCGGGACTGTGGGGTTTTTCCCATAGGAGAGGACTTTAGGGCAACCTGGAATTCCTCAACAGTGAATTCTGCCTCTAGTGCCTGGAGTGCGGAGGTGGACAATGTGGGCAAATTGGCCTCTTTTAAATACAACTGTATGCGGTTGCGTTTCTCCCCCGGGGTTAAAGAGGGCGTTTTGCTCTGCACGTTATATAAGAAAGTCAGCGTAGTAGTCCCTAAATGCCGCAGCAATGTGTGGAGTTGCATGCACTAAATCTCCATTGGGAAGTTTTATTTTGGGGATAAAAGATTTGGTTTGTTTCGCCTTGAGGGATCTCGCCATCTGTCTACTGGGTTTATTCCCCTACTCATACATTGTCTGAGCGAATCGTTGGAATTTCCTTTTAGTGTCCAGATCCAGTAGGGTTTTTAGTTCTTCTCATTTCAGAGTGAGAGCTTTAAGGTGGGCTATATGTAAAGTAAGTTTATGTTGTTTGTCTAGGTCCACAATCTGACCAAGGACCTGAGCGACCTGCTGACCATGCTCCTTTTTTTTCCTCGCTCCTAGTTCAATGAGTCGGCCCCTCATGGTAGCCTTGTGAGCTTCCCATACAATGGAGGGGGAGGACTCAGGAGAGGTATTTTCAACGAAATACTGTTTTATATGTGAGGACAATGCGGAGACCTCCACTTGGTTAGAAAGAAGAGAGTCATTGAGTTTCCAGTTATTGGAGTGGTGCGCCAAGGAGGGCATGGTCATACACATCGACACCAGCGCATGGTCAGATATGGTGGGCGTTCCTATATGGGTGGACCGCAATAGCTGAAGATGATGATGATCTAGAAAGATATTATCTATGCGCGAGTTTGACTGGTGTGTTTTAGAAAAGTAAGAAAAATCCCTATCTCTGGGGTGGAGCATTCGCCAGACATCGATCAGTTGTAGATTGATAAGTCTGCATTTGATTGAAGATAGTCTTTTAAATGGGATATTTGAATGGCCCTGTGAAGTGTCTAAGACGGGGTCTAAAGGCATATTGATGTCACCCATGAGGATAGTTATGCCTTCGGCAAATTGTGCCAATTTAGAGAGGATCAGGGAGAAGAAGGCTGGTTGGTGTCGACTGGGGCAATAGACGTTTGCCAGGGTGCAGCGTGTGTTACCTAGAAATCCCTTCAAAAAAAGATATCGACCATGATCATCCGTCAACATATCAACAAGATGGAAGGGTACACTGCTGTTGAAACCTACCACTCCCTTCGCTTTATTAGTATCAGACAAGCTATAGTACCGGGAATTGGGGGGAGGTCAATTTGACCGTCGTTGAATGAGTCAAGTGCGTTTCCTGAAGAAAGGCAATTGAGCATGCAGCTTTTTTCAATTCACGGGTAACTTGGTGTCGTTTTGCGGCAACATTCAGACCCCTTACATTATATAAGATAATTTTTAGTGAGGCCATATCTTCAACAGAGTGTAACCCTTAAGCCTAAATTTCCACGCAAGCCAACCAAGGGAGGGAGAGAGAGGGGGAAGAAAAATAGAGGGAAGGAAGAGAAATTGAGATAGAAGAGACAAGCTTAAGTATCTATCAATCACATCTGAAAATGTACCATTGGGAACAATTGACAAGTCACGCAGAAATCTGCCGTGATCCCTGTGGGGAGGGGGAGAGCGGACGGCAGTCTCGACCTCCAACAAGAGATCGGGATTCATATTGCGAATGCCATCCACTCTCACCAACCCCAAAAGGAGGGGTAGGGGGTTTACTGAGCGAGAGGCACATGGGAGCAATGTGCCCTGCCAGCGTTCAGCTAAGCGTTAGGATAAAAGAGAACACAAAAATATAAAGATTAAACATATTGGATATCAGCAACTGAGAAACCGGGCAACACTTGAGAACCATTGAACTGAACAAACAATGTCTAGGTGAGCAGGTATTAATACTTACAAGACCGCTCCATCGGTCCAAAAAAAGCCCCATGGTAAGGGGGGCACCTTGAGTCCACTAATGTAGCATAAGGCAATTTCACTGCCAAGAGTTGCAATCCTATTTTCATAAAATGGGTGCACCCACACTAAACATGGGCCTTAAACGTCCAGAAGTGATGAAAAAGTAATTTGGAGCAATGAGAAAAAAAGAAAAAAGAGTGAACACTTGAAAGCACTGATCATCCGTTCTTTTGTGCGGATCCTGGATTGGATTTGCGCCTCTTTTTTGATGGGGCTCTCCGCCATTGAGGATCTGGAGCAGAGGAGAACTGGGGGATCTGGTTCTGCCAACCTGGGAGATCTACTTGTGGCAAGTTGAGCTCCTTCAGGAATGAAGGCAAATCCTCCGGGAACCGTAAGGTGTGGGAACGGCCGTTTTTGGTGGTGATTAAACACGCTGGGAATCCCCATCTGTACATGATCCCATCTGCGCGGAGGAGATCCAGAAGAGGTTTAAGAGCTCTACGACGGTCCCGCGTGTCCTTAGACAGGTCTGGGAAAATTCTGATGGTGGCTTCATCAAAGTCTATGGTGGGCGTGCTCCGCATTTTGATCATTATAGCCTTTTTGTCTGTAAAGTAATGCAGGCAGCATATAACGTCCCTCAGCTGATCTGAGGAAAAATTTCGGGGGCGGAGGGCCCGATGCACCTGGTCGAACCGCAGCGGCTCAGTAACCGGGTTTCCTAAGATTGTGCTGAAAATGCCACGGATCGATGGTTCGAGGTCGTTGTCACCAGGGGCCTCCGGGAGTGCAGGTTGTTTCTGCGGTTTCTGTTCTCAAGATCTTCGAGTTTATATGATGAGGCCTGCTGAGCAAACACTAATTGTGTAACCGTTTCTTGTAATTCTTTTATGGCGGAAGCCTGTGATTCCTGTCTGAGCTCAGTTTCCTCCACCCTATCCAGAATATGCACCATATCTGCCCTAACTCCGGTAATCTCCTTCTTTATGGATTTTTCTAGTCCATGGAACATCCCCGCCAACTCTTTCTTAAGACCGCTCACCAGGTTTGACATGTTGGAGCCACCCGGAGAGCCGGGGTCATCCATAAGGTCAGAGCAACAGGATGAAGCTGGAGAGCTTCCCCTAATAGAGGCAGCTAGAGAGGAGGGAGAGGCGCTGCATTTGGTGGTTCTGGCCAGGCTGCCTGGCTGCCTCACACACCCGGCACCGATCTCCCTGCAGCAAGATAGTGCTGTATTGAACCGGAGCCGGATTGAGTTAGCGCTGTCCCTTTTCCAGATACCTTGTTAGTTGTGGAGCGTGATCTAGGTTTCTTTGTTGGCATAATTGTGGCAGTAAAGCTGAACGCTGGACGGGACTCAGGATCACTCACATTTAATTAGGGACAGCATGTGTGTTTTGCAGTAGTCACAAACAGCTGACGTGGGGAGCTCTGAGGGCTCAGTATATGTGACAGTTCTAAGGAGATCTCCCCTGCACTGTGTTAGCAACCAAGAACAGACAGTTCCCTGGTGGTCCCAAGTGGTGCTTATGATGTACCTTTTAGTCTGTCTCGGGGATCTGGGACCGCCAGCAAGGGGAGTGACTCCAAGGGTGTTGCCACTGGGGAGCAGGGGTTGCCAGGAGCAACTCGGAGACCTCTCAGCCCCGCCAACAGGCCCCTGCCAGCCTCAGGCAGAGTGAGCTACAGATTCTCAGCTGTCTCTCTCTAGCAGCAGCGGTGATCTCAGTCCCTTTATAATGGACCCACCAGGGTGCGCCTGTGTTCGCCCGGCAGTCGCCCTCGGCACTCACCAGGGTGTTGGGCCTCCCAGGCCTGCTAAAGATGGCGTCCGCTCTTCATCCTCCATGGCCTGCTCGAGGGGATCCAGGCAGGGCCAGGTGTGTAGGATGGCTCCCGGCAACCTCCGGAGTCCTGCAGGGGCCTCCGGGCTAAATCCGGCTCCGCTCTGCCTTCCGGATTACCGCGGAACTGTGTGGAGAAGCGTCCGAGGTGGGTAGGTCGCAAGATGGCGCTGGGAGGCCACGATGTAGGCTCGAGCCATGCAGTCGCGGGGAAAGACCGCAATTGTCACCGCGATCACCTCCCGCGATGGTCTGCACCCGTCCTGGCCGGATTAGCGGACGAAATTAGGAGCCTGGATTGGCGTATGGCTGTGGATTGTGTACAGCGGTGAGGAGCTCTGTCTCCACACGTCCGCTCAGAATCACATCCAGACACGCCCCCTACCAATATAGCATTCATGTAATTTTTTGCAAAAATATTAATTCTTTCCATAAAATCTACAGACACTCATCTC
This sequence comes from Lithobates pipiens, assembly GCF_037356315.1. NCBI lineage: Eukaryota > Metazoa > Chordata > Amphibia > Anura > Ranidae > Lithobates > Lithobates pipiens. The sequence goes on from NW_027507903.1 coordinate 434,918,224, forward strand.
ACTGTTCTCATCCCTGTTTCCAAATGTATCTATTGATTCGGTCTTACTTCCTGATCAGACTTTAGGTCATGACACAGGAAGGACTTCCCTGACCTCCCTAGCACACACCCTGCATCATCCACCCACCCATTCCCAGCTGCACATTTTTTAAATGAAATGTTCACTTCACTGGCTGGCTGGGATTCAACAGTAGAAACAAATGGTCACTACTCTCACCTATAACTGGCCTTTGCAGCAAGGAGCATATGGAAGGGTAACGCATGCAAAAAAATTCCCAGCTCAACTTACCGACAAGCCTATGACCAACCGAATTATCCTGTCTAACATTATGCGTTAAAAATAGGGGTTTCGTTTGCACACATTTGCAAATACATGCGCAAGCTATAGAGCTTCATCATGGCACACTATTATTTCCTGTAGTCCTAACATTTATGAATAAGAATTAGTTATTTGCAAAATGTTATTATACAAAAAAAAATGTAAATGTTTTTTTTTTCAAAATGTTCACTCTTTTTTCCCTGCCTACATTACAAAAAATAAAAAACCCAGTGGTGATTAAATACCACCAAAAGAAAGATTTATTTGTGTAAAAAAATTGTGTTTGGGTACAGTGCAGCATGTCATTCAAAGTGTGAGAGCACTGAAAGCTGAAAATTGGCGTGGGTAGGAAGGGGGTAAAACTGCCTTGTACTAAAGTGGTTAATTTAACCACTTTCAGACCGGACCATTTTGCTGGTCAATGACCAGAGGTCTTTTTACAATTTGGCACTGCGCTGCTTTAACTGGTAATTGCGCGGTCATGCAATGTTGTACCCAAACGAAATTTGCGTCCTTTTTTTCCCACAAATAGAGCTTTCTTTTAAAGGTATTTGACTGACTCTGCGATTTTTATTTTTTGCGATATAAACGTAAAAAGACTGCAAATTTTGAAAAAAAAATGATATTTTCTACTTTTTGTTATTAGAAAAATCCAATAAACTCAATTTTAGTCATACATTTAGGCCAAAATGTATTCAGCCACATGTCTTTCGTAAAAAAAAAGTCAATACCTGTATATTTATTGGTTTGCGCAAAAGTTGTCACATCTACAAACTAAGGTACGTTTTCTGGAATTTACACAGCTTTTAGTTTATGACTGCCTATCTCATTTCTTGAGGTGCTAAAATGGCAGGGCAGTACAAAACCCCCCCAAATGACCCCATTTTGGAAAGTAGACACCCTAAGGAAATTGATAAGAGGCATGTTGAGCCCATTGAATATTTTATTTTTTTGCCTCAAGCGATTGAATAATGACAAAAAAAAATTATTTTTATTTTTTTACACAAAGTTGTCACTAAATGATATATTGCTCACACATGCCATGGTTATATGTGGAATTGTACCCCAAAATACATTCTGCTGTTTCTCCTGAGTACGGGGATACCACATGTGGTCGACTTTTTGGAAGCCTAGCCGCGTACGGGGCCCCGAAAGCCAAGCACCGCCTTCAGGATTTCTAAGGGCATACATTTGTCATTTCACTCCTCACTACCTATCACAGTTTTGAAGGCCATAAAATGCCAAGATGGCACAAAACCCCCACAAATGACCCCATTTTAGAAAGTAGACACCCCAAGCTATTTGCTGAGAGGCATGTTGAGTCCATGGAATATTTTATATTTTGCCACAAGTTGCGGGAAAATTACAAACTTTATTAATTTTTCACAAAGTTGTCACTAAATGATATATTGCTCACACATGCTATGGGCATATGTGAAATTACACCCCAAAATAAATTCTGCTGCTTCTCCTGAGTACGGGGATACCACATGTGTGGGGCTTTTTGGGAGCCTAGCCGCGTACGGGGCCCCCGAAAACCAAGCACCGCCTTCAGGCTTTCTAAGGGCGTAAATTTTTCATTTCACTCCTCACTACCTATTACAGTTTTGAAGGCCATAAAATGCCAAGATGGCACAAAACCCCCCCAACTGACCCCATTTTAGAAAGTAGACACCCCAAGCTATTTGCTGAGAGGCATGTTGAGTCCATGGAATATTTTATATTTTGCCACAAGTTGCGGGAAAATTACAAACTTTTATTTATTTATTTATTTTTTTCACAAAGTTGTCACTAAATGATATATTGCTCACGCATGCCATGGGCATATGTGAAATGACACCCCAAAATAAATTCTGCTGCTTCTCCTGAGTATGGGGATACCACATGTGTGGGACTTTTTGGGAGCCTAGCTGCGTACGGGGCCCCGAAAACCAAGCACCGCCTTCAGGCTTTCTAAGGGCGTAAATTTTTGAGTTCACTCCTCACTACCTGTTACAGTTTTGAAGGCCATAAAATGCCAAGATGGCACAAAACCCCCACAAATGACCCCATTTTAGAAAGTAGACACCCCAAGCTATTTACTGAGAGGCATGTTGAGTCCATGGAATATTTTATATTTTGCCGCAAGTTGCGGGAAAATTAAAAACTTTTTTTTTTTTCACAAAGTTGTCACTAAATGATATATTGCTCACGCATGCCATGGGCATATGTGAAATGACACCCCAAAATAAATTCTGCTGCTTCTCCTGAGTACGGGGATACCACATGTGTGGGATTTTTTGGGAGCCTAGCTGCGTACGGGGCCCCGAAAGCCAAGAACCGCCTTCAGGCTTTCTAAGGGCGTAAATTTTTGATTTCACGCCTTACTACCTATTACAGTTTTGAAGGCCATAAAATGCCAAGATGGCACAAAACCCCCACAAATGACCCCATTTTAGAAAGTAGACACCCCAAGCTATTTGCTGAGAGGCATGTTGAGTCCATGGAATATTTTATATTTTGCCACAAGTTGCGGGAAAATTACAAACTTTTATTTATTTATTTATTTTTTCACAAAGTTGTCACTAAATGATATATTGCTCACACATGCCAGGGGCATATGTGAAATGACACCCCAAAATAAATTCTGCTGCTTCTCCTGAGTACGGGGATACCACATGTGTGGGACTTTTTGGGAGCCTAGTCGCATACGGGGCCCCGAAAACCAAGCACCGCCTTCAGGATTTCTAAGGGTGTAAATTTTTGATTTCACGCCTCACTACCTATCACAGTTTCGAAGGCCATAAAATGCCAAAATAGCAAAAACCCCCCAAAATGACCCCATTTTGGAAAGTAGACACCCCAAGCTATTTGCCGAGAGGCATGGTGAGTATTTTGCAGCTCTCATTTGTTTTTGAAAATGAAGAAAAAAAATAATGTATATTTTTTTTCTTTTTTTCAATTTTCAAAACTTTGTGACAAAAATGAAGGTCTGCAAAATACTCACCATACCTCTCGGCAAATAGCTTGGGATGTCTCCTTTCCAAAATGGGGTCACTTGGGGGGATTTTGTGCTATCTGGGCATTCCATGGCCTCCGAAACTGTGATAGGCAGTGAGGAATGAAATCAAAAATTTACACCCTTAGAAAGCCTGAAGGTGGTGCTTGGATTTTGGGGTACCGTACGCGGTTAGGCTCCCAAAAGGTCTCACACTTGTGGTATCCCCGTACTCAGGAGAAGCAACAGAATGTATTTTGGGGTGTAATTTTACATATAACCATGGCATGTTTGAGCAATATATCATTTAATGACAACTTTGTGCAAAAAAAAAAAAAAAAAATAATAATAATGTATTTTTTCCGCAACTTTTGTCAAAATATAAAATATTCCATGGACTCGACATGCCTCTCAGCAAATAGCTTGGGGTGTCTACTTTCTAAAATGGGGTCATTTGGGGGGGGGTTTTGAACTGTCCTGGCATTTTATGCACAACATTTAGAAGCTTATGTCACATATCACCCACTCTTCTAACCACTTGAAGAAAAAGCCCTTTCTGACACGACATGCTTTAAAATTGCGCAGAAACGTGCAGCGGCGACAAACTACATACATTTTTAAAAGCCTTTAAATGCCTTTACAGGTGACCACTTTAGATTTACGGAGGAGGTCTACTGCTAAAATTAGTACCCTCGATCTGACCTTCGTGGTGATACCTCACATGCATGGTGCAATTGCTGTTTACATATGACACCAGACCAACGCTTGCGTTCGACGTTGCGCCTTAGCAGGGGGGGACAGGGGTGTTTTTTTTTTTTATTATTTATTTAGCTTTTTCTTTTTTTTTTTTAAACTGTTCCTTTCATTTATATATTTTTTTATTGTTATCTCAGGGAATGTAAATATCCCCTATGATTGCAATAGGTAGTGACAGGTACTCTTTTTTGAAAAAATTAGGGTCTATCAGACCCTAGATCTCTCCTCTGTCCTCAAAGCATCTGACCACACCAAGATCGGTGTGATAAAATGCTTTCCCAATTTCCCAATGGCGCTGTTTACATCCCACAAAATCTAAGTCATGAAATGCTCGTAGCTTCCGGTGTCTTAGGTCATAGAGATGATTGGAGCCATTCTGGTCTCTGATCAGCTCTATGGTCAGCTGGCGGAACCACCGGCTGCATTCTCAGGTTCCCTGTTGGGACAGGAGAGCCTGAGAAAACCATGGAAGATGGTGCAGGGGGGGGGCATTCCCTCCCACTGCTTGTAAAAGTAGTCTAGAGGCTAATTAGCCGCTAGGATTGCTTTTACATAAAAGCCGACCGCTGGCTGAAAAGAATGATACCAAGATGATACCTAAACCTGCAGGCATCATTCTGGTATAAGCACTCAAAGTCCAGCAACATACCAGTATGTTGCTGGAACTGGTTGGGCATATATTGTAATTTTTTTTTCATGCAGCCTGTGGGCTGAACGAAAAAAAAATATTGATCGGTGGGTATGCCCACCATTAGATACCTCCCTTCATCCACCCACTTCTAATGGTGGGCATACATGCACCATTTATATATGCCGAAGCATGGGGGCATCCTCCCGCAAAAGGTAGGAGCAGATCGCTCCTCCACCCTTTATGCCCCCATGCTTCGGCATATATGCTCTTTTTTAACTGTGGTGGTGAAATCACCTCCGACAGTGCTGGAGTCGCGGCTTTATGTATCGTGGGAGCAAAACACTGTTGCTGTCAAGATAAATAAATCCGCGCTGCAGCAGAATGGCGTACCTGCTAAGCAAATGATGGTTAACAATAAAACAAAGTAACATTACAGTATAACAGTAGGACTTACCATACCTGCAAAGCAAATACAAAAAAAAATAGCAAAAAATAACACATTTAACACAATCTGTGCCTAAAATATATATATGCCGAAGCATGAGGGCATCCTCCCGCAAAAGGTAGGAGCAGATCGCTCCTCCACCCCTTATGCCCCCATGCTTCGGCATATATGCTCTTTTTTAACTGTGGTGGTGAAATCACCTCCGACAGTGCTGGAGTCGCGGCTTTACGTATCGTGGGAGCAAACGCTGTTGCTGTCAAGATAAAGAAATCCACGCTACAGCTGAATGGCGTACCTGAAAACAAAAAATGGTTAACAATAAAACATTGCAGAATAGAATACAGTACAAAGGAGCAGAACAATAGAGAGAGAATAGAGAGAGAGAGAACAATAAAACAACAACTATTTTTGGTTTTTTAATTTTATATTTTTTTGGGTTTTTTAACTTTTTTTTTTTTTAAACACTTTTTTATGTAACTTTAACACTTCTGTTGTAACGTTTCCAGTGGTTTGGGTCTCTCAAAATGCGATGGCATCTTGGGAGACCCTGTGAACGTGTGCCTAGCCTGTGCAATGCTGTACCCTACTCTAAAACTCAACTAGTTCATGGTAGCGTTCAAAACATTCACCAATGCAAAGACCAGGATTGTCAGGACAGCGGGGACAATAATGACGGGTGTCACGCCTATATCCGCGCTTTCTGCAGACACGACATTTTCTTTGGGGGGCTCGTTGGGTAGGGGTACTCGGGATGACTGTCACGTACCTTTAAGCAGAGCCCGGAGTGCAGGGAGTGGCCTCTCGTAGACCTCTGACTCGAGAGACCCTGGTAGTGGTGACAGGGGCTCAGGAGCACAGAGGGGCACAAGTGCCTGACTGGATAGCAGATGGTAAAGGCAGAAGACCATTGAAGGAGGAGGTGTATTGTAGTCCGGTGTCTGAATGCAGGCAAAGGTGAGATAAGGTCCAGCAGACAGCAGAAGGGTTCCTGTAGTCCAGCAACGGCATACAAGTGATTGCAGGAGGTGACAAACAACGGAGGGGTATTGTAGTCCAACAACGGATGCAGGTGCAATGGATAAGCGGAAGCGGAAGAGTCCAGTAGTCTGTGGCCAAAGGTAGAAGGCTACAAACGCAGAAGGAGTACAGCCAAATATTGCGGAGGACTGGGAGGTGTCCTATAGTACAACAGCAAGCAACTTACAGTTGACGGATGGTGTAACAGTCCAGGTCAGGCACAGGCGGGCAGATCAGATACAGAAACGGAATCCAGAAGAGTAGTCGGGTACAAGCCAAAGTCGGGGGGCAGGCAGCAAACAGCAGAATCGGAAACAAGCCGGGTTCGATACGGATCAGGGTACAGGTACAGGTACAGGTTCAGGTTCAGATTCAGATACGGATCACCAGGACGCACAGGAACGCTGTTGATCAGGCAGCAAGGCAGTGAGGCATGGATCCAGTTTAAATAGCGCTATTGGCGCCAATTTGCGTCAAACGGCCACGCGCGCACCGCCGATCGCGGTAACGCTCCTGGAACTGGGCAAGAGATCTTCTGCGACTTTCGCCGCTCGGACGTCCGTGAGGAGGATCTTCCTGACATTGCCCCCCCCCAATGGGCAGCCTCCGGATGCCCAACTGGGACATCTTACCTGGGTGAGATCTTTTAAATGCCAGAACCAACCTCTTGGCGTGGATGCCAGTCTCTGGTTCCCAGGAGTTCTCTTCTGGACCATACCCCTTCCACTTCACCAGATACTGTACCTGGTTGCGTCTCTTTCTGCAATCCAAAATTGCTTCTACTTCAAACTCCTCTTCACCATTAATAAGCACAGGTTCAGGAGGGCCCACGTTCCGATCGGTGAAGGGATCCTGGATTGAAGGTCTTAAGAGGGACACATGAAACACTGGGTGAATACGCAGCGATTCTGGTAATTTCAGCTCATAAGCCACATTGTTAATTTTCCTGGAAATTGGGAAAGGACCCACAAATTTTGGGCCCAGTTTCCTAGATGGGCATGTTCATTTTAGATTCATAGTAGATAACCAAACCAAATCTCCGGGTTTTAGGTCGAGCTCCCCTCTCCTCTTTCTGTCAAAAACTGCTTTGTTGCGTTCTTGAGTTCTTGCCATCGTTTCTTGAAGCAACTTGTTATTGGTGCAGAAAAAGTCCAAAGTTTCTTGAACTGCTGGAACCGTGCATTCTGGGATATTGGCTGATAAGAACTGAGGGTGAAAACCATAGTTCGCAAAGAAGGGAGATTGATTAGTTGCAGAATGAACAGAGTTATTGTAGGAAAACTCGGCAAGTGGTAAAAGGGATACCCAATCGTCTTGCGAAAAAGAAGAATAACACCGCAAATACTGCTCAAGGGTCTGGTTCGTTCGTTCGGTCTGGCCGTTGGTCTGGGGATGATAGGCAGACGAGAACGAAAGATCAATTTCCAAGGACTTACATAAAGCTCTCCAAAATTTTGATGTAAATTGTACCCTTCGGTCGGAAACAATGTTCGCAGGTATACCGTGGAGTCTTACAATCTCCTTAATGAAGATCCTTGCGGTCTCAGGGGCAGAAGGTGTACCCTTCATGGGCAGAAAGTGAGCCATTTTGGACAATCTGTCGACCACCACAAGGATAGTGGTGAAGCCTTCTGACGGAGGTAATTCTACAATAAAGTCTATGGAAATCATTTTCCAAGGCCTTTCCGGGATGGGGAGTGGTTTCAGCAACCCCCAGGCTTTGGTCTTGCTACTCTTGTTCTGGGTACAGGTAATGCAAGATTCAACATAAAGTTTACAGTCTCTTAGCAGCTGAGGCCACCAGAAGGTGCGTTGGAGAAGTTCGGCGGTCTTGTGTACCCCAAAATGACCGGCCAATTTGTGGTCGTGGCAAGACTTGAGAACAGCAACCCGTAGTTGTTGGGGCACGTAGATCCTGTTTTCATGCCATAACAAGTTATTGCTAGAGAGTAAGGTGGTGTTTGAGGGATGTGGAGCTGAAGATGAAGCCTGCTTAAGTTGGGATAGAAGATCTTCCTGGAGCATAAGGAAATTTCCGGGCGCAAGGATGGTGTCTGTGGGTTGAAGAACTTCGGGTTCGCTGAACATCCGGGATAGCGCGTCGGGTTTGGTGTTCTTTGATCCGGGCCTATAGGTTATGTGGAAGGAAAATCTTGTAAAGAACAGTGCCCATCTGGCCTGACGCGGCTTCAGCCTCTTAGCAGTCTTTAAATACTCTAAGTTCTTGTGGTCAGTGTATACCAGAATGGGATGGACTGCTCCCTCCAGGAGATAGCGCCATTCCTCAAGTGCGGCTTTGATAGCGAGTAACTCCCTGTCCCCGACATCATAATTCTTTTCCGCTTCAGACAATTTACGTGAGAAGAACGCCACTGGGTGCAATAAAGCCTTTGGGCCCTGTCTCTGAGAAAGGACTGCTCCCACTGCAACTTCGGATGCATCCACCTCAAGGATGTAGGGTAGCGCAGAATTAGGATGCTTCAGGACAGATGCTGATACAAATTGTTCTTTAAGGGAAGAAAATGCGGCCTGTGCCTCCGGAGTCCACTGGAACTTGATACCTTGTCTCGTTAATCTGGTGATTGGAGCGATGATTGTAGAAAATCCCTTGATGAATTTTCGATAAAAATTCGCAAACCCCACAAAGCGTTGAATTCCTCTTTTATCAGTAGGGGCTGGCCAGTCCAGGATGGCCGAAACTTTTTGCGGATCCATCTTGATTCCATCCACCGAAATAATCAGCCCCAAAAACTGAATGCTGCGACGTTCAAACTCGCACTTCTCAGGTTTTGCGTACAAGCCGTGTTGGCGAAGCCGAGTGAGAACCTTCTTAACGTGTTCCCTGTGAGCTGGCAGAGAGGGGGAGAAAATTAAGATGTCGTCCAGATATACTATAACAAACAGGTCGAGAAAATCTCTAAAGATATCATTCACAAAATGCTGGAAAGTCGCAGGAGCGTTGCATAGCCCAAAGGGCATTACGTGATATTCAAAATGTCCGAAGCGGGTGCGGAAGGCAGTCTTCCATTCGTCCCCGCTTCGGATACGGACCAAATTATAGGCTCCGCGAAGATCCAATTTTGTGAAGATACTAGCTGATCCAAGGCGCTGGAATAATTCGGGTACCAAAGGCAGTGGGTACCGGTTCTTGACTGTAACTTTATTTAAGTCCCGGTAGTCAACACAAGGGTGGAGAGAATGGTCCTTCTTTTCTACAAAAAAGATTCCTGCCCCAGCTGGGGACGTAGAAGGACGTATGAACCCCTTTTTCAGATTGTCGTCAATGTAAGTCCTGAGAGTCTCCAATTCCACTTCTGTTAAGGGAAATATTCTCCCGAAAGGGATTTCGGCTCCGGGAAGGATCTCAATTGGGCAGTCGTAGGGTCTATGAGGGGGAAGTGTTTCTGCCCCCTTCTTGCTGAACACGTCCAGGAAGTCATGGTAGGTCTCAGGAACGTGCTGGCGAGTCTCAACATCGGTCTCCATGCACATTAAATGGGGTGAAACCTTAGTTGATTCTTGAAAGCAGTGTTGACGACAATAGGGGGAGAAAAAGAAAATGTTTCCGGTGGACCAGTCTATTTGCGGGTTGTGTGCCCGAAGCCAGGGCATACCCAGTATGATAGGGAAAAGGGGAGATTCAATAATGTCCAGGCAGAGTTGTTCCTGATGGTTACCGGAAATGGTAGCAGTCAAAGGACATGTCTCTTGTGTCACTGGTCCTGATTTGATAGCTGACCCATCGGCAAGGTGTACAGACAACCCTTTCGCCCTGGGCCGTAAGGGCACTTGGAACTTTTGGGCAAACGATAAGTCCATAAATCCACTGCACGCTCCAGAATCAACTATTGCGGGGACTTGAATGTTCCCTCCGGGTAGCTGAAGAGAGACGGGAACAGCCAGGTGAGTAGCATTACTAGGCACAGCAGGTAAAACAGGAGAAGATACAGAAGAATGCTTATGGAATTTGGCAGGACAGGATCTCACGTAATGTCCGGGTTCTCCACAGTAAAGACACAGATTGTTGAGCTGCCGGCGTTGTCGTTCCTTGGTGGTGAGCGTTGGTCTAAGTAAGCCCAGTTGCATGGGTTCAGGCGTGTCAGCAGCAGGATGTGCAGGGGGATTAGGTACACGGGGTAACATCCAGACTGTTCGGGACGGCCCGGCAGTGCGTTCTGTTCTCCGTTCTCTCAAGCGTCTGTCTATCTGGATGGAGAGGTTGATAAGGGCTTCAAGAGTTGCTGGAACACCCACCCGGGCCAATTCATCCTTTAGAGGTTCAGAGAGTCCCATGCGAAACTGGTATCGCAGAGCAGCATCGTTCCAGGTAGTATCGGAACTCCAGCGCCGAAATTCAGACGCATAGTCCTCTGCCGCTCTGCGGCCTTGCTGAAGAGAATATAAAGCTGCTTCCGCTGTGGCCGCCTGCTGAGGATCCTCATAGAGCAAACCCATGGCTTGAAAAAAGGTATTCAGGTTATTAAGGCAGGCTTCCTTTTGCTCCAAAAGGCGGTGGGCCCAAGCCTGGGGCTCACCCAGTAGGAGAGAGATAACAAAAACCACCTTAGTGGATTCTAGAGAGAAGGTTCTGGGTTGAAGTGCAAAAAACAATTCACAGGCATTGCGAAAAGCTCTATACTTGCTGCGATTTCCCGAAAACCTCTCCGGAGTTGGGACCTTGGGTTCAGGGGGTAACATAACCACTGATGGCGCAGAAGAAGTTCCCGACACGGTAGGGCCTGTGGTAGATAAGACCTGGACACGCTCTTCCAATCGAGAATAGCCTTCTTGTAGAGATTTAACAGCCTGGGTAAGTCCAGCAAGATGACGGCATAAATCATCCATGGCCGAATCTCCCTGCGTGGGCTCAGACATGGCTGCCTGATACTGTCACGTACCTTTAAGCAGAGCCCGGAGTGCAGGGAGTGGCCTCTCGTAGACCTCTGACTCGAGAGACCCTGGTAGTTGTGACAGGGGCTCAGGAGCACAGAGGGGCACAAGTGCCTGACTGGATAGCAGATGGTAAAGGCAGAAGACCGTTGAAGGAGGAGGTGTATTGTAGTCCGGTGTCTGAATGCAGGCAAAGGTGAGATAAGGTCCAGCAGACAGCAGAAGGGTTCCTGTAGTCCAGCAACGGCATACAAGTGATTGCAGGAGGTGACATACAAGGGGTATTGTAGTCCAACAACGGATGCAGGTGCAATGGATAAGCGGAAGCGGAAGAGTCCAGTAGTCTGTGGCCAAAGGTAGAAGGCTACAAACGCAGAAGGAGTACAGCCAAATATTGCGGAGGACTGGGAGGTGTCCTATAGTACAACAGCAAGCAACTTACAGTTGACGGATGGTGTAACAGTCCAGGTCAGGCACAGGCGGGCAGATCAGATACAGAAACGGAATCCAGAAGAGTAGTCGGGTACAAGCCAAAGTCGGGGGGCAGGCAGCAAACAGCAGAATCGGAAACAAGCCGGGTTCGATACGGATCAGGGTACAGGTACAGGTACAGGTTCAGGTTCAGATTCAGATACGGATCACCAGGACGCACAGGAACGCTGTTGATCAGGCAGCAAGGCAGTGAGGCATGGATCCAGTTTAAATAGCGCTATTGGCGCCAATTTGCGTCAAACGGCCGCGCGCGCACCTGCGCACGCGCGCGCACGTGCACGCGCACGCGCGCACCGCCGATCGCGGTAACGCACCTGGAACTGGGCAAGAGATCTTCTGCGACTTTCGCCGCTCGGACGTCCGTGAGGAGGATCTTCCTGACAATGACATAAGAATAATGCCTCTCATGCAGCCGGCTTACTGCATCTGGTTGGGGAACGTGAGGTGGAGCACCGCCTGGATACAGAAGGGCTCTGACGATATCCTCCTGTAATTTAAGGAAGGATCCAGTCCGTCCTGAAGCTTTGTGTAGCACATAAGCATTCAGTATAGCCAATTGGAATAAATAAACAGATACTTTTTTGTACCAGCGTCTGGCCTTACGGGCAACTAGATAGGGGCGCCAACAACTGGTCATTGAGGTCCACCCCTCCCATATTTTGGTTATATTTGTGGACACAGAGGGGTTTCTCCACAATACCAGTCGCCGTAGGAATTTGGACCGTCGTGTCTGCATGAAGGGAGGTAAGAACGAAAACATTCTTATTATCCCTCCACTTCATAGCGAGCAAATTATTACTGCGCAAGCAGGCTCTCTCCCCCAGCCTAAGACGGGACTCTACAAGCCGCTGGGGAAAGCCCCGGCGATTAGGTCGCACGGTGCCACATGCTCCAATCTGCTGATCAAACAAGTGACTAAACAGTGGCACGCTTGTGTAATAATTGTCCACGTACAAGTGGTACCCCTTTCCGAATAAGGGTGACACCATGTCCCACACTATCTTGCCAGCGCTTCCTATGTAGTCAGGGCAGTTCTCCGGCTCTACGTGACTATCTTTACCCTCATAAACCATAAAACTACGTGTATAGCCTGTGGCCCTGTCACAGAGCTTATACATCTTGACCCCGTATCTGGAACGCTTGTTGGGAACGTATTGTTTGAATGACAAGCGACCAGAAAATTTAATCAGGGACTCATCAACGCAGACAACTTGATGGGAAGTAAACAAGTCTGCAAAACGTTGGTTGAAGTGGTTTATGAGGGGCCGAATTTTGTAGAGCCGATCGTATTCAGGGTCTCCACGAGGACGACAGAGTTCATTGTCGCTGAAGTGCATGAACCGCAAAATCTGCTCGTATCGTGCCCTGGACACAGAAGCAGAGAACACGCGCATATGGTGAATTGGGTCAGTGGACCAATATGACCGCAACTCACTCTTTTTGGTTATGCCCATGTTGAGGGAGAGGCCCAGAGAGATTTTAAATTCGGAAACCGTAACTGGTTTCCATTGTCTGGCAAGGGCGGACTGGGGAATAGTGGCGATGTGTTGACCAGCGTACAAATTGGTTTGGTCCACAATAGATCTATAGAGATCTTCGGTGAAAAACAGTGAGTAAAAGTCAAGTGTCGTAAAATGAACTGTTTCCACGTTAATGCCAGGTTGGCCAGTGAATGGGGGAAGTACGGGTTCTGCAGAAGTGGTGGGCACCCAATTAGGATTGGCGAATTCTGCAGGAAGGGCACTATGGGTACGACGGGCCTGTCTTTGTCTTTGTCTTGGTGGCAGCGGGACACTACTTGTGCTTGCCACCTCGCCAGCTTGAACTGCACTTATGGGACTCGCCACGTCACCACGTGTTACTGCAGTGCTGGATGTACGTCCAGGGTGTACTAGGCCGCTGGTGCTTGCCAGTTCACCAGAAGGATGAGCGGCTCTAGTACGTCTCTGCTCCATACGAGTGACCTGCGGTTCCTCCACCTGAACAACAGAAAACATTCGGGATCGGGTACACCTGCCCTTAACAGGGACCTCATCTCCGTCGCCAGAGCTATCTGTCATGGAGCCGCTGTCCTCTACAGGATCGTATTCTGAGCCTGAATCTGACAGATGAGTGACGTCCTCTTCACTATCTGTCATGCTCAGAAACGTGTAGGCCTCTTCACTAGTGTACCTTCGCTTTGCCATTTTGGGCTCTAAATTTAGGGGTACACTAGTGAGACTCACAGGTAAAAAAGCACCTAGCCTGTCAGCGACTGTTTCAAAACGCTACAAAAAAAACTGTTAGCGATCGCGGAGATCAAGCCTGACTCTGCGAACGCTGCAGTTATGTGTGTTGTGTTTTGTAAGTGACAGTGATCGATCGATACTGCACTTGGGTGGGCTGGGCTGGGCTTGGCGGAGGGGCTAAACGCAGGTGCTAGCAGGTATCTGGGCTGATCCCGCTAACAATGCGTTTTGGGAAACCTAAAATGCTGGCAACGCTAATATAGATCTGATCAGATACTATATTACTAAGGGAGGTGTATGCTTTGCGCGTGGGTGTTAGCGGTACTGGCACTAACCTGACGCTGCCTGGGGCGACGCAGACCTTATCTGACCCTCAAACTTATATCACCCGCTGGGTGATCAGGGGGTTAAACCTTTATTAGGTAATAAATGGCGGGTGCCCTGAAACTAAAAAAAAAAAAACTAACCAACCAGCGTCACCTGTAACAGTTATATGGTGATCACTGGTGAAAGGGTTAACTAGAGGGCAATCAGGGGGCTTTATGCGGTAGTATATGGGGGTCCCTGACGCTATAAAAAGCGGCGGCGAACCTAAATACTTACCTGCCTAACTAGCGTCACCTGTGACACTAATACAGCGATCAGAAAAACGATCGCTTATTAGTGACACTGGCGACGGGGGGTGATCACGGGGTTAAACCTTTATTGGGGGGTTAGGGGGGTACCCTAGAGCTAAAGGGGGCTAACCCTAACTGCCCTAACAGTTATTACAGTCACAAATGACACCAATGCAATAATAAAAAAAAAAAAAAATGCAATTGGTGTCACTGTGACTGGGGGTGCAGGGGTGATTGGGGGGGTGATCGGGGGGTGAAGGGGGGGTGAAAAGTGTGCCTGGCGTGTTCTACTGTTAGTGTAGTGTTAGGTGCAACTCACCGATCCTCTCTCCTCGGTGCCGGAACGAAAAAGACCGACACGAGGATAGATTACATCACTTCCTCTGCCTTTGTTTACATTACAGGAGAGGAAGTGATGTAATGCTGCACTTCCATTCGTCAGGAGCGATCGCGAGGGGGTGGCCATGAATGAATGGCCGCCCCCTCATCCCGGATCGCTCCTGAGCGGATACCGACCGCCGCTGGCACCGGGGGGGGGGGTCCGATCGGGCCCCCCACCCACGGGAAGGCAGGGACGTACATGTACGCCCATATGCCTGCCCGTGCCATTCTGTCAACGTACATCGTCGTGCGGCGGTCGGCAAGTGGTTAACCTAGTTATTTTTTATACACCACGTGTTTTCTGTGAAAGCAGCTAGTTTTGACTGGTATTCTAGTCACGTTTTTTTCTTTTGTATTAATACATGCACTGCAGGGACCACACTGACTTAATGAGTTGGCATATTTCCACAGTTTAAACCAGTTTACCTCTTTATTAGCAATACAAACTGACAAGGGTTCTAATTCTTCTTCACTGTACTGCATATTTTTTTCTTTTCAAAGATTTTATTGGTAACATATGCAAAAAGTACAAAGACAACAACATTTCCATATGCATATAGTATAACAGAGGAGGTTAGAAAACAGGTAAAGAAAGAAAAAAAAGAATTCAAATGTATAACCTTTCCTGAGAAGGTAACGCCAATACAGTTGTATCAGATGGAATGCACCATAAACAGTCTGGAAGGAAATTCTCATACTACAATGTCCATCAGGAGACATATGGACCATGGCAGGGTGAGAACCTTTGTTCTGTCAACATTCATACTGGATGGTACATCAGTGTATAAAAAGCGCTATGCCTGGTAAAGCCGCACCTAACACACGCGTATGTCACCACATTTAGTAGCACAAGCGGAGAGAAAGTATTAAGAAGTAGAAAAGCAACTAGATGAAAGGTGGGAAGAGAAGAAGAGAAGGAAGAGAGAGGGGAGAGAGGGGGGAAAGGTTAGAAAAGAGGGATAAGATCCAGTGAGGAGAGGGAAGGGAGGAAAAGGGAGTGGGGCAGGCCGGCCCATGGTAAACCTACAGGGGTCAACTCTCAATATTTGTTCAAGGGAGTATGTAGAGCTATGGCACCAACCAAGACCCGTCAAAATTCGGTGGCAAGAAGTGGTCGATCCATGGCTGCCAAATTTTAGAGTGTCGGGGGAAAAGTATCTAGAACGGTGGCTTCTATTCTGCTATGGATCATAGCTTGTGTGACCCTATTCTTAACTTCAGCAACATGGATGGCAGGGGTTTTCCACGCTTTGGCAATTGTTTGTTTAGCTGCGGTGGTGAGCTGTAAAGTGAGGCGTGTCTGTGCTTTGGTGAAAGAGTTTGGGTAATAGTTTAGAAGGGCCAGTGCTGGGTCAGGATCTAGCAGTTCCCGGGTCAGCTTGGATATCATTTGGAATATTGCTGCCCAGATACGTTGTACTATCGGGCAGGTCCACCAAATATGTTTGTGAGTGCCTCTGTCTCCGCAGCCACGGAAACAGTTGGGCGAGTAGGGCGGCAGGAACTTTGCTATCCTATCTGGGACCAGGTACCATCTCATGAGAACCTCATAACTCGCTTCAAGGGCAACAATATTTTGCGATGAGACCTTAGTGTTAAGCCAAACCTCAGCCCAGTCCTCCGTGTCCAGAGCCAGAGATAGGTCATCGGCCCAACGTTGGGCGTAAAGCAGAATTGCCGCAGGAGGAGAAGTAAGGTGAACGTAGAGTTGGGATATGATGCCCGGGGCATGTGGGTCTGAATCGCAAATTCGTTCAAATAACGATAGTGTATCAGGTCCCACACTAGCGCGAATGATCCCCCGCACAAAGTGGGATATTTGGAGATAACGGAAACATTCCCTATGGGGAAGTTGGGCTTGGGCTTGAAGGGACGGGAATGTTTTGACTACACCGTTTGACACCAGATCACAAATGCGGGTTAGGTTTGCCTGGGCCCAGGCCTGGAACGAGGCAGGTTCAGTGAAAGCAGGATAGAACAGTGGGTGTCCCAAAAAAGAAGGGAGCGGGGAATGTGTGGACATTAGTTTAAATGGCCCCGCAGCTTGTCCCAAATTTTCAGCGAGTGAAGGGTCAGAGGGTTGGATATAGGGCCGCGTGCAGGGGGGAAGCCAAAGGAGGTTTGTGAGGGGGACAGGGTGGAGATCTATTGCCTCGAGGCACACCCATATAGGGATTTCATATTTGGCATGATACATTGAGATTTGGGCGAGTTGGGCTGCGTGGTAATAGTGAGAGAAATGTGGGACCCCTAAACCCCCAGCCCGGTTGTGGCGGAGCAAAACCGATCGAGGTACCCTCGGTCTTACGGAGCCCCATATATACTGAGACACTCGACTCTGGATAATACGGTGAAAGTAGGGTGGTACTGATATAGGGAGGACCCTGTATAGGTACAGGAGTTTAGGGAGCAGGGACATTTTGACTGCAGCAATACGCCCCATCCAAGAAATACGGAGGGGACGCCATTCCTGAAGCATAGAAGAGAGGTGTTTCAGCATAGGAAGATAGTTTGTGCGGAACAGGTCCGCCGGGTCGCTGGTTAGATTGACGCCCAGATAGGAGATAGAGAAGTTAGCCCACTGGAATGGGAAATTCCCCTGAAGAAGTGCAACGGTAGCCGGATGCAGAGACACACTGAGAGCCCTAGATTTAGCTTGGTTATCTTCCAGACCTGAAATTTGAGCGAACTTGTCAAGGAGTTGGACTAAATTAGGGATAGTAGTGTGAGGGGAAGTGATAAATAATAGGGCATCGTCCGCAAATAGACATAATTTATGGGTAGTTGAGGCTATCTCCAGGCCTCGGATATTGGGATTTGTCTGGATCATTGCTGCCAGTGGCTCAATAGCCAGGGCAAAGAGCAACGGTGACAGTGGGCACCCTTGTCTTGTACCCCTCTGTATTGGAAAGCTCTGAGAGCTAAAACCGGAATACTTAACTGAGGCCCGAGGGTTAGTGTATAGTGATGCGATCCATTGAAGGAAGTGGGGTCCAAAACCCCAACGCTTTAAAATACATGCAAGTAAGGCCAGGAGATAGTGTCAAACGCCTTTCTTGTGTCTAGTGACAGGAGGTGCATGGGGATGAAGCGTGATTTTGCTAGGTGCTGCAGGAGAACAACACGGCGAATATTGTCGCTGGCCTGCCTGTTAGGAATAAATCCCACTTGATCCCTATGGATCAAAGCACCAATAAATGGGTTAAGACGTGAAGCTAGAATTTTGGCTAGGATCTTGATATCCACGTTGAGAAGGGATATGGGTCAGAAATTGGACCAGATGGTGTTGTCAGTATTAGGCTTAGGGATCATGGATATAGCAGCTGTCAGGGTGTCACTGCCAAAGGCTTGTTGTCGGAGTAGTGCGTTAAATGAGCTAGCAAGAAGTGGGGCCAGTATGTCTGAAAATATCTTGTAGTAGTTACTGGGCAGACCGTCTGGACCTGGGCTTTTGTGGGGTTTAAGGGACTTTATGGCCCTGAGTACTTCCTCAGCCGAGATCAAGCTATCAACTGATTCTTTAGCAGATTGTGGTAGTTTAGGTAGGGGCAGATCCTGAAGACAGGACTCTGCCTGCTGAGGTGAAAACTGAGTTTTGTCCGCGTATAAGTCAGCCAACCTCTTACGAAACTCAGCAAGCACCTTAATAGGGTTGCTGGTAAGGGAGTCCTTGGTTAGTCTGAGTCAGATAGGTTTCCAAAGCCTGTCAGGCTGACGAAGACACAGAGCCATAAAGGTATCCGGTTTATTAGCCTTGGTGTATATTGTGTGGCTGAATCTGCGTAAAGCTTTGTCCGCCGATTCAGCCATCAGGAGATCTAGTTCAAGTTTTGTCTTTTCGAAAATTATCCTATGAGATTCAGTGGGTGAGCGTTGGAACTGGAGAAAGTGGCGATGGTAGTCTGCTTCTAGTTGCTGCTGTCTCAGCTGCCTATCTCTCTTGAGTTGGGTAGCAAGGGAGATGCAGCTACCCCTAATAACGGGTTTATGTGCTTCCCAAAGAAGCACCGGGGATATTTCGGGGGTGGTGTTGTGCTGCAAGTATTCCGTGAGGGCAAGCCGAATGTCGAAGCAGTATGATTGGTTAGTGAGATGTGCCTCGTTCATACGCCAGGCTCTGTCTCTGGCCTGAGGGATCAACGAGGAGATAGTGGTAATCACCGCACAATGATCAGACCAGGGGATTGGGCATATGGTGGAGTGTAGAACCGTCGGGAAGGAAGCTATTGGGGTCAGGATATGATCAATTCTCGAGAAAGACTTGTGTGGGTAAGAGTAGAAAGTGTAGTTTCTTTTCAAGGGGTTGCACCTCCTCCAAGTATCAAGGAGGGATGCCATTTGTAACTGCTTACGAAATTGGGCTGAAAGGGAATGGTGTTCCGCGGTATATGGCGACCTGTCTAGATGAGGGTGTAACGTCAGATTAGAGTCACCACAGATAAATAGCGTACCCTTGCAGTGCGTTTTAATAACCGTGAAAAAAGGGTTAGGGTTACCATTTGGGGCATAATAGGAAACCACTGAGGCAGAGGGCGTATAAACTTGGGGGTATAAACTTGGGGGTATCGGGAACTGAAGAATTTCGGGGCTTGGTGGCTGGAAAAATTAGTCTCTTGTAAAGCTACGATCCGAGCCTTCAGGGACGCAAAGTGCTGAAAGGCCTTAACCCTCTTGTTAGGGGAGTTAAGACCCTTGACGTTAAGGGAGAGTATATTCAAAGGGGCCATTTATTGGGAGTGGGAGAGGAGTTATGACGGAATGTTGAGACCGTGGGAGCCGACCTGCCCAAGGTAGGAGGGGAGAGTGTAGCTAGAAAAAGAGGGGGGGAAGAGAAAGAGGAGAAAAAAGGTAGAGCTCTACATGTAAGGCGAAACAGATATCGATAGGAGCACAGGAGAGCCAGGCTAAATCGCCCAACTAGGCAATGCTCGAACTCCGGGACCGGAAAAAAACAGCCCAGGAGAGGGTGCATTGAAAAACGTGGGAGCAGTGACAGCTCCCCGCCGCCAATGGGGAGTCACAACAATTGTGTAATGCAACAACAACATATGTAAAGGAACATAACATATAATGCAACAAAACCAGTATATAGGACATGAACCACCAAAATAGTTAACATGGTAGATATGGCAGTACCTTATAGCAAAAGGCTGGGGAAACCCAAGGGGGGGGGGGGGTAGAGGTATAAAGGAGGGGGGGAGGGAGAGGGGGGAATAAGGGACAAAAAAAAAGGGGGGTGGAGAGAAAAAGAAGAAGGGGGCCCAAGAGGGGGGGTGAGGGAAAGACAGTAGTTGGGGGGATAGGGGGAAGAGAGGTAAGGGAGGGGGGGAAGAGGGGGAGATGGAGGGTAAAGAAGAGAGAGGGGAGAAGGGGAGAGAGAGGGAACAAGTGGGAGCGGGTGGGTGGGGGGAGGGAGGGCGGGAGGGGGAGAATATTAGGAAGGGGGGCCAGGGGGAGAAGGAGGGGAAGAGGGGAAGGGAGGGAGGTATACTAGATAGCGGGAGGGGGGGGAGGGAATGCAATAATCACAAGGTTAGCAAACACCTCTCAAGGGTGATCAAGTAGAACTAAGCCAGTATCATGAGTATAGAAAACATGTATATAACCCACTTCAATTGCATTATAATTACAGTTACGTACATAACAGGGGATCAGCCGAGGATGGTAGTCACATAAAGAAGATCCGGTTATGAACCTGATTAGGCAAAAGAAAGGAAAGGGAAAAACACGAGGGGATCGTCCCAGCTTACTTGAGCCCCTGTGCAACATTGGGGTGTAACAAAAGGAAACAGGAAAAAGGAAGGAGGTAGTATCAACCGGATAGCAGAACTCCAAATTGCGGTGAAGGGGAATCCCCAGCACGGGAGTAGGTGACCATCCTCCTTACAGCCTCCAGAAACCTGCGGAGACAGGGGGAGGCACTGGGGGTCACTAGAGGAGAAAAAAATAAGAAAATGACCCCAAACGTCTCAGCGGGGAGGACGGGACTTGGGAGTGGAGTCTTTGGCAGTCGCTGGGGTGCCTCTGCGAATGGAAGATGGGCCCGGTAGGTTACGACATGGAGTAGTTAAGTAGGGGTGCACCGCCGAGCGGGCCGGGGTCCGAGGCAAGTAGGTTTCGGATCTGTCCTCCGGAGGAGCCAGGTGGAGGGATTCTAGCAGGCGCTGGAGAGACTCCGGAGTCGTGCAAGTATGCTGCTGACCTTGATGGGTGAATTGAATGGCAAACGGGAAGCGTACTTCAAGTGATGTTGCATTAAGATCTGTAGCTGTGGCTTCATGGCTCGTCGTTTGGCAATGGTAAGGGGAGCCAAATCCACGAAGAGTTGATAGGTATGTTCCTGGAACAACAAGGACTCCTTGTTACGAGCCGCTGTAAGGAGTTGTTTCTTCGTTCGGAAGAAATGTAGTTTGACTATAATGTCTCGCGGCGGGCCATCGGCCTGACGACGGGTGAGGGCCCTATGAGGGACCTATGAATCCTGTCGAACTCTAAACGTTCGATTGGGATAGAGGGGGCGAGCTCCTGGAACAAGGCCGTAGTGAAAGATTGAACATCGTCTATAGATTCCGGAATTCCGCGGATCCGAAGATTGGACCTGCGTGAGCGGTTTTCCGCGTCCTCCAAGCGGGAAAGTAGGGTCGTGTTCTCCTCCCTGAGGGCTGCGTGCTCTTGGGCATGCTCATGCAGAGTGAGCTCGATGTCATCAACCCTAGACTCCAAATCTGCTGTACGTTGGCCGATTTCTCGGATCTCCCTCGAGAGTCTGTCTGTAATTTGTTCAGATCTGGTTTTCAGTGCCTTTTGGAGCATGGTCTCCATATGCTTGAGGAAGTCATTTTGGGACATACCAGACGATGGCAGTGGAGGAGAGCTGTCGGCGCGATATACAGGTTTTGCTCCCGTCTGGGTGGAGACGCGATATACAGGTTTTGCTCCCGTCTGGGTGGAGACGCCGCTCGCTGGCTTGCTAGGGCCTTCGCCGCCATTTTGGACGAGGCACGGGCAAGGGCTTCCTTGATTGGTTTCGGCTTATGCTTGCCCTGGTGTCCCGTTAGTACCATTCCACCCGGTGCTAAGGCGGTTAGGGAAGCGGTACCGCGTAGAACGGGCTCAGATTCGGGTTCAGATATCTCCCGATGTGGCGGCAGGGAGTGAGGAGCACTAGCAGGAAGCGTCCTTCATGTCAGGCTTCGCGCATGCGCCCCACTGCATATTTTTTTTAAATACTACATGCGATATTTTAGAAGTCTTTTGTTTTTTTAGTGTATGGCATAAAAAAATTTGAAAAACGCTATGCAGTATTTTACTACATTTGCTAAAGTGGTAGATACCACTTCAGGAATGGAGCCCAATATGAGTGGTGTTAGGGTGAACAGGGACACTGGGACTGGTGGAGTGGTGATCACAGACACTGTAACTGGCATAGTGGTGATCATGGACACTGTAACTGGCCTGGCGGTGATCACAGACATCGTAACTGACATGTCGGTGAACACAAACACTGTTACTGGTCTCAGGGAGACCATAAATAGTGTTGCAGTAAACACAGACACCATAACTGGTGTGGCGGTGATCATGGACACTATAAATGGTGTGGCGGTGATCAGGGACACTGCAACCAGTGTGGTAGTGATCAGGAACACTAATTGGTGCGGTGGTGATTAGGGACACTGACTGGTGACAGTGAGTTAAAAAGAAAAAAAATTATAATTTTAAACATTTTCTTTTTTTTTTGACATTTTTAACTTTTTAAAAAAAATATGTATTT
This sequence comes from Lithobates pipiens, assembly GCF_037356315.1. Lineage (NCBI taxonomy): Eukaryota > Metazoa > Chordata > Amphibia > Anura > Ranidae > Lithobates > Lithobates pipiens. The sequence continues at coordinate 434,940,747 of NW_027507903.1, forward strand.
TCATACTGTCAACCTAACAGTACATTCACCATAGTGCCACTACTTTTTTAGAAGGGTGATTAGGATTTTTTTTAACACTGTGATTGCTTTTACAGCAAGGATGGCTGTAAAAGCAATCATTTCTCACTCCCTTCAGTTGTATTCCTGCAGCCATTGGGAGATACTGTATGAGCTATGATTGGTCACAACTGGCACATGGTACAAGACTGCTGTAAATGGCAATATACCATGTGATCTCTGTGACCAGTTTCAGAGATCACAGTAGTAAACAATGATGCCAGGAAATTACATCTTGTTTACTACTGCATGTGATTGCTGATTGCCCAATCAGCGATCACATGTTATCAGAGCCACCCACAGCGGCCTAGTACAGCGATCTGTGTTCGGCTGTATACGGTGAACTCAGTGGGCACAGATCGTGCCCTGCGCTCACAGGCAGCAGCTCCGAGTGATATTCGGGTACATCCACCAGCAATGGCGCTACTCTCGATTGGCCGTTTATGTACATGGCTTAGATTATTTTCTCCCTGCCCCACTCTGTAGCTATGTAGTTACTCCCTCTCATCTTCTTCATTGTTAGTCCCTATTCACCACATGTTCATAATTCTGCTGGAGCTGGACACACTAAGATTTTTTGACCTATCTGATATTCATCTTTTATGATCTACACAAGTTTTTGGATGTCATTTGAATCGAGTCACTAACTACCAAGCTACTAGACTCTAAGCCCTTGTACACACGGCCGAAAATTCCGACCACAAAATCCGTTGGATTTTTTCCAACGGATTTTGTCCGAAACTGGTGTTGCATACACACGGTAGGACAAAGTTGTCGGAAAATCCGATCATTCGGAACGTGATGACGTTAATTCATTCCGACGGGACTACGTTCAGCCTAGTAGCTAATAGCTTTGTTCTCGTACTTTGATCTGAGCATGCGTGGCAAGCGATCGGAAAAAGTCAGCATTTTGTTGTCTGAAAATTTGAGATCCTTCTCTCAAATTTTTTCTGTCGGAATTACAGACGGAAAAAGTCCGATAGAGCCCACACACGATCGGATTTTCCGACAATATAATCCGATCGGACTGTTTCCATCGGAATTTCCGACCGTGTGTACAAGGGCTAAGACTTAAGCTATCTCCCCACAATTCAATCAGTTATAGAGATTATTATTTAAGTGTATAGATTACTGAAGCAGAGAGTAGAGCATTCAAAAATAAAGAAACCAAAATAGGGTTTAAACTTACTGTATCTGCTAAGATGCTTTGCAGGAATGCATAGCGCTGTGATTTTTGAAAGTACAGGGACAGTACATTTTTTTTTCTCTTTCGTATGCTTTTTATTACTTCTACAGACACTAGAGGTGTTAGAAATCAAATATAGCATGATAAGCTAACTGTTAGAATGCTTTAGACCCCTTTCACACTGGGGCGTTTTTCAGGCGTTTTTCAAGCGATGTAGCGTTAAAAAAAGCGCCTGTGAAGCACTTGAAAGAAGCCTCATCTGCAATCCCAATGTGAAAGCCCAAGTGCTTTAAGAGCCCTTTCGCAATGTCAGCGCCCAAAAAACGCTTGTAAAGCGCCGCTTAAACTAGCAGTGCTTTACCAGCGTTTTCGAGCGCTATTGGGACGCTTTTAACCCCTGCTAGTGGCCAAATAAAGGGTTAAAGGTGCCCACAAAACGCTGCTGCCAAAAGCGCTTTTCAGGCGCTTTTCAGGCGTTTTGCAGGTGCTACCCATTGATTTCAATGGGAGGGGGCGCTTTAGGAGCGATGTATTCACCGCTCCAAAAGCGCTCCAAAGAAGCTGCTTGCAGGACTTTTTTTGATGCCCTGCCAGCGCAAAGCCTCAGTGTGAAAGCACTCAAGCTTTTACATTGGGATTGCAGTTGCGGCTTCTTTCAGGTGCTTTACAGGTGCTTTTTTCTAAAGCTAAAGCGCCTTAAAAATGCCCCAGTGTGAAAGGGATCTCAGTGTGAAAGCACTCAGGCTTTTACATTGGGATTGCAGTTGCGGCTTCTTTCAAGTGCTTTACAGGCGCTTTTTTTAACGCTAAAGCGCCTGAACAACGCCTGAAAAACGCCCCAGTGTGAAAGGGGTCTTATTGTTCAAATAGTCTCACCAAGCTACAGCTACACTATATAATCAAAAGTTTATGCACCCTTTTCCCAATTACTGAGCTCAGGTGTTTCCAGTAAAAGGGTACGGTTAATGATACAGCATACAAAGACAGCTTTAGACAATTGTACACTTTCAACTTTGTGGTTTGGTGAATTTCCTTTTCTATTCCTCATTGTGCTTGGTGGAGGAATTCACATCACCTGCACAGAGCCCTGACCTCAGCCTTACTGAAAACCTTTTGGATCATTTGAAATGTTGTGAGCCAAATCGTCTTGTCCATCATAGCTAACTTCACAAATACTCTTGGCTGAATCTGCACAAATTACCATGGACACACGCCAAAATCTTGTGGAGAGTCCTCCCAGAGGAGTGGGGCTGCTATAACTGCAAAGGGTGGCCCAAATCCATATTAATGACCATCATATTGAAATAGAATTTCCAACAAGCCCATAAAGGTGTGATGGTCAGGTGTCCACATATTTTTGACCATATAGTATATTTTTGGTAAAAAAATTCATTGTAATTACTAAAGTATTCCAATGCGTAGATGTAATTTCTAAATATGTTGTTAACTAACTTTCCTGTGCTAAGTTTTCTCTTTCTTTATTACATAGAAAACAAGAAATATTTTGAGCTATTTAAACCCTAAAACTTTAGGAAACTTTGGCCTTTTGTTATCAAGTGTTATAAAAAATTCATGGCCAAGGGATGACCAAGGCAATCACGTTAAAGACAGTGGTGAGGTTCTAGAACATTTATTAAAATGGCCTGATGCTACCTACATGTTTAAACTTTATGGTAAGTCTTAAAAAATCTATTTTGTATCTAGTTTTTTAGTCAGAATTTCATAGTTACGAATTTTGTAAAGTCGACTAAAGACATTGTTCCATCCAGTTCAACCTGTGTATGTGTGTGTATGTTACTAACAATTTCCATATCCCTATGCATTATGTGTTTGTTTTTCTGAAATACAAATCTAAAAGTTTTTATCTACACTCCCTGAGGACACCACTAACTGTGGAAAGGAGTTCCACGCCTTTAATGCACTAACAGTAATGAACCCTGCATGAAGTTTATTATTGAACCACTTTTTGTCCAGCGTCATGGTGTTGCCTTGTGTCCTCTTTGGACACCTTAGAATAAATAGTTTTCTTTTTCCCCAGTGATAGTTGCCATTTAAAGATATGTGTATTGTGATCACATCCCCTCTTCAGAGCTTCTACTCCAGGGAGAATAAGTAACATTTTTGTAGTAATTTTCTCTATCAGCCACATGTTACCTATTTTTATTAAATGCAGCTGTCCCTCAAATGAGAAGGGAGAACATAGGGTGTATTTGGTATTTGGAGGGGCCATGTCATTCTTCTGATGGCCTCTAAACTGTGCAGTCAAAAGAGATCGAAACGGAACAACAAGCAGCACCATCTGGCTGTAATAAGTCATTTAAAACAACTTTAATCAAAAGATTGGCAACTCCCATTAAGGAGAGCTTTTATACCGCATGTCAACAATGAGTCCTGCTGCAATAGTTGGTGATGGTCCCACTGTGTGCTGTGTCCATATGTTGGTGGGCAGCTTTGGTTGAGCTGATGGATTCCAGTGCTCCTGGCCTTGCACAATTCCCCATAGAGACACTCTACTGACAGCTAGAGCATGGTACTGGAAGTTGAGACAGGAGGGCGTGGCACACTTTTGGAGCATGCATGCTTCTTCATCAGGCCTTGTTGCAGTCATGTTGCTGTTGGTATTTATGGGCAGCAGTACTGGTGGAGAACACCTCCCAGCAGGCCAGCACCACCTCACACCCAAAGATGATGGAAAAGACTCAAGAAAGGCTCACCAACAAGCAGTGCCATCTGGCTGTAATAAGTCAGTTGAAACAACTTTAATCAAAAGATTGGCAACTCCCATTAAGCAGAGCGTTTATACTGCATGTCAACAATGAGTCCTGCTGCAATAGTTGGTAATGGTCCCACTGTGTGCTGTGTCCATATGTTGGTGGGCAGCTTTGGTTGAGCTGATGGATTCCAGTGCTCCTGGGCTTACACAATTCCCCATAGAGACACTCTACTGACAGCTAGAGCATGGTACTGGAAGTTGAGGCAGGGGGGTGTGGCGCACGTTCGGAGCATGCATGCTCCTTCATCCTGGCCTTGTGGCAGTCATGTTGCTGTTGGTATTTATGGGCAGCGGTACTGGTGGACAACACCGCCCAGCAGGCCAGCACCACCTCACACCCAAAGATGATGCAAAAGATTCAAGAAAGGCTCACCACACTATGGGCACACATTGACATCATGTATACATACAATAAAAATACAGTACTTAATTATCAGCATGTAGAATGTGTGAGACCTTAAGGGTCCTGTGTAAAAAAAAAAAGTAAAAAAGGTAGAATTAAAATCAAAGAACAATAATATTAAAAACATATTATATAGGTCTAATCCCTAATGTCATATGGAAAGCTATAGGTATATGTATAACACCACGGGAGGTGAATATGGGGATAAAAGGTTCGAAACAGGTATAGTCACTGTTGATGAAAACAAATAGAATGTACAGCATATATGAGATCACAGAGTTTATATATGAAATAGTAAGTGATATCACTGCAAATCTGGGAAAATGAGGAGTATATGTTGGATAATGGAACACAATAAAAAAAACATATCCTACTGAAATTATGGGCTAAGGATGGAAAGATAGGAATTCAAATATATAAATATACACTGCTGAAAAAAATTAAAGGAACACTTTTTAATCGGAGTATAGCGTCAAGTCAATTAAACTCCTGGGATATTGATCTGGCCAGTTAAGTAGAAGTGGGGGTTGTTAGTTTCAGCTGCTTTGGTGTTAATGACATAAGCAATTGCAATAAATGGGCAACAATGAGACAACCTCCAAAACAAGAATAATTTTACAGGTGGAGGCTTTGACGGACCCCATACTGTTGAGGAGTATGTCATCCTATATTAGCTTTATTTTCCCGGTACAAGCACAATCCAAGATCCCTCAGAGCACCCAGTCACTAGCCGTAACTTAATGTAGGTGGATAACAGCATAAGACTTTATTTAAAGCACAGACACAAATATATATTTCTGGAGACAATTCCCCTCTACTTGTTGGCATAGAGACACAGGGTGGGATAAACTTTACATCCAATCACATCAGGCACAGATGCATTTGAATTTATCAACACATCTATAAACAAAATCTGGGCATGCAGCCAACTTTGTAAGACCCCTTTCACACTGAGGCGTGTTTCAGGCGCTTTTGGGCTAAAAATAACACCTGTAAAGCTCCTGAAAAACGGCTCCCCTGCAGTCTCAGTGTGAATGCACTTGGGCGATGTGCTGGCAGGACGTTAAAAAAACTCCTGCAAGCAGCATCTTTGGAGCGGTGAAGGTTTGGATCAATGAATGGGCAGCTCCGCCGAACTGCTGGCAAAGCGCCACTGCAGTGGCGCTTTACAGGTAGTTTTAACCTTTTTTTGTCCACTAGCAGGGGTTAAACTAGCAGTGCCCCTCTAGTGGCTGAAAACCTCCTCAAAAACTATGGTAAAGCACTGCTAAAAATAGCGGCGCTTTACCGCTGACACCCCAGTGTGAAAGCAGCCTTGGTGGTACAGAAACATTAAGAAGAATTTGGGTAGTAAGAGCTTGGTCTTTTTAGGCACAACAAAACAGAGTATATAGAAAAATATCAATTGTATTTATAATAAGTAAATACAAAGAAAACATTGATTAAAATCCACAATCGATATATCAACCAAGAGATAAGTTATTGCAACTATATATAACCTTGATAAAACTACATGGAATTTAAAGAAAGATAGGAGCATTCCATAGTAACAGTAGATCCCAAAGTTTGGTTATGAAACGGTAAAGCGATGTGTACTTGATTGTGCTCTACATGTTATGCGCCATGCGCTTCTTCAGGAGAATTTATGGTGACTATTAGATGAGGAAAAGAAAAAACATAAATACAATTTACACAATAGGCAGAAAGGGGCTAACCATACAACTATGGGGGGGTACATAACATGATGACAGTGTTGTAACAAAGTATAGACAGGAAAAGTCTCTCTATTGATTAGGATAGGCCATTTGTGCCCATAATAGAAGCAAATACCACGTTCGAAAAAATCAGGTCCTTTTGATTATCTTAATAGTAAAGATATTAAGGGCGGAGGGGGGAGGGAGGCGGGAAGTGAAGAGAAATGACGGGGAGGAAAAGGAGGGTGGGTGAAAGATGGAGGGGGAAAAGAGGGGAGGGGGGAGAGGGGGAAGGGAAGTTAAAAAAGGAGGCAGTAATGACATAGATAATAGCCCAGATGAAATATGCAAGAGATACTCACTATGTAGTGGAGAACATAAACTTGCAGCTAAAAACAGACTAAACACAGGGCAGCTGTAGAGGAGCCAAGTAGTCCCTGTGTCTCGCAGGACACCCTTAGGTAGTTTCAATGTCAATTGGCAGACTCCAAGACTTCTACAGGTAGACAGCCATGCAGAAAAGCATGTGCAGTCTTCTATGACAACAGTCTTAGAACAGTTCCTAACACAAATTGTAACAAACTCCTTTACGTTTATACAATCACTTCTTGTAGATTCTCAGCCCACTGAGCTCCTAGTCTCTCTCACTAGACTTGCTGATTCACTGCCACTGAATCTCGTGAGCTCTTCTAATCTTCTTACTTTAGTATCTTCCTCAAGTGTCATCCCCACTTCCTTGCTGGGTCCCTTTCTTGGCACTCCAGAAACTCCTTAAGCATCACCCTACTGGCTGGGTCGCTGGCTTGGCACCTGCTGAAGTTTCTGGTTGGTGAGAATACTGCTCCGATACATGCTTCAGCTACTCACTGTGGTCCCTGGTAACAAGGTGGATGGTCCCGCAGTGGTAACAGCTTCCCCTCTACCTCCAACCACAACAGGTTCTCTGTCCGGCAGAACCATCACTTCTGGTTGGACTACAAGCCGCAATCCCAACCCTACACTGCTCCTTTGCTTCTGGATAGGCCCTCAGGCAGCCTAGTAGCCAGTTGTGCCTGGGATAAGCCCAAACTCCGGCCTAGCAGCCCAGACAACACAACACATGTTCACCCAGACAGCTATCCAGGTGGCCCAGAATATCAATCACCTGACTCCACCCAAATATATAGGTTTTCCCTGTAGGCTAAGGGGTCCTAGAAAAACCCTGCCCATTGGCTGAGACACCCCATATACTCCCAATCTGTCCTTGCATCACCCTTGTCTTCTCTAATGTCACCAGGTACCCGGCCACCCAGGGACAGAAGAGAGAACTACAGCAATTCCAGACTTAGGGTGAAATCAATTGATCCCTAACAATTGGCCAAGGGAACTATACCTGGCAGGTAAATTTAGGAGCAACCCTGCCTAGACTTCAGGGTGATACATACACATAAGATGGGCCTGGGGAGTTGAACCATGAGTTTATTCTCCCTTCTAAGATAAGCTGCCCCCCCCCCCCCCCGCCCAAAGAGACCACTGCCATTTTTTTTCCCTTCTTATCTTTTCTGACTGTTTCTCACTAGTTTTGCATTTGGCTAGGGTCAGTGTCACTACTGGTACCATGAGGCAATTCCTGGACCCTATAGAGATTGCACAGGTAGTCCAACTCCTCCAGGGTGACACATCATTACAGGTATGAGCCATTGCCAGAAGGTTTGCTGTGTCTCCCAGTACAGTCTCAAATAACATGGAGGTGATTCCAGGAGACAGACAGTTACTCTAGGAGAGCTGGACAGGACCATAGAAGGTCCTTAAAGCGGAGGTCCACCCTTAAATGGAGCTTCCACTCATTGGAACCCTCCCCCCCATCCGGCGCCACAATTGGCACCTTTCAGGGGGGAGGGGGGTGCAGATACCTGTACAGTACAGGTATCTGCACCCACTTCCGGTGTAAATTCTGCAGAATCTACGCCCCTTTCCGAAGGTCCCCCGCTGCCTGCTGGGAAACACACGGATCCCAGAGACAGCGGGGACCATCCTTATTGCGCAGCGCGACTCGCGCATGCGCAGTAGGGAACTGGGAAATTAAGCCGCAAGGCTCCACTTCCTGATTCCCATACCCAAGATGGCGGCAGCAGCACCCGAGAGACGATCGAGAGATCGGCTTCGGGTGCCAACATCGCGGGCGCGCTGGGCGGGTAAGTGTCATTATTTTAAAAGTCAGCAGCTGCAGTATTTGTAGCTGCTGTTTTTTTTTTTTAAAACGGCGGACTCCCGCTTTAACTCATCAGCAGGACTGGTATCTGCTCCTTTATGCAAGGAGGAACAGGATGAGCACTGCCAGAGACCTACAAAATTACATCCAGCAGGTCACTGGTGTGAATGTGTCTGACCAAACAATCAGAAACAGACTTCATGAGAGTGTCCTAAGGGCCCGAGCTTTCTAGTGGGCCCTGGAGCTCAATTGGCATTTGCATTGAACACCAGGATTGTTAGATCCACCACTGTTGCCCTGTGCTTTTCACAGATGAGAGCAGGTTCACCCTGAGCACATGTGACAGATGTAAAAGGGTCTGAAGAAGAAATGGAGAACTGTATGCTGCCTGTAACATTGTTCAGCATGACTTGTTTGGTGCTGGGTCAATGATGGTCTGGAAAGGCATACTCATGGAGGGACGCACAGACCTCTACAGGCTAGACAATGGCACCCTGACTGCTATTAGGTATTGGGATGAAATCCGTGGACCCATTGTCGAAACCATTGTCAGACCCTATGCTGGTGCAGTGGGTCCAGGGTTCCTCCAACAATGCCCGGCCTCTTGTGGCGAGCGTATGCAGCCAGTTTCTGGAAAATGAAGGAATTAATACCATTGAATGGCCCTACACTTTCCTAACCTAATCCAATAGAACACCTCTGGGACATTATGTTTCAGTCCATCCGACGTCACCAGGTTGCACCTCAGTCTGTTCGAGAGCTCAGTGATGCCCTGGTCCAGATCTGGGAGGAAATACCCAAGGACACCAGCCGTCATCTCATTAGGATCCTGCCCCAGCATTGTCAGATGTTCATACAAGCACGTGGGGGGCATGCAAACTACTGAGTACCATTTTGAGTTGCAGCAATTTCAGCAAAATGTACTAGCCTGCTGCATAATTTTTGTCACTTTGATTTTCGGGGGTGTCTTTGTGCAAAGTGCCAAGTGCTAAGTGATAGAATGGTATAATCCAGTTGTCATGGTTATGCAATAGAGTTCGTCTGCTTACCTGTCTCCATGTGTTCATTTCTAGAGACCAGCCGGCCCTCACCTGACTGCTTTTATATCCATCCTCTGGCATGGCTCCACCCTAGCTCCTATCAGAGATCTCTATATTAACCTGTGCACTGCAGGCCAGCCCTGCTGATCAACCTTTGTGTGTTAGCTTCCTGTTAGCTGCCGTGTGCTCTGCTGTTATTCCGTTACCGACTTTGGCGTGTCCTTGACAATCCCTGTTTGCCTGTGATCCTGACCTTTTGGCGTGTCTCTGACTATTCCTGTCTGCTTGTGGCCCCGACCTTGGCTTTGTCCCTGACCATCCCTATCCTCCTGTTGCCTACTGTGGGTGTGAGCTGGGGGACCCTGGGGGTCGCGACCTGGAGCCAGTTGCAGCCAAGTCCATCCTCACCACTCGAGGCTCTGGTGAACACCTGCTGGCTCTTAGACTCCGTGCCCCAGGGAATCTTACGCTCTAACCCCGGGGGGATCCATCTTGGTGTTCTGGCGGCCCTGCCTTCCTATCACCTTGATCCCCGTCCGCAGCAGTCAGCTGTAGGATCCACAACCTTGCGGTGCACTCCTAATCCCTACGGTGTGCATCTGTCACCTGGCCTCAAGGTGACCTGACAGTTTGATCAGCCATGGATCCGGCTGATGTGCCGCTTCCTGCAGTCGATCCTTTGCAGGGCATATTTCGGAGACTTGAAACCCAGGAATCTAATCAGACTCAGGTGATGCGATTCCTTCAAGATCTGGCTTCCCACTTCGAGCAGCTACAGGCTTCCTTGGGGACCCCGAACCTGCAGCCTCAAGTACAGTCTGCAACTGCACCTATCGCACCAGTCGCATCCATGCATTCATTTTTACTGCCAGCTCCGTCCCATTTCTCTGGGGACTCCAAGGCCTGCAGGGGCTTCCTCAGCCAATGCACCATTCATTTTGAGCTCCAGCCTCAAAACTTTCTGTCTGATTGGGCAAAGGTAGCCTATATAATTTCCCTCCTCTCCGGTGAAGCTTTAGCCTGGGCTGCTCCCCTGTGGGAGAAAGATGATCCAGTGGTTTCCAGCCTGCCCAACTTCTTGAAGCTCTTTCACAATATCTTCGAGGAGCCAGCTCGGGTTTCTTCTGCGGCTAGTGCCCTTTTACGCCTTCGCCAAGAATCTTGTTCAGTGGGACAATATGCACTTCAGTTCCATATCCTCACAGCGGAATTGAGCTGGAACAATGAGGCCCTGGTCGCAACCTTTTTACATGGCCTCTCTGACCGAGTGAAGGACGAATTAGCAGGAAGAGCTATCCCCGCCGGTCTGGACAATGTAATTTCCTTATGCAATCAGATTGACATTTGTTTCCAGGAGAGGTCCTTAGAAAAAAGATGCCAGCACCCCCTAGGTCCTAGTCAGCCTGAGCTTTTTTCCCATCGCCCTGTGAAGCATCCTCTGTCTGCTGAGGAACCCATGCAGCTGGGCCGGACCAGACTAACCCCCGAAGAACGTGATAGACGCAGAACTCTGGGCTTGTGTCTTTATTGTGGGGGCAATGGTCAGTTTCGTGACTCTTGCTCGCTTCGTCCGGAAAACGCTCGGGTAATACATTTGGAAGGTGGAGTATTGGACCCAGAAACATCACCTCCTCGTCTTCTTCTTCCGGTGTTCCTCCATGTAGGCACTTCTTCCCAATCGGTCCTAGCATATCTGGACTCCGGAGCTTCCGGCAATTTTATGGACTGGGGAACTGCTTCTTCTATGAAGCTTACCCTTTCTCCCCTCACTACGCCACTGGTAGTCTCGGCAATTGATGGCACTGTGCTCCCAGGGGGTCCTATCCGTTTCCAGACGCTACCTATTAGGATGTCGGTAGGGATACTCCACCAGGAGTGGATCTCCTTCCTCATCCTTCTCAAGGCCTCTACCCCCATTGTATTGGGCCTTCTTTGGCTACAGCTCCACTCACCACATGTGGACTGGGTCTCTGGGCAGATCCTGGCTTGGGGTCCTTCGTGTTTCTCATCCTGTCTTCTCAAGGTGAGCCCCAAGGGGAAACTTCCCATTGCTACCACATCCATATCGTCTGATTTTCCCGCGGCATACAGCGATTTCCGGGATGTGTTCTGTAAGAAGTCTGCTGAGGTGCTTCCTCCCCATAGATCCTTTGACTGTGCTATTGACCTTGTCCCTGGAGCAACCCTGCCCAGGGGTCGTACCTACCCTCTGTCCATTCCAGAGACCCAGGCCATGTCTGAGTATGTCGCCGAGAATCTGGAGAGAGGTTTCATCCAGAAATCCTCATCGCCTGCAGGAGCAGGGTTCTTTTTCGTTGCCAAAAATGATGGTACCCTCAGACCCTGCATCGACTATAGAGGTTTAAACGCAGTGACTATTAAAAACTGATACCCCTTACCTCTAATATCTGAGCTATTCGACAGGTTGAAGGGGGCTTCAATTTTCACTAAGTTGGATCTCAGAGGTGCATACAATCTCATTCGAATACGGGAAGGTGACGAATGGAAGACTGCGTTTAATACTAGGGATGGGCATTACGAAAACCTGGTTATGCCTTTTGGTTTGTGTAATGCTCCAGCTGTGTTCCAAAACTTCATCAATGAAATATTCAGGGACCTACTGTACCAGTTTGTTGTCATCTATCTGGATGATATTCTCATCTTTTCCAAAAATCTGCCTGCTCACAGAAACCATGTACGCACCGTACTTCAGCGCCTTAGAGAGAACAATCTCTATGCCAAGATGGAGAAATGTTCCTTTGAATGTTCCAAGGTTCTGTTTCTGGGATGTTTTCTTTCTAGTGCAGGTGTTCGCATGGATCCCGGAAAGGTCTCAGCCATTACCAACTGGCCTCTTCCCGCTAGACTCAAGGCCACACAGCACTTTCTTGGCTTCACAAATTATTATAGGCAGTTCATAAGGAATTACTCTTCCATTGCCGCGCCTATTATCGCTTTGACCAAGAAGGGTGCGAATGCCAAAGACTGGCCTCCCGAGGCTGTCTCTGCGTTTCACGATCTGAAGCAGGCCTTTGTCTCTGGACCTCTCTTGAGGAGACCAAATCCTGAGGACCCATTTTTTATTGAAGTAGACGCTTCTTCGATGGGGGTGGGAGCTGTGGTTCTTCAGAACTTTGAGAAGAAACGTCAACCATGTGCGTTCTTCTCCAAAAAAAATTCTCAGGCAGAGAGAAATTATGCCATTGGTGATCGGGAACTTCTCGCAATTAAATTGGCGTTGGAGGAGTGGCGTCATCTCTTGGAAGGTGCCCCTCACTCCATAACGATCTTTACTGATCATAAGAATCTACAGTACCTACAGAATACTAAACATCTGAACCTCAGACATGCCAGGTGGAGTCTCTTCTTTTCCCGTTTTAAATACACGATTACGTACAAACCTGGTTCCTGCAACGATCGAGCTGATGCGCTCTCTAGGTCATTTGACACTTTGGACGAAGAGTCCAACCCTGATCCTGAGCCGATCATTCCTACCTCATGCATTGTTGCCCATTCTACCACCCTGGAATCGAAAATTCCTCCTGGTAAGTACACTTTCCCGCTCTGCTCGCCTTGCTCTCTCTTGTGCCTTCAGTCTAGGACCTTTTCATGTGTTCTTGAAAAGGATCCCAACTGCACTCGAGCCCAGGCCCAAGGTCACTACCCCCCCAGACTGGAGAGCTCCCTCTAAGGCCCCAACAGCCTCAGCACTCTCTCCCTCCAGCTCTTCCACCCAACAACTCCTCTCCAGCTGGGCTGACCCTGGGTATTTGAGGAGGCCTGCCCCCTGCCAATCCAAGTTGGGGATTGGTTAGGGCTCCCCAGAACACCCCAGGTGGCTCTACCTCCCCTCCAGCCTCTCTTACCAGAAAGCACTAGAACCTTCTGGAAAGAAGTAGGAGGTCCTAGTGATGTCACCTGTGAGTCACCCAGCACTACTCTAAGCCACTCCCAACACAGAATGAAAACAAACAGGGCTAGCAACCAGCCAGGCCTACTTACATGTACCTAACCTCTCTAGCACACTACTAGTGGGTGCTACATGTATGTTAAAGAACGATATTGATGTCCAACACCTCATTGAGCTCTCTTGGGGACCATGGTATCCAGAGTATAAATCCATTCAAAAGCGATGAAGCCAATAGGTCACAGAGATTCCAAGTCCTGTTGCTATACCTGCACAGCGGCTGGGAAACCTTCCAACAAAAACACAAGACACAAGTATGCATGCACTTTTTAAATTTTAATTTCAGTGTGTTTGCATTAGAAAAGAAAAACATTAATTCTGCTTTAAATTAGCTAAATTCATTCTAGGTACACCAAAACAAATGGCATTCAGTCTTGCAGTTAATTTTCCTTAGACAACAGTCACAGCTTGAGTTGAAAAGTCTGTCTTCTGCCAGCGTGCTGCAGAAAAGGACTCTAATTCCTGGCATGGAAGCAGTGGTCTCTCTGCAGAGGTTTAACACATGCCCTGTTAAGTCAGACCTATATAGCTCTGCAATCAGCAAAAATCTTGGGGAAAATCTATAATGGGAACATAGCTGGCAACAGAGGTTCTAAACCAGGGGTGTGAAACTCAATTTCATCTCAGGCCACATCAGTAGTATAGTTGTATCTGGGGTGTGCCTATATACAGAGTGCTGGGGTCAGGGGTGCATCTGTTTACAGAGTGCAGGGTTCAGGGGTGCGCCTATGTACAGAGTGCAGGATTCAGAAGTGCACCTATGTACAGAGTGCAGGGTTCAGGGGTGCGCCCATGTATAAATTGCAGGGTTCAAGGTGTGCTACATACAGAGCGCAGGGTTCAGGGGTGCGCTATGTGCAGGGTTCAGGGGTGCGCTATGTGCAGAGTGCAGGGTTCAGGGGTCTACAGAGTTCAAGGTTTAGGGGTGCACTATGCATGGTGTTCAACCCCACTCTCCCAAAGTTTCCTTGCATCTCTCTCCTACATGGCCTTGCTCTAATACCTCCCTATGTAGGCGGCTCTGCCTTGCCTTGTAGGGAGATCATTCTCTCTCAGATGTTGGAGGTGGCGTAATGGATTTCCTGCCATGGACTGGCTGCAGAACTGGGTGCAAAGGCCACATGACAAGGCCTGGTGGGCCACATTTTGCCTGTGGGCTTTGTGTTTGATATGTGCTCTAAACTTTCCCCACTTTAATTTATTCATAACAGCACATTGACTACAGAGTTTATATAATGTCCATCATTCTGGATTCACCTGCTACTATACAAAATCAACCAGTAATTAACATATAACAATATATTTGACTTCTACAGAGTACAGTGATATACAAGAAGGTAAACTGGGTTATGTTCCATCTTAATACTTTTTTCTTTTTCCTTTATTTTATTGAATATAATTAAAACAATATACCTATTCTGCAGAGTGATAAATACTAACATTAGCAATACACCCATAAAATTATTAGATAACGTACATCTTGTCCTAAATTGGAGCATCATATTACAACAGTAAACTAGAACCCAACTCTCAACTGATGGTTAGAGACAACTGAAGAATAGATTCATGATTATACCATTTGCTTATATATTTTTTCATTTCAGGAACAGATATCAGGGTCATATCACAGTTTGGAGAGGATATCCAGGAACTGGTGGTACTTTCAGAATCTGTGTTCCTTGGGGCTGTAACAAATGTCATGAATGGAGAAGTGCTGTTTCAACACATAGAAAGTATTCTACAGCACAGGGAGCAGTTTGTAGCCATCTGTCAACTGAGTAAGTCCTCTAATGTGAGCTAAAATAATCTTTATGTCTTGACTAGACTAGCTAAAGCTGTGTATTTATAACTGGCCTCTGTTGATTGTTCATTTTTTTTTTCAGAAAGAGCAGACGTACCCTCACTGCGTGAAATCAATAAAGTTTTGGATCAGAGGAAAGCTGAACTAGACATGTTACAAAAAGAACGTGATGTTGTGGATAGTCTTCTTAAAATGTTCCAGAGAATTGATCAATACATAAAAGGTATTGAATCTAGATTGTTTGGTTTTTACACCACTTAAGCCTTTCACTGCCAGAGCTGCTTTTGCATTTTTTGCACATGTTTAATCAATGATTGTATGCCTAAAGATTATATAAAACCCCCCAAACTTTTAATATTTTCTTAAAGCAGACACCCTGGAGAATAACATGGTGGCAGTTTCAAATTTGATGTCCCATGATATTAGTGCAACAGTTTATCAAGCCCAAAATTTCTGTGAAAATACACAGTTACACAGTTGGTAAGGTGAAAGACACCCATTCATTCAGTTCAACCTGTGTATGTGTGTGCATGTGTTTATGCCACTACCATTTCTCATACCCCTGTATATTGCATTCGCTAGGACAGGGATCCTCAAACTATGGCCCTCCAGCTGTTGCGAAACTACACACCCCATGAGGCATTGTAAAACTCTGACATTCACAGACATGACTAGGCATGGGAATTGTAGTTTCTGAATAACTGGAGGGCCATAGTTTGAAGACCCATGCGCTAGGATGTCCATCCAAAAGTTTTTTCAATTTATCTACACTCCCCAATGACACCAACTAACTGTGGAAGGGAGTTCCATATTCTTACCACTCTAATGCCCTGTACACACGGTCGGACATTCCGACGACAAAATCCGTCAGATTTTTTCTGACGGATTTTGGCCCAAACTTGTCTTGCATACACACGGTCGCACAAAGTTGTTGGAAAATTTGATCCTTCAGAACGAGGTGATGTGCAGCACGTATGACAAGACTATAAAGAGGCCAGTAGCCATAGCTTTCGTCTCGTAATTTATTCTGAGCATGCGTGGCACTTTGTCCGTCGGAATTGTCTACACATGATCGGAATTTAAACGATTGGATTTTGTTGTCAGAAAATGTTAGATCCAGCTCTCAAACTTTGTGTGTCGGAAATTCAGACGGAAAAAGTCAGATGGAGCCCACACACAATTGGATTTCCCATTTTCCGTTGGAAAGTCCGACCGTTTGTTTTGAGCATTACAGTACAGAATCTCCTGCGCAGTGTGAGGTTAAACAATTTCTTGTCCAACTTCATTGAGTCACCACGTATCTTCTTAAGTGACCTGAGACCGAACAGTTTACAATTACGCTAGAATCACCATTTAGATATTTGTATTTTGCAACCATATCTCCTCTCAAGCTTCACTTTTTCGGAGATAAGTTTAATGTTTGTAGCTATTCCTCCTGACTAAGGTCCTCCACCCCTTTAATAGCTTTGTTTCCTATCTCTGGACTCTCTCCAGTTCCAGCGCCTCCTTTCTGAGGACTGGTGACCTCAGTAGGACAGCATACTCAAGGTGTGGCCGAATCAGAGTTTTCTAAAAGTGGAACCAGAGTTTTGTACACTTTAATACATGTTATTTGAGTGCACAAAAACACAATATATTACCATAATTTTGGTAAAATACTGTATATTTATAAAAAATATTTACATGGTAAAGGATGATTTAAAAATATCTATACATAAGCTCAATTACCGGTACGCAAGTATTATAAAGAAAGGTTAAAGAGCCCAATAAGAAGTCAAATGATATCATAATTAGATAAACATTCATGGTTTTATTTTTATTGCTAACGTTCATTTTTTTTTTTTTTTTTTTAGTAAACATTGTGAAAATAAAGGAAAAGCATTCAGAAGAGCTAGGACCACAGAAGCTAAGCAATATTTTACCTGTCGAGATATTTGATACACCTAAAGATTTTACAGAGCTTGAAAGATCATATTACAATCTCTGTCCTCGTTTAATGATTATTGCTAAAGAACTGCATACATTCAGGAACAGCCATATTTCCATCACATGTTGGGAAAGACGAGCTCAAGCACTTGCAGAAAACTCCCATAAAGAATCCTCTGAAGAAAGTGAAGCTGAGGTTGATGATGACAGTGAAGATAATGACAATGATGTTGAATTTACATCAGAAGAAATTATGGATAAACTGTTCACTCCATGCTTGGAGGAATGTAGAACTATTTATGGTGACCTTAAATCTGGAGAAGTAACCTTTGAAGTTGTGGACACATTTTTATCAGATTTTAAAAACAACTACAAAAAAATGGAAAATGAGTTTAAAATCTTGTGTCGTTTGGGGGCTGCTGATTATGGTAGATGGATCTCTAAATGTGTGAAACAGATTGAGCAATATCACCAGCTTGATGTAGCCTTTCGATCTGCAAAAGTCATATTTGATGTAAAAACATTGTTCAAACTCAGTGGAGATTTCAAGACCTTGGAGACCCTGCTGCAATTTGTAAGTAAGATTGTAGAATCATAACTGTTCCTATGCCATAAATGTGACCTTTTACTGATATGAATGAAAGTATTGTAAGCACTGATTCATATAATTATTTTTATGTTCAGATCAGACAAGATGGGGCACACTGGGGCTCTTCTAAATGCTTTTCTCCTGACAGATGTTTTTTTACAAAAACGTGTAGGTGTATTTATGGGTGTCAAGTGCTTGGCCGTTTATCTCATTGCCCAGAATATTAAATTAATCTGGCCATTGAAATAAAATAAAAAAATGCTTAAGTGCTAAATGCACCCAGCGCTTACATACATTTAGACACGTTTTTGCCACATTTGGCATTTTATTTTTTGTGCCAAAATGCTCCACTCCTGAATGCACAAGTGATGATTTTTTATTTTTTTTTCTGATACTAAACTCTTCTAAATGCTTATTTGTGCATAGACACTGTAACAGAAATGCTTCCCACACTCCGCTTGAGTGCTTCTGTCATATACCACTTCCTCCAATCTGAATATAGATATTAAATATTATAGCCGCATATGACAACCATGAACTAGGCAGGACTTGTTTGGCTGCAAAGCTGGAACTGTTTACTGGTACAAAAATACAGTCTTTTATACACTTGAGAAGCCGGTTCCCCCCTTCAGATCATATTACCCTACCAATGCAAACTGTAACCAGAAACATCAATTTTCTCTTCTCTGAGCTTTCTTCTCTCTGACCACCCGTTGGTACGCTTGTCGTAACTGCAGATGGATCTTATTGGTGGTGCCCCATCTGCATCCAGGACAGCAAACAACAGTCTTCTTACTAAATCCGTATTCATCCCCAACAGTATGGAATTCCGCCTACCTCCAGTGGGTCTGGGACACACAACAGCCAGTGTGTCAAAGGTCTCTTCTTTTCCTACAGCCGCAGGCCCAAAAGAGATTTGAATGGGAATGTAACCATCGTAAGGACATTGGGTGGTCCCAATCCCCCAGATCTCGAACTCCTCCAACTTATGGATGGGGATATGACTTAAGTGTTTGTTATAAAAGTCTCGATACAACAGTGTAACTTACGCTCCTGTATCCAGTAAAGCCTTAATGTAGACTCATTCTATTCTTTTTTTTATTTTCAGCACTCTGGTCGCTAATTCTGCGCAGTGTGTTGGAGTTCCCGTGAATGGTATCCCCTGAGCGGGCTCTCTCGCAAACATTCTGAAGAGACCCAGCCGGGGTTCTATAAACTGGTGAAGCACTGACTTTCTGCACTCGGTTCCCTGACCCCGGTGTCGGGTTACTTGTCCATCTGTTCATCTTCCTGAGGTTTCGGGACTCTCTCTTCCTTTTTTTGTCTTTTACTACTCTCCCTTCATTTCTCTTGGAGATCTGCTTTTCAGCGGGGTTCTCAGCTGGCTCCTTCACTGAGACCCCCTGGAGTTTTCCACTGGTTCTTCCTTCAACAATGTCTTCAACATTCCTTCTTTGGGCAGTGAGCCCTGAGATGCCCAAGATCCCCACACTGATAGCACTTACGAACACCCATCCGTTCTTCTGGAATCTTGGTTTGTGCCTCCATCACACGGAGCAGCGCTTTTTGCTGTAGGGCTTTAGCTTGGATTCCATCCTCAGCCAGCTTGGCCCAGGTTGGTTTTGACAAGGATTCTACCACAGGAGTCGGATGGGGTTCTCCCCACTCATACTTTTCTTCACTGTCATCTTCCATACCTTCCACTGATATTGACTGAGCAGTGACCCTCTCACTCCTCTGTGGGGTGCCCGTGACCAGCCGGGCTTCTTTACCTTTTTCTTCCAAGATGGCCTCTTATTCTCTCACTAGCCCCATCAGTTCCGGATAGGAAGGAACTTCACTTTTAAGAGTAACTGAAGAGCAATAGAATGGTTCGGTCTAGCCCCTCGTAAATTCCATTCTAATCTGACTCTGTCTGCCTCTTGAGGGTCAATGCCCTTCTTTAAAATGATTTGATGCAGTATCTGGTCTATACGGACAATGTAGGCCGACAACTTCTCTCCCTTCTTCTGATGAGTATGTTCAAACCAATACATCAGGTCAGATAGTTTTTCTACCCTCCTGTACACAGCATAAAGGGCTTTGATATAATCTCTGGCATCACAGTCTGGTTTTCCTCTCCTAAAACTTCTGATGACATCAGCTGCTGGGCTTAGCAATCTTTGACTAATCCGCCTTCTCCCTAAATGTCTCGGGACATTCCAATCCTCTAAGGCTTGCTTTGCTTGATCCATCCAGCTCTCAAAATCCTCCTCTTCCTCAGGCCTTGGTATTCACCCTGAGAATATCGGCAGCTTCCGATACCTCTCGTTCGTGGATGCCTGGTGGCTTTGTATCAGACTGTCCACCAAACGGCTCATGTTCAAATAAAAGGAAGCTGACGGCTTCCTAGGCTCCAAGTTCTCTCCTATTCTTGGGCACACAGAGTTTGGGCTGCCCCTCATTGAGCTCCTTGCCAACGGATTCCCTGGCTTTTCTTCTGATTCTTGTACCGGAAGCACCCGCCCATTCAAGCCTTCTGCTAAGCTCACCATCCCTTTTTGAACTCTGTTGGGGTGGCTCCTTTCCACTCTAAGAGGACATAGGTAAAGTCTTCCTGCACATCCTGCTTTAAATCTAGCAGATAACAGCCTTGCTCTGGCACTGCTCTCCTCATCAGTTGCTGCACCTCTCTATCAAACCACTGGTCTCCTGGCAGTCTCAGAATGGGGGTTTTCTGGGACGCACCCCCAAATTCTCGACTCCATCGAGTGGCCGTGGCTGGGTCCATGACTTCCTCTACTCTTGACCCCTCTCCTGACCTATTCGAGCATTCCAGTTGGGAAATCTCTGTGGGACCTCCATGTAGCGCACTACTCCCTTGGGGGCTGCTGAATTGTTCATTTTCCCACTGGCTATCCCGGACATTCAGGGCTACCGTTACCTCTGACACTTAGAGTTCCATGCTTACAATAAGACAAACTCACTGTATTGTAAGTAGATGTTAGAAGACGTTTACTGAAAGGTATTGAGTATAAACACAAGGATAAGGATGAATACAACCCTGAAGCAAACAAATATAAATGATTATAACTCAATGGTTACCTGGATTGCCCCTGCAGGCGTGTCTCCAAGTGGGACTAATGCTCAGGTGATTCAGTCTCAGCACTGGGTACCTTCCCACTTCCAATACGCCGTGCAGACACTAAAAGATCTGTAATGTCACACACACAGTATTTAAACAAGATGATAGACAATATAATCACTCAATACTTCCCCCTACAGTTTATGGCAAGTAAAAATAACACTGCAATGCCTTACAGTAACAGATAAAGTCTCTTGTCTTCTTTTCTTCAGCTAGCCATTTATACTGCAGTATTTATAATCAGCAGGATTTCCAACCAGTAAAGTTGTCTAAAACAGTATGAAACAGTAACTTCAATTGTGCAAAGTATTTGTGAACTCCTTCCCTGGGAATGTACTTCCAGTGGCAATTACTTGGTAATGAAATCAGGCTTGAGGCCTATGTACATGTAACTCTATTGAACTGAACTGTTCCGTGGGACTATGTGATCAGTCTTAGCCCTTGTACACACGGTCGGAGAATCCGTCGGAATGACTGTGGGTGGTATGCATCGGACTGTTTCCGTCGGAATATCCGTCGGACCCAATTTTCCAACTTGTTGGAAATATTTTCCAACAAACTGGTCCAATCGGACATACTCCGATCATGTGTAGAGAATTTTGATCGGCCACGCATGCTCAGATCAAATTCCTACATCAAAGCTATTGGCTACTAGCGTGAACGTAGTCCCGTCGTAACGAAATAACGTCATCACGTTCTGAACAATCGGATTTTCCGACTACTTGGTCCGACCGTGTGTATGCAACAGTTTCGGACACAATCCGTCGGACAAAATCCGTCTGACAAAATCCAACGGATTTGTTTGGCAGAATGTCCGACCGTGTGTGAAGTGTGGTACAAAACCTCTGGGCAACAGCTCTCTCACCACACCAGGTCCAGACAGATGGATCCCTCTGCTCCATTGGTTGCCAGTCCTGCCACAGTCAGCTCTGTCACACTGCACCACTCTGTACAATGACCGGGACCTCCGTCTGGCTCCGTGAGATGTCTCTGGATCCCCCCCGATCCGACCACACTGCTTCTCCAGCAGGCTGTAGTGTAGACTGTCTCCGGTGGCTTCAAATGTTGCCCTGCACTGAGCAGGCTGCAGCTCTCTGGAACACCTCCTCACAAATCCTTGTAGGCAGGCCACACGTCCAGAAGAGAAAGAAGATGGCCACGCAGTGCCTTTTATTACCTACCCAGCATGCAGTTCAGCCACTCAGTGTTCATGGGTAAGATGAGTGGGCATTATGGGTAGGTGAGTCCTTTTCTCAAGAAAAAACGAAAACAAAAAGTTCCTTCTTGTTAGGCTTTCCCAATGCTCTTGAAATGAGAAATAAACAAAGTCCATTTCATGTTTATACCACTAGAGGGAGCCAAATACCAATTTATAGCATTGTCCATAGATTAACATTACATGACAAAAATTCCAGCGCTACATAAGAATAAAAACAAGTAATATACTCACAAATGCATGGCATATATGCATATCATGACAAGTGAGAATCATTGCCTTCAGGTCTTCTATATCTTGTAGGAAGACAAGGCAATGTCAATACTGGCTGATGCGTTTCAAGGGAGTACCCTCTTTATCAGAGCCAAAATAGTGAACATAAACATGGGGACAAGGTGCCATGTTGAGGGCATGTGCTCACTGCCCCCCCCCCCCCCCAATTCCTGACCTGCCGGGCTGCATGCTCAGATAAGGGTCTGGTATGGATTGGGGGGGGGAATCCCACTGCATTTTTTTTATTTATTTTGTTGTTCCCCTAAAATCCATACCAGACCTGAAGGGCCTGGTATTGATAGGGGGAGGGGGAACCCACACAGTTTTTTTCTGAATTTTTCACTGCCAGAATTCTATTGTTTACATTTCACCTGTCAGCGGGCTTCCCCCTGATGAGTAATCAGTTGTTAAGGACACGCCAGCCGGCCCGCTCCTTAATAACCAGCTATTCTTCACACAGAATTAGAATCGGTCGATTATTCTTCCACTGATCCGAATTTGATTCGTTCAGAAAATTTGGAATTTGTTAGAAAATTAATACACAAAAAAAAATTAAATGAATTTCAACTAAATTAGTTATAATTTCAGATACATCTGAATCTCTGAATAACCACAAATTTGTATTTGGACCGAAACAAATTGCACGTGTCTATAGTAAAGTGACCGTGTAAAAAAGCCCAGAAGAACCCATGCGGGTAGACTTCTCATTTGACCCAGTGCTTGCCGCCCAAAGATGGAGGACTTGATTGGAAAACATGGAGGACATGGTGGAAAAAACAAAACGTTGTACCCCTGTAGGCCCCACTTGTCTGTCTACATGCATTATCAGGGATTGTTGGGAGGTATAGTTTATCTCTTGGTACAGTAGTATCTCTTATGCCGCGTACACACAATCAGACTATCCAGCGAACTTAGTCTGGCAGACAAACCGCCGTAAAGTCCGTTGGACTTTCCAAATGAGTGGACCTGCACACACACAACCGGACTTTTGGCGGGAGTCCGCTGTACTTTTGAAATGAACGGACTTGGGTGGGGGTCCCCCCCAAGGTCCATATAAGACCCTTATCCGAGCACGCAACCCGGGCAGTCAGGAAAGGGGGTGGGGACGAGCGAGCGCCCCCTCCTGAGCCGTACCAGGCCGTGTGCCCTCAACATGGGGGGTGCTTTGGGGAAGGGGCGGCTGTGCGGCCCCCACCCCAAAACACCTTGTTCCCATGTTAATGAGGACAAGGGCCTCTTCCCGACAACCCTGGCCGTTGGTTGTCGGGGTTTGCCGGTAGGGGGCTTATCGGAATCCGGAAAGGGACCCCAGATACTGGCCCCCACCCTATGTGAATGAGTATGGGGTACTATGTACCCCTACCCATTCACCTGGTGAAAAAAAATCTAAAAAAAAACCACAAGGTTTTAAAATAATTTATTGCACAGCTCCGGAGGTCTTCTTCCATCTTGGGGGGTCTTCTTGCCGGACTCCTCCACTATCTTCTGCTCTTTTGCTAGCTCTTTTACTAGCGGAGGAGCCTGGCTTTCTTCTTAGTCACCATCCGGGGGTCTTCTTCCGACTTCAGGGGTCTTGTCTCCCTCTTCGGTTCTTCTTGCTGGGCCTCCGCTTTCTTCCTATAGCTCTTTTACTAGCGGTGGCCCGGTCTTCTGTCGCCGCCGCTTCTTCTTCCGACTTCGGGGGTCTTGTCCTCCTCTTGGGTTCTTCTTGCCGGGCCTTCACTTTCTTCTTCCAGCTCTGTTACTAGCGGTGGCCCGGTCTTCTGTCGCCGCCTTCTCTTCTTCTTCCTTGAGATGTTGACTCGACGCTGTCTCTGGCCGCAATGACAGGGACGTGTTGCGCGGTGACTTATATAGGGACAATGGGCGGGGTCACCGGGTGATGTCCCCGCCCATTATGATGTCACAGTCCCAGCATCCTCTGGGACTGTGACATCATAATGGGCGGGGACATCACCTGGTGACCCCGTCCAGCATCCTCTGGGACTGTGACATCATAATGGGCGGGGACATCACCCGGTGACTCCGCCCATTGTCCCTATATAAGTCGCCGCACACCGTGTCCCTGTCATTGCGGCCAGAGAGAGCGTCGAGTCAAGGTCTCAAGAAAGAAGAACAAGAAGAAGAGAAGGCGGCGGCGGCAGCGGCTGGAAGAAGGAGCGGAGGCCCGGCAAGAAGAACCGAAGAGGGGGACAAGACCCCCGAAGTTGGAAGAAGAGGCGGCGGCGACAGAAGACCCTGCCACCGCTAGTAAAAGAGCTAAAGGAAGAAGGCGGAGGCCCGGCAAGAAGAACCATAGAGGGGGGCAAGACCCCCAAAGAGGGGAGCAAGACCCCCGGGCGGTGACGAAGAAGAAAGCCGGGCTCCTCCTCTGCTAGTAAAAGAGCTAGCAGAAGATAGAGGACTAGTCCGGCAGGAAGACCCCCCAAGATGGAAGAAGACCCCCAGAGCTGTGCAATAAATTATTTTGAAACCTTGTGTTGTGTTTTATTTACATTTTTTTTCACCAGGTGAATGGGTAGGGGTACATTGTACCCCAATACTCATTCACATAGGGTGAGGGGGCCATATCTGGGGGCCCCCTTATTAAAGGGGGCTCCCAGATTCCAATGAGCCCCTCGCCCGCAGACCGACAACCAATGGCCAGGGTTGTCGGGAAGAGGCCCTTGTCCTCATCAACATGGGGACAAGGTGCTTTGGGGTGGGGGGCCGCACGGCCCCCCTTCCCCAAAGCACCCCCCCATGTTGAGGGCACGCGGCCTGGTACGGCTCAGGAAGGGGGGCGGGGCGCTCGCTTTCACCCCCTCTCCTTACTGGCCGGGTTGCGTGCTCGGATAAGGGTCTTATATGGACCTTGGGGGGGACCCCCACGCCATTTTATCTGCGTAGGGCTACCCTTTTAAGTCCATACCAGGTGACGGGGCCAGCAACATGTCAAACATTGACCTCCTGCGCTAGTCCCGTCTACCTGGAGCTGCGTTCAAAATGAACTGACTTTTCTCCGTGTGCAGGAAAGTCCGTTCATTTCAAAAGTCCGGCGGACTAGCACACAGACGGCCAGATTGTCCGGCGGACTCATAGTTCGGCGGACAATTTTTGAGTCAAAACTACTTTCTAAGTCCCCCAGACTTTTCCCCCATACACGGACGGATTGTCCGGTGGACCAGAGTCCACCGGAAAATCCACCCGTGTGTGGGGAAAAAGTCTGATCGTGTTTACGCCTCATTAGAGACAAACTCATACGGATTTACCTACACCTTACTGATTATCCAGCTGTATTAATTTAGAGGCAGCATATGTATATTTCCATGTGTCCGATGTCCAGTGGTATATTGTTTATAGTCAGAAATCAGGAAATATTTCACAACTTTTTTGCTCTGTTGAATATAAAAAAGGTTGAACTACTAAAGGCAAATGGACTGTGCACTTTGCAAGTGCAGTTGCACTCTGCAGGGGAATTTGCTCCAGAGCTTAGCAAATGAGGGGAGGCTCTGCTGACTTCCTTCATCGAATCAAGCAAAAATGCCTTTTGTTTTTTTCCTTGCACGTGATTGGGTATTCTTGGCAAAGTCGCCTTTCCCCTCATTTAATAAACTCTGAAGCAACTGCCTCTGCTGAGTGCAACTGCCTCTGCTGAGTGCAACTGCATTTGCAAAGAGCACGGTCTATTAGCCTTTAGTAAATAAACCCCAAAGTATGTATTGTGAGGTAGTTTTACTTTCTTTAGCCTAATCATATAAAGATTTGCCTTTGTTTGCTCCTTTATGCTCATGAATTGCTGTAAGCACTCAGTTTATCCATCAAGATCAGCGGGTGGCTTTAGTAAATGCTTCTTTACTCAAATACAATATAGGATCAGCTCACTTTCTCAGAGGATAGGTGCAGGAACTCAGCCACGCCCCCATTACTGCCCAATCACCATCCAATGGGAGGATCTTAAAGGAGCGTGTTATGCACAGGGTACATGGTTCAGAATTGTGTTATGCACAGTGTACATGGTTCAGGAGTGCACTGCGTATAGAGTTCAGGGTTCAGGAGTTTGTTGCGTACAAAGCACAGGGTTCAGGAGCAAGTTACATACAAAGTGCAGAGTGTGTTACGTACAGAGTGCATAGTTCAGGAGCATGTCATGTCATGCAGGGTTTAGGAGTGTGTTACAGAAAGAGTGCAGAGTTCAGAAGTGTGCTGCGTACAGAATGCAGGTTCACATTTTGCACAGAGTGCAGGGTTCAGGAGTGCGCTACGTACAGAGTTCAGAGTTAAGGAGTGCATATCTCACTGCCCAGTTTACAACCAAAAATGTTTTTCCCTGAAATTCACCCCAACCTCCACTAGTACAGAGCTCTCCCCCAAAAGCCCCCCTTCCCAGTACAGAGCTCTCCTTCCACTTCCAAATCCTCCCTCTAAACCTAGATAGTACCAGAAAGAGGGGCTTACAGAATGTGAGTGCAGGCTGTGGGCACAGGCTTTGGGAGAAGATGCTTCCACCAGACTAGCATGGCTGTGTGCATTCCTCACCCTCTCCTCTGCTCTCATAAGGATGTGCATTGCAGGGGGGGTTGGAGCCGGTGAAAGAAGAGCTCTATCACACGTAAAACACAGAAGTTGCACTACTGAGTTTGCAAAATAAAATAATGAGCTGCGAGCACAGGGCCAGTCAGAGGTAGCAGAACAGAGTTCCACCACTGGAAAAGCCCTGGTAGAAGATATAGGAAATGTAATTCAATACTGATCTCTCGCTTGATAAGTAAATTATCTGCTATACCTTCTGAATTATTACTGTGGCGCCCTAATATATGCAGGAGAATATTGCTTATGTAGGCTGTTAAGCTCACTGTACTAAATTTGCAGTGTGGTAAACAAATGTTTGTGTGTTTTTGTGTGTTTTTTTTTTTTTAGTACTGTATCTTGAATCAGTCGTACTGAAATTATAGCTAAACCCAAAGACAAAAATGTAATATATTGCAAATTGCCAGTCCTTTGCATTAGGACTGGTAATTAGATGTGTATATAAATCCTGCAATCAGGAGACACTAGGGGTAATTTACTAAAGGAAAATGCACTGTGTACTGCAAGATGCATGCGAAGAGAATAAAAAACAGCATTTTAGCTTGCACAGGATTGTATGATAAAATCAGCAGAGCTTCTACTTATTTTATATCTACCCCTTAAGCCGCGTACACACGTGGCGGACTGTCTGGCCAACTTAGTCCGTCAGACAATCCGACGGACAGTCCGTCATACTTTCGAATGAACGGACTTGCCCACACACGGCACTTTTTGAGCGGACTAATACGGCGGACTAAGTCCGCCATACCATCCGCCCTACTTTTGAAATGAACGGACTCACCCACACACGCGGAGGAAAGTCCGCTCATTTCGAGCGCGTCTCCAGGTCAACCGGAGACGTCGCTGGCCCCGCCGCCTGGTATGGACTTAAAGGGGAACCCCAACGCCGAAAAAAATCGAAAAAAGTCCACAACAGACCCTTGTCCGAGCACGCTACCCGGCCGGCCAGGAAAGGGGGGCGAGCGAGCGCCCCCCCTCCTGAGCCGTACCAGGCTGCGTGCCCTCAACATGGGGGGGTGCCTTGGGGAAGGGGGGGCCGCGCGGCCCCCCCACCCCAAAGCACCTTGTCCCCATGTTGATGAGGACAAGGGCCTCTTCCCGACAACCCTGGCCGTTGGTTGTCGGGGTCTGCGGGCGGGGGGCTTATCGGAATCCGGGAGCCCCCTTTAATAAGGGGGCCCCCGGATACCGGCCCCCCACCCTATGTGAATGAGTATGGGGTACAATGTACCCCTACCCATT
Source organism: Lithobates pipiens (assembly GCF_037356315.1). Taxonomy (NCBI): domain Eukaryota; kingdom Metazoa; phylum Chordata; class Amphibia; order Anura; family Ranidae; genus Lithobates; species Lithobates pipiens. Next base: position 434,968,798 of record NW_027507903.1, read on the forward strand.
CACCTGTGAAAAAAAGTACAAAAAAAACACAACACAGGGTTAAAATATTTTATTGCACAGCTCCGGGGGTCTTCCGTCTTCGGGGGTCTTCTCGCCAGACTCCTCCGCTATCTTCTTGTAGCTCTTTTGCTAGCGGTGGAGCCCGGCTTTCTTCCTCGCCGCCGGCCTCTTCTCCCGACTTCGGGGGTCTTGTCCCCCTCTTCGGTTTTTCTGCCGGGCCACCGCGCCTTCTTATAGCTCTTTTACAGGCGGTGGCCCGGTCTTCTGTCGCCGCCGTCGCCGCCGTCGCCGCCGTCGCCGCCGTCTTCCGTTCTTCTTCTTCTTCTTCTTCTTCTCCAGGAGATGTTGCCTCGACGCTCTCTCCGGCCGGAATGCCAGGGACGCGCTCCGCTGCCACTTATATAGGGACAATGGGGCAGTGTCACATGGCTTTATGTCACATGGGTTGGTCACATGGGTTGATGTCACATGGGGACTATGACATCGTAAGGGGGCGGGGTCACCATGTGACCAACCCATGTGACATAAAGCCATGTGACACCGCCCCATTGTCCCTATATAAGTGGCAGCGGAGCGCGTCCCTGGCATTCCGGCCGGAGAGAGCGTCGAAGCAACATCTCCTGGAGAAGAAGAAGAAGAAGAACGGAAGGCGGCGGCGACAGAAGACCGGGCCACCGCCTGTAAAAGAGCTATAAGAAGGCGCGGTGGCCCGGCAGAAGAACGGAAGAGGGGGACAAGACCCCCGAAGTCGGGAGAAGAGGCCGGCGGTGAGGAAGAAAGCCGGGCTCCTCCGCTAGCAAAAGAGCTACAAGAAGATAGAGGAGGAGTCCGGCGAGAAGACCCCCGAAGACGGAAGACCCCCCGGAGCTGTGCAATAAAATATTTTAACCCTGTGTTGTGTTTTTTTTGTACTTTTTTTCACAGGTGAATGGGTAGGGGTACATTGTACCCCATACTCATTCACATAGGGTGGGGGGCCGGTATCCGGGGGCCCCCTTATTAAAGGGGGCTCCCGGATTCCGATAAGCCCCCCGCCCGCAGACCCCGACAACTAACGGCCAGGGTTGTCGGGAAGAGGCCCTTGTCCTCATCAACATGGGGACAAGGTGCTTTGGGGTGGGGGGGCCGCACGCCCCCCCTCCCCCAAGGCACCCTCCCATGTTGAGGGCACGCGGCCTGGTATGGCTCAGGAGGGGGGGCGCTCGCTTGCCCCCCTTTCCTGGCCGGCCGGGTAGCGTGCTCGGACAAGGGTCTGTTGTGGACTTGGGGGGGACCCCCACGCCGATTTTTTTCGGCGTTGGGGTTCCCCTTTAAGTCCATACCAGGCGGCGGGCCCCGCCTACCTGGATACCCGCTCGAAATGAGCGGACTTTTCTCCGGGCGGGAAAAGTCCGCTCATTTCAAAAGTACGGCGGACTGGCACACACACGGGCGGATTGTCCGCCCAAATGCGAGTCCAGCGGACAGTATTTCCAACATTCCGAAATACTTAGTCCGCCAGACTGCACGCTGAAAAAGTCCGCTGAAGCCCACACACGAGTGGACTGTCCGCTGAAATGTGTTTCGGCGGACTAAGTAGGCCAGACAGTCCGTCCGTGTGTACGCGGCTTTAGATTCAGAGAGACTGCACTTCCAAGTGCACTTGCAGTGCAAAGTGGATTTGCCTTTCGTTTCCCTCTAGTGCTGAGTGTCACATTGACCTGTTACTTCCTTGATACAGAGACAAAGCAGGGCAAAGCATCTTGGGATATGTAGTCTGAATGGATGGGATTTGCTCTCTGTCTGAATCCTCAGGAACTACAACTACCAGCTGGCTGATAGGGAAGAACAGACCGATGGGAGAGACTATAAGAGGAATGGATTGGGGCCTGGCGTGCTCTCTTGGGACCGTCGTATGTATGAGTGCAGGTATTCTGTGATAGTGTAAGCTGCAACTGAGTTGCGGCCTGCAACAGCGGAACCAAGGTGGCTGATGAGCAGGGTGGACTGCTGGGCAAGAGTCTCTCAGGAGTATCAGATGAGACTTGGCAGCAGGGAGAGCCAGAAGGCAGAGTCAGGAGCCAGGCCAGAAGTCATACACAGAGGATCAGCCAGAGGTAATCTGGGTTCATACACAGATCAGCAGGCAGACGTGGAGTCACTGGAACAAGCCAAGGGTCAAAGCTAGGAAATGGAGATAAGACAAGTCAAAGGCAAGCCGGTCGGTAACAGGAAATCCAATGATAGCAGGAACAAGAACTCAGTAATACGCAGGGAAGCTGAAGATCATCCAGCAGTTAATAGTTGATGCTGCAAGCTTTAAATTGGCCACTGGGCGCCAGAGTCTATCATGTATTGCATGCGCTTTGGCTTTGGAGTACGCACATGTGCACTGGAGAATATAACTTCCTGACCATTCTTGCCCGTGTGCCCATGCACATTAGCATTGGCAAATTTGTGTTTGTCAATCCGCGATTCTGCTGGCCATTGATAGATATGCCAGTTCATGGAGAGAGAGCACTGACACCAGCACCGTGATAGAGAGAGAGCACTGACATCAGCACCAAGATAGAGAGCACTGACAGCAGCACTGATACCAGAAAGAAACTCGCCACGAGACCCAAAAATATGACACCGCTCAACCTCTTCAAACAGGAGGGTACGGGCATATAGTACGGTGTGCTTTTTTTTGTACAAGGAAGTGTGCCAAAGGTAGAAAAAAGGTCCGTGTGCTTGATTAAATAAATCATTTATAGAGTTATGCATATACATGGTCTACTGGTCACATGTGTTGAATTCCTCCGAGATCCATGCCTCATTAATTTTTATAAATGTGAAGTAGTCAACACTGTCGTGAGCTAGGTGAGTGCGCTTATCAGTCACAATCCCCCCCTGCTGCGCTGAACGTCCTTTCGTACAGGACACTGGAGGAGGGGCAAGCCAGCAGTTCAATTGCAAATTGTGCAAGCTCTGGCCAGAGGTCAAGCCTGCCCACCCAGTAGTCCAGGGGTTCATCACTTCTCAGAGAGTCCACATCGGCCGTTAACCCGATATAGTAGGACACCTGTTGGTCTAGGCGTTCCCTGATGCTGGATCCGGATGAGACCTGTCGATGGGTCGGCTGAAAGAATGACCTCATATCAGAAGTCACCAACACATCTTCAAACCGCCCTCTTCTTGCAGGCGCTGTTAGATTGGTACCCGCAACTCTTTCTCTGGGAGTGGGAATTCCTCCTCTGCCAGCGCACGCAAAAGCAGAATGCAGCATTTCTCGAAGCAAGGCCTGTAAGTGCTTCATTCTGACAGCCCTCTGTGACGGTGGTAATATTTCTACCATTTTGTGTTTGTACCGGGGGTCTAAGTACGTTACCACCCAGTACTGGTCTTTGACCTTTATGCTTTTTATACAGGGGTCCCTGTTAAAACACTGGAGCATGAAGGCCCCCATTTGCACTAAACTGGAAGCGGTTGGGTGGCCTGGCTCTTGCTCATCATCCAGGATAATGTCGTCCTCCTCGTTCTCCTCTTCCCATCCACGCACAACAACAGGGATCCCAGAAAGGTTTAAACATGCTCTTCTTGCTCCTCCTCATCTGCCCCAGCACCATCCTCCTCTGACTCCTCTTCAGACTCCTGTTGTTGACTTGTCTCAGATAGAGTAGCCCCCCCCCCCCCCCCGGGAATTCATCCAGCATTGCGACTTCCTCATCTTTCTGCTCCTCCATGGCTTGATCAATAACACAACGCAATGCACGCTCCATAAAGAAGGCATAAGGTACTATGTCACTGATGGCGCCATTGGCTGCGACTGAACAGTTTGGTGATCTCATCAAATGGGCGCAGAAGTCTGCATGCGTCTTGCATGATCAGCCACTGGCGTGGTGAAAAAAAACCAAGCTCCCCAGAACCTGTTCTGCCGCAGAGTTCATACAGGTAGTCTTTAACTGCACGTTTCTGCTGGAGCAGCCTATCAAGCATATAGAAGGTTGAGTTCCATCATGTTGGGCACTCGCAAATAAGACGTCTGACCGGCAGATTGTGTCGCCGCTGAATGTCAGCAAGGCGAGCCATGGCCGTGTAAGATCTTCTGAAATGGGCTGAGATTTTCCTTGCCTGCCGCAAGATGTCCTGGACCCCAGGGTATTTGACAACGAATCGCTGCACAACCAAGTTTAAGACGCGTGCCATGCATGGCATGTGTGTAATTTTGCCCTGTTTCAATGCGCTAAGCAGATTGGCACCATTGTCACACACCACTTTACCAACTGTCAAATTGAGCGGTGTTAGCCATTGATCTGCCTGTGAATACAAAGCTGAAAGGAGTGCAGGGCCAGTGTGGCTCTTGGCTTCCCAGCACAACAGACGCAGCACAGCATGGCAACGTCTCACCTAGGATGTCGAATAGGTTCTGGGGATCTTGGGTGGTGCAGTGGAAGAGAAGCTAGCAGCGGAAAAGGAGGAGTCAGCCGAGGAGGAGAGGGAGGAGGATGGAGTAGGAGGAGGAGAAGAAGATGCAGGCCTGCATGCAATCCGTGGCGGTAAAACCAAATCTACATGGGTGCCACGGGTTACATGCTTGATGGCCGTCAGAAGGTTCACCCAGTAGGCAGTAAAAGTTATATACCTTCCCTGCCCATGTTTGCTAGACCACGTGTCTGTGGTCAGATGTATCTTGGCACCGACGCTGTGTGCCAGAGATACATTCACTTGCTGCCGAACATGGCCATATAGCTCTGGGATGCCCTTCTGTGAGAAATACTTCCTTCCTGGGACCTTCCATTGTGGTGTTCCAATGGCCATAAATTTTCGAAAGGACTCCGAGTCCACCAGTTTATATGGCAGTAGTTGGTGGGCTATTAGTTCTGACAAGCCAGCCGTCAACCGTTGGGCAAGAGAGTTATCCGACGTCATTATTTTTTTATGCTCGAACATTTGGCCCATGGCAGCCTGCCTTTTTCCAGAAAAACGTGAGGATGGCATGATGGAAGGTAGAGTGGAGGACAATTGTGAGGAGAGAGGAGAAGTAGAAGACGAGGCTGGATGGTGAGTGTGGCTTTGTGGGTTCCGTTGCTCCCACTGGGCTCGGTGATGGCAGCTCATGTCCTTCTTAAGGCGGTCGTCCCTAGGTGGGTGTTGGGCTTACTGTGCCTTATGCGTTGACTGCAAAGATTGCAGATGGCAACACTATTGTCAGCAGCGGACATGTTAAAAAAAAGCCCACACTGCGGAGCCATGTGCCGGCATCCTGGGAGCGCCAGATGTGACCATACATGGTTGATGCCTCGCTCCTGATATATTAGCAGTCTGCTTTGTCCCTCCTGTGCAATCTAAGTTCCGCCTGTTTCTCCTCCCTATCTGCTGGTCCATATCTCCCCCTGAACTCCCGTCCTCTTCCTCTCTTGTGGGCACCCACGTGACATCACTAGACACGTCATCATCGACATCACCTTCCCCACCGCTATAATTGGAGATCTTGGAGTAGGCAGCAACAGCGGGGACCAACCTCCTTGGGCTGATCTGGGTACTGTCGTCAGACTGCTGAGTGGCGGTTGTTGCTACCTCCTCTTCCTGATCCAATGCCAAGAATGGCTGCGGATTGGAAATGTCTTGTGATGGATCGTAAAATAATTCCTGTGGCTCAAGCGGAAGGTATATGGTGGTGGTGGTGGTGTTGGTGGTAGTGTCTTTGGGGATGCACACAGCAGAGAGTGAAGAGGGTGCAGATCGAGAGGATGAGGAGGTTGCAGAAGAGTAAGGCTGAGTCAGACACTCAACCAAGTCTGGTGCGTCCTTTGACGTAATCGCACAAAACTTCTGCAATTTGCCACTTTGGCTCAAGCCTGTTGCTCCTGTCCTACCCCTACCACCCCTGCGGAAGGGCCTGCCTCTTCCTCTGCCTGTCATTTTTTAAATGACCCTGTGAGAAAAGTCTCTAGAGAAGTTTTGGGGGGCCACTGGTCTATCACACCAGTTCTAATACTTTTGTTTAAATTGCGTTTGTCACTCTTTGTAGTATCGATGCTGAACCGTTTAGCAGTCACAATGCTGCACAGTGGAAATGCACTATACTATGCTTTCTATATGTGCAAGTATTTTATACGTGTATTACACCCCTATATACTGCACACCAAATAGTACACCTATACCAGTCCTTAAAAGGACCTTTGTGGACCTAATAGTAGCTAGCTAGTAGCTAGTGAATTGCAGACTGTCCCTGCTCCAAAAACCAAACTTTCCCTCCCTACACTGAGAAACGACAGCTGCAGAATCGGTCAGCAGCACAGCAGTGCAGTGCACTATATATGCTTTCTATATTTGAAAGAAAGTATATTATACGTTTACAACCCTATATACTGTACACCTATAAAAGGACCTTTGTGGACCTAGTAGCTAGTGATTTGCAGACTGTCCCTCAGTCCCTACACTGATAAAAGACAGCTGCAGAATCGGTCAGCAATCAGCTCAGCAGTCAAGTATAATATGCTTTCTATATTTGAAAGAAAGTATATTATACTTGTACAACCCTATATACTGTACACCTATACCAGTCCTTAAAAGGACCTTTGTTGACCTAGTAGCTAGTGATGTGCCGACTGTCCCTCAGTCCCTACACTGATAAAAGACAGCTGCAGAATCGGTCAGCACTCAGCTCAGCAGTCAAGTATAATATGCTTTCTATATTTGAAAGAAAGTATATTATACGTGTACAACCCTATATACTGTAAACCTATACCAGTCCTTAAAAGGACCTTTGTGGACCTAGTAGCTAGTGATTTGCAGACTGTCCCTCAGTCCCTACACTGATAAAAGACAGCTGCAGAATCGGTCAGCACTTAGCTCAGCAGTCAAGTATAATATACTTTCTATATTTGAAAGAAAGTATATTATATGTGTACAACCCTATATACTGTACACCTATACCAGTCCTTAAAAGGACCTTTTTGGACCTAGTAGCTAGTGATTTGCAGACTGTACCTGCTCCAAACACCAAACTGACCCTCCCTACACTGATAAAACACAGCTGCAGAATCGGTCAGCAAGCAATCGGCAGCACAGCAGTCAGCAGTGCACCATAATATACTTGAAAGAAAGTATATTCTAAATGTATTACAACCCTATATACTGTACACCTATAACAGTCCTTAAAAGGACCTTTGTGGACCTAATAGTAATAGCTAGTGATTAAACTGACTGTCCCTGCTCCACACAGTGTTCTGTCCCTACACTGACAAAAGACAGAATGTAAAATGTCCGCCAGATCAGGTCTATTTATAAGGTAGGGGGTATGTCCAATTGTCCATGTGCTGAAATGTCTCCATTGGCTGTCCTGTACCCCATGATAGATGTGTCATCATGGGTCAAAGTTCTTTCACAATGTAAACGCATATGTCCGCCATGCAAACAGTGCCAGAAGTCCGCCGGTTTGGCGAATTGCGAATGAGCAAAGTTCGCCGCAAACCGACTGCAGGGCGAACCGCAAGGCCATCCCTAATGAACATTATTTGCAGGTTCCCAAGAGCTTTCCACAGGTGAGTTACCCTTCCACATTACTAGGTATTGGATTTGTCTACCCCTTTTTTTGACAATCCAGGATGGCTTCCACCTCTGTTTCTTCACCCACTGTGATTGGAGGGGGAGGTGGGTCTTCTCTTCCAGAAAAGGGGCCAGAAGTGGCTGGTTTGACCAGTGAAATGTGGAAGACTGGGTGAATCTTGTAAGTGCTCGGCAGGGACAATTCGAAGGCCACAGGATTAATCTCTTTCCTGATTGCAAAGGGACCGATGAACCTTGGACCCAGCTTCCAAAAGGGGCAAGACAGTTTGAGGTTCAATGTAGAGAGCCATACTTTATCTCCTACCTTTTCAACCTTCAGAACTGGTTTCTCTTTCTTCCTCCTATCATAATACCTTTTGTAGTCCTCCTGTGATTTCTGCATGGTTTCTTGAAACACCTGTAAGTTTTCTTGAATAAAGAGTAATCTGTCCTGTACTGCTGCTTCCGGAATGGCATTAGGCAAAAAGGACGGATGGAATCTATAGTTCACCCAGAATGGAGACTGATTTGTGGTAGCATGTAAAGGCTACCCAGTTATCTTGACAAATGGTAGAGAAAGAACGGAGATATTGCTCTAGAGTCTTATTTGTCTTCTCCGTCTGGCCGTTACTCTGCGGATGTTAGGCAGACGACAAGCGGACTTCAATGTTAAAAGGTTTGTAGAGAGCCCTCCAGAACCTTGAGGTCTATTGCACTCCTCTGTCAGAGACAATACTGTTTGGCAGGCCATGTAATCTTACAATCTTCTTGATAAAAGCATGTGCTGTATCCATGGCAGAGGGAGTACCCAGCAGAGGTAGAAAGTAGGTGTCACGCGGACCCCGTACCTGAGATGAGACCGAAGCAGTGGGGAGGCCTCCCTTACACCTTGGGTCCTTGAAGCCTCTGGAGATGGAGACAGAAACTTGGTGGACACTGAGTGGCACGGGAGCCAGGGGTGCGGAGCACTGTGCAAGCCTTAGTTGGAGATCCGAGCTGAGATCAAGTCCAGTTTGGTAACGAAGTATAAAAAGGTTAATCAGAAGAAGAATGGTCAAGATCCAAGCCGGGGTCAGTTCCAATCTGGCAGTTGAGTACAAAAGGGACAAAGAAGTAGAATGGTCAAGGAACAAATCCAAGGTCAATGGCAAGCAGAAATCAAGAGAGTAGTCAAATAGGTTTCCAGGTCACAACAAGTTCAGACAAATCACACATTAGCACAGGAACAAAGGGGGGGGGGGGGGGGGGGCAAAAATAATCCAGCAATTAGGCAGTGTCTGGGCTGGGCTTATATAGGAAAGTTTGAGGTCACTTCCTGTGCGCCTCCTGGGCATTTTCCCGCCTTTTTCCATCAGGTTGAGGTCACTTCCTGTGCGCCTCCTGGGCATTTTTACCGCCTTTTTCCATCAGGTTGAGGTCACTTCCTGTGCGCCTCCTGGGCATTTTTACCGCCTTTTTCCATCAGGTTGAGGTCACTTCCTGTGCACCTCCTGGGATGGATTTGCTCTTGCGGCAACGCTCCACTGGTGCATGCATAGTAAGCCCTGGACTCTTACAGAGCCCCCACTGAAGGGGCGGTCTCCGAACGCCCATCCGGGATGAAGCTCACCGAAAGAATTGCCGGAGAAAATCTGCGACTCGGGTTCCCAGGAATTCTCTTCAGGGCCGTAACCCCTCCACTGTACCAGAAATTGGCATCCGCAGCCCCTTCTATGGCAGTCCATGATGGCCTCCACCTCCTACTCCTAAATCCCTTTAATCATAGAGGGAGACGGAGGACGGGCCCCACGTTCCCCAAAGGCGTTCGGGCCACGGGCTTCAGGAGGGAGGCATGGAAGACAGGGTGGATCTTGTAAGTTGTGGGCAGTTTGAGTTTGTAGGCAACAAGGTTAAATCAGGACAGGACAGGGAAGAGCCCAATAAACTTTGGCCCAATTGCCACAGAAGTTCTTCCTGTTTCCTGAGTGCAGAACCCTCGGATTCAGAGCATCGAGCAGAGGCTTGTTCAAGAGTCGACCTTAGATCATGCTGAAGCAGAAGAAAATTCTGAGGTGACAAGATGGTGCTGGGGGCAACAGTCTCCAGAGTTTCTGGGAACATGCGTGAGAGAGCATCTGCCTTACCATTCTTCGACCCTGGGCTATAAGTGAGATGAAAGTTAAATCTCGAGAAGAACAAGGCTCACATGGCTTGCCATGGTCTGAGATACTCCATGTTTTTATGATCTGTGAATATCATGACGGGGTGAGCTGTGCCTTCTAGTACATATAGCCATTCTTCTAGTGTAGCTTTTATTGCCAGCAGTTCCTGATCCCCCACATCATAATTTCTCTCTGGCTGGCTCAGCTTTCAGGAGAAAAAATCTACTGGATGCAGTAATGCATTAGGATGCATTAGGATCTTGGCGTTGGGACAGGATAGCCCCTGTGGTGACTTTGGATGCATTGACCTCCAAGATATAGGGCAAAGCTGGATCTGGATGCTGTAGAATGGGAGCTGAGGTGAACAAAGCCTTTAGCTTATCAAAAGCTGCTTTGGCCTCCTGAGACCACTGGAAACGGGTATATTGGCGAGTGTGTTGAGTAATTGGGGCAATGATGCCAGAAAAGTCTTTTGTCCTTTGTATGCCTTTCTTGTCGATAACTGACCACTTCAGAATTGCAGATAACTTCTGATGGTCCATGCCTACCCCAGATGTGGAAATAATTAGGCCCAGGAATTGTATGGACGTATTTTCAAATTCACACTTTTCTGCTTTTGCATAGAGCCTGTGTTCTCTCAGTGTGGATAGTACCTTCTTGACGAGGGTTCTATGCAGCTCCAAGGTGACAGAGAAGATAAGGAAGTCATCCAAGTATACAATCAAGAAGTTATCCAGGACCTCTAAAGATATTGTTCACAAAATCCTGGAAGGTAGTCGGGGCATTACACAGTCCAAAAGGCATAACAAGATATTCAAAATGTCCAAAGCGAATTCTAAAGACGGTCTTCCATTCATCTCCTTCCCGAATGCGCACAAGGTTGTAGGCGCCTCATAACTCTAGTAAAGTAGAAGAGTAGTAAATATTTGGGCGGCACAAAATCTCTGAAAGAGCTCAGGATCGAGAGGGAGAGGATAACGGTTCTTGATGGTAATTTTGTTGAGTTCTCTGTCCACACAGGGCCTGAGGGTATGGTCTTTTTTCTCCACTAAGAAGATCCCAGCACCAGCTGGGGAAGATGACGGATGGATGAAACCCTTTTCTAGGTTCTCATCAATGTATTGGCGTAAGGTCTCAAGCTCAGTCTCTGAAAGTGGAAATATTCGTCCAAAAGGAATCTCCGCACCAGGCAACAACTCGATTGAACAATCATAAGGAGGATGGGGTGGTAATGTGTCGGCTTTCCTTTTATCGAAAATGTCTAGGAAGTCATGGCAAACTGCAGGGACATCTTGGGTGGTATTGCAAACTGGCTGAATGGTAAGGCAACTGGAAGGTGATACAGATTTAGGCACTATGCAATGCTGAAAGCAGTAGGTTGATTTGAAGGAGATATTCCCTGTGGTCCAGTCTATCTGTGGGTTGTGTGCCTGCAGCCAGGGGATTCCCAGAATTACAGGAAACATTGGTGAGCAAAGAACATCAGTTCAAAGGAATTCTTGATGGCCCGAGTCAGTTATGGTAATATAGTTAAAGTCTCTTGAATAACATGCCAAGCAAGACCGAGGTGTGGACCCATCAGCCAAATGAACTTCAAGTTAATGTCTCTTATCCTCTAGTCTCTCCTCTAGTCTCTTGCAAGAGTAATGTCCATAAAGCAACTGCAAGCCCTGGAATTGACTATTGCTGGAAGTCTGACCTCCCCTCTTGCTAAATGTAATGTGACATGGAGAACAAGGTGAGTTGGGGAAGGTTCCGGGACTTGGATCCGCATAGGTCTGTGGGGAGAAGATTTACTGGGCCTCACTGGATAGTTGCAAAGAAATAGTCCGGCTCCTCCACAATAGAAACAAAGTCAGGCTTGCTGGCAATGGAGTTTCTCATTAGAGGTTAGGGCAGATCGAACTATGCCAATTTGCATAGGCCCTCATTTAGAAGTGACTGGAATGAAAGGTGCAGGAGCAGCTGGAACTTTAGGCAGCATCCATGAAGGCCAAAAGGATTGTGCACTTTCTGGCCATTGCTCTTGCAGGAGTCTATTAAGTTGGATGGCTAGTTGAATGAGCCCTTCTAATGTGGTTGGGGCCTCCACTCATGCTAGCTCATCCTTGAGAGCTTCAAACAGGCCAAGTCGGTATTGATATTTGAGAGCGGTCTCATTCCAACCTGTATCTGCAGCCCAATTACGAAAGTCCACTGTATAGTCTTCTACAGGGCACTGTCCTTGCTGCACGGCATGAAGGACAGCTTCAGCAGTGGCCATGAGTTGTGGGTCATCATATAATTTGGCCATGGCTTCAAAGAACAAATCCACTCATTTAATAGCTGGATTCTTTTGTTCCAGCAGCTGATGGGCCCAAGACTGAAATTCATTGGACAGCAGAGAGATGACGAATCCCACTTTAACAGTCTCTAAAGAAAAAGTTCTTGGCTGAAGGGCCAGGTAAAGTAAGCAGGCATTCTTGAATGCTCTGAACTTTCTGGAGTTACCAGAGAAGCTAGCGTTCTGGAGTGGGTACCCTTGGTTCGGGGGTGGAACCACCCCAGTTGGAGCGGATGTAGGGACTGCATCAGGTGGATTAGGAGTTTCTGTAGCAGAGGACATTGTCAAGTTCTGTAGGCAATCCTCCAACTGGAAGTACACCCCCTGTAGGCTCGTCACTGCTTTGGTAAGGGCTGCGCCTTGCTGGCACAGAACCTTGAGCAGGGAAACACCTCTGTCGGCCTCTGACATTTGGGCTGGATAATACTGTCCCATACCTGGTCAGAGGCCGAAATGCTGAGGGCTTTCCTTGCAGCTAAGTGCAGAGCACCCTCTCAAGGTGGTACAGGGAGTGCTATACTCAAAGAAGCAGGGGTTGCCAGCTGCAACAGCCTGAAGCAATGAAGAGATGGCCGCTGGAAGGCGTCTGACGAGCAGGGTGGACTGCTGAGCAGGAGTCCCTCAGGAGTACCAGATGAGACTTGGCAGCAGGGAGAGCCAGGAGCAAAGTCAGGAACCAGGCCAGAAGTCATACACAGTGGATCAGCCAGGGCTAAGCTGGGTTCATACACGGATCAGGAGGCAGACGTGGAGTCACTGGAACAAGCCACGGGTCAAAGCCAAAAAATGGAGATAAGACAGGTCAAAGGCAAGCCAGGTCGGTAACAGGAAATGCAATGATAGCAGGAACAAGAAATCATGAATACACAGGGAAGCTGAAGATCATCCAGAAGTTATTAGTTGCTGCTGCAGGCTTTAAATAGGCCACTGGGTGCCAGAGTCTATCACGTACTGCGTGCGCTTTGGCGCACGCCCATGCACACTGGAGAATGTAACTTCCTGACAGTTCTTGCCCGTGTGCACATGTGCATTAACATTGGCGAATTTGCGTTTGTCAATCCGCGATTCTGCTGGCCATTGATAGATATGCCAGTTCTTCTGCAGATTTTTCTCTGACAGCTCCCCTTGGCTGCTCGGTGGCAGCCTGGGGGCTGCTTCTATTCCATCTATCCTGCAGCGACATCAGATTTGTGTGTGAGCCGTAGCGCCATGGAGGTCGGACATCATCCCCTGAGCCATATTCCTGAGAGACAGCCACCATCATCATCATCACTTGTTTCAAGCGTGGTGAGCGTGCAATAACCTTATAGATGCTGTATATAGACACCATTGTCTTCTGCACAATTTATCATCTTTAGTGCCAAGGATCTAGGTCAGGGATATGCAATTAGCTGACCTCCAGCTGTTGCAAAACTAGTCCCATGAGGCATTGCAAGACTCTGACAGCCACAAGCATGACACCCAAAGGCATGAGTGGACTTGTAGTTTTGCAACAGCTGGAGGTCCGCTTATTGCATATCCCTGGCCTAGATCCTTGGCACTAAAGATGATAAATTGTGCAGAAGACAATGGTGTCTGGTGTCTATATACAGCATCTATAAGGTTATTGCACGCTCACCACACTTGAAACAAGTGATGATGATGGCTGGAGGTCCGCTAATTGCATATCCCTGCTCTAGGCAAAGCATCATAGACGCTATATACAAACATCTTACTTTCTATTACCCTGCTGATACTTGTAGTTCCACAAAGAGAAACATTTAGGTCAGTGGTTATTGTGATTCCAGCTGCAAGCTATTCAACACAGGAAGATTTGCTTCTTTGTTCTCTCACAACTGATCCAGGTTGCTTTGTTCTGCCATTTAGAAAATTGTTTGCATGCAATTGTTTTAAAGGGCTAGTTGAAGATTAATCGGATGGACTTTTTATCTCCTTCCCCACTTTAGGGATTTGTTTCTACTTAGTTCACAAAACTGCAATTACATAGTTAGTAAGGTTGAATAAAGACACCAGTCCATCTAGTTCAACCTGAGTGAGTGTCTACAATTGTCCCTATCCCTGTACATTGCACACTCACATCAGTCCCTACCCTCAAGAGGCCCACAATCCAAGGTCCCCATTCATATACTAGGGCCAATTTTGGACAGAAGCCAATTAACCTACCTGCATGTTTTTGGATTGTGGGAGGAAACCCACGTAGGCACAGGGAGAACATGCAAACTCCAGGTAGTGGCGTGGTTGGGATTTGAACCAGCGACCCTTCTTATTGCTAGATGAGAGTGCTAACCACTACACCACTATGCCGCCCATCCTTGGATAATCCTTGGATAATTCTTGGATAATTCACCAATAACTCTCTGAAAGAGCAGGTTGAATTCAATACAGTTTCTTACTCCAAGGGTTCTTACTTTGAGTTTATTATTCTGCATCTATGTGCTGAGAAACAGAAGAGAGGGGTTTGACACTAATAAGAGGCATTCTTTTGCTCTTCTGTAACCTGTTCACATAGGCATTGTGTGCAGGGTCAGGCAACCAAAGGGGTACTGATTTAACCAGCGACCCTTACGAGGGCAGCGTTATAGATGCATTTGTTTTATTTTTTTCAGGGTGTTTTAATTCATTGTGAAAAGGGAAGGCAAAATACTGCGCTAAACCAAAAATGAAAAAAATATTAGCAGCTAACACTCAAAGTTCAAAGCAATATACAAAAATATGTGTAGCGCTTAAAGGAATAACCATATAAATGAAAATATAATCAAGTGACCAAAGAATCACGTGCAGACAAATACAGATACTAGTGATATAAAGGCCAAAACCTCATAAAAAATGCCAATGGACACACGCATACTATACACAAAAAAAGGGATGATGTGAATGATATGAGAAAAAAGTACCAGTTATACTTACCGGTAACGGATTTTCTGGGAAATCTTCCAGGACGGCACACCTGAGAGATGACTGGTCTCACCTGACAGGAAACATAATCAACAACAAGTTTAAAAGTCCCCACTCCTCTCTCTGGTCCTCAGTTATGACAAAGTATAGGCTCACACCAGTGTCAGAGGAAACATTCTGTGAAGACTGAAAATATCACCAACATTTAAGGGTAGGGAAGTAGGCCTGCCATCCTGGAAGATTTCCCAGAAAATCCGTTACCGGAAAGTGTAACTGGTACTTTTCTCAAGTCATCTTCCCAGGATGGCACACCTGAAACGATAAGCAAGAAGCACAGGCCTACCTTAGGGTGGAATCACCGCCTGTAGGACCTTCCTGCCAAATGCCAAGTCCTGAGGGGACAACAGTTCCACTCTGTAGTGCCTCAGAAACGTCTTATGGCTCGTCCATGTTGCCGCCTTACAGATCTGATCAATAGAAGTGCCTGCCCTCTCTGCCCAGGAGGTCGCCAGAGATCTAGTTGAGTGTGCCTTAAGGTGGGGTGGTACTGATTTACCCGCAAGTCTATATGCAATTGCTATGGTCTGTTTTATCCACCTGGCTATTGTTGGTTTTAAGGCCTGCAAACCCTTCCTTTGGCCCGAAAAGGTGATCATCAAATGGTTTGATCTCCTAAATTCCCTCTCTAGATAAGCTAGGAGACAACGTCTAAGAGGTGGAACCTTTCTTCCTTCTCATTTCTAGGAGACTGGCAGAAGGAAGGAAGGATGATCTCCTGTGATCCATGAAATCCAGAAGATACTTATGGTAAGTAAAACGGATCCTGTCTGAGGATTACCCTATCCTCTAGTATCGTCAGAGCCTTTAGGTCGCCAGTCCTTCTGTAAGTGGTAATGGCCAGCAGGAAGACTAACTTAAATGAAAGAAATCTAAAGGAAACCTGAGCCACCGACTCAAAGGGCCCTTTCATCAGGGCATCCAATACCAGGGATAAATCACACGGCGGGAACCTAATTGTCCTTACCGGGGCTAACCTCTCCCTGGCCAACAAAAATCTTTTAACGAGAGGGTCTCGAGCCAGGCTCCTGTCAAAAAATACAGACAGGGCCGCAACCTGCACCCTAAGGGTGCTAACCGCTAACCCCTGGTCCACCCCATCCTGAAGGAAATCTAGAATGGTTGGAACCGTTTGGAGGGCTCCCTCCCTTGACTTAAGCCGCCTGGAGAAGACCTTCCAGACCTTTGCGTAGATATGTCTGGTAACCTTCTTTCTACTGAGTAGGAGCGTATCTATCACCTTCTCCGAGCATCCCCTATCCCTGAGGATTTCCCTCTCAAAAGCCAGGCTGTCAGAGAGAGAAGGCCTGGGTCAGGATGAACTACTGGGCCCTTGCAAAGGAGATCTCGCTGAACCGGAAGAGGCAGCGGAGGGGCAACCAACCATTTCCACATAGTGGGGAACCAGGCCCTCTTCGGCCACCAGGGTGCAATCAGAATGAGGTCTCCTTTTGACCATTAAAAGCTTCTGCAACACCCTGGGAATGAGAACTATGGGGGGAAATGCGTACACCAGACCGAAATCCCAGCTCTGGGTGGAGGCATCCACCCGCAAGGCTCCTTCCTCCCTGCTGAGGGAAAAGAACCTCTGAACCCTCGTGTTTTCTCAACGTGCAAATAAATCTATTTCTGGCTTGCCGAAATGATGGCTTACCAACAGATACACTTCCTTCTTCAGCTCCCATTCTCCTTGAAGAATAGGCCGCCTGCTGAGGAACCCGAAGGTTGAGTGATCCTTTTATGTGGATTGCTGAAAGTGAGAGAGTATCCCTCTCTGCTTCGTCTAGGATTTCTTGCGACAGACTGCTCAACCTGCCCGACCTTGTCCCCCCTTGGTGGTTCAGGTAGGATACTGCTACCAGGTTGTCTAAGAGAACTTGAACCTCCCTGCCCTGGATCTGCTTCTTGAAAAAGCTCAGTGCTTTTTCCACTGCCAGGAGTTCCCTGAAGTTGGATGAGGCACTACTCTGTCTGCGATTCCACGGTCCCTGGGAGTATTGGTCCCCCAAGTGGGCACCCCAACCCCAGATACTTGCATAGTTAGGCCCACTGGATCTAACTGTGTCCAGGCTCGACCTCCCGACAGATTGTCTGGGTTGAGCCACCAGCGTAAGGAGTACACTACCTCCCTTCCAAGCCGCATTCTCTCTTCCACCGGCCCAAGAGGAGAGGAGAGAGCCTGGAGTTCTCGGTAATGTAACTGGGCCCACGTAACAGCCGGGATGCAGGAAGTCATGAGCCCCAAGACTCTCATGATGCTTCTTAAGGAGACTTCTCCTGACTCGAGGAGAGACGACACTGCACCCTGGACTTTCGCAATCTTTTTTGAGGTAAGAAATAATCTTTGAGCCATCGCGTCTATCAGGTATCCTAAGTATACCTTGGACTGTGATGGGTCCAGGGAGAATTTCTCCCGGCTGATCATCCAGCCCAAGGATTCCAGGGTGGTCAGCTCTCTGTCCCTGTCTAACAAAAGCTCTTCCCTGCTTGGGTTGTAGATCAGCATATCGTCTAAGTAAGGTATCAATGCTACCCCGTGGAGGTGTAGGAAGGATACCACTTTGGCAATGACCTTGGTAAAGATCCTTGGACTGAATGCCAGGCCGAATGGGAGGGCTCTGAACTGCCAATGTTCTACCCCTCGCTTTGTGCGTACCGCGAAATGCAGGTACTTCTGGTGTTTCGGGGCAATGGGTACATGCAAGTGCACGTCCTTCAGATCCAATGTGATCATGAAGACCCCTTTCTGGAGATGTTTTCTTACTGTGTAAATACTCTCCATCCTGAACTTTTTGTATAGCAAGTAGCGGTTTAATTGCCTCAAATTTATGATTAACCAAAACTTGTCCGATGGCTTCGGGACCGCGAAAATATGGGAATAAAACCTGAGTGCCCACTGACTCGTCGGGACAGGGACAATTACTTCCTGCTCTGCGAGCTCTGATACTTCCCAATAGGCCCTAGGCCCCTCGCCCTGAGTGGGTCTTTGGGAAGATAAGTAACAAGAAAATTCTGAGGGGGGTTCAACTGTACCCTTCCTTCAGTAGACTTGGGATATAAGGGCTCTGTGTGATCTTTTCCCATTGGGGTATGAACCACCTGAACCTTGCACCAACCTTTATGTTGGCGTCATTTATTTTCTTTGTTGGAAGGTCCGGGGCTGGAAAAAAGGATCCCACTTTTTTCCTTACCCTTGCTGAGTCCCCAATTTTTTCTCTGGTCACTCTTACCCCTAGACTGACCCTTTGCCGAGGGGCCTCAAAAAAAGTTCTTCCCCTTTTTTGTGGATCGGGAAAGCACCTGTTCAAGCCCTGATCCAAACAGAAGGGAACCCTCAAAGGGAATGCCACACAACTGGGATTTTGAGGTAAAATCTCTATCCCACGTTTTGACCCATAGATCCCTCCTGGCAGAATTTAGTAAAGCTGCTGACTTAGCCATAGTTCTCACTGTCTCCACTGCTGCGTCTGCCAAATAGGCTACCACCCTTCCGACTACCTCCAAGGAATCCACCACTTCCTTGGATTCTTTTTTACGCGAGACGTGGTCCAACAAGCTATTAAGCCAAGCGTCTGCGTTCCTGGCTACACATGCTGAGGCCAGAGCAGGCCCCATAGCCGCCGCATTGGCCTCCCAGGCTCTCTTCAATGGGGTCTCAGATTGCTTGTCCATCTGGTCCTAAATGTTGCCTGAGTCCTCAAAGGACAGGTCCGACCTTTTGGAGACCTGCGCTAAGGACGCGTCCAAGCGAGGGATCTTGAAGAACTTCTCTTCCTCCTCCTCCTTGAAGGGGCATCTACGCTTCCAGGTCTAAAGTCTAAGAAGCTTGCGCTCAGATTCCTTCCATTCCCTTAGGATTATGTCCTTAAGGGACTGGTGTACAGGGAAGGCTCTAGCTTGCAACTTACCGAACCCTCTATACACCCTATCCTGAGCGGATACCTGAGTCGAGGGCATCTGAATGTCCTCTGATGCATAAATTGCCTTAAGAAGACCCTCCATGTCCTCTGCTGAGTAGAGGTGTCCCCTTGGGCTAGCCTCTACCTGGCTGTCCTGATCCGAGTCTTCCCCTTCCTCCCGGGAACTCCTGTCAGAGACCTGACCCTCCACCTCATCTGAATGGTATGGGTTAGGCTCCTGGGATCCCCCCGTATAACTGGTGGACACATCCTCCTGTGAGAAGGGGCTGTCCTTCCCTGATGGGGTCTGACATTTTTCAAACGTTGTCCTAAAGGACTGGAGGGTTGCTAGCATGACTGTAGCGCCCAGCTTTCCTTCACAACCTGTGCTGTCTCTTTGCCTGCCAGTTTAAAGATTCATTTGTCACAAAGGGCTTGCTGTGATCCTGCGGAAGTTTATCGTTACAGTACCCACAGCGTCTAGATTTAGAAGTGGCTTTGCCCCTAGACCTACTGGTCGTCCCCTGTGTAGGGCATTCTGAACCTATGAATGAAATGACAAAAGACCCCAGTAAGCCACCCAGTGTCCTGAGGGGAGAAGGGAAACAGGGCCACCTCAAATCCCTTTCCCCCGCAGCAAGATCACTCACCCCTTGTGGTGACTTCAACAGCTGCTTGCTCCAGTTTGCCCTCCTTCTCCATCTCCAGTCTGCCCAGCAGGACTGCTGCATGACAGGCTCTGAGGTCATCCTGGACCTCTGGCCTCCCCTGTCTTGCCACTTTCACCGCTCTGTCCACCCCCGCAGCATGTGCTCACGCTCTGTGCTGCTGGATGTCTGCCGAACTGGCGTCCGCTGGGCGCCATTTTGGGGAAGCTCAGATCACCGGAAATGAGCTCACCCAGGCGCGCGGCGACTTCCGGTCATGCGCAGTGCAGACCTAGGACGCCGCTCACTCCCACTGGGAGCCCGAATGGAGGACTGTTTGCTTGGCCCCTTCTAACCATCCACCACCGTCAGGTAGGAGTGGAAAAACAGGATGTTCTTGGGGTGCTGTGAAAGGAAACACCTCACCTGTCCCATGCACAGTCTCAGGGGAGATATCCGCTCATGCTTCTACTCCCCTGAGGCTTTCCAGTACCCCCCGAAAGGGACTAAGCCCAGATGAACCCCACAGACACCCCTGCCTGCTCTAGGTCCATCAACTGGGGGGGGGGGTAACCAAGGTCCCAGACCTCTCCCCCTTAGTAAAAAACAAAAAAGGTGATTTTGCTGTGACCTGCAGGAAACACAATCAATAACTGAGGATCGGAGGGAGGGGTGGGGACTTTTAAACTTGTTGTTGATTGTGTTTCTTGTCAGGTGAGACCAGTCATCTCTCAGGTGTGCCGTCCTGAGAAAATGACTTGAGAAATATAAAACACAAATCGTGTTAGTAAAACACAATGGGATGTTTGTGAAACACAATGGGATGTTTAACACAGTCCACAAACCAAGTGTATGAGAGGTGGAGAAAGTTCATATTCCCCCATTTCCAAATGGGCTTTATGGGCTTTTAGGTATATAATCCAAATGAGCCAGTTGATACACCTACGGACACTAGACAGGTTCACAAATAAGAGGTAGGGTACCCTTACTGGATATGATGGACACACATACCATATGGCAATGGATCATATGAGCTCATAATCCTCGGTTCCTGAAGATGTCACACTGGATACGATGAACTGTATATGGCTCCGAATCATAAAGCCAAGCAGCAATAGACACCTGATAGCCGGAACGAGTGAGGCCAATCCAAGGAATGGAGGTAGATAGATGCTCAACAGTGCCCAAATGAAAAATAAAAAAGGGAAACGGGCTCCAAATGGTGCAGGTCAACCAGATATGGTTTATTCAGGCATAATCTTACAACAACATGCAAGATGGGAAGTATAAAAGTGATCACAAAATGAGTAAGATATAAAAGCATTGTGGGAGGCAAAAATGTTGCCTCTCATATGTTATATGTTTTCATTCATATGGTTATACCTTTAAGCACTACACATATTTTTGTATAGTGTTTTCATTTATTCTCACGTGGTAATCCTGCCCATAAAACACCTCCTGCTCTAGGGTGACTCACTGTGCTGTGTCTGTTAAGGTATTTTTTGCACTTATGGAAAAGACCACAAAACATTTTAACAGCGAAAGGGGAAAAAATAAGAGTCCATTGTTCAGCAGTTACATTTTCATGTCATTTAATGCACAATGAAGATCAATTTTGAATGATTCAACACTGACCTTCAGTTACATTTTGAACCATGCAAAAAAAAAGCACATCCAATCCATCCATTTTAAAATTATATTTTAATGCTTGATAGCACTCCAAATCTCAGAATATATGCTATAGATTTACTGTTTATCAATGCAGGTCTATGAATATTAATAGGATCTTAATATTTTGGGAAATAGATACAATGCAAGGAATATAAAAACTAAAAATAGTGCCTGAAGAATCCAAAAAGATGGAGAGTGAGTTTTGTTTGTACAAATAAATCAACTTACTAATAATTTACGTATTTTTCCCTTGATATTGCAGGCTGAAGACTTTGAAAGCTGCAAGCAAAAACCTTTATCTTTTATCAGTAAAGAAGTGGTAAAAGCAAGAAAACATTTATCACAAATGAAAGAAGATCACATTGAATGCCTTAATGAGGTTTTGCTAAGAGCCGAGTTTTGCAACTGGGTGAAAGATTCATTGGAGGGTATGTTGATATCGTAGAGCACATAATATTACATTTGAACAGCTTGAATGTTTTTGATTTATTTGAAAGGTTTGATTTTACTTTGTGGCTTTATTTAGATGTAAACGAACTAAAAGTGTTTGTGGACCTGGCTTCCATTTCCGCTGGAGAGAATGATATGGATGTAGACCGCGTTGCCTGCTTCCATGACACGGTGTTGGGATATTCCCCGTTACTGTATGACTTAAAGCCCGATTTTAACTTTGACAGCTTTATGAAATGCCTGGAAAAATTATGGAAAGCCTTAAAGAGTGACCAAAACCTTCCAACAAAGTTGGTAAGTTGGCAACTGAACATACATTAAGGTTTTTGCATCCCTGCAAAGCCTGTTTCATCTGCAATAAACAACCTGTTCAGATTTTTTTCATTTTTTGCCTTTAGTATATCTTTAAAACTTATAATAATGCTGGCCATACACGCACAGAATTTCAGTCGTTTGCAGACTAAATTATTATTTGTCGGTCGAAAGCAAATCGGCCACTAACTGACATGATCGTTTCCATGATCATAGTGACCTTTGGATAACAATAAAAACATATATAAATTATTCAAGACAGAATATTCTTATTGTTTGAATTACAACATACACATATACACTTTAGTTAAAACTGTGAAAGTTTTTGCTTCGGATCCATCAACATTAGCCAGGCCCACGGTCTAAATCATTGGTAAAGTTGGGTCCACTAATGGCAATTGTAATTGTCGAATGATCTTTTCGAAAACTAACAGTTTAGTCCGAAGTTCTGTGCCTGTATGGCCAGCATTTACTGCATCTAAGATGCCCCACCCCACCTCGCCTCTATATACTGTATCACATAACTTCATATAACTCTTCCTGATGGATTCTGTTGTTTAAACCTCCATCCACTCAACAAGCCCTCCAAAGCAACATATAGCTTTTTATTAAGGTTTCTAAGACCCATTTATACTAACCTTTAATCATATCCAAGCATTCCATTCCTCCAATCCTGACACTGCAGAGTGGGAGGGTACTTCTGGCAGCCCCCACATCCCAACCAATTAAATCTAATGGTCCTACACTTATTTTAGTTTAAGCCCTTGTACACATGGTCGGAGATTCCGACAACCAAATCCGTCGGATTTTCTCCGTCAGATTTTGTCCAACGGATCTTGTCCGAAACTGTTGCATACACACGGTCGGACAAAGTTGTCGGAAAATCCGATCTTTCAGAACATGATGACGTAATTTTGTTACGATGGGACTACGTTCAGGCTAGTAGCCAATAGCTTTGATGTAGGAATTTGATCTGAGCATGCGTGGCACTTTGTCCGATCGGAATTCTCTACACATGATCGGAGTATGTCTGATCGGAGCATTTTGTCTGAAAATATTTCCGGCAAGTTGGAAAATTTGGTCCGACGGATATTCCGACGGAAACAGTCCGATGCAGACCACACACACAGTCGGAATATCCGACAAAACGCTCCGATCAGACACATTCCGTCGGAATCTCCGACCATGTGTACAAGGGCTTAGTGTGATGATGTTAGGAGAACTAACAAGATTAGTCAGCCATTTACAGAATTGCTTCAGCTGACTAGTTGCTTTCACCAGAAAATCATGGGACTGTGTTTTAAAATAAGTACAATATGAGTGGGTCTTAGTAACCTTATATAAAAAGGGTATAGAATGCCCAGGTGCAAGTAAAAGGGTAACCAGTTGATTTTTTTTCCCTGGCCAGAATTCAGCCATAAATTTCATATTTTCTTAAATATGTGCTTGAAAATATGCAAAAATCATGCAATTCAGAAAGCCAGTCAGTCATGGTTCTTCAATTCAATTTTAAATACTTTTTTTGTGTATGTGTGTTTTTTTAGAGAGACTCTGCTCGCCATATACACTGGCTGAAGACTGTGAAAGAAAGCCATGGTTCAGTGGAATTGTCATCTCTGTCCCTTGCGACTTCCATTAACAAAAAAGGAATCTATCTTATCAGAGTCCCCAAGGATAACAAAAAGGTGGTTATGATATAAACTTAATTATAGCCATTAGCCTGCTGTGATGCTTATGACTCAATGACCATACAGCCCATCTGACTATACCTTGTGAACCGCGATAAAATGTTAATGTCAGTATGAATTTATGATTTGTGAAAAAACATGAAATGCAATGACACATCAAGTATACTGTAAATCCACACAGGTAAATTGAATCATGGTTGCAGTGTTTGGGGAAACTGCTTTCCTTATTATTTCTAAATCAGACAAAATACTGCATCCACACTCCATACCTACTAAACAATCCTAGTAAGAACAAAAGTATTCCAAGATTCTATCCTTAATAGTGATGGCCGAACGGTTCGCCCGGCGGTCGTTTCGCGGCGAATTTCCGACTTTCGCCGTCCGCGGGTTCGAACGCCTTTTTCCGTCGTTCGCCCCGGCGGACTTACGTGTTTAATGTATACAAGAACTTTAACCTTTCGTGACACGTTTATCATGTGTTACAGGACAACCAATTGAGACATGACAGCTCATGGACACTTGGACATTCCCCCTAACCTATAAATACACCCGATCCGGTGGCCATTTTACATTCTTTCTTCTGTCACTGTAGGGAAAGGATCCTGTGTGGAGTAGGGACAGAGAAAACGCTAGCTATTTGGTACACAAAAGTTCTTTTCAGGACTGGTATAGGTGTTAGGTCAGCAGCCTGAGTTTCTTTTGTCAGTTTAGATAAAGGGACAGAGCGCTGTATGCTGCTATTTTAGGGACAGCTCAGCCAGATTAGTCTTTCTTCATCATCATCATCATCATCATCATTAGCTGTTACTATCAGGTCCACAAAAGAGCTGTTCCAGCTAATCGTTCCAGCCTACTCTTTTTTGCCAATTTGTATAGGGACAGGCAGGAAGCAGTGTGTCAGGCAGTGAGGATAATTTTAAAGACTTGCTGTTACTATTAGTTCCACAAAGGTTCTTTTCAGGACTGGTATCAGTGGTACGGTAATAGGCTTGTACACGTATAATATTCTTTCTTCCAAATATAGAAAGAATATTATACTTGACTGCTGCCCTTCTGCTGCAGTCTGCTAATCATTCACAACTCACTTGTTCCACAAAGCTCTTTATCAGGACTGGTAACTTGGTCTGTCTAGGGTGCTACGGTACATAGGCTTGGGTGCGGTACAGTCTGCTGTTCTGTAAGGACCGCTATCGGTCCACAATACATAGGGTTGCCGTGCACTACTGCTGACCGCTGCCCTATACTGCAGCAGTCCTTCATTGGTATAGGGACTGACGTACAGTCTGCTAATCACTAACACACAACCTGCTTGGTCCACAAAAGTTCTTATAAGGACTGGTAACTTGGTATAGGGTGCTACGGTACATAGGCCTGAGTGCGTTACAGTCTGCTGTTCTGTAAGGACCGCTATCGGTCCACAATACATAGGGTTGCCGTGCACTACTGCTGACCGCTGCCCTATACTGCAGCAGTCCTTCAGCGGTATAGGGACTGACGCACAGTCTGCTAAACACTAACACACAACCTGCTTGGTCCACAAAAGTTTTTATAAGGACTGGTAACTTGGTATAGGGTGCTACGGTACATAGGCCTGAGTGCAGTACAGTCTGCTGTTCTGTAAGGACCGCTATCGGTCCACAATACATAGGGTTGCCGTGCACTACTGCTGACCGCTGCCCTATACTGCAGCAGTCCTTCATTGGTATAGGGACTGACGTACAGTCTGCTAATCACTAACACACAACCTGCTTGGTCCACAAAAGTTCTTATAAGGACTGGTAACTTGGTATAGGGTGCTACGGTACATAGGCCTGAGTGCGTTACAGTCTGCTGTTCTGTAAGGACCGCTATCGGTCCACAATACATAGGGTTGCCGTGCACTACTGCTGACCGCTGCCCTATACTGCAGCAGTCCTTCATTGGTATAGGGACTGACGTACAGTCTGCTAATCACTAACACACAACCTGCTTGTTCCACAAAAGTTCTTATAAGGACTGGTAACTTGGTATAGGGTGCTACGGTACATAGGCCTGAGTGCGTTACAGTCTGCTGTTCTGTAAGGACCGCTATCGGTCCACAATACATAGGGTTGCCGTGCACTACTGCTGACCGCTGCCCTATACTGCAGCAGTCCTTCATTGGTATAGGGACTGACGTACAGTCTGCTAATCACTAACACACAACCTGCTTGGTCCACAAAAGTTCTTATAAGGACTGGTAACTTGGTATAGGGTGCTACGGTACATAGGCCTGAGTGCGTTACAGTCTGCTGTTCTGTAAGGACCGCTATCGGTCCACAATACATAGGGTTGCCGTGCACTACTGCTGACCGCTGCCCTATACTGCAGCAGTCCTTCAGCGGTATAGGGACTGACGCACAGTCTGCTAAACACTAACACACAACCTGCTTGGTCCACAAAAGTTTTTATAAGGACTGGTAACTTGGTATAGGGTGCTACGGTACATAGGCCTGAGTGCGTTACAGTCTGCTGTTCTGTAAGGACCGCTATCGGTCCACAATACATAGGGTTGCCGTGCACTACTGCTGACCGCTGCCCTATACTGCAGCAGTCCTTCATTGGTATAGGGACTGACGTACAGTCTGCTAATCACTAACACACAACCTGCTTGTTCCACAAAAGTTCTTATAAGGACTGGTAACTTGGTATAGGGTGCTACGGTACATAGGCCTGAGTGCGTTACAGTCTGCTGTTCTGTAAGGACCGCTATCGGTCCACAATACATAGGGTTGCCGTGCACTACTGCTGACCGCTGCCCTATACTGCAGCAGTCCTTCATTGGTATAGGGACTGACGTACAGTCTGCTAATCACTAACACACAACCTGCTTGTTCCACAAAAGTTCTTATAAGGACTGGTAACTTGGTATAGGGTGCTACGGTACATAGGCTTGAGTGCGGTACAGTCTGCTGTTCTGTAAGGACCGCTATCGGTCCACAATAGATAGGGTTGACGTGCACCACTGCTGACCGCTGCCCTATACTGCAGCAGTCCTTCAGCGGTATAGGGACTGACGTACAGTCTGCTAAACACTAATACACAACCTGCTTGGTCCACAAAAGTTCTTATAAGGACTGGTAACTTGGTATAGGGTGCTACGGTACATAGGCTTGAGTGCGGTACAGTCTGCTGTTCTGTAAGGACCGCTATCGGTCCACAATAGATAGGGTTGACGTGCACCACTGCTGACCGCTGCCCTATACTGCAGCAGTCCTTCAGCGGTATAGGGACTGACGCACAGTCTGCTAAACACTAACACACAACCTGCTTGGTCCACAAAAGTTTTTATAAGGACTGGTAACTTGGTATAGGGTGCTACGGTACATAGGCCTGAGTGCGTTACAGTCTGCTGTTCTGTAAGGACCGCTATCGGTCCACAATACATAGGGTTGCCGTGCACTACTGCTGACCGCTGCCCTATACTGCAGCAGTCCTTCATTGGTATAGGGACTGACGTACAGTCTGCTAATCACTAACACACAACCTGCTTGGTCCACAAAAGTTCTTATAAGGACTGGTAACTTGGTATAGGGTGCTACGGTACATAGGCCTGAGTGCGTTACAGTCTGCTGTTCTGTAAGGACCGCTATCGGTCCACAATACATAGGG
Organism: Lithobates pipiens; assembly: GCF_037356315.1. Lineage (NCBI taxonomy): Eukaryota > Metazoa > Chordata > Amphibia > Anura > Ranidae > Lithobates > Lithobates pipiens. Next base: position 434,996,023 of record NW_027507903.1, read on the forward strand.
TTGCCGTGCACTACTGCTGACCGCTGCCCTATACTGCAGCAGTCCTTCAGCGGTATAGGGACTGACGCACAGTCTGCTAAACACTAACACACAACCTGCTTGGTCCACAAAAGTTTTTATAAGGACTGGTAACTTGGTATAGGGTGCTACGGTACATAGGCCTGAGTGCAGTACAGTCTGCTGTTCTGTAAGGACCGCTATCGGTCCACAATACATAGGGTTGCCGTGCACTACTGCTGACCGCTGCCCTATACTGCAGCAGTCCTTCATTGGTATAGGGACTGACGTACAGTCTGCTAATCACTAACACACAACCTGCTTGTTCCACAAAAGTTCTTATAAGGACTGGTAACTTGGTATAGGGTGCTACGGTACATAGGCTTGAGTGCGGTACAGTCTGCTGTTCTGTAAGGACCGCTATCGGTCCACAATAGATAGGGTTGACGTGCACCACTGCTGACCGCTGCCCTATACTGCAGCAGTCCTTCAGCGGTATAGGGACTGACGTACAGTCTGCTAAACACTAATACACAACCTGCTTGGTCCACAAAAGTTCTTATAAGGACTGGTAACTTGGTATAGGGTGCTACGGTACATAGGCTTGAGTGCGGTACAGTCTGCTGTTCTGTAAGGACCGCTATCGGTCCACAATAGATAGGGTTGACGTGCACCACTGCTGACCGCTGCCCTATACTGCAGCAGTCCTTCAGCGGTATAGGGACTGACGCACAGTCTGCTAAACACTAACACACAACCTGCTTGGTCCACAAAAGTTTTTATAAGGACTGGTAACTTGGTATAGGGTGCTACGGTACATAGGCCTGAGTGCGTTACAGTCTGCTGTTCTGTAAGGACCGCTATCGGTCCACAATACATAGGGTTGCCGTGCACTACTGCTGACCGCTGCCCTATACTGCAGCAGTCCTTCATTGGTATAGGGACTGACGTACAGTCTGCTAATCACTAACACACAACCTGCTTGGTCCACAAAAGTTCTTATAAGGACTGGTAACTTGGTATAGGGTGCTACGGTACATAGGCCTGAGTGCGTTACAGTCTGCTGTTCTGTAAGGACCGCTATCGGTCCACAATACATAGGGTTGCCGTGCACTACTGCTGACCGCTGCCCTATACTGCAGCAGTCCTTCAGCGGTATAGGGACTGACGCACAGTCTGCTAAACACTAACACACAACCTGCTTGGTCCACAAAAGTTCTTATAAGGACTGGTAACTTGGTATAGGGTGCTACGGTACATAGGCTTGAGTGCGGTACAGTCTGCTGTTCTGTAAGGACCGCTATCGGTCCACAATAGATAGGGTTGACGTGCACCACTGCTGACCGCTGCCCTATACTGCAGCAGTCCTTCAGCGGTATAGGGACTGACGTACAGTCTGCTAAACACTAATACACAACCTGCTTGGTCCACAAAAGTTCTTATAAGGACTGGTAACTTGGTATAGGGTGCTACGGTACATAGGCTTGAGTGCGGTACAGTCTGCTGTTCTGTAAGGACCGCTATAGGTCCACAATAGATAGGGTTGACGTGCACCACTGCTGACCGCTCACCTATACTGCAGCAGTCCTTCAGCGGTATAGGGACTAAGAGTTTTGTCACAGGGTCATTTAAAAAATGACATGCAGAGGAAGAGGCAGGCCCTTCCGCAGGGGTGGTAGGGGTAGGGCAGGAGCAACAGGCTTGAGCCAAAGTGGGAAGTTGCAGAAGGTGCGTTCAATTACTTTAAAGGATGCACCAGACTTGGTTGAGTGGCTCGCTCAGCCTTACTCTTCTGCACCCTCCTCATCCTCTCGATCTGCACCCTCTTCTTCACTCTCTGCTATGTGCACCCCCAAAGACACTACCACCAACAACACGACCACCACCACCACCACCACATACCTTCCGCTTGAGTCACTGGAATTATTTTCCGATCCATATCAAGAGGACATTTCTGATGCGCAGCCACTCTTGGTATTGGATCAGGAAGAGGAGGTAGCAACAAGCGCTACTCAGCAGTCTGACGCCAGTACCCAGATCAGCCCAAGGAGGAGGTTGGTCCCCGGTGTTGCTGCCTACTCTACTTATAGCGGTGGGGAAGGTGACGTTGATGATGACGTGTCTAGTGATGTCACGTGGGTGCCCACAAGAGAGGAAGAGGAGGGGAGTTCAGAGGGAGATATGGACCAGCAGATAGGGAGGAGAAGCAGCAATGACTTACATTGCACAGCAGGGACAAAGCAGACTGCAAATGTATCAGGAGCGAGTCATCGACCATGTACGGTCACATCTGGCGCTCCCAGGACACCGGCACATGGCTCCGCAGTGTGGGCTTTTTTTAACGTGTCCGCTGCTGACAATAGCGTTGCCATCTGCAATCTTTGCAGTCAACGCGTTAGTCGCGGTAAGCCCAATACTCACCTAGGGACGACCGCCTTAAGAAGGCACATGAGCAGCCATCACCGAGCCCAGTGGGAGCAACGGAACACACAAAGCCACACTGCAGGCTCTCACCGTCCAGCCTCGTCTTCTACTTCTCCTTCTCCTCTCTCCTCACAATTGTCCTCCACTCCACCTTCCATCACGCCAAGCTCACATTTTTCTGCAAAAAGGCAGGCTTCCGTGGGCCTAATGTTTGAGCGTAAAAAAATGATGACGCCGGATAACCCTCTTGCCCAACGGTTGGCGGCTGGCTTGTCAGAACTCATAGCCCGCCAACTACTGCCATATAAACTGGTGGACTCGGAGGCCTTTCGCAAATTTGTGGCCATTGGAACACCACAATGGAAGGTCCCAGGAAGGAAGTATTTCTCAGAGAAGGGCATCCCAGAGCTATATGGCCATGTTCAGCGGCAAGTGAATGTATCTCTGGCACACAGTGTCGGTGCCAAGATACATCTGACCACAGACACGTGGTCTAGCAAACACGGGCAGGGAAGGTATATCAGTTTTACTGCCCACTGGGTGAACCTTCTGACGGCCGTCAAGCATGTAACCCGTGGCACCCGTGTAGATTTGGTTTTACCGCCACGGATTGCATGCAGGCCTGACTCTTCTTCTCCTCCTCCTACTCCATCCTCCTCCCTCTCCTCCTCAGCTGCCTCCTCCTTTTCCGCTGCTAGCGTCTCTTCCACTGCACCGCCCAAGCTCCCCAGAACCTATTCCACATGCCAGGTGAGACGTTGCCATGCCGTGCTGCGTCTGTTGTGCCTGGAAGCAAAGAGCCACACTGGCCCGGCACTCCTTTCAGCTTTGCGTTCACAGGCAGATGAGTGGCTAACACCGCTCAATTTGACAGTTGGTAAAGTGGTGTGTGACAACGGTGCCAATCTGCTTAGCGCATTGAAACAGGGCAAAATCACGCACGTGCCGTGCATGGCACACGTCTTAAACTTGGTCGTGCAGCGATTCCTTGTCAAATACCCTGGGGTCCAGGACATCTTGCGGCAGGCAAGGAAAATCTCGGCCCATTTCAGAAGATCTTACACGGCCATGGCTCGCCTTGCTGACATTCAGCGGCGACACCATCTGCCGGTCAGACGTCTTATTTGCGATTGCCCGACGCGATGGAACTCAACCTTCTATATGCTTGATAGGCTGCTCCAGCAGAAACGTGCAGTTAACGTCTACCTGTATGAACTCTGCGAAAGAAACGGTTCTGGGGAGCTGGGTTTTTTTTCACCGCGCCAGTGGCTGCTCATGCGCGACACATGCAGACTTCTGCGGCCATTTGAGGAGATCACCAAACTGGTCAGTCGCAGCCATGGCGCCATCAGTGACATGGTACCTTATGCCTTCTTTCTGGAGCGTGCATTGCGTCGTGTCATTGATCAGGCTGTGGAGGAGCAGGAGCGGGAAGATGAGGAAGTCGCAATGCTGGATGAATTCCCAGGGGGGGCTACTCTATCTGAGACAAGTCAACAACAGGAGTCTGATGAGGAGTCAGAGGAGGATGGTGCCGGGGCGGATGAGCAGGAGCAAGAAGAGCATGCTTTAAACCTTTCTGGGATCCCTGTTGTGCGAGGATGGGGAGAGGAGAATGAAGAGGACGACATTATCCTGGATGATGAGCAGGAGCCAGGCCACCACACCGCTTCCACTTTAGTGCAAATGGGGGCCTTCATGCTCCAGTGTTTTAATAGGGACCCCCGTATAAAAAGCATGAGGGTCAAGGACCAGTACTGGGTGGCAACGTACTTAGACCCCCGGTACAAACACAAAATGGCGGAAATGTTACCGCCGTCGCAGAGGGCTGTCAGAATGCAGCACTTCCAGGCCTTGCTTCGAGAAATGCTGCATTCTGCTTTTGCGTGCGCTGGCAGAGGAGCAATTCCCACTCCCAGAGAAGGATTTGCGGGTACCAATCCAACAGCGCCTGCAAGAAGAGGCCGGTTTGAAGATGTGTTGGTGACTTCGGATATGAGGTCATTCTTTCAGCCGACCCATCGACAGGTGTCATCCGGATCCAGCATCAGGGAACGCCTAGACCGTCAGGTGTCCGACTACATTGGGTTAACGGCCGATGTGGACGCTCTGAGGAGTGATGAACCCCTAGACTACTGGGTGGGCAGGCTTGACCTCTGGCCAGAGCTTGCCCAATTTGCAATCGAACTGTTGGCTTGCCCCTCATCCAGTGTCCTGTCCGAAAGGACGTTCAGCGCAGCAGGGGGGATTGTGACCGATAAGCGTACTCGCCTAGCTCACCACAGTGTTAACTACCTCACATTTCTAAAAATGAATGAGGCATGGATCTCGGAGGAATTCAACACATGTGATCAGTAGACCATGTATATGTCTATAAACAATTTTTGGAATCAAGCACACAGACCTTCTTAATTCATTTGGCTCACTTCCCTGACCCAAAAAAGCACACCGTACTATATGCCCCTACCCTCCTCTTTGAAGAGGTTGAGCGGTGTCATATTTCTACTGGGGCTGCTTATTATGAGGGGTTCCCACCATCCCTGTGCTGTGCTGACTTCCTCCTGGGTGTTCTTATTATGAGGGGCTCCCACCATCCCTGTGCTGTGCTGACTTCCTCCTGGGGGTTCTTATTATGAGGGGATCACACCATCCCTGTGCTGTGCTGACTTCCTCCTGGGGCTGCTTACGGTGCTGCTGTCAGCGCTGTATGTCACGGAGCTGCTGTCAGCGCTGTATGTCACGGAGCTGCTGTCAGCGCTGTATGTCACGGAGCTGCTGTCAGCGCTGTATGTCACGGAGCTGCTGTCAGCGCTGTATGTCACGGAGCTGCTGTCAGCGCTGTATGTCACGGAGCTGCTGTCAGCGCTGTATGTCACGGAGCTGCTGTCAGCGCTGTATGTCACGGAGCTGCTGTCAGCGCTGTATGTCACGGAGCTGCTGTCAGCGCTGTATGTCACGGAGCTGCTGTCAGCGCTGTATGTCACGGTGCTGCTGTCAGCGCTGTATGTCACGGAGCTGCTGTCAGCGCTGTATGTCACGGAGCTGCTGTCAGTGCTGTATGTCACGGAGCTGCTGTCAGCGCTGTATGTCACGGAGCTGCTGTCAGCGCTGTATGTCACGGAGCTGCTGTCAGCGCTGTATGTCACGGTGCTGCTGTCAGCGCTGTATGTCACGGAGCTGCTGTCAGCGCTGTATGTCACGGAGCTGCTGTCAGCGCTGTATGTCACGGAGCTGCTGTCAGCGCTGTATGTCACGGAGCTGCTGTCAGCGCTGTATGTCACGGAGCTGCTGTCAGCGCTGTATGTCACGGTGCTGATGTCAGTGCTCTGTATTACGGTGCTGCTGTCAGTGCTCTGTATCTCCTGCACCCTCTTGTTTGCCTACCCTGGTCCCTGACCTTCCCTCTCCTCCATTGCCTTCATTAGCTCCATAGTCCTGAATTGTCAGAACAATTTCCCAAATAAAAAAAAAATGCTTGTAGTTATCGATCCCAAATTCACCTCATACATGTATTATGCTATTGTCCAGGTGGTGGGACTACGTGCTACCCCCTAATAATTACCCCGTGGCCGCAAATTCGACCTAAAGGTTTGCGAAATTCGCCTCCCATTGAAGTCAATGGAGCCCGCGGCGAACGGTCGTTTTCGCGAACGTTTGTGTCCGTTCGCGTTTCGCGTTCGCGAAACGTCCCGTCGGAAGTTCGTCCATCACTAATCCTTAACCACTTTCAGACCGGACCAATTTGCTGGTCAAAGACCAGACCACTTTTTGCGATTCGGCACTGCGTCGCTTTAACTGACAATTGCGCGGTCGTGCGACGTGGCTCCCAAACAAAATTGACGTCCTTTTTTTCCCACAAATAGAGCTTTCTTTTGGTGGTATTTGATCACCCCTGCGGTTTTTATTTTTTGCGCTATAAACAAAAATAGAGCGACAATTTTGAAAAAAACGCATTATTTTTTACTTTTTGTTATAATAAATATCCCCCAAAAATATATAAAAAAACATTTTTTTCCCTCAATTTAGGCCGATACGTATTCTTCTACATATTTTTGGTAAAAAAAATCGCAATAAGCGATTATTGATTGGTTTGCGCAAAAGTTATAGCGTTTACAAAATAGGGATAGTTTTATAGCATTTTTTATTAATAATTTTTTATTATTTTTTTTTTACTAGTAATGGCGGCGATCTGCGATTTTTATTGTGACTGCGACATTGTCGGGGACCCATCGGACATTTTTGACACATTTTTGGGACCATTGTCATTTATACAGTAATCACTGCTATATAAATGCAGTGATTCCTGTGTAAATGACACTGGCAGTGAATGGGTTAACCAGTGGGTGGCAGTGTAGGGGTTAAGTGTTCCTAGGGGTGTGTTACTAACTGTGGGGGGGTTGGGCTTTCATTTAGTGTACACTGATCTCTGCTCCAATCACATGGAGCAGAGATCAGCGTCACTAGTTGCTAGGCAGAATGGAAAAATGTTGTTTATACAGCATTTCCTCCATTCGGCCGCTCCGTGAGACGATCGCGGGGATGCCCGCGGCGATCGAGTCCGCGGGTCCCGCGACCGGACTCACGGGGGTCCCGACCAGCGCGGGAGCGCGCCGCCGGCGGCACGCTCCCGATGGCAGGGCGGCATAGAATATTGGACGTACATGTACGCCAATATGCCTGCCCGTGCCATTCTGTCGACGTACATCGTCGTGCGCTGGTCGGGAAGTGGTTAAAATGTAAGTAAAGAAACCTTTCAATCAGCGTATTTCAACAAAAATTCACAAAAATGGGAAACTTGTGCCAAATTCTAGCAATTTTAGTAATGAGGGTAATTCCTCATTATATGTACCCACAAAAAAAAATTTCTGATGATTCTCCATGGCAGCATACAGTTTGGTTAACTTAATACCTTCAACTCCATAGGACCAATTTTTAGATATATTCTTTGCCTTGTGCAAGCCTATCTTTTCTGTAACTATGTACTCATCAAAATCCTAAGAAGCAGATTAGGGTGGGAATGCTATGCTCCCTGGCAGCCTACAGATGGGAATTAATTAATTGGAAACCAAGGACACCGGTAGGGATGCTTAAACAAGTACAGTAAAACCTTGGATTGCGATTATAATTCGTTCCAGAAACATGCTTGTAATCCAAAGCACTTAACCACTTAAGAACCATCTCACGCCGATATACCTCGGCAGAATGGCACGGCTGGGCACAAGCACATACAGGTATGCCGCCGTTTAAGAGCCCAGCCATGGGTTGCGCACGCGCCGGCGCGCTCGCGACCCGGTCCTGAGCTTCGTAATCGCGCCCACAGTATCCGTGGACCCGATCGCCGCCGGTGTCCAGCAATCGGGTCACAGAGCTGAAGAACGGGAAAAGGTAAGTGTAAACAAACCTCTCTCTGTGCTTCCTAGTGAGCCTGTCACTGATCGTCTGTTCCCTGTCACAGGGAACGACGATCAGTGACGTCACACGCCAAGCCACGCCCCTACAGTAAGAAACACACATTAGGTCACACTTAACCCCTTCACTGCCCCCTAGTGTTAACCCCTTCACTGCCAGTGGCATTTTTACCGTAATCAATGCATTTTTAACCGCACTGATCACTGAATTAATGCCAGTGGTCCCAAAAATTTGTCAAAATTGTCTGACGTGTCTGCCATAATGTCGCAGTCACAATAAAAAAAACGCTGATCGCCGCCATTACTAGTAAAAAGAAAATTATTCATAAAAATGCCATAAAACTATCCCCTATTTTGTAGACGCTATAACTTTTGCACAAGCCAATCAATAAACGCTTATTGCGATTTTTTTTTTACCAAAAATATGTAGAAGAATACGTATCGGCCTAAAGTGGGGAGGAACAAAAGTTTTTTTATATATTTGTTGGGGATATTTATTATAGCAAAAAGTTAAAAAATTGAATTTTTTTCAAAATTGATGCTCTATTTTTGTTTATAGCGCAAAAAATAAAAACCGCAGGAGGTGATCAAATACCACCAAAAGAAAGCACTATTTGTGGGGAAAAAAGGACGCCAATTTTGTTTGGGAGCCACGTCGCACGGCTGCGCAATTGTCAGTTAAAGCAACGCAGTGCCGAACCGCAAAAAGAAGCCTGGTCCTTTAGCTGCAAAATGGTCCGGGGCTTAAGTGGTTAATTTGTTCCAAAAATATTTATTCATAAATCCTTCAGTTTATAGTCCATATAAAGAGATTATAGCAATATGACCAGGTTGTGTAACCATAAAATGTCCATCCACATATGGCAGCCTCCACAAGGGGATTAGAAGCAAAATCCAGCAGGAGCTACAAAGTATAAAAGAGAAGAGAGGCACCTCTAAGTATAGCAATATGGTTACATTTAATGAAGGTACAACATTTAGCAACTCACATGGTTGACGATTAAAAGAGGCACATCTAAGGCACATCTAAGTAGGCATCTGGGGTAAAGCTGTCCACATAGACCATTCCCCGTACCACCGGCTCTCATCACTGGAAGACTACTCTGCAGTAGAGTGTTCTGAAAGCGAGGCTTGAATCGCTCGTGGAGCGGAGTGTGGAAGGGATGATGTCGATGGCGGTGCTGAAGATGTCTATGTGGACTGCTTGGTAGTACCACCAAATGTTAGGTAGGGCCAGTCCCCCTTGGGATTTGAGTCGATACAGGACATGTTTAGGGCATCTTCTTCCTTTGGCACCCCATACAAATTGCAATATGCTAGATTGGACTTTATGCAGTTGTGACCTCTGTATTGGGATAGGGAGAGCCCGGAATAAATATAAAATGCGTGGTAGGAAGGTCATCTTGATTGAGTTAATACGACCCAGCCAAGAAAGATCATGCTTGGCCCAGGAAGCGAGGTCGGAGGATAGCTTGTGAAAAGCGGCGGGGTAGTTTGCGGGGAATAGGGTGTAAATTTTGGGGGTGAGATTAACCCTTAGGTATGGGATGTGTTTCGTGCACCAGTGAATCGGGAAGTGGCTCTGAATATTGCTCAGTAATTTTGGGGGGACAGTGATGTTTAGGGCCGTTGATTGGGAGATATTTACGAGGAGTCCCGAGGCTTTACCAAACTTGTCAAGCAGGGATAAAATGTTGGGCGTTGATATCAGTGGGGATGTGACGAACAATAGTATTATATGTAGTACCTCTGCGCTGAACCCTATAGGTATAACATAAAGGGAAGATGGGCTACTGCTGCATACACTGGTAAAGGGGAAACTCTGACCCCAATGGAAGCAGAAAAAAGGGAGGTGGTAGTGTTGCGCTGTATAAGGAAAGGGGAGGGGAAGGGGAAAAAGGAAAAAAGAAAGAGGGGGAAGGGGAGGGGTGGATGATCAGGGGTGAATAAAAAAAAAAAATGTATGTGTGTATATATATATATATATATATATATATATATATATTACACCAAAAAAGTAAATAATCGTGTTACACCATAAAAATAATTAATCGTGTACACATTATGTGTTCCCTATAGTAAATGTAAAATATAAAATCAAGCAGCATGTGAATCAAAGTGTCACGAAGATCTATATACCATAACTAGCAAGTGCTAGAAGTACAAAAAACTTCAAATAAACCTCAAAGTGACTAGTGCACACTTCAATAAAGTGACTAGTGCACACCCGAAAAACAAAAAACAAAATCTCATTCAGAAAATGCGTAGTGCATACTTCAATAAAGTGACTAGTGCATACACAAAAAATCAAAAATGACAAAATTATTTTTATGGTGTACACGAACAATAGTATGTCGTCTGCGAATAGCGTGCATTTATGCTCTTGTTTCATACAGAGCACTCCTTTGCTGTCCGGATTGTGTCTTATCGCTATGGCCAAGGTCTCAATAGCTATAGCGAAAAGGAGGGGCTAAAGTGGGCAGCCTTGTCTGGTACCTTTTTCTATGGGGAAGGGGTAGCCCTGCAGTCAAACCTGCGCACTGGGGCCCGAGTACAGGGCACGTAGGATCCCTAGGAAGCGTGGACCAAAACCCCAGAGTTGCCTTTTGCAGGTCAATTGACAGTAGGTAACCCTCTTGTGGAGGGCCTCCATCCCATTGTGAGTTGAGGAGGGAGATAATGTCAACTGCTCTCCTAATTTGGTCTGGTCCTTGTCTCCCCGGGATGAAGCCCGCCTGGTCCTTGTGAATGTAAAGTGCGATGTAAGAAGAGAGTCTATTAGCCATAACTTTCGTTAGGATTTTGAGGTCGTTGTTGATTAGAGAGATTGGACGATAATTAGATACTAGAGTCGTGTCCTTGCCTGGTTTGGGTATTACTGATATATAGGCTAGGTTCAGGGCCTCATCCAAGGGAGAGCCGGTCCTGATATAGTTGAAGAACCTGACCAAATATGGGACCAGCAGGGGGGTGAATTTTTTATAGTATGCTACGGAGAAGCTGTCGGGGCCTGGGGCTGAGTTCGGTTTGAGTTGTTTAATTACCTGGGTAATTTCAGTTTCCATAATGGGGTCGTCTAGGAGGTCGGAGTGCTCCATGGAGAGTTTTGGGAGAGGGATGCTATTTAAAAATTCTTCTAGGGGAGTATGAGAGTCTGCATTGCCTGCTTTGTACTGGGAAGTATAAAACTTCTGAAACGTCTCCATGATACGGCGTGGGTTTTGGGTTAGCTCCCTTGTCGCCGTTTGTATCTTGGGGAAGACATAAGTGCAAGGCCTAGGGGGATAGGTTCACCGCGAATTTGGCTCCTAGTTTATCCTTTTGGGAGTAGAAGCGAGCACCTGACCACCTTAGCTGTTTTTCAGCTTCGGTAGTCAGGGCTAAGTTTAAAGCTGCCCAGGTGGATTCCAGGGACTCCAGGGAATCCTTGGTGGGGTTTTGTTTGTGGGATTTACTTAAAGTTTGACTGTTGACTTTGAAGACATCTGCCGTGTGTTCTTTTTTAAGTCGTGAGGTGATCTGGATGATTTTCCCCCTAATCCCTGCCTTGTGGGCAGCCCAGAGGGTTTCCGGGGATATCGAGTCTGTATTGTTGAGGAGGAAGTATTTTTGGATTTCCCGTGCAAGGATCTCACATTGAGCCGGATCGCTCAGAAGGCTCTCATTTAGACGCCATGTGAAATTCTTGGACGAGTTGTGAGTACAGTGTAGATATAAGAGGACTATAGAGTGGTTTGACATGTTAGAGTCTCTGATGACCGCTTTTATGGTGTCAGGGATGCCGTGGGATTGAATGAAAATATGGTTTATCCTGGTGTAAAGGCGATGTGGAGCAGAGTAGTGCGTGTAGTCCTTAGATCTTGGGTTTAATTCTCTCCATATGTCCACCAGGCCCAGTGCCCGGAGTGTGGAGGCTATCCTGGTGCTCTGTTTTGGGGGCTTCCTTGAGCGGGAGGGGCCTGACCCCAATTTGTCCAGAGGTTGATCAAAAGGGAGATTTGTGTCACCGCCCATGATGATTTTCCCTTCCAGCTGTAGGCCAACGGTGGACATTATGGATGTGAAGAAAGGTGCCTGGCACTTGTTCGGAATGTAGTAAGAGACCACTGAGTATTGCACGCCTTCAATTGTGCCTTTGACCAGAATGTACCTGCCTATTTGGTCTCTCACCACCTCCGATGGTGAAAATTTTAGGTGTTTGGAGAAGCAGATGGCCACTCCCTTAGTCTTATTGTCTGCATTGGACAAGTAAAACTGGGGATAAGAGCCGTGCAAGAAGGACGGGTTATAAGATAATGGGAAGTGGGTTTCCTGTAGAAGGAGTATATCGATTTTTTGTGAATTGTAATGATTGAACAGTTTGCGTCTCTTAACGGAGGAGTTCATTCCTTGAACATTATGAGAGGCAATACTTAGTGGGCTAGTCATAGTGATGTCAGAGTGCATTGATCAGAGGGGAGAGAAAGCGCATCATTCTTAGGAGCCTTACCCCAATCGCCGAAGGAGAGCAGAAGATTCTTGAGAGGGTGAACCACGGGTTCCGATGAGGTACCAGAGGGTCAGTGGTTATGTCGCTGGGTGTCCCACGGGAAGGAAGGAAGAAAGAGGAGAGGGTAAGAGAAGAGGCCGAGCTTGTGGAAGAGTAACAATATAAGTCAAATACAACGTGGTTAACAATCACATAGGTAGTGACAGTGATGAAAATCATGAGAGCAAACATAAAGCATATAGAAAACATAGCAGAAGTGGTAATAGTAGTAAAAATAAACATAAAAAGGAGCAAAAAATAAGGTTGCGGCTTAGGTCGGATCCATGGTCCCATACGGGGAGGGACAGCCGCTGTCCCTACCCCTAGGATCTCCCGTCCCTAGGTGATTCCCATGGGGGGGGGGGGGGGGGTAGAGCGCAGTCTCCGGGTGGGTCCAGCAAAAAAAGGAAGAACCCACTCCGGGACTCTGTGAGGCGAAGTGCAGCCGCTCCAGCCATATCGCCAAAAAGAAGAGGCAGGGTGAGGGGCCGATGACAAAAAAAAAAAGACAGCATTATGTGATATACTCAAAAAAATTAGGAAAGTCTGTGTAAGATGAGCGGAGATGACTAGGGCAGTCATATAACCAGGGCTTGAATAGAACAGGCCCTGACAGGGGGACAATAGTTTGATTGGAGAATCCGCCTTGGGGTGGGCGCCCGTCTTTAGACCTTTTGGCTTGCTGCTTGTGCCATAGTGGCTTAAAGGGGCCAGAAGGAGGGGGTCTTTTGGTGGACATTGGATTCCTTGCGTCTGGCATTGTAGCAGGTGAATGGGAGATGAGGCCTAGGTGGAGGAGTACGCGTTCCCCTTCTGCAAAGGTGGAGAAGTTGTAAGGTTTGTTCTGGAAGGAGAAGTCCAGACACAGTGGAAATGACCATCTGTAGGCGATTGATTTCTGCGACAGGATTTGTAGCAGGGATTTGAGCAACCTCCTCTTTTGTATCGTGTATGGTGAGAGGTCGGCAAACAGTTGAACAGGGTGTCCCTGAATGGAGAGGTTCTCCATTTCCCTGGCTTTGCGCATGACCTCTTCCTTGACTCCAAAGAAATTTAGTTTTACCACTATATCCCTGGGTAGGCCATCTTGTCGCGGTGGTTGGAGTGCTCTATGGCCCGGTCTAACTCCAGGCGATAATCGGGTATATCAGGAATCAAGTTTTTGATGAACACGCAGACAACTTTGTCTGTTTCTTTAAATGATTCAGGAAGGCCTCTGAGCCTAAAGTTGTACCTGCGAGATCTATTTTCGAGATTGTCTAATTTCACATATGCAATGTCAAGTTGTTCATGTAGATCTTGGATCCTGTCAGTGTTTTGGTTGGCTACGGCTGCCATTTGGTCAGTTTTAAATTCAATTGCCTCTATTCTGGCACCCAGGTGGTGTAGGTCTGCCTGTATTGTCGATGTGATTTGTGAGGCAGTTTAAGCCAAACCTCTGGCTAACATTTTGGAGAAAGTGTCCATCAGAGAGGAAAAGTCAGTTGGGGAGTGGGGGATAGTGTTGAAGCGGACCCCCTGATGATCAGGGGTGTTGATGATATCATACATGGGAGTGAGGGGGGGCCCATCCAGTGCTCTGCTCAGCAGCGATTCAGTGGATGCGGGCGAGAGATCTAACGGGGCCTGGGGGTTATTCACAGTCTGTGGATGCTGCCCATCAGTTAGTGTGTCCCAGCCTGAAGGATCGGCGATGGATTGGCCTGGATCCTGAGGTAGGCCTCGTGGGGACGTGGTGGCCTCCATCTTGGCCCGGGTCTGTGGCTGGAGCTCCGGGGTTAAGTTAAGACTTGTATAGACTGTAATGTCCAGGGGCAGACTGGAGGGTCCCCATGTAAGGGTTGTGTTCTATTAGAAGAATGTTCTTCTAATAGAAAGGGAGGATGGGGAGGGAGGGTTGTATGCAGGGGAGAGAAAAGGTGCCACACCCCTGTGCAGCACTAACCGCTTCTGTTAGCTCCGTATAGCACTTGGTAAACTATATAGTGCCTTGCAAAAGTATTTACCCCCTTCACTTTTTATGTATTTTGTTACATTACAGCCTTTAGTTCCATTTTTTAAATCTGAATTATATGTGATGGATCAGAACACAATAGTCTAAGTTGGTGAAGTAAAATTTTAAAAATATATACATAAACTATTTTTCAGAAATAAAAAAATGATAATTGGCATGTGTGTATGTATTCACCCCCTTTGTTATGAAGCCCATAAAAAGCTCTGGTGCAACCAATTACCTTCAGAAGTCACATAATTGATAAATGATGTCCACCTGTGTGCAATCTAAGTGTCAAATGATCTGTAAATATATATACACACCTTTTTGAAAGGCTCCAGAGGCTGCAGCACCTAAGCAAGAGGCACCACTAACCAAACACTGCCATGAAGACCAAGGAACTCTCCAAACAAGTAAGGGACAATGTTGTTGAGAAGTACAAGTCAGGGTTAGGTTATAAAAAAAAATCCAAATATTTGATGATCCCCAGGAGCACCATCAAATCTTTCATATACAAATAGAAAGAACGTGGCACACCAGCAAACCCAGTAACCCTGGAGGAGCTGCAGAGTTCCACAGCAGAGACTGGAGTATCTGTACATAGGACGACAATAAGCCATACGCTCCATAGAGTTGGGCTTTATGACAGAGTGGCTAGAAGAATGCCATTACTTTCAACAAAAAACAAAATGGCATGTTTTGAGTTTGCAAAAAGGCATGTGGTTGACTCCCAAAATGTATGGAGGAAGGTGCTCTGGTCTGATCAGACTAAAGTGAACTTTTTGGTCATGAAAGAAAACGCCATGTCTGGCGCAAACCCAACACATCACATCACCCAAAGGACACAGTGAAACATGGTGGTGGCAGCATCATGCTGTGGGGATGTTTTCAGCAGTTGGGACTGGGAAACTGGTCAGAATTGAGAATTGAGGTCAGAATTGAGGGAAAGATGGATGGTGCTAAATACACAGATATTCTTGAGCAAAACCTGTACCACTCTGGGTGATTTGAGGCTAGGACAGAGGTTCACCTTCCAGCAGGACAGATGTAAGATGTGGCAAGCTCATAGAGACTTATCCAAAGCGATATTTGTTGTTTGCTTCACAATAAAAAAAAAATCTTCAAAGTTCTGGGCATGTTCTGTAAATTAAATGATGCAAATCCTCAAACAATCCATGTTAACTCCAGGTTGTGAGGCAACAAAATGCCAAGGAAGGTGAATAATTTTGCAAGGCACTGTAGCACTCTCACCACCTCTGTTGTCTCCTCTGTACCTCCATCCATCACTACAAACTGAGCTCCGCTCTGTGGGTCTCCAGATGAGCACCAAAGATGCCTGTTCAGCTGTTGTATAATGCGGTATCACCGCCTCCAGTGTAGTTTGCAGGGGTCACTTCACCTCCACCTCACCATGCTGCTTGTACTGTGAGCTGAAATCCCATGATCGTCATGGATGAGCTGACATCACGCTGATGCATTTCGTTAGCCTATAGCTGCTAACCTCTTCAAAACAGGGAGGAGTCAGTGGTGCTGTCTTGAATATCTGCACAATACGCCTTTCTCCTCCATTGAACAATCAACACAAGAACAATTAACCACTTCCAGACCAGCCGCCGCAGTTTTACTGCGGCAGGTTGGCTCAGCTGGGCAAATCGACATTACCTTACGTCGCTTTGCCTTTTGACCACTAGGTGCGCACACGCTTGCAGCATGTGCCCAGATGCTCGGCATGCATGATGACCGCCAGGCACCTGTGAAGGCTCGTAGCAGAGCGAGAACCAGTATCTCAGTATCTGCGTGTGTAAACACACAGATCCTGGTTCTCTCAGGGGAGAGGAGACAGATTGGGTGTTCATACAAAGTATGAACACTGATCTCTCTCTTCCCCTAGTCAGTCCCATCCCCCCTACAGTTAGAACACACCTAGGGAACACAGTTAACCCCTTGATCGCTATTGTTAACCCCTCCCTTGCCAGTGACATTTATGCAGTAATCAGTGCATATTTATAGTCAATGGTCCCAAAAATATATAAAAAGTGCCCAGTTTGTTTGGGCGCAATATCGCAGTCCTGATAAAAATCGCAGATCACTGCCATTACTAGTAAAAAAATAATAATAATAAAAATGCCATAAATCTATCCCCTATTTTGTAGACACTATAACTTTTGTGCAAACCAATCAATATATGCTTATTACGATTTTCTTTTTACCAAAAATATGTAGAAGAATACATATCGGCCTAAACTTGGAAAAAAATGTGCGATATTTATTATAGCAAAAATAAAAGATATCAGGTTTTTTTTCAAAATTGTCGCTCTTTTTTTGTTTATAGCGCAAAAAATAAAAACTGCAAAGGTGATCAAATACCACCAAAATAAATCTCTACTTGTGGGAAAAAAAGGACGTAAATTTTGTTTGGGTACAGCATCGCACGACCGCGCAATTGTCAGTTAAAGCAATGCAGTGTCGTATCGCAAAAAAATGGCCTGGTCATTGAGCAGCCAAATCTCCCGCGGCTTAAGTGGTTAAACATACTATTGAGTGAATTTGGCAAATACTTAATGGGGAAAGATTTGGACATATTTAAACTCGAGGACTTTAATACCAGTCCCATTAAAAAGAAAATTCAGGACAGAAAAATAGGAGAACATTAGAGAGCTTTTTAACCACTTCAGCCCCGAGCCTCTTTCTGAGATGAGATTTGGTGTTTTCTTTGGTTAAATTACTTAGAACCCCCAGACATTATATGTATTTTTTTTCTAACATCCTATAGAATAAAATGACGGTCGTTGCAATACTTTGTCACACTGTATTTGCGCAGCAGTCTTACAAGTGCACTCTTTTGGGAAAAAATACACTTTTACAAAAGTAAAGTTAGCCCAATTTTTCTATATATTGTGAAAGATAATGTTAAGCTGAGTAAATTGATACACAACATGTCACGCTTCAAAATTGCACCCGCTCGTGGAAAGGCAACAAACTTTTACCCTTAAAAATCTCCATAGGCGCAATTGTCAGTTAAAGCAATGCAGTGCCGTATCGCAAAAAATGGCCTGGTCATTGAGCAGCCAAATCTCTCGGGGCTTAAGTGGTTAAAAAAAAAATACTATTGAGTGCATTTGGCAAATACTTAATGGGGAAAGATTTGGACAGATTTAAACTCAAGGACAAATGGAATGGCGACAAACTTTTACCCTTAAAAACTCCATAGGCGATGGTTAAAAAATTCTACAGTTTGCATGTTTTGAGTTAGAGGAGTTCTAGGGCTAGAATTATTGCTCTCGCTCTAATGATCATGGCGATACCTCACATGTGTGGTTATGCGGGCGCTGCTCACCTATACGTTCGCTTCTGCACACAAGCTCAGTGGGACGGGGCGTGTATAAAAAATGTTTTTTCTTATGTATTTTACCTTTTATTTTTTATTTTTACGCTGTTCTTGTAAAACAAATTGTGTCACTTTTATTCCTATTACAAGGAATGAAAACATCCCTTGTAATAGAAAAAATGCATGACAGGACCTCTTAAATATTATATATCTGGGGTCAAAGAGACCTCAGATCTCATATTTATATTTAAAATGCATAATTTTTATTTTTTTTCTTATGTAATTTGAAAAAAAAATGTCTCTTTAAGAGCTGTGGGCAGAAGTGACATTGCTTCGGCCCTGCAATGGTATGGAGACAGGTGAGGACCATCTTCCCCTCACTCATCTCCATATCACAGAGGAGTGCGAACCTGATCGCTGCCAGTTTGCATGTTTTGAGTTAGAGGAGTTCTAGGGCTAGAATTATTGCTCTCGCTCTAATGATCATGGCAATACCTCACATGTGTGGTTATGCGGGCGCTGCTCACCTATACGTTCGCTTCTGCACATGAGCTCAGTGGGACGGGGCGTGTATAAAAAATGTTTTTTCTTAGGTATTTTACCTTTTATTTTTTATTTTTACGCTGTTCTTGTAAAACAAATTGTGTCACTTTTATTCCTATTACAAGGAATGAAAACATCCCTTGTAATAGAAAAAATGCATGACAGGACCTCTTAAATATTATATATCTGGGGTCAAAAAGACCTCAGATCTCATATTTATATTTAAAATGCATAATTATTTTTATTTTCTTATGTAATTTGAAAAAAAAATGTCTCTTTAAGAGCTATGGGCAGAAGTGACATTGCTTCGGCCCTGCAATGGTATGGAGACAGGTGAGGACCATCTTCCCCTCGCTCATCTCCATACCACAGAGGAGTGCGAACCTGATCGCTGCCGGCGGCTCCGGTAATCGGCGGAGGGCACCTGAGCGTGGCGAGAGGGGGGCCTCTCCCGCTGCTGATAAAACTGATCTTGCGGCGAATCCGCCACAGAGACCACTTTTATCTAAAAGTGGACCGCCCGCTGAAGAAGAGGATACCAGAGTTATGGTAGGTAGCTGCTGACATACAGTGCCTTGCAAAAGTATTCACCCCCCTTGGCAGTATTCGTGTTTTGTTACCTCACAACCTGGAATTAGCATGGATTGTTTGAGGATTTGCATCATTTAATTTACAGAAGATGCCCACAACTTTCAAGATTTTTTTTTTTTTTTTATTGTGAAGCGAACAAAAAATAGGGCAAAATGACAGAAACAGTCAATGTGTATAACTATTCACCCCCCCCCCCCCCCCCCCCAAAGTCAATACTTTGTAGAGCCACCTTTTCTGGCTATCACAGCTCCAAGTCACTTTGGATAAGTCTCCATGAGCTTGTCACATCTTACCACTGGGATTTTTGCCCATTCCTCCTTGCAAAACTGCTCCAGCTCCTTCAATTTGGATGGTTTGCGCTTGTGAACAAGAATCTTTAAGTCTGACCACAGATTTTCTATTGGATTGAGGTCTGGGCTTTGACTAGGTCATTCCAACACATTTACATGGTTCCCCTTAAACCACTCAAGTGTGCAGTGTGTTTGGGGTCATTATTCTGCTGGAAGGTGAACCTCCATCCTAGCCTTAAATCAAACACACAGTGGTACAGGTTTTGCTCAAGAATATCCCTGTATTTAGCACCATCCGCCTTTTCCTCAACTCTAAGGCCACGTACACACGGGCGGACTGTTCGCCCAACTTTGTCCGCTGAACAGTGTTTGGGCGGACAGTCCGCTCGTGTGTGGGCTTTCAGCGGACAGTTTCAGCGGACAGTTTGACGGACAAGGTTTTTCGGAATTTCCGAAAAACTGTCCGCTGAAACCTTGTTTCAGCGAACAGTCCGCTCGTGTGTAGGCTTGTTCGTCAAACAAAGTTGCGCGCATGCTCAGAAAGGATTTTCACGCCGAAAGTTATAATGCAGTGTATAGGACGTCGTATTTTTCGTCCCGTCGTACGTGCCGTTCACGTCATCGCGCACGGTTTCAGCAAACTGTTCGTCCGTCGTGTGTGGCCATGTCCGTCCATGCTAAGTTTGAGCGGACTGTTTGCCGAAACTGTCTGACGGACAAAGTTGGGCGAACAGTCCGCGCGTGTGTACGCGGCCTGACCATTGACTGATCATTGAGTGTTCTCTGTATTACGGGAGCCGACAATTGAAAGTGATTTTAAAAGACTTTTTTTCCTTGCGAAATGACACTTTGTGCAGGGACAGTTCTAAGCACGGGAAACATGCGCCCCTTCACAGGCATACTATAGACACCCCCCAGGTATGGAATTTAACCACTTCAGTTCCGGACCAATAAACACCTTAAGGACCAGAGGTCTTTTTGCAATTTCGCACTGCGCTGCTTTAACTGGTAATTGCGCGGTCATGCAATATTGCACCCAAACGAAATTTGCGTCCTTTTCTTCCCACAAATAGAGCTTTCTTTTGATGGTATTTGATTGCCTCTGCGATTTTTTTTTTTTGCGATATAAATGAAAAAAGAGCGAAAATTTTGAAAAAAAAAGATATTTTCTTCTTTTTGTTATAAGAAAAATCGAATAAACTAAATTTTAGCCATACATTGAGGGCAAAATTTATTCAGCCACATGTCTTTAGTAAAAAAAATGTCAATAAGCGTATATTTTTTGGTTTGCGCAAAAGTTATAGCGTCTACAAACTAGAGTACATTTTCTGGAATTTACACAGCTTTTAATTTATGACTGCCGATCTCATTTCTTGAGGTGCTAAAATGGCAGGGCAGTACAAATCCCCCCCAAATGACCCCATTTTGGAAAGTAGACACCCCAAGGAAATTGCTGATGGGTATGTTGAGCCCATTGAATATTTATTTTTTTTGTCCTAAGGGATTGAATAATGACAAAAAAAAAAATAAAAATTTTTTTTTACAAAAAGTTGTCACTAAATGATATATTGCTCACACATGCCATGGTTATATGTGAAATGACACCCCAAAATACATTCTGCTGCTTCTCCCGAGTACGGGGATACCACATGTGTGGGACTTTTTGGGAGTCTAGTCGCGCACGGCACCCCGAAAACCAATCACCACCTTCAGGATTTCTAAGGGTGCAAATTTTTGATTTAACTCCTCACTACCTATCACAGTTTCGAAGGCCATAAAATGCCAAAATAGCACAAAACCCCCCCAAATGACCCCATTTTGGAAAGTAGACACCCCAAGCTATTTACTGAGAGGCATGTTGAGTCCATGGAATATTTTATATTTTGCCAAAAGTTGCGGGAATATTACAAACTTTTTTTTTTTTGCACAAAGTTGTCACTAAATGATATATTGCTCACACATGCTATGGGCAGAAGTCAAATTACACCCCAAAATAAATTCTGCTGCTTCTCCCGAGTACGGGGATACCACATGTGGGGGACTTTTTGGGAGCCTAGTTAACTAGCTACCTAGCGACACTAGCGACACTGATGCAGCGTTCAGAAAAATTATCGCTTAGTGACACTGGCAAAAGGGGGTGAAAGGGTTAACTAGCGGAAATCAGGGGGTTAAAACCATTATTGGGTAGTATATCGGGGTACCTAGCGCTATAAAAACCTGGCGGTGAACCTAAAAAAATAACTAGCTACCTAGCGACTGTAGCGACACTAATGCAGCGATCAGAAAAACGATCGCTTAGTGACACTGGCAAAAGGGGGTGAAAGGGTTAACTAGCGGCAATCAGGGGGTTAAAAACATTATTGGGTAGTATATCGGGGTACCTAGCGATATAAAAACCTGGCGGTGAACCTAAAAAAATAACTAGCTACCTAGCGACACATGCAGCGATCAGAAAAATGATCGCTTAGTGACACTGGCAAAAGGGGGTGAAAGGGTTAACTAGCGGCAATCAGGGGGTTAAAAACATTATTGGGTAGTATATCGGGGTACCTAGCGCTATAAAAACCTGGCGGTGAACCTAAAAAAATAACTAGCTACCTAGCGACTGTAGCGACACTAATGCAGCGATCAGAAAAACGATTGCTTAGTGACACTGGCAAAAGGGGGTGAAAGGGTTAACTAGCGGCAATCAGGGGGTTAAAAACATTATTGGGTAGTATATCGGGGTACCTAGCGATATAAAAACCTGGCGGTGAACCTAAAAAAATAACTAGCTACCTAGCGACACTAGCGACACATGCAGCGATCAGAAAAATGATCGCTTAGTGACACTGGCAAAAGGGGGTGAAAGGGTTAACTCTAGGGGCAATCAGGGGGTTAAATCTTTATTGGGGGGTGATAGGGGGCTACCCTGGACCTAACACTAACTGTCCTGACAGTTTTTACTGTCACAACTGACACTGAATGCATTGATCAGTAAAGAAATGATCAATGCAATCAGTGACACTGTGACTGGGGGGGAGGGGGGGCGGGGGGGGGATCGGGGGGGGATCGGGGGGGGTTTGTGTGCCTGTGTGTACCTACATGTCAGTGTAGTGTTCGTGCAGACTTACTTTTACTCTTCTCCTCGTAGTCCGGTCAAAAAGACTGCACCGAGGAGAATGACATCACTTCCTCCTTCCTGTGTAAACAATACACAGGGGAGGAAGCTTCTCATTGGCCAGGAGCGATCCAGAGGGGGTGGCCGAAAACGAACGGCCATCCCCTCATCACGGATCGCTGCTGGACCGAATCGGACCGCCGTAACCAGCGGGAGGGGGTCCGATGGGACCCCCCACCCGCTGGAAGGCAATCACGTAGATGTACGTGATTCTGCCTGCCTGTGCCATTGTGCTGACGTACAATGGCAATACGGCGGTCCTGAAGTGGTTAAAGGAATATTACACTTTTATTGTTTTACTTTAATCATTATTAAAATCACTGCTCCTGAAAAAACAACCGTTTTTAAAATTTTGTTTTGCATTGATCCATGCCCCCTGGGGCAGGACCCAGGTCCCCAACACTTTTTAGGACAGTAACTTGCATATTAGCCTTTAAAATTAGCACTTTAGATTTCTCCCATAGACTTGTGCAGGGTGTTCCGGCTTTTCGAATTTGCCGCGAACAGCCCAAATTGTTCACTGTTCGCTGAACAGGCGAACAGGCAATGTTCGAGTCGAACATGAGTTTGACTCGAACTCGAAGCTCATCCCTACTCCAGACCAGCTAAGGTCCGACCCAGCAATCAGATCCTCTTAAAAAGTTCCTGCGGTAAATGTAGCACACTTGGAGTCAGCTTGACCTCTTCAGTTTGTGAGTTACACATTTCTGTGACTGCTCGAGGAGAGTCAATTCCCTAGCACATAATAACCCCCTTGAGGGGCCAATCCGTTTCTAACTTCAGTTATTTCAAGATTAGTGTTCTGTTGCTTCCCCCCCCCCCCCCCCCCCCCCAGCTCTTATGCATCTGAGAACAGAGGGAATGTGATCACTTATAAAACAGGGGGAAAAGGGTGTACATATATATATATATATATATATATATATATATATACTATTTTTTATACATTTGTGTATATCTACAATATACCATTATACACAAATGTTTTGCCTTTCAATTCAAATTTTAAACTAAATGGGTTGTTTTGCAAGGTGATCATTTACAATCACTTTAAGCTTTGACAAAAAAAACTTGAAGCTGATTTGTTTCTATGCATAGCTGCACCAGATTTTTCACTCTCTAGATTTAGCAAATCAACACAGGTGTTTTTTCTTTAGTTGATTTTCCTGGTCCTCACAGTTAATAGCCTGTTTGACTGCCTGTACATAAGACTGTATGAGACAACTCAAAATACATAATCTGAAGAGGTACTGGGAGAGTCACCATGGCCTTTCTTTAAATTCTATGGATCCTCAAGAAACATAGTCAAGGGTTGAAAAACCAACAGGGTGTTCAGAGGCCCATAGATGTGACACTGACTAATAGGTAAACAACTGCAAAGCACTAGAGCTGCACGATTCTGGGAAAAATGAGAATCACAATTCTTTTGCTTAGAATGAAGATCACGATTCTCAAAAAACTGTTTTATTTGAAAAATGTACAATCTCTGAGAACATTAGGTTATCAAACCAAATGGCAATAAAATAAGCCATATATAAAATGGGGATCATCACTGGATAACACATGAATGTGGTTGTGCATGTAGTGGCCACATCCCTAGATTGTACAGAACTTACAAAGGGCTGCCCCCCCTTGGATGGGACTTTTAAGGCCACAAACACTGAAGTGCATTAGAAAATTGATTTATTTTACATAAAGATAGATCACATACAATGATCAATGGTTAAAAAGCATAATTTGTTTTGCTTTGTTTGTCACATGTATTATACCACATCTAGGGATTTATGCCTTTAACCATTGATCATTATTGTGTGATCTATCTTTTTATATAAAAATAAATCAATTTCTAACGCACTTCAGTGTTTGTGGCCTTAAAAGTCCCATCCAAGGGGGATTGGGGAACAGTCCTTTGTTCTAAAATAACTTAAGCCATAATACTCTGGCTTCAATCAAACAAAATGTGAAATAAAGAAATTACAATTACTTTAAAAAACATTCAGGTAACGGATCATCTTCACTGTCAGTGTTGCCTAAGAACAGATAAGAGTGTAAATCCAAGGACAAGCGTTCAGATTGTTGTTGCTTTGAGCCCGAGGCTGGAACTGGTGGCCCTTCACTTTGTGCAGCTTTGAAAAAGCTACCCAAGGTTCAGGCTGTGAATGTAGTGGCCACATCCCTGGATTGTATAGAACAAAGGACTGCTCCTTCCCCCTTGGCCTTGTATGGGATTTCTAAGGCATGAAGTGCATTAGAAATTGATTTATTTTTATATAAAGATAGATCAATCACATACAATGATCAATGATTAAAAAGATAATTTATTTTGCTTTGCTTGTCACATGTATTATACCACATCTAGTGGTTTATGCCTTTAAGTCTTTAACCATTGATCATTGTTGTGTGATCTATCTTTTTATGTAAAAATAAATCAATTTCTAACGCACTTTAGTGTTTGTGGCCTTAAAAGTCCCATCCAAGGGGGATTGGGGCACAGTCCTTTGTTTTAAAATAAGCCATAGTACTCTGGCTTCAATCAAACAAATTTTAAAGAAATGACAATGAATGTAATGAAAAACAATGTGAAAGAAATAAATTACAATTACATTCACAAAACATTCAGGTAGTATCATGTCAGATAAAGATAACAGATTTAAAGATTTCTAGCTAGAAACACGAGCCTATCCACATTTTGTGGCTTTAGTGCAAAACGGCGACAAGTGACAATGTTGCCCCCTGAGCTAAAAACCCTTTCAGAAGGGGAACTTGTTGCAGGAATGCAAAGGTATTTTCTGACCAGTGCAGACAATCTCGGATACTGCTCCTTGTAAGTCTTCCACCAGACTAATGGATCATCTTCACTGTCAGTGTTGCCTAAGAACAAATAAGAGTGTAGCTCCAAGGATAAGCTTTCGGATTGTTGTTGCTGTGAGCCTGAGGCTGGATCTGGTGCCCTTTCACTTGCTGATTTGAAAAAGCTACCCAAGCTCTTTTGAGCCTTCTTTGCATGACAGTGGCCATTATTAGGAGTTGTAGGGGGGCTTTCCTTAACTGTTGTTAGCTTTGACATCTCCTCTTTTAGTCTGTTCTGGACAGCAGTTTTGTTATCTTCATTAATGTAAGTCATCTTAAAGCTGGGATCAACAGCCAAAACAGAAGACTGAAATAGGCGTAGAGCAGGTTTCACAGAAGAGACACTGACATACTGCTCTCCTGAAAGAGCATCTGTGAAATCTGCCAGTGGGGTGAGAGTCTTGTCCACAGCCTCCAGGATCTCTAGGTCTTGCCATGTTGGCAAGAGGTGCCCTGCCTTGCGGTCAGAAGAGAGGACATGGGTGATGGCAGCTTGCTGCTCAAGTATCCTCCTCACCATAGCCTGCCTAGATCCCCACCTTGTTGGGCACTCTGTCTTGAGCTTGTGTTCTGGTAAACAGAGTTGTTTTTGTACCTCAGAAAGCTCCCTCTTCCTCCTCCAACTATAGCTAAAACACCCGACAAGCTTTTTGCACAAACCCATAGCATGCTCAATTCATGGGTCCTTCATTGCATTCTCTATTGCGAGATGAAGCCTATGGCCAAAACACTTCAATCGTGTCCAGTGATTTATGGATATGGCCTTTACAATGTTGCTTCCGTTGTCTGTAGTGATGCACACAAGATTCTTCTTCTCCAATTTCCAGTTGATGAGAGCATCCTTTAATCCCTGCGCCAAAGCTTCGCCAGTGTGGTCCTCAGGGAAAAACCCAGCTTGTAGGCACCTACTTGTCATCTCAAAATCATCATTAATGAAATGGATTGTTAAACTCATGTATGGTTCCATTGCTCTGCTGGACCATAAATCTGAAGTTGCTGCAAAATTAAGTACATCTCGCAATTCAGTTGCAACTGTTTCACGACATTTGACGTACAGACCAGGGATTGCAACGTGTGAAAAATAAGTACTAGAGGGCACTTGAAAGCGCTTATCAAGGGTTTGAATGAGTTTTTTAAACCCCTCTTTTTCAACAGTGGTCACGGGAGCTATGTCTTTAGCCAGGTGAAATGTGATTGCTTCTGTTATTTCTTTGCACCTGAGAGAGTTTGTTGGGTACGGTGTTGCATTAAATAATGTTCCTTTAATTGAAGTTTGTTTCGTATGCTTGCAGGTACTTTGGGATTGAGTGTTTTTCTTTTTCCCTACCGTCTCATATTGTTGTATGTGATTACGTTTCAGGTGATTAAACAGATTGGTGGTGTTACCCTTTGGTGCACAAATAACGGCCAAACATTGGTGTCCGTTTAGTAAACTTTGATAAGCTGAGATCAGGATGATCTCTGCTTATCTCAGAGCATTGCAGGTTTAATATACCGAGATGAGTGCTGGAGAACTATTATTTCTCTTCTCATCTCAGAACACAGAACGGCTGCATTGACTGCAACAGAAACGGCATGTTTAGTAAACAGAGATACCACTTTATCTCTGTGCTTCTCTTTCAAGTTCTCCTTTCTGGCTTCTCCAGCCCAGAGGTGGAGATATCAGGAGATCTCTGCCAGAGAATAGCTTCTTCCTTCTCCCATGGGCAAAAATGAAAGTAAAAACTTTCTTAACTGCAGTGAAAAATACACCAACAGCAGGTTACAAATACATTAACTATACAATTACACACAGAGATTATATATATATGTATATATATATGTATATATATATATATATATATATATATATATATATGTGTATATATGTATTATATATATATATATATATATATATATATATATATCTGTGTGTGTATATATTTATATTTGTGTGTGTATATATATTTTCAAAAAACTCACGGATCGGATCGTTCCTGGGATCAGAGTCACGGATTGGATCATTTTTTGGATCAGCAAATAATAATTGGCTGAGCATGACTGGGTATCGCTGAGTATGGCTGGGTATTACCGAGTATGGCTGGGTATTGGCAAGTATTGGCTGGGTATGGCAGGGTATGGCAGAGTATTGGCAGGGTATGGTAGAGTATTGGCAGGGTATGGCAGAGTATTGCAGAGTATTGGCAGGGTATGGCAGGGTATTGGCAAGGTATGGCAGTATTGGCAGGGTATGGCAGAGGATTGGCAGAGTATTGGCACGGTATTGGCGGAGTATTGGCACGGTATTGGCAGAGTATTGGCACGGTATTGGCAGAGTATTGACACGGTATTGGCAGAGTATTGACACGGTATTGGCAGAGTATTGGCACGTTATTGGCAGGGTATTGCAGAGTATTGGCAGGGTATTGGCACGGTATGGCAGTATTGGCAGGGTATGGCAGAGTATTGACAGGGTATGGCAGAGTATTGGCACGGTATGGCAGAGTATTGGCAGAGTATTGGCAGAGTATTGGCAGAGTATTGGCACGTTATTGGCAGAGTATTGACAGGGTATGGCAGAGTATTGACAGGGTATGGCAGACTATTGGCATGGTATGGCAGAGTATTGGCAGAGTATTGGCACGTTATTGGCAGGGTATTGGCAGGGTATTGGCAGGGTATGGCAGTATTGGCAGGGTATTGGCGGAGTATTGGCACGGTATTGGCGGAGTATTGGCACGGTATTGGCACGGTATTGGCAGAGTATTGGCAGAGTATTGGCAGAGTATTGGCATATTATTGGCAGGGCATGGCAGGGCATTGCAGAGTATTGGCAGGGTATTGGCACGGTATAGCACTATTGGCAGGGTATGGTAGAGTATTGGCACGGTATTGGCAGGGAATTGCAGAGTATTGGCAGAGTATGGAGGGATGACTGTGACTGCAATTGTTACAGAGCAGCGCTGTGGACACTACAGATCCAGCCCACAGCGCTGCTTCTATCCGATCTCTCCCCTCCACTTTACAGAAGGGAGAGAGGAAACGACGTTTGTTTATAAGTGATCGCTCCATCATTTGACAGAGTGATCAAATCGTAAACGGCTGATGGGTGCACCAAGATAGCTGCCGCTCCAGAGCTAGGCCGAAGCCACGACCTTTCCTAAGGCCGAGACCGCGGATCGCTGCGTGTGCCGATCCGAACAGGGTGACCCATTCGAATCACGGATCAGTGACGATCTGTTACACCCCTAATATATATATATTATATATATATATATATATATATATATATATATATATATATATATATATATATATATATATATACACACACACAGATATACACATATATATAGGCATATATATAAGGGCAGTGTTGTGGCTACAGAAGTACAACTGATGCTGTAATTTTGACAGCTGCGCAGATGATGCATCGCTGATAACGCAAGGTGGCTGTAAAATTCAGAGCATCAGATGAGTCCAGTACACACTTTGTTTGCATAAGTGTATATGTTAATACGCCTGTGTGAAAAACGCCATATATACATTACACACACATACACATATATATATATATATATATATATAAAATTAAAATAATAATAAATAAATACATATTAATAATAATAAATATATATATATATATATATATATATATATATATATATATATATATATATATATATATATATATATTTATTATTATCAATATGTATTTATTTATTATTATTTTAATTGTTAATTTAATATTTTTATTGTTATGCTTTTTTTAAATTACTTTGAACTATTTAATATATATATTTATTGTTTTTATATGAATGGTGCATATCTGCATGTCAAATAGGGTACTATCATTTCAGAATACACCATTCGCATAAATATGCACATATGTTATGTATTAATTAGAATGTTTTACAGTTATGGGGTGTCTGTTTATTGGGTAGGGGGATTATATCTTTATTATTAACTTAATATGTGCAGTGTATGTGGAGTGCTTCGTATTTCACTTTGGGATTCTGATACTGAAATCTCCTGAGCTATTGTGAGATTACAAAAACAGAAGCCGTTCAGGGTTCTCAGAGCGTTTGTAGATCACTTCTATTCTCAGTGGGAGAAGTGATCTACATGATATATTAACCACTTGCCGACCGCCGCACAACGATGTACGTCGACAGAATGGCACGGGCAGGCATAAGGGCTTACATGTACGTCCTTGCCTGCCCGCCGGTCGGGGGCCTGCGGCGGTCGGTATTCGTTCGGGAGCGATCCCGGACGAGGGGACGGCCATTCATTCATGGCCACCCCCTCGCGATCGCTCCCGACGAATGAAAATGTCCCGTGACATCACTTCCTCTCCTGTAATGTAAACAGGAGAGGAAGTGATGTATTCTCTCCTCCGTGTCGGTATTTTTCGTTCCGGCACCGAGGAGAGAGGTTCGGTGAGTTGCACCAACACACCACACATACAGTAGAACATGCCAGGCACACTCACACCCCCCCTTTACCCCCCGATCACCCCCCAATTACCCCTGCCCCCCCAGTCACAGTGACACCAATTGCTTTTTTTTTTTTTTTTTTTTGCATTGGTGTCATTTGTGACTGTAATAACTGTTAGGGCAGTTAGGGTTAGCCCCCTTTAGTTCTAATGTGCCCCCCTAACCCCCCCAATAAAGGTTTAACCCCGTGATCACCCCCCGTCGCCAGTGTCACTAAGGCTGGGTTCACATTGCAGCGGTTTATGAGAACGAATGTGATTCGCACCGCACTGCAGTGCAAATCACATCCGATCTCTGTGCGATTCGAGTTCAGCCATACAGATAGTATGGCTGAATTCGTGTCGCACCCGCCGCAAATTCGCACGGGACCCTTTTTTTGGCCCGCAGCAGAATCGGATTGCATGGGTGTTCACACCATGCGATCCGAGTTTGCAGATCGCACTGCGATATGCGAACTGATCTGGGGGTGTCATTAACATTTCACTGACACTCCCAGCAGTTCGCATAGGGCAGTGTGAACTGCCGCCGGGAGGCATGCGATGCGGGAACCCGCCGCGGATTCATGGCGTTCCCGCATCACTCCAGTGTGAACCCAGCCTAATAAGCGATAGTTTTTCTGATCGCTGTATTAGTGTCACAGGTGACGCTAGTTAGGCAGGTAGGTATTTAGGTTCGCCGCAGCTTTTTATAGCGCCAGGGACCCCCATATACTACCGCATAAAGCCCCCTGATTGCCCCCTAGTTAACCCTTTCACCAGTGATCACCATATAACTGTTACAAGTGACGCTTGTTGGTTTTTTTTATAGTTTCAGGGCACCCGCCATTTATTACCTAATAAAGGTTTAACCCCCTGATCACCCGGCGGGTGTCATTTGTGACTGTAATAACTGTTAGGGCAGTTAGGGTTAGCCCCCTTTAGTTCTAAGGTACCCCCCTAACCCCCCAATAAAGGTTTAACCCCGTGATCACCCCCTGTCGCCAGTGTCACTAAGGCTGGGTTCACATTGCAGCGGTTTATGAGAACGGATGTGATTCGCACCGCACTGCAGTGCAAATCACATCCGATCTCTGTGCGATTCGAGTTCAGCCATACAGATAGTATGGCTGAATTCGTGTCGCACCCGCCGCACCCGCCGCAAACTCGCACGGGACCCTTTTTTTGGTCCGCAGCAGAATCGGATCGCATGGGTGTTCACACCATGCGATCCGAGTTTGCAGATCGCACTGCGATATGCGAACTGATCTGGGGGTGTCATTAACATTTCACTGACACTCCCAGCAGTTCGCATAGGGCAGTGTGAACTGCCGCCGGGAGGCATGTGATGCGGGAACCCGCCGCGGATTCGTGGCGTTCCCGCATCGCTCCAGTGTGAACCCAGCCTAATAAGCGATCGTTTTTCTGATCACTGTATTAGTGTCACAGGTGACGCTAGTTAGGCAGGTAGGTATTTAGGTTCGCCGCAGCTTTTTATAGCGCCAGGGACCCCCATATACTACCGCATAAAGCCCCCTGATTGCCCCCT
Source organism: Lithobates pipiens (assembly GCF_037356315.1). Taxonomy (NCBI): domain Eukaryota; kingdom Metazoa; phylum Chordata; class Amphibia; order Anura; family Ranidae; genus Lithobates; species Lithobates pipiens. Next base: position 435,027,134 of record NW_027507903.1, read on the forward strand.
AGTTAACCCTTTCACCAGTGATCACCATATAACTGTTACAGGTGACGCTGGTTGGTTAGTTATTTTTTTTTATAGTTTCAGGGCACCCGCCATTTATTACCTAGTCTCACTAGTGTACCCCTAAATTTAGGGGTGTCTACTTTCCAAAATGGGGTCATTTGGGGGGGGTTTGTGCCATCTTGGCATTTTATGGCCTTCAAAACTGTAACGCCCTTAGAAAGCCTGAAGGCGGTGCTTGGTTTTCGGGGCCCCGTACGCGGCTAGGCTCCCAAAAAGTCCCACATATGTGGTATCCCCGTACTCAGGAGAAGCAGCAGAATTTATTTTGGGGTGTCATTTCACATATGCCCATGGCATGCGTGAGCAATATATCATTTAGTGACAACTTTGTGAAAAAAAAAAAAAAAAAAAAAAGTTTGTAATTTTCCCGCAACTTGTGGCAAAATATAAAATATTCCATGGACTCAACATGCCTCTCAGCAAATAGCTTGGGGTGTCTACTTTCTAAAATGGGCTCATTTGTGGGGGTTTTGTGCCATCTTGGCATTTTATGGCCTTCAAAACTGTAAGGCCGCGTACACACGCGCGGACTGTTCGCCCAACTTTGTCCGTCCAACAGTTTCGGCAAACAGTCCGCTCAAACTTAGCATGGACGGACATGGCCACACACGACGGACGAACAGTTTGCTGAAACCGTGCGCGATGACATGAACGGCACGTACAACGGGACGAAAAATACGACGTCCTATACACTGCATTATAGCTTTCGGCGTGAAAATCCTTTCTGAGCATGCGCGCAACTTTGTTTGACGAACAAGCCTACACACGGGCGGACTGTTCGTTCAAACAAGGTTTCAGCGGACAGTTTTTCGGAATTTCCGAAAAACCTTGTCCGTCCAACTGTCCGCTGAAACTGTCCGCTGAAAGCCCACACACGAGCGGACTGTCCGCCCAAACACTGTTCAGCGGACAAAGTTGGGCGAACAGTCCGCCCGTGTGTACGCGGCCTAATAGGTAGTGAGGAGTGAAGTCAAATATTTACGCCCTTAGAAAACCTGAAGGCGGTTCTTGGTTTTCGGGGCCCCGTACGCGGCTAGGCTCCCAAAAAGTCCCACATATGTGGTATCCCCGTACTCAGGAGAAGCAGCAGAATTTATTTTGGGGTGTCATTTCACATATGCCCATAGCATGTGTGAGCAATATATCATTTAGTGACAACTTTGTGAAAAAAAAATAAAAAAAAATTAAAGTTTGTAATTTTCCCGCAACTTGTGGCAAAATATAAAATATTCCATGGACTCAAAATGCCTCTCAGCAAATAGCTTGGGGTGTCTACTTTCTAAAATGGGGTCATTTGTGGGGGTTTTGTGCCATCTTGGCATTTTATGGCCTTCAAAACTGTAATAGGTAGTGAGAAGTGAAATCAAAAATTTACGCCCTTAGAAAGCCTGAAGGCGATGCTTGGTTTTCGGGGCCCCGTACGCGGCTAGGCTCCCAAAAAGTCCCACATATGTGGTATCCCCGTACTCAGGAGAAGCAGCAGAATTTATTTTGGGGTGTCATTTCACATATGCCCATAGCATGTGTGAGCAATATATCATTTAGTGACAACTTTGTGTAAAAAATCGCTTGAGGCAAAAAAATAAAATATTCAATGGGCTCAACATGCCACTTATCAATTTCCTTAGGGTGTCTACTTTCCAAAATGGGGTCATTTGGGGGGGTTTTGTACTGCCCTGCCATTTTAGCACCTCAAGAAATGAGATAGGCAGTCGTAAACTAAAAGCTGCGTAAATTCCAGAAAACGTACCTTAGTTCAACTTTTGCGCAAACCAATAAATATACAATTATTGACTTTTTTTTTACCAAAGACATGTGGCTGAATACATTTTGGCCTAAATGTATGACTAAAATTGAGTTTATTGGATTTTTCTAATAACAAAAAGTAGAAAATATCATTTTTTTTCAAAATTTGCGGTCTTTTTACGTTTATATCGCAAAAAATAAAAATCGCAGAGGCAATCAAATACCATCAAAAGAAAGCTCTATTTGTGGGAAGAAAAGGACGCAAATTTTGTTTGGGTACAACATTGCATGACCGCGCAATTACCAGTTAAAGCAGCGCAGTGCCAAATTGTAAAAAGACCTCTGGTCATTTACCAGCAAAATGGTCCGGTCTGAAGGTGGTTAAACTGCCACATGGGTGAGAACAAATATCTCTGAGAAGAGCAGAGAACTCCAGAGATGTAAAATATCAAAATATACTAAACGGACACCATTGTTTGCAGTAGATGGTTTGCTGAGTGTCTTCATCTGGTTTGAATCCGAAATAAGCCCACACTTGGGAATAAGCTCCTCATTTTGAAACAAAAGCATCCGGGTTTTTATCAGACTCACTTGCGCATTGCTCTGCCTCTGCCTCTGCGGCAGCCTCTGCAGTGTCTGCATCAGCCTCTGCCTCACTCATTATTCTATGACCAGGCACTGCAGACAGGCACCAATGATTGTGCTGATACAGAAGACCCCATCTGGGCTAAAGAGTCCTGTGTGGCTGTGTGTATATTCTCCAATTGCTAAGGTGCTGCTGCAGCTCTCTCTCTTTCCGTTAATATTCAACTGGGTGTGGTGTGGTGGACTGAAGCAGACAGATGCTGACATGTTGTATGTACCTAGAGAAAACAAAGTGAGAGCACACACTGTCATTTGCCTTAGTTTGAAAACACTGTCTTAAGTTGCAGCTAGCTATATGCACATTGCACATGCATGCACTATTGCACTGACATTTAAAAGACAACAAAACCGTGTTTTTTTTTTTTAAGTCACGCAGCCTGGTGCTGTCATGGCTGGGCCCCAAACCGCTTGCAGATGACAGTCGGACAGGCTAGGCTATTAAAGAGGGGCATGTGAGGAGTGGACTTAAAATACTGGCAACCACTTAATATATTATGAATATTACTGAGTCAGCTACCCATTTATGAATATTACCACAGTCACAGTGAAAGTCTGTGTCAGCTACCCCATATTATGAATATTGTCACAGTGACAGTCTGAGTCAGCTACCCATATTATGAATATTAGCACAGTCAGCTACCCCAGACTCTGGGTCGCACTAGCTGACTGTGGTCCACTCCTTGCTCGGCTCAATTACTCACAGGCTCACATGCCCCACTTTAATAGCCATGACTGTCATCTGCTTTAAGCCAGGCCTGGGCCTGGGGGAAGCTGACTCACTGTGGTCATGCCGTATGGTGTTCATAATATGTGTGTATATGTTGACGTTCTTCTAAGTATCAGTTAGTGGTGGAAGGAAGGAAGCCCACTCACGTGTTGGAATTGAAAATCAGATCTGCGGTGTGCACACACAGTGAGCACTCACTGCTGTGCTGTGTTAGTTTACCGGCCACAATGTACCGCTCACGCCCAGGCATCATGACTTCCAGCGGTGTGCATCACGCTCTCTGATCACTGACATCAGTTCCGGTTGCTGACGTCCGTGTTACACGCTGGTTACGTGGAACCGGCGGGAATATCAATATACTAAAATTGCGGGTCATCCAGCCTGAAGATCGTGGGGGGGGGGGGGGGTGAATCAAGATCACGATCTTATTATGATTAATTGTGCAGCTCTACTAAGCACAAGGCAATGCATAAGTGGACAGTTGTGAAGGGTCTGCACCAGCTAAGACTGGGAAGACCTCCAGCAGTGAATATAACATCTTTCCTGATCAGTGAAACTACTTTCACATTGTCTGCCTCTCTGTCTTGTTCCAACTCTATAAGAGAGGTATGAAAGGGAGTTTATCGAAGTAGTGCTTCTTCAGGGCAAGCCCAGAATCCTCTTTTACCTCAATGTCTGAAAAGGGATTTTAACCTTCAGCATCAATATGACCTTTTTCACTGATGAGAGGACCTTTGCTATTCTTCAGCTGTTTTGTCTGCCAAATGACCGACTGGGAGTTCTAGTACTGCAGAAAAGGAAAGAAAAAAATTAACCATTGTCCAAGAAATAACTTCCATTTCCATTATGCTAACCTGACATCTGTTTTGCATCTGAGCATGTGACATGATTTTTTGTGGTGGTGGAGACTGCTCTATTGAAAAGGAAGAAGAGGAAACCAGCGCAATAGTGTAAGAGACTAAAGAAAAAAAGGTAAAACAATAGGGTATAGGGCAAAAATTCATACAAGTTCCCTACATCTCAACCTGCAAAACCTCCCCAAAAGACTGCCTCAGAACGATTTACCAGGAAAACAGGATAGGAGTGAAGATGCTTGTGATCAGCCTCCACTTTAAAACAAGCACCAAGAGCTGACTACTCCCCCTTGAACTTCCCGGTTCACAAAAATGTCCAGACCAGAGGATGAGTGAGAACATACTGCCCAACCATCTTCTGTGCTAGTTTACCAGCCCTGAGGGGCTGGCCAAATAACCCAGACATCCATGTTCCCAAAGGTGGGGAGCACAGAAACATATGTGCACTGCAGTGTGTGGATGAACACGGAGACTTTCAAGAAAAGAAAAGGTGAGACAGGAGGAAAAATTTAATGCATTTTAATGCTTAGGCCACATCTGTACCACCCCAAAATCTGCAAAGAGGTTTCCCAATCAGGCACATTAAGGCACACATAAAGAGGGAACTCCAAACAGAAGAGTAGTCTGCGAACTGCAAAGTTTGCGGCAGACCCCATTGACTTTAATGGCAGGCAAACCTTAAAAACCTCCAGGTCATATCTGCAGCCACAAAATACTTACTAGCTGTGCACACATAGTCCCATAACATGGACACTGACATAACACAAGTATTAAGTGAATCTGGGATCGACAACAACAAGCATTCTTTTTTTATCTGTGAAATTTTGACAATTCAGGAGCGCATGAAGGCCATGGAGGAGAGGCAAGGTCAGGGCAGGCTATGAAGGGGGTGCAGGAGATGATCAGTGCCACAGTCAGGGCAGCGCAGTCCTGTGCCAGTGTGCCAACCTGTGCTTGAGCCCCTGACCCCTTCCTCTGCCCGTGCCTTACCCCCAGCTATGCAGGGCTCCACTGCGGTGGTCCAGAGGTGCCATTCCAGTGCTGATCCTCAGCCATGGTGCTGGCACTGCCTGCTGATTGGCTTCTCCGCTGCTATCTCCCTCACTGTCTGAAATCAGCACCACGATAGAGACTGAGCACTGACACCAGCACCATGATAGAGAGCACTGACACCAGCACCGTGATAGAGAGCACTGACACCAGCACCGTGATAGAGAGCACTGAGACCGCACCAGCATCGATATAGAGGGCACTGAGACCACATCAGCACCGCGATAGAGAGCACTGAGACCACACCAGCACTGAGATAGAGATCACTGACACCACACCAGCACCGTGATAGAGAGCACTGACACCAGCACCGTGATAGAGAGCACTGAGACCACACCAGCACCGAGATAGAGGGCACTGAGACCACACCAGCACCGAGATAGAGGGCACTGAGACCACACCAGCACCCAGATAGAGAGCACTGAGACCACACCAGCACCGAGATAGAGAGCACTGAGACCACACCAGCACCGAGATAGAGAGCACTGACACCATCACCGTGATTGAGACCACACCAGCACCAAGATAGAGAGCACTGACATCAGCGCCGTGATAGAGAGCACTGAGACTACACCAGCATTGAGATAGAGGGCACTGAGACCACACCAGCACCGAGATAGAGAGCACTGACACCAGCACCGAGATAGAGCAAGAGCACTGACACCAGCACCGAGATAGAGAGCACTGACAGCAGTACTGATATCAGCAACTCACTGCGGGACCCAAAAATATGACACCGCTCAACCTCTTCAAACAGGAGGGTACGGGCATATAGTATGGTGAGCTTTTTTTGTACAAGGAAGTGAGCCAAAGGTAGAAAAAAGGTCCGTGTGCTCGATTAAATAAATCGTTTATAGAGTTATGCATAAACATAGTCTACTGGTCACATGTGTTGAATTCCTCCGAGATCCATGCCTCATTCATTTTTATAAAGGTAGTCAACACTGTCGTGAGCTAGGCGCATGCACTTATCGGTCACGATCCCCTCTGCTGCGCTGAACGTCCTTTGGGACAGGACACTGGATGAGGGGCAAGCCAACAGTTTCACTGCAAATTGGGAAAGCTCTGGCCAGAGGTCAAGCCTGCCCACCCAGTAGTCCAGGGGTTCATCACTCCTCAGAGCGTCCACATCGGCCGTTAACCCGATGTAGTCGGACACCTGTCGGTCTAGGTGTTCCCTGATGCTGGATCCGGAAGACACCTTTCGATGGGTTGGCTGAAAGAATGACCTTATATCAGAAGTCACCAACACATCTTCAAACCGCCCTCTTCTTGCAGGTGCTGTTGAATTGGTATCCGCAACTCTTTCTCTGGGAGTGGGAATTCCTCCTCTGCCAGCGCACGCAAAAGCAGAATGCAGCAGTTGTCGAATCAAGGTCTGTAAGTGCTCCATTCTGACAGCCCTCTGTGATGGTGGTAACATTTCCGCCATTTTGTGTTTGTACTGGGGGTCTAAGTACGTTGCCACCCAGTACTGGTCCTTGACCCTTATGCTTTTTATACGGGGGTCCCTGTTAAAACACTGGAGCATCAAGGCCCCCATTTGCACTAAACTGGAAGCGGTGTGGTGGCTTGGCTCCTGCTCATCATCCAGGATAATGTCATCCTCCTCGTTTGCAACGAATCACTGCACGACCAATTTTAAGACGTGTGCCATGCGTGGCACATGCGTAATTTTGCCCTGTTTCAATGCACTAAGCAGATTGGCACCGTTGTCACACACCACTTTACCAACTGTCAAATTGAGCGGTGTTAGCCACTGATCTGCCTGTGAACACAAAGCTGAAAGGAGTGCAGGGCCGGTGTGGCTCTTGGCTTCCAGGCACAACAGACACAGCACAGCATGGCAACGTCCCATCTGGCATGTCTAATAGGTTCTGGGGAGCTTGGGCGGCACAGCGGAAGAGACACTAGCAGCGGAAAAGGAGGAGTCAGCTGAGGAGAGGGAGGAGGATGGAGGAGGAGAAGAAGAGGCAGGCCTGCATGCAATCCGTGGTGGTAAAACCAAATCTACACGGGTGCCACGGGTTACATGCTTGACGGTCGTCAGAAGGTTCACCCAGTGGGCAGTAAAAGTTATATACCTTCCCTGCCTGTGTTTGCTAGACCACGTGTCTGTGGTCAGATGTATCTTGGCACCAACACTGTGTGCCAGAGATACATTCACTTGCCGTTGAATATGGCTCTGGGATGCCCTTCTGTGAGAAATACTTCCTTCCTGGGACCTTCCATTGTGATGTTCCAATGGCCACAAATTTTCAAAAGGCCTCCGAGTCCACCAGTTTATATGGCAGTAGTTGGCGGGCTGTCAGTTCTGACAAGCCAGCCGTCAACCGTTGGGCAAGAGGGTTTTTCATCATCATTTTTTTACGCTTGAACATTTGGCCCACGAAAGCCTGCCTTTTTCCAGAAAAATGTGAGGATGGCATGATGGAAGGTGGAGTGGAGGACAATTGTGAGGAGAGAGGAGAAGGAGAAGTAGAAGACGAGGCTGGATGTTGAGAGCCTGGAGTGTGGCTTTGTGGGTTCCATTGCTCCCACTGGGCTCGGTGATGGCAGCTCATGTGCCTTCTTAAGGCGGTCGTCCCTAAGTGAGTGTTGGGCTTACCGCGACTTATGCGTTGACTGCAAAGGCTACAGATGGCAACACTATTGTCAGCAGCGGACACGTTAAAAAAAGCCCACACTGCGGAGCCATGTGCCGGCATCCTGGGAGCGCCAGATGTGACCGTACATGGTTGATGCCTCACTCCTGATACATTAGCAGTCTGCTTTGTCCCTCCTGTGCAATCTAAGTTCCGCCTGCTTCTCCTCCTTATCTGCTGGTCCATATCTCCCTCTGAAATCCCCTCCTCTTCCTCTCTTGTGGGCACCCACGTGACATCACTAGACACGCCATCATCGACGTCACCTTCCCCACCGCTATAATTAGAGGTAGGGCGTAATTTTGCCCTGTTTCAATGCACTAAGCAGATTGGCACCGTTGTCACACACCACTTTACCAACTGTCAAATTGAGCGGTGTTAGCCACTGATCTGCCTGTGAACACAAAGCTGAAAGGAGTGCAGGGCCGGTGTGGCTCTTGGCTTCCAGGCACAACAGACACAGCACAGCATGGCAACGTCCCATCTGGCATGTCTAATAGGTTCTGGGGAGCTTGGGCAGCACAGCGGAAGAGACACTAGCAGCGGAAAAGGAGGAGTCAGCTGAGGAGAGGGAGGAGGATGGAGGAGGAGAAGAAGAGGCAGGCCTGCATGCAATCCGTGGTGGTAAAACCAAATCTACACGGGTGCCACGGGTTACATGCTTGACGGTCGTCAGAAGGTTCACCCAGTGGGCAGTAAAAGTTATATACCTTCCCTGCCTGTGTTTGCTAGACCACGTGTCTGTGGTCAGATGTATCTTGGCACCAACACTGTGTGCCAGAGATACATTCACTTGCCGTTGAATATGGCTCTGGGATGCCTTTCTGTGAGAAATACTTCCTTCCTGGGACCTTCCATTGTGATGTTCCAATGGCCACAAATTTTCAAAAGGCCTCCGAGTCCACCAGTTTATATGGCAGTAGTTGGCGGGCTGTCAGTTCTGACAAGCCAGCCGTCAACCGTTGGGCAAGAGGGTTTTTCATCATCATTTTTTTACGCTTGAACATTTGGCCCACGAAAGCCTGCCTTTTTCCAGAAAAATGTGAGGATGGCATGATGGAAGGTGGAGTGGAGGACAATTGTGAGGAGAGAGGAGAAGGAGAAGTAGAAGACGAGGCTGGATGTTGAGAGCCTGGAGTGTGGCTTTGTGGGTTCCATTGCTCCCACTGGGCTCGGTGATGGCAGCTCATGTGCCTTCTTAAGGCGGTCGTCCCTAAGTGAGTGTTGGGCTTACCGCGACTTATGCGTTGACTGCAAAGGCTACAGATGGCAACACTATTGTCAGCAGCGGACACGTTAAAAAAAGCCCACACTGCGGAGCCATGTGCCGGCATCCTGGGAGCGCCAGATGTGACCGTACATGGTTGATGCCTCACTCCTGATACATTAGCAGTCTGCTTTGTCCCTCCTGTGCAATCTAAGTTCCGCCTGCTTCTCCTCCTTATCTGCTGGTCCATATCTCCCTCTGAAATCCCCTCCTCTTCCTCTCTTGTGGGCACCCACGTTACATCACTAGACACGCCATCATCGACGTCACCTTCCCCACCGCTATAATTAGAGATCTCGGAGTAGGCAGCAACACCAGGGGACCACCCTCCTCTTTGGGCTGATCTGGGTACTGTCGTCAGACTGCTGAGTGGCAGTTGTTGCTACCTCCTCTTCCTGATCCAATGCCCAGAGGGGCAGCGCATCGGCAATGTCTTGTGATGGATCGGAAAATAATTCCTGTGACTCAAGCAGAAGGTATATGGTGGTGGTGGTGTTGGTGGTAGTGCCTTTGGGGGTGCACACAGCAGAGAGTGAAGAAGAGGGTGCAGATCGAGAGGATGAGGAGGGTGCAGAAGAGTAAGGCCGCATACACACGGGCAGACTATCCGTCCAACTAAGTCCGTCAGACAATCCGACAGACAGTCCGTCCTACTTTTGAATGAACGGATTTGACCACACACGACGAACAGACAGTCCGCTGAAAGCTTGCGCGATGACGTGTACGGCACGTACGACGGGACTAGAAATACGACGTCCAATACACTGCAATGCAACCTTCGGCCGTGTAAATCCTTTCTGAGCATGCGCCATACTTAGTCCGTCGAACTAGCCTACTCACGAGCGGACTGTCCGCTGAAACCAAGTTTGGACGGACAATATTACGGAAATTCCGAAAGACTTAGTCCGCCAGACTGTCCGCTGAAAAAGTCCGCTGAAGCCCACACACGAGCGGATTGTCCGCTGAAACACGTTTCAGCGGACCAAGTCCGTCAGACAGTCCGCCCGTGTGTACGCGGCCTAAGGCTGAGTGAGCCACTCAACCAAGTCTGATGCATCCTTTGACGTAATCGCACAAAACTTCTGCAATTTGCCACTTTGGCTCAAGCCTGTTGCTCCTGTCCTACCCCTACCACCCCTGCGGAAGGGCCTGCCTCTTCCTCTGCCTGTCATTTTTTTAAATGACCCGGTGACAAAAGTCTCTAGAGAAGTGCAGTATGTATGTGGAAGAAGGTATATAACACCCCGCTTCAATCTGTCGTTTTTGGGGGCCACTGGTCCATCACACCAGTTATAATACTTTTTTTTTTATTGCGTTTGTCACTCTTTGTAGTATCGCTGCTAAACCGCTCAGCAGTCCCAATGCTACACAGTGGAAATGCACTATACTATGCTTTCTATATGTGCAAGTATTTTATACGTGTATTACACCACTATATACTGCACACCTAATAGTACACCTATACCAGTCCTTAAAAGGACCTTTGTGGACCTAATAGTAGCTAGCTAGTAGCTAGTGAATTGCAGACTGTCCCGGCTCCAAAAACCAAACTGTCCCTCCCTACACTGAGAAACGACAGCTGCAGAATCGGTATATTATACGTGTACAACCCTATATACTGTACACCTATAAAAGGACCTTTGTGGACCTAGTAGCTAGTGATTTGCAGACTATCCCTGCTCAGAACACCAAACTGTCCCTCAGTCCCTACACTGATAAAAGACAGCTGCAGAATCGGGCAGCAATCAGCAGCACAGCAGTCAGCAGTGCACCATAATATACTTTGGATATTTGAAAGAAAGTATATTATATGTGTATAACCCTATATACTGTACACCTATAAAAGGACCTTTGTGGACCTAGTAGCTAGTGATTTGCAGACTGACCCTGCTCAGAACACCAAACTGTCCCTCAGTCCCTACACTGATAAAAGACAGCTGCAGAATCGGGCAGCACTCAGCAGCACAGCAGTCAGCAGTGCACCAAAATGTACTTTGTATATTTGAAAGAAAGTATATTATACGTTTACAACCCTATATACTGTACACCTATACCAGTCCTTAACAGGACCTTTGTGGACTTAATAATAATAGCTAGTGATTAAACTGACTGTCCCTGCTCCACACAGCATCCTGTCCCTACACTGACAAAAGACAACTGCAGAATCGGTCAGCAGTGCACTCAGCAATCACCAGCACAGCAGTCAGCAGCAGTGCACCAGAACCCTATATACTGTACTACACCTATACCAGTCCTTAAAAGGACTCTTGTGGACGTAATAGCTAGTGATTTGTATCACTACAGTCTGTCCCTGCTCCACACAGCAACCTCTCCCTACACTGACAAAAGACAGAATGTAAAATGGCCGCCAGATCAGGTCTATTTATAAGGTATGGGGAATGTCCAATTGTCCATGTGCTGAAATGTCTCAATTGGCTGTCCTGTACCCCATGATGGATGTGTCATCATGGGTCAAAGTTCTTCACAATGTAAACAAATATGGCCGCCGCGAACAGCGCAGAAGTCTGCTGGTTTGGCGAATCGCGAACGAGCAAAATTCGCCACGACCGACCGCCGGGCGAACCGTAAGGCCATCTCTACAGAAGAGGTTAACCTGCCTACTCTGCTGCAGTTTTACTCCAGTTTCCGTAAGAAAAGGTTATAATGAGACTGAAGCAGAAACCTGAGCTTGAGGACAAAGAATATGAATAGATGAGCTTGCTTAGACAAAATCTATCTAGGTTCATTGAGTTTGCAGAGATGCAGTCAACCATTTGTATGCTGCCATGGAGTTGTCAGGAAAGTATGTCTACTATTTGTACCAAGAGTCTCCAGTCCACGTACCAACCAAAAAAAATGGTATGTGGCTGTCAGAAGGAAAAATATAGTTTTAGTTTACCTGTGTAAAGGAATAGAGATGTTGTCCTCCTTACAGAGCAGTTTTTCCTTTGCTCCCTGTTCTCTGTGACTTCTCTGTTCACACAGGCCTCCCAAGTCACATGTTCTTATTCTATCTTATTCTTCCTTTCATACCCACACCAATGGCTGACTTCTAATGTTAGCAGCGGCGTACTGTGGGTTGTCAGCGTCCAGGGCAAAGCAAGTAATTTGTGCCCCCTAACCTATGGACTTTTAGCACTCCCAGAGTCCCTTCCTACAATAATACTGACCAGCCTGATTCCTACACTGACCACTACACTAACCTACTTGATTCCTACACTGACCACTACATTGACCTACCTGATTCCTACACTGACCTACCCAATTCCAACACTGACCACTACACCATCTTACCTGATTCCTACACCGACCACTACATTGACCTACCTGATTCCAACACTGACCACTACACTGACCAACCTGATTCCTACACTGACCACTACACTGACCAAGCTTATTCCTCTACTGACCACTACACTACACACTACACTGACCACTACACTACACTGTCCACTGACCACTATACTGTCCACTACGCTACGCTGACCACTGCACTGTACTACATTGACCACTACACTGACCATTATACTGTTCACTACACTATTCTTCCTCTCATACCCACACCCATGGCTGACCTCTAATGTTACGAGTGGCGTAGTGTGGGTTGTCTGCGTCCAGGGCAAGGCAAGTAATTTGCACCCCCTAACCTGCGGAATTTTAGCACTCCCAGAGTCCCTTCCCTTCCTACAATAATACTGACCAGCCTGATTCCTACACTGACCACTACACTAACCTACCTGATTCCTACACTGACCACTACATTGACCTACCTGATTCCTACACTGACCTATCCAAATTGAACACTGACCACTACACTGTCTTACCTGATTCCTACACCGACCACTACACTGACCTACCTCATTCCAACACTGACCACTACACTACACACTACACTGATCACTACACTACACTGTCCACTGACCTGCAGACTTTTAGCACTCCCAGAGTCCCTTCCCTTCCTACAATAATACTGACCAGCCTGATTCCTACACTGACCACTACACTGTCCACTGACCTGCAGACTTTTAGCACTCCCAGAGTCCCTTCCCTTCCTACAATAATACCGACCAGCCTGATTCCTACACTGACCACTACACTAACCTACCTGATTCCTACAGTGATCACTATACTGTCCACTACACTACACGAACCACTATACTGTCCATGGCATGACTCTAGCTGCTCTTCTAATCTCTCTCTCTCTTGTTGCTCCCTCTCCCCAGACCGTGTCCACCCCCCCCCCCCCCCCCCGGGGCCAGCAACATGATTCTACTCTCACAAGGGAGTCTCACCTTATCTTTTTTGTTCTCCATCTTTCTGGAGGAGGAGGAGGAGAAGATATCGGCGGCTCACAATTTACATTTCTTGTGTCCCCTGTGCTCTTGCCACCATGTTCAGTCTCCGGCACCCTGTGATTGGGTGTATGGGGTCATGTGCGGAGGCGGGACTCCGGGAGCAACTGAGATCATGGACAGGCCAGCCCGCCACTGCACATAACCCCATACCCCCAATCACAGGGCGCCAAACACTGAACATGGTGGCCAACACGTTGCGCACCAGCACCAGCCCTTTGAAAAAGTCACGTGTCTGTGACGCAACGCGTCAAGGAGGAGCCAGGTGTCACGATCATCACTTCCGGTCGCGGCCGAGACCGGAAGTTCCTGTGTTTACCATTTCTTTCTACCTAACTGTAAGTGTGGATATTATTTTAATAAAGTGTTTTATAATACGTTCTACACATGGGAGCCCCCCTCTTGGGTTCTTTATTATCCGGTGCATGGCTGGTGGACTTAATACATTGATGGGCTGACATTACGAGGAGAGGAGAAAGTAGCCAGTGGGACACACACATTACGCTGGATTTGGCCATTAATGGTCTTCATTGGAGGTGAGAGGCTGGGGGAAATAGGTGGTGCACAAGCCTAAGCACTGAATTATTGGTGGACTGTCACAGTTCTTTGGAGCAGCTTTTTTGGAGCAGCTTTATTTTCCACTGCATGGATTTACTATAGGATCACAGGATCTTGGAATTTATACTGCACTGATCGTTTGTGTGATTTATGCACCATCTGCACCTTTTGCACTTTTATGAATACTGCTGCTATTTGGACACTGCACTGCACTGATTATTTGTGTGGATATTATGGACTACACTGCACTTTGATTTTGTATTATAGTTTATAGTATTTTTTTATTATATTGCATTTTGAATTTTATTGATCGCATCATATTACACTTATCACTTTTTGTCGTCATTTTAATTTTGCTGATTTGCACATTTTCTTTGCATCAGGGTTATCGTTATTTCTTTATTTTTCATGTTATTTCAGTTTTTTGAGGAAGTTGGGTAGCGCTGCATATTTCTTTATATATATTTCATTTTGGTGTTGAGATCACTTTCTATGCTGGCTGCTTCCCCTTATTGATTTTTCATATTAGCACAAGTGGAGCGCATTGGTATTATTATTTTATTTTTTATACGAGTTTTAGATTTCATCTTTAGGGTTGTACGCACTAGCACTTTATTTTGTAATGTTCCATGTTACAGACACCTCCAGGGATATCAACCATGTTACATGCCTTTGTATCATCAGCAAATAGACATACCTTGCCCAACAAACCTTTTAGTTATATCACTTACATAGAGATTGCATAGAAAAGGAGCTAGTACAGAGCCTTGTGGACACCCCTAGTGACTGGTTTCTGTTCTGAGTGAACCCAATTTAAATTGACACTCTGGTATCTATCCTTTAGCCAACTGCATATCCACTGAACAACCCAAGGGTTAAGTCCTAGTTTGTACAACTTTTTTACTAGCTCATTATGTGGAACTGTATCAAATGCCTTGCTGAAATCAAGATATTTTATGTCCACAGCCCCACCCTGGTCCAAAACATTGGTAATATAGTTAAAAAATGCAATCAAATTAGTCTGACATGATATGCCCTCAGTAAAGCCGTGTTGCTTTGGGTCCAGCAAGTTGTGTGTTTTTAAGCGATCAATGATTTTTCTTTTTAGGAGTTATTCCATGACTACAACTGATGTTAAACTCATCATTTATGGTTCTTCTACAGATTACCCTAGACAGTGTGCTGCAGTTGCAGCTACCAGTGACTGGAGAAGGCACTCAGAACATGCGTTGTTACACACTAGAGGACTTGAAGGAATTACTCAACAAACTTATGCTTATGTCTGGAAAAGGAGATCAGGGAAATTCGGAAGTTGTCAAGTTTTCAGAGGTAAAGACAATGAAATCAAAGACATTGCCTGAGATGTACATTTACCTTCCAGATAACCTAGGACTGTCCTTTTATCAGCGAGATGGCTCTTACAATATGGCGGTTCCATATACCTGTGTCCAGTTCCATGTAACCCACAAAGGTTTCAGTATCGAAACCAGTGAAGTCCTCTTAGCACTGTTTTAACACAAATCTTAGGCCGCGTACACACGCGGGGACTGTTCGCTCAACTTTGTCCGTCAAACAGTTTCAGCGGACAGTCCGCTCAAAATTAGCATGGACGGACTTGCCCACACACGACGAACGAACAGTCCGCTGAAACCGTGCGCGATGACGTGAACAGCACGTACGACTGGACTAGAAAACGACGTCCTATACACTGCAATGCAAACTTCGGCGTGTAAATCCTTTCTGAGCATGCGCGGAACTTAGTTTGACGAACAAGCCTACACACGAGGGGACTGTTCGCTGAAACAAAGTTTCAGCGGACAGTTTTTCGGAATTTCCGAAAAACTTTGTTCAGCAGACTGTCCGCTGAAACTGTCCGCTGAAAGCCCACACACGAGCGGACTGTCCACCGAAACACTGTTCAGCGGACAAAGTTGAGCGAACAGTCCCCGCGTGTGTACGCGGCCTTAGTGTAAAACAGATGCAAGTATACTTATATACATGTAGATAGGATATGGCAGCGACGTGCAGTCAGGGGAGACAGGGGAGACAGGTGAGGCAGAGCCTTATCTGCCATGAACATAAAAAGAAAACTAAAAAAAATCAACTTTGAGGGTCATAGCTCGGCGACCTTGGGTCACAGAGACCCCTTGCGCAGCCTGTCAGAAGCTACATACAGAGCAGCCAGTTCAAATACACTATGCTTGCTGCAGACTGAAAGGTTGATCTCACAATGCCTCTCTTCACTTCCTGTCAGAGGTACTGAGCTCAATGGACAGCTTGGAGTCTTGGACGAATGATAAAGTACCATTAGCCCCAGCTGTGCAATAAAAATGCTGCAGTGTAGGCTGTCCTCTCATTGCAGTGTCATAGAAGTGGGAATGTGTCTAAAAGACAAATGTTCCTTTCCAGCCCAGCCCTCTTAACTACAAGGAAAGAAGGTGGGTTTATGGATAGAATATTTACCCACAATCCCATGTTTTTCTCACACAGTTAGGGAGAATGAGAATCCTCTGCTGCTGAAAAGGTACGGTTTTAATCAAGCTAAATCATATATTGTTATGCTATATGTTACTAAAATAATAAGGCACATAGTCTCAGTCACTCCTCCTGCTCAATGATCAGTGTGGGGATATTCCTTTTTGATGCTTTATTGTAAAACACTTGAACTTGGTTGGGTGCAGGGTAACCATGGGATACATCAGCAACGTTAAGTAGTAACTTGAGGATACCTATCTTCCTCCTAAATATTCTTAGCACAATCCTAATAAATAATGGGCTGTGCTACACAGGGACACCATGAGCAATGTCCACTTTTACGTACTAGCTGACCCCGAAAAAAAATTACAGCAGCAGCACACAGTCAATTGGATATCACACACCAGTCTCACTGATGTCCTTGTTCCTTCTTCCAGTATCTTCCAGACAAATCTCCTGTGATTGCCAGACCCCAAACAAAAGTCCCTCAGTCAACCTCTGCAAAGTTCAGTAGAATAGGCCCCCCAGCTGGACTGCACAGAAGAGCAACAACCCTTCAGGCTGGGAGATCCTCCTCCTGAACAAGAACCCCTCTTTTCCAGGCCTAAAACAATGTATGCCCCCTCCCAGCCCCATCTGGGCACCCTCCTTCAGGGATTGGTTGGGACTGCATGAATATTCAGCTGCTGATTCGACTCTCCCAGCCTGCTACTTTCTGGAACCTTCCAGAAGGCAGGGGGAAGCGGACAAACCTGCAACCAATGGGACACAGAACAGCCACAAATAATTACAAGCTGCTCAACTGATTACAGTAGAGCTAAGAACTAAATTTACCTAACCAATCACCTATCTAGGAGGGTGTTACACATGTTGTATTCAGTATTGCACAGGAGTGCCTCTTTGCCATAAAATCATAATCTTAAAGGGGTTGTAAAGGCAAAAGTTTTTTTTTATCTTAATGCATTCTATGCATTGAGCTAAAAAAGCCTCCTGTGTGCAGCAGACCCCCAACACTTACCTGAGGTCCCTCTCTGTCCAGCGATGTCCACGAGTGTCTCCGCCATCCGAGTTTCTCCTTCCTGATTAGCTGAGACACAGCAGCGGCGTCATTGGCTCCCGATGCTGTCAATCAAAGTCAACTATCCAATAAGGTAGAGACAGGGCGGGGCCGGGTCGGGACTCCATGTCTGAATGGACACACGAAGCTGTGACTCAGTTCGGGTGCCCCCATAACAAGTTGCTTGCTGTGGGGGCACTGAACAGGAGGGAGGGAGGGAGTATAACATGTTTATTATTTTTATAGGAAAAAATTGACTTTACAATCACTTTAAGTCTTAGCCCACGTACACACGGTCGGAGATTTCCGCAACCAAATCCGTCGGATTTTGCCCGTCGGATTTTGTCTGTCGGATCTTGTCCGAAACTGTTGCATACACACGGTCGGGCCAAGTTGGCGAAAAATCCGATCTTTCAGAACGTGATGGCGTAATTTCGTTACGATGGGACTACGTTCAGGCTAGTAGCCAATAGCTTTGATGTAGGAATTTGATCTGAGCATGCATGGCACTTGGTCCAATCAAAATTCTCTACACATGATCGGAATATGTCCGACCGGCCCAGTTGGTCGGGAAATATTTCCAACATGTTGGAAAATTGGGTCCGACGGAGATTCCGACGGAATCAATCCGATGCATACCATACACAGTCGGATTATCTGACGACACGGTCCGATAAGAAGCATTCCGACGGATTCTCCGACCGTGTGTACGCGGCATAAGAACTGTCATTTGTAGAGGCTTGGACTTTCTTAACAATTTCATAACATATTTAAAGTGTATGTTTTCACATGTCTGTATTTCTATGCAGTTGTGTTTAAATGTAGCCTGTTGCCTTTTTTGTTTCCTGTGAAATTCTTGGCAATCCTGTCAGTTCCTCTTCATACTTGTTGCAATCTGACCATGAAAGCACAGAAACAGTTCCATCCTGGTATTCCCAGTTTTTGTCTCTGCTTTCTATCTGGGAGCTACATGACTGCATGCTTGTATTCCTGTGGTCAGAATGCTGTTTACATGCCTCTGTGACTGGCATATGTGACACGGGTATGAAGCTCTCAATGGGGAGTCTTGGAGCCCAGGATGCAGCGCTGAATAGTTGTCATGTGACCACTTGTAAACAATTGAATAAAAGGTATTTACAATGGCTTTTTTTTCTGTTTTACTAAAACAGTTTGCTTTATATTAGTATTTTACATTGTGCAATCATTTTTACAAAGAAAAAGTTCACATGCTCTTCAATAGAAAAGATAATCCCAACTGAAAAAATAATAATGGAAATCGTTGATAAATAAATTTATATTATATTATTATTATTCTGGATTTATACAGCAGTTTGCGCAGTGCTTTACAATATAAGGGGAGACAGTACAGTTTCAATATAATTTAAGACAAGAAGGTTAGGGGAGCACTGCTCATGAGAAAGCTTACAATCTAAAAGGGAGGGACAAGTGAAACATAAAAGTAGTAACTGTGTGAGGAAGAGTTTATGGAGAAAGTAAAAGTTAATTTGTTAGGTAAAGTCTTTTCTGAAGGAATGATTTTTCAGAGATTGTCGAAAAGCAGATAGAGTAGGAGATAGCTGAACAGATTGAGATAGAAAATTCCAGAGAATAGGACAGGCTTTGAAGAAGCCTAGAAGGCAGGGGGTCTTAACAGGAGGGAGGCAGACAGTTTGGGTGATATTTGGAGACAAGATTGGTGATGTAGCTCAGGGCAGATTGTGGATGGATTTGTATGTATTTTTTAGGTTTTCCAAATTTCTTTCTTTTTTTGTTGGGCAAGCGGAATCCAATGGAGAGATTGGTAGAGTTGGGCAACAGACAACAGTTTAACCTGTTGAGTCTGGCATCAGCGTTCATGATAGAATGAAGAGCAGATAGCCTACACAGAGGTAGATCAATGAGGAGATGTTGCAATAGTTGAGGCGAGAGGTAACAAGGGAATGCATTAGTAGCTTTCAAGTTTTACTTTAGTTTAGACGGAAGATGCTTCATTTTGAAATTGTGTAAGATTGTAGGCTGAAGTCATTTAAAATGACATTAATGATGTTATCTGTCTCTCTTTATCCAGGTATTTTCCAAGGTGCAAAGGGTAACTGGATTGTTTATTGACCTTTATGTGGCTGGAAATATGCTATTCAGAACCTGGGAGGTAAAGATTTACTGCTCAGATGAATCCAGCGTTGGTATCAATATGAAATTCGGTGTTGATGGAATTGATGAATTAGAAGAACATGGCATTCTAACTGACTTACTTCCAGACATCAGTAACACAATAGAGAGATTGTTAGAAGAGTGGCTGGATTTTGTCAAAAATAAGAGATCGCAACTTTACTACTTAAACTACTACACCGCAGAGCAATTGGTATACCTTTGCCAGCAGTATCAGAAAAGAGATATTAGCGAGGAGGCTCTTTTAATGTTGTCTTTCATTAAGCCTATCATTTCAAACATTGACATCATCAACTCCGGTTATTCCCAAGACACCAATTCCCTAAATGAGACCTCCTGGGTCCAACCAGATATTATGAAATTTTCAAATGAATTTCAAGACTGTACAACTGTTGTGGATAAACTAGAGCTGATTTGGAAATTTTATATGAATTACACAAGTTCTTTGTTCCCAGAATGCCTGGATCTAGACACATTGGGTAAAAGCTTAGCTGCTTTGGCTACCTTAGATCAGGAAACAGTGAAACGTGAACTCCATCCCAGTTTGGAGCCAAATAAACCGAATCTAATCCTGTGTTCTGCATCAGAAATGTGGTCTTCTGCTATAGCAGTATACATGGTCACCTCTGATCAGCCACAGCCATCCTATGATGAAGTTCTTCTCTGCAAACCTTGTACCACTTTTGAAGAAGTGGCTTTGTTTCTTCGTAGATGTATGACCCCAGGGTACAATGGAAATAAGATTTATAGTTTGATCTATGCAGACCAACTAAGCTATGATGTAGCTTACAAATCAGAGCAGCTGTTTCAACAATTGCAATCCCAGGGGATGAAGAGCTACAATCTTGTGATCATCTGTAACTCTGACAGAGAGCATTGCTACATTCCTTCAGTTTTCAGCCAGTTTAAGGTTCATGTGATCCCCCAAAGGCCCCTCAAGGAGATTCAACATTATGTGTTTACGCATTTTAAAGTGGATCCTAAAGTGGTCACGGCTGCGTCTGTGTTTAAGGACAGGATGAGTGCTGGAATAGTGTCATCTAAAAGGGCAGGTGTAGGTAAGCATATTTTATCAAAATATATATAAACAAAATCACTAAAATGCCATCTAATTGTTATCATGTTAATATAGTTTCCTAAGTGATTTTCAATCTTTGTAAATGCAGCTTTAAGTAATATACCTGGTTATTCTGCTATGAAGGTCATTGTACAGGAACTACCTGTTACGGCATGCTAACACTCTCTCCCTGCTTCCCAATTGCTCCCCTTCTACTTTCACATTATCACATAGGCTTCTTGTAGAGGGTTCAAGTGGATGTGCCAAAACTTCCTATGCATGTAAACATGAAGCGTCTGTAAAAAGGTTGGAGCGGCAATAAGAAATATTCTAAAAAAAATGTCATCCAGTTAGAGTTTAGATCTAATTTAACTGCCTATTTTTTTACTCTTACTGACCACTAGGCCAGTGCATGAGATCTGTTCCTGTCCCATTTTTACCGAGAGAGGTAGCCATTATATTGTGGTTATATATTATATTATGCGCATTGTAATGTTATATGTTCAGTTATGATACTCAGTGAGGCATATTATATCTGAATGGATGCACATAATTTGTTGAGACAATGGGGCTGACTTACTAAAGGCTAATAGACTACAGTAATTATTTTTTTATTTTATTTTTTATTTTTTTTTAATCTTTATTTTTTTTTTCCATCAAAATACAAAAATAATAGGAAACACATTATTCCCATTTACAAACATTTCTTAAGATTTTCTTAATTTATGCATACTCCCTCTAATCTTTAAATACCCTTCTATCTACCCCCACCCTCCTACCCTTCCTTGCCAGTTTCTCATGGGGTTCATAATTAAATCATCTTTTTCTATCAGGAGTTGCTTATCCTTGGTGCTGTTGTGTTATTTCCTCCACGTATCGCCATGATTTTTTAAATTTTTCCCAGGGTTCCCATTTCCCCCCACCGACTTCTTTTAATGTTAATTCCTCTCCCCCTTCCTTAAAACATTCCATGTGTTGTATTTCATTTACTCGGAAGATCCAATCCTGTATTTTAAGGCTCTCCTTCTCTCGTCATTTTTTCGGAATTAAGCCTTTTGCAGTATCAAGTAGTATGGGGATCACCGTGGATCTATATTGTTTTATTGGCTCGTCTGTACCATGGAATAAAACAATCCATGGGTCTTCTCTTACTTCTTTTTTTGTTACAACTTTTATTATGTCAATAATCCTCCTCCAATATTCTTTAATGATGGGACAGTCCCACCAGATATGACCCATATTCCCAATTTTCTTACATCCCCGCCAACAATCCGAGGGTTGTTCGACTCCAAACTTGCTCAGTTTGTCAGGGGTGGCGTACCACCTTGCTATGCATTTATAATTCGTCTCTATCAATTATCCCCCACCGCGCAGTGAACTAATTTAAATATTTTCTTTCTAATTTGAGTGCTACATTGTGACCCCAGCTCGTTTTCCCATTTTTTGATAAACGCCGGGTCCTCCAGTTCGTCCCCCTCTGAGAGTATTTTATATATTCGGCCTATGTTATTTTTTGATTTTGCTCTCTGACAGAGCAGTTCGAAGGGCCTTAGTTCTTCTTCACTTCGTATTGGTTGGGGCAGTTTTGCAACAAACTGACGTAACTGGAGGAACCGCCAAGCATCAACCCTCATAAATTCCGTATCCTTCCTTAGTGCTTGAAAAGTGATTAGTTTGCCCTTCACTAATATATCTTTTAATTGTGCATTATTTTTTATTATCCAATTCCCCCCTATTTCTTGTTTTCCCGGTGGAAAGTAATCATTTTCTTTTAAAAAAATCAAAGGTGAGTTATAACCCCATTTATTTTGTGTATGAATTCGATCCCAGATTTTAAATGCGTATCGTGTTATTTCATGTGTGTTAGGACCTATTGTCCTATGTTGTGGAGGGTTCCATATTATTCTCCCTAATTGTGCTTGACCTATTGCATTTTCTAAACTAACCCATCTCTTATCGTTTATATCTTTCGCCCACTCCACCACCCGTGATTTTTATATTGCCATATAAACTTAGAAATTAATTTTCTTAATATTTTAAAGAAGGCCGCAGGGAGTGAAATGGGCAACATTTGGAACTTATATATGATCTTCGGGACCAAAATCATTTTAACCACGTTTATCCGTCCTAACCAAGAGAGGGGACTGGATGAGATTTTTTTTAATTCTCTCTTTATTTCATCTAATAATGGAATGTAATTTTTCATATATATTTTCCTAGTAGTATTCGAGAGGAGAACTCCCAGGTATTTAATCTCCTTACGCCAGGGAAAGTGAAATTCTGCTCGAAGTCTCTCCTCTTCCTGATTGCTGATATTAATATTTAAAGCTTCGGACTTGCCAAGGTTAATCTTCAAATTTGATATTTTACCAAATTTTTCCAGTGTCCTTAGCAAGTTCGGAAACGTTATCCTAGGGCAGGGTTTCTCAAATCCAGTCCTCAGGCCCCCCCAACAGGTCATGTTTTCAGGTTTTCCATTATTTTTCACAGGTGATTTGATCAGTTTCACTGCCTTAGCAATTACCACAGCCGTTTCATCTGAGGGAAATCCTGAAAACATGACCTGTTGGGGGGGCCTGAGGACTGGATTTGAGAAACACTGTCCTAGGGTTAGTGATGAAAAAGAGCACATCATCCGCGTAGGCTGCGAGTTTGTGCTCTTCCTCTCCCACCCTAATCCCCTTTATATCCGGATTTTTTCGGATCGAGGCCAGTAACGGTTCGAGAGATAGCGCAAACCGAAGGGGTGATAATGGACACCCCTTTCTGGTGCCATTTCCCATTTGAAGCTGTGTAGATGTTTCTCCGTTAACCTTTACCGCAGCCTGCGGACTATTATATAGAACTTTAATCCATTGGATCATCCTCGGGCCCATACCCATCTCTTCTAAGGTTTCTAACATGAGTCCCCAGTCTACCCTGTCGAAGGCTTTCTCAGCGTCCATCGACAGGAATAGACCTGGGGACCCATTGTTTTTTAAGGCCTGGATAAGGAGCAGTGCCCTCACCCCATTATCCCTACCTTCTCTCTCGGGTATGAATCCGACTTGGTCCGGATGTACCAGTTCTGTCATTTTTTCCTTTAGTCTAGTCGCCAAAACTTTGGCGTATAGCTTTATGTCTGTATTCAATAAGGCTATCGGCCTATAATTAGAGCAGAGCAAATGGTCTTTGCCCTCCTTCGGGATCAACGTTATTGAAGCTCGCAAGGCTTCTCCTACCATTTCGTATTTTGTACCTTATCCATTTATATATTTACAAAATTGAGGAACCAAAATTTCCTTATATTTTTTATAATAGGAGATCGTGTACCCATCTGGGCCCGGGCTTTTTCCTATTGCCGTTTCTTTTAATGCATTATGAATTTCCTCTTCTGTAATGGGTCTATCCATGTTCTGCCTATCACAGTCTAGCAATCGTGGTAGTTTAGCTTTGTACAAGAATTCTTTGATTTTTTCCTTTTTCCCTTTTCCTTGTTCCCCTTTCTGACCTACATTGTACAGGGCTTCATAATATTGTTTAAATACTTCTGCAATTTCCCTAGTTGTGTGGACAATCTTCCCATTCTTATCTTGAATTTTTTCAATGAAGTTAATCTCTCTCTTTCTTTTCACCTGTCTCGCTAAATATTTACCTACTTTATTTTCCCCATAATATCTCTCTCTAGCTCTCCCCTCTAATACCCTTCTTGCTTCCCGATCGTACATGTCTTTAAGCTCCTCTCTCTTATTGATCAGTTGATGAAAGAGTTCCTGTTGTCTGCCCTTTTGTTTTTTGTGCTCCTGCTCCAATCTGTGGACCTCCCTCATCAATTTCTCCCTTTCCTCTGTTCTTTCCTTTTTTTTTCTTGCCCCTATGGAGATGAGGATACCTCTAACATAGGCTTTATGTCCCTCCCATAGGGAGGCACCTGTCCCCTCACCGGTGTCATTCATCGAGAAAAAAAATTATATTTCTTTCTGTATTGTTTCTGCGATTTTATTATCCTGTAAAAGGTTCTCGTTTAACCGCCAGGTAAACGGATGTCTGTGTATTCCAGGTATCCTCATCTTCATTATCACCGGGGAGTGATCTGACAAGGATACTATTCCTATCTTTGTTTCCAATACAGTCTCCAACAGTCTGTGGTCAACCATCATGTAGTCCAACCTAGAGTGCGTCCCGTGCACCGGGGAGAAAAAAGTATAATCTTTTATTTTTTCATGTTGTATCCTCCAGACATCTATCAGTTGATTTTGTCTCAATCTGAGTTTGATTGTTTTCAGGCTCTTCCCACTCATCCCCTTTGCACGAGACGTACTATCAAGAAGTGGATCCATACAAAAATTAAGGTCGCCCGCCAATATTACATCTCCTGTTTTGAAATCCACAAGTCTCCTCAGGATTTGCTTCAAATATCTTACTGGGTTTTTATTTGGACTGTATATATTTGCTAGAGTAAAGGTCCTGTCCCTGAGTTTTCCTTTCAGGAACAAATATCTGCCCTCAGGATCGGTCAGCCTGTCGATCACCTTAAATTTTGTACATTTCTCGAACCCAATCGCCACTCCTTTGGCCCTCCTTATTGGCGAATCTCCATAGAACCAATTCGGGAAGTTATCGGAATACAGTTTAACGTTTGTATCTTGAGTTAAGTCGGTCTCTTGAAGAAACACCACTTCTGCTTTATATTGCTGTAATTCCTTTAAGAGTTTATATCTCTTATCAGGGGAGTTTAGACCCTTTACATTATATGATACAAACTTTATCTCTGTCATCCGAGACTACCCGAGGAGATGTTTAATCTGCACCTTTTAATCTTACAACTCATTTGAACCCCCTTTTCTCTTTTTTTTTTTTCCCTCTCCTCTTCCCCTCAACTGCAAGGAGTATCTTTTCCCCTTTTTTTCCTCCTAGCTCCCCCCTCCCCTCCCCCCCATCCCTCTCCATCCCTCCGGCCCATTCCTGGCCTTTGCTTTGCATTGTGAGATCAACTCCTTCTGCAAGCCCTATCTTCCGGGGTTTGACCCTGACTGCGGCGCCCCCTTTCTGTACCCCCGCCCCCCTCCCCCCGGGGAGAAGGAGTCACCCTCTACAGGCAAAGAGTGATGTAGCCCAGACCCCTCCTAATCCCTCCATCAGTCCGTCCCCTCCCCCACCCCCCACCCCCCTCCGCCTTACACCCCCCCCACTCCCTCCCCCCCATCAGTAGAGAAGAAAAAAGAACATGAGATGATCCTCGTACTCTCCCCCCATCGCCCATCATCCATTGTAATTACATTTCACATGGATCTAGAGGGATCTTGGGGGTTGATATTCCTATTTTATTGCAAAAATCCTCCAGTTCATCTAAGAACTTTAGCCTAATGGTTCTTCCCTCTTTCTGGACCAAGAGGGCTGCCGGGAACCCCCAGCTATTTCTTATATTTGCTCGTCTCATTTGTTCCAATAGGGGTTTCAATCTTCTTCTCCACGCCAAAGTTCCCGAAGACAGATCTGTGAAAACCTGTAACGTTACCCCTTCATATTGAACTAGTGATAGTCCTCTAAGTTTACTCCAGATCTTGGCTTTATCTTCAAAGAGATGGAATTTTATAATCACATCTCTGGGTACCTCTTCCTTTAACCCGGGGGGTTTCCTCACTCTGTGCACCCGATCTATTTTAACTCTGCACCTTCTTCTTTTCCCAATATGGGGTTAAATATCTTTCCCATTTTTACACCTAGATCTTCTCCCTGTTGTTCTGATAAAGATCTGATCCTCAGGTTTTGGCGTCGATTTTGGTTCTCCTGTTCCTCCATCTTATATAAGATATCTCTGTGTGCCTCTTGCATTTTTTTTGCTTGCATTTTTAAATCCAATTTTTCCTGGGCCTGTCTTCCTGTTTGCTCTTCTACTTCCTCTACTCTCCTCAACAAATGCCCCATATCCGTCCTTACTGTTAAGATCTCAGCTTTAATTGTATTTTCTAGTTTCATAAACATATCTTGCATTTCGCCTTTTGTTGGTATTTGAGAGATATCCCTCAACTACCTTCTTCTGCTCTCCAGTTCTGAGTCCGTCTCCTCCCCGGAGGTATCTCCCCGTACCCCTTCTGGTTTTCCAGTATCTTTCTTCCTCTCTCTCACCCCTTTTTGATTTCTCTCTAAGCCGGGGCTTTTTTGACTTGTTTCCTTCAGATATTTCTGAATCGTGCTTGTGTTTAAACTCTCCCTCGAAGCTTTAGGGTCATTCGTTTTGGGGTTTCTTCCCCTCATGTTGTCTTTTATTTTTCTCTTCCCCAGGGTTCCCTTTTATTTTGAAGGTAAAAGAGCGGGGCGGAAGGGGCGGAGCTATTCCTTTCTGGTTATCTTCCCAGGGAGATGTATAGAGATCTTTGGGGGATCAGTTTCTAAAGTCCTCTCCTCCAGCATATAATCATAAATATAAATATTCAGCTATTATCTCAGCGCATGTCACCTGCTGTTTTCCACTACTCAATGCTCCACCCTTTATATCCAGGCCTGTTACACTTTTAGATCTAAATATGCAATGCAATAGTGTGTCCCGCTGTTGATGTATTATTTACGAGAAAAAATCACTCAATGCTGTTCAGTTCACAAAACTGCGTGTCATTCAGTCATCATGATTTTATAACCGGAAGCAATTCAGGTTTTCATCAGCGAGTGATCTTTCTTCCTCCTTTTTCAAAGTCAGCGTCACAGCTTAAGTTGTATTATATGTTATGCAGTATATTGCAATATATGGGATATATAGACAGGAGTGCAGGCCCCTTTAAACACACCTTTTAGTGGAGTAGTATCCCTTGAATTAAATTCAATAGGTTTCAAGGCGATACAGTGATAGGGAGTGAGGCAGCCAGAAAAAAAAAGGGTACAGATCAAATCCTGTTTAAGAACATTTCGGAGCATCCCATCGCAGGGGGAAAAAAAAGGAAAGAGAAGTACTTCTCGTGCTTTCTGCACCGCTCCTTCCTGGGTCAGGGCTCCAGGTTCCAGTCAGTATAATCAATTATATTTCTAATCTTCTTCAGTTATGTTAAATCTCCTATGTTAATAGTCCATTAGCACACAAATTCATGATGAAAGGAAAAATAAGGCACAATCTGACCTGTCTTTGCCTGTCTTTAGCTCCTTTCCTTCCTCTTCAGGCTCCTTAATTTCCGTCACATGCAGGGTGATCACCTCCTAGGAGAGCAGAAGGAGGGGTGGGGTCCGGGGGGGACTCCGCACACTCCAGTGAATTCCTCGTCACCAGCCGCTGACAGAAAGCGTTTCTGGGTCTCGCTGGCACGCTTTCTCTGTTGTTCCCGGTTCATATACCACATGCGGACGGGCGGGGGAGCACGTTCAGCGGGGCCAGGCTGATTTCATTACGGAGCGAAGCGCTCTCTCACTGCGCTCGGCTCCAGCTGGATCAGCGGGACCTCCTCCATTCACTAAGCTAAATGAAAATTCCCTTGCAAAGTGAACAGCCTATTTGTCTTTAGTAAATCAACCTCAGTAAACAAGGATATCATTTCAAAAACAAAACTAGATCTAAAATAAGGACTTGTGTTGCCAGGAAAACGTTAAGACTATATTATATACACCAATGAGGTAGTTCAATTAAAAATGATATTTTTATTTGTGTATACAATAAAAAGCCTCATAACAAAGGTCACAAAACCATAAAAAACATAATGAAGCACTGACCCCCTAAGGAGCTGCAGATAATTGTTTGGGTCTGCACTCTGCCTCTCAACCCCAGAAATGAACTCGACCCCCTTGCCACAACTGTATGGTAATGTTAGTGTAAGACCAAAGTAGTAAAGAAAAACACAGCAATAACACACTATACTCTATATTTACCATCACCTTGGTACTCGTCACTTCACCAGCTGTAGTAATAGAGTCTCACACAAGTTGTAACTTAACCACATAAACAGTATACTGAAAGAAACATGTTTGGTACATTAGACACAGTGATAATTCCAATATAAAGAATGTGCAAATAATGACAATCATTGTGTATGTAAAACCCAACTCAATGGCCACCTGAGGAGTATATGCAGACAGGCAAAATGTGGGACTTCTATAAATACGATAAGCCACTGATATCGATCACCTTTCCACTCCAACCTCAGAGCACACACCAAATTTACAGCAAAATATTAAACACTATGCAGCAATGAAATACAATGCATTTGTCCATATACAGGCATACCCCAATTTTAAGTACACAATGGGGTTTATTTATTAAAGCTGGAAAGTGCAAAATCAGACTCACTTCTGTATAGAAACCAATAAGCTTCCAGGTTTTATTACCAAAGCTTAATTGAACAAGCTGGGGTTAGAAGCTCATTGGTTTCTATGCAGAAGTGAGCCTGATTTTGCACTTTCCAGCTTTAGTAAATGAACCCCATTGTGTACTCAAAAGTGGGGTATGCTTGTATGTGCTTAAAGGCCCCCCCTAGATTGCGGTACAATGTTCAGTTCTGTGAACCTAAAGTTGTGATGCCGTATAGGAGATGACAAAGTCTCTTTTCTTCTTCCTCTTCAGCTAGTTTAATTAGATTATACTGCAGTGTTTGTAAATCCAGGTAAGGAAACAAGTAGGTAGTAAATTAAGAATAGAACTGATGTGCTGGTAACTGAAAGTCTTCCCATAGAATACACTTGTACAGCTTCCTCTTTAATAAAGGTGGCAACTCAATATTACTTTACGGTGCAGGGGAAAAACAACCCTGAAGTTGTACTGTACACAGTCTATGTCTGAATGAACTACTCCTGTGGGACTACAGATCCCAGAGACAGTCTGGAACTAGTTTAAATAGCTACAGTGCACTGTATTTATCTGGGCAAGTGCCTGCTCACCAACACAGGTCCAGGTGCTTGCAAGGCTCTTCTCCTGATGTCTCAGTCCGTTCCAAACTGGAGCTTCAATGTACCTCGTATGTGAGCCTGACGTGCGGAGGGAGACCTCCCGTACCACCCCAGCTTGGAGACCACTGGAGTGGAGACAGTGGTGGTAAGAACACGGTGAGGTAAAGGTGCCTGTTTGCTCCTCACTGCTTGGAGCTGTATCGCCAAGTGGAAGCTGGAACAGCAGACACAGAGAGCAGTGAATGCAGGCCAGCCGGTGCAATGAATGCAGATCCGCAGATGCAGGTTTGCAGAGCAATGGGTGCCGGTGGACCGGAGCAGGTCGGCAGATGCAGGCTTGCAGGCAGAAGCGGAGTCAGACTAGCCAGGTCATACACATCAGGGTAAACAGCATAAATGGCAGGCAGAGAGTAGTTGGAGTCCAGGCTGGGTCTTGGCAACAGGTAATCAGGCAGACGAAATAGCAGGGTCAAACAAGCCAAAGTCGGGACTGGAGACAGAAGCAAGGTCAGGAACCCGGGTCAAACACAGGAACAGGATACAGGCACAGAGTCAGGAACACGGGTAGCAGGAGCAGATGAAACCACAAGGGGCGGCATACTGAAAGCATCTTTTATAGACTGTTTGGGCATCAATGGGCGCCAATGAGCGCTAAGGCACGCGCATGCGCACATGGATGCGCAAGGACCGCAGTTTCGTGAGTGCGCACATCTGTGCGCGAAATCCGTGATTCGCGATTGCGCACATCTATGCGTGAAGTCTGTGGTTTGCGCGTGCGCATAGGCGCACGCCTTCTGGAGCGGGCAGTGCGTCCCTGACAGGCACCGTCACACCCCGCCGCTCCTTCTGATGGCTGATGCGACTGTCGTGCAGGAAATCTTTAGAAATCTTGGATCCTCTGGTCCATCCGCACACTGGTCCAGATAACTGCGCTCTGGAGCTCCTCAGAGACCAAACAATTCCACTCTGCACCTTCTAGGCCGCAGTCTGCCAGCCACACACAGACTTCCCTGCAGGCAGGCTTTGAATGGCGTCTCAAGAGGACGAAAACATGCCACACACATCCCTTTTATTTCCTTACCCAGCAGGCAATTCTGTGACTTGGCCTTGTGGGTAGGCAAGTGGGCATTGTGGGTCTGTAGTTTGCTGACTGAGTTTTAGCATATGAGTCACTTCCTCCTTCACTACATCTCCCACAATGCTTTCTTTCATGGCTTAATGAAACCAAACAAAAGTCTTAGTAACATTAAATAGAATGGACGCTAGAGGGAGCCAAACTCTTATTTAGAGAACATCACATATTTATATAGTAACTTAGGTGGCAAAAACTCCTGCTCTACACATATAAAAAACGTATCATGGTAGATCATGTTTTGATAAACGCCCGCGAATAAGTAAGCATGTCAGATTCACCACTTATTCATATGTAGTGTGGAAAATTAACCCTTAATTGCCATTTTAACCTGTGTGTGTCTGTACCAAGGCCAAACATTCCAGGGTATGTAAACTTTTGATCAGGGCATTTGGGTAATTTCTGTTATTATGGTTTAAAAAGGAGCCAGGGTATGTAAACTTTTGAGCACAACTGTACTGAGCCACCTTGCTAATTATTCACAACAAGGAGGGCTCTCATATACAAACATCACTGACAGCTTCAAAGAGTATATCCAATGTGGGTAGAAATGACACCCAGGTCTCCCTGGCCCTCATGCCCAGATGCAATCAACCCTGGGCTAGTATATGTATATAGAGGTTCATTCAAGCAGATATAATATAGTACATTCCCAGGGTTTGTCTCATCTTGGGATGAGGTCCTGGGATATGTGAGAGTCATTGGTTCATGCTGCTGTCAGTCAAATCCTGTGAGAAGAGAACAGGGAGCATGGCCGAGCCATGCTGTGTGTGTCTATGGATGCACACAGCCCGTCTCGGAAGCACCCCTTCACAGGTGCCCACTCTCTACATACCTTGCTGAGGGAGCACCTGCAGGAAAGGAGGAGCAGCAACTGCTGACGGAGGACTCCAGAAGAGGGGTAAGGGGGCCATTCTATTCAATACCATTATGCAAAGCAGGTGAGTATAACTTATTTTTTATTTCAAAATAAAATGCCTTTACAGTCATCTTTAAAGTCCTTATTTTGGATCTAGTTTGTTTGGCACCCAAGCACCAGTCCATACACTCAGACTCCAATGTCTAGGGATTGTCTTTTTTTTGTAATTTATTGCTTGAGGGACATTAACAGGATAGGGGTTTAGGGCATGGGATACTCAAAAACTCTCAGCACTAAATGAATAACTCAACTTGAGTAATAGTGGGTGCTGAACAGTCTAATGCCACGTACACATGATCAGAATTTCCGACAACAAAACCATGATTTTTTTTCTGAAGGATGTTGGCTCAAACGGTCACACTATATGTTGTTGGAAATGGCAAACGTGAGAACGCGGTGATGTACAAGCTGTACGATAAGCCGAGAAAAAGTTCAATAGCCAGTGCGGCTCCTTCTGCTTGATTCCGAGCATGCGTGAGCTTTTGTGCGACGGACTTGTGTACACACAATCGGACTTTCCGAAAACAAGTGAAGTTGGCGGAAAATTTGAGAACCTGCTCTCAAACATTTGTGGCCAGAAATTCCGACAGCAAATGTTCGATGGAGCATACACACGGTCGGGCATTCCGACAACAAGCTCACATCAAACATTTCCCGTCGGAAAGTCTGACCGTGTGTATGCGGCATAAGACTTCACAGCTAAAAACCATGGGGCAAGTTATTTTTTTGGCGGCTCTCCCTGTCAGAGTGGGGTCTGCACTGATAATCAGCACATTGATTATCAGTGCAGCCCCCATGAGAGGTGCCCATCAGTAACACCTGTCAGTGCCCATCAAAGTGCCAATCAGTGCCCATAAATGTGCCAATCAGTTCCCCATCAGTAATGCTTGTCAGTGCCATTCAGATGCCAATCAGTAATGCCTGTCAGTAGATCATCAACAGTGCTGCCTATCCAGTGCCACCTATCAGTGCCACCTATTAGCGCTCATCAGTGTCGCATATCAGTGCCCATCAGTGCTGCCTATCATTGCCCATCAGTGCTGCAGATCAGTGCCGCCCATCAGTGCCCATCAATTCTACATATCAGTGCCCATCAGTGCCACCTCATCAGTGCCCATTAGTGCAGCCTCATCAGTGCCCGTCATTGAAAGAGAAAACACATTTTATTAACTGAAAAAAAAAGGTTTTCTTTGTTTCTAAAACTTTAGGTCTGTTTTAGTTTGTTTCGCAAAAAATCAGAAACCACCAAAAGATAGCTCTATTTGTGGGAAGAAAATGATGAAAATTTTGTTTGGGTACAGTGTTGCATGACGGAGCAATTGTCATTCAAATTGCGACAGCACTGAAAGCTGAAAATTGTCCTGGACAGGAAGGGAGGAAAGTGCCCTGTATTGAAGTGGTTAAATAACAAACATTTCTATACTTACCTAAGCTGTGCAATGGAATCACACAGAGGGGCTGAGAACCTCCTTGGTCTCACCCGAGTCCCTCTGCTGTGCCCATTGACACAGAAAGTGGGACTCGGCCCCATTCCCACTTCCTCATCACTAGCTGGGACATTAGCAGCGCAGTGTCCCGGAAGACAATGCCTGTGGGCTTCACATGCCCACAGGCAAAATGGAAAACCTCAGAAGACGTTTTTATCAAGGCTTTCTGAGACCGAAAAACGGCAGCAAGACACTTTTAGAAAAAATAAAAGTAAGTAACATAATTAGAAAACTTAATTATTGCAATTAAGATGAAAAAAAAAAAAACGGTGGTGGAACCCCGCTTTAAGATTCTGCACTCTCCATTTTTGATAAATTTCCTTCACTGCCTATAATACAGGGGTCAGGAGTACATATTGCACAGGTCATTTTACAGAGTACAGCGAAAATCGCCCAATCTTCCCAGTACAAGTTATCTCCCTTAGCCAATATCCCACACAGTTCATATCCCACACAGTTCAAATCTCCCCTAAATCACTAAATCCCTCCTCCCAGGCTACCACCTCAGCACAGACCCCCCTCAGTAAAAAAAAAACCTCAGTACAGACCATTCTTCTAAGGGCTCATGCACACAGGGCCTTAGAAAAAACGAGTTGTAAACGCCACTACCAATGCCAGGAAAAGGCAGCTGTAAAAAGGTGCTTTTAGTAGCTTTCTGTATTGGCATTTTTGCACGTTTAGCCACGCTAGCTTTTAACAGCGTTTCTCGGCAAAGAATTACCCCACGAATGTCTAGAAATTTAACAGCACGATCTGAGAGTGGAAGGATTTTCTACACTTTGGTTTGATTCTTCTTTTGACTACCTGTAATGGGTGTCATGGCGATCTGGTGAGTAGGATGTTTGACAGGTGTTGGTGGTGGAAGATACACAGTCACTCCTAATCGTCTCTTACCAAGATTAAGAAGATCTATTCTTTTATTCACCTATATTAGAAATGTGCATTCAGTTTCGCTCTGAATCGAAATTCGGACACATTTTTCATTATTTTGGAAATTCGGATGCAAAAAGTTATGAATTTAAACTAATCCAAAATAACATTTCGAACCGGAAAAAAAAGCAGACGAAATTTGAATCGATTCAAATTCAAAAACAAATTCAAATCGAATTTGAAAGAAAATAGAAATCAATTTTCTAAAAAAGAATGCAATTAAATAGAATATAAAATAATAAAGCAATAGAAAAATAAAAAAATTGTAAAGAATAGAATAGAATGTAATTAAATTAAATATGACCGTCTTCCGAATTTCAAATTTCGGGTAGTATAAATTCAAATTTGAGAATAGATTGGAAAAGAATTTAAATTGTCTCTTCTGTTCTATTGTTTTTCTAGTCTATTTCGGAAGCTATATTCAGAAATTCAAATTTCGTATAGAATGAATTTGAATTAAAATAGAAAAGATTAGAATAGAATAGAAAATAATTGAATAAAAAATAAGAGACTACAATAGAACTGAATAGAATAAAATATAATATACAGTATATATATATATATATATATATATATGGGTTGTTTAACAGCATATATTACCTGTAAAAGCTAATGGATGTACATAGTAGAAATAACTACTGACATATGGCAGATGGTTTGTAATACAAATATTTATTAATAAAAAAAGAGGATTGAACAGGTGACACAGTGGTCAAGGACTGAGCTCCACTATGTGAATAAAATGTATAATAATACATATATGGACAGAGCTTGATTATATCACATAAACCCTTATATATCTATATA
This sequence comes from Lithobates pipiens, assembly GCF_037356315.1. Lineage (NCBI taxonomy): Eukaryota > Metazoa > Chordata > Amphibia > Anura > Ranidae > Lithobates > Lithobates pipiens. The sequence continues at coordinate 435,061,915 of NW_027507903.1, forward strand.
CACAGTAAAAAATAGATAATATTAGCCCTTTACGCGTTTCGACCCTCTCAGGGGTCTTCTTCAGAAGGTTTTATCTATTGTAAAAAATAAGACAAACATGAATATATATCCATACATTGTACGTTATAGTATATTAGAAATAATCTGCTGTAGGCAGAGTATACATCTAATATTATATGATTATATAATTCACTATCAATTAGGGGATATTCTTTTTCTTTGTTTTTTATACACCAGGGGTGATCAGCGCCCTCTGACCCTTTATTGGGGTGTTACTGCCTTTTATATATATATATATATATATATATATATATATATATATATATTTATTTAAATAACCATCTTCCAAAATTTGAATTTTTTATAGAATGAATTTGAATTTGAATAGAAAAGATTAGAATAAAATATAAAATAATAGAAAAGAAAAACAATAGAACAGAATAGAATAAAATATAATATATATTTTTTCTATTTTGTTCTATTGTTTTTCTATGCTATTCTTTTCTATTCTATTCTATAAACTTTTCGATTCAAATTCAATCTCATTCTATGTGAAATTCGAATTTCGTATAGAATGAATTTGAATAGAAAAGATTAGAATAAAAAATAATAGAAAAGAAGAGAATAGAAAAACAATAGAAGAGAATAGAATGAAATATAATATATATTAGATTCAGTTCTATTCTCTTCTATTGTTTTTCCAGTCTATTGATTTCTATTATTTTCTATTCTATTGTAATCTTTTCTGTTCAAATTCATTCTATATGAAATTCGAATTTCAGAAGATGGTTATTTATATATTTTTTCTGTTCTATTGTTTTTCTATGCTATTCTTTTATTATTTATTATTTTGTATTCTATTCTAATAATTTCTATTTGAATTCGATAAAATTCTATATGAAATTCGAATTTTGGAAAATGGTTTTATATATATATGTGTATATATATATATATATATATATATATATATATATATATATATTTATATATAACCATCTTCTGAAAATCAAATTTCGTATAGAATGAATTCAAATTCGTAGAGAAAAGATTAGAATGGAAAAACAATATAATATTTTTTTCTATTCTGTTCTATTGATTTTCTATGCTATTTTTTTCTCTTCTATTCTTTTCTATTCAAATTCAAATTCATTCTATACGAAATCTGAATTTCGGAAGATGGTTTTCGAAATTCGAATTTGGTATAGAATGAATTTAAATTTGAATAGAAAAGATTAGAATAAAAAATAATAGAAAAGAATAGACTAGAAAAACAATAGAACATAATAGAATAAAATATAATATATTTTATTCTATTCTGTTCTATTGTTTTTTCTAGTCTATTCCTTTCTATTATTTTCTATTTTATTCTAATCTTTTCTATTTGCATTCAAATTCATTCCATACGAAATTAGAATTTTGTCTGAAAATAAAAATTTCATATAGAATGATATGTATCATATATGTAACCATCTTCCGAAATTTAAATAGAAATAGTAAAGAATGAATTCAAATTTGAACAGAAAAGATTAGAATAGCATAAAAAATAATAGAATAGAAAAACAATAGAATAGAATAAAATATAATATATATTATATTTTTTATACTTTGTTCTATTGTTTTTCTATGTTATTCTTTTCTATTATTTTCTATTCTATTCTAATCTTTTCCATTCTAATTCAAATTCATTCCATACGAAATTCTAATTTCAGGGGATGGCTTCCGAAATTCTAATTTCGTATACAATGAATTCAAATAGAAAATATTAGAATAGAAAATAATAAAAATAGAATAGAAAAATAATGGAACAGGATAGAATAAAATATATTATATATTATATTTTCTTTAATTCTGTTCTATTGTTTTCTATTCTTTTCTATTCTTTTCTATTCTAATCGTTTCTATTCAAATTAATTCGATATGAAATTAGGATTTTCAGAAGATGGTGTTATATATAGTTTACTTTTTCGAATTTGGTCTAATTTTTTTGAATGCGTTAGAATTAGATATATTTTTCTTTCTAATTGGATAGATTTTTTTTTTGAAATGCGGAAGAAGGTCTTCCGGACAATTATTTTTTTTTTTTTTGGAGTTTGATCAAATTTTTTCGAATTTGATTGATTTTTTTCAAATTTGGTCAAATTTTTTTGGACTTCAGTAGGAATTGTTTTGAATTCGAATACGAAACTAAATGAATCCCGAAAATGTAACACATGCAATGAATTTAACGAATTTAGTTAAATAACGAATCGAAACAAAACACATTTTTACATCCTGCACATGTCTAACCTTTTGGACACTTTACTCCCAATTTGGACACTCATATCTGTTTGTTATATATGCACTTGCAGTTTATTATATAAATTATTGATGTATATGGCCAACAATGGTGAAACATATGGATCAGCATTTTTTGTTTATGTGAAAAATCACGTTCAAACAATCACGGTTTTCACTATAGAGAGCGCGGTTTAAATTAAATTATTGATTTCTCTTTATCACTTATGGCTAATTAGCCATAACAAGCAGCTCTAAGTTTAAAAATTGTTAAAAAATTGGTTTATAATTCTTAACCATTTCCGCAGGGTCAGGGTATTATTGTACCCTCCCCATTTTCTACAGACTAGGGGTAAGCTCAGGTATTTAGGGAGAAGAACTTGCCTGAGCTATCTTGCCAGGAAGCTGTCAAAGCCCTAGCAAAGCTAAGCTAATTACATAAAAGTCACACCTAATAGGATATCACTTTAATCGTCAGAATCTGTTGATTATATTTTGAGGTGGATATATTATATATATATATATATATATATATATATATATATATATATATATATATATATATATGAAAAAATTACAGGACGTTGTATTTTTTTTCTAATCTAGTACTATTTAGTCCCAATTAAAACCAAGAAAGTAAAAATCTAATGTGTATAGATCAAAAAATGCTACCAAAATAAAGCTGTGCCTGTACTGAAAAAAAGATGTATATTACAATAGTTTAAACTACAAATGCTAATAAGTTTAATGTTGAATCCGAGAAATCAGCAAAACAAAACAAAAATGGGGCTTTGGGGGTTTAGGGAGAAAGTGATTTACTAAGTGTATACCACATTGAATGTTTTTTTTTTTTCAGGAAAATCTCTGTATGTGAAAAGGCTTTACCAAAATCTAGTGTCAACATCTCCAGGTAAAAAGCCACTTCTCAAAATAATCCGGCTAATTAAACCAGAAGTGGATGAAAGTCAAGTTTTAGAAGCCTTGCTTCCTTATCTGAAAAGCGAAATGAAGAATCGTCCTATATTATTCCACATTGACATTACATCCTCTGTAAGTCATGACTAATATATAGCCATCCTTCCTTAATGTGAGAGTGTAGTCAATGAAGTTTTTATGCCTATGAAAAGTAAAAGTATATTTCATCCGTGTGTTGCACTACACCCATAGGGACCGCTGGCATCCGACTCCCCTATTCCTGCACAGCCAGGCAACATGCATTTTTCCACCTGCAGCCAGACACAAGAAGTCTGTTCTGTAACTTGTTTTTGTTGGTTTTATTAGAGGATAACAACTTGGATAAGGTGAGGGGATTATGGGATGCCCAGCAGATGATGAACACAGAAAAACGTGTACAAAAGTCCTGAACTGCTTCCTTCTGTACAAACTCACAGTCCTTTGTAGGCTAATAGAAAAAGTCCATTACAGACTAAGGGCTCTGGGTCCTTCTGGAAAATAGCACAAACTTGAGGCAACTGCTTGCAGGAGTGTATCCCCTCTGTGGATCTGGTCTCAGCTCAACTACTCACCAAGTTCTCCTGGCTGCTCCGTAGATCTCTCAGGGTAAGGAGGAAGGGATTAAGCACACTGTTGTCCCTCCAGAAAGCTGACTACATTTGGTAGAATTTCCCGTTGTGGTATCCCTAATTATGCTGATGTCCTCTACTTTCTCTCACTGTTCCCAGGTGGTGGTCACAATCACACTGCACTGCAGAAGGGATCTTTCCTGAGCCAGCCTGAGCCTCTAGCCTGTGAGGCCCCCTAGACCTCAAGGCCACCGACAGACTCCTCATCCCTCCACCTCCTTCTTCCACCCAACTCCCCTTAACAGCATGACTCATCCATACTTATAGCAGAGTTCCCCTCAAAAGTGGAACTTCCGCTCATTTGTCTCCTCCCCCCTCCGGTGCCACATTTAGCACCTTTCGGGGGGGGGGAGCAGATACTAGTCTTTCACAGGTATCCTGTCCCCACTTTAGGGAGGCCGGGCCATGGCGAATTAGGTCACAGCTCGGCTCCCTCCCTGGATGCCAGGCCAGTAGTAGATGCTCAGCAGTGCCTCGCTCATGCGCAGTAGGGACCCAGCATGAAGCTGGGTGAAATTCTTCACTACTGGGTTTCCTTACCGGCAATGGTGGTGGCAGCACCCGGTAGCTGATGGAAACATCAGCTGCGGTGCCGACATCGCTGGACTCCAGGACAGGTAAGTGTCCTATTTTTAAAAGTCAGCAGCTGCAGTATGCGTAGCTGCTGGTTTTCCATTTATACAGGGGTGGGCGGTCTTCAGCTGAGAGGGGACTGAAGTCCCCTCTCTGCTGATGTCACAGGAATCAGTCCAGGCACCGCCTCATCCTGACAATGGGAGTCTGGATCCGCAGGTGCCTGGACTGACACCCGTCTCAGCCTCTCAGCGGTGCAAGAGACTGAAACTGCCACTCCCTGCCCCTCCACAGCTCAGCACTCCAGTGAGCGTGGAGGAGCAGAGCAGGAGAGCTGCTGATTGACAGTCAGCAGCTCTCTGCTCAGGGACCTGTGAGAACCGAGCCTTCAGGGGTGTTTGATCGATCAGTTCTCAGTGTGGAGGCGCCAGAGGACAGATGCAGCATTGCACCAATGCTGCATCCACCTGGGTAAGTATGATGGAGGGAAAACTCCCAAACTCATACTTCTCTTTTAAGGGCTGGCTCAACCACTCTGCCAGGCCCACATGCCTGGGGATTGGCCAAAATCCCTTGAGTATGCAGAACAACCCTCCTAGACTCGGCCCACAGTTTCTCCAAACTTCCAGACTTAGGGGAAGGCACCAGAAACTTGCCTGCATGAGTCATCCAGCCTAAACACAAATAAACCCTGACCCAGATTCCATGACTCATGATTAGTATGAGCTAAACTATGTTTTGCCTGCTCTAACACTAGTAGCACACTAGAGGGTGCTATACATGCAACTAATGTTTTAACCTTAAATCAGTATTAAACCCAAAAACAGACGTTTATTGTATCGCAGATTACCAATTCTTAGATGTGATGGCTGAATTAATTTTATTTTTTAGGCTTTCCTCCTTATGTTTTCCTCTGATCATCCAGCCAGCGAGTCTTTTGTTTTTCACAACCAGAAGCTCTACAGCAGAATGTATCAGTTTACATGGATAAGATAAACTATTTAACACTGGCCTGGGGTGGTTAAAAAAAATCACCTTAATTTCAAAAGGAAAAACTGTTTGCTATAATTTATTATAACGTTTGAGTTGTTAGTACATTTAAACCTGCTAATACATTTAACAGTCGCCTCCATCAGACTGACAATGCTGCTGCTGTGTTACTGACCAGATCACCAGATGAAAAGCCAAAGAAAATAAAACTGCTGCAGCCATCACATATGATTAGTAAGCTGCAATATTTTACATTTTTGGATAGGTTTAATACCAGTTTAACATATATTGTTTTCACTTCAATCAGTTCCTGTCTGGCCTATTGAAAAATGATGGCCAGGCAGGACTTTTGTCATTCCAGGTGGATGTCATACGATATCCTACCGGGATGCGCCTCTCACACGTAGGGTTGCCACCTCATCCCTTTAAACCCGAACACATATGAATTACACAGGTTCTGAGGCTAATTTAATGCAGGTAAGGCACCAAGTGAGTTTAATTAATACCTTAATCAGCCACAGAACCTGTGTAATTAATATGTGTTTGGGTTTGAAGGGATGAGGTGGCAACTCTACCCACACGGCCACGCAATCTGTCACTGGCTGTGTCCACCGGACACAGCCAATGACTGATCACTGTACCGACCTGCTGACCAATCACAGCAGATCATATGACAATTGTAAACAATGGATAGCTTCCTTTCATGCCATCCATTGTGTACAATTGTGTTGCTGGCTGTGATTGGTCACAGTAATCACCTGGTACAGATAGGGCCACTCGCAGCACATCTATACCATGTGATTAGCTGTGGCCAATCAGAGCTAATCAAAACAAGAAACACACTGAATTAATCAGTTTCATTCAGTAAAACTGGTTGCTTATACCAATGAAATTCACTGGTATAAGCAATCATAATGTTTAAGAAAAAAACCTTATCACTTCCCCAGAGTAGTACAGTGTTACTTTGGTAAGACTATCTGATCACAGTGTGTTAAAAAAATCATTAAAAAAGCAACATTTTTATAATGTTTTTGTTTTATTTACATGCTTTCACCAGTCGGTGTCCCTGATCACTGCCAGACCCGTTATATGATAATGCTGTGCTGCACTGGTGACAGTGTGTAGAAAATAACATTGCACTAAATTCACAAAGTAGTTATGGATTGGCTTAAAGCACAAATACTTTACTTTTACCTTTCAAACTTCTGGAGTTTCATCAACTGTTTATTTATTTTTATTTTTTTTTCATATTCCTATACTACAGGTCAACAGCGGAATTGCAGAGTTCCTATTTAAGCTTCTGTTCCTGCAGTACCTTACAGGTTCAGAGGGAAGAATGTGGAAGCGCCTGCCAAATCATCTGTACATCATTGAGATATTAGAGTCTTCAGACAGCAGAAATCAGTTCAAATCCGTAATATATCTTTATACTTTTATTTAATGTATACTGTAAATGAGTGTGTATATACACTGTACCATATATAAAACTTTTATTTATTTTTGGATAAGTAAGATGGTTACAAAGGTGGAAAAAAGACACGAATAATCAACCAAAAGAATTGAAACAGAAAAAAAAACAACTTAGGAAAACACCTACATAATATTTTCCATGTTCCTAATCACATAGCATAACATCAAAATCTAAAAAAAAAAACAACCTTTTTTAGTGCATTTTAAAGCTTTCCCTGCTTTGTATTGGGACTGTGGACAGTGGCGTAACTAGAACCTTCAGGGCCCCGATGCAAGAAATCATGAAGGGCCCCCCTGAACCCCAGCCAGGGCCCTTCCCTCTGACTCCGGCGGTGGAACTCCAGGGCGTGGTCACAGGTATGACCTTTGTGAGCCCTGTAGTTCCACCACTGGTATCAGTAGTTTTTTTTTACTATTTTTATTTTTAGGTGCCCCATTGGGGGACTGTCCCTAGGCAGGATGGGGTCCCCGTCCCCAGAAGAGATGAGGTCCTTTTCTCCAGGGCAGATGAAGTTACTGCCCCCAGGTGAGAAGGGGTCCCTGTCCCCAGGGGGAGATGGAGGGGGTAAGTAATGGTGTGTGGGGGATGGGGTCCTCTCACTCACCATGACCAAGCTGCAGGCCACACACTCATCCATGTTGGCCTGGGCTCCATCCAGTGTGCTGGATGGGTGATCAGCATATCTCCCAGAAAGACCTTTTATCATCTGTGTATGACGGGGGAGGAGGGGGGCTGGCAGACAAGCCTGCAGTGTCCTCCGGGAGCCGGCTCTCATAGGGCTGCACTGCATATGTGTGCTTAAAGTTTGTTTACCCGGGAGAAGTATGCAGTGAAGTGTGGTCCGGACTCGGGGGGTGGGACTCTGGCTGGGGAGAACAGACATTGGACTGAGCGGCAATGCATGGAGCAGGAGAGGGGTACTCTGAGGAGCCGGCCGAGGACACAGGTCATGCTGGGAATGCACAACTAAAGAGCAGCCAGTGCGAGCCTGGAGCTCTGCTAGTCACCCTCCACCTCCAGCCATCCGTGTGCATGGTGCACTGGTACCCCTATCTGCCTATGCTGCTGCCGGCCATATGCAGAGTGGGCTGCATGGGCCCCCGGCAGCACAGGGCCCAGTTGCGGTCGCGACTGCTGCACCCCCTATAGTTACGCCCCTGACTGTGGAGTAATGCTTATGTAGCACTAACCCCTGAAGGAGCTGCTGAATTTTTCTGGGCTTTCCGATTACCTCCTCCAGCTCGCACTCGTTGTTCTTGTCTAGGGGTTCCCAGGGTTGATAACCCAGTAACTATAGAGACCGACACTTAAATTCCTTGTTAGGATTTTTATTTTGCATAAAACAGTTGAACAAACTCAGTCTCTAAGTTGGGAATTGAGGGTATCAGGATAAAGTTTAGCTCAGGTGCTTGGAACTGCTGACTTCAATAAAAGTCTCTCTCTGTACACAATCCAGGGAATAGCCACTCGCAACTGGACTCTTTAACTGTTGGATAAATCCTTAAGTTTGGGTTTAGCAGCCAACAGGTAATTCTAGCTTTGCAAAGTCTCTCACACAAACTTGGTTGGAAACTTAGTTATAACTGGAAGTATAGAAGTAGGAACCTTTCTTACTGTACCAGAATCTTTCAGCCGATCTGGCGATACTATAAGAATTGTGGATTCAGTCAATGTCCATGGCATCTCAGCTTCCAGGCTCTTACCAACCAGCCAGCCTTGTGCGTGGCTCTCTTACTGAAGAGTCCTCCCCTGGTCACATGTAGAGTTACTGGGCCTCTCCAAACCTGAGACGGCACCGGGACACCTTAGAATCCTCCTTCCAGTTACTGCGCCTCGAACTAGCCAGTTCTGAGGCTCGGAAATGGATGGATCTGCACCCCAGGCCATGAGGGCCCCTGGGGGCTGGTCAGGGGGACCAGGACCACGGAGTCTGCAACCACTTCTGGACCAGAACCCAGAACCACGTGACTTTGGCACCTTAAGTACTCTCTCCTGGATTTCGCAGTGAGACAAACGTGCCCACTGATTGGCGAGATGAAGATTGGTACCCAATGCGTCAAACCAGACAGCGTTCTAAAGCCTCCCACAGTTGTACAACCCTACCTATGACCAGGCAGGACTTCTATACAAACTGATGCCAAAGTACAATTTAGCACAATTAACCCCAAAACTTACTATAGTTTTGAGCAAAAACTAAATTTAAGTTCATAGCGCGTACTCACTAGGAGTACCGGAACTACACTTAACATAATTAACCCTATCCATACTTTGCTTTAATATCAGGTGTAAATTCGATTTGAAACCTTTCTTTCCTAACAAAGGTTTAAAGTTTTAGAGACCGGGCATCTCTATTGTATGTTAATGAGGGATAGCTCAGATAGAGTATCTCTGTGTGGGGACAGTGATGCTTTATTTTTAACATACGCTGTGTGAATGGGAACGCATACCAAATATATAGTGGTGAAGGTAAGACGCTTCTCAAACCAACCCAGCGCTAACACAATGTGTGTGTATGTGTGTGGCCTCAGCCAGCACTGCTGCAGCCACACCAACTGATGCATTTTACCCTTGCCTAATAGCTGAGGGGCTTCATTCTCTTTAATAATTGTGTTGCCCTTCACTGCATGCATTTTAGTTCCAGTTTGGTGCCCGAAACTGCATAGTCAAAATAAGCTTTTACCAACACTCTGGGGTGTATTTATAAATCATTGACACAGCAATTCACTCACTAAAGTGCATGTACATTCATTCTGTGCAAATGTGGGCAAAATTTATGTTATTAACCTATTTCCTTTGCTGTTTTTTTTTTTATTTTTATTTTTTTATTGAGTTAAAACTGAAAATACCTAATTTGGCTACTAGATGATTCGGAGTATCATGGGAAATTTAAATTACCCTTAGCACCATCTAGTGGCCAAATGCAGTATTTTCCATTTTAAATCAAGTAACAATCAAACCAGCCCAGTTAAATGCCTAAAATTGGTTCTGCTCACATTCACACAGAACAAATGTACATGCACTTCCACTAAGCGAGTTACTATGCAATCTTTTCTTTTTATAAATATTCCCAGAGAAAAAAGACAAGATTATGTCTCTTGAGTCAATAGGGTTGATTTACTAACGTCAAAAAAAACTGTTCACTTTGCAAGGTAGGTTGGTCTTTGTAAGGGAAATATTCCTAGAGCTTACTGAATGAACAGCTTTTTTCTTTACTTCCAACATTCAATGATCTGCAAGTGTAACCAGGCGAATAGATGCTGGGGGACTTTCCTGCTTCTTTTGTTGATGCTGCATTATACTGCAATGGAAATGACATGCTGAGTTGAACAGTTACATATGTATATATGTAGCAGCCTTCTTTAACTGCTTCCCTCCTTGCCTATGGTAAATTGATGGCCGAGCAGGAGCACTGTTAGGCCCCTTTCCCACATGCGGACAGTATGTCTGTATTTCATCCATCCGTTTGCGGATGAAATACAGACATACATGCATCCCTATGGGATAGCGGGTGTCTGCGGATGAGCGGGGACAACGGAGCGATACCTGCTGAGCGAGCAGATCATCACGGGGCGGATCATTACTGATCCGCCCCGTGTGAAAGCTGCCTTATTCTGGGTAGATGTCATATGACGTCCTCCCAGGATCAGACCTTGTTTGTTCCCTAAGGGCCACGCTCTGGCACTAACTGTGTCCACCGGACAAAGCGGATGGCAGATCAGTGTACCCGGCCGTTGCCGGTACCATGTGATCGCTATGACCAATCACTACAGAACATGTCGATTGTACACAATAGATGGCTTCCATTCATGCCATCCATTGTGTACTATTGTGTTGATCGCTGTGATTTGTCACAGAGATCACATTGTACAGCCTGTTCCAATTACAGCCCATCTCTACCATGTGATTAGCTGTGACCAATCACAGCTAATCACAATAGTACACACTGAATGAATAATTTCATTCATAAAAATGTTTGCTTATATCACTGTTAGAAACAATAATAATGTGTTATTCTCTGGTCACAGTGTGTAAAAAAATTGTAAAAAAAAGTAATAAAAAGAAAAACATTTTATAAAATTGAAAAAAAATGTAAAACTTTATTTTTAATTTTATTACATACTGTGTCTCTACTCACCATCACATCAGTTATAGGATGATGCTGTACTGCACTGGTGACATTATGTTAAAAAAAAAAGCATTTTCGGGTCTCAAGAAATGAGATAAGCCGGCAGTGCATCAGGATTGATCAATTTTCATTCATATATATATATACACACACACACCATATTTTGTGGACTCTATAACTTTCCAACAGGCTAAATAATTGTATCAAATGTTGGAAACAAAATTTATAACAAAGGGGTACTGGACAATCACTCAAATATCTAGTGAATATTTAAAATGAAACATACACACCAAGATCAGTTTTGATAAAAACAGCTTACCTGTAAAATCTTTTTCTTGGAGTACATCACAGGACACAGAGCACCATAGTAATCACTATGTGGTTATATAGGTACCTTCAGGTGATGGACACGGGTATACCCAATACAGGAAGTTCACTCCCTATATAACTTCTCCTCCTACCAGAAGTATCTCAGTTTTTGTAGCAAAGCAATATACTAAAACCCCAGAAAGAGGGGAGGGACCTCTGTGTCCCATGATGTACTCCAAAAAAAGGATTTTACAGGTATGCTGTTATAAAAATCCTATTTTTTTTATCGTACATCATGGGACACAAAGCACCATAGTAATCACTATGTGGGACGTCCCATAGCAATGCTATTTGAGGGGAGGGAAGAGACAAACCATAGGGCATCCACCTGATAGAACATGGTGAATGTATGCACTGAAGACCAAGTTGCGGCCTTACAGATCTGAGCCATGGAGGCCTGGTGACGGACTGCCCAAGAAGCACTAACCACCCTAAAAGAGTGCGCTTTGACTTGAAAAGGTGGAATCTTACCCCTTAAATCATAAGTCTGAATTATAACTTGCCAAATCGACTTAGTGACAGTGGATTTCTACGCTGCCTATGTTTTCTTAAGACCCTCTAGCAGTACAAATAAGACATCCGTCTTCTGCATCTGAGCAGTCGTCTTTAACCACTTAAGCCCTGGACCAATTTGCAGCCAAAGGACCAGGCCCCTTTTTGTGATTCGGCACTGCGTGCTTTAACTGACAATTGCGCGGTCGTGCGACGTGGCTCTCAAGCAAAATTGGCATCCTTTTTTTCCCACAAATAGAGCTTTCTAGGGGCTAGTTTTATAGCATTTAATATTTTACTAGTAAAAAAAAAAAAATTTCTTAATAAAAATGCCATAAAACTATGCCTATTTTGTAAACGCTATAACTTTTGCACAAACCAATCAATAATCGCTTATTGCAATTTTTTTACTAAAAATATGTAGAAGAATACGTATCGGCCTAAACTGAGGGAAAAATATGTTTTTTTATATATTTTTGGGGGATATTTATTATAACAAAAAGTAAATATAATGCGTTTTTTCAAAATTGTCGCTCTATTTTTGTTTATAGCGCAAAAAATAAAAACCGCAGGGGTGATCAAATACCACCAAAAGAAAGCTCTATTTGTGGGAAAAAAAGGACGTGAATTTTGTTTGGGAGCCACGTCGCACGACCGCGCAATTGTCAGTTAAAGCGAAGCAGTGCCGAATCGCAAAAAGTGGTCTGGTCTTTGACCAGCAAAATGGTCCGGTCTGTAAGTGGTTAAATAGACTTTGACCGCTCTCACTACATCAAGACAATGTAGTGACTTCTCTTCCCTGGAACATGGCTTTGGAAAAAATAATGGCAGGACAATATCTTGGTTCAGGTGAAAACCTGAGACCACTTTTGGCAGAAAACCTGGACGAGGGCACAACAACACTCTGTCCTCTTGAATAATCAAGTATGGCTTTTTACAAGAAAGAGCAGCCAATTCCTAAACCCTCCTTGCTGAGGCTATAGCAACCAAGAACACTAACTTCCTTGTCAGAAGGACTAAGGGAATATGCTGTATGAGTTCAAATGGGTGTTTTTGTAACACTGACGAAACTAAGTTCAAGTCCCAAGGGTTCAAAGGAGGTCTGACTGGCGGATTAAGCCGCATCACCCCTTGCATAAAAGCCCGGACTAAAGAATGTGAAGCAAGCAGTCTTTGAAATAAGATTGATAAAGCTGAGACTTGGCTCTTAATAGTATTCAAGGCCAATTTAATCTCTACATCTAATTGTAGAAAGGCAAGAATTCTGCCTATGATATTCTTCCGAGGGTGCCAACCCTTGGATTCACACCAGGAAACATAAGCCCTCCAGACTCTATAATATATAGTTCTGGAAGCTAGCTTACTTGCATTAATCAAGGTAGTGATAACTGACCCGGAAAGCCCACGTTTTTTCAGAATGTGGGTTTCAGTAACCAAGCTGTTAAATTTAAGTCAGGTAGGATGGAATATCGGCCCCTGTGAGAGTAGGTCTGGCCGTATTGGAAGGGACCATGGAGCCTCCACTGCCATCTTTACGATTTCTGCATACCAGGACCTTCTGGGCCATGCTGGGGCTACCAGAATTACCAGCTTTCTTTCCAGCTTGATGGAAAGAAGTCGTGGCAGCAACTGAATAGGGGTTATGCATAAATCAGCGAGAACTGAGCCCATGGGGTCATCAAAGCATCTGTTCCGCATGCAAGTGGATCCCTTGTCCTGGACACAAAGTTGACCAACTTCATGTTGAATATGGATGCCAGAAGATCTACATCCAGAGTCCCCCATCTTTGGCAAACAGCCCGAAAAATGTGAAGGGACCATTCCCCGGGAATAACTGCTGGCGACTCAAGTAGTCCACCTGCCAATTCTCTACTCCCGGAATGAAGACTGCCGATAGGAAGGAACATTTCTTTCTGCCCAAGTTAGAATAAGGCTCACCTCTCTCTGCGCTGCGAGACTCTTGGTGCCCCCTTGATGATGACATAGGCCACAGCTGTGGCATTGTTGGATTAGATCCTGACAGGACAATCCTGTAGTCCAGGCCTTCAAAGCCAGACAGACTGGCCGAATATCTAGGATGTTGATGGGCACGGTTCTTTTGGTTCTTGACCACTGTCCCTGGACAGTTGTCTTTCCTAGCACTGCTCCCCAGCCTGAATGTCTGGCATCTGTCGTTACCACTTTCCAGATAACTGGTCTGAAGGATTTTTCAGCAGATTCTTGGTTAGCAACCACCAACTGAGGCTTTGGGACACCCTTGGGGACAGCTGCATTGGCAAGTCTAAAGCTTGAATCGTTTTGTTCCAAGCAGACAGGATACCGTTTTGCAACAGTCTCGATTGGAACTGGGCATAGGGAACCACTTTGAATGAAGCCACCACCTTTCCTGACAACCTCATGCAAAGGTGAATGGAGGGATCTCCTTTCAACCTGACCATCGGCACCAGCTCTCCTATGGAGTTGATCTTTGCCTGAGGTAAGAACACCTTTTTCTGGGCTGTGTTTATGATCAGACCCATTCCAGATTCCAGCCTTTTTAGGGGTTTTAAGGAGGACTTCTCTAGGTTGAGAATCCAACCTAGACTTTCCAGGTAACTGGTTGTAATGCGCACGCTTTGCTCCAAACGAGCCACCGACTGATCTATTAGCAATAGATCTAGGTGCACCAAGACTGTTATGCCCTGTGCCCTTAACCTAGCTAGAGGTGGGGCCAGAAATTTTGTAAATACCCGGTGTGCTGTAGCTAGCCCGAAGGACAAGGCTACAAACTGAAAATGCTGCTGTTCTACCTCGAACCGCAGAAACCTTTGGTGAGCAGGAAATATAGTGACATGCAGATATGCATCCCTGATGTCAGACGCCAGAAGTTCTCCTCCTTGTAGGATAGAAACCACTGACCTGATCGACTCCATGCGAAAAAAGAGCGGATCTTCAGGAACAGATTTAGATTCTTTAGATCTAGAATGGGTCTGACATCTTCATTTGGTTTTGGTACAGTAAAGAGGTTCGAATAAAACCCCAAACCTTGCTCTTCTGTGGGAATTTGTGTGATCACCCCTTGAGCCAGTAATCACTCTAGTGCCCGAAACAGAGATTGCCTTTTCCCTGGATCTTTGGGAATGTTTGACCTCAGAAAACAAGATGGGGAAACACCCAAAATTCTAGTTTGTACACTAGAGGCAGCGTGGAGATGACCCATCTGTCCTGAATTTCCTCTTGCCAGACTTCTGATTATTGCAGAAGTCTTCCCCCCCACTCTAGCGAGGGGGGGGCGCCCCTTCATAATGAGGCTTTAGAATTCTATTTTGCAGGTTTCCGCCCCCATGACTTCTTTTGTGCCTGGGCCTGACCCTAAAGCTTTCCTCTAAAGTCTGGTGGTGGAGGCCATCGCCACCACCTAGAGGCGAATGCCCCTGGTGCAGGGGTAAGAGTCTGCTTAAATGAAGGGCGTTTATACTTTCTTTTGACTGGCAAAAGATTAATTTTCCCACTAGAAATCATTTGGCTGTATTTGTCCAAATCATCCCCAAATAGCCGATTCCCGTGAATAGGAAACAGAACTTTCAGCTGACTCCATTAGGGGTAGCTTGAAAGTGGAACGAAATATCTCCATAAGAGATTTACCAGAAATTTCTCAGATTGCGAGGCTGAAATAGGTTCATCCACCTTTGTCTCGTCCACAGAGGAGTAATCAGTTTGTCTTTCCTCCTGATCGCCTGAGGGAAACACCTCATCCTCTACCCACTTTCCCCTTGGTAAAGGGTCTAAGGTGGGGAGGGGGATCTAACGCGCTTTCTATCCTTTCGGATGGAGGATGCGATAAAAGCCACTAATCTTCCTTCTACTCTGCACGGTGGAGGAAAATGCTTCAGTCACGTATACAGGGGCTGAGATGTGAGCAGCTGCTGCACCACCAATGACTCACCCAGGCTTGCCATATCTGGTATTTCAGGTGAGGATGACAGTATGGAGGCACAACTGGAGTTCCCAGCGCCTGGGGGTGGAATTTTTGGTACCTTCTTTGTGGTGTCTTTTTTGGAAGCCATAGTGCTAAGCACAAAATCAGAGGCACTAAGTAAATACACTATTTGTTGAGCAATAGTCTAGCAATACAATGCAGCTATAAAGTTCAGCTTGGTACTGAGTAAAAATGTATTTCCTGTAGTGGAAATGCATGTATGCATTGCCTTACATGCCCCCAGTGCTCCTGTGTCCTGTGTGTCAGACCTCCATCTCTCCAGTTTAATCAAGGTAGAGATCTCCTGCTTGAGAAGCATCTGTTTTAAATGTCTCAGATGCGAGCTCTGCTCAATGCCCCCATGCTCATTAACCCGCCCCCCTCTGTTTGAAATTAACAGCCGTCTGCGCACGCACGTGGACGGCATTCCAGTCTACCGGTGTAGACCCATAGGAGGGGAGGACAAGGGGAGACTGGGGAGGCGGTAATAAAGCTTTGCTTTATGGCTGCTGTGGGGAATAAATACAAACATAGGGAAGCCACTGCCGCCCCTGGGGGGGGGGGGGGGGATTACAAACTGCTTTTGTACCGCCCAGCCCCTTAGTTTCCCCAGGAGGGAGAAGAACATACTGCAAACTTTTTTCAAGATTAGACATCCCCCTGGCTGCTGAGACCCCACACATGCTATTTTAGCTGGACACTGAGCTGACTGAGAAGCAATGTACCAGGTATGTGCATTTACTCCCTCTAGTGGAGACTTTAAGGCATGACAACATTTTACTCATGGAAGAAAAAACCCTAGGTGGACTTTTTAAAGTTCCTAGGTTTCTTCCCTTATCTTATCCTTTCCGCAGGATATTGCTGTAACAGACAGATCCAAACTTCACCCATAGCGGCGGGTTGTGTTAGCAAACCTTTAAGGACTGGGCCCCCTTTATCGGGTTCCACTCCCTTGGACCTGTATTAGCACCCTACCAGGAAAAACTTTAGGTAATGTAAGCATGACGAAAAATCCCTGGGTCCCGGGGTCCAGCCCTGCAAGGAGAGGCGTTACAGGCAAAACCTTGTTCTTCGTATACGGGGCCCAGGCACCATCCACTTTAGCCTCAGTGGCACTTTGGATGGATCCAGTCTATGGAGGCTGTTTAAATCCAGCAAGAATCCCTCCAGCGGAGCTCTTCAGAGCACATGTTCACTCATGACCAAAACCTTAGACACTGGCAATAAAAATGAGGTACTCCTGGTAGAAGGAGGGGTTATATAGGGAGTGAACTTCTTGTATTGGGTATACCAGTGCCCATCACCTGAAGGAGCCTATATACCCACATAGTGATTATTACTATGGTGCACTGTGTCCCATGATGTACGATAAAGAAACAAAACTTTACTGGACATCAAAATATATACATTTTTTTTTTACACATAAAAGGTTACCATAAACATTTCACAAAATAGCAAGACTTAAACATATACTCCTGATTCCAATATCCCAAAGAAAGGTCATATACTTAAAGAGGAGCTGCAGTCTGCTCACATAATTTGTAATAAAAACATATTTTCCGTTCTGAAGCTTCCCTCCAACCACTTTGCATGTTATTTTATATATACTGTGAGTCTGTAATTGCCAAATATACTGCAGAAATCTTCCTTCACTAAGTCTGGCTGCATCCATTTTAACTGTGGGCAGCTGAAGCTACTGCCTATTCACTTCCTGTATTTACACAGACACACAGAGGCACACCCCCAGCTCTGCAGCTCTCATTGCCCCCCTCCCTTCCTGGCAAACTCTCACAAAAGTGAGAGAGAGCTGTGCATGATGTCAAATGCCTAGGCATTTTACCAGACAAACTGGAAGTGGGCTGTATGAGGTATTTACTTGCAGAAAAAAAAATATTTGCATCTCAAAAGGGGGTCTTTTAACACAGCCTGTGATCTTAAAGTCTAGACTATGTATAATATCCATAGCAACATATTCCTTCTCTAGGGAAAGGTGGAAATAAACCCCTTTGCATATCCTTGGCAATCAAAATTCCCAGAAGCTGCAAATTTACCTTAAACAGGGTTAGCATTGGCCTTTGATAATCTGTAAAAAGGAAATATCCAGGTGCCCTTGTCCTCCTCCTGGTCATAAGGAAATGCTCAAATGAAAATCAACTCCAATTCAGCCACCCTCAGGAAATCATCCGCAATCTTCCTCAGGCTCTCATTTGAACTTCTTGTCTGCCTCATTCTCATCTGGCTTGGTCATCTGCTCTCCTCTCAAAGCTCAGTACCTTAAAAGAGTAAGAGCAGCTCCGGGACGGATTCCCCCATCCACATCAAGTGTATAGATGAGAGGGAATCAGGTCATTTTGTTCGTTCAACACACTGGTTGAATGAAAAAAAGGATTAACATATGGCCTACTTTAAAGTTTAATTTAAAGTGATTGTAAAGGTTTTTTTTTTTTTTTTTTTTTTTAAATAACAAATATGTTATACTTACCTCATCTGTGCAAGGGTTTTGCACAGAGCGGCCCTGATACTCCTTTGCTGGGGTCCCCCCGAGGCTCTCCTGGGTCCTCCTCATCTCGTGTGCCCCTATGGAAAGACACTTTCCATGGGGTCACTTGTGCGGCGCGCTCACAAGCCTTTTGCTGCATCTTGCTGCTGCATCCTGCTGCTACCTCCATTGACCCAGACAACAGGATTCAGCCCCGCCTCCCATGGGATTTGATTGACAGCAGCGGGAGCCAATGATCTATCCAATGAGGCAAGGGGCTGCTGTGCTCGTCCCCGTTGCTGGAAGGATCGGGTTTGGGTAAGAAAATAGTTCAGGTAAGAAATAGAATGCATTCAGGTGAAAAACCGTGAGGGTTTACAACCCCTTTAAGGGCAGCAATGATACAATACAACTACACACACCACAGTCTTTTCAGATTTGTGCATTTATTATGGCATTCAAAAGCTGGCTTATTACATTTTTTTATTAGATATTCCTAGGCAGGTACAGTTAGAAAAATTACAGGCAGAAGTTATACATACAAGGAAATAGTATTAAATAAGAGGGATGAAACTTACGGTACATTATGCATTATTTTTTTGTTCAACCAGCAGTTTGAACGAAAAAGAAAAAGTGCTGATTCCCACCCCCCCCATCCACACATTCAATGTGGATGGAGGAATCCCTCCTGCTGCGAAGACCTTCTGGATAATGCTGTTCTCACACTTTCCTGCTGTAAGAACACAATAATAAGTCTTAGGCCGCGTACACACGGGCGGATTGTCTGCCCAACTTAGTCCGCTGAACCGTGTTTCAGCGGACAATCCGCTCGTGTGTGGGCTTAAGCGGACTTTTTCAGCGGACAGTCTGGCGGACTAAGTCTTTCGGAATTTCCGTAATTTTGTCCGTCCAAACTTGGTTTCAGCGGACAGTCCGCTCGTGTGTAGGCAAGTTGGACGGACTAAGTATGGCGCATGCTCAGAAAGGATTTACACGCCGAAGGTTGCATTGCAGTGTATTGGACGTCGTATTTCTAGTCCCGTCGTACGTGCTGTACACGTCATCGCGCAAGCTTTCAGCGGACTGTCTGTTCATCGTGTGGGGTCAAGTCCGTTCATTCAAAAGTTGAACGGACTGTCTGTCGGATTGTCTGACGAACTTAGTTGGGCAGACAATCCGCCTGTGTGTACGCGGCCTTAGGGAAAATATAAATGTGAAAAGTTTCACGCCAAAGATATAATAAAAAATTATTAGCTGCAGTCACTAAACTCACTCTGGAATGTGCATAGAAACAAATATGTGTATGACCCCTCCCAAAATATCAAGTTAGAGTCCATTCGCTTGCATGCAAATCATGCTATTTCCACTGCGACTTTACCCTGACACTTGATGTGACTTTGATGCAATTTTGATGGGATTTTGGATGAGTGTGACCAATGTGATTGTTTTGTTTGTGTTCTACAAAGTTGTTAGATGTGCAGAAAGGAAACATTTGTTTTGTTTGGTTCTCTTATTTTCTAACGCATTACAAATTTTCAGAACGATTTTAATTCAAATCCCTTAAAAATTAATCAGCCATTTAAATTTTTGTATGAAGATTAGCTGGTTGTTAAGGAGTGGGCCCGCCGCGTCCTCAACAACTGATGACTTATCAGGTGTCCGTGAGCTTCCCCACTGGCAGCTGAATGTAAACAAAATCAGGCCCTTTAAGTCTGCTATGGGTTTTAAGGGGAACCCCATACTGGAATAAAAAAAATGGAGTGAGGTCCTTGCCAAAATACACAGCAGACTCTTATCCGAGCATGCAGCCTGGCAGGTCATGAAAGTAGGGGCACGAGAGAGCACCCCTCCCTCCTGGACCATACCAGGCCACATGCCCTAAATTTGGGGGATGGGGGTGCTTTGGGGCTTCCAGATTCCATTAAGACCCCCACCCGCAGACCCCAACAAGCACCAGCCAGGGTTGTGGGAAAGTGACCCTTGTCCCCATCAAAATGGGGAAAAGGTGTTTTGGGGGGGGCAGAGACCCTCTGCCCTAAAGAACCATCCCCCATGTTGAGGGCATGTGGCCTGGTATGGTTCGGGGGGGGGGGGGCGCTACCTCACCCCCCTTTCCCTGAAATGGAAATGTTCAGCTAAGGGTCTGGTATGGATTTTGGGGGGGACCCCACGCCATTTTTAAAAAACATTTGGGTTCCTCTTAAAATCCATACCAGACTCGAAGGGCCTGGTATGGATGACGGGGGGGCACACTGTTTTTTTTTCAGTGCCGGCATTTAGTCGTACACAAGTCTCATGTAGAAGTAGAAATACTTTAAAGTTGCTGCGATTTTAAGTCGCACAGATATGAACGGAAGCATTCCACTGCGGCGCATTACAGCATGCAATATGCATTCATTATGCATGTTGTATACAGACCACCATTACAATACAGAAAATCAATAAACATACATGACCCTTGAGCTTGAGGCTCATTTTAATATGTATGCCTATCTACCTAGTGCTCTGAGGAAAAAAAGCTTGTTTAATGTCATGGTCCTCAACAGTGCCTCTACATTGGCATGTGCCAGTTTGAGGCAAAAAACAAGCTGAGTGCAGAGCTGCTACAGTCGAAAAGCTGATATCGTCCTTATGAGTGGGATATTAAGCATAGTGAACCGGAAAACTGGATGTCTTTGATTGGTGAAAAGGGATAGAGGAAAGTTTCCCCATCGGTGTTACCACAACGTGGAGCCCTCCACCTGATGATTGATGGTGCTGCTGTACAGATCCTGCAAATGGACTTTTCATGTCCTGTATCCCCTATCCACCTATCTATCTAGAGCTGCTCTGAGGAAAAAAATTAAAATTTCATATCAAATACTTAGGCCGCGTACACACGGGCGGACTGTTCGCCCAACCTTGTCCGCTGAACAGTGTTTGGGCGGACAGTCCGCTCGTGTGTGGGCTTTCAGCGGACAGTTTCAGCGGACAGTTGGACGGACAAAGTCTTTCGGAAATTCCGAAAAACTGTCCGCTGAAACTGTGTTTGAGCGAACAGTCCGCCCGTGTGTGGGCCTGTCCGCTGTACTTTCGAAATGAGCGGACTGTTCCCGCTCGGAAAGTCCGCCCATTTCGAGCGCGTGTACAGGTAGGCGGGGCCCGCGAGGGAGACGTCGCGGGCTCCGCCGCCTGGAATGGGCTTAAAGGGGAACCCCAACGCCGAAAAAAATCGGCGTGGGGGTTCCCCCCAAGTCCACACCAGACCCTTGTCCGAGCACGCTACCCGGCCGGCCAGGAAAGGGGGGCGAGCGAGCGCGCCCCCCCTCCTGAGCCGTACCAGGCCGCGTGCCCTCAACATGGGGGGTGCCTTGGGGAAGGGGGGGCCGCGCGGCCCCCCCACCCCAAAGCACCTTGTCCCCATGTTGATGAGGACAAGGGCCTCTTCCCGACAACCCTGGCCGTTGGTTGTCGGGGTCTGCGGGCGGGGGGCTTATCGGAATCCGGGAGCCCCCTTTAAGAAGGGGGCCCCCGGATACCGGCCCCCCACCCTATGTGAATGAGTATGGGGTACAATGTACCCCTACCCATTCACCTGTGAAATAAAGTACAAAAAAAAACACAACACATGGAAAAAGTATTTTATTGCACAGCTCCGGGGGTCTTCCGTCTTCGGGGGTCTTCTCGCCGGACTCCTCCGCTATGTGTGTGTAGCTCTTTTACTAGCGGAGGAGTCCGGCTTTCTTCCTCCCCGCCGCCGGCCTCTTCTCCCGACTTCGGGGGTCTTGTCCCCCTCTTCGGTTCTTCTGCCGGGCCACCGCGCCTGGTCCGGTGGCCCGGTCTTCTGTCGCCGTCTTCCGTTCTTCTGTCGCCGCCTTCGGTTCTTCTGCCGGGCCACCGCGCCTTCTTGTAGCTCTTTTACAGGCGGTGGCCCGGTCTTCTGTCGCCGCTGTCGTCGTCGCCGCCGCCGCCGCCTTCCGTTCTTGTTCTTCTTCTTGTTCTTCTTCTTCTTCTCCTGGAGATGTTGACTCGACGAGCTCTCCGGCCGGAATGCCAGGGACACGCTCCGCTGCCACTTATATAGTGACAATGGGGCGGTGTCACATGGTATATGTCACATGGGTTGGTCACATGGGTTGATGTCACATGGGGACTATGACATCGTAAGGGGGCGGGGTCACCATGTGACCAACCCATGTGACATATACCATGTGACACCGCCCCATTGTCACTATATAAGTGACCGCACAGCGCGGCTCTGGCATTCCGGCCGGAGAGATCGTCGAGTCAACATCTCCAGGAGAAGAAGAAGAACAAGAAGAAGAACAAGAACGGAAGGCGGCGGCGGCGGCGACGACGACAGCGGCGACAGAAGACCGGGCCACCGCCTGTAAAAGAGCTACAAGAAGGCGCGGTGGCCCGGCAGAAGAACCGAAGGCGGCGACAGAAGAACCGAAGGCGGCGACAGAAGACCGGGCCACCGGACCAGGCGCGGTGGCCCGGCAGAAGAACCGAAGAGGGGGACAAGACCCCCGAAGTCGGGAGAAGAGGCCGGCGGCGGGGAGGAAGAAAGCCGGACTCCTCCGCTAGTAAAAGAGCTACACACACATAGCGGAGGAGTCCGGCGAGAAGACCCCCGAAGACGGAAGACCCCCGGAGCTGTGCAATAAAATACTTTTTCCATGTGTTGTGTTTTTTTTTGTACTTTATTTCACAGGTGAATGGGTAGGGGTACATTGTACCCCATACTCATTCACATAGGGTGGGGGGCCGGTATCCGGGGGCCCCCTTCTTAAAGGGGGCTCCCGGATTCCGATAAGCCCCCCGCCCGCAGACCCCGACAACCAACGGCCAGGGTTGTCGGGAAGAGGCCCTTGTCCTCATCAACATGGGGACAAGGTGCTTTGGGGTGGGGGGGCCGCGCGGCCCCCCCTTCCCCAAGGCACCCCCCATGTTGAGGGCACGCGGCCTGGTACGGCTCAGGAGGGGGGGCGCGCTCGCTCGCCCCCCTTTCCTGGCCGGCCGGGTAGCGTGCTCGGACAAGGGTCTGGTGTGGACTTGGGGGGAACCCCCACGCCGATTTTTTTCGGCGTTGGGGTTCCCCTTTAAGCCCATTCCAGGCGGCGGAGCCCGCGACGTCTCCTTCGCGGGCCCCGCCTACCTGTACACGCGCTCGAAATGGGCGGATTTGCCTCCTCCTTACGTGGGCGAGTCCGTTCATTTCAAAAGTTGAGCGAACTGTTTGCCCAACCTTGTTCGTCAAACAGTCCGCTCGTGTGTGGGCAAGTCCGCTCATGCAAATTTTGAGCGGACTGTTTGCCGAAACTGTTTGACGAACAAGGTTGGGCAAACAGTCCGCGCGTGTGTACGCGGCCTTACCCTAATTTTCATTTCCTGATGGACACCATGGCAGCCTACATGTGGGTTCACCCCACCTCCTCTCCAATGCTATAGGACCCCATTCCCATAAGTTTGAGCACACTGCCAGAGAGTGCGTTCCGTAACTACCCAACTCTTGATCCATGGGTGGGAACTCCGACTGCCATGGAATCCATCAGGAAAGGAAAACTATGGTAAGTATTTGATAGGAAATCTTCAGTTTTCCTGACGGATTCCATGGGAGAAAACTAGCCAAACCACACGGGTGGGTATGCTGATCAAAAAAAAACGTTTAATTTGCCCAGTCAACCAACAGGATTCTTAAACCAAAGTTTACAGAAGATAAGGATGCAGGCTCCACACAATAATGCATCATGAAAGTGTTTATGGAGGCCCACGAGGCCGCCCTGCAGATGACATCTGGAGCCACTTGTCAGGCCGCTGCCCAGAAAGTTGAGATGCCCCTGGTCGAATGCCCCATCACCGTCTCCAGAGGAGCCAAGCCCTTAGCCCTCTACTGGATCTTCTGGATGATCCAGGATGCGATCGTTCTAGAAGAAGCATGTTTCCCCCCATTTCTCCTGGAGAACAAGACAAACAAATGATCCGAGCGCCTAAAGGAGGACATGGCCTGAAGGTAATCTTTTAGTGTTTCCCCTACATCTACTGGATGAGCCTCCGAGGACCCTGGAGTTTTGAACATGGGCAGGACAATCTCCTGATTCTCATGGAAGACAGACAAATTGAGCATGGGTATGAGCACCACCTGGTTTGGAAATAGGTGAGAAATGTTTTTTGTGACCGAGAGCCCTGATCTCTGAAACTCTCTTGGCCAATGTAATGGCTACAAGGAAAGCAGACTTCACTTAGAGATCCTTAATGGAAGTTGGGTCAGATCCCGTGGTACTAGATTCTGTGAGTGAGTCTTGCTGCTCCTCTGAAGAACTGCCGGACCAGCGGGTGAACGGCCCACGAATCTCCCAAGAAGGCCAATAGGGCTGAGACTTGGACTCAAGGGAGCTGAAGACAGAGCCAGATCTAGTCCCGAATGTAAAAATTCTAGGATATCTTGCACTCTCGGGTCTCTGTATGATCTTCCCTAGACTTTGTTCATGCTTGCCCTCCTTGAGCTCATGAGGGTGGAACCGATACCTGAAGCAGAAGCCAAAGGCTTCCAGCCCCTCCCTCTAAAGAATCAGAACATCAGCTTCAATAGCACTGGGCATGGATGTGGGACTGCCCCCTGAACAAGAGATCTGATCTGAGGGGGAGAAGTACCGTGTCCCAAAAAATGGAACTGGGTTAGGAGGGGAAACCAGGGCCTGTTTGGCCAGTAAGGAGCTACTACCACCATCTCAACGGCCTCTGCACAGAGTCTCTGCAGAAATCTGAAGATGACCGGGAATAGGGGAAAGGCATACGCCTTGTAGAAGCACCACTGATCTGTTAAGGCATCCACCCGAAGACATGGCTGCAAGGGTTCCGGGTGTAATACTTCTTGACTTTGAATTTGCAGGGGGATGCGAACAGGTCTACTTCGGGATTGGCTCCCAGGGACAGAATTAATTTGAATGTCTCTGTGTGGTGTGACCACTCGTTGTTGTCTAGTTGCATACAGGACAAAAAGTCCACCTGGGCATTCTGGACTCCGGGAAGATAGACTGCCAAATTGTTGACCAGGTTCTTTTGGGCCCTTGACATGATTGGCTCCACTGACTGGAGTAAGGTAGAGCTTTGTGTCCCCCCTTGACTCTTCACATAGGAGACTGCTGTGGTGTTGTCCTTGCTTAGCAATGCTGATTCCGCTTTTAGGAGAAGACTGAGGACACGAAGGGCGCAAAAGGCTGCTCGTAGTTCCAGAATATTCGAGCCTGGGTTGTATAGGCGGAGATCCCATCTACCCTGCGCCAGCTCTGATTTGCAGTGGGCATCTGGTCCTGCTGGCATTGGTCGTGACCATGACCCATTAGACAGGGGCAATGGAGTGGCACGTGAGAAGATTGCCACGCTGTAGCCACCAAAAGAAGTAGATCCTCATGCCCGAGGTTATGCGAATGAGCTGGTTGGTGTCACCTGAGTCCCATTGCCGGAGAAACCTTGTTTGGAAGTGACGTAAGCTCCAGAGTGCCCATTTGACCATAGGGGCAGTCGAGACCATAGACCAAGAATTTTGAGGCATTGTGTGGCCACATTCACCCTGACCCGTATGACTGGGATCTTCTCCACGGGCAGAGAGATGGTATTTTTGACTGTGTCAAACTGAGCTCCTAGGTACACCAGGCACTGTACAGGTTCCAAATGGCTTTTTTCTAGATTTAATAGCCATCCTAACTCAAGCAGTATTGCGATGACTTGAGCTCTGTGGATCAGTAGCTGCTCCCTGTCTTGGGATAGTAACAGGAGGTCATCGAGATAATGGTACAGCCGTATTCCTTTTGTTCTGATGAGATTCACCATGGCCAGAAGAACTTTCGAGAAGAGCTTGTCAGCCCGAAAGGGATGCAGAGGAACTGCAGGTGTTCTTGCCTGACCACAAACCGGAGGTATTTGCGGAACTCTTCCACTACAGGCACATAGAAATAGGTGTCTTTTAAGTCGATCAAGACTAGCCAGTCGCCTGGCTGCGCGTCTTGTTGGATGGTAGACGGGGTCTCCATTTTGAATGTTTTGTACTTTATGAACTTGTTCAGGTATGTTAAATCTATTACTGGGTGCCATGAGCCATTTTTCTTTAGCACCAGAAAAAGGGGGGAGTATACCCCCTGAAACTCTTTCTCCTTGCACCACTAGTGAGTCTACATAGGACAGCAGCACCTGTACTGTTCTTCTGCCCAAGGTAGCAGTGTAGGGACAACCCTGAGGGGAGGAGTATTGGTGAAGGACCACATGTGACCCGAAGAGACTGTCCTGATGGTGCAGTAGTCTGAGATCGAGGCCGCCCAAATGAGCCGGAAGAGAAGCAATCGCGCACCCACCCGACACGTCTAGGCCGGCCCAATCTCAAAACAACCTGGAAGGCTTGCGCCCACTGGACGCCTGGTTCTTGGTGGGCTTTTGGAAGGACGTCTGCCCTTTCCTATAGTTCCTTCTGAAGTCTCGGCCCGGCCTATAGAAGCGTGCTCTGTCTTCTCTGCTGGGGCCTCTTCTGGTCAAAAAGGTCCTTGTCCTGGGGCAAAAAAACCCAACTTCCTACCTGTGGCCCGGGCTATTGCGCTATCCAGCTTATTGCCGAATAATGAGAGCCCCTCAAAGGGGATCCTACACCAGGCCCGTTTTGATGCCACGTCAGCGAGCCAAGGGTGCAACACAAGGCCCGCTTAGCCATGACCGAGAAAAGCATAGCCCGGGCCAACAGGTGGATAATGTCAATGGAAGCTTCCCCCAAGAAAGCCAACACCAGCTTCAGCTCTTGCACAGCCAAGCCCCTGGCTACCTCTTCCGAGACACCCCTGAGCACCGAATCCACGTTTCCCGTCCAAGCTTCCATTGCCTTGAACATGGCTACGAGGGCCAAAGCAGGCTTGCAGGCCATTCCAGCCAATCCATAGATCCTCTTGAGGTCTTGAATTCTTCTCTTGAGCCCATGCTTAAAGGACACAGCGTCCTCAAGAAGAAACGTAACATGTTTCACCAAGCGCATTAGTGCTGCATCCACTAGGGGGCATTTTCCAAGGGATTTACATCTTCGGCTTTAGAGGGATAGAGCCTTAAGGTTTTGCTCGACAGAGAAGTTTTCCTGTCTACTTTGCCCCACTCTTCAATGATGACGTCTTTCAACTCCGCCAGGGGTGGAAAATTGGAACATTCCTTCTCCAGGTGCCTGAAGAATTTTCTCTGTTTAGGTGGGGGTGTGGTAGGTTTCTCCCATTTCAGGGCTTCCTTAACCACTTTAATTATTGATGAGACCAGGGTAAAGTCAAACCCACCGAGGAATTCATCTCCCTCTACCTTGCTGTCTGAAGACATGGGAGATGCATCATATGGCTGGGAAAGACCTGCATCCTCTTGGGCCTTGTCAGCCAGAGAGCCTGAAATAGCAGTGGTCTGGCTCTCCATGTGGGTTGTGCCCCATTCCTTTAGAGACTGCTGCACCACACGTTTTACTAGAGACTCCGTCTGTTGGTTTTCAGTCTCTCTTTCTCCGACCGCCCGGGCATAGCATCTTTCACATTATGACTTGCCCTCCAGGACTTATGTCCCACATCCCCAGCGGGCTTTGCAATCAGAGTGGCTGTTATGGAGGTGGGTGCGGGGTGTCTGGAGGAGGAATGAAAACATCTCCCCTGTTGTTGGGTCCTAGATGGGGAGTCATGGCATCTGGACCTAGATGAAGAGTGTCGTCGTTGCGGCCTGGCAGGGTCTCTGTCATCCCAAGAAATGACTTGGCGATCTTACCTGGAAGGGCTGACAAACAAGGAAAAAATAATAGACATGCCGTTACCTTTTAGCAAGCCCACAAAAGTTCTGACCTTTTCCCTTCGCCCACACATACCTTGTGTGTGAGGGCTAGCCACAAGGGAGTGCCAGGAGCGATAGTCCTAGGACAGGGAGCAGAATGAAAGGTAAAAAAGTCACTTCCCCTTTAAGAACCACTGCCCCCCCCATGAGTCATGGGTATGAGGTAGTGCGCACTGCTTATCAGACGCCTAGGGCTTGGGGAAGCTTCCGCCCACTGCCCACAGAATTTCCCACAGGGACAGGGGCTGAAGCACCTTTTAAACCCCCCGCCCTGGTGACATCATTGCCAGGCCCCTATGTGTCTGCAGCGAGAACTGTGGCCACCGGGTCCTCCACCAAGCCATGCATGTACAAAACCAAGCCTCGGTTTCACCTGTGGCTTGCGCATGCGCAGAGGCCTCTCGTAGCCAGGAAGAGCTACGGCGTCCTGGAACGCATAAGCATTCCAGCCGCCATGAACGGCCAAAGGACACCAGAGAGTAAGAAGGAAGAAAAAAAAAGGAACATAGATCACATGGAGGAGTACTGTTGTAAAAGGCACTGTCTTCAGACCCTGCCAGTCAGCTGTACCATGCTGGATGTCCCATCCTGGGCATACACAGGCCGCCCCACCCACCACCGGGACATTTTTCCTGCTGCTAGTCCATCAGTAAAGCTTGTTTAATATTGTGGTCCTCAACAGTACCTCCACATTATCCTTAAGTGTCACCAGATGACCATATATCATATACCGTACTGCTGCAGGTGTAAAGTGCAGGCAACCAGAGGTTCCTGCACATATTGTCCCTACAGCCATCAAAAGCCTGCAATTATGGCTGAATGCCAGGCTGCATTCACAGCCAAAGGTTCAGAAGCTCTTAAGTTCAAATAACTACTTGTTCATGATTTTCAGAATACAAAAAAGCGTATAAAGCATTAATACTCTGAGTATCGTGGGATGTGTTACATTTAGTTACTCGTTAAATGTCTGCACCCCGGCTGTTTATTACATGACGTTTTTTGATTACTATGGTATTATATATTCCTTGCATTTGGATGAAGGGCTTTACCCTCTGTGATCTCTTTGTATTTTTGTACTTTGTACTTTCTTCAATAATAAAAAAGATTGAAAGAAAAAAAGCATTAGGCTGCGTTCACACATATGCGACCATGGTTTCAGTGCAGTAGTCTGATACTAATTTTTACCTAAAATCACACCTTAACCGGACCCAAAATCACACAGGACCCCTTTTAAAGCCACCCCACACATGTGTGAACCAGCTCCAGTGACAGCTGGTCCGATTCACATGTTATGCAAAATGGATGCGTTTAAAAATGCATCCAATTTGCACGTATGTGAACCAAGCCTTAGAATTAATGGAGAGCCATCAGTTTTGTCAACCAACATAATAGTCTATCTGCCAAGCAAATTACATTCCAAATGATCAAAAGAGAGAAAACATATGGTGAGAGAAAATGGTTCTAATACTTTTAAAATAAGAAAGGCAAATTGGAAAAGGAAGGGGCTGGGGTCAAAAGAGGAAACCCAGGCCAGTTAAAAGTTACCAAAATTTAGAAAACAGTCACAAAGGCATATACATAAGTTCACTAATGGGACATTCTGGCAGTACAGGTCAGCTTATGTAAAAAAACTATTTTTAGGGTTCAGAGCCTCTTTAAAGTGACAAAACATGCCTGTCCCTTTTGGCCAGTAAGGCAGCCCCTCATTAAAATTATGGGTCAGCAAGAATGTTTAGGAGGGTGGAAAGTAGAAACAAGTTTCCTGCTACCTGGAATGTTGGCGCTTTGCTTTTCACTACAGCCCAGTATTTGCAGGTTTTTGAAGGCCGCAGTAGAAATGTATTTTCTGTTAAAGTGGTTGTAAACCCTTACAACACACTTTGACCTACAGGTAAGCCTAGATTAAGGCTTACCTGTAGGTCCAAGAAATATCTCCTAAACCTATACGGTTTAGGAGATATTTTCCCGAAGACAGGCACTGCTGTCTACGGCGCATGCGCCGTAGACAGTGGCGCGCAGGGGCACTGAGTGTGGCATTTTCAACAATCGAGCTGCCGCACGTGTCGGCTCCCGTGCGCATGCGCGAGAGTGACGTCATCACGGCTTCGCCGAATGACAGCGGCGGGGCTGCGAGACCCCACCGAGAAGATGGATGCGCCGGACTACAGGGGACAGCGGTGACTTCGCTGGCTCCTGTGTCAGGTAAGTGACACATAATGGACTACTATGGACTTTGCAGGGAATGAAAGAGGAAGTAAACTCATCAGGGTTTACTTCCTCTTTAAGGTTTGTTTTAAGTTGCTGCATGATCATTGGCTCCACTCATTGTTATATTTTACAAGTGTAACCACCCACTAATTTATTTAAGAAAAACAAAACTATAGTGAGAGAGTTCAGCAATTGCTGAACTCTTTCTGAAAATGCTGGTCGCCTGGCTATCTGGGACCTGTACTTACTGAATATGTATGTAGCGGCTATAGCCGTTAGCAATAATCGCTATTTAAAATCTGTCTGTGAGGAGTGTTAATCCCTTTTGACGAATATATCATATGAGTACTACTCTATAAAAATACACAATATACTTCTGGTATCTAAAAGTGGTTATTGGTTTAAATTCTGTGTCTTTTTCACTTCCAGTCTGTGCCTTATATATTGCTCACACAATCAGCACTCATTGGACCCAACTGTGATTGTGGTCTTGGTGGAGGCTGCATATGTTTTTTCGTCCATCCCTCACACAAATTATATATTTACTGACCATCTACTAAGTTTGAATTTGGTCCCCAGTAGGATTGCCTTTTGTCTTAGTCTGTGATATGTGGTATTCCCTTATATTTGGTTTCAAGGCCTACCCAGTATGTCCTGAGGAAGCTACTAAATTGCAAAACACATTGCCAAGCAAGTGTGGAGGCAGTGTTGGATCATATCTTTCTATACAGATACTATCATCAGTATATATTTTGTGAGTACTTACTCATATAAAAAAGGATCCAACCCCTAATGTTTGCCTTATTGGGTATCTGTTGACCTTGTCAATTAATAGGGTGTTGACTAAATGCCTATATGTGTTTTAATTATTTTGTAATAAAGTACACAATTTTATATATATTTTGCCTCATGATGTGCCTACAAAGTCCGCTGTCCTTTGGAGATTTATTCTCAATCCTTACATATGCTTTTAAATGTGCTGACAGAGTACATTCTAATTAGAGCAGAGAGCAGGGATGCCTCATTATTATTCTACTTCTCCTTCACTGTACAATCACATATTGGGGCAGTAAGGGGACCAAGCTTTATTGTTTAACTGCAATTAGGAAACATGTTACCAACCTGACTCTGCTGCCTTGCAGTGCTGGGTAAATCACAGGATCAGCTGGAAAAAATCACAAATGTTTTGACAGGTAAAACAGCTCCCATCTCTTCTGTATATTCATCTATTTGCTTGAAGTTCAGCTTTAAAGTGGAACTTTATGGCAAAAACGAAAAATGGTGGAACAGGCAAGATTTTTAACCACTTGCTGACCGCGTATTGCCCTTTTGCAGTGGGCAAGGGTTTCACTATTTCCCTTGTCTTTGATCTACATCCTTGTATCTCCAATTTGTATTTTTTCACCTGCACTTTTATCACTCACTTTTTTGGGTTCTTCCTCTCCCCCTTCCCCCTTTCCCCCCTCTTCTTCTCCCCATTTCATATTTTCTCCATGCCCCCTTTCCCCCCCCATCCTAGTCTTCTTTTTCCCCTCCTCCACCTCTTCCCCCCCCCCCCCTACTCCCCCACTTTCCTCCCTCCCTCCTCCTTCCCCTTTGGTTCTACACCCATTTTTTTCCATTCTACTCCTCTCTACCCTCCCCCCCCCCACCCTCCTCCCCTTTGGAATAGCAGCTTTAAGAGTATTTTCTAATCACAATATCCAGTTCAGTGCTTTTGATACAAATGTGTTTGTGTTTTAAATAGCCTAATGAAATGTTATTGTTTTCTTTCATTTACAGGTTCCTGGAATTATGCAAACAAACGTTACAGAATTCTTCCCAAAAATATTGTGTAGCTCACCTAAAGAAGTTCTGACAAGGAACACAGAAAATGAAGAGAGAGATGGTGGAGATCCGGGAATGGATATGGAGGAATTTCACAGCGAATATTTTCAGAGACCTTACCAGTACCTGACTCGTTTTGACCAGAAAGAAAATCTAGACACATTTGTTTACAAAGAAGGACATGTAGAAAAAGACCCAGCAAGATGTCTGCAGATATTCCTGCTGTATTGTGGAATAGTTGATCCATCCTGGTCTGAACTCAGGAATTTTGCATGGTTTTTAAATATTCAACTGAAAGACTGTGAATCTTCTGTGTTCTGTAAACCTGAGATTGTGAAAGATACACTGCAGGGATTAAAAACTTTTGTGGTGAATTTCATGATACTGATGGCAAAAGATTTTGCTACTCCTTCCTTGAACATTGCAGATCAAAGCCCAGGAAGAAAAGGCATTAATCTTGATGGAGTAAAAGAAGAGGACCTAGTACCTTTCTTACTGCGTAAGAGATGGGAGTCAGAGCCACATCCATATGTCTTTTTCAATGATGATCATGAATCTATGACATTTCTTGGATTCCACCTGAAGCAAAATAAGACTGGTGGGGTGGATGCCATCAATCCCAGAAATAACAGCATCATTCGACAAAATGTCATGTCCTCTAATCTTCATTTAGGCTTGAGGGTTCAGAGAGTGAAGTTCAATATTGATTTTGACCAGCTGCCCAGGCACAAGAAAATAAACAGTTTGTGTATGGTGCTAGGAATTCAGTGGCCGATGGACCCTGATGAAACATATGAGCTCACCATGGATAACATGCTAAAGATTTTGGCAATTAAGATGAGGTTCCGATGTGGAATACCTGTAGTCATCATGGGAGAAACTGGTTGTGGGAAAACCAGACTCATTAAATTTTTGTGTCAACTGTGCAAAGGATTTGTTGAAACAGAAAACTTGAAGCTTGTAAAGGTTCATGGAGGTACCACTGCTGAAATGATTTACCAAAACATTTTAGAGGCCCAAGAAATTGCAAGGGTTAATAAAGAAAAAGGATGTGAAACCGTGTTGTTTTTTGATGAGGCAAATACTACTGAAGCCATTAGCAGCATCAAAGAAGCTCTGTGTGATCGCACCGTAAATGGAGTGCCCTTAGACAAGGACTCTGGACTACATATAATTGCTGCTTGTAATCCTTACCGAAAGCACTCTGATGATATGATCAAACGTTTAGAATCTGCTGGTCTAGGTTATAGAGTGAGAGCAGATGAAACCAAAGAAAGACTTGGCTCCATTCCACTCAGACAACTTGTTTATAGGGTGCATGCTTTACCTCCTAGCATGATGCCACTTGTATGGGATTTTGGGCAACTGAACAATGAAACTGAATGGAAATACATTCAACAAATTGTGGTACACCTAGCCAAAGAAATTCAGCTTTCTACTACTGATGTCAAATTAATGACCAATGTCCTCTCTGCCTCTCAGTCCCACATGAGAGAAAAAAAAGATGAATGCAGTTTTGTAAGTCTTAGGGATGTGGAGCGTTGCATAGAAGTCTTCAAGTGGTTTTATAGTCATCATGAGAAGATAACCATGCAATACGAATCCATGTTACAGAAGGGTATGTGCTCTTTTAGTGTCAATAAAATAACTTGGTCTCTATTGCTAGCCATTGGTGTATGTTATCATGCATCGTTGGAAACAAAAGATGCTTACAGAAATGCTATTTGTAAATGCTTTCCTCAGCCCTACAATAACCCTGACACTATTTTAAATACTATAACTGCAGTTCAGGATCTTTTCCTAGCAGGTGTGCAAATTGGAGATACCATCGCAAGAAATCTTGCTTTGAAAGAAAACCTCTTTATGATGGTCATCTGCATTGAGCTTAAAATTCCACTTTTTCTTGTTGGAAAGCCTGGAAGTTCAAAGTCCCTTGCAAAGACAATTGTTGCTGATGCAATGCAAGGCCAGGCTGCTCATACAGAACTGTACAAAGATCTAAAACAGATCCACCTGGTATCATTTCAGTGTAGTCCTCATTCTACCCCAGAGGGCATCATTGGCACATTTAGGCATTGTGCCAGATTTCAAGAAGGGAAAGATTTAACCAAATATGTGTCTGTTGTGGTTCTTGATGAAATAGGCCTTGCAGAAGACTCTACTAAAATGCCTTTAAAGACACTTCATCCTTTGCTGGAGGATGGATGCATTGATGATGACACCTCACCACACAAAAAAGTTGGATTTATTGGCATCTCCAATTGGGCACTAGACCCAGCAAAAATGAACAGAGGTATCTTTGTCTCTAGAGGTGACCCTGATGAGAAAGAACTTGTTAACAGTGCTAAGGGAATTTGTTCTTCTGAAAGTTTGGTCCTCCAGCAGCATTTCTCCAGCTTTGCAGAGGCCTATCTTGAAGTTTGCAACACTCAAAAAGAGCAGAAAAGGGAATACTTTGGCCTACGAGACTTTTATAGTCTGATCAAAATGGTATTTGCTTTTAGCAAAGAGTCTCAAGAAAACCTGACTTTGGAAAACATTGCTAGGGCTGTCCTAAGGAATTTCAGTGGGAAAGATGAAGTGAATGCATTGGCCATTTTTCTCAAAGACAAAACGAAAAATATAACACCTATCAACACAATAGACTTGGTCATGGAGAACATCAACAGTGAAAGTGATGATTGCCGTTACCTACTAATATTGACCAAAAACTATTCTGCATTACAGATTCTTCAGCAGGTCTTTAGAGAGAACCAACAGCCTGAAATTATATTTGGCTCCAGTTTTCCAAAAGACCAAGAATATACTCAGGTTTGCCAAAATATTAATCGTATTAAAATCTGCATGGAGACTGGAAAGATGGTTATACTGCTAAATCTTCAGAATCTGTATGAAAGCCTCTACGATGCATTAAACCAATATTATGTCTGTCTAGCTGGTCAAAAATATGTTGACCTGGGCTTAGGTACACATCGTGTCAAGTGCAGAGTCCATCCAAAGTTCAGACTGATAGTGATTGAAGAAAAAGAAGTTGTGTACAAAGATTTTCCAATTCCACTTATCAATCGTCTTGAAAAACACTATGTTGATATAAATACATACTTGAAAAAAGAACACAATGTTATTGTTGAAGAGTTGGAAGCTTGGGTAAGAGATTTTACTAATGGTAATTCAGACCAAACAATGGGTAAAGCCCAAACATACATGCCTTCAGATGTTTTTATTGGCTACCACTCAAACACTTGTGCTTCAGTTGTTCTTCAAGTGACAGAAAATATGAAGGAATCACATCCTGATGCTGAAAGTGCCATTGTGATGAAAAAAGCCCAACATGTTTTGCTAAACTGTGCTACACCTGATTCTGTAGTCCGCTTAGGCAAAAAAGACTTAATTGTTGAATACTTCAAGAAGCAGAAACATGGTTCATTACTGGATTTTCTGTCTTGTCAACTACAGATTGGATCTAAAAATCATGCAAATCTCACTGAGGTACTGTGCTTATTTTCCCTGCTTCACCTTTCTATTGAACATTAAAGTGGGCCTGTACTCAAAAATGTAGGATTTGCTATGTTATAGTGGATATTTAGAAGTGTTAATTGTGCTTAAGCAGTACTCTGAAAAAAATGACCTTTTTTCTTGTATTATTTCTCAAAAATGGCAGTGTATTTCCAGGAATTCCTGGAATTCGACCCTACAATCTTATAGCCATATATCTGCAGTGAGAGAGGCTGCTATTTTGAGTGACATTTGGTGACATACTGCTCACTTTTCTCCTGGCTAGGGACTCTAACATGAGGAGACAAAACTCATTACAAACCACAAAAACACAGGGGTCTACTCACTAAGTAATAAAAAATGTTTGTCCTAAAATAGCTCAGATCCTGTGACCTGCAATTTGCATCGTAGGCCAGCCTTGTGACTATAGAATGTAACAGCCTGGAGTTGGGATCACAAAAAACGCAGCAGGGGATCACACATCCAACACTGCAGGAAGTGAATCTGATGTGCAGATTCTTTAGGATTTATAGTTTAAAAAAAAAAGAAATATTGGCAAGACAAGTAATAGTAATGTTTTAATACAGCAACTATCGCTGCAAGGGAATTACTTTAGGTGAAGATTAGAGGTATGAGTAAAATATTTCTAAATGATCAGCGGTATACATAAACAGAAAAACATAGCAAAATTCATAATAGGATTCAGGCTTTACATTGAATCAGTGCTAAAGTAAAATCTTGTGGGCATTTACAAGTAACCTATCGTGGTTCTATGCATAAAGGTAAAATACCTTCAGTTTGCACCCCCAGCCCTCCCTTATACTCTCCTAAGCCTGATCTCGATCCAGCGATGTGCACGAAAGCAGCAGCTCTACCAGGTCTTTCATTCCACATTGGATGAGATGCAACAGCAGGAGCCATTGTCTCTTGCTGCTTTCAATCACAGCCAGTTAGGAGGGAGTGGGGGGGCAGGGCTGTGCCTTATGAAAACAGAGAGTGGGTCTTGGGAACGGGCACACACAAGTGCCCCCATAGGAAGTGGTCTGCTATAGGTAGGGATGAGCTTCGAGTTCGAGTTGAACTCATGCCGAACAGCAAAAAATTTGGGGTGTTCGCAGCAAATTCGAAAAGCCACGGAACACCCTGTAAAAGTCTATGGGAGTAATCTAAAGTGCTAATTTTAAAGGCTTATATGCAAGTTATTGTCCTAAAAAGTGTTTGGGGACCTGGGTCCTGCCTCAGGAGACATGTATCAATACAAAATATTTTTTTTAAAATGGACGTTTTTTCGGGAGCAGTGATTAATAATGCTTAATGTGAAACAATAAAAGTGTAATATTCCTTTAAATTTCGTACCTGGGGGGTGTGTATAGTATGCCTGTGAAGGGGTGCATGTTTCCCATGCTTAGAACTGTCGCACAAACTGTCAATTCTGCGTGAAAAAAAGTAATTTAAAAGCAATCGCAGCTATAATGAATTGTCGGCTCACCGTAATACAGAGAACAGTCATTGAAAGTCATTGATAAAAAAAAAAGAAAAAAAAAGTGTGGGGTTCCCCCAAATTCAATTACCAGGCCCTTCAGGTCTGCTATGGATATTAAGGGGAACCCCACGTCAAATTTAAAAAAAACAAAATGACGTGGGGTTCCCCCCAAATATCCATACCAGACCCTTTAAAAAAACACACAGACACCGTTGGGAAAAGTCCTTTATTAAAAATAAAAAAATAAAAAAAAGATTCCAGCGGTAGTAATCCACTCTTGCTATTTAGCAATGGCTGATCTCTTCTCCGGGGTCCAGCGATGGGTGATCTCTCCCGATGGTCCGGCAATGGGTGATCTCTCCCGATGGTCCAGCGCAGCTCATCCATCCTGTCTCCACCGGAGACACTGCGGGAATCCTGTCAGCCAGACATGTCTTAGCTGAGGAGGACGGGGCCACCCGTCACCTGACCCCGCCCCCCTCTGACGCAAGGGGAAAACCGGGCTTCCCCAGTCACGTGCAGGTTACCCCGCCCCCCTCTGATGTAACGGAAGCCTGCATTACATCAGAGGGGGCAGGGTGACCCGTACATCACTGGGGAAGCCCGGATTTCCCCTTGCGTCAGAGGAGGCGGGGTCAGGTGACGGGTGGCACTGTCCTCCTCAGCTAAGATGTGTCAGGCTGCCGGGATTCCCGCAGTGTCTCTGGTGGAGACAGGATGGATGCGCTGCGCTGGACCCCGGAGAAGAGATCAGTCATCGCTGAATAGCAAGAGTGAATTACCACCGCTGGAATCTTTTAAATTTTTTTTATTTTTAATAAAGGACTTTTCCCAATGGTGTCTGTGTTTTTTAGCAATTTTTTACATTTTCTTTGTGAAATGGTAGGGGTACAAGTAGCCCCATACCATTTCAAACAGGGGGGGTGGGATTTGGGGGTCCCCTTGTTAAAGGGGGCTTCCAGATTCTGATAAGCCCCCTGCCTGCAGACCCCCACAACCACCGGCCAGGGTTGTGGGGATGAGGCCCTTGTCCCCACCAACATGGGGATATGGGGCTTTGAGGGGTCACAGACCCCCAAAGCATCCCCCCAATGTTGAGGGCATGTGGCCTGGTTCGGTTCAGGGGGGGCTCTCTTGCCCCCCCTCTTTATCCGAGCACGCAACCTGGCAGGCTGAAGGAAAAGGGTCTGGTATTAATTTTTGGGGGGAACTCCGTGCCATTTTTTTTTTATTTGGCGTGGAGTACCCCTTAAAGTCCATACCAGACCTGAAGAGCCTGGTAATTGAATTTGGGGGAACCCCACGCTTTTTTTTTTTATTTCTTTTTATCAATGACTTTCAACGACTGTTCTCTGTATTACGGGGATCCGACAATTCATTATAGCCGCGAGTGCTTTTAAATCCTTTTTTTCCTGCAGAAATTACACTTTGTGCAGGGACAGGTCTAAGTCCGGAAAACATGCGCCCCTTTACAGGCATACTATACACACCCCCCAGGTACGGAATTTAAAGGAATATTACACTTTTATTGTTTCACTTTAAGCATTATTAAAATCACTGCTCCCGAAAAAACATCTGTTTTTAAAACTTTTTTTTTTGCATTGATACATGTCCCCTGGGGCAGGACCCAGGTCCCCAAACATTTTTAGGACAATAACTTGCATATTAGTCTTTAAAATTAGCACTTTTGATTTTGAACGTTTGAGTCCCATAGACTTTAATAGGGTTCTAAAGTTCATGCAAATTCTAGGTCTGTTTGCAGGTTCTGGTGCGAACCAAACCGGGGGGGTGTTCAGCTCATCCTTAGCTATGGGGGCAGGAGGGAGGGGCCAAGAGCGCCAGGGGGGGCCCTGAGAAGAGGAGAATTGGGGCTGCTCTGTGCAAAAACCAGTGCACAGAGCAGGTACTGCAAGTATGACGTTTGTTACTTAAAAAAAACATGAGACGGTACTCACACTTTAATGCACAACTTCAGTCAGCCTAGTATGGTGGCCAGGTCCACTCCTCAGGTGCTACCACACTAGCACATGTGCCACCACACTAGCCTTTGTGACTGGCAGAGCCTGTATGCAGATCTGCACATGCACAGGTGGTTTAACATGCACACACAACACTGGGAAGTTTGCAGGCTTCCCTGGCCATAGTCTGTGTGTAGGAAACCCCACACATGTGCTGATACCCAGGGGACCTGGAACATACCCATACAGTATGTGCCACAGGGCTCTCTTGGTGCCAAAGCCCTGCAGCCCATCTCACACCGCACAGGGGAAAGGGAGACATTTTCTCACCAGGTGAGAATTGCGGGACTACTGCTTAGCAGCACAAATAAAGCTCTCTAAAAAAAAATATCCATTTGTAAGAGAGGGAGGGGGTGGAGGCAGGTCAGCCCAACAAGCCATTTAGGATGAAAATCCACTTTAACCCGTTGATGCCTAAGGGTAAAACAAATGTTAAAGTCATTGTAAAGTCTTGTTGTTTTTTCCCAATAAAAATAACAAACATGTTATACTTACCTGCTCTGTGTAGTGGATTTTCACAGAGCAGCCTGGATCCTCCTCTTCTCAGGTCCCTCTTCTGTGATCCTGACCCCTCCCTCCTGTTCAGTGCCCACACAGCACCCAATCTGGCCCTGCCCCGTCTCTCCCCTGAATGGCTAGCTCACTTTAATTGACAGCAGCAGCAGCCAATGACGCTGCTGCTGTGTCTCACCCAATCAGGAGGGAGAATCTCGGACAGCTGAGACAACCGTGGACATCGCTGGACAGAGAGGGACATCAGATACGTGTTAAGGGGGTTGAGGGGGGCTGCTGTACACAGAATGATTTTTATCTTAATGCATTTAAGATAAAAAATCTTTTGCCTTTACAACCACTTTAACCTTTTCCCAACCGACGCACGATGATGTACGTCGGCAGAATGGCACGGACAGGCAAATGGGCATACAGGTACGTCCCTTTGAATTTGCCTCCGTGCCATTGTGTGTGCGCCGGTTGGGACCTCTGTGAGTCTGATCGCGGTACCCGCGGACTCGATCGCCGCGGGGTTACGCGCGATCAACTCACAGGGAGAAAGAACGGGGAGATGCTGATGTAAACAGCATCTCCCCATTCTGCCTAGCAACAAGTGACACTGATCTCTGCTCCCTGTGATTGGAGCAGATATCAGTGATCTGTAAAACACAGCCATGCCCCCCCACCATTAGAAACATGCCCCTAGGACACACTTAACCCCTACACTGCCACCGCCTGGTTAACCCCTTCACTGCCAGTGTCATTTACACAGGAATCAGGCATTTGTATAGTACTGATTGCTGTATAAATGACAATGGTCCCAAAAATGTGTCAAAAATGTCCGATGTGTCCGCCATAATATCGCAGTCACAATAAAAATCGTTGATCGCTGCCATTACTAGTAAAAAAAAAAATATATTAATAAAAATGCCATAAAACTATCCCCTATTTTGTAAACGCTATAACTTTTGCGCAAACCAATCAATAATCGCTTATTGCGATTTTTTTTTACCAAAAATATGTAGAAGAATATGTATCGGCCTAAAGTGAGGGAAAAAAATGTTTTTTTTTTATATATTTAGTGGGAATATTTATTATAGCAAAAAGTAAAAAATAATGTGTTTTTTTCAAAATTGTCACTCTTTTTTTGTTTATAGTGCAAAAAATAAAAACCGTAGAGGTGATCAAATACCACCAAAAGAAAGCTCTATTTGTGGGAATAAAAGAACATCAATTTTGTTTGGGAGCCACATTGTACGATCGCGCAATTGTCAGTTAGGCTGCATTCACACCTGAGCGTAGCGTTTTCAAGCAGAAAATCGTGCGAATTTACTGTGATTTTGCAGAATTTTTTCCCACGATTCGCGGCGTTTTTACAGCGATTTGCCGCGATTTTGTGCAGGGCAACAGGTCACCAATGTTAAAAGAAGAAAAACTCCCAAATCTGCTCAATTCGCGCAACAAAAAAGGGTCCGGAACTTGTTTGAGCTTCAGGCGTTCGGCTCCAGGCGACATGGAGTGGAGATGTGAACCATCTCCATTGAGAATAATAGATTTTTTCCCCTCTAGCGTTTTGGAGCTTCAGGCTTCAAGCTACAAAACTCTCAGGTGTATATGGGGGTCTAAAAGCAATGTAGTGCAGAGTTGCAAAAAGTGCTCTGGTCTTAAGTTAGCAAAATGGTCCGGCCTGAAAGTGGTTAATGCCTAAGCACAATTTTGCAACTCTTGATTTTATTTTATTATCAAAGGAAAACTGCCCCAAAATAGTAAAAAAAATATTATTTTTTACATTGCTACTACCATAACCTACCACCAAAGACCTACCCAAAATAAATTCTCCTGCTCCCAATGATTGCAGCGATACCGTAAGAGTGTAGGTTAGTTGCTGTTTGTACCCGTAGTACAGCCCAAAAACAATAGTGCACATTTTTATACTACCTAAAACAGACTGACACTAACTGACATTGATACTAATTTAAAAACCTTTTTTTTTAAATCCTGCCCAAAATCTCTGCATGGAGAGAGACAGATGCAATGCATGTTTCCTTTCCATTCACAGAGAGAGAGAGAGACAAATGTGCTGGCTTCACAGTGACTGATCACTAGTGATGGCCGAACGGTTCGCCCGGCGGTCGTTTCGCGGCGAATTTCCGACTTTCGCCGTCCGCGGGTTCGAACGCCTTTTTCCGTCGTTCGCCCCGGCGGACTTACGTGTTTAATGTATACAAGAACTTTAACCTTTCGTGACACGTTTATCATGTGTTACAGGACAACCAATTGAGACATGACAGCTCATGGACACTTGGACATTCCCCCTAACCTATAAATACACCCG
Organism: Lithobates pipiens; assembly: GCF_037356315.1. Classification (NCBI taxonomy): domain Eukaryota; kingdom Metazoa; phylum Chordata; class Amphibia; order Anura; family Ranidae; genus Lithobates; species Lithobates pipiens. Next base: position 435,103,904 of record NW_027507903.1, read on the forward strand.
ATCCGGTGGCCATTTTACATTCTTTCTTCTGTCACTGTAGGGAAAGGATCCTGTGTGGAGTAGGGACAGAGAAAACGCTAGCTATTTGGTACACAAAAGTTCTTTTCAGGACTGGTATAGGTGTTAGGTCAGCAGCCTGAGTTTCTTTTGTCAGTTTAGATAAAGGGACAGAGCGCTGTATGCTGCTATTTTAGGGACAGCTCAGCCAGATTAGTCTTTCTTCATCATCATCATCATCATCATCATTAGCTGTTACTATCAGGTCCACAAAAGAGCTGTTCCAGCTAATCGTTCCAGCCTACTCTTTTTTGCCAATTTGTATAGGGACAGGCAGGAAGCAGTGTGTCAGGCAGTGAGGATAATTTTAAAGACTTGCTGTTACTATTAGTTCCACAAAGGTTCTTTTCAGGACTGGTATCAGTGGTACGGTAATAGGCTTGTACACGTATAATATTCTTTCTTCCAAATATAGAAAGAATATTATACTTGACTGCTGCCCTTCTGCTGCAGTCTGCTAATCATTCACAACTCACTTGTTCCACAAAGCTCTTTATCAGGACTGGTAACTTGGTCTGTCTAGGGTGCTACGGTACATAGGCTTGGGTGCGGTACAGTCTGCTGTTCTGTAAGGACCGCTATCGGTCCACAATACATAGGGTTGCCGTGCACTACTGCTGACCGCTGCCCTATACTGCAGCAGTCCTTCATTGGTATAGGGACTGACGTACAGTCTGCTAATCACTAACACACAACCTGCTTGGTCCACAAAAGTTCTTATAAGGACTGGTAACTTGGTATAGGGTGCTACGGTACATAGGCCTGAGTGCGTTACAGTCTGCTGTTCTGTAAGGACCGCTATCGGTCCACAATACATAGGGTTGCCGTGCACTACTGCTGACCGCTGCCCTATACTGCAGCAGTCCTTCAGCGGTATAGGGACTGACGCACAGTCTGCTAAACACTAACACACAACCTGCTTGGTCCACAAAAGTTTTTATAAGGACTGGTAACTTGGTATAGGGTGCTACGGTACATAGGCCTGAGTGCAGTACAGTCTGCTGTTCTGTAAGGACCGCTATCGGTCCACAATACATAGGGTTGCCGTGCACTACTGCTGACCGCTGCCCTATACTGCAGCAGTCCTTCATTGGTATAGGGACTGACGTACAGTCTGCTAATCACTAACACACAACCTGCTTGGTCCACAAAAGTTCTTATAAGGACTGGTAACTTGGTATAGGGTGCTACGGTACATAGGCCTGAGTGCGTTACAGTCTGCTGTTCTGTAAGGACCGCTATCGGTCCACAATACATAGGGTTGACGTGCACCACTGCTGACCGCTGCCCTATACTGCAGCAGTCCTTCAGCGGTATAGGGACTGACGTACAGTCTGCTAAACACTAATACACAACCTGCTTGGTCCACAAAAGTTCTTATAAGGACTGGTAACTTGGTATAGGGTGCTACGGTACATAGGCTTGAGTGCGGTACAGTCTGCTGTTCTGTAAGGACCGCTATCGGTCCACAATAGATAGGGTTGACGTGCACCACTGCTGACCGCTGCCCTATACTGCAGCAGTCCTTCAGCGGTATAGGGACTGACGCACAGTCTGCTAAACACTAACACACAACCTGCTTGGTCCACAAAAGTTTTTATAAGGACTGGTAACTTGGTATAGGGTGCTACGGTACATAGGCCTGAGTGCGTTACAGTCTGCTGTTCTGTAAGGACCGCTATCGGTCCACAATACATAGGGTTGCCGTGCACTACTGCTGACCGCTGCCCTATACTGCAGCAGTCCTTCATTGGTATAGGGACTGACGTACAGTCTGCTAATCACTAACACACAACCTGCTTGGTCCACAAAAGTTCTTATAAGGACTGGTAACTTGGTATAGGGTGCTACGGTACATAGGCCTGAGTGCGTTACAGTCTGCTGTTCTGTAAGGACCGCTATCGGTCCACAATACATAGGGTTGCCGTGCACTACTGCTGACCGCTGCCCTATACTGCAGCAGTCCTTCAGCGGTATAGGGACTGACGCACAGTCTGCTAAACACTAACACACAACCTGCTTGGTCCACAAAAGTTCTTATAAGGACTGGTAACTTGGTATAGGGTGCTACGGTACATAGGCCTGAGTGCAGTACAGTCTGCTGTTCTGTAAGGACCGCTATCGGTCCACAATACATAGGGTTGCCGTGCACTACTGCTGACCGCTGCCCTATACTGCAGCAGTCCTTCATTGGTATAGGGACTGACGTACAGTCTGCTAATCACTAACACACAACCTGCTTGTTCCACAAAAGTTCTTATAAGGACTGGTAACTTGGTATAGGGTGCTACGGTACATAGGCTTGAGTGCGGTACAGTCTGCTGTTCTGTAAGGACCGCTATCGGTCCACAATAGATAGGGTTGACGTGCACCACTGCTGACCGCTGCCCTATACTGCAGCAGTCCTTCAGCGGTATAGGGACTGACGTACAGTCTGCTAAACACTAATACACAACCTGCTTGGTCCACAAAAGTTCTTATAAGGACTGGTAACTTGGTATAGGGTGCTACGGTACATAGGCTTGAGTGCGGTACAGTCTGCTGTTCTGTAAGGACCGCTATCGGTCCACAATAGATAGGGTTGACGTGCACCACTGCTGACCGCTGCCCTATACTGCAGCAGTCCTTCAGCGGTATAGGGACTGACGTACAGTCTGCTAAACACTAATACACAACCTGCTTGGTCCACAAAAGTTCTTATAAGGACTGGTAACTTGGTATAGGGTGCTACGGTACATAGGCTTGAGTGCGGTACAGTCTGCTGTTCTGTAAGGACCGCTATAGGTCCACAATAGATAGGGTTGACGTGCACCACTGCTGACCGCTCACCTATACTGCAGCAGTCCTTCAGCGGTATAGGGACTAAGAGTTTTGTCACAGGGTCATTTAAAAAATGACATGCAGAGGAAGAGGCAGGCCCTTCCGCAGGGGTGGTAGGGGTAGGGCAGGAGCAACAGGCTTGAGCCAAAGTGGGAAGTTGCAGAAGGTGCGTTCAATTACTTTAAAGGATGCACCAGACTTGGTTGAGTGGCTCGCTCAGCCTTACTCTTCTGCACCCTCCTCATCCTCTCGATCTGCACCCTCTTCTTCACTCTCTGCTATGTGCACCCCCAAAGACACTACCACCAACAACACGACCACCACCACCACCACCACATACCTTCCGCTTGAGTCACTGGAATTATTTTCCGATCCATATCAAGAGGACATTTCTGATGCGCAGCCACTCTTGGTATTGGATCAGGAAGAGGAGGTAGCAACAAGCGCTACTCAGCAGTCTGACGCCAGTACCCAGATCAGCCCAAGGAGGAGGTTGGTCCCCGGTGTTGCTGCCTACTCTACTTATAGCGGTGGGGAAGGTGACGTTGATGATGACGTGTCTAGTGATGTCACGTGGGTGCCCACAAGAGAGGAAGAGGAGGGGAGTTCAGAGGGAGATATGGACCAGCAGATAGGGAGGAGAAGCAGCAATGACTTACATTGCACAGCAGGGACAAAGCAGACTGCAAATGTATCAGGAGCGAGTCATCGACCATGTACGGTCACATCTGGCGCTCCCAGGACACCGGCACATGGCTCCGCAGTGTGGGCTTTTTTTAACGTGTCCGCTGCTGACAATAGCGTTGCCATCTGCAATCTTTGCAGTCAACGCGTTAGTCGCGGTAAGCCCAATACTCACCTAGGGACGACCGCCTTAAGAAGGCACATGAGCAGCCATCACCGAGCCCAGTGGGAGCAACGGAACACACAAAGCCACACTGCAGGCTCTCACCGTCCAGCCTCGTCTTCTACTTCTCCTTCTCCTCTCTCCTCACAATTGTCCTCCACTCCACCTTCCATCACGCCAAGCTCACATTTTTCTGCAAAAAGGCAGGCTTCCGTGGGCCTAATGTTTGAGCGTAAAAAAATGATGACGCCGGATAACCCTCTTGCCCAACGGTTGGCGGCTGGCTTGTCAGAACTCATAGCCCGCCAACTACTGCCATATAAACTGGTGGACTCGGAGGCCTTTCGCAAATTTGTGGCCATTGGAACACCACAATGGAAGGTCCCAGGAAGGAAGTATTTCTCAGAGAAGGGCATCCCAGAGCTATATGGCCATGTTCAGCGGCAAGTGAATGTATCTCTGGCACACAGTGTCGGTGCCAAGATACATCTGACCACAGACACGTGGTCTAGCAAACACGGGCAGGGAAGGTATATCAGTTTTACTGCCCACTGGGTGAACCTTCTGACGGCCGTCAAGCATGTAACCCGTGGCACCCGTGTAGATTTGGTTTTACCGCCACGGATTGCATGCAGGCCTGACTCTTCTTCTCCTCCTCCTACTCCATCCTCCTCCCTCTCCTCCTCAGCTGCCTCCTCCTTTTCCGCTGCTAGCGTCTCTTCCACTGCACCGCCCAAGCTCCCCAGAACCTATTCCACATGCCAGGTGAGACGTTGCCATGCCGTGCTGCGTCTGTTGTGCCTGGAAGCAAAGAGCCACACTGGCCCGGCACTCCTTTCAGCTTTGCGTTCACAGGCAGATGAGTGGCTAACACCGCTCAATTTGACAGTTGGTAAAGTGGTGTGTGACAACGGTGCCAATCTGCTTAGCGCATTGAAACAGGGCAAAATCACGCACGTGCCGTGCATGGCACACGTCTTAAACTTGGTCGTGCAGCGATTCCTTGTCAAATACCCTGGGGTCCAGGACATCTTGCGGCAGGCAAGGAAAATCTCGGCCCATTTCAGAAGATCTTACACGGCCATGGCTCGCCTTGCTGACATTCAGCGGCGACACCATCTGCCGGTCAGACGTCTTATTTGCGATTGCCCGACGCGATGGAACTCAACCTTCTATATGCTTGATAGGCTGCTCCAGCAGAAACGTGCAGTTAACGTCTACCTGTATGAACTCTGCGAAAGAAACGGTTCTGGGGAGCTGGGTTTTTTTTCACCGCGCCAGTGGCTGCTCATGCGCGACACATGCAGACTTCTGCGGCCATTTGAGGAGATCACCAAACTGGTCAGTCGCAGCCATGGCGCCATCAGTGACATGGTACCTTATGCCTTCTTTCTGGAGCGTGCATTGCGTCGTGTCATTGATCAGGCTGTGGAGGAGCAGGAGCGGGAAGATGAGGAAGTCGCAATGCTGGATGAATTCCCAGGGGGGGCTACTCTATCTGAGACAAGTCAACAACAGGAGTCTGATGAGGAGTCAGAGGAGGATGGTGCCGGGGCGGATGAGCAGGAGCAAGAAGAGCATGCTTTAAACCTTTCTGGGATCCCTGTTGTGCGAGGATGGGGAGAGGAGAATGAAGAGGACGACATTATCCTGGATGATGAGCAGGAGCCAGGCCACCACACCGCTTCCACTTTAGTGCAAATGGGGGCCTTCATGCTCCAGTGTTTTAATAGGGACCCCCGTATAAAAAGCATGAGGGTCAAGGACCAGTACTGGGTGGCAACGTACTTAGACCCCCGGTACAAACACAAAATGGCGGAAATGTTACCGCCGTCGCAGAGGGCTGTCAGAATGCAGCACTTCCAGGCCTTGCTTCGAGAAATGCTGCATTCTGCTTTTGCGTGCGCTGGCAGAGGAGCAATTCCCACTCCCAGAGAAGGATTTGCGGGTACCAATCCAACAGCGCCTGCAAGAAGAGGCCGGTTTGAAGATGTGTTGGTGACTTCGGATATGAGGTCATTCTTTCAGCCGACCCATCGACAGGTGTCATCCGGATCCAGCATCAGGGAACGCCTAGACCGTCAGGTGTCCGACTACATTGGGTTAACGGCCGATGTGGACGCTCTGAGGAGTGATGAACCCCTAGACTACTGGGTGGGCAGGCTTGACCTCTGGCCAGAGCTTGCCCAATTTGCAATCGAACTGTTGGCTTGCCCCTCATCCAGTGTCCTGTCCGAAAGGACGTTCAGCGCAGCAGGGGGGATTGTGACCGATAAGCGTACTCGCCTAGCTCACCACAGTGTTAACTACCTCACATTTCTAAAAATGAATGAGGCATGGATCTCGGAGGAATTCAACACATGTGATCAGTAGACCATGTATATGTCTATAAACAATTTTTGGAATCAAGCACACAGACCTTCTTAATTCATTTGGCTCACTTCCCTGACCCAAAAAAGCACACCGTACTATATGCCCCTACCCTCCTCTTTGAAGAGGTTGAGCGGTGTCATATTTCTACTGGGGCTGCTTATTATGAGGGGTTCCCACCATCCCTGTGCTGTGCTGACTTCCTCCTGGGTGTTCTTATTATGAGGGGCTCCCACCATCCCTGTGCTGTGCTGACTTCCTCCTGGGGGTTCTTATTATGAGGGGATCACACCATCCCTGTGCTGTGCTGACTTCCTCCTGGGGCTGCTTACGGTGCTGCTGTCAGCGCTGTATGTCACGGAGCTGCTGTCAGCGCTGTATGTCACGGAGCTGCTGTCAGCGCTGTATGTCACGGAGCTGCTGTCAGCGCTGTATGTCACGGAGCTGCTGTCAGCGCTGTATGTCACGGAGCTGCTGTCAGCGCTGTATGTCACGGAGCTGCTGTCAGCGCTATATGTCACGGAGCTGCTGTCAGCGCTGTATGTCACGGAGCTGCTGTCAGCGCTGTATGTCACGGAGCTGCTGTCAGCGCTGTATGTCACGGAGCTGCTGTCAGCGCTGTATGTCACGGTGCTGCTGTCAGCGCTGTATGTCACGGAGCTGCTGTCAGCGCTGTATGTCACGGAGCTGCTGTCAGTGCTGTATGTCACGGAGCTGCTGTCAGCGCTGTATGTCACGGAGCTGCTGTCAGCGCTGTATGTCACGGAGCTGCTGTCAGCGCTGTATGTCACGGTGCTGCTGTCAGCGCTGTATGTCACGGAGCTGCTGTCAGCGCTGTATGTCACGGAGCTGCTGTCAGCGCTGTATGTCACGGAGCTGCTGTCAGCGCTGTATGTCACGGAGCTGCTGTCAGCGCTGTATGTCACGGAGCTGCTGTCAGCGCTGTATGTCACGGAGCTGCTGTCAGCGCTGTATGTCACGGAGCTGCTGTCAGCGCTGTATGTCACGGAGCTGCTGTCAGCGCTGTATGTCACGGAGCTGCTGTCAGCGCTGTATGTCACGGAGCTGCTGTCAGCGCTGTATGTCACGGAGCTGCTGTCAGCGCTGTATGTCACGGAGCTGCTGTCAGCGCTGTATGTCACGGTGCTGCTGTCAGCGCTGTATGTCACGGAGCTGCTGTCAGCGCTGTATGTCACGGAGCTGCTGTCAGTGCTGTATGTCACGGAGCTGCTGTCAGCGCTGTATGTCACGGAGCTGCTGTCAGCGCTGTATGTCACGGAGCTGCTGTCAGCGCTGTATGTCACGGTGCTGCTGTCAGCGCTGTATGTCACGGAGCTGCTGTCAGCGCTGTATGTCACGGAGCTGCTGTCAGCGCTGTATGTCACGGAGCTGCTGTCAGCGCTGTATGTCACGGAGCTGCTGTCAGCGCTGTATGTCACGGAGCTGCTGTCAGCGCTGTATGTCACGGTGCTGATGTCAGTGCTCTGTATTACGGTGCTGCTGTCAGTGCTCTGTATCTCCTGCACCCTCTTGTTTGCCTACCCTGGTCCCTGACCTTCCCTCTCCTCCATTGCCTTCATTAGCTCCATAGTCCTGAATTGTCAGAACAATTTCCCAAATAAAAAAAAAATGCTTGTAGTTATCGATCCCAAATTCACCTCATACATGTATTATGCTATTGTCCAGGTGGTGGGACTACGTGCTACCCCCTAATAATTACCCCGTGGCCGCAAATTCGACCTAAAGGTTTGCGAAATTCGCCTCCCATTGAAGTCAATGGAGCCCGCGGCGAACGGTCGTTTTCGCGAACGTTTGTGTCCGTTCGCGTTTCGCGTTCGCGAAACGTCCCGTCGGAAGTTCGTCCATCACTACTGATCACTGTGATATCCAATCAGAGGCTATCACAGCGATCCCCTGGTCTCTGTGCTGGAAGCGGGCTGTGTGGCACTCAGCATAAAGACAGATACGCATACTGTATATGCTGCCCCACAGAAAAAAATCCCAGTCCAGTGAGGCCGCGTATATGCGTACTGTTGGCAGGCAGGGCTTAAGTAACCTGCATCAATATATATGTCAAATATTCTTATAGATTGAATTATAAGTTTCCGCAGCTTTTCCATTCTATTTTCTTTGCGCAGTCCTAGAAATCAATTGTGTTGGTTGACTCAGTAAACTGTAGTTTCCCCTTCAGCATTTTATAATAACAAAAAATATTTTTTTTATGTCTTTGTTTTGTTTAGATCACAACATTTTCCCGTCTTCTCACGTCGGCTGACAAAAAGATTTTAGAAGCAGAGTTAAGCGGCCAAGTCAATAGCATTGAAATTTTGTCCTTGCAGCATATAGATACAGAACTCTCCTTTCTGAAAAAAATTTGGTGAGTCATTATAAAATCTGTCACTCTGCCATGTGTGCCTGGATCAAGCATGGGAAAGATACAAAGATCAGTTCTTTGGGTGAACCCATAATTTGGATCACACTGGGGAGTAATCATTCTTACCAAATGCTACAGTGAAGGCAAAGTAAGAGACCCTGCCTAGATCATATTTTAATTTATACATTTGTAGATGTGCTTAAAATGTATTTCAGCAACTAAAAGCTGTGTGATTTCACAATTAAGTAAACAAATATTAATAACTTATTTTTGGTCATTTAATGCCCATTCATGGTCAAGCAACGGATTCACTTAACTTCTGTGTTTCCCAGCAGCACATAAAAGCCTTTCCCTTCCCTTTGCACCCTTCCTGCTGCTCACTTCAATCAGTGTGACTTGAAATGTGCACAGGGCTGAGAACTACACTATATTACCAAACGTATTGGGACACCTGCCTTTATACACACATGACTAGGGATGAGCTTCGTGTTCGAGTCGAACATACGTTCGACTCGAACATCGGCTGTTCGTCCGTTCGGCGAAGTCCGAACATTTTGGTCCGTTCGCGCCAAATTCGTGTGGCGCTCGCGGCCCACAATGCACTGCAATGGCGCAGTGCATTGCTGGCTCATGATTGGCCAAGCATGCACTGTGACCCCGCATGCTTGGCCAATCGCAGCGCCAGCAGCGAGGAGAGCCATGATTGGCCACAGGCAGTATGCCTGTGGCCAATCATAGCTCAGGCTGTGTAGTGCACGCCCCACACTATATAAGGCCGCCAGCGCGGCGGCCTTGTGTAGTGTGTTGGCGTCTGAAGCAGTGGGTGTTCTGTGTACCTTCAACACAGTACACACCGATCGTTTTCGGCCGATTTTTGATCTTGCTGTTGTGTAGTGGTTGTTGTCTGCGTGCCCTGACCGCAGTATACACCGCTATATTCACCTCACCTATATAGCTAGTGATCTATCTTTTATAATAGAGCTTGCAGTCAGTAGTGTTAGGAGCTTGTGCGTGCTGTCTGCGTGCTCTGTACCCAGTACATACTGCTATATCCACCTACATAGCTCTTCTCTATTTGAGACCACTTGCCATCTGCAGGAGTTATTGGAAGTTGTGTGTGCCTCCAGCACAGCACAGTATACATCTGTATATACCCCTTTATCTCTGGTGTTCTATAATAAAGGCATCTGCAGGAGTTAGTGGGTGTTGTGTGCCTCTAGCACAATATACACTACCCAACTGCTTTTTTACCCAACTCCCTTCAGGCCATTACCATGTCTGGAAGGCCAGCAAGGAGAGGCAGACAGGCGCGAGCCGATAAAAGAGGGCAAGCAGGCTCTGTGTCTAGAGACAACAGTGCTGGTCGTGGACGCGGTGCACTGTCATCAGCACGTGGCCATGGGACACTTTTGTCCTTCTTTTCGGCAGCTGGACATGTTGAGCCGCAACATGCCAACGACTTGGTAGAGTGGATGACCAAGTCCTCTTCATCCTTCTCATCCTCTCTCACCCAGTCTCAGGGTACTAGCAAAGCAGCTGCCAACGCATCGTCTTCCCTCCTCTCAATGTCATCATCAGTGACTCCTTCCCTAGACCCACCACGTCCTCCTGAGGAGTCTCCTGAACTCTTTGAGCACAGTGTTGGGTAAATGCTCCAGGAGGATGCCCAGTGTTTTGTGGGCTCTGATGATGACACTCAGCTATAGGAAGGCAGTAGCGTGAGCGCAGAGAGAGGGGATGCTCAAGAAGGACAGCAATCTGGCAGTCATGTTCCACAAGCTGCAGCATACTGCCAGGTTTGCTACAGCGATGAAGAGGGAGGGGATGATGAGGGCACTGACTCCACGTGGGTGCCTGGAAGGAGAGAGGAGGAGGAGGAGGAGGCACATGTTGAAACGAGGCAGGATGCCCTCCGGGGGCCAGCTTAGGGGCAGCACACCGACTGAATCACACCGCAGAGCTCCGCCTGTGCAGGGCGCTGCCTCTGCGCGTTATTCTAAAAGTTCTTTGGTGTGGGCCTTTTTTGAGTTGAGTGCATCAGATCGCACCACTGCTATTTGCAACATATGTCTCAAGCGTATCTCGCGTGGCCAAAACATCAGCCGCTTGGGCACCGCTTGACCAGACATATGTTGACCTGCCATGCAGCTCATTGGCAAGCGTACCTCAAAGACCCACACCAAAGAACAAAGCGGACCTCTCCTTGCTCCTCATCAGCTGGCATCTCCAACCCCACTAGACCTTCAGTCCTCTCTGAAACCTGCTCTGAGAGGAATGAAGGTGTAGAATTAGGTGTGTCACAGCCAAGTGCTTCCGGGAACTCTGCTAGCGGTACACCCACGTCCGATTATAGCAGGCAAATGTCCCTGCCCCAGCTGCTGGACCGGCGAAAGAAGTTCACTCCCAGCCATCCACATGCCCAGCGGTTGAATGCTAGCTTGGCTAAATTGCTAGCACTTCAACTGCTGCCTTTTCAGTTGGTAGACTCGGCCCCCTTCTGTGAGTTTGTACAATGTGCGGTTCCTCAGTGGCAGGTGCCCAAACGCCACTTTTTCTCACGGAAGGCGATTCCGGCTCTCTACCGGCATGCGGAAGGCAATGTCCTTGCCTCGCTGGACAGGGCGGTCAGCGGTAAGGTGCATATTACCGCTGACTCATGGTCCAGCAGGCATGGACAGGGACGTTATCTGTCTTTCACGGCCCATTGGGTCACTCTTCTGGCAGCTGGAAAGGATGCAGGACAAGGTGCAGTAGTGTTGGAGGTTGTTCCGCCACCACGCCTCCAAAATGCTACTATTGGTTGTGACACACCTCTCTCCTCCACCCCCTCCTCTTCTTCTTCCTCCATGGCCTCTTCCAGTGCTCTGTCCTTAGAACCAGGTGCTTCGTAGGCGTTCCAGGGGCTACGCAAGTACGCAGGCAAAACTATGCCATGCCGTGCTTGCGCTGGTTTGTTTGGGGGACAGGAGCCACACTGGGGCGGATGTTTTGTCAGCTCTGCAGGGGCAGGCCGAGAGGTGGTTGACGCCACGCCAGCTTAAGCCAGGAATGGTGGTTTGTGACAATGGCACCAACTTCCTCTCCGCCCTCCGACAGGGACAACTGACCCATGTGCCCTGTGTAGCTCACGTCCTTAACCTGGTGGTGCAGCGGTTCTTGGGCAGGTACCCCGGCTTACAGGATGTCCTGAAGCAGGCCAGGAAAGTCTGTGTGCATTTCCGCCGATCATTTAATGCCTGTGCTCGGCTGGCTGAGCTCCAAAAGGAGTTGAACCTGCCCAAGAACCGCCTTATATGTGACATGCCCACCAGATGGAACTCAACGTTGGCCATGCTGCAGCGGCTGCACACGCAGCAGAGGGCCATCAATGAGTACCTGTGCGACTACGGCACCAGGACAGGGTCAGGGGAGCTCGGTTTTTTCTCACCACGCCAGTGGGGCATGATCAGGGATGCATGCACTGTCCTGTCACCTTTTGAAGAGGCCACAAGGATGGTGAGCAGTGACAGTGCATGCATCAGTGACACTGTGCCTCTTGTCCACCTCTTGGAGCATACGCTGCGTGGAATAATGGACAGGGCACTTGAGGCAGAACAGAGGCAGGAAGAGGAGGACTTCCTTGCCTCTCAAGGCCCCCTTTATCCAGATAGTGTTCCTGCTGTGCCACCCATCACACAGGAAGAGGATGAGGAGGAGGAAGAGGAGGAGGAGGATGATTGTGTCAGCATGGAGGTGGAGGCTGGCACTCAGCATCAGCAGCAGCAGCAGCAGTCTTGTAGGGATGATTTACAGTCCCAAGAAACACGTGGACTTGTACGTGGCTGGGAGGAGGTAGCTGCGGATCATATTGTCCTTAGTGACCCAGAGGACTCCGGACCGAATGCCTCAGCTAACCTACGCTGCATGGCCTCCCTGATCCTGCAAAGCCTGCGGAAGGATCCTCGTATTCTTCGGATCAAGGAGAGGGACCATTACTGGCTTGCCACTCTCCTTGATCCACGGTACAAGGGTAAGGTTGCCGACCTTATCTTGCCATCGCAGAGGGAGCAGAGGATGAGACATCTCCGGGAGGCCTTGCAGAAAGGTCTGTGCAACGCGTTCCCAGAGACTGGGAGGTTACAAACTCCTGGTCCTGGAAAACGTGTTGCTGAGGCATCGGTTAGAAGGAGCGGTGGAGAAGGTGGCCGTCTGACTGATGCTTTCAGACAATTTTTTAGTCCGCAGCCCCAAGGTATGATCGGTTCCAGCACCCATCGCCAGCGTCTGATTTACATGGTGCAGGAATACCTAGGGGCAAGGTCAGACTTGGACACCTTTCCCACCGAAAATCCTCTGGCTTACTGGGTCTTGAGGATGGATCACTGGCCAGAGCTTGCACAGTATGCAATTGAGCTACTGGCCTGTCCTGCATCCAGCGTTCTTTCGGAACGCACCTTCAGTGCTGCTGGTGGCTTTGTTACCGATCACAGGGTGCGCCTGTCCACCGAATAAGTTGATCGACTGACCTTCATCAAGATGAATCAGTCTTGAATCACCCACAGCTACCAAGCACCTGAAGCTGATGTAACAGAATAATTTTTTTGAAATATCACATCCCTTCAAGACTGCCTATGCTGATGCTGAGTGACTGTCCTGTTATGTTGATTGTCTATCCTCTTCCTCCTCCGCTGATATGTTGGAAGAACATTTCTGGTTCTGGGTGATGCCATCAGCCCAATTTTTCTGCCCCTAACAGGGGCGTTTAATTACAATTTTTGATGCAATGCTTTGCAGCAGGGCCAATTCCTGCAATAACACTAGAGTATATGGGAGAGGTTGCAGTGTGGTGGCACCAGCAGCAGTGCCTAAGGCCAAATTTTTCTGCCCCTGTTTAACAGGGACATGTAATTACAATTCTTGTGCCCACCCAGAGTAACGGTGAGGACTTAGGTTGTTGAGCACCACAACCACCAAAGGTCAATTTTTCTACCACTGTTCAACAATGGCATGTAATTACAATTCTTGATATAATCGTTCACAGCAGGGCGCTCCAGCGCCCACCAAGAGTCACTTTGAGGGCTTACAATGTTGTGGCAAAACCAACACCTTGTTCCGCCATTTCTGCAGAGCATATAGGGCAGGCCCCTACTTTCAAACATCCAATTTACAAACATCTCCTACTTGCAAACGGAAGGAGACAACAGCAAGTGAGATGAAAAAAGATGGACGACAAAACAAATTATACAGGGGTGATAACCCTTCCCTATGTTTTCCAAAAAGCTTAAAAATTGTTTTTTTGACTGGAGTTACACTTAAAAAATGTACCAGTTGAAAATTACAAACAGATTCAACTTAACACAACAAACCTACACAGTCCCTGTCTTGTTTGCACCGCCTGTATACTGCTGTTCTGAGTATATAGGGCCTGGGGGCCACACACATTTCCTTTTTTTAATATGGGTACAGGGTTCCCCTTAATATGCGTACAAGACCCAAATAGGCTGGTAATGGGCAGGGAGGGCTACCCATGCCATTTTTCTCAATGATTTTCAACCATATTGCAGGAACCAGATATAACATTAAAACCGCAAGCAGTTTTAAATGGTGTTATTTCCGTTTAATGTCATTTGTGCAGGGACTGTTCTAAACACGGGAAACACGTGGCACTTCACAGGCATACTACAGACACCCCCCAGGCACCATATTTAAAGGAATATTCCACTTTTTTTTTCACTTTAATCGTCATTAAAATCAGTGCTCCCATCAAGACGCCCATTTTTAAAAACATTTTAGGCATTGACCCATGTCCCCTGGGGCAGGAGCCAGGTCCCCAAACCCTTTTTAGGACAGTATCTTGCATATTAGCCGTTAAAATTAGCACTTTTCATTTCGAACGTTCGAGTCCCATAGACTTCAATGGGGTTCTAAAGTTCGTTCGAATTTGGGGTTCGTTCGAAAGTTCTGGTGCGAACCGAACCGGGGGGTGTTCGGCTCATCCCTACACATGACCTCAAATGGCATCCCCGTCTTAGTCCGTAGGGTTCAATATTGCGTTGGCCCACGCGTTGCAGCTATAACAGCTTCAACTCTTCTGGGAAGGCTGTCTACAATGTTTAGAAGTGTGTCTGTGGGAATGTTTGACAATTCTTCCAGAAGTGCATTTCTGAGGTCAGGCACTGATGTTGGATAAGAAGACCTGGCTCAAGTCTCCACTCTCATTCATCTCGAAGGTGTTTTATCGGGTTGAAGTCAAGACTCTGTGCAGGCCAGTCAAATTGCTCCACCCCAAACTTGCTCATCCATGTCTTTATGCAATGCTTTGTGTAATGGTCCAAATCATTTGGTGGAGGGGTGATTATGGTGTGGGGGTTTTCTTCAAGGATTGGGCTCGACCCCTTAAGGTGTCAGCATACCAAGACATTTTGGACAATTTCATGCTCCCAACTTTGTGGGAATAGTTTGGGGATGGCCCTTCCTGTTCCAACACACCAGTGCACAAAGCAAGGTCCATAAAGACATGGATGAGTCCTGTCCTAAACCCAATAGAACACCTTTGGGATGCCATTAAAATTCATGTGCCTGTAAAGGCAGGTTTCCCAATACTTTTGGAAATATAATGCATCTCTCCATCCCCATATGTCAGTGCTGGGCTAATCACATGCGCTATCATATGGTAGAAAGTTGGTAGAAAGTTCATATGGTAGAAAGTTTAGTGAGTGTCACACTCAAGTTTTTCTTTTCCCTGATGGTGGTCCAGTGAGCAAGGGAAATAAGTGAGCACATTGCCTGCCAAAGCTAAAATTCACTTTATAAATAGGAAAATGAGCAGCGGCTACTGCATATCTAAAAGTGAACACAAGTTGGGCTGATAAAATCACAAAGTGCAGTCTAAAAAAGTGCAATAATTCAATAAACATGTCTAAATATACCAAAAGTGCATAAGCTGACAAACAGTGTTTCTGAAATAAAATGTTAAGTTGTCTGTTTGCCCTTGATGAAATCACACTGTGATTTTCACAATCCCCCAACAGGGTTCTTACTCACCAGCAGGGGGGGACCACTTATTATAAGTAGGTCGCCAATGCACCAAAGTAATTATTATCTCTCAACTACCATTTTCCACTAATCTCCAGTCACAGAGCTTTCTGGGACATCATAGGAATAATATACTCCATATTCATGTATTCATAACGGAATTAGACCAGGGAAATCATAACACAACATACCTTTATTGTATAAAATCCCAAAACAGACTAAAAGTAGTGCACTCACATAATTTGCAAGTTACTTTCTGATGATGCCCTGGATGTGACGAAACGTGTATAGGTGGGACTTCCTGCTGTGACATCACTTCTGCCATTTTGAGCGTACACTGGCTCCAGAGCAGTACGGAGAAGCAGATTGTCCAACAAAAAGTATTGGCAGATCATTCCAGGTGCCAGGGGGGCACCTAATTATGACAGCACTTTATTTCAGAAACACTGTTTGACAGCTTATGCACTTTATTACACTTACACATGTTTATTGATGTATTGCACTTTATTAGACTGCACTTTGTGAATTCACTTTAAGATATACAGTAATCATTGCTTTGGGTAGTTTTTAGCAATTCTCATTTTGGCATTTATGATTTAGTCAACTAGGGTGCAAGAAACTTATGAGACTTAGTTTGAGCAGCGGCTTTTAGTGTTTATAGTACATTTTATCAAAAATATATTGTTTTTTTATTTATGATGTTTTTTCAAAGAACGGGTGTTTCATTAAGTTTTTTTTAAATTCAATTTAAATTAGTCTCATTTAGTAAGCATCTGTTTTCTATGGTGTACCTTGATTGCATATACTGTACAGCTTCCCTGATCTAAATTTGGGACATTATTAAACGTATTAACCCCTGCTGCTACATAGCATAAATATTGGTACAATAATAGATTTTTTTTTAATTGTGTGTTTGTTGTTTTTTTCAAATAAGGAGTTTTCTCAATGGCTCATCTGGAAATCTTGTACTGATCATACAGACGGACTTTGAAGAGGGACCCCTGGGAGCAAACCTTGTGGCATCAGCAAAGTAAGTTGTCTTTTTGTATTTAACCTCTACAAATGAGATGTTATCCACAAAATTATATCTTGAAAAAAATGTACCTTCTTAAATTATATGTACAATTTCAGGACTCTTTACCTTTACCCTGAGGTTGCTTTTACAAGTATCTGCAACTTAGACATGCCCCAAAATATTACTTACCACAGTTGATCACCCACTTTTAAATTGAACTTGTGCCCAGATAATTCACTCTGTTTTTCAAATTCTGAACAAGCAGTAAAAGCACATTCAACAATCAACTCATATTTGTTTCTATAAGCATAGTGAAGAAATTCATTTTCAAAATTGATAACATGCGCATTTTTTATTTTATTTTTTACACGAGGACACAACATTGCAAGGCTTCCACAGCCCTCTAGACCAGTGCCCAACCTTTTTGGCACCGGGGACCGGCTGCGTGGAAGAAAATTGTGCCAAGGCCTGGCGAGGGACTAGGGGTGATGTACGCACACACGTGGGGGGGGGGGGGGGGTAAGCAAATTTTGCCGGCAATTTATCTTGCAATAGCTGGTGTTCGGCTGTTGGTACTTCAATCATCATGGCACCATGGTTGGCATGGTGTCAGAATGATTGAAGGGCATTATTTCTTATATTACATTGTAATATAAATTAAATAGTTCCACTCACCATAATGCAGAATCAGTGGGAGCCCTGAGTGTGTCACTTTCCAAGTCGCCTGCCACCAGATGAGAAATGCCACTTGTCACGCTGCCTGCCACCAGTTGAGGAATGCCACTTGCCACGCTGCCTGCCACCAGTTGAGGAATGCCATTTGCCACATCACCTGCTTGTGCCACCAGATGAGAAATGCCACTTTCCACGTCACTTGCCTGTGCCATCAGATGAGGAATGCCACTTGCCACGCTTGCCTGCCACCAGATGAGGAATGACACTTGCCATGCTGCCTGCCACCAGTTGAGGAATGCCACTTGTCACATCACCTGCCTGTCACCAGTTGAGGAATGCCACTTGCCACATCACCTGCCTGTGCCATCAGAGGAGGAATGCCACTTGCCACGCTGCCTGCCACCAGTTGAGGAATGCCACTTGCCACTCTGACTGCCACCAGTTGAGTAATGCCACTTGCCACACTGCCTGCCACCAGTTGAGGAATGCCACTTGCCACATCACCTGCCTGTCACCAGTTGAGGAATGCCACTTGCCACATCACCTGCCTGTGCCACCAGATGAGGAATGCCACTTGCCACGCTTCCTGCCACCAGTTGAGGAATGCCACTTGCCACATCACCTGCCTGTCACCAGTTGAGGAATGCCACTTGCCACATCACCTGCCTGTGCCACCAGAGGAGGAATGCCACTTGCCACGCTGCCTGCCACCAGTTGAGGAATGCCACTTGCCACGCTGCCTGCCACCAGTTGAGGAATGCCACTTGCCACATCACCTGCCTGTCACCAGTTGAGGAATGCCACTTGCCACATCACCTGCCTGTGCCACCAGAGGAGGAATGCCACTTGCCACGCTGCCTGCCACCATTGAGGAATGCCACTTGCCACGCTGCCTGCCACCAGTTGAGGAATGCCACTTGCCACGCTGCCTGCCACCAGTTGAGGAATGCCACTTGCCACATCACCTGCCTGTCACCAGTTGAGGAATGCCACATCACCCGCCAGTGCCACCAGATGAGGATTGTCACTGGTGACACTAGTTCAGTGGTCTTTCTTAAATGAGGGCAGGAGAGCAGAGATGCGGGGCGGGCAGTGAGAGATGATGTCATCTCGCTGCTCCCCGCCGCACCTCCGACATTCTGTATGCTGTGAGGGCAGAAGAGCGGTGATCCTAGGCGGGCAGGGAGAGATGATGTCATCTCTCTGCTCCCCGCCGCACCGCCGAAATTCCACACGTTGTGAGGGTGGAAGAGCGGGGATGCTAGGCGGGCGGAGAGAGATGTCATCTCTGCTCGCCAGCCCGCTTCTCTTATTCGCCCGCCCGCTTTCCTCTCTGATCCATGCTACGGCCCGGTAGTGGGCCGCGAACCGGGGGTTGATGACCCCTGCTCTAGACAACTAGCAGGTGTTTCTAAGCAACCAAATGAAACCAGACTTTAGAGCAGAGAACCTCAGGTCAATATTGGTATTGACCTCTACCCTACTAACTATATAGAATCAGTGGGAGCCCTGAGTGTGTCACTTTCCAAGTCGCCTGCCACCAGATGAGAAATGCCACTTGTCACGCTGCCTGCCACCAGTTGAGGAATGCCACTTGCCACGCTGCCTGCCACCAGTTGAGGAATGCCATTTGCCACACCACCTGCTTGTGCCACCAGATGAGAAATGCCACTTTCCACGTCACTTGCCTGTGCCATCAGATGAGGAATGCCACTTGCCACGCTTGCCTGCCACCAGATGAGGAATGACACTTGCCATGCTGCCTGCCACCAGTTGAGGAATGCCACTTGCCACATCACCTGCCTGTCACCAGTTGAGGAATGCCACTTGCCACATCACCTGCCTGTGCCATCAGAGGAGGAATGCCACTTGCCACGCTGCCTGCCACCAGTTGAGGAATGCCACTTGCCACTCTGACTGCCACCAGTTGAGTAATGCCACTTGCCACACTGCCTGCCACCAGTTGAGGAATGCCACTTGCCACATCACCTGCCTGTCACCAGTTGAGGAATGCCACTTGCCACATCACCTGCCTGTGCCACCAGATGAGGAATGCCACTTGCCACGCTTCCTGCCACCAGTTGAGGAATGCCACTTGCCACATCACCTGCCTGTCACCAGTTGAGGAATGCCACTTGCCACATCACCTGCCTGTGCCACCAGAGGAGGAATGCCACTTGCCACGCTGCCTGCCACCAGTTGAGGAATGCCACTTGCCACGCTGCCTGCCACCAGTTGAGGAATGCCACTTGCCACATCACCTGCCTGTCACCAGTTGAGGAATGCCACTTGCCACATCACCTGCCTGTGCCACCAGAGGAGGAATGCCACTTGCCACGCTGCCTGCCACCATTGAGGAATGCCACTTGCCACGCTGCCTGCCACCAGTTGAGGAATGCCACTTGCCACGCTGCCTGCCACCAGTTGAGGAATGCCACTTGCCACATCACCTGCCTGTCACCAGTTGAGGAATGCCACATCACCCGCCAGTGCCACCAGATGAGGATTGTCACTGGTGACACTAGTTCAGTGGTCTTTCTTAAATGAGGGCAGGAGAGCAGAGATGCGGGGCGGGCAGTGAGAGATGATGTCATCTCGCTGCTCCCCGCCGCACCTCCGACATTCTGTATGCTGTGAGGGCAGAAGAGCGGTGATCCTAGGCGGGCAGGGAGAGATGATGTCATCTCTCTGCTCCCCGCCGCACCGCCGAAATTCCACACGTTGTGAGGGTGGAAGAGCGGGGATGCTAGGCGGGCGGAGAGAGATGTCATCTCTGCTCGCCAGCCCGCTTCTCTTATTCGCCCGCCCGCTTTCCTCTCTGATCCACGCTACGGCCCGGTAGTGGGCCGCGAACCGGGGGTTGATGACCCCTGCTCTAGACAACTAGCAGGTGTTTCTAAGCAACCAAATGAAACCAGACTTTAGAGCAGAGAACCTCAGGTCAATATTGGTATTGACCTCTACCCTACTAACTATATAATTATTTTTATAAAAAAAAAAATAGATATAACCAAATAGAATTTATTCAAAAATAATATCTTAAAAGAGTAAAAGGGCTGTGCCTGTGTCAGCTTCTTATGCAAGTCTATCAGAAGGCAGTAGTCTCCTTCTGATTGGATCATGCATTAGCCTCTTTTATATCTGTTGAGTGGCAAGACCACTCACTAGAGCCCCCACCATGGGGTTTTTGTAATCCTTGTTCATTTTCTATAATGGTAAATATTTTGTACCGGATGCCAGGGATGGGCTCTGTTTGCTGTAACTGCTTATAAAGTGTGAGGTTGGGGTTGGCTTTAATATGTTAGCATATTTAAATCTGTTATTAGATCTAACATTCCCCTCTCCCCAGACTGACAGTGCTGTTGTCCAAATCTGCCCCCTGTGCTCCTTCATGCAGAGTGGGAGCACTCAAATACTGGAGGAATTATTATATTATCATTTTAACAAACTGGAACCCTTCACAACAGAATTATTAGGATACATAGATTAAACTGGGCACAAAGTACTGAAATATAAAAGGTATATACAGTATCAGTTTTGTGGTCATTAGCTCTTTAATGTTCCCATGTAATTTTTTTCTTCTTCTTCCATTGATACTGTGACTATTTATGCAGATAGGAATGAAAGGCATAATGACAGTCATTACATTCTTCATATATTTAATGTTTTTCAGGTACTGTGCTATGAATGAAATACATAAGGTGAATCTCACTGATGTATCTGTATTTGTTTACTTTATAACCAAACTTCCCAGAATGCTGAAAGGCTCATCCTATGTGGGTTTTCGAGGAGGTAAGACAAACTTGGCATGCTAATTAGTCTAGTATTTTTCACTGAATGTAATACTTGCTAAAAACTAGCCCTTTATGCTTCAACTTAACATTCTATAAAAATGAAAGCAGCACACATCACTTAGAGCCAAGTTCCAGCTAAAACCTTTTTTTAATAATATTTTTACATTCAGTTTTACAGCCTGAACTAGGGTTAAAAACTATGTCAGATTTGAAGCTGTTCCTCCATTTTATCAATGTTTCATGTTCCCTTCTCAAAGGATAGGGTTTTAATGCATATCTCAAATCTAACCTTATCTAGTAAAGTAATACTAGAAAAAATGGCCTAGTGCGACAGGCACAGCTGGTACCCCTGGGGATGTTTGAATGAGATAGACCAGTCCATAAATGAAGTATAGCACCGTCATTTATTAGTAGTACATATTACATATATGGTAAAAAATGTTATTGTGGCAACATATGTAAATAAAAGGTTACTAGACAAAACTTTAATTAAGTTAGCAATAGACTTGCGACATATGTAAGCTTTGAGAAAAATCCCGACCTGTTTCGGATCATCCGTCCTTTTTCCTAGGCATATATTGTATCTCGTATGTACATAGTCTAGAATATAAGTATAATCATATTAATACAGATATATCTGAAACAATATGTGCAGAGCTTGTATGCTAATCATGAATAATAATGGGAGACATGTTCCAAAAAATAATAATAATGGTACATACCAGCCAAGACCTGTTACCAGTAGTAACCAGCAGGGGGCGACAGTATTAGAGTGACAGCGAAAAGAGCAAGTATGTGGTACCACAATATTTTAAGTACATTTAAAATATTGTGGTACCACATACTTGCTCTTTTTGCCATCACTCTAAACCCTTGTACACACGGTCGGACATTCCGACAACAAAATCCGTCGGATTTTGTCCGAAACTTGTGTTGCATACACACGGTCGGACAAAGTTGTGGGACAATCCGATCGTACGTAACGTGACAACGTTATTTTGTTACGACGGGACTACGTTCAGGCTAGTAGCCAATAGCTTTGGTCTAGGAATTTGATCTGAGCATGCGTGGCACTTTGTCCGATCAGAATTCTCTACACACAATCAAAGTCCGATCAGATCATGTTGTCGGAAAGTTTTATAGCCCAGCTCTAAAACTTTCTCGGTCGGACATTCCAACGGAAACAGTCCGATGGAGCCCACACACAGTCGGATTATCCGACAACACAGTCCAATCTGACATTTTCCGTCTGAATGTCCGACCATGTGTACAAGGGCTAATACTGTCGCCCCCTGCTGGTTACTACTGGTAACAGGTCTTGGCTGGTATGTACCATTATTATTATTTTTTTTTGGAACATGTCTCCCATTATTATTCATGATTAGCATACAAGCTCTGCTTGTATTGTTTCAGATATATCTGTATTAATATGATTATACTTATATTCTAGGCTATGTACATACGAGATACAATATATGCCTAGGAAATGTGCCTCAAAGCTTACATATATCGCAAGTCTATTGCTAACTTAATTAAAGTTTTGTCTAGTAACCTTTTATCCACATATGTTGCCACAATAACGTTTTTTACCATATATGTATGTAATATGTGCTACTAATAAATTACGGTGCGATACTTTATTTACGGTCTTGACTTGAGATTGACTGGTCTATCTCATTCAAACATCCCCAGGGGTACCGGCTGTGCCTATCGCACTAGGCCATTTTTTCTAGTATTGTTTCATTGGGATGTGATTGACCAGCCCTATGTTGACCGCCACCCTGCACGACATATATTGGTCCCTATCTAGTAAAGTAACAGTAAAAACTGTTATATAGGAAGCTGACCATTTGTTCCATGTAAATATGCACATAAGGACTTCTTATTTTCTCTATCTTTCCTAATCTACATACGTTCAAGGGTATTAAAACTAGTATGTCAGAGTGCTAGCTGAGCAGGGTATAAATCTTGTTCACCTAACAATCCTCGCTAGAGCATACTCCCTCACTTTCTTGATAGTAGGACCCTCTTTGCAACCTTCCAGATTTTGTGGGTATTCCCCCTCCTCTCCTATCAACATTTAATCCCTGTATTTAAACTAGCTTAATGCTAGTGCATGACACCAACTAAAAATCTATTTTCCATCAACAAAAAAGTAAATATTTCACTCTTTATGAATGATATTCAAGTTGTCCCCATCTATGAAGCTCAAAACACATAGAATTTAGCTGTTCAATAGTAAAGAAGTCATCTTTTCAGTTACCGTATTTTTCGGACGATAAGGCGCACCGGATTATAAGGCGCACTAGCAACGACCGGCTAATATAATGGATATTTCCATATATAAGGCGCATCGGACTATAAGGCGCACTGGATTATAAGGCGCATTTAATGAAACACAACTCGGATGCGGTACTGTAAGTCAAATTTTATTCAACTCTTTAGCAATAACCATAAAATGGTCTATAACAATAACTCTTAACACTGTTCAATTAAATACAAAACCAGACACTCACTTTTTCACTTTATTCTTCAATAACTCTTAACACTGTTCAGTGACCGGTGAATACCGTACAAAACCAGACACTCACTTTTTCACTTTATTCTTCTCCCGCAAATCCATCAAATTCTTCATCTTCAGTGTCTGAGTTTAACAATTGGGCGATTTCGGCATCAAGCACGCCCGTATCCCTCTCATCATTCTCATCAGTATCCGAGTCAGGCTCGTTGCTGTCATCGGTACCGGTACTTAGCTGTTCAGTGATAATTCCGGACTTCTTGAAAGCTCGGATTACACTGGTGACTGATACCTTCGCCCAGGCATCCACGATCCACTGGCAGATAGTGGCGTAACTCGCCCGGCGTTGCCTCCCTGTGTTGGTGAATGTGTGTTCGCCTTCTGTCATCCAATGCTCCCACGCAGCTCGCAGTTTAACTTTAAACGACCTGTTGACACCTATATCTAGTGGCTGCAGTTCTTTGGTTAATCCACCCGGAATGATGGCAAGCACCGAATTAGTTTTCTTCACTTGGGCTTTGACAGTATCTGTCAGATGGGCGCGCATGGAGTCACAGACCAATAGGGATGGAGATTCGTGGAAAAAGCCACCCGGTCTCTTGACGTAAACCTCTCTCAGCCACTCACTCATCTTCTCCTCGTCCATCCAGCCCTTCGGGTTAGCCTTGATGATGATGCCAACCGGAAACTTTTCTTTTGGCAGAGTCTTCCTCTTGAAAATTACCATGGGTGGTAGTTTCTGGCCATTAGCCTGGCAACCGAGAACTACAGTGAAGGATGACTTTTCGTTTCCTGTAGTGCGTATAGATACCGTACTGGTCCCTGTTCTCTCGACAGTACGGTTTACAGGGATATCAAAGGTAAGGGGGACCTCGTCCATGTTGGTGATGTGCTCTGGTCGGATTTTCTGTTCATTGATCTTGTTCTTGCAGTAGGTATGGAAAATGGCCAGCTTTTCTTCGTAATCCTTTGGCAGTTGCTGTGACATAGTGGTTCTTGTGCGGATAGAGAGATTCCGCCTTTTCATGAAACGGAAGCACCAAGAGGGACCTCCTCGAAAGTCGTTGATCTCCATGTCGCGTGCGATCGCTGTTGCTTTGAGTCGAATAGAGACAGTAGAGACGCTTCTACCTGCGGTTCTCTGTTCAATAACCCACTGTTCAATTTTGTCCTCCAACCGTGGCCATCTTGCTTTGTTTCCTCGGAAACTCAGTTTGGTCTTCTTTACCTGGCGCAGGGCATCTTCTTGCTTCCTCCACTTTCGTACCATTGATTCATTAATGTTGAATTCTCTCGCAGCTACTCTATTTCCATGCTCTACTGCATGACTGATAGCCTTCAGTTTGAAATCCGCTTCGTAAGCATGTCTCTTAACAGGAGCCATTTTTGGGGCAGCGGGTATACCGTAGAAAATGAACGAATGAATGCGCACACCTCCTGACTAAGATGGCCGTAATGCCCAATCCAAGCAGTGCAGCTTCGTGAGCATTACGGCCATCTTAGTCAGGAGGTGTGCGCATTCATTCGTTCATTTTCTACGGTATACCCGCTGCCCCAAAAATGGCTCCTGTTAAGAGACATGCTTACGAAGCGGATTTCAAACTCATCGCTATCAGTCACGCAGTAGAACAACCTGAGAGAGGTTTACGGTACGTCAGTTTACGGTAAGAGACCGGGTGGCTTTTTCCACAAATCTCCATCCCTATTGATCTGTGACTCCATGCGCGCCCATCTGACAGATACTGTTAAAGCCCAAGTGAAGAAAACGAATTCGGTGCTTGCCATCATGTCAACAGGTCATATATAAGGCGCACCGGATTATAAGGCGCACGGTCGATTTTGTGAGAAAATTTAGGCTTTTACGTGCGCCTTATAGTCCGAAAAATACGGTAATTGTTTATGTGGGTTTCTTGGCTATTTCTCTGCTTTTTTTTCAGTACATCTGTTCATATTGTTGTTTTTGAAGCCAAAACAAGATACAGTGCCTTGAAAAAGTATTCCTACCTCTTTAAATTTTACACCTTACAACCAAAAATGTAAATGTATTTTATTGGGTTTCTATGTCATAGTCCAGCACAAGGTGGCCCATAATTGTGAAGTGGAAGGAAAAAATTTGAAATGGTTTTCATTTTTTTTTTACAAATAAATATGTAACAAGTGTGGCGTGCGTTTGTATTCAGCCCCCTTTACTCTGATACCCCTAAATAAAATCTAGTGGAACCAATTGCCTTCAGAAGTCACCTAATTAGTATTGGAGGAGCTACAGAGATCCACAGCTCAGGTGGGAGGATCTGTCCACAGGACAACTATTAGTCGTGCACTCCACAAATCTGGCCTTTATGAAAGAATGGCAAGAAGAAAGCCATTGTTGAAATAAAGTCATAGGAAGTCCCATTTGCAGTTTGCGAGAAGCCATATGGGGGACACAGAAAACATATGGAAGAAGGTGCTCCAGTCAGATAAGACCAAAATTTAACTTTTTGGCCTGAAAGCAAAACACTACATATGGCAGAAAACTAACTTCACATCACCCTGAACACACCATCCCCACCATGAAACATGGTGGTGGCAGCATCATGTTGTGGGGATGCTTTTCTTTAGCAGGGACAGGGAAGCTGGTTAGAGTTGATGGGAAGATGGATGGAGCCAAATAAAGGGCAGAAAACCTGTTAGAGTCTGCAAAAGACTTGAGACTGGGGCGGAGGTTCACCATCCAGCAGGACAATGACCTTAAACATACAGCTAGAGCTAAAATGGAATGGTTTAGATCAACACATATTCATGTGTTAGAATGGTCTAGTAAAAGTCCAGACCTAAATCCATTTGAGAATCAGTGGCAAGACTTGAAAATTGCTGTTCACAGTCGCTCTCCATCAAGTCTGACAGAACTTGAGCTATTTTGCAAAGAAGAATGGGCAAAAATGTTTCTCTCTAGATGTGCAAAGCTGGTATAGACATACCCAAAAAGACTTGCAGCTGTAATTGCAGCAAAAGGTGGTTCTACAAAGTATTGACTCAGGGGGGGGGTGAATACAAATGCACGTCGCACTTTTCAGATATGTATTTGACATTTTCCTTCCACTTCACCATTATGTGCCACTTTGTATTGGTCTATCACATAAAAGTCCAATAAAATACATTTACTTTTTTGGTTGTAACATAACAATATGTGGAAATTTTCAAGGGGTATGAATACTATTTCAAGGCACTGTATATATTCACTTACTATCATGTTACTGGTTTTAACCTCTAGAAAATATCACAAAATCATATTCTGATCCTGATAGAATGTTGTTGTTTTAGAAAGGACACAACAAATGCATTCCTGTGAGCACATGGCCTCACAGTAGATATATTATATTATCAATAAGTAATTAAAATACTGCAGCACCCGTATTTCCCTTGCAACAGATTTATGTATAATAGTGTCTGTCAATCTCCCTTAAAAATTCATGGCTCTGCAGACATTTGATTTTGGGGCTGCCTTCTTACAGTGGCTTGAGCTTCTCTATAAGTCCCCCCAGGCCGGAGTTCATGCTAATTCATAGTTGTCTGACTCCTTCCCACTGCAACGAGGTACTCATCAAGGCTGCCCCCTTTCATCTAGTTTGTTTGCTCAAGATCTTGAACCCTTGGCAATCTTGATTTGAGATTCTCCTCGGGTACAAGGTCTCCGAGATGGGCAACTCAAAGAAAAACTATCATTCATTGTTGGCAGCCCTGAAACAGTTTGACACATTTAGTACGTACTCTGGTATCTGCATTAACTGGTCCAATTACCTTTTGTTCATGTTAGGTTCAAGGGGCCTGATAGGTGGCTTTCTCCTCTCCTCTGCACTGAGTAGATTAATTTAGATACTTGGGGTCTAGGTGACCCGAGACCTGTCTGCTTTTCTAAAAATTTATATCCCCTACTATCGCTTCTCCATGAACAGTGTGCCTCTTGGTATAATCTCCCATTCAACATCTTAAGATGCATCAATCTCATTAACCACTTCAGCCCTGGAAGGATTTACCCCTTCCTGACCAGAGTACTTTTTGCACTGCATCGCTTTAACTGGCAATTGCGCGGACGTGCGACGTTGCACCCAAACAAAATTGACGTCCTTTTTTCCCCATAAATAGAGATTTCTTTTGCTGGTATTTGATCATCTCTGTGGTTATATGGATTGGTTTGCGCAAAAGTTAGTGTCTAGAAAATAGGGGATAGATTTATGGCATTTTTTTTTTATTTTTTTTTTTTTATTAGCAATGGTGGCAATCTGCAATTTTTATCATGACTGCTACATTATGTCTGACAGATCAGACACTTTTGACACCATTTTGGGACCATTGTCATTTATACAGTGATCAGTGCTATAGAAATGCACTGATTACTATGTAAATGACACTAGCAGGGAAGGGGTTAAACACTAGGGGGCGATCAAGGGGTTAAGTGTGTTCTAGGGAAGTGTTCTAACTGTGGGGGGGGGGGGGGGGGGTGGGCTACCACTGATATGACAGCGATCACTGCTCCCAATCACAGGGAGCAGTAGATCCCTGCATATCACTAGGCAGAACAGGGAAATGAGTCTGTGGGACCCGCAGGCATGGTCACGGTGTATGCCGGCAACGCGTTCTCACAATGCCGCTGAAGGCACGTGCCCATAATGCCAGGATTTAAAGGGGATGTACCTGTACGCCCATTTGTCCAGCCGTGCCATTGTGCCGACCTACATCATCGTGCGCTGGTCGGCTAGTGGTTAAGATGACGTTCTTGCCAAAATGTACGTATGTTTTTTGTACTTTCCCAGTTTGGGAACAAATTTGTTTTAAAAAAAAAAATGTGGGGGATGTATATTAATTAGATTAATGTACAGGTTATATATGTTGTGAAGCTGTTAGACCACAGTTTCCTGAATTATCATGACATTGTACTGGAACCTTGACTGTAATACCATTAATTGTACTTTGCATTTTTATTTTTTTATTTGACCGATTACTAGTGTGGCCGATCATTTGACGTGGATGGTTGATGTGTGTAATATTATGGCACTTTGTGTAACCTGCATACCTTAAATAAATATTTTAAAAAAATAAAGTTTTAAGTAAGCAAGAAACATACCTTCTGAGACTCAGCCTGTGTGAAGAATAGGGATGAGCTCAGTGTTCGAGTCGTACACATGTTGGACTCGAACACCGGCTGTTCGTCCATTCGGTGAAGCCAGAACTCTGTGGGCCGTGAGCGCCACATGAATATGGCGCAAACGCAGGTTCGGGGAATACCAAACGTTATGGGCCGTTCGCACCAAATTCGTGTGGCGCTCACATTCCACAATGCACTGCGCCATCGCAGTGCATTGCTGGCTCATGATTGGCCAAGCATGCACTGTAACCCCGCATGCTTGGCCAATCACAGCGCCAGCAGCGAGGAGAGCCATAATTGGCCACAGGCAGGATGCCTGTGGCCAATTATAGCTCAGGGGGGTTAAATACACGCCCCCCACTATATAAGGCCGCCAGCGCAGCGGCTTGTGTAGTGTGTTGCGGCGGTAAGGAAAAGAGCAGGATAGGCAGGGACAGTGTCTTTGTGGCTTGAAAACCTAGTGCTGTTAAAGTAGGTGTTGTGTGCCTCCAGCACAGTATACACCTGAAGCTACCCTTTATTACTGGTGTTCTGTAATACAGGCATCTGCAGCAGTTAAAGTGGGTGTTGTGTGCCTCCAGCACAGTATACACCTGAAGCTACCCCTTATTGCTGGTGTTCTATAATACAGGCATCTGCAGCAGTTAGTGGGTGTTGTGTGCCTCCAGCACAGTATACACCTGAAGCTATGCTTTATTGCTGGTGTTCTATAATACAGGCATCTGCAGCAGTTAGTGGGTGTTGTGTGCCTCCAGCACAGTATACACCTGAAGCTATGCTTTATTACTGGTGTTCTTTAATACAGGCATCTGCAGCAGTTAAAGTGGGAGTTGTGTGCCTCCAGCACAGAATACGCCTGAAGCTAACCTTTATTACTAGTGTTCTGTAATACAGGCATCTACAGCAGTTAAAGTGGATGCTGTGTGCCTCCAGCACAATATACACCTGAAGATTCCCCTTATTGCTGCTGTTCTGTAATACAGACATCTGCAGCAGTTAAAGTGGGTGTCGTGTGCCTCCAGCACAATATACACCTGAAGCTAACCTTTATTACTAGTGTTCTGTAATACAGGCATCTACAGCAGTTAAAGTGGATGTTGTGTGCCTCCAGCACAATATACACCTGAAGATTCCCCTTATTGCTGCTGTTCTGTAATACAGACATCTGCAGCAGTTAAAGTGGGTGTCGTGTGCCTCCAGCACAATATACACCTGAAGCTAACCTTTATTACTGGTGTTCTGTAATACAGGCATCTGCAGCAGTTAAAGTGGGTGTTGTGTGCCTCCAGCACAGTATACACCTGAAGCTACCCCTTATTGCTGGTGTTGTTCTGTTTCTGTAACACAGGCAGGCAGCTGCAGTAATTACAGTCGGTGTACTGTGTCGTCTGCTCAGTGTGCACCTAAAGCTACCCAATTGCTGGTTTTCCCATTTCCCTGCAGACAATTACTATGTCTGGAAGGCCAACAAGGAGAGGCAGACAGTCACGAGCCAATAAAAGAGGGCAAGCAGGGTCTGTGTCTAGAGCCAACAGTGCTGGCCGTGGACGTGGTGCATCGTCATCAGCACGTGGCCACGGGACACACTTGTCCTTATTTTCGGCAGCTGGACGTGTTGAGCCGCATCATGCCGAAGATTTGGTAGAGTGGATGACCAAGCCCTCCTCCTCCTCCTCATCCTCTCTCACCCAGGCTCAGGGTACTAGCAAAGCAGCTGCCAACGCGTCCTCTTCCCTCGTCTCAATGTCATCAGTCACTCCTTCCCTAGACCCACCATGTCCTCCTGAGGAGTCCCCCGAGCTGTTTGACCACAGTGTTTGGTACATGCTCCAGGAGGATGCCCAGTGCTTTGAAGGCTCTGATGATGATACCCAGCTAGAGGAAGGCAGTAGCGTGAGCGCAGAGAGAGGGGATGCTCAAGAAGGGCAGCAATCTGGCAGTCATGTTCCATCAGCTGCAACATACTGCCAGGTTTGCTCCAGGGATGAAGAGGGAGGGAATGATGAGGTAACTGACTCCACATGGGTGCCTGATAGGAGAGAGGAGGAAGCACATCTCCAATGAGGCAGGATGCCCTCTGGGGGCCAGGTTAGGGGCAGCACACTGACTGAATCACACCGCAGAGCTCCGCCTGTGCAGGGCGCTGCCTCTGCGTGTAATTTCAAAAGTTCTCTGGTGTGGGCTTTTTTTTAGATGAGTGCATCAGATCGCACCACTGCTATCTGCAACATATGTCTCAAGTGTATCTCGTGTGGCCAAAACATCAGCCGCTTGGGCACCGCTTGACCAGACATATGTTGACCTGCCATGCAGCTCATTGGCAAGCGTACCTTAAAGACCCACACCAAAGAACAAAACTGACCTCTCCTTGCTCCTCATCAGCTGGGATCTCCAACCCCACTAGACCTTCAGTCCTCTCTGAAACCTGCACTGAGAGGAATGAAGGTGTAGAATTAGGTGTGTCACAGCCAAGTACTTGCAGGAAATCTGCTAGCAGTACACCGACATCTGATTGTACCAGGCAAATTTTCCTGGCCCAGCTGCTGGACCATCAAAAGAAGTTCACTCCCAGCCATCCACATGCCCAGCGGTTGAATGCTAGCTTGGCTAAATTGTGATTCCGGCTCTCTACCGGAATGTGGAAGGCAATGTCCATGCCTCTCTGGACAGGGCAGTCAGTGGTAAGGTGCATATTACCACTGACTCATGGTCCAGCAGGCATGGACAGAGACGTTACCTATCTTTCACGGCCCATTGGGTCACTCTTCTAGCAGCTGGGAAGGATGTAGGACAAGGTGCAGTAGTGTTGGAGGTTGTTCCACCACCACACCTCCAAAATGCTACTACTGGTTGTGACACACCTCTCTCCGCCACCCCCTCCTCTTCTTCTTCCTCCATGGCCTCTTCCAGTGCTTTGTCCTCGGAACCAGCGGTGCTCCGTAGGCCTTCAAGGGGCTACGCAAGTACGCAGGCAAAAAGATGCCATGCCGTGCTTGCGCTGGTTTGTTTGGGGGACAGGACCCACACTAAGACAGGAATGGTGGTTTGCGACAATGGCACCAACCTCCTCTCCGCCCTCCAACAGGGACAACTGACCCATGTGCCCTGTTTGGCTCATGTCCTTAACCTGGTGGTGCAGCAGTTCTTGGGCAGGTACCCGGGCTTACAGGATATCCTGAGGCAGGCCAGGAAAGTCTGTGTGCATTTCCGCCGATCATTTAATGCCAGTGCTCGGCTGGCTGAGCTTCATAAGGAGTTGAACCTGCCCAAGAACCGCCTTATATGTGGCATGCCCACCAGATGGAACTCAACGTTGGCCATGCTGCAGCAGCTGCACACGCAGTAGAGGGCCATTAATGAGCACCTGTGCGAGTACGGCACCATGACAGGGTCAGGGGACCTCTTTTTTTTTTCACCACACCAGTGATCAAGGATGCATGCACGGTCCTGTCACCATTTGAGGAGGCCATGAGGATGGTGAGCAGTGACAGTGCATGCATTAGTGACACTGTACCTCTTGTCCACCTGTTGGAGCATACGCTGCATGGAATAATGGACAGGGCACTGGAGGAAGTACAGAGGCAAGAAGAGGAGGACTTCCTTGCCTCTCAAAGCCCCCTTTATCCAGACAGTGTTCCTGCTGTCCCACCCATCACACAGGAAGAGGAAAAGGAGGAGGAGGAGGAGGAGGAGGAAGAGGCTTGTGTCAGCATGGAGGTGGAGCCTGGCACTCAGCATCAGCAGCAGCAGTCTTTTAGGGATGATTTACTGTCCCAAGAAACCCATGGACTTGTACGTGGCTGGGAGGAGATGGCTGCAGATCATGTTGTCCTTATTGACCCAGAGGACTCCAGACCGAATGCCTCAGCTAACCTACGCTGCATGGCCTCTCTGATCCTGCAAAGCCTGCGGAAAGGATCCTCGTATTCTTCGGATCAAGGAGAGGGACCATTACTGGCTGGCCACTCTCCTTGATCCACGGTACAAGGGTAAGATTGCGGACCTTATCTTACCATCGCAGAGGGAGCGGAGCATAAGACATCTCTGGGAGGCCTTGCAGAAAGGTCTGTGCAACGTGATCCCAGAGACTGGGAGGTTTCAAACTCCTGGTCCTGGACAACGTGTTGCTGAGTTACTCACAGAAGGAGCGGTGGAGGTCAGCGGTGGAGGTCGGTCAGTCACAGAAGGAGCGGTGGAGAAAGTGGCCGTCTGACCGATGCGTTCAGACAATTTTTTTAGTCCGCAGCCCTATCGCCAGCGTCTGATTTACATGGTGCAGGAATACCTAGGGGCAAGGTCAGACTTGGACACCTTTCCCACTGAAAATCCTCTGGCTTACTGGGTCTTGAGGATGGATCACTGGCCAGAGCTTGCACAGTATGCAATTGAGCTACTGGCCTGTCCTGCATCCAGCGTTCTTTCGGAACGCACCTTCAGTGTTGCTGGAGGCTTTGTAACCGATCACAGGGTGCGCCTGTCCACCGACTCGGTTGATCGACTGACCGTCATAAAGATGAATCAGTCTTGGATCAGCACCAGCTACCAAGCACGTGAAGCTGATGTAACCGAATAATTTTTTTTCACATCCCTTCAAGACTGCCTATGATGATGCTGAGTGACTGTCCTGTTATGTTGACTGACTATCCTCTTCCTCCTCAATGATCCTGCTGATAGCTTGGAAGAACATTTTTGGTTCCGGGTGACGCCACCAGTGGCTAAGGCCCAATTTTTCAGCCCCTGTTTAACAGGGGCGTATAATTACAATTTTTGATGCAATTCTTTGCAGCAGGGCTCATTCCTGCACTCCAGCTAGAGTATCTGGGAGAGGTTGCAGTGTTGTGGCACCAGCACCAGTGCCTAAGGCCCAATTTTTCAGCCCCTCTTTAACAGGGGCAAGTAATTAAAATTTTTGATGCAATGCTTTGCAGCAGGGCTCATTCCTGCACTCCAACTAGAGTATCTGGAAGAGGTTTCAGTGTAGTGGCACCAGCACCAGTGCCTAAGGCTCAATTTTTCAGCCCCTGTTTAACAGGGGCATGTAATTACAATTCTTGATGTAATATTTCACAGCAGGGCCCGTTCCTGCTCCCACCGAAAGTAACTGTGAGGACTTATAGTGTTGTGGCACCAGCACCACCACCACCAAAGGCCCAATTTTTCTACCACTGTTCAACAATGGCATGTAATTACAATTCTTGATATATTCATTCACAACAGGGTGCTCCAGCGTACAAGAGTCACTTTGAGGGCTTACAGTGTTGTGGCAACACCAACACCTTAGGCCCACATTTCTGTAGAGCATATAGGGCAGGCCCCTACTTTCAAACATCCAACTTACAAACGTCTCCTACTTGCAAATGGAAGGAGACAACAGGAAGTGAGATGAAAAAACATGGACGGCCCAAAAAATCATGCAGATAACCCTTCCCTATGTTTTCCAAAAAGCTTAAAAATAGATTTTTTGACTGGAGCTACACTTTAAAAATGTACCAGTTCAAAATTACAAACAAATTCTACTTAACACAACAAACCTACACAGTCCCTGTCTTGTTTGCACCACCTATATACTGCTTTTCTGAGTATATAGGGCCTGGGGGCCCCACGCCTTTCCTTTTTAAAATTTGGGTGCGGCGTTCCCCTTAATATCCGTACAAGACCCAAAGGGGCTGGTAATGGGCAGGGGGGCTACCCATGCCATTTTTTTCTGAATGATTTTCATCCGTATTGCCGGAACCAGACATTACATTAAAACCGCAAGCAGTTTTAAATGACTTTTTTTCA
Organism: Lithobates pipiens; assembly: GCF_037356315.1. Taxonomy (NCBI): domain Eukaryota; kingdom Metazoa; phylum Chordata; class Amphibia; order Anura; family Ranidae; genus Lithobates; species Lithobates pipiens. The sequence goes on from NW_027507903.1 coordinate 435,138,294, forward strand.
GTTAAATGTCATTTTGAGCAGGGACTGTTCTAAACACGGGAAACACGTGCTTCTTCACAGGCTTACTATAGACACCCCCAGGCACGATATTTAAAGGAATATTTCACTTTTTTTTCACTTTAATCGTCATTAAAATCAGTGCTACCGAAAAAAACTGACGTTTTAAAAAAAAAAAAATTTGGCATTGATCCATGTCCCCTGGGGCAGGAGCTGGGTCCCCAAACCCTTTTTAGGACAATATCTTGCATATTAGTCATTCAAATTAGCACTTTTTATTTCGAACGTTCAAGTCCCATAGACTTCAATGGGGTTCTAAAGTTCGTACCAATTTTCGGTCCGTTCTAAGGTTCTAAAGTTCTAAAGTTCTGGTACGAACCGGGGGGTGTTCAACTCATCCCTAGTGAAGAATATGGTACCTTTCTGACTTGATAAGATCCACAGACAATTTATCTTATCAAGAAGACACTGAAGAATGTTTTCCTGGTATTTTTAAACGTTAAAAGACAACGTTTTTTTCCCAAAGATTTTTTTTTTTTTCAGTTTAATTATTTTGCATAATATATTATGTAAAAAAAAAGCTTTTCTAGAAAATACATAATAATATAACAGTATTTAATAAAGAGATAAATAAGAAAATAAAAATAAAAGGAAATAGAAGAATTGGGGTCACAGTATTTCCATTAATTACTGTAATTAACCGCTTCAGCCCTGGAAAAATTCACCCCCTTCCTGACCAGAGCACTTTTTGCGATTCGGCACTGCGTTGCTTTATCTAACAATTGTGCGGTCTTGCGACATTGTACCCAAACAAAAGTAACTTCCTTTTTTTCCCACAAATAGAGCTTTCTTTTGGTGGTATTTGATCTCCTCTGCAGTTTTTTTTTTTGGCGCTATAAACAATAAAAGAGCGTGAATTTAAAAAAAAAACTCATTATTTTTTACTTTTTGCTATAATAAGTATCCCCCCAAAATATTTTTAAAAAAAAAGTATGTTTGTCCTGTTTAGGCTGATATGTATTCTTCTACATATTTTTGGTAAAACAAAAATCACAAATCGCAATAAGCGTATATTGATTTGTTTGCACAAAAGTTATAGCGTCTACAAAATAATGGATAGATTTATAGCAGTTTTATTTATTTTAATTTTTGGAGGCGATCTGCGATTTTTATCGTGACTGCGACATTATGGCTAACACATCGGACAATTTTGACACATTTTTGGAACCATTGGCATTAATACAGCGATCAGTGTGAATAAAAATGCATTGATTACTGTAAAAATGTCACTGGCAGTGAAGGGGTTAACACTAGGGGCAGTGAAGGGGTTAACTGTGTTCTCTGGGAGGTGATTCTAACTGAAGGGGGAGGGACTAACTACAGGAAGTGACAGATCGTGGTTCCTAGCTAATAGGAACACACCATATGTCACTCCTGTCACTCGTCCCTGTTCTGTGTCTCCAGCTCACGATCACTCGTGGTCGGCGATCATTTCAACCGTTGGCCATGAGCATCTGCACCCACACTGTGCAGCGGGCACGCGCACGCCTGCTATCCGGACCCCGCAAGCCAACTTATAGTTATGTGGTTTTGTCACAGGGAAGCCAACCTGCCACACCAAAACAGCGGCGGCTGGTCCAGAAGCTGTTAAAGCATGTTTCCAGTAAACTTAACAGAATTTGCTACATAAATGAATAACAATTTTGTAGAAAGTTGAACGTTTTCCACAACATCCAGCTGACACAATAAAGAATAAAAAATGCTAAATACACTGTTTAACTGAACATTGATTTGAAATGTGTTGAGTATTTAGTGTACTTTGTAAAATGTATTTAATCTGTGTTGCCATGCTCAAAGTTCATAAACTTTGCAGCGAACCCCATTTAATACTATAAGGTACAAATCTTGTCATTCAATTCTGGCCAACTGTGGGGCTAATAAACAAGCTATTGTCAAACAAAAGGTATAGGACGCTGGGCATTGCCAATGGGGTACCAATGTACCAATGCCAAATAAGAAAAAATAACACTGGGTGTCTACCCTTTTGTATAACGGACTGAGTTATCCATTCTTTAAATTATTGGCTCTTATGACTGACCAGGGGGAAAAGCTATGCACTGTATTATAGGTTGTTCCTTACTACTACTGTCAGTAAACCAACAATGCTTTTTTTGGTGATTTGCGTGAAATTGTCTGAATATTGTAAACTTATTTATAAAAAAAATGTTTTTAATATTTGTGCATTAATCACTCACTGTATAGTATTCACACATGTCAGATGATATGATTTATATCTGTATACCTTGCTTCTTTTAATAAATGCTTATTTGAATAAAAAAAAAATATATATAACTATACAAGAAGAGATATATCATAGCTTGAATCACAAACTTTCCATTTAAAATCAAATACTTAGTACATAAATGAATTTGGGTAGTAAAATATCAAAACACACACATTTGTATAAGGATTTTTTTAAACCCATGCTTTAAGAAATTAAAGTTTTACTTACAAGCAGATGAAATAAATAAATATGAATATTCATATGACTGGATAATTGAAATGAATACCTACTTTTTTCTTCAAAACTATACAAAGTTTTCTTTCATTTTATTGGGAACAAGGATCCCCATGAAAATGTTTCATGTCATCTGTATTAAGCCTCATACACACGATAGGACTTTGTACAAACTTTCCCTTGGATTTTTGTACAAAGGGCGTCGGCCCTGAACTTGTATTACATACACACAGCAGGACTTTTTCAGCCAACTTTCACCAAATCATGTGGTTTTTTCTGCTCTTTACCGCCACCTTTGGTCAACTTCTGTATTGTTGTCTGATCTTTTGCATTGGTTCTGAGCATGCCTGTTTGTACTTTGTACAAAAGTCCTATGGTTTTCTGTACACACGATCAGACTTTGCTCCATCAGACTTTTGTTCCCAGAAAGTTTGTCCGTTCGCACAGCCAACAAAAGTCTGATGAAAACCAAAAAAGTTTGTCCGACGGAGCGTACACACGGTAGGATGTTGCTCCAAAACAGCTAATTTGCATGTTTGTTGTCAAAAAGTCTGATCGTGTGTATGGGCCTTTAGAGACATGGGGGTTGTGATTTACCTGATACGTGATTATATTATGAAGCCCTTTGTGCTATATTGTTAGTTTGACTACAAATATGCTTTTAATTTACTGTGTTATCTTTACTTGTCAGGATTGTGGCAGTCCGTACACATTGATGATTTGAGAAAGTCTAAAGATATGGTGACAGATATAACAGAAATTCAAAATCTCACTATAAGCCAGCTTTTTGATACTGAAGGTAAGCAGTGGAAATTTAAATTACAATGTATTAAGCATAAAGTACATCTCACCATGAAGCCATTCATTAGATTAATAGCCCTTAAGGCAGTGATCTCCAATCTGCAGCTTGCGGGCCAGATGTGGCCCTTGGCTTGCCTTTATCTGGCCATTGAGGCACTATTCCACCAACTGACGCCATTGATGGGGCACCATTACTCCCACTGACATCAACGATGGGGCACTATTCCTCCCACTGACACTATTGATGAGGCACTACTCCACCAACTGACACCATTGATGGGGCACTATTCTTCCCATTGATACCAACAATGGGGCACGATTCCTTCTATTCAAACAAATGATGGGGCATTGTTTACGCCCACTGATGCCGGGACATTTTCTGCTTCCACTGGTCACAGTCCGGGGATATTAAACTGGCCCTCTGGTTAGAAAGTTTGGAGACTCTTGCCTTAAAGGGGTTGTAAACCCTCAAGGTTTTTCACCTTAATGCATGCTATGCATTAAGGCGGAAAACCTCCTGTGATGCAGCAGCCCCACTTTTACTTACCTGAACCTGGTCTGTCCAGTGACGGGGACAAGCACACAAGCTCCAGCCGGTGTCTCGGTTCCTGATTGGATAGATTGATAGCAGCAGAACCATTGGCTCCCGCCGCTGTCAATCAAATCCAATGATGCTGGAGGGAGATGCCTCTCCAACGGGGCACTTGAGGAGAAGCCAGGAGCACCACTCTCCCCAGAAGAGGAGGATCGGGGCCCCTCTGTCCAAAACCAACTGCACAGGAGGTAAGTATGACATGTTTGTTTTAAAAAAAAAATTAAAAACACAAAACTTTACTTATCCTTTAAGGCCTAACTGCAGCCAGTTTTTTTATTAGCTTTGCTTTCTGTCACTCTGTTACTTTAAAATAGTTCACTTGGACTACATGCATTAACTACATACAGTATACAGTATACAGCGCAGGTAGTTGATGTCACAATATCTAACTCAGCCAATCAGAGGAAGCCTTGTACTCCTTCAAAAGATACAAGGCTTTATGTTACTGGTTGAGCAGTATTCAGCCCGACATGATTTTGTGGAACACAGTGCTGTATACTAAATATAGCTGATGCTACACACAGCTTATACAGCTCACACAGTCTCTACATGTGTTAGTGAAGTAATATAGCACACACAATCACAGTTTATATAGCATTGACAGACTCTGCATGGGTTAATGAGTAAACAGTTTGCTTGAACACGTGGTTAAAATAAACTATTTTAAAGTGACAGAAAGCTGGAGTTCAGCTTTAACATTTCTGTCATATTATGTGATCCTACACGTAATGCCGCGTACACACGAGCGGACTGTATGGCATACTTAGTCCGTCATACAATCCGACGGACAGTCCGTCATACTTTCGACTGAACGGACTTGACCACACACGGATGCACAAACAGTCTGTCGAAAGCTTGCGCAATGACGTGTACAGCACGTACGACGGGACTAGAAATAGGAAGTCCAATACATTACACAGCAAAGCACCCTTCCGCCGTGTAAATCCTTTCTGGGCATGCGCCATTCTTAGTCCGTTGAACTAGCATACTGACGAGCGGATTGTCCGCTGAAACCAAAGTACGACGGACAGAATTTCGAAAAATCCGAAATACTTAGTACGCCAGACTGCACGCTGAAAAAGTCAGCTGAAGCCCACACACGAGCGGACTGTCCGCTGAAATGTGTTTCGACGGACTAAGTACGCCATACAGTCCGCCCGTGTGTACGCGGCATAAGGCTTTCCTTGATTTAGGTCTTTCACATGAGTGACAGTCTCTTCTGCCCTTGGTAAAGCAGTCGACAATGGATCAGTTTTCAGAAGGTATTAGAGCAGTGGCTTCCAGGCATTCAGGAGATTATCCTGCCATCTCCTAAATGCGTGTGTTTAAAAAAAAAAAAAAAAAACATTTTTTCAGCCTCAAGGGGGATTTTGCATTAAAATACCATTAGCAGCCATGAGTCAAGCTGTTCCATTAACCACAATGGACAAGATTGGCAGCATGTGTGCAACTATGGTAGTCATTACAGGCTTTACTTAAATGGTCAGGAGTTGATAAAAATTCAGATCAACTGCTTGTTTTCCTGCCCCTTTGCCACCTTACTGTATATGTGAATCTAGTAAAAGATGTGGTGTGTGGTTGTCAACAGCAATAAAAATTGGCAGAAGTTCTAACCCTGGGGATAATGTAACTCCTGTGATATAAATCCTGGGCATTCGTGACTGTCCATTGGTCAAAGTGGATTGCTGAGGGTTCATGATCTAGGAAAAGGTGGCAATGCACAGCCTGACCACAGCTTTCCCTGTCACATTTGGGAAAAGATTGGGTTATGTAGGGCTTCCTTGTGAAAAACAGAGGTAGTACATGAACATTTTCCAGCTGAAGATATATATACTACACAGTCAATTGTTCTTTGTTTTATAAAAAAAGGAACAAAGCAGTAACTGCAAGTGCACTATATGTGTGACTCAGATAATATGAATAAACGTTTGCAAATGTTATCAGCATGTTTGAGGTTGAACAATGTTCAAAACAGATGATATTATTTCTTTATTATATTACTATTCTGATCATTAGTAGTGTGCAGAACAGATAGAAATATTGACATCCCCGTAAATTCCACATCTTGGAGTACAGGACAGAAATGGATTCTTAGACCATGGGTTATATGCCGCTACCTTCAGGTAATTGGACACTGGCAAAAACTTTGCTTGGACCAGTCCTCCAGTGTACTCATCAATCCCCATCCACTCTGTGCTGCTCCAGTTTTTTTTCAAAGGGCAGTAATGAGATCACAGAGAAAGAGGGGAGGGACCTATGTCCTATATTGTAATCTAAGATATGGAATTTACATGAACATCATAATTTCTATTATCTTAATCTTAAAGTGCAGTTCACAGGAATTGATTCTAGGACCATAGGACAACCCCTAGCAATAAATTGAAGAGTTGACAACAAAACAGTCGAAATTGCAGCAACAGGCCCACAGGAAGAACAAGAATGATCAACAGACCCAAACAAACTGACTGCAGCAGAAAGATGTGTCAAAGCATGGCTCAGCAGAGGCTTGATCAACCCAAGCCCAAGCGCTACGTCCTACCCCCCCCCCCCCCCCAACACATTTCCCAACATACCCCTTTATGGCTTGATCCATTGTTACAAGAATTTATTTATATACCTGATCCTCAGATTTTGGGCGGTATAGAGCATTAAATATATAGAACAGATATGTGTAGGTGGAAAACTGAAAGCTTTTGATACTCTAAAAACACATTTTAACCTTCATTTAAGGCACACTTTTCAAACACATTTCGGGCAGCAACAAGTAGCCTTCTATATCTCTACCCTCGAAGATGTACTTAGAGATGACACCCTCACCAAACCACTTTCCAATATATATAAGACTATGGGGCTGATTTACGAACGGTTTGCGCCATGAGTTGCGGCACACGCCGATGCGCAATGGCCTTTTTCGTATTCACAAAACATTTGCGCCTGTAACACAGTGCAATTCCCCATTTACTATTATCTTGCCGGCGCACAGGTGGTAGCGATCAGTGCGCCGCTATAGACATGGCGCACGCATTATTCAACTCAGAATTAAAAGAAGGTGGAAGTGCCAATATTATGGGGGTGATGTGGGTGATGTGAGGAAGTATAGTTATAACTGTCCAAGGAACAAATATGCCCAAAAATAGAATGGAAAAGTAACTTTCTCTGAACAAGCCTGCTGCGCCTGCAAATACACTTAGAACTGCGCAAGGTCAATTTATGCACTACGCATGCGCAAGCGGCATTTGCGCACGTTCAAGTGCTTTGGTTCACTGCGCCAGCAAAATCTTAGTAAATGTCAAGCCACATAAATGCATTTGCATAAGTTGAACAGGCGCACCTTTTCAACTTGACTTTTTTTTTTTACGCTGGTTCACTTCTATGTTTTTTTTTAACACTATTTGCACACAGGTTATGTTAGCATTAAGAAAAAAAAAATAAGAAAAAAAAATGTGTGGAGGTCCCCCAAAATTCCATACCAGGCCCTTCAGGTCTGGTAGGGATTTTAAGGGGAACCCTGCACCAAAAAAAATGGCGTGGGGGTCCCCCTCAAAATCCATACCAGGCCCTTATCTGAGCACGCAACCTGGCAGGCCGCAGGAAAAGAGGGGGAAATGAGAGAGCGCACCCCCGAACCGTAGTAGGCCACATGCCTTCAACATTGGAAGGCACCCCCCAAAGCACCTTGTCCCCATGTTGATGAGGACAAGGGCCTCATCCCCACAACCCTGGTTGGTGGTTGTGGGGGTCTGTGGGCAGGGGGCTTATCGGAATCTGGAAGCCCCCTTTAACAAGGGGACCCCCAGATCCCGGCCTCCCCCTGTGTGAAATGGTAAGGGGGTACACAAGTACCCCTACCATTTCACCAAAAAAGTGACAAAAGTGTTAAAAATGACAAGAGCCAGTTTTTGACAATTCCTTTATTAAAGGCTTCTGCTTTCCATCTTCTTCGGGTCTTCTTCTTTCTTCCTTCCTTCATCCTTCTGTTTCTTCCTCCATCTTCTTCTTCCTCTATCTTCTTCTTCCTCTGATCCTCTGCTTCTTGCTCCGGTGTCCTCGTCCGGCATCTTCCTCCACGGCGTCTCTTCTTCCTTGCTTTGTTCTCGGGCCGCTCCGTGCAATGGGAGGCTCCTGCTGTGTGACACTTCTCTTCTTCTCATCCCCTCTCTTTTCCTGCGGCCTGCCAGGTTGCGTGCTCGGATAAGGGTCTGGTATGGATTTTGAGGGGGACCCCCCAAGCAATTTTTTTTTGGCATGGGGTTCCCCTTAAAATCCATACCAGACCTGAAGGGCCTGGAATGCTCTTGGAGGGCAACCCATGCCATTTTTTTTTATTAAAGTTGCCTGGCCTGGGGGCGACTTAAAGTCGTGTTGTAAGTCGCCCCAAGTCGTGTTGTAAGTCGCCCCAAGCCGCGCTGGAAGTCGTGTTGCCCCTGAGTGAATGGACTATTGCGCTATTATCAATGGCATATAATTATCGCGTGCGCCGGCATATTATCTGTTGCGCTTATGCGTGTGCCGGTTCACATGCTCAATTAATCATTTATCTGGCACACAAATTAAGGTATAAACTGGCGCAGAGCATTCATCTTAGTAAATTACCCCCCATGTCTCCTTCTATCCACTCAGGGTTGGAGAGTCTTAAATCTAAATGGGCACTAAACCTCCCTAACTTAGACAATGAAGATTGGGAGGAAATGTGGAGTGTTCCTTTCTGCGGCTAGTTTCTGCAAGGGATAGGTTGATTCAATACAAAATCCTGCACAGGATTTACCTTACGCCTGAATGTTTACACATAATATATCCATCTGCTCCTGTGGAGTGCTGGCGGCGCCCAGCTGACTTTATTCACATCTTTTGGCAATGCCCCAATATTCAAACATATTGGGAATGGGAAGCTGTAGCATCAGTAATACACTCTGTGACCCCAGACTGTAGAAGTATGTTTTCTGGTCTGGTGGACACTCTGGCCTATCTTAGGACCCCCAGGGCTCTGATAGTATTATTATTCTTCTACGCAAGGAAAACTATTCTGCTCCAGTGGTAATCCCCATTGGCACAAACTCTAACCTTGTGGAATAATTCAATCATGCTAGTCTGCCATTATACAAAGCCGCTTATTTAGCAGGAGGGTGCCCCAAGAAATTCCACAAAGTTTGGGACATTTGGGTCCAAGATCCTTCCACTAATACTGACCCTGAATTATAATTATATATGAATTATGAATTATAATAAATTACTCTGCAAGGCACTGAAAGAATATATAAGTATGGTAGAGAATCAAAAATAATTTTTCACTCCATGGAACTGTGACTTCCAACTTACCAGAACAATATTAACCTTAGTAACTGATACCCTACTGCCTCATACACACGATCAAACAATCCGGATGATGTCCCCGCCCATTATGATGTCACAGTCCCAGCATCCTCTGGGACTGTGACATCATACCTACTTATATAGGAACATCACCGGATGATGTCACAGTCCCAGCATCCTCTGATGTCCCTATATAAGTCGCCGCACGCCGTGTCCCTGCCATTGTGACCGGAGACAGCGACGAGGCAACATCTCCAGAAAAGAAGAACAGAAGACGGCGATGGCGACAGCGGCAACAGAAGACCGGGCCACCGCTTGTAAAAGAGCTAGAAGAAGGCACGGTGGCCCGGCAAGAAGAACCGAAGAGGGGGACAAGAACCCCGAAGTCGGAAGAAGAGGGCAGCGGCGGCGAAGAAGAAAGCCGGGCTCCTCCTCTAGTAAAAGAGCTAGCAGAAGGTAGCGGAGGAGTCCGGCGAGAAGACCCCGAAGACGGAAGAAGACCCCTGGAGCTGTGCAATAAACTATTTTAACCCTAGTGTGTTGTGTGTTTTTTTTTTTACTTTTTTTCACAGGTGAATGGGTAGGGGTGCATTGTACCCCATACTCATTCACATAGGGTGGGGGGCCGGGATCCGGGGGCCCCCTTATTAAAGGGCGCTCACAGATTCCGATAAGCCCCCACCCGCAGACCCCGACAACCAAGGGCCAGGGTTGTCGGGAAGAGGCCCTTATCCTCATCAACATGGGGACAAAGTGCTTTAAGGTGGGGGTGCCGCATGGCCCCCCCTTCCCCAAGGCACCCCCAATGTTGAGGGCACGCGGCCTGGTACGGCTCAGGAGGGGGGGGCGCTCGCTCGTCCCCACCCCCTTTCCTGGCCGGCCGGGTAGTGTGCTCAGATAAGGGTCTGATATGGACCTAGGGGGGGACCCCCACGCCGATTTTTTGGCGTAGGGATTCCCTTTTAAATCCATACCAGGTGACGGGGGCCAGAAACGCCTCCTTCGCTGGCCCCGGCTACCCGGAGCCGTGCTCAAAATGAGCGGACTTTCCTTCGCGTGTGTGGGCAAGTCCGTTCATTTCAAAAGTACGGCGGATAGTCCGGCGACTTAGTACGCCGTATTAGTCTGCCGCAAAAGTACCGTGTGTGGGCAGGTAGCTCGTTCGGAAAGTCTGCCGGATAGTCTGCTACGGCATACAACATAAAAATATCCTCCATAGCTAATGGAGCAAGTTATTTAGTTTTAGTGCCAATTTATTTAAAATACTTTTTTTGATGCTGTTTTTTTTTTTTTGTATTGCAATGTATATATGCCAAGTCTGGGTATGCCCAATAGGCTCTGTTTTTTTATCTTAAAAATTGAAACTGAAATAAAAAGAGAATTAAAAAAAAGTTTTATGAAAAGATCCTGCAAGATAGCATAGGTTAGGTGTCTTGTGAGTCCCACAGAAAAAGTTGCAAGATGAGGAATGAGAATTTCTAGAATGGGATTCCCTTATCACACAAGGTAAAATATCTACTTCACTCAATTTGTTAAAGAGTTTAGGGAATGGGCGATCTACATTCCCCTGAGAGGAATGGACACTCAACTTATAGGTTGGAATATGAATAACTAATGAATATTAGGGAATTAAAGATGCAGGGTCTAAGCTCTCTGTAGAGCAGTCACATAATTTAATACGAGTGGTGAGATGGGCAGACAAATGCCAAGGTATTTTCAGACTGCAGGTGGAAAGAGACAAGCACATAAAAGGGTTGTGAGGACAGGTGTATTGTGTCCTTTTTTTACCACAAGGTTGGCAAAGAAGACCAGTGTCAAGGCCGCTTCTTTTAAGGATGAAAAATCAGAAGACTGCTCAACTAGTAAAGTAGGTGATCCAGTGATCCTTGACCTTGATATGGAGAGGGTAGACATATCAAGCCTCAGGGCTGTGTCTGTGGGTTGTAGGCTATGGAGGCCTGTGTAAAATAGGGGGTTCATGTAATAGAGCTAGCCTCCATAAACAGTGAGGAGTATAGTGTCAGTGGCCCGGAGTGGAGAAACCAGGAGCTGGCTTTCCCAGGGGAGTCTACCAGCACAATTGAGGGACATTCTTGTAGAGATGAAATGGAAACGTGCCAATTGCAACATCTTCATAAACATTGTGACAGTAATAGGTAGATATTGCGCTGAAGGGAAGCGATATGTATATGTCAAAAAACACATATATGTGTAAGAAACTCCACTGCCGCCATTTTATATTTACAAAGCGATTGAAACTACTTTTAAAATGTGAGTTTGATACTACTTTTTAATAAACTGTATTGGTTATACGGAATTACGCTTTATGGTCCTATCTCTTTATCCTATATACCTATCGGTTGGAGCTTGGTATTATCCACATTTATCTGGAGAGAGCTTGGCATTATTTACATTTATCTGGAGATAGACCTTTCATAAATTTGGGAACGCAATGCCTGAATCTTCACTTTTCTGCTGACATTATAAAGCGTGTGTGACCCATAGAATGTACGTTCTTTTGGGTCTGAACCATCTGGTAAGCCCACATCTGTAGAGGTGGTGGTATCGTCACATGGGTGGCTGCACGTTGCATCCTGAGATTTGGTGGTCTATTTATCATCCAGCATCTGATTTAACACTTGGGACTTTTTCTTTGCACTGAAAGGACTTTCACACAGTTTTATATTCATTTTTATTATTATTTTTATTTTATTTTTTGTGTGTGGTGCTAATTTTGTATGGGCACATACTGTATACGGGTTTAATGTTTCATTATATTGGCCACGTTATCACTAATTAAGCACAATATATATTTGATATTATATTAATTATTATATATTTATTTGTATAATTTCTTAAACATATATGTGGTTTTTGGCACTGATTTAGTCAGGCCATCTATTTAGATTTTTTAGCGCTACACTTTATGTAATCTTCTCACTGTTTGAACAAAAATTATGTGTTTTGTTGTGTTAGCTGCTATCGGATAGTCTGACAGCGCAGTGTTTTGATTTCATTTTTGTAAGCGATATGTATATAATGATATTAATGTATTAGACCTAGATATTTTGAGCAGTACAAGGTTAGGGTAAAAGCCAGAGAATTGTGCAGTCACACCTGCAGAGCGAAGTGAGATCAGCAACGGTTAGGCTATAGTTGAAGAATTGGCTCAAGGGCTTTTTCAGAAAAAGTCTCCAAGGCGCCCAAATACATGAAGGCTCAAGGTCTGGTCCAGGGTCTAGTGATCTAGCACCACAAGATGTGGTGAGTTCAGCAGTGTAAAAACTACTTTGAAGTATGGAGAGATGGGGAGTGAAACTTCGTCACATTATGGTTGCTATTAGTAAGACCAGTTACTGAAATATATAGAATAGATTTTCTTGGGAGCATGATGGGGCATGCATTGTTGAATAGACAGGAGACACTGCAGGATTTTGAAAATCCTTGAAATGTATCCAAAGAGGGAAGAAGATGGTTACCCCTTGTGATTATAAGCTGCTAGGAGGAGTAAAAAACAGTCTGTCTTGTAAAGAAGCAAGTAAGAAAATATAAAAAGCTGCAGAGAGAGGGCAGCAATATACTTAGGCTTCTTTGTGCACCTCTTTGCCCTTGTACACACGGTCGGACATTCCGACAACCAAATCTGTCGGATTTTGTCCAACGGATTTTGTCCGAAACTGTTGCATACACACAGTCGGACAAAGTTGTCCGAAAAATCCGATCGTACTTAACGTGATGACATTATTTCGTTAGGACGGGACTACGTTCAGGCTAGTAGCCAATAGCTTTGGTCTAGGAATTTGATCTGAGCATGCGTGGCACTTTGTCCGATCAGAATTCTCTACACATGATCGGACAAAGTCCGAGCGGATCATGTTGTCGGAAAATTTTATAGCCCAGCTGGAAAACTTGGTCTGTCGGATATTCCGACGGAAACAGTCCGATGGAGCCCACACACTGTCGGATTATCCGACAACACGGTCCTATCGGACATTGTCCATCAGAATGTCCGACCGTGTGTACAAGGGCTTTGAAGGATAGAGTGAATTAAAATACTGGGTCCTCCTTGCAGAGCAATGTTAGCACACATCCCTCTCTCACCCTTTTTTAAGGGGTGGGGCAACTTTTAATGAGAAGATTTCTGAGCAGGTTTGGTGGGCTCAGCCATGAGGGGTCTGCCACAAGGGAAAGGACTTGCAGTAGAGGACTCCCTGAACAAATCTTATCTGTATGGTAGAAAACCATTGAATAGGTAGATGAGATTGAGGATAGTGAGGTAGGAGACCCCTTCCCTCAGCAGCAGCCTCAATTTGTACCTTCTAAAGGGATGCGCAAAAGGCGCCTTTCACAAGGACGCTTTGCCAATCAGCCTTAAAGGCATGGGATTCTGTACATGTGCACCAAAAATAAGGCTATTCTGGAGAGATGATGGATCAAATTCTGCATGGTGTCCACACAGAAGAGCAGTGCTGAGGGCAGGAGTTGTAATCTTGAAGAAAGACTAGGACCATCTATAGTCAGAGAAATGTTACCGTTGATTTCTCTGTTCCATTTTTCCATGGTCTGGGCAATTGAAAAGGTGGCAATAGCTGGATACAGGACTGGTCCTGCCAAGGCAAAGAAGGACTTCAAAATGGTATAGAGATGTCTGTCAGTGATCAATGGAAACCAAGTGTAGCAGAATTTCTAACCTCTTCCAGTCTAATGAGAACCTTTGAGGCCACAGACAGCTGACATCATTCGGTATGTAGTGGGTTGTGAGACATATTGGGTGCAAAGGTGGTAAAAGTCATTGGGCTCTAGACAATTCTTGGATGCAAAAGAGGTTTTATTTCTTTTAACAGTCCTTTTATATTTTGCAAGGGAAAGAGGGTTGGGGCCAGGACACCCTTAAGTACCGGATTTATCGGCGTATAACACACACTTTTTTCCCCTTAAAATCAGGGGAAAATCGTGGGTGCATTATACGCAGATCCCCCACTGATTGTGAGTGGAGGAGTGAGCGCCGCCAAGATACACATAACCGAGTGTACTGGGCTAGGCTCGGCTACTCTCAACTCCACTCACAGTCACGCCCAGTCCCGCCCTATGATGGACATAACACAGGGACTGGGCATGACTGTGAGCGGAGCCGAGAGGAGCCGAGCCTAGCCGAGTACACTCGGCTATGTGTATCTCGGCAGCGCTCGGCTCCTCTCGGCTCTGCTCACAGTCACTGTGATAAAAGCCGAGAGGAACCGAGTGCCGCCGAGATACAATGGACATCCGGCTCTGTATCTCGGTGGTGCCAAATTTAAACTGGAAGGCTGCAATGACAATGACAAGGCTGCAATGACACTGGGGCAAGGCTGCAATGACACTGGGGCAAGGCTGCAATGACACTGAGGCAAGGCTGCAATGACACTCCAGCAATGCTGCAAATGACACTGGACAAGGCTGCAAATGACACTGACAAGGCTGCAATGACGCTGGACAAGGCTGCAGAGGGACACTGATAAAACTGCATTGATGGGAATTTAAATGTAAGTTTTTTTCTTTAAACTTCACTCTTAAGTTTTTTTCATTACAATTCCCTCCTAAACTTGGGGTGCGTGTTATACACCGATAAATATGGTAGTTGCAAACTCTGAGGCTTCAATAGGACAACCTTACAGGGAAAGGCCCCAGCAAGGTGCCACGTCTACACGTGCAGGTTTGCTGTCCCCTATGGCTACAGTACTTAACAGTTCCTAATTCAAACATAACAGTTCTCTCAACTTTACTACAACTTCTACTTGTAGTTCTTCAGCCCCTTAAGCTCCTGGTCTCTCACCAGACCCTCTGATTCACGAATTCTGAAACCTGTGAACTCCTCAAGGCTTTTGTGGTGGTATCTCCCTCAAACGTCATCTACGCTTCCCTGCTGGTTCCCTAGCTTTTCAAGCTTCACCCCCACTGACCAGCTTGGCCCCTGGCATGATACACAAGGCTGCTCTGCAAGCGTCACCTCCGCTGGTTGGGTCCTTGACTTGATCACCGTCTAAAGTTTCCCAATTCACCACCGTGCCCCTTCGGTGAGAATAATTTGATCAAAGATTGTATGGCTCAGAACAGTGGGAAACAAAGTCTTACTTTGGAAGTTTGCAGTCAGGGTGTCCAAGCTGAGGTGTCCCCTACACACCAATAGACAAGCGGTCATCGAGTAAAAGAAGCAGCGATAACTCAATAACATCAAGCGTATTTATTTTCACAGTACAGTCAGCAGCAGACTAGTTTCGGCGATAAGCCTTGTTCATAGCACTCATGTATTTTAAAAAGCATGAACATTTATACATAAAAGACTGTCACATGACTACTGTTCCTCTCCTATCAACAATGTGTTTAATTAAAATCAGGTGATTAGTTACAAATTGTCAACAGATGTGTAGATGACAAATGAGAAGCAAATAGTCTAGCTATAATACAACACTTGAGATACAAAACATACAAAGACTATCTTGAGATGTGAGAAAACACATATATTAAAAGCTCTATAAGAGAATCTTTCATGAAAAAATAGATTAAAAAATCATATTGCTTGATATGAAAGACTATACATAAAAGATTCGCACCGCACTGCAAATCACATGCATTGTCCATGAAACGCGACTCCAGTCACACATATAGTATGGCCGAAATCGCATTGCATTCAGACTAAACTCACACAGGACCCATGCAATCTGATTCATGCCCGAACTTACAGTTTGCAGTGTGACACGCAAGCTGAAATGGGGGCATCACTAACAATGTATTGACACTCCCCAGCAGTTTGCATACGGCAGTGCGAACTGCCATGCGAATCAGTGCAATGCCGGAACCCACAGTAGATTTGCAGGGCTCCCGCATCGCAGCACTGTGAACCGCTGTGAGCCCCAAAGTGTATCACAAGCGATGGACATAATACAATGCTCCAGGACTTTTTTAAACTTATTTCATAAAAAGGTCCACATCATAGCGGTGGTTCATTCCCGCAGGTGCCCTTGTCTGTAGGTGGAAAATCCACCAAACTTCACGTAAAAGAAGTGCACGATGGATATCCCCCCCACGTGAGGATAGTTTTCTAACCCTGAGTCCAAGAAGGATGCCATATTGCCATTATGTTCATACTTAAAGTGCTTAGACACATTTGATAAGCCTTTATCTGTGCTGTAAGATGCACCATGAAAATGTTCATTGATTCAAGTTCTCAGTGGTCTCATGGTGCAACCCACATATTGTTTGTTACATTTATTGCATTCCACAACATATAAACAGTACTAGTGCCACGGTTGATATATTCACCGATCGTGAATTCTCGTCCCGTGGCACATGAAATTACTGTCTTGTGTTGTCTGGAGTCTCTACTACAAAAACGGCATGTGTTATTCCCGCAAATGTAAGAGCCCACAGTATTCAGCCAAGTTTGTTTATGTTGCTGTGACTCAAACACACTTGGGGACAGAAGCCCCCTAGCATTTTAGCACGGCGGCTTGAAAACCTACAGCCTGACTTAAGTATTGGTGCCAAATCTCCATCCATGGAAAGTATTGGTAAGTATTTATCTACAATGTTTTTTATTTTGTTAAATTTCAAGGAGAAGGCAGTTACAAAAGTGACTGAACTTGTTTTCCTGTTATTAGAACTCCTACTATTGCTATAGCTCTTTT
Source organism: Lithobates pipiens (assembly GCF_037356315.1). Lineage (NCBI taxonomy): Eukaryota > Metazoa > Chordata > Amphibia > Anura > Ranidae > Lithobates > Lithobates pipiens. The sequence goes on from NW_027507903.1 coordinate 435,155,179, forward strand.
TGTGACCAGCATTTCCCAAGAGAGTAATTCTATTTTTCTCCATGGCCAGATGTATTCTCGTGAATAGAGTTGTGAGGCTATAATGTTGCGCTCCTTGTTAAAACCTTCCTCAGTGGAGCAGTTACATCTGGCCCTGGTGAACTCCCCTATCGGAATGGATCGTTTGGTGTGTGAAGGATGGTAACTAGTAGCCAGAAGCAAGGCATTGCCTGCACATGCCTTACGATAGGTACATGTTGTAACCAAACCCTGGGCTGCACAGCCTGTTAAAGTAGATCTAAGAAGTTAATGGCATCCTACTGGCATCCTTCTGATTATCAAAACTGAATTCTAAATTGAGATTATTTTTGTTTGCTAAGGATACAAAGGTGACACAGTCTGCAAGGGAACCATCCCATACAATCAGAAGGTCATCTATGTAGCGACTGTAACTATAGAACCTGCACATGGGTTTTTTTGGGAGAACAGAAAGCTCTCCTCGCACCAGCCCATGTACAGGTTTGCCAAGGATGATGAAAAATGGTCCCCCGTTGAGGCTCCCCTACATTACAGATAAAAGACTCAATCGAACATGAAATAATTATGGCTGAACAGAAATTCAACTAAGTAAGTGCTGTAGCATGTCAGATGATGTTCTATGGCTTTGATTGCAAGATTGTGTGGAATTCAGGAATATAGTGACTTCACATCCATGGTGAGCCACTGGTACTCCTCTTTCTGCACTACTTCCTGCAAAGATGCCAGTGCTGATATTGTGTCCTTGATATAGTCAGGTAATCTTACAATCAATGGTTGAAGATACTGGTCTAACCAATGACCCAAACGCTAAAAAAAGGAACCGATACCTGCCACTATCAGTCTACTTTGTACTGGAACTATGTTCTTATGGAGTTTGGGCATGTGATGGAAAATGGTGACTATAGGTGAATTGACTATAAGATGCTCTGCCACTTTTCTGTCAAAAAACCCCCATCTCCACACCTGTGTCCAGAAGATTGGCCATTTGCTGTCTGAAGAGTGGAGTGGGACCCCTATCTACTTCGGTGAGAATACTGCTCCGGTACTTGCTTCAGTTACTCACTGTGGTCCCTGGTAAAGGTGGTTGGTTCCTTAGGGGCGATAGCTTCCCTTCTACCTCCAACCAAGACAGGTTCTCCGGCCGGCAGAACCATCGCTTTTGGTTGGACTGCAAGCCACAGTGCCAACCCTGCACTGCTCTTTTAATGGATAGGCCCTCACACAAAACATAGATCAACTGACTCTACCCAAATATATAGTGTTACGTACGCCCTTGAAATTAAAGACATTGAAGCCAATCCTTGCTGGTACAAGTTTTACTGAGAAATAGTTCAGTGTACGCTGGATCACATACAATGGAAATGTGATGACAATATAAGTGTAAGTATAGTTTATATAAAAAATCGTGATCATGGTAGTATATGAGTGGCCCGCGTCCAAGCCCCGAGTCATCCTTAACTAATTACTTTAACATTGCACATGATCATCTTTACCTCTGGGTCATGAGTAAAGGTTACTTGTCATACTTGTCATAATAAATCAAACTTGTGGTTACATCCAAGTAAGGATCATCCAAAAGAGGCTTTTTGTGATAATAGCTCTTTCCCAGAAATGGACCAATGTACAGCCAATTAGTACACATGTCAATTGACAATATATTGCAACAACAACAGGATTGTGTAATACCTAAGAATTTGGAACAAACTATTAAACTATATTTTTTTAGAGAAAAACTGTTCTTTATAAAGGGGAACTCTGTATGAGCCTTCCATGAGTTTTTCATGATTCCAGACTCCAGGTATTCCTTATGTTAACATCCCCTCCTGTAGTTTGAATTCTTCAGTATTAGACTTCCTCTGTGTCTTTAGACTTCCTCTGTATCTTTAGGTCATCCTTCAGGTATACGGGTCACCATCTCATAAGCAGTCATCATGCGTGACCTTGAGGGCTCAGAAGGACGAGTATTAGTACAAGTATTTGTGATTTTTTTCAAACAACATTTGCACATCATTGGTGCACATTTGATTATAAAGATTATGAGTACAATAAATCCAACTATGTATAAAATACCATGTAAGATGCCAGAAAGCCAACCTCCAAGTCCTAAAAAACTGTTGAAAGGATTAAGCCATGAGAGCCAACTCTCCCAGCTTCCTTCAACCCAAGCAGTCTCAGTATGTTCTTTGCATAAACCTAGCTTCAGTTGCTGCACTCTCTCTACATGTGAAATGATAACATCTTCAGCTTTTGTGTCATTTCCAATATAATTGCAGCATGCTGTTACCACTATGGTACACATTCTCCCTTGACTGGCTATAAGATAATCCAACACCAATTGGTTTTGAATCAATTCCCTTTTTATCCTTTTTAATTCAGTTGAAACAATAAGAAATGTATTATCATATATGGCAATTATATTAACCATTAAATCAGCTAAATCTATAATGAAACAAAATGCTTCCTTAATACAACAGCAAACAATGGTTTGAAATTCTTGGTTTCCTTTGTGGTGTCAAAACTCTCAGGTGTGTAGCTAGAAAGATCTCTTTGTTTAATCAGATGTGGTGGGATCTTGTTTATGTTAATTTTAGTAAACTCAGCGTCCTCCACATAGCATGTGGCAGGGATGACTTTACCAAAGTAACATGTACCTTTTTCGTCTAAGGGGAGCAGAGCAAACCTTCTTGAAATGATATCCTATCAGACATGCATGTAATTTAGGATTGTTTCTTCTGGAATCGTTACTGAAATTTAAATTGTACAATTCATTAACTGTGTCATTCCAAAGAAGCTTAAGACCTTCAAACCTATACTTGAGAGTAGCTAGCTTCATACAGTTAGTGTATCCTGTTTCTAGTACTTTCCTCATATTCTGAACTAGCTGCATAAATGCAAGTAAAATTAATGCATACTGAGGGTACCTTTAAAGAAATGCTAAAGTAAAGGAATAAAGATTCCATTTTGTTTTCACTTTCCTTAATTACATTCTGGAAATTGGCTAGTTCTTCTAACTCCTTGAGTGACACTGGAACACCTAGAAAAGGTAGTATTCTATGTGAAATAAGTGAGTGTGTACAGGCCAAACTATTGGACAAATTCAATTTCTTAACAGCTAGCATGTGCATAGATACAAAGTAATTTTGGTATGGCTCCATAAGGTGTGTAGCAATCTCTCTAGTAACTCTCTTTTCAGTCTTCACCAAGACATCAACTTACTTAGTAATGTTCCATTGGCTCTCCTGACCTACAGAAATGTCAATCAGCTGGGGTAAAACAAAGAAGATGAACATATCAACAATCCTCCTCCGAGGATAACTCTTTTATCTGGTTGGGACTCAACAGCCCGTATAGCCTCATCGTTCTCCTTAGCTCATGCACGAGTAAGCGGAGGGGATCTGTGGGATGAATGAACAGCAGTAGGCTTGTCAGAATGAAACAGTTTATTAGTTACCCTTGATTGGGGTTCTTCAGCTTTATTGCAATAGGTTCCATGTATCCAAGGCTTGCATCCCTTGACTTTCTCAGCTCTTGGAGTAATCAGGATGATATGAAAAAGACCTTTCCACTTTGGTGATAATTAAGTTTTTGGTATATGATTCTTTACATTACAGTGTATGCATGTTCTACTTGTTTCATTAATTTGTTTTCAAAATGTGTGCTGCTATCTAAAGAATCACCTGTCCTATTCCAAATCTATGTATTAGTTCCCTAGTGAGACACTTCACTACAGTGCTAACATCATAATTTTTCACCGTGGGGTATCCTTCTACCCAGGATCAAAAAATGTCTACACACACCAAAAGATAATTAAATTTACCACACAAGGGCATCTCAGCAACGCCTATCTGTATTATTTAATGAGTTCAAATCCACACTATAGCCGAATGACGGCTACAGCATGGACCTCCTTTGCCGGGAGTATGTCTTTTGACGTCCTCCAGTCCCCGAGCGGCCTGCGCTCCCCCAGCAGGGCACGTGTGGTGCGCTCTGTGATTAGCGAGTCTGAGACTCGCTGGATCACAGATCGGAGTAGGGGGTCGATCCCGACCCCTTACCACGTGATCAGCTGTCAGCCAATGACAGCTGATCATGTGATGTAAACATCACTTCATCCATCCGCCCATGCATTTCCTCATGAAATGATGCCATCAGCATTTGTATGTGCTTTACACTTGATTACTGCTTCTTTGGCAGGTAACTGGACTGCTGTCAACAGTCTTGTGACTATATCCTTGTGTTGCATTGGGTCTCCTTCATCCAGTGATTCTTTAATCACAGGGTGGATTCCTTCAGTGGCCTCTGCGCTAAGAGGACACTGAGGAATTCTTGGTACGGGCAGGGTACGAAATTCTTGGTACGGGTATGACTTCTCACTGTGGCAACTTCCATATAGCCTGGTGATACTTTCACATATATTTAGCAAACTCTTTGAAGCGCCTTTATCTGAAGCTCCTGTATCTGAATCGCTTTTACATAGGATAGATAAACTATTAACTGACACATCAATCATTGGTTCTGTATTTTGTCCCAAATTCAAGACAGCAAGCTCAGGGGAAGGAATGACATTTTCATCAATCAGATCACCATACTCCACCTCATCCTAGCAGAAAAAACATGCAAGATACCCATTCTACTGCACTTGAAGCAAAGTTAACTAGCACTAGGGCTTCTATCACTATGGGATCATCTGCTGAAACCGAGCCCACACCCTTGGGGCATCTCTGACATAAATGTTAGTTCTGCTAGGCTTAGCTTACATTCCCTGTCTACCAGGGTTTCCATAGTTTGAAACATACCCTCCCCTTGAAGGTGGGTATGTGTCAGGGCTGGGCACAGCACTTCCAGTTCCTTCTCAGAGCTGTCCGCTCAGCTGTTGGCTAATTGACAGCTCCTATCTCTCCACAGTTACTCAGCTGTTGATGTTATTATGCTCATAAGTCCTGCCTACTTAAGCCATTCAGCCCAGTGGATCTCTGCCTTCGCCATGGTCAGCATCACAGAGAATTGCTTTGCTGACATCCGTTCTGGCTCCAGATCCTGCTTGCTGCTCCATTACATTGATCCCTGACTTCTGGCTTGGCTGACTATCCGTTCCGGTTACTGAACTTTGGCTATGTTTTGACTATGTTTATTCTTTTTACTTTTATTATTAAACAAGTGTTATTTAACTGTACTTCTGTCTTGGTCTGATTTCATGGTTTCTGACAGTAGGCGAAGGCCATGAATTCAGAAGATGCAGTCAATCCACTTGTTGGTAATATTTTTTCTAGATTGGATGAACTGGATAACCCCATGGATCAGTTTGCCATGGCGTTACAAACGCTCCTGAGTCACATGGCTCACCAGGAATCTCCCACTGTGGCCGCCCAGGACAACCTATGTTGCAGGCCGTCCCTGCTGCTACTCCAGTCTCTGTGCAGGCACCTGCATCACGTATTACCTCTGTAAAAGGTATGTCTGGTTCTGCTCCACTTCCCCAGCGATTTGGGGGTGATCCAGTCCAATGCAGAGGGTTTTTCAATCAGGTTGAGATATATTTTGAGATGCTGCCCCAGGCTTTTCCCATGGACAGAAGCAAAGTATGTTTCGTTATTAGGGATGAGCACCAGAACCTGCGAATGGACCGAAAATTCACGCAAACTTTAGAAACCCTGTTAAAGTCTATGAGACTCGAACGTTTGAAATCAAAAGTGCTAATTTTAAAGTCTAATATACAAGTTATTGTCCTAAAAGGGTTTGTGGACCCGGCTCCTGTCCCAGGGGACATTTATCAATGCAAAAAAAAGTTTTAAAAACAGACTTTTTTTGGGAGCACTGATTTTAATGAGGCTTAAAGTGAAAAAAAGTGAAATATTTCTTTAAATATCATGCCTGGGAGGTGTCTATAGTATGCCTGTGAAGTGGCACGTGTTTCCGGTGTTTAGAACAGTCCCTGCACAAAATGACATTTCTAACGGAAAAAAAGTAATTTAAAACTGCTTGCGGTTTTAATGTAATGTCTGGTCCCGGCAATATGGATGAAAATCATTGAGAAAAATGGCATGGGTAGCCCCCCTGCCCATTACCAGCCCCTTTGGGTCTTGTACGGATATTAAGGGGAACCCTGTGCCCAAATTAAAAAAATGAAAGGCGTGGGGCCCCTTGGCCCTATATACTCAGAACAGCAGTATACAGGCAGTGCAAACAAGACAGGGACTGTGTAGGTTTGTTGTTGAGTAGAATCTGTTTGTAATTTTGAACTGGTACATTTTTAAAGTGTAGCTCCAGTCAAACAATCTCTTTTTAAGCTTTTTGGAAAACATAGGGAAGGTTTATCACCCCTGTAACATTTTTTTGCTGTCTGTGCACCTCTTCAGAAGATTTCACCTCACTTTCTGTCCCAATGACAAATGTTTTTTTGAAAATTTGGGATTTTTAGTGAAACAAGGATTGGTGATAAAGCATCAGTGGAGAGGAGACACGTTTTTCCCATATCAACTCTTGCAGGAGAGAATTTCCCTTCCTAGGGATAGATTTCATCTCACTTCCTGTTGTCTGCTTCCGTTTGCAAGTAGGAGACGTTTGTAAGTTGGATGTTTGAAAGTAGGGGCCTGCCCTATATGCTCTTCAGAAATTTGGGCCTATGGTGTTGGTGTTGCCACAATACTATAAGCCCTCAAAGTGACTCTTGGTGGGCACGGGAGCTCCCTGCTGTGAACTATTATATCAAGAATTGTAATTACATGCCATTTTTGAACAGTGGTAGAAAAATTGAGCCTTTGGTGGTGGTGCTGGTGCCATAACACTGTAAGTCCTCACAGTTACTCTTGGTTGGCGCTGGAACGGGCCCTGCTGTGAAATATCAAGAATTGTAATTACATAAAAATTGGGCCTTAGGCACTGGTGCCACAATACTGCAACACCTCATAGAAACTCTAGTTGGAGAGCAGCAATGAGCCCTGCTGCAAAATATTGGATCAAAAATTGTAATTACATGCCCCGTTAAACAGGGGCTGAAAAATTGGGCCTTAGCCACTGAACCAAAAATGTTCTTACAAGCTATCAGCATGATCATTGAGGAGGAAGAGGATAGTCACTTAGCATAACAGGATAGTCACACAGCATCAGCATAGGCAGTCTTTAAGGGATCTGACATTAAAAAAAAAATTATTTGGTTACATCAACATCAGGTGCTTGGTAGCTGGTGCTGATCCAAGACTGATTCATCTTTATGAAGGTCAGTCGATCAACCTTTTTGGTGGACAGCTGCACCCTGTGATCGGTTACAAAGCCTCCAGCAGCACTGAATATGCGTTCTGAAAGAATGCTGGATGCAGGACAGGCAAGTAGCTCAATTGTATACTGTGGAGGCTCTGGCCAGTGATCCATCCTCAAGACCCAGTTACCCAGAGGATTTTCAGTGGGAAAGGTGTCCAAGTCTGATCTTGCCCCTAGGTATTCCTGCACCATGTAAATCAGACGCTGGCGTTGATTGCTGTAACCGATCATACCTTGGGGCTGCGGACTAAAAAATTGTCTGAATGCATCGGTCAGACGAACACCTCCATCGCTCCTTCTGTGACTGACCGAAGCCTCAGTAACACGTTATCCAGGACCAGGTATTTGTAACCTCCCAGTCTCTGGGAAGGCGTTGCACAGACCTTTCTGCAAGGCCTCCCGAAGATATTTCATCCTCTGCTCCCTCTACGACGGCAAGATAAGGTCCGCAACCTTACCCTTGTAACGTGGATCAAGGAGAGTTGCCAGCCAGTAATGATCCCTCTCCTTGATCCGATGAATACCAGGATCCTTCCGTAGGCTTTGCAGGATCAGGGAGGCCATGCAGCGTAGGTTAGCTGAGGCATTCGGTCTGGAGTCCTCTGGGTCACTAAGGATGACACGATCCGAAGCCACCTCCTCCCAGCCACGTACAAGTCCATGAGTTTCTGGGCACTTTAAATTATCCCTAGAAGACTGCTGCTGATTCTGAGTGCCAGGCTCCACCTCTATGCTGACACAATCCTCTTTCTCCTCCTCCTCTTCCTGTGTGATCGATGGGCCAGAAGGAACACAATGTCTGGATAAAGGGGGCCTTGAGAGGCAAGAAAGTCCTCCTCTTCCTGCCTCTGTTCTGCCTCAAGTGCCCTGTCCATTATTCCACGCAGCGTGTGCTGTTGTGTGCAGCATGGCTTGGAACGTTGAGTTCCACCTGGTGGGCATGTCACAGATCAGGCGGTTCTTGGGTAGGTCCAATTCCTTTTGGAGGTCAGCCAGCCGAGCTCTGGCATTATATGACCAGCGGAAATGCACACATACTTTCCTTGCCTGCCTCAGGACATCCTGTAATCCCGAGTACCTGCCCAAGAACCGCTGCACCACCAAGTTAAGGACATGAGCCAGACAGGGCACATGGGTCAGTTGTCCCTGTCGGAGGGCGGAGAGGAGGTTAGTGCCATTGTCGCAAACCATCATTCCTGGCTCAAGCTGACATGGTGTCAACCACCTCTCAGCCTGCCCCTGCAGAGCTGACAGAATCTCTGCCCCAGTGTGGCTCCTGTCCCCCAAGCACACCAGCGCAAGCACAGCATGGCATCTTTTTGCCTGCGTACTTGCATAGCCCCTTGAACGCCTACAGAGCACAGGAAAAGCACAGGAAAAGGCCATGGAGGAAGAAGAAGAGAAGGGGGTGGAGGAGAAAGGTGTGTCACAATCAACAGTAGTAGCATTTTTGGGGCGTGGTGGAAAAACAACCTCCAACACTACTGCACCTTGTCCTGCATCCTTCCCAGCTGCCAGAAGATTCACCCAATGCGCCATGAAAGATAGGCAACATCCCTGTCCATGCCTGCTGGACCATGAGTCAGCGGTAATATGCACTTTACCGCTGACTGCCCTGTCCAGCGAGGCCAAGACATTGCCTTCCACATGCCAGTAGAGAGCCGGAATCGCCTTTCGTGAAAAAAAGTAGCGTTTGGGAACCTGTCACTGAGGAACCACACATTCCGTAAACTCGTGGAAGGGGCGGAGTCTACCAACTGAAAAGGCAGCAGTTGAAGTGCTAGCAATTTAGCCAAGCTAGCATTCAACCGCTGGGCAAGTGGGCGGCTGGGAGTAAACTTCTTTCGACGGTGCAGCAGCTGGGGCAGGGAAATGTGCCTGGTGCAATTGGACTTCGGTGTACCGATAGCAGAGTGCCCACAAGTACTTGGTTGTGACACACCTAATTCTACACCTTAATTTCTCTCAGTGCAGGTTTCAGAGAGGACTGAAGGTGTAGTGGGGTTGGAGATCCCAGCTGATGAGGAGCAAGGAGATGTCCTCTTTGTTCTTTGGTGTGGGTCTTTTAGGTACTGTTGCCTCTAGACACAGAACCTGCTTGCCCTATTTTATTGGCTTGTGACTGTCTGCCTCTCCTTGTTGGCCTTCCAGACATACTAATGGCCTGCAGGAAGATGTAGCTGCACAAATCTGGGACGTATATACTGATTATACTGCAGCTAGCAGAATCAACTGCCTGCCTGTAGTATTATTACTATGAGCACCAGCAATTGGGGTAACTTTAGGTGCACACTGCGCTGATGACACAATACACTGACTGTGTAGCTGCCTGCCTGCCTGCGGTATAGGATCAGCAAAATACCAGCAATTGGGGTAGCTTTAGGCGTACACTGTGCAGATGACACAGTACACTGACTGTAATTACTGCAGTTGCCTGCCTGTAGTATAGGATCTGAAGAACACCAGCAATTGGGGTAGCTTTAGGTGTACACTGTGCAAGTGGCACAATACACCGATTGTAATTGCTACAGCTGCCTGTGGTATAGGACTATCAGAACACCAGCAATTAGGGTAGCTTTAGGTGTACATTGTGCAGGTGGCACACAATTCACCGACTGTAATTACTGCAGCTGCCTGCCTGCGGCATAGCATCAGCAGAATACCAGCAATTGGGGTAGCTTTAGGCATACACTGTGCAGATGACATAGTACACTGACTGTAATTACAGCATCTGCCTGCAGTATAGGATCAGCAGAGCACCAGCAATTGGGGTAGCTTTAGGTGCACACTGTGCAGATGGCACAATACACTGACTCTAATTGCTACAGCTGTCTGTGGATAGGATCAGCAGAACACCAGCAATTGGGGTAGCTATAGGCGTACACTGTGCAGATGGCACAATACACTGACTGTAATTGCTACAACTGCCTGTGGTATAGGACCAGCAGAACATCAGCAATTGGGGTAGCTTTAGGTGTACACTGTGCAGGTGGCACAATACACCGACTGTAGTTGCTGCAGCAGCTGCCTGCCTGTGATATAGGATCATCAGAACACCAGCAATTGGGGTAGCTTTAGGTGTACACTGTGCAGGTGGCACAATACACCGACTGTAATTGCAACAGCTTCAAATTAAATTCAAAGACACTGTCTCTCTGTCTATCTCTCCCCGCCGAGGCAACACACTACACAAGGCCGCCGCGCAGGTGGCCTTATATAGTGTGGAGCGTGTACTAAACTCCCTGAGGCATAATTGGCCAAAGCCACCCTGGCTTTGGCCAATTACGACTCTCCGTTTTTTCCACGCTGTGATTGGCCAAAGCTTGGCCAATCATCAGCCAGCAATGCACTGCGATGCCACAGTGAATTATGGGCTGTGACGTGCCACTTGAATTTGTCGAACAACCGATGTTCGAGTCGAACATGGGTTCAACTCGAACACAAAGCTCATCCCTATTCGTGATATCTTTGCTTTCTGAGAGAGCCTTGGCCTGGGCAAACCCTCTATGGGAGACGCAATAAAAAATTGTTGTCTTGAGCTACCCTGAGTTTGTGGCTTTGTTTAAAAGTGTATTTGATGTTCCCGCATGATCTGCTTCTGCTGCCAAGTGCCTCATGTCCATCAAACAGAGTATGAGTTTCCGACTACGCCACTGAATTCCGTACTTACATGCTTTTTCTCATGGTCTCTCGGATACCATCAAGGATGAGATAGCAGCTCGAGATAAGCTTGCCATCCTCATTGACTCAGAAAAAGACTCTCTTTTAAGGAGCGCTTGTGGAAGCCTTCTGTACGTTTGTCTCCAAGGTTTGCAGTCCCACCCATGCCTCCCCCACATCCCATGCCTCCTGGTACCGAGTCAGTCATTGAAGGTGAACCCATGCACTTGGGTTTCGCGCATCTCTCTGCAGATGAGAGAACCTTTAGGAAGAGGGAGAGATTGTGCCTTTATTTTGGCCAGGCAGGTCACTTTTCTAATTCTTCTCCTACCCGTCCAGGGAACACCTGAACATTCACGGAAAGACCTTAGGTGGCATTGTTTCATCCCCAGTTATCCAAAAGGATAAGGCCCTGGTTTTCGGTCACCCTTTCTTGGGCTGAGTCGTCCCTCAAGATACAGGCTCTAATCGACTCTGGGGCCGCAGGCCTGTTCACTGATGCTGTCTTTGTATCAAAGCACTCAATTTCACTCAGGGGTGGACTGACAACTCATGGGGCCCCCGGGCAATAGGAGATTGTGGGGCCCCCAGGCAATCTGAGATTATGGGGCCACACAGTATACACACACACAGTATACAATCACACAGTATACACATACATGTACACACAGTATACACGGACATGTTTCTATTGGCTGAGAAGGTACTGGAGAGGTGGGGCAGCTATAATCTCAGGATTTTTAGACCAAAAGGATGTCGGTAAGGGACATTTCAGAGACAGATGTAGAAAAAAAAACACAGATTTTTACATACTGTCCCTGGTTTTACTGAGGCTGGAAACCCTGATGGGGCCCCCTAGTGGCTCGGGTCCCTCGGGCAGTGCCCGAGTGGCCCAATGGTCAGTCCGCCCCTGATTCCGCTGCAGCTGTGTGACACTTCACTTGCCATTGAGGGTCTTGACGGGAGACCTCCACAGCCTGCCCATATGACTCATGAGATGATTCCATTGTCCATGGCCGTAAGGGCTCCTCACCATGAGATAATCCAATTCAAAGTTATTTCCTAACCTAATTTTCCACTGGTTATTGGTTATCCTTGGTTACAGAGACACAACCCCTCTTTTAAATTTGCTCCGAGGTTCTCTCCTGGTCGCCACAATGCAGTGAGACATGCTTCCAGAAGGTAGCCAAGTTCCTGTGCACCTCTTCACGCTCCTCCCTGCCGAAAGAGTACCTCAATTTTAGCGATGTCTTTGACAAAGGTCAAGTCGTAGTTTGCCTCCACACCACTCATATGATTGCGCAATTGACCTTCAACCTGGTGCTATTCCCCCTCATGGCCGGGTTTACCCTTTGTCGGTCTTGAAGGATAAGGCCATGGAGGACTATGTTGCAGACACACTTTCTCAAGGTTTCATCCGCAAATCCTCGTCCCCTGCTGGTGCTGGATTCTTCTTTGTGAAGTAGGGGAGTGGTGAACTGAGACCTTGTATTGATTATAGGGGTATCAATCGTTTCACGATTAAGAATGCCTATCCGATTCCGTTGATTACGGAGTTATTTGACCGCATCAAGGGAGCAACAGTTTTCACAAAGGTTGATTTGAGAGGGACCACTGAAAGCCGATGTATGTCCCTATTTTGAAGGAGGATATCGTTGTTATGGCAGCAGCTAGCTGCCATAACCCCAGTATTCCTGTGTTCGGCCAGTGGTCCGCTACAAGATAAAAGTGGTCTCTGTGGCGGATTCGCAGCAAGATCATTTTTATTGGCAGCGGGAGAGGGGCCCCCCTCCCACCGCGATCCGGTGCCGTCAGCAGCGGTGGAGGCAATCAGGTCTGTTCCCTAGCTGTGCATGGAGACGAGTGAGGGGAAGATGGCCTCCACCCGTCTCCATGACACTGCAGGGTGGAAGTACGTCAAAACGTCTCTTCCGCCTATAGTTCTTAAAGGGACATTTTATTTTTTCAATTTTTTTAAATGACAAAATTTTTTTTAGATTGCATCTTAGTATAAATATGAGGTATTTTTGACCCCAGACCTTATTTGAAGGTATCCATAAAACACCTGACGTGGTAGATCATATTTAGTTAGATTGGCAAAGGGTAGCAGCCTACGTGTTTTGTGGTCCACTATGTGCCGTAGTGAAACAGGTCTCGTGATTAGAGTTGAGCGGACACCTGGATGTTCGGGTTCGATGGGTTCGGCCGAACTTCACAAAACAGTTCGAGTTCAGGACCCGAACGTGACCCCGAAAGCAGAATAGAACAGTATCTAAAGTGTATAGCTCACTAGTACAGATATGCAGGAAACACTGTAAAATATATTTTTTGGTCCTAAATGGGTGTTTTTAGAATAGCAGAATAGAGCAACAGTATCTAAAGGGTGTATCTCACACGTACAGATATGCAGAAAATGCTATTAAAAATAAAAAAATTCATCTAAATTATTCTTTTTTTGAATAGCACAATAGAATAACAGTATCTATAGTATCTAAAGTATTTATCTCAAACGTGCAGATATGCAGGAAACACCGCAAAATATTTTTTTGGGCCCTAAATGTTTTTTTTTAGAATAGCAGAATAGACCAACAGTATCGAAAGGGCGTATCTCACAGTAACATATGCAGTGCTGGTGCACTGAGCTTGCATAAAATGCCCGCCGACGCCAACCTAACAGACATACAGACATAAAAGTTATCTTTTCCCTGGCACTGGGCTCAGGGCAGTGTAAAAAGATTGTGCACTGCACCCACACAAGAAAAAAAAGGTAGATTGCTGAGTAATTAGATTTATGAATCAGGAATCCTATCTAATTCTCTCCCTCAAAGCAGCAGCAGCAACCTTTCCCTACACAATCTAAAGCAGAGTGACGTGCTGTGCTATGTGACTCTAGCTTATATAGAGGCTGGGTCACATGCTGCACTGGCCAATCACAGCCATGCCATTAGTAGGCATGGCTGTGATGGCTTCTAATGACAAACGAGTTAAACGAATGTTGATTGGCTGCCCTGCAACCGAACTCGAACCCGAACATACAGTTCAGGTTCGCTCAGCCCTATTTATGATGACCATGGGAATGACATCCGGCACGTTTGGCAGACAAATGATGTCCGAAGCGATCTCTTGGATGACAGGCCACTGGGCTGTGAAAGTTTACGCCACAGCCGCTTAAGTTGGGCCATAGAGCCCAGTAGGTGTTCGGGGGGTACCGCTGCATTCACACTCCATAGTAAGCTGTTCGGGTGGGTCGGGGCTAGCCATATTTTTTCAATTTCTGTCCATTCGTTGAAGGACCGTTGGGTAAACCATGAGGTGACTGCTTGCAGTTGGGCTGCTTGATAGTATTTAATGAGATTGGGAAATGCTAGACCCCCATCACTACGAGCTGCCATCAGTACCGATCTCGGAATTCTGTGTTTTTTGTAGTTCCAAGTGTATTGCAAAAGGTCAGTTTGAAGTCTTTTCAGGTGTTTGTAAGGTACGGGAAGGTACAGGAATGGGTAGCGTTTGGAATAAATATAGCAGCTTCGGGAGAATCGTAATTTTAATTGAAGCCATCCATCCCAGGAGGGAGATGTGGTGCTTTTTCCATTGGAGTAGCAGGGATCTAATTGACAGTGGGGGGGATTCTCTTGGTATAGAGTGCTGTATTTTGTTGCGATGTGTGTCCGTAGATATTTCAGGGCGATCGTTTGCCAGCTGTAGGCGAAGTTGGTTTTTAATTGTGTGATTTCAGCTTTGGGAATATTAATGGGCAAATCCTCTGATTTAGATGTGTTTATTTTGTATACCGAAAGGGTTCCATAGTGGTCCAATTCCGCATGCACGTTCGGTAGGGATATGTGAGGTTGATGTCATCAGCGAAGAGGGAGATTTTAAACTCTTTCCCCCTGACCGAGATGCCCCGTATATCTGGGTTGTTGTGGATTGAGGCGGCCAAGGGTTCAACGCAAAGTGCAAAGAGCAAGGGTGAGAGTGGGCACCCCTGCCTTGTGCCATTAGCTACTGAGAAAGAGGGGGAAAGGGCAAAGGGGGTCCTGACGTGGGAGGATGAGTTAGTGTAGAGGTGTCTGATCATCCACAGAAAGGGCCCTCAAAATCCCATGTGATGTAGTGTGGCGAGCAGAAAGGGCCACCCTAGGCGGTCAAAGGCCTTTTTGGCATCCAGGCTAAGTAGTAAAGCTGCCGAGTTCTCTCTGTTCGCCACGTCCACCAGGTCTATCACTTTTCTAGTGTTGTCACCTGCCTGTCTGAGTGGGACAAAGCCCACCTGATCTTTATGTACTAGGGAGGGGAGGATCAAATTCAAGCGGGTCGAGAGCAATTTTGTAAAAATTTTAAGGTCTGAATTTAATAGTGCGATAGGTCTGTAGTTAGCGCATTCTGACGGGTCCTTGTCTGGTTTTGGGAATAGTGTAAGATAGGAACGCTGCATATTCCGAAGGAATGGGGGAGCCTTGGAGGAAGGCGTTGAACAGCTTTCTTAGGTGGGGAAGTAGGAGAAAGGATTTATAATATTCATAGGGGAGTCCATCTGGACCTGGGGCTTTATGGGTGGGCAGGGATTTAATAATCTGTTCTATTTCTTCTTCGGTGATAGGGGAGTTTAGCAACTCTAGATCAGAGGATTGACAGGGAATCCCGCTACGCTCTAGATATTGTTGCATGCATCGGGAAATTCAGGGGAGGGGGGGTTGCTGGGGATGTCCTGTTTGTTATAGAGGTCCTTATAAAAGTCAGCAACGGTATGGGCAATCTCTGCAGGGTGGGATAGCAAACAGCTTGATTTGTCTTTAATCTGGTGGAGAGTCTGCATATGGGAGTTCTCATGTAATTTCTTTGCCGGTAGGCAGTGCGCTTTGCTGCCTTTATCATAATATAATTGTTTTAAAGTAATCAGTGCCTTTTCAACGTGGCCTAATGTTATGTGGCTTAGGGTTGTTCATAGAGTGGTAATCTTTTTAAGGATAGATAGTGTAGGGGTGCATTGTAGCCGATGCTCAAGGTCTCAAAGTTCCCTCTCTGCTCGCAGTTTTGTGGCCGCTGCGTCTTTTTTCATGGCTGAGGAGAGGGCCAGGCATCTGCCATGGATGACAGCATTGTGGGCTTCCCATAGTGTGGGGAGAGATATGTATGGGGTATTGTTCTCTGCAAAGTAGAATTTTAGGGTGGTGTTTAATTCCTCCCGGGCATGGAGGTGTTGGAGGAGAAATGTGTTCAGTTTCCAGTTATATGGCCTAGGGTTAGGGGAGCCCAAATCTAGTGTAAGTAGGATAGGGGCATGATCCGACCATGAGATAGGAAATATCTGTGTTGTGCGTGTTATCCTGAGTGTGGGGTTATTAACGAAGAAGTAGTCAATGCAAGAATGTGTGCTAGTAGAAAGTGTACTGACGATCTCCTGGGTGGAGAGCCCTCCAGGCTTTAAAGAGAGCATAGCATCTGGTGAGTTGCTGGAAGAGCTTTGAATCTCTAAGGGCCTGAGTAGAGGATGCCCTGGGGCTCACCACGTAGTGATCTGCAGTAGTTGATTGGATTCGATTAAAATCCCCCCCTATCACAAGGATCCTGTGATTTGACCTGAAGATGTGGGCAAACAGTCGGGACAGGAAGCTATGTTGTTTAATATTTGGGGCATAGAGGGCACAGAAGGTAATTTCTTGTGCTTGCCATAGGCCTTGTAATATGATGTAGTGACCCATGGGATTGCAGTAGTGTGCTGAGCATGTAAAAGGGGATCCATTTTTGATGAGTATGGCAACCCCTGCTTTTTTTATGGGTACCCGATGATAGATAAATCTGGGAGTAGTATTTGGAGGCAAATGCAAAAGAGTCCCCTTTGCCAAAATGAGTCTCTCTGGACTAATACGACATCTGCTTCCGACTGTCTGAACTCCCTCAGTGCCATATGCCTCTTTTATTTTATTTTTTTTTATTTATTTTTTTCCATTAAAGATTTTTATTGAACATAAGTGATAATACAGGTCGTTGAGGTACAACCACACAAACAAAAGGGTACAGTGACGGATGTACAAACATGTCATACAGATTCCAGAAATAAAGTCACTACAAAAGAAAACCTTAGCAGTAGTAACTGTAAGCTGCATATGATATAAGGCGAAATTTACAAGAGAGGCTTGTCTTAAATGACCTTAGATATTGGTTGTAAACACAGTGCAAAAGGGATTTTCGTATTCCATACTCATGGATTCGTGAGTGTATGTCACCAGGATCCCGATACAGATTCTTATTTAGAAACATGCATCACGAAAATCAGCAATGTGTGTTTCGAGAATTAGGGTGTGTAGACGTCTGTCCGGGGATCATTCTAGCGTCAAGTGTATCTCTTGAGTCTTATGTTCGGTAGAGGCTATTAGGTAACCAGACCAGCTGGTTTCTTTAGTTGTACCTACTAGAGGAGTAAATGGGAGTGGGAGTTGGGAGGGGGGAAGGGAGGGGAAGGTGGTGTGTGGGGGGAGTCTATCGCATTAAAGACTTGAATTTGTAAAGGAGTTTCCCAAAAATATTCGAGTGAGGAAGCAAATGGGAGAAGGGAGGGGGACATATGCCTCTTTTTATTGGAGTTTAGGCTGTATACATTCAGGGATAAGATCTGACCCATAGTATTGGGTATGGGCAGCGGGGGTTTGCTTACCTAGTGTGGTTGTGATGTTGCTGAAGGTTGAGGTCTGAGGGCCAGCTTTCCCCGGGAGGAGATCCAGGTGTTCTTTGCTTTTTACGTGGTGAGCCTGTTGATGACTGGAAGGGAGAGGGGAGGGGGGGTTAAGAGGGAGGGAGAGGGTCAGTGTAAGAGAGCAGAAAAAAGAAGGAACAAACACTTTCATAACACATTGAGAGGCCAACTGGTCTAGGTTGATACGGTTTTCCGGATGCTCCCTCTGTCCCAATCCAACGGGATGGGCCAGGGGGGCACAGGGGGGCTCCGATCTGGTCAAGGAGAACAATCAAAAATACAAAAAGAGAGACTTCAAATTGCTCTAAGCTATAAACCAGGGGGGAGAGGTTGGTGTGAGAGAAATAACCCATACTCTCAGGTCTCATCTTAGACTTGCCCATGTGGCAAACTAGGGATTAACATTAGGAGCACAATTGGGAACTATAAGATGGGGAATGTCCAGGGCTGGTTCAAACTCAGTATCTAATTGGCAGGTTATTGCAATGTCCTGGTGTTGCCGACAGTTGAGTTCAGCTGTTTTTGTGTTTGGACGATCTGTTGGGGGATCCCGTGTTCCGAGGTCGGGTAGATGTAGGGATCTTCTGCCAGACTGTGGGTGGCGGGGGTGGCATAGCCAATAGGTCCCATTCAGGTAGTTGGGGGGTTTGTATCTGCAGGATGTCGCAGAAGGCAGGTAGATCCTCCAGGTATCATAATACCGCGGACTTGCCCTGGTGTTTTGCAGTGAGGCTGAAGGGGAAATCCCCATCTGTAGGTGATGGATTCCTCTTGCAGTGTACGCAGTAAAGGTTGGAGAAGTCTGTGTTTTTGTAGTGTGATCCATGAGAGGTCAGGGAACAATTGAATTTGAGTACCTTCAAATGTCACTTTGCGTGCCAGTTGGGCTTGTCGCATTATTTCTTCCTTGAGAGGGTAGGAGCTGATCCTGCAGATAACATCTCTCAGTTTAGAAGTGGCTCCTTTGGGGCGCAGGGCTCAGTGAGCTCTATCCATCTCTATGTGTTTTGTAGGAAGTTCCCCCAGTAGGTTGTTGAATACTGTCTGCAGTGTTGATTGCAGGTCTTCGGAGCTCTCTGGCTCTGGGAGGCCTCTTATTCAGATGTTGTTTCTGCATCCTCGATTGTCGAGGTCTTATACGTGTTGCTATATGTCTCTGAGCATGGATCTGTGGTCTGCTCCCTGAAGTTGGGTCCTGTGTACCGTCAGTTTTGTTTGTTGAATTTCTTCCTTGGCCATTTCGACTCTGTCAGCAAGGTGTTTGAGACCTGATTGGAGGATTTTTGAGTGACATGCAGACTTCACATCCTCTTTCAATTGTTTAAAGTCCTCTTTTGTCGGTATGGCTTGCAGGGAGGTGGCTGTGGTACCTGTGGATGCCCATGGTATAAGTGGGGTGATGATGGGCATGGTACGGATTGGTGGGGGCTCCTTGCAGCCGATCCAGAGACAAGGTGTGGGTTCGGGCCCAGTGGATCCAATGAATCTGACCAACTTTCTGTTTGGGCTGGCTGGGAGGTCCACACACTTTATACCCCATACGGAGGGAGGGTCGGGGATTGGGCCTTTTGAGCGTATGTGGCCCTTTGAAAGGTTTGGGGTCTGGCTATGCTTGGGTCCCTTGAGCGGGATAGTCTCTGCTCTTTAGGGGGCGGAGAGGGGGCAGCTGAGGCCCATGAAGTGGGATGTTGTACTACAGGCTCTTGAGGTGCCTGGGTGGTGATATATGCAGGACCCTGCAGCACCAGGAAGTCTAGTGAGAAGACTGATGAGGTGGGGGATCCTGGGTCTGTCCCATGGACACAGGGATCCGAGGCTGTCCTCAGCAGCCTCAGAAATGCTTCTGAGCATTGCGTATATTGCTTGGGAGGGGGGTCAGGCACAGCAGCCTATTTCACAATATAAAAAAAATTGAGCTAACTTTACTGTTGTCCTATTTTCTAATTTAAAAAGTGTATTTTTATTTTTTTAAAGAGCGGTTGTAAGACCGCTGCGCAAATACGGTGTAACAGAAAGTAGTGCAGTGACCACCATTTTGGTTCTAAGTAATTTTCTAGCAAATAAAACAGTTTTTAACTTGTAAACACCACATCTAAAAAAGAGGCCCAGTCTTAAAGTGGTTAAGGAGGGCGACAAATAGAAAACGGCGTTTATTGCCAGAACAGGCCAATTATGAGTACCTTTTTAACGACCCGGCAGTTTTCCAGGAATTTATTTACCACGTCCTCCAAGATTTGTTGCAGTTATGTGTATTGTTTTATCTCGACGATATCCTCATATTTTCCCAAGTCCCTGGAGAGCCACCACACAGATGTCTGTCATCTGCTTCAGAAACTAAGAGAGAACAATCTCTATTGTAAACTGGAGAAGTGCGAGTTCCATCGTGAACAGGTTAAACAGGTGAACAGGTTAAATTCCTATGTTATGTAATTTCCACTGGTGTGTTTTTTTTACAAACAATCACCCCTTTATTGATACAAATCCCTCCAACCCCCCCCCCCCCCCCCCCCGTTTGTCCCGTGAAACAAGCATGTCCATGGGTCCTCAGGGATGTCTTCATTAGTGATTATCTTTATTAGTTGTAAAATCTCATTACAACATTTTTTAATAATGGGGCTATCCCACCAAATATGGCACATTGTACCTTTGGACTTGCACCCCCTCCAACACACTTCTCCCGTTGGAAATTTCTAATTCTATCGGGCGTAAGATACCATCTTGCCAGACATTTATAATTTGTTTCAGTCATCTTAGAATCTATTGCGGAGCCATGAATCAGTTTCCAAATAATTTCTAACTTATGTTTGGAATAACGTGTTCCTATTTCATTTTCCCATTTCTTGACATATGGAGATACTTCCAATTCCTCTCCCCCTAGAAGGATTTTATATAAATGTGCAATATTACTTTTTGAGTTTTCCCTCACGGTTAACCTTTCCATCTGTGTTTAAGCTTCTCTAGTTCGAATTGGGGTTGGTAATTTCTCCACAAAGGGTTTTAATTGAATATACCTCCACATGTCAATTTTCACCACCTCCGTGTCTAAGTTCTTGAAAGGTGCGTATTTTCTCATTCTTTACTATGTCTTTCAGTTGTGCATTTTCTTTTTTTTTGTTCTAAACTGTGGTGGGTTCCAAACTATGTGACCTAAGTGTGTATTACTCATTGTAAATTTTAGATTTTCCTTCCTCCAATTTATTTCCGACTTATTAGGGTTTATTTTAAGATTTGAGAGTTCTCCGTATTTTTTTTAACACATTCAGCAGATTTGGGATTGTTATCCTGGGGTTTGATATGAAGAAGAGCACATCATCGGCAAATGCTGCAATTTTGTGCTCTTCATCTCCCACCCTTATCCCCTTAATATCACCATAATTTCTAATATAAGCCAATAGTGGCTCTAGTGATAATATGAATAATAAAGGGGACAACGGGCACCCCTGTCTCGTTTCATTGAGAATGCGGGGGATGATACACCATTCACTTTTACCGATGCTTGGGGGCCGTTATATATTGCTTTTACCCAATTCAGCATCCTGGGGCCTACCCCCATGGCTTCCAGAGTTTTCAACATATAACCCCAGTCTACCCTGTCGAAGGCCTTTTCGGCGTCAGTCGACAGGAATAGACTGGGGTCACCACTGGTCTTGGCTGCCTGAAGAAGCAATAAGGTTCGGACGCCATTGTCCCTTCCTTCTCTGCCAGATATGAATCTGACATGATCAGATCGGTCATCTTCTCCTTCAATCTTTTAGCCAAAATACTTGCGTACAGTTTGGTGTTGGCATTCAATAGTGCAATTGGTCTATAACTGGAGCAGAGAGTGCTATCCTTGCCTTCTTTTAGTATTACTGTTATAGATGCAGATAATGCGTCTCTTCCCATTATACATTCCTTACGTAATTTGTTCCAATAATGGCAGAGCTTTGGGACTAGTATTTTTTTTTTTTGTACTTTTTAAGATGTAAAGAAAGTGTCGTAAAGAAGAGAAGGGTCTCAAACGGGGAAAAAAAAACAGACGGCAACATAGAAAGGATACCGGAGAGAATAGGGAGGGAAACTGGACGCCGGGAATTGAGGGAATAAGTCGCAATCCTCCAACCCCGCAGGACCTGATGGATCGGGAACACTTTTGGAGCTGAAACCAGAAGGACAAAGCAGACATGGCCGATTAAACCGTGGAACCAGAATAACGGAGGTCCGGAGGAACGCTATTGGGTCTCATCTTTGGATGTACATGCCCCTGTCCTCCCCCGTGTAGTGTAGTAAATAAAAAGGTAATAAAATAAAGCTGCGCATCTTTCCTGTGAAAACGAGATGGAAAACTCACAGCCCGACACCTGGACCCATTCATCCCACACGCGACATTACGACACCCACATCCGAGGGGACAGCGATGCCCAGAGGAGGTCTAGCAAACCTCGGAAATGAGGTTCCACAAGTAGGCCAGACGGGGAGGCCCTCCAGGGAAGCCGACGGGGCGAGGGCACAGAAACAATCGAGCTGTGAACAAGAGAGAGCATTGGCAGTATCATTATCAATTCCAGGGACATGCCTAGCTCTAAAGCAAACGTTAAACTGAAGGCACTTTAAAACCAAAAACACAGCAACGACATGACCAGAGGGGATCTGGCAGACTGTTAATTGACCACCTGCACCACACTCATGTTATCGGACCAGAAAACCACCTGGCAATTGTGCAACCACTCGCCCCACAGCTCAATGGTGACAATAATCGGAAAGAGCTCCAGCAGTGTGAGGTTGGGCAAAAGATCAATGCAGGCCCCTGAGGCCGGCCAACATTCAGCAGACCACTCCCCTGTCACATCAGTGTATAGCTTCAGCTGTGAGTTTGGTACCTCCTCCAGCAACCAACATGACTGGCCATTGTAGGACTGGGGAAAGGATAGCCACATCCCCAAGTCATCCCACATGGGCTCGGTGATATGGATATAATGGTGGGGGGCGGCCATCCCCTTTGTGGCCCACACCAGACGTCTACAGAAAGCCCTTCCCATGCGGATGACGCGGCAGGCAAAGACCAAGTGACCCTGCAAAGACTGAAGTTGTTTCAACTGCAGTTTTTTAGCCCCTTTTGCCAAGCGAACCAGGGAGAGTAGCCTGGCCAGCTTGTCACTGGGCAGCTGGAAAACCATCTCAACTGCGTCGATTTCAATACCCAAGAAGGCCAGAGCTGTCACAGGGCTCTTGGTCTTCCTTGTCGGCTGACAACAGGATTGCAAACCGCTCGCAGGTGTCCTGAAAAACAGACAGGAGCTGCTGGCACTCACCGCTGTCATCTGGGCCCACGAAGAGGAAGTCATCCAAATAGTGTAATACAGACTGCAAACCAGCCACCTGGACACCTACGCATTCAAGGAAACTACTGTAGAGTTCAAAGAAATAACAAGAAATGGCACAGCCCATGGGAAGGCACATGTCAAAAAAGTAGCTTCCTGAAAGTAGCATCCCAGCAGATGGAAGCATTCTGGGTGGACCGGGAGGAGGCGGAAGGCGGACTCAATGTCCGCCTTGGCCAGCAATGCCAAAGGACCAGCCGTCCTGATCTAGTGGAGTACCTTGTCAAATAAGGCGTAGTGGACCCTGGATCCCTGCTTGTCAATGCCATCATTGATGAGGACCCAGAAGGATAGGACAAGTGGTGGATAAGGTGGAATTTTCCCTCAGCCCTTTTGGGGACCACACTGAGGGGGGAACTCTCAGGTCGTGGAAAGGGGAGATCAAAGGGGCCCGCCATGTGCCCCAAGTCCAATTCCTTCTGGAGTTTCTTGGCCATCATGGACTCAACATTTTTAAATTAGGTGCCATAGTTGGCACATCCGAAGGAGTAAAGGGGATGCAAAAACCACGGTCTAAACTGTCCTCCAAGATCAAGGCTTCTCTATGAAGGGGGTACCGGTCTAGCCAGGGAAGCATCTCTGAGATGATCACTGGGATCCTCCAGGTTTGAAATGTCAGGCTTGGACCCCGGCCGGCAAAGAGGTTGTTTTCCCTTCTGGAAGCACCGTCTGGCTGGGTGAGCACCCCCGCAAAGTGAGCACTCGTGTTTAAAACGTCACGCGGTGTACCACTTGCAGTGGCTCTCATTGAACAGCCAGCATAGGCCTTTTTTGGAGGCAGCCGAGGCGCTGGCTGGGGACTGGAAGGACGAAGGTACATGGGGGCACTTAAGCAATAACCACAGGCTACCATCCTGGCAATCAAAGCAGAACTCCTTCCTTGATGCCATGTTTTGGCGAAACTGTGTGCCATAGTGGAACCAACACTGGCACCCATGCACTTGGTAGGCACCCCGAATGAGATCAAGATAGCAAAAAAGTGATGCAGCTAACTCCAAAAAATGCTTGCATAGCACTCTGGCGTACGAACAGAACCCCTGCAGCCAATTCCTGAATGTCCGAGGAAGCTGCTTAGATTTTTTGCCCTACGCCACCACGTCAACCCGACAGGATTTGTCCATCGTCTCATGATCGGGAGGGACTAAGGCGAGGAAATCCATTTATCCTTGACGTCTTCTAACAGGTGCGTGCGGTAGGCGAAACCGCCCACAGAGCACCACCCGCGGAAGAGGCTGGACTACATGCCGGACCAGACACACCCATGCGAGACAGGACCGATTTTACGACCAAGACAATGCGTTCATCCAGCAGACCCGATACGGCAGCATCACTGGACCTACCCCAAATCAAATCACAATCCTACTCATTGAGACTTGGGTGTGCAGCTGAAGAAGAAGGGCGACCAACAGCAGGTCCAGGAGGAGAACCTGATACAGGATCGTCTGTGGGAGGAGCCGGCAGGAGGTTGCGACGTCCATCACCTTGAAGGATGTTGACGGCTGGCGAGATCAAAGGATGCTGGCGGAAGAATAGGTCCAGGGAGGCAGTCCGGCCCCCGACCCTGAGGAGGCCGAGGACAGCAGCCGAGCAGGATCTGGAGCAGTCGGAGACCCCGGATGGAGGGCTCGCAGCGGGTGGAGCGCACATCCCCGGCATGGCATATGCATCCCCTGCCCTGCTGGGCGCAGAGAGATGGTGTCGTGCAGCAGGCAGGTGCAAGGTTGCATCAACAGGCCCCCAATGGGAATCTCCCACCCTGCCAGGCGCAGGGAGATGGTGGGGTGTGGCTGTGGCAACGGGCGTCCGGAAGGAAGCTCCAACCCAGCCGGACGCAGGGAGCTGCTGATAGTCAGAGATCAGTGGTGAGGGGATGGGAGCAGGCAACCGTCGGCCATCCCCCGCCCAGCCAGGTGCAGGGAGATGTGAGGAGGCAGGGGGCAGAGGCAGAGGGTGAGAGGCATGTCCAGCAGTGCCATCCCCCACCCAGCCAGGTGCAGGAGGATGTGGGAAGGTGGGGGTCAGTGGTAGGGAGTGAGTGGTATGTGCAGCTCTAACGTTCCCCACCTACCTTTGTGCAGGGGGATGCGGTAAGGTGGGGGTCAACTGCAGGGGTGAGTGGCATGCATATCCCTAACATCCCCCACCCAGCCGGGTGCAGGGGGATGTGGATGTACAGTGGACCTGGCAGAGGAAGAGTGCAGTGTATCCACATTTTCTGGGTGCAGGAAGAGACGCTGGCAGTGACATGCCAGCATATCCAAGTAGCATGGAGGAAGGAAGAGGATGTGCAGCCCATGGAGCAGCTCTGGGCTGGCGTGCCCAGGGTCTGGTGCCGCGGGAAGATGTCCGGGTGACAATGGAAACCGGCACCAGTGGGTTGCAATCAGGGGCTGGAAGCGCCTGCAGGGAGGACAGTCAGAGAACCACTGGAGGACTCTGGGACTGTGTGTACAGATGGTGGGGAGGGCGGAGTGGGGCAGAGCCGGGATCAGTAGACACAGCAGGTCCCAGGGGACGTGGGGGGATGGAAGGCCTTGAAGGACGGGTGCATCTCCTGGCCCTAGCAGCCGGGAGCCCCACGGGTGGCAGTGGAGGGGGGGAGGGGGTACATCTCGGGAGTAAGGAAGGAGAAAAGCCATTCTGCCTGACCTTGGAGAGCCAGCTTGTGGACCCTGGCCAACAGAATGTCAGTGTCCATTGAAGAGGGGTCCACAGCAGCTCTTCCAACGACTCTTCCGAAAGACCCAGAATTCCCTGGGGCACACGATTTCCTGAGCTCAGGCCCATCCCATCCCACATGTCCCAACCATCATTCCCCTTTTCATGTACCTAGCCATGCCCCCATCAGTCAAGGCTCTCTTTCCCTAGGGAGGGGCTCAAGAGGCCTTCATTGTACACCTGACCTATACTATTTCTTCTTTTTTAGTTGTTCGATAAGTCTATTAACAGAAGTGGGTGTCTGAATTTCTCTTATTAATTTCCTCATTCTTCCCCCTGTGTCAGTGTCTAGGGATGGGCGAACAGTTTGGCCCGAGCATAGATTGGGGCTGAACTTTCGCTGTTCGGACGTTCGACGAACAGCCGCACAAACGGGTTGTACAACCCCCTAACCAACCACAATGCATTCCGGCGCTGAACAATGCATTGCAAGCCCTGATTGGCTGAAGCCAATTGAAAGCTTCAGCCAATCAGGGCACAGAGCACTGTCAGAGTCATGATTGGACACTGTCCTAATGACTTTATCCAATACTGTCCTCATGACTTTATCCAATCATGGCTCTTTCCCGCCCCACAGTATAAAAGTATTCTTTCACTGGCAGGCATTTTCAGTGTGATTTTGGCGTGCAGAGAGAAAGAACAGGGCTCTGTTCAGTGCTATTAGTGTGTTATACTGTGCTATTTTGCTTCAATTGTCAGTGTAGAATATTAGTTTAGTGTCAGTCTAGGGATAGTGTGAGTGTAGTGAGGAGGACCATCATTCAGCTTTGCATAGTGTACAGGTAGAGTAGGGACAGCTCAGATAGTTTCACTGTAGTGTAGTGAGACCGTGTCATTCATACATACATTAGTGTGGAGTAGGGACAGCTCATATCGTTTCAGTGTAGTGTAGTGAGACCGTGTCAGTAATCTTGACGTTAGTGTATAGCTAGAGTATGGACAGTTCAGATAGCGTCAGTGTAGTTGAACACCATCTATTTGATTGCGTTACTGCCAGTTTAACGCCATTTACTTCTGTGTGCATACTGCCGGTTTAACACCATATCGTTTTGCATGCGTTACTGCCAGTTTAATGGCATATAGTTCTGTGTGCGTTACTGCCAGTTTAACGCCATATAGTTCTGTGTGTGTTACTGCTAGTTTAATGCCATATAGTTTTGTGCGTTACTGCCAGTTTAACGCCATATTGTTCTGTGTGTGTTACTGCCATTTTAACTCAATATTGTTTTGTGTGTGTCACTGCCAGTTTAACGCCATATAGTTTTGTGTGCATTATTGCCAGTTTAATGCCATATAGTTCTGTGTGCGTTACTGCCAATTTAACACCATTGTCACGGTCGTTCCACCACCCCGGTCACCCAAGTAAGACTTACCCGCAGGTTCCCGGTACGAGGGGATCGTCGGTGCCTTCGGACGCGGGTTGGCGCTAACGAACGCACGCGAGTGCACATAGTCCCCAACAGGCGCACGCAGGTGCGCGTTGACACGAGCGGGCGCACGCGGGTGCGCGACGAGCCGAACGGGCGTACGCGGGTACGCGGGGTCACGAACGGGAGCACGGTCACCCGCGGGGATACGTAGACGTACCGTGCGACCGTTCTTGGCGCCCAGTTGCCTACTTAAGGGACCTGCTCCTGCTCCTCTGTGCTGTCCCGTCTGCAGCTTTCCCGTGACTCCTGCTATCTGTTCCTGTGTGTGTGTTCCTGATTCTGTACCCGGCCTGTTCCTGGACTTTGCCTGTTTGCCGCCTGCCTCCGACCCTTTGCCTGATTGACTATGCTTCTGCCTTCTGCCTTGTACCTCTGCTGCCCGATTGTTGCCGACCCAGCTCGTCCCTGACTACTCCTGCCAGTCTGCCTACGGACCTGCTCTGACTACTACTTCCGCAGCTCCTGCCTGCTCACCTGTGCCAGCCGTCCAGTGGTTCCTGTCCAGCATCCTGCGCTGGTTGCACCCTCTGCTCCGGTCCACCATCTGCTCCGGTCTTCTCTACCAGCTGACCAGTCTGGCACTTGTGCCCTCCGGACTCCTGAATCCCTGTTCCCATCTCCAGGGGCTCTCGAGCCGGGGCTTACGAGGCGCCGCTCCCTGCACGCTTGGGCTCTCCAACCAGGTACGTGACAGTACGGGACAGCCATGTCCAAGCCCTCGCAGGGAGCGTCTCCGATGGATGAACTGTGCCACCATCTAGCCGGCCTCACCCAGGCCGTGAAGAACCTGCAAGAGGGTTATGGTCGTTTGGAGGAACGGGTTCAAGCCCTATCTGCTGCAGCTCCAGTTGCCTCGGGATCTCCAGGTCCCCCTTCAGTGGTCATGTTGCCGCCAGAGCCAAGGGTCCCTACACCAGACCGTTTTTCCGGTAACCGGAATAAATTTAGGGCCTTCCGGAATTCCTGCGAGCTCTTCTTCGCTCTTCAGCCCCGGACCTTTTCTCTTGAGGCTATGAAAGTAGGGTTCGTTATCTCCTTACTTACCGACGAACCCCAGGCCTGGGCACATCGCCTCCTTGAACGAAAAGACCCCTGTCTGGACTCCTTAGATGTCTTCTTTCAAGCCATGTCTCGTCTTTATGAGGACCCCCAGCTCGCAGCCACCGCAGAAGCAGCTTTGCATGCACTCCAGCAAGGCCGCAGGCCAGTAGAGGACTACGTGTCTGAGTTCAGGCGCTGGAGCGCCGACACAGAGTGGAACAGCTCAGCTCTCCGTTACCAGTTCCGCATGGGACTCTCGGAGGCCTTGAAGGACGAACTGGCCCGTGTAGGAACTCCTGAGACCCTGGAAGCGCTCATCGACCTCTCTGTCCAGATCGATAGGCGGTTAAGAGAGCGTCGTCTGGAGCGCTCTTCTTCCACCTCGCGCCCAGTCTGGATGATGCCACGGGTTCCAAGTGCCAATCCACCGGTTCTTCCTGATCCTTCTTCTCCGGATTCATCGGAACCCATGCAGCTGGGATTACTACGTTCACCTCTGACCCCCGAAGAGCGCCAACGCCGAAGATCTGGTAACCTGTGCCTCTACTGCGGAGGATCTGGACATTATGTTCGCACTTGCCCCGCCAAGTCGCGTAAGTGCCTGCTTATTCCTCCCGCCTCTCCTCCTACTACGCCTAGTACCAGTACCATCTCTCACCTGGCTGTGCCTCTTCTTTTACAGTTCTCCGGCCAGACTATCCGCGTCAACGCGATCATTGACTCTGGGGCCTGTAGCGGTTTTATGGACCTATCCTTCGCCCTGAAGAACAACATTCCCCTTCGGCCCAGGGCCAAGGAACTTCCTATCTATTTGGCCGACGGTTCCTCTCTGAGATCCGGACCTGTAACCCAGGAAACATCTCCCCTTCTTGCCACCATCACGGGGAACCACCAGGAGCACCTGTGTCTGGACATTATCGAGTCTCCCCTCTTTCCCATAATCCTTGGCATACCCTGGTTGAAGGCCCACAATCCCCTGATAAACTGGTTCACGGGAAAAATCGAGTTTCCATCGGCCTACTGTCATCAGAATTGCCTTCCAGCCATCAAGACGGACCCTCCTTCTCTGCTCTGTTTGGAGACAGACACCGAAACCCGACTGGCAGTGCCCGAAGTCTATCACCAATTTTTGGATGTTTTTAGTAAGAAGGGCGCAGAGACTCTACCTCCCCACAGACTATATGATTGCCCGATAGACTTGCTTCCGGGAGCGGAGATTCCCTTCGGGAGAATCTTTCCCCTATCTGAGACCGAGCTGGGAGCTCTAAAGACCTACCTGGACGATAATTTAAAGAAGGGCTTTATCCAACCTTCCACTTCCCCGGCAGGTGCAGGGATTTTCTTCGTCCAGAAGAAGGACCACTCCCTACGACCATGCGTAGACTACCGGGCACTCAATAAGGTTACTGTGAAAAACCGCTACCCTCTACCATTGGTGCCTGAATTGTTCCAGAGACTGGGGTCGGCTAAGGTGTTCTCCAAACTGGATCTGCGGGGCGCCTACAACCTGGTCCGTATCCGCAAAGGCGATGAGTGGAAGACCGCCTTTCGTACCCGCTTCGGGCATTATGAGTATCTCGTCATGCCCTTTGGACTCTGTAATGCCCCTGCTACATTCCAGCATTTCGTCAATGATGTCTTCAGAGAGTACTTAGACCTGTTTGTTGTTATATACCTTGACGATATACTAATCTTTTCTTCCTCCTTAGCCGAACACCGGGAGCATGTGAAGATTGTCCTGGCTCGTCTCCGTCTCCATGGCCTGTACGCCAAACCGGAGAAGTGCGTCTTCGAGCAACAGAGCATTCAATTCTTGGGCTTGATCATCTCCGTAGATGGAATAGAAATGGATCCCCAGAAAGTCTCAGCCATCCTAGACTGGCCCGCTCCCTCGGACCGGAAAGGGGTCCAACGGTTCGTGGGATTTGCCAATTTCTATAGAAAGTTTATCAGAGGATTTTCATCTATTATCTCCCCCATCACGGAGCTGACCAAACAGGGTCAAAAATTTCTATGGACTCCCAAGGCGCAAGAAGCCTTTGAAACCCTGAAGAAACTATTTGTTTCAGCTTCGATCCTGAGACACCCTGACGCTACGCTGCCCTATATCCTGGAGGTGGATGCCTCGGAAGTAGCCGTTGGGGCGGTATTATCCCAGAGACAGGGGCCTAAGTCACTTTTGTACCCAGTGGCCTTTTTCTCCCGCAAACTCTCAGAAGCTGAGCGGAACTATGACGTCGGAGACCGGGAATTACTGGCAATCAAGGCGGCGTTGGAGGAATGGCGCTACCTCCTTGAAGGTGCTTCCCACCCGATCCTGGTTTATACGGACCACAAGAACCTGGAGTATCTTAAATCTGCCAAACGACTGAAGCCAAGACAGGCCCGGTGGGCACTTTTCTTTTCCAGGTTCGTGTTCCATATCACGTACAGACCCGGGTCGAAGAACGTGAAGCCTGATGCCCTCTCCCGGATGTACAATGAGCCAGTGTTATCTCCTACGCCAGACACCATTCTTCCCCCAGGAAACTTTCTCCTGCTCCATGAAGATCTCTTGTCCCGAATTAAACAGGCCTCCAGTGATCCGGCTCTATCTTCTGACACCTCTTTAACCCCCAAGGACGGTCTTCTCTGGCACCAGGATAGAATCTTTGTCCCCCAGGAGTTACGTACTGCGGTCCTCAGCTCCTGCCATGACCACCCATTGGCCGGTCACTTTGGAGCATTCAAAACCTTAGACTTACTTCAACGTACGTTTTGGTGGCCCCAGATGAAGAAACACTGCAGGGAATACGTGGAAGCGTGTACCACGTGCATTAGGAATAAGGGGAGTAAGTCGAAGGTTTGGGGCTTGCTGAGACCATTACCCATCCCGGATAGGCCGTGGAAAATGATATCCATGGATTTTATCGTGGAACTGCCCCCCTCTGAAGACTTTTCCTCGATCCTGGTGGTAGTGGACAGATTTACTAAAATGGCTCACTTCTTACCCATGAAGGGGACTCCATCGGCTACAGAGATGGCCAGGACTTTTATTAAAGAAGTAGTAAGGCTCCATGGCATTCCTGCTGACATCACCTCTGACAGGGGTGTTCAATTCACGTCCAGGTTTTGGAAGGCTCTCTGTGGGGCCCTGAAAATCGAGCTTCGCCTATCTTCGGCCTACCACCCTCAAACTAACGGCCAGACCGAGAGAACCAACCAAACGCTGGAGCAGTATCTGCGTTGCTTCTCTTCCTTCTCCCAGGACGATTGGGTATCGCTTCTACCTTTAGCGGAATTCGCATATAATAATTCCGTCCATTCGGCCACCAAACAGTCCCCCTTCTTTGCAAACTTCGGTTTCCATCCACTTTTTCTGCCCAGTAATCTTCCTGAGTGTTCGGTACCGGCGGTCCAGGAGGACCTTAACTTCTTCAGGAATAATAACAGGATTCTTCAAGAAACGCTGGCTAAAACCCAGGAACACTATAAGGAAGTCTTCGATAGGAAGAGAAGGGGCGAGCTTAACCTCCAGGTCGGGGACCAGGTCTGGCTGTCTACGCTAAACTTGAAGTTGGCCTGTCCTTCCAGGAAGCTGGGCCCGAAGTTTGTGGGTCCATTCCCCATTCTGAGGAAACTAAATGAAGTAGCCTTTGAGCTGAAACTCCCGGGGTCATTCCGGATCCACCCGGTTTTTCACGTTTCATTACTCAAGCCCGCGGTTCCGGACCCCTTTGCCGACCGGAGTACCAACCCCCCAGAACCCGTGATGATTGATGGGGAACTGGAATTCGAGGTTGAAGCTATCTTGGATTGCAGGAGGAGACGTAACCATACCCAGTTTCTGGTTAAATGGAGGGGATATGGCCCTGAGGAGAATTCATGGGAACCAGAGTCCAACCTGCATGCTGAAAGACTAATCCAGGCCTTCAAAAGAACTCACCCGGATAAGATGGCACAGTTGGGCATCCGGAGGTTGCCCCTTGGGGGGGGGCAATGTCACGGTCGTTCCACCACCCCGGTCACCCAAGTAAGACTTACCCGCAGGTTCCCGGTACGAGGGGATCGTCGGTGCCTTCGGACGCGGGTTGGCGCTAACGAACGCACGCGAGTGCACATAGTCCCCAACAGGCGCACGCCGGTGCGCGTTGACACGAGCGGGCGCACGCGGGTGCGCGACGAGCGGGCGCACGCGGGTGCGCGACGAGCCGAACGGGCGTACGCGGGTACGCGGGGTCACGAACGGGAGCACGGTCACCCGCGGGGATACGTAGACGTACCGTGCAACCGTTCTTGGCGCCCAGTTGCCTACTTAAGGGACCTGCTCCTGCTCCTCTGTGCTGTCCCGTCTGCAGCTTTCCCGTGACTCCTGCTATCTGTTCCTGTGTGTGTGTTCCTGATTCTGTACCCGGCCTGTTCCTGGACTTTGCCTGTTTGCCGCCTGCCTCCGACCCTTTGCCTGATTGACTACGCTTCTGCCTTCTGCCTTGTACCTCTGCTGCCCGATTGTTGCCGACCCAGCTCGTCCCTGACTACTCCTGCCAGTCTGCCTACGGACCTGCTCTGACTACTACTTCCGCAGCTCCTGCCTGCTCACCTGTGCCAGCCGTCCAGTGGTTCCTGTCCAGCATCCTGCGCTGGTTGCACCCTCTGCTCCGGTCCACCATCTGCTCCGGTCTTCTCTACCAGCTGACCAGTCTGGCACTTGTGCCCTCCGGACTCCTGAATCCCTGTTCCCATCTCCAGGGGCTCTCGAGCCGGGGCTTACGAGGCGCCGCTCCCTGCACGCTTGGGCTCTCCAACCAGGTACGTGACAACCATATAGTTTTGCATGCGTTACTGCCAGTTTAACGCCATATAGTTCTGTGTGTGTTACTGCTAGTTTAATGCCATATAGTTTTGTGCATTACTGCCAGTTTAACGCCATATAGTTTTGCGTGAATTACTGCCAGTTTAACGCCATATTGTTCTGTGTGCGTTACTGCCATTTTAACTCAATATTGTTTTGTGTGTGTCACTGCCAGTTTAACACCATATAGTTTTGTGTGCATTATTGCCAGTTTAATGCTATATAGTTCTGTGTGCATTACTGCCAGTTTAACGCCATATGGTTTTGTGTGCGTTAATGCCAGTTTAACGCCATTTACTTCTGTGTGTGTTACTGCCAATTTAACACCATATAGTTTTGCATGCGTTACTGCCAGTTTAACACCATATCGTTTTGCGTGCGTTCCTGGCAGTTTAACACCATATAGTTCTGTGTGCGTTACTGCCAGTTTAACGCCATATAGTTTTGTGCGTTACTGCCAGTTTAATGCCATATAGTTCTGTGTGCGTTACTGCCAGTTTAACGCCATATAGTTTTGTGCGTTACTGCCAGTTTAATACCATATAGTTCTGTGTGTGTTACTGACAATCTAATGCCATATCATTTTGTGTGTGTTACTGCCAGTTTAATGCCATATAGTTCTGTGCGTCACTGTAGGTTTGGCATATTATATTGCAGTATATTATAGTGTATCCGTGAAGTGTCTGTATAGCTTGAGTACTAAAATTAAAGTGCACCAAATACCTCTTTACATTGATTAAATTGCATCTACGTACAGATTTCAACTTCTTCTTTACATTTGCTTATAAGCACCGCCCCCTCCCTCCCAATAATGTCTGGGAGGAGAAAAAGGAGCGGCAGACGTTCCCTTGGCACTGTAAGGGGGCCAGCAACAAATGTGTCCACAGGCAGAGGTGAACGTGGTGGTCACTCCTCAGGCAGGGCATCATTTCCTCTGTTTAGTGAGTTATCCAGCCACAGCATGCAGAGGAGGTCGTGGACTGGCTTACTAAACCTTTCTTATCCTCTTCATCCTCTGTCACGCAAGCAGAGACAAGTGTGCAGTCCCCTGCAGTTGCCAGGGTGGATAAACCTGCCTCCTTGTCCACATCTATTCCTGCCATAGCCCCAACATCAGCCATTGAGGAGTCAGCTGAGTTATTTGACCACAGTGTCAGCCACTTGTTCATTGATGATGCCCAGTCATTACTGGATTCAGATGTTGGTTCTGAGGTTGATGATGACAGGGACATGAGCCTAGAGCAGTCATGGTGAACCTTGGCAGCCCAGATGTTTTGGAACTACATTTCCCATGATGCTCAACTACACTGCAGAGTGCATGAGCATCATGGGAAATGTAGTTCCAAAACATCTGGGGTGCCAAGATTCACCATCATGGCCTAGAGAGAGGGAGGAACACTGGTAGACAAATTGGGATTCATGTTCCCCAAGTCGCAGCGTATTGCCAAGTTGTCTCCAGTGGCAATAATGAAGATGGAGGAGATGGAGATGATGATGATGTCACTGATGCGACTTGGGTGCCAGATAGAGCAGAGGAGGAAACTGAAGGTGAAGCGGCACAACCCCAAGGAGGCCGACATCAAGAAAGAGTAGAGAGCAGCCCCCCTATTCCATCACATTCTGCAGCTGTTATCTCCCAGCCCATTTCCCAAAGCTCAGCTGTCTAGGCCTTTTTCAGCACATCTGCCGCAGATCGCACTGTTGCTATCTGCAAACTGTGCCTCAGGCACATCAAACGTGGAAAAAACACCAACCATTTGGGTACCACATGCCTAACAAGGCATTTAACGTCCAACCACTCAGCCGTTGGCAAGAGCAGCTAAAAGCCACACAAAAGGGACACAAATCTCTCCCTCCTCCTCCTCCTCCTCCTTACCCACTTCAGTCTGCCCCTTCTATACCGAGTCATTACCTCTCGGCAGCCTCCACTGACAGGGATGATGATATAGCACAGGGTGTCCCAGGTCCTAGTAGCACATCTGCCAGCAGCACACAACCAGCTGTAGACTGTAGCCAGAAAAAATTTGCCCTGCCCCATCTGCTGCAGCGGAAACAAATACAGTCCCGGCCACCCATATGCCCAGCGTCTAAATGCAAGCTTGTCAAAGCTGTTTGCTCTTCAACTTCTGCCTTTCAGCCTGTTGGATTCTGCCCCCTTCCGTGAATTCACACAATGGCAGGTTCCCAGTCGCTACTACTTTTCACGTAAGGCTTTTCCATCTCTCTAACATCACGTGGAAGGGAATGTTCTGCCATTGTTGGGCAAGGCAATCAGCCGTAAATTCCACCTTACTGCTAACACGTCGTCCAGCAAGCTTGGACAGGGACAATATATTTCATTCACAGCACACTGGGTAACGTTGCTTGCAACTTGAAAGACAGGGCTCGGTGCTGCAGCTTGTTGTGCCCCCACGTCTCCATACAGCTGGTGGTGATGATGCCAGACCTGTGAGCTCTACCCCTTCCTTCTCCTCTGCCACCTCCATGCCCTCCTCTGCATAATTGTCCTATGAACATCAGGTACCCCCTAAACGTTCAAATGGATATTCCCAGAGTCAGGCTAAAAGGTGTCATGCAGTGCTTCAGCTGGTGTGTTTAGGGGACAGGAACCACACCAGAGCAGAGATTCTTGCCAATGGCTGATCATTTAGGATGCATGCACTGTATTGTCACCATTTGAGGAGGCCACAAGGATAGTGAGCAGTGACAATGCATGCATCATAACCTGGCCGACAAGTAGCGCTTTCAAACAATCAGCTGGAGAGGAGGCGTTTCCCCACACAAGCCAATGTCACATGACTTACATCATATGTCACATGACTTACACGTCGGGTGGAGCCAGTGACGTTACGTTCGGAGCCTTCTGAGAACAAGGTGGCTTGTGTGGGAAACGCCTCCTCTCCAGCTGATTGTTTGAAAGCGCTACTTACCGGCCAGGTTATGTGAGTGTAATCAGTGTGGTTGTAGCACACAGAATATGTAATCATTGCGCAATGAAAGTTTTTTTCATTTAGTGCCAAGATCTGGGATTGGATTGGATCTGGAATAATACGATCGTGAGCAATAGTGGTCCTAGAAAGTTTCTTCTGAGAGAAACGATAGCAAGTAATACTGTCTGCAGCTATTAGTGGGACTTTGTTTTCAACAAATTTGAGACTGCACACGAATATGGATGTAGTGATCGGTACATATATCTGTGACTATTAATTCATTTTTTATTGGTTTTAGCACATTGGTATAGTGTTTTCTACAGTTATATTATTTATCTATTTGTGATCACTATTAACATTTTGCACATAGAATTTTATTTGAGTTGTTCTCACAGGAAATTATATATTTATTTTTTCTATTTGCACATCTATGGGATGGTATACACCGTTCAGTAAGCGGGCTGATTGGCAATAAGCACAATAGCACTTTATAGTGGATGTGAAGTTTGGCATTTGGTTAGTGTGGTGGGGGCTTTTGTCTCCAATCCCAGGACCCTTTGAAGTAGTACATGGCTGGGAGGAGGAAGTTCCAGATGCTGTCATCCTCAGTGACCTAGAGGAGTCTGCTTCTCAAGCCTCGCAAATTTGAGGCGCATGGGCAACCTCATGCTTCAAAGCCTGTGAAAATACCCAAGAATACGTGGCATAAAGGAGAAGGATGATTACTGGTTTGCAACCCTCCTTGACCACTGTTACAAGGGGAAGGTCTCAGAACTCATCCTGTCCCCACAGAGAGTGCAGATGATAAAATCTCTTGAGGAGACGTTAAAGAGGATTTTATTCAACGTTTTCCTGACTCAGTAGGTTACAGTGTGGTGGAAAATGTCATTTTGAGTCTTATGTTGATCAAGAGAGAAGTGTTGGGGAAGGAGTCCGCCTAAGTGAGGCATTTTGGAATTGTTTTAGTCCTCGCCGCCCAGGGCTGTCAGCTTCCACATCCCATCGGTAATGTCTGCATCACATGGTGGACGATTACCTCGGGGCCAAAACAGAGATGTAGAGCTTTCCAGCTGACGATGCACTGACTTAATAGGTCATGAGAATAGACCACTGGCCAGAACTTGCAATTGAGTTGTTGGGCTGTCCTTTCAGAATGGGCATTCAGTGCTGCAGGATGTTTCGTTACTGATCATAGAACGTGGCTGTCCACAGACTCTGTGGACCTTTTATAAAAATGAATCAGTCCTGGATTACCAGCTATGAAGCCCCTGATGCCGATGTCACTGATTAAGTCTTTTTGAAATGTGGAATCTCTGCAAGGCTTCGAGGCTGCCTAGCTTTGAGGATGTTCAATCATTTCATCTGGAAGAATGTTTTTGGTATAGGTTTCATGGGCACAATTAACACCCAAATACCAATTTTTCTGCCCCTGTTTGACAGGTGCATATCATTGCAACTTTTTACAGCAAGGCCCATTCTTGCTTTATCAAGATTACCTCTATAGGGTTACGGTGGGAAGATGCCACCGACACCCAAAGACCAATTTTTACGTACCTGTTACTTCTCTAATCTTATTCCCAGTGCACTACATTGTGGCCTCATCATACACACTGGCTCCCTAGCTGTTGCTGAGCAAAATAAATGCAGTTTGCAGGGAAAATTTAATTTTTTTGGGCTTTGTAGATGCAATTATTGCAGCAGCAGATTCTAGACATGGTACAGATCTGACACTTTACAGGTAGACCCCCCCCCCCCCCCCCAGGCACTATATTGGAAATCATTTTTAATTTTTATGCTTTCACTTTAAAAATCACTGCTCATTTAAAAATAAAGTATTTTTTTTATTGATACATGTCCCCCAGGGCAGGACCTGGACCTCTATAACTATTGTATGCCCAATTACTTGCATATAAGCCTTCAAAATTGGTGCCATAAGTTCCCATGCAGCCAGACATACAATTTACTCACAGACACTATAAGATTGTTTCATGTGTATGCTAAACAATGCATTGATTTTGTCATTATCAAACGAGCCTTTGGGTGGCCACCATTAATTTGGCTCTTCTTTACATCTATATATATATATATATATTACACCATTCTTCATGATACTTACTAACAATTGGTTCTCCGCTTACCATCATTCTAACGATGGGGGAGCTTGGGTGTCATTTGGAAATACTTAGCCCTGTTACTTTAGTTATTTTTAATAGACGTTTAATATTTTCAGTTGTTAACCCATAGTTTTCAATTGTGGGTAAAACTTTTTTGTTGAATATATTCCCCGTTTCTTTTTATTTAATTTTTCAGTACCTCTTTTATACATTTTTCTTT
The DNA here is from genome assembly GCF_037356315.1 of Lithobates pipiens. NCBI lineage: Eukaryota > Metazoa > Chordata > Amphibia > Anura > Ranidae > Lithobates > Lithobates pipiens. The sequence goes on from NW_027507903.1 coordinate 435,193,452, forward strand.
ACCTCTTTTTAAATGTTTTGTTACCTCTTTTAGAAATTACAACATTTGGAACTCCGGGACCAAAAGTTCAGTTCTTTAAACCAATGGCTGTGTACCAGCAGCCAAATATATCTCAAGATATCTCACTTTTTTTCTAATCTCAGAGGGACGTCTCCTCTCCTAGTCAGGTGGCCCTCCACTTTAACCCTCTTGGGCATGGAGTTCCTCAGAGCTTCACAGGTTGCCACTGGAGTCCTCTTCCTCTCCACCATGATAACATCACGGAGCTGATGGATCTTAGAGACCTTGCGCTCCTCCACCTTTCATTTGAGGATGCCCCACAGATGCTCAACAGGGTTTAGGTCTGGAGACATGTTTGGCCAGTCCATCACCTTTACCCTCAGCTTCTTTAGGAAGGCAGTGGTCATCTTGGAGGTGTGTTTGGGGTCGTTATCATGTTGGAATACTGCCCTGTGGACTAGTCTCCAAAAGGAGGGGATCATGCTCTGCTTCAGTATGTCACAGTACATGTTGGCATCCATAGTTTCCCCAGTGAACTGTAGCTCCCCAGTGCCAACAGCACACATGCAGCCCCAGACCATGCTTTACTGCAGGCAAGAAACACTTGTACTTTTCACCTGGTTGCCCCAACACACGCTTGACACCATCTGAACCAAATAAATTTATCTTGGTCTCACCATGGTTCCAGTAATCCATGTCCTTAGTCTGCTTGTCTTCAGTAAACTGTTTGTGGGCTTTCGTGTGCATCATCTTTAGGCCTCATGCACACGAGACGCAGTTAAACGTGCGTTCAGATGCAGTTGGACAGTTTTTTCAACTGCCCCTGAACTCATTCAATGTTATCCTATGTGTCCATGCACACAGTCTCGTTTTTTTCCGTTTTTATGCAGTTGCGTTTAATCTCGTTTTTCCAGAAGCAAAAAAATGCGTTCAGAAGCAAAAATTTCCACGCTTCAGACGCAAAACGCGGCTAAACGCGGCTAAACGCGGCACCCGCGTTTAGCCGCGTTTGCGTTTATATGCGTTTTTAAAGGTGACCTTTTTTTTACATTAAAAATCTCAAAAATGATTGCAAATGATGAAAAACCATTAGAAAAATATTTTAAACAATTGCAATTGCAAGTGGACAATCCACAACTTGTGGCAAGTGACATGGCAGGTGGCAAGTGACGTGGCAAGTGGACAATCCACAACTTGTGGCAAGTGACATGGCAGGTGGCAAGTGATGTGGCAAGTGGACAATCCACAACTTGTGGCAAGTGACGTGGCAGGTGAAGTGGCAAGTGACGTGGAAAGTGGACAATCCACAACTTGTGGCAGGTGACGTGGCAAGTGACCTGGCAGGTGACGCGGCAAGTGACCTGGCAGGTGACGTGGCAAGTGGAAAATCCATAACTTGTGGCAGGTGACTGGCATGCGACGTGGCAAGTGGACAATCCATAACTTGTGGCAGGTGACGTGGCAAGTGGACAATCCACTTGTGGCAGGGGACGTGGCAAGTGACGTGGCAAGTGGACAATCCACTTGTGGCAGGGGATGTGGCAAGTGACGTGGCGAGTGGACAATCCACAACTTGTGTCAGGTGACGTGGCAAGTGGACAATCCACAACTTGTGGCAGGTGATGTGGCAAGTGATGTGGCAAGTGGACAATCCACTTGTGGCAGGTGACGTGGCAGGGGACGTGGCAAGGGACGTGGCAAGTGGACAATCCACAACTTGTGGCAGGTGACGTGGCAGGTGACTTGGAAAGTGATGTGGCAAGTGGACAATCCACAACTTGTGGCAGGTGATGTGGCTGGTGACGTGGCAAGTGGACAATCCACAACTTGTGGCAGGTGAGGTGGCAGGTGACGTGGAAAGTGGTGTGGCAAGTGGACAATCCACAACTTGTGGCAGGTGATGTGGCTGGTGACGTGGCAAGTGGACAATCCACAACTTGTGGCAGGTGGCATGGCAGGTGACGTGGAAAGTGGACAATCCACATCTTGTGGCAAGTGACGTGGCAGGTGATGTGGCAAGTGACGTGGCAAGTGGACAATCCACAACTTGTGGCAGGTGACGTGGCAGGTGATGTGGCAAGTGATGTGGCATGTGATGTGACAAGTGGACAATCCACATCTTGTGGCAAGTGACGTGGCAGCTGACGTGGCAAGTGACGTGGCAAATGGACAATCCAAAACTTGTGGCAAGTGACGTGGCAGGTAACGTGGCAAGTGACGTGGCAAGTGGACAATCCACATCTCCTGGCAAGTGACGTGGCAGGTGATGTGGCAAGTGACGTGGCAAGTGGACAATCCACAACTTGTGGCAAGTGACGTGGCAGGTGATGTGGCAAGTGACGTGGCAAGTGGACAATCCACAACTTGTGGCAGGTGACGTGGCAGGTGATGTGGCAAGTGATGTGGCATGTGATGTGACAAGTGGACAATCCACATCTTGTGGCAAGTGACGTGGCAGCTGACGTGGCAAGTGACGTGGCAAATGGACAATCCAAAACTTGTGGCAAGTGACGTGGCAGGTAACGTGGCAAGTGACGTGGCAAGTGGACAATCCACATTTCCTGGCAAGTGACGTGGCAGGTGATGTGGCAAGTGACGTGGCAAGTGGACAATCCACAACTTGTGGCAGGTGACGTGGCAGGTGATGTGGCAAGTGATGTGGCAGGTGATGTGACAAGTGGACAATCCACATCTTGTGGCAAGTGACGTGGCAGCTGACGTGGCAAGTGACGTGGCAAGTGGACAATCCAAAACTTGTGGCAGGTGACGTGGCAAGTGACGTGGCAGGTGACGTGGCAAGTGACGTGGCAAGTGGACAATCCACAGCTTGTGGCAAGTGACATGGCAGGTGGCAAGTGATGTGGCAAGTGGACAATCCACAACTTGTGACAGGTGACGTGGCAAGTGATGTGGCAGGTGATGTGGCAAGTCACGTGGCAAGTGGAAATCCACAACTTGTGGCAGGTGATGTGGCTGGTGACGTGGCAAGTGGACAATCCACAACTTGTGGCAGGTGGCATGGCAGGTGACATGGAAAGTGGACAATCCACATCTTGTGGCAAGTGACGTGGCAGGTGATGTGGCAAGTGACGTGGCAAGTGGACAATCCACAACTTGTGGCAGGTGACGTGGCAAGTGACGTGGCAGGTGACGTGGCAAGTGACGTGGCAAGTGGACAATCCACAGCTTGTGGCAAGTGACATGGCAGGTGGCAAGTGATGTGGCAAGTGGACAATCCACAACTTGTGACAGGTGACGTGGCAAGTGATGTGGCAGGTGATGTGGCAAGTCACGTGGCAAGTGGAAATCCACAACTTGTGGCAGGTGATGTGGCTGGTGACGTGGCAAGTGGACAATCCACAACTTGTGGCAGGTGGCATGGCAGGTGACATGGAAAGTGGACAATCCACATCTTGTGGCAAGTGACGTGGCAGGTGATGTGGCAAGTGACGTGGCAAGTGGACAATCCACAACTTGTGGCAGGTGATGTGGCAAGTGACGTGGCAGGTGATGTGGCCAATCCCCAACTTGTGGCAGGTGACGTGGCAAGTGACGTGGCAAGTGGACAATCCACAACTTGTGGCAGGTGACATGGCAAGTGGACAATCCACAACTTGTAGCAGGTGACGTGGCAAGTTACGTGGCAGGTGATGTGGAAAGTGACGTGGCAAGTAGACAATCCACAACTTGTGGCAGGTGATGTGGCAAGTGACGTGGCAGGTAATGTGGCAAGTCACGTGGCAAGTGGACAATCCACAACTTGTGGCAGGTGATGTGGCTGGTGATGTGGCAAGTGGACAATCCACAACTTGTGGCAGGTGGCATGGCAGATGACGTGGAAAGTGGACAATCCACATCTCGTGGCAAGTGACGTGGCAGGTGATGTGGCAAGTGACGTGGCAAGTGGACAATCCCCAACTTGTGGCAAGTGACGTGGCAAGTGACGTGGCAAGTGGACAATCCAAAACTTGTGGCAGGTGTCGTGGCAAGTGACGTGGCAGGTGATGTGGCAAGTCACGTGGCAAGTGGACAATCCACAACTTGTAGCAGGTGCCGTGGCAAGTGACACGCTAAATACAAGTACACTGCAGCTCTCACAGCTGCTGCTACTCACTCTGGTCTCACAAAATTTCTGAAATAGTTAATAATACTGTTTTTTTGAGCTGGGGAGGGTCTATGATGTTAGCTTAACTAAACGCTTCTAGACGCAAACGCGGTAAAACGCGGTAAAACGCCGCTAAATCGCGGTAAAAATCGCGGCAAAACGCGCGTTTCTAAACGCCGGTTTCAACATGTGTCCAGCAGCGTTTGCATCTGCGTCTCGTGTGCATGAAGCCTAAATGTTGCTGATAAAAAATCACCCACTGCTACTGCTAAAAGCCAGTTTTCCCCTTAGGCTTAATGTACACGGGATGTTTTTACAACCTCTCCTGAACGATTTAATTTGACAGATAGTAACCCACGTTTAAAACAGTTTTGAAGCATTTACCCACGTTTGCAATTAGAAGCATTTGAAAAAACATTTATTTTTTTCCAAAATAGCCAAAAATTAAAAATGCGAGTTACCCCGTTTAGCCGTGTTTGGCATCTGAAACGTCGGAAACTTCAGCGTCTGAACTCATATTTTTGCCTTCAAAGAAAAGCCTATAAACGCAACTGCCTAAAAACAACATTAAAAGAACCCGTGTACATGTACACATAAGATAACATTGGATGAGTTCAGGGGCAGCTGAAAAAAGCATCCAACTGCCTCTGAATTTCCGTTTATCAACAGCAGTGTACATGGGGCCAGGGGATGGAGAGGCAGAAGAGCATTTATGGGTGTTAGTACCCAGCAATTCCCTAAGTGACGATAGATCAGACATAGTGGCAGAAAATTCAGCTTTGGTCAGACAGGCTGCATTTTATGCATTTGTGAGGAAGCCTGAAGTAGCTGGAGGGTGACCCTGGTCCAGAATCAGGGAACTGCTGTCAATCTGAGAGGTAGTTGTAGTTCCCTCAGGGTCCGCATTGAAATTCTTGCTATTTGCGCAATATGTTGCTGCTCCCAAAAGCCTGTAATCTGCCATTGTTAAGGGAGGAGTGTCTCCTGCAGGGTACTCAATAAATGAAATATGAAGTACTTGTGTGCTGCTATGGACCTCACAACCAACCAAAACAAAAAAATTATTTATACAAAATAAATACAGAAGAATAATATATCATCCTAAAAATACACATGAAAAAGCTGCAACCATTATCAAGTGACCTCAACACTAAAAAAAATAATGATCATAAAAAATGGTGCACTAATTCAAGGAGCTATGCAGCGAAAGAAGGCAAAAATGCAATAATATGCAATAATATGCGAAAATGATGTGAAGCAAAGATAAAGTGTGCTAATTCAAGAATCTATGCAGCAAAAATAGACAAATGTACATGAATAACCACTTAACGACCAGTGTACGCCAGTGTACGTCCTATTTTTGAAGAGGGATATCTTGGTAACGGCAGCAGCTGCTGCCACAACCGAGATATCCATCTCTTCAGGCGCCAGTCATCTGTACGATAACAGTGGTCTCCACGGCGGGTTCCCCTTGAGATCACCGCTATTGGTGGCGGGAGAGGTGCCATCCCCCCTCCCGCCGCTTACTGGAGCAGTCGGTAGCAGCGGAGGCAATCGGGTCCTCTTCCTAGTTGGGTATAGAGACGAGTGAGGCTAAGATGGCCCCCACTCGTCTCTATACCATAGGAGGGCGGAAGCAACGTCAAAACATCACTTCCACGCATACCTCTTAAAGGTATATTTTTTTTATGTCATTTTTTTCAAATGACTTTTTTTTTTTATTGCATTTAGGTCCAAATATGAGATATGAGGACTTTTTGACCCCAGATCTCATATTTAAGAGGAACTGTCAAGCTTTTTTCTATTATAAGGGATGTTTACATTCCTTGTAATAGGTATAAAAGTGATCCATTTAAAAAAAATTTTTAAACAGTGTAAAAATAAATAAAATCAATTAAAATAAATAAGAAAAAAAAAGGTCTTTAAAAACACCCCGTCACGACGACCTTGCACGCAGAAGCGAGCGCATACGTGAGTAGCGCCCTCATATGAAAACGGCGGTCAAACCACACATGTGAGGTATAGCCATGATCGGTAGAGCGAGAGCAATAATTCTAGACCTCATCTGTAACGCAAAAAATGCAACCTGTAGAATTTTGTTTAATGTCGTTTATGGAGATTTTTAAGGCTAAAAGTTTGACGCCATTCCACGAGCGGGCGCAATTTTGAAGCGTGACATGTTGGGTATCAGTTTACTCGGCGTAACATTATCTTTCACAATATAAAAAAAATTGGGCTAAATTTACTGTTGTCTTATTTTTTTATTCAAAAAAGTGATTTTTTTCCAAAAAAAGTGCACTTGTAAGACTGCTGTGCAAATAAGGTGTGAAAAAAAGTATTGTAATGACTGCCATTTTATTCTCTAGGGTGTTAGAAAAAAAACAATATAAAATGTTTGGGGGTTCTAAGAAAGAAAAACAAACATGTAAGCACAGAGTCTGAAAAAGAGGCCTGGTCTGCGATAATATGTGAAACCGTGATAAAGTGCCTAATTCATGAGGCTAAGCAGCAAAAATTGACTATCCCTAATTAAAAAAATAAATAAAAAATATGCCATAATATATGAAACAGTGATAAAGTACGCAGATCAAAAGCAGATATACATCTGATTTTAAAAAAAATATAAAGATAAGTCCCAAATAATAAAGTTCATGTGCTTCAAAATCCACAGCTGGTCTGACAAGGTTTTATCCACTGCCCCAGAAGGATTTGCCCCCTTAATGACCAGGCCATTTTTTGCGATACGGCACTGCGTCGCTTTAACTGACAATTGCGTAGTCCTGTGACGTTGTACCCAAACAAAATTCCCTTTTTCCCCCACAAATAGAGCTTTATTTTGGTGGTATTTTATCACCTCTGTGGTTTTTATTTTTTACGCTATAACCAAAAAAAGAGTGACAATTTTGAAAACAAAACAATATTTTTTACTTTTTGCTATAATAAATATCCCCCAAAAAATCAGTTTAGGCCGATATGTATTCTTTTACATATTTTTGGTAAAAAGAAAAATCGCAATAAGCGTATATTGATTGGTTTGCATGAAAGTTATGGCATCTACAAAATAGAGGCTATATTTATGCCATTTTAAAACATTTTTTTTTACTACTAATGGTGGCGATCTGCGATTTTTAGCGGGACTGCAACATTGCGGCAGACAGATCAGACACTTTTGACACTTTTTTGGGGACCACTGACATTTATACAGCAATCATAGCTAAAAATAGCCACTGATTACTGCATAAATGTCATTGACAGGGAAGGGGTTAACACTAGGGGGCTATCAAGGGGTTAAGTGTGTTCCCTAGGTGTGTTCTAACTCTAGGGGGGGTGGGCTAGCAGGGACATGACAGAGATCATTGTTCCCGATCACTGGGAACAGTAGATCTCTGTCATGTCATTTGAGAGAATAGGGAATCGCCTTGTTTACAAAGGCTGTTCTGACTTTGTAACAAGTGATCATGGGCTGCCGGCGAACATCGAGTCCGCCTGACTCGCGGGCACACTCCCGCAGTGGGCAGCGGGCGCCCGCAATTGAGCCTGCACAAGCCGCCATACAGGTACGTTGATTTGCACAAGAGGGCCGACCTGCCGCAGTATATCTGCATGAGCAGGTCAGCAAGTGGTTAATATATGGATCCTTTACAGACAATCACATTCCACTCTCCTCTCCTCATAGCATAAACCCAGGGATTTGGTATATGGCTCAGTAATTGAGGATAAATATCCGCTATACAGTATTAGATCTCCTCCTCTCCTCCATTCACAGGCCATACAAGACAAATAAGAACTCCCTAGTGTAGTAATTTCACAGAATAAATAGTTTCTTTCCCTTGAAAAGGTCATGTGACCAGTGACGTAATGCATAGGTGGAGCCAGTGACATCACTTCCGGTCATGGCCGAGACCGGACTTAGGGATTTTATCGATACTTCTTTCTTTTAACCTAGATGTAAGGTATTATGTTTTAATAAAACTATTTCTTCTGTGAAATGGCTACACTATGTAGTCTCCTATTTATCTTGGATGGCCTGTGAATGGAGGAGAGGAGGAGATCCGATACAGCATAGCAGATATTTATCCTCGTTTACAGAGCCATATTCCACATCCATGGGTTTATGCTATAAGGAGAGGAGAGGAGAGTGGAATGTGATTGCCCGTAAAGGATCCATATATATATATATATATATATATATATATATATATATATATATATATATATATATATATAAAGCCTTGTCAGACCAGCTGTGGCTTTCGATAGAGGAGAGGAGAGTGGAACATGAACTACCATTAAGGATATGTATACCAAAGCTCCACTAGACCTGTTGTGGTTTTTGTTTTACGGTGAGCTGCTAGGTCACACCCTGGGTGGATGCCTGGATGGTGGGAGCAACTGTGTTCACAACTTTCAAGAACTGTTTTTTGAGCACTTGATCTTCACACCGCATCACTTTTTGATGCACATGAGCTTTATTATTTGGAACTAATCTTAATATTTTTTATGTAAATCAGATGTATAGCTGTACTTTATCACTGTTTCATATATTATCACATATTATCACATATTCTTTTTTTTTTTTTTTAATTAGGGATAGTCATTCATGCTTTTGTCTATTTTTACTGCTTAGCCTCTTGAATTAGTGTACTTCATCACTGTTTCACATACTATCGCATATCACTGCATTTTTTGTTTTGTTTTTAATTTAGGGATAGTCATTTATGCATATTTGTCTATTTTTGCTGCATAGCTTCTTGAATTGGTGTACTTTATCATTGCTTCACAACACTATTATCGCATATTGCTGCATTTTTGCCTTTTTTTTTGCTGCATAGCTCCTTGAATTAGCGCACCATTTTTTATTAACATTACTCGATGAGTGGATACAGACTGAATGTGTGTGTCTCTAAAGTATCAGACTATAGATAAGACAGCAACTGATCAGCTTGCAACGTTGGCAGAAATGCACTTTTATGATCGCTTCATCTCTAGCTTGATAGAAACTTCCGGTACTGAGGTGATAGAAAAGATCTCCAATTTTTTAATAGATAAACTTTATAACATTACCTATAAGACAAAATAAATGTGAAAATAAGAATCAGGGGAAAAAGTACAGGTGTAAAATACCCCATAACGTGCCTCCAAACTGCTTGCATGCTGGGAACTGTAGTGTGTCTTGTAATATAAAAGGATGTCATGGGAACGGAATTCCTGTACTTTTTCCACAACAGGAACTCATTTCCCGTTAGCAGCCGTGTCCTGCAAGACTTGCAGGACAGTATGCGAGCTGTGTGGCAGGTGCTACACCAGCAGCTGCCGACACAGCTCCCAATGGTAAGTGCCACACACCTGACCATTCAGTCATTGCCAGTAGGGGGCCCCATGACAGCTTCCGCTTCGATCTACTTGTCAATCACAGCTAGCTGACAGGTAGATCAGGTCTAGATGACGGGAAGATCAGCTATTCTGCTCACAGGACATGCAGGGAGAGAGGTGAGTTGAGGGAGGAACATCAGTTTGGGGTGGTAAGCTGAGCACAATACCTGGCAAAGTTTAATGCCAGGAGGGAAGTTTATGTGGAAATATGTGAAGGGTTGGAATAGCAGCGAGTGTGTGTTGGAGCCCTGCAGAGTTTGCAGCCCCCCAAGCTAACATACATCTCCTTAGCAAGAACACATCACTATCTCCCCAAGAATTCTGTCCAGATAATGTGCAGTTAATTTATGACCTTTCCGTTGAATGCTGATTATTCAGAGAATTACCGTATTTATGTTTATTGAGGATTGTTTTGTTTTTTTATGTACTAACAGTTAAGCTTCATACACACAATACGAAAATTGGATGAAAAACACCACTTTTGAAGCTTTCGTGTATATATGCGTGTCATTTTTTTTTTTTGGTGGGGGAGTGGACCTTGGGTGGGAGTTCCCACACTTTTTTCCCCGGGACTTGACCCCTGGTATCTTCTACCTATTCAGCAAATAATTTAACAATATTTGTGCAGCCAGAAGCTGGTATGTAAAAGTACAGGAAAACCCTGTCTTGCCTTGTCCCTGTTAATGGTCTCATTCAGGCAACCCATTATGGCGGGCATACCCCTAAAGGGGTCTTTGGACGAAGATGTACATTGAGAGTAACTGATCCAGAACAGCTATAAAACAATAATCTTGATCAGTTAAAAATTGGTGGAAAGTAAAAACATTTCTTCTCCAACAGTATAAGGAGTCCATTATCTAAGGTCATTAGCAAAAAAAAAAAAAGTAGTCTTAGGCGGGCCATAGATTATGCAATTTCTTTTCTGACAACCTGTGAAAATTGCTTGATTCCCTCATCTGACATGCTGGTTGTACCCAAGTTTATTGATGGATTGACTTGGGTACAATCAGCCGGTCTATAGATGGATCAAATCTCGGCCAGTCCCATCTGAATCAGCCAAGATTCGATCCATCTATGGCCAGCTTTACAGAGTGAACAGGGCTATATGGGTACACTGGGGAGGTGGCTCCCAGCAAAGCTTTTGTCCATCTACAATTAACTGAAGGTAACAGATTACAATGGAAAAAAAAGGTATGCAAATCTTTTGGAATTAACAGTTTTTTTGCAGTAATTTGCCATAAAATGTGATCTGATCCTCTTGACGACAATAGACAAACACAATATATTTAAGCTGACAGCACACAAACAATTCTTATTTATTGTGTCTTTATTGAAGAGACCCATTCAATGTTCACAGTATTGTAGGAAAAAGTAAGTGAACCCGTAAATGACTGTAAGCTAATTACAGTCAGTAGTTTGCACACCTGGAGTCCAATTAATTAAATGAGTTTGGAGGTATGGTTTAGAACTACTTTGATAAAAAAAAACACTCAGATATTTTAGGATTGCTGCTCATAAAAAGCATTAGCTGAACTATACCTTGCAAAAAAGTAGCTCTCTAAAGACAGGCTCTCAAAGTGTTTTGGCATCCATCATTCAATATTTAGACAAACTGTCTTTAAATGGAGACTGTTTAATACTGTGCCTACTCTTCCTTTTAACTGGGCACCCATCCATTATGACTCCCAAGGCACAACGCAGAATCCTCAGTGACGTAAAGAAGAATCCACGAGTAACAGCTAAAGGCTTGAAGACATCACTGAAACTAGCAAACATCCCTGTTCATGAGTCTAATATATGTAGGTCTTTGAACAGGCAGTCTTTGAACAGGCAGGGTGTCCATGGCAGAACACCATGGAGGAAGCAGTTGCTCTCCAAAAAACATTGTTGTGCACTTGAAGTTTGTGAAAGAGCATCTTGGCAAACCAGAGCAGTATTGGGAAAATGTTTTGTGCACTAATGAAACAAAAGCTGGGCTGATTAGGAAGAATACCCAACACTATGTATGACACAAATAGGGCACAGCTTACCAACATGAAAACATGCTCCCATGATGAAGTATGGTGGAGGGAACAGTATGATTTGAGTTTGCTTTGCTGCCTCAGGGCCTAGACCACTTGCCATCATCGAGAGGGAATATTAATTCCCAAATTCACCAAAATATTAATAATAATGTCAGGGTGGCTGTCCCCAAGCTGAAGTTTAGTAGAAGTTGGGTGATGCAGATGAACAATGACTCTAAGCACTGATGTAAATCCACCACAGACTGGCATCGGAAAAAGAAAATGCACCTTTTGGAGTGGCCCAGTTAGATCCCAAACCCTAACCCCTAAGACAGGGGTGCCCAACCTTTTGATGAGTGAGGGCCATTGAAGCGACGTTGTAACCGGTCACGGGAAAAAATAAGTGTAATGGGCGGATGACAGGTCTATATCTACGCTGCATATGCAGAACGGATATGGACACAGCCCATGCTACTCTATGGGCCCTCCAATTCAATCTGACGGAAGGGGACGGTTCCCCTTCTGTTATTTTTAGCGCATCGGATTGAAGGTAAGCAGGGGTAAATAGAGGTGAATGGAGGGTCTGATTGGGTCCTAAGGCTGCTTTCACACTGATGCGCCACGTGCACCTATGGCTTTCCTGCAGGCTAGCTGCACTTTACCATAGACTTCTATTATATCCTGAAAGCGCACCAAACTCACAGGTAATAACAGAAGTCTGAGGCTCAGTGCAGGTAACCCACAGGCGCAGGATTAGTTTAACAGCATACACTGATTTCAGTAACAAACACACCTTTAATTCAGTTTTCCCCAGCTATTGCTGTTCCAGGCAGAGTGCATTTGGTATTGATTGTGACAGGAGCTGGCGCTATACAGGAAGCATCAGCTCATGTGGCTCTGCTCTGCAGCTTCTTGCTTTCTCTACCGCCGGCTTCATTCACATCACTGATGCCCTGGGATGGTGGGTCGGCAACCTGCAATCTGGGCTTGTCAAACCACCATCCCTGAGCAGGAGGTCGCGGGCCACATCAGAGGGCTCCGCGGGCCACATGTGGCCCCCGGGCCACTGGTTGGGCACCCCTGCCCTAAGAGATACAGTAGAATGACTTCAAGATAGCCACTCACACCAGACATCCTACAAATGTGTCTGAGTTAAAGCAGTTTTGTAAAGAGGAATGATCAAAAATTCCTGCTGAACGTTGTGCAGGTCTGATCCATAGCTACTGAAAGCCCTTACTTGAAGTCATTGCAGCCAAAGGAAGTTCAACAAGCTATTAAGTCCAAGGGCACACTTTTTTTTGTCCTGCAGCACTGTGAATCTTTAGTGGGTGTGTTCAATAAAGACAAGAGAAATTAGAATCGCTTGCATATTATCAGCTTAAGCACATTGTGCTCTAAGGGGTTCATATACTTTTCTTGTCACTGAAACCCATGGTATAAGAAAGAATTTCTATGTTCTATGTTAAAGTAAGGGTCCCAACACTGAATCTTGGGGTACACCACTAATAACTTTAGACCATTCAGGGTATGAATCATTATTCAGTACTCTCTGATTATGGCCTTTTCACTAGTATTCTGTCCATTTACTGAGTTTTCTAAGAATGTAGACTTTAACTTGCATGTTAGCCATGGGTGGGGAACTGTGTCAACGCTTTGGCATATCCAGGTATACTGTATCCACAGTCACTCCGTTGTCCAGTTTTTACTTCCTCATAAAAATAAATCAGATTTGTTTGACAACTTCAATAATGCATGAATCCATGCAGGTCTCTTCTGCAATTCCTGCCTGTTTGCCTAATTTAAATGCTGGCCTAAGGTTCCACTTTAATTTTTATATTTTTTAAATGCCCTTTTCTTATTATTTGTAGTTTATCTAACTTTGAATGTGAGCCATATAGGCTTTATTTTTAACTTTTAAAAGGTATTGCGATTGGGAATATATTTTTCAGTGTATTTGCACACTGCATACAGTCAGTTTGAAACATTCCCATTTCTGTCCTTTGTTCTTCGATGGCAATATTCCCTTCCAGTCTCAGTCTTGGAGAGCTACCCTCAACCTTGGACAATTAGCTGTCTTTACACGTGTTTTTATCTTTCCAATATGTGCTTGTTTACAACTTACATTAAATTAAATATTGTGTTATGGTCTTTGCTAACCAGATGTTCCTTTATATGAACATTTGTAATAATCTTTACATGGTCTGAGATTTTAAGGTCCAGCATAGCATCATTGTTGGAGCTTCTATAAACTGTACCAATATCAAATATGTAGCCCAATGGCTTACCTAAACAATAAATGCCATTTATATATATCCATGTTTTCAGCATAACCTTCAGCAGGCTTATAGAAATACAATGGCTAGGCACATGAATGTCTATTTCAGTCTTCAATCATTTTTTATTGCAGGAGAACCAGTAATGGGCAGTATTATAAAAAGACAAGACATTGGAACAGAGATGGATATCAAAATGGGACATGGGAGCGAAAAACATGAAATCCATCCCACTAATAATGTGGAAGAAAGGGCGTCAAATGACATACCTGAAGACCAGGAAATTAAAACTGAGGGGCCCAAGACCAACTGTAAAAATGTAGGACTATATAAAGTGCACCTTGTGTATGAAAAGGGCTGTATATTTGCTGATGAAAAAACATGCTTTAACATTTACTGTAAGGACTAGTATTTACTATAACTATTTACTTTATTAAAAAGAGTTTGTGTATTATTCCCACCAAATTAACGGGAATACCGTATATACTCGAGTATAAGCCAAGATTTTCAGCCCCTTTTTTTAGGCTGAAAGTGCCCCCCTCGGCTTATACTCGAGTCACGCAGATCGGCGACCATTCCACTATTCAAAAGCCGCGCCTCCCTGCCTGTGATAGGCGGAACACTCAATTTCCCAGCAGTCAGTGTTCCGCCTATCACGGACATCCGCTCATTCTCATACTACGGACGAGGATGAGAGGATGTCCGTGATAGGCGGAACACTGACTGCTGGGAAATTGAGTGTTCCGCCTATCACAGACAGAGAGGCGCGGCTTTTGAACAGTGGAATGGCCGCCGTCTGTCAGACGAGGAGGAGAGGTGCGGCGCGGCGCGGCACACAGAGGCTGCAGAAGGCAAAGATACAGGTAGGCTGCGATGGACACAGGGAGGGACGGGACACAGGCATGAACGGGACACAGGCATGGACGGGACACAGGCATGGACGGGACACAGGCATGGACGCATGGATGGGACACAGGCATGGATGGGACACAGGCATGGACGGGACACAGGCATGGACGGGACACAGGCATGGATGCATGGATGGGACACAGGCATGGACGCATGGACAGGACACAGGCATGGACGGGACACAGGGATGGACGGGACACAGGGATGTAACAGTAGCTGCTGCATGTCTCACCCTCGGCTTATACACGAGTCAATACGTTTTCCCAGTTTTTTGTGGTAAATTAGGGGCCTCGGCTTATATTCGGATCGACCTATACTCGAGTATATACGGTAACATTCCCCAGGCAGACATGGCAAATAAGCTAAGTAGTCAAGAGACATGAGATAACGCATTTTCTACTGAATTTTGTAAAAGCACATGCTTTGTATCCGATAACTAGCAATGAGCCAAACACCCCCTGGTTTGGTTCACACCAGAACATGCGAACAGGCAAAAAATGAATGCGAACCCTATTAAAGTCTACGGGAAGCAAACATGAAAAATCAAAAGTGCTAATTTTAATGGCTTTTATGCAAGTTATTGCCAAAAAAAGGGTGTGGGGGCCCAGGTACTGCCCCAGGGGACATGTATCAAGGCAAAAAAAACGTTATTAAAACAACCATTTTTTCAGGAGGAGTGATTTTAATAATGCTTAAAGTGAAACAATAAAAATGGAATATTCCTTTAAATATCATGCCTGGGGGTCCCCTTAGTCTGCCTGTAAAGTGGCACATTTGTGCAATGTTTATAACAGTGCCACGGCAAAATTACACTTCTAAGGAAAAAAAATTGAATTGCTTGTGGCTGTAATGTATTGCCGCCAGCAATATACAGTTGTGCTCATAAGTTTACATACCAGAATTTATGATTTCTTGGCCATTTTTGAGAGAATATGAATGATAACATAAAATTTTTCTTTCACTCATAGTTTTTGGCTGAAGCCATTTATTATCAATCAACTGTGTTTACTCTTTCTAAATCATAATGGCAACAGAAACTGCCCAAATGACCTTGATCAAAAGTTTACATACCCTGGTGATTTTAGCCTGATAACATGCACACAAGTTGACACAAAGGGATTTGAATTGCTATTAAAGATAACCATCCTCGCCTGTGATCTGTTTGCTTGTAATTGGTGTGTGTGTATAAAAGGTCAATGAGTTTGCACTGACATTTCTGGATTCATGGGGAAAGCAAAGGAATTGTCAAAGGATCGGCGGGAAAAGGTAGTTGAACTGTATAAAACAGGAAAAGGATATAAAAAGATATCCAAGGAATTGAGAATGCCAATCAGCAGTGTTGAAACTCTAATCAAGAAGTGGAAAATGAGGGGTTCTGTTGAAACCAAACCACGGCCAGGTAGACCAACTGAAATTTCAGCCACAACTGCCAGAAAAATTGTTTCTGGATGCAAAGAAAACCCCACAAATAACATTGGTGAAATACAGGACTCTCTGAAAGCATTTGGTGTGCTTATTTCAAAATGCACAATAAGGAGGCACTTGAAGAAAGATGGGCTGCATGGTGGAGTTGCCAGAAGAAAGCCATTACTACGCAAATGCCACAAAGTATCCCGCTTACAATAGGCCAAACAGCACAGAGACAAACCTCAAACCTTCTGGCACAAAGTAATTTGGAGTGATTAGACCAAGATTGAGCTTTTTTGGCCACAACCATAAATGCTACTATTTGGAGAGGAGTCAACAAGGCCTATGATGAAAGGTACACCATTCCTTCTGTGAAACACATAGGTGGATCACTGATGTTTTGGGGATGAGTGAGCTACAAAGGCACAGGAAATTTGGTCAAAATTGATTACAAGATGAATGCAGTATTTTATCAAAAAATACTGTAGGAACATTTGCATTCATCAGCCAGGAAGCTGTGCATGGGACATACTAGGACATTCCAACAAGACAATGATCCAAAACACAAGGCCAAGTCGACCTGCCATTGGCTACAGCAGTGCTACAGTGAAGGTTCTGGAGTGGCCATCTCAGTCTCCTGATCTCAATATCATTGAGCCACTCTGGGGAGTTCTCAAACGTGCAGTTCATGCAAGACAGCCCAAGAATTTACAGGAACTGGAGGCATTTTGCCAAGAGGAATGGGCCGCTTTACTATCTAAGGAGATAAAAAGCCTCATCCACAAATACCACAAAAGACTTCAAGCAGTCATTGATGTTGAAGGAGGTATTAGGAAACTGGGGTATGTAAATTTTTGATCAGGGCCATTTGGGTAGCCTATCTTGTCCTTATGATTTAAAAAGAGTAAACACAGTTGATAATAAATGGCTTCAGCCAAACACTAACCATGAGTGAAAGAAACTTTTTTGTTTTATCATTCATATTCTCTGAAAAATGAAAATCCTAAATTCTGTCAGGGTTATGAGCACAACTGTAGATAAAAAAAATCGGCATCCCTCACACACACAAACATACACACCAGTTCATACCAGGACCTTTGGGAACTTCATGACAAAAAAAATGGCATGGGTCCCCCTCAAAATCAATGACAAGACCCTTATCTGAGCATGCAGTCTGGAGGACAGGAAGGGGGGCGGAGATGGAGCGAGTGCAACCCCCCCTCCTGAACCGTACCAGGCCACATGTCCTCAACATGTTGATGGGGACAAGGGCCTTGTCCTGACAACCCTGTCAATTTGTTGTTGGGGTTTGTATCAAATCTGAAAGCCCCTTTAACAAGGGGGCCCCCAGATGATGCCCACCATGTGAGTGGGTATCGGCATTATACCCCTACCCATTCACCAAAAAAAGTGTAAAAAAGTAAAAAACACAAAAGACAGTTTTTGACATTTACTTTATTAAAAAAGAAAAAAGTGTGCCGCGATGTACATCCATCATCAATCACGACACCCGATGGACCGTAAAATGAAAAATAAAAAAGTGAAAAAAGTCTGCATCCATGGGAGGCCTCCGGGCTACTGCTGCTTTTTGCTGTGACAGCTCTTATATAGTCAAGGGCGGGGCCACTCGCTGATGTAACCGAATGACCCTGCCCCTCTCTGATGTCACATGACATCACATGACATCAGAAGGAGGCAGGATCACTTTTTTAATAAAGGAACACTTTTTGTTGGTGAATAGGTAGGGGTACAATGTACCCGATACCCATCCACGTGGGGGGCAGGTTATGGGGGCCCTCTTGTTAAAGGGAGCTTCTAGATTCTGATAAGCCCCCACCCACAGACTCCAAAAACCAATGGCCAGGGTTGTCGGGACGAGGTATTTGTCCCCATCAATATGGAGACAAGGTGCTTTGGAGGGCACCCCAAAGCACCCTCCCAGGTCGAGGACAAGTGGCCTGGTATGACTCAGGAGGGGGGCACTCACTTGTCCCCTTCCTTTCCTAGCCTGCCAGGCTGCTTGCTTGGATAAGGGCCTGGTATGGATTTTTGGGGGGACCCCATACCAATTTGTTTCCTTAATTCTGTCATAGGGTTCCCCTTAACCACTTCAATACACTGTATTATATACTGTACACTGACTGGCCACCATTATTTTCCAGCACCAGAGCTTCACAGGTTGCCACTGGAGTCCTCTTCCACTCCTCCATGAGGACTTCATGGAGCTGGTGGATATTAGAGACCTTGAGCTCCTCCACCTTCCGCTTGAGGATGCACCACAGATGCTCAATAGGGTTTAGGTCTGGGGACAGACTTGGCCAGTCCATCACCTTTGTCCTCACCTTCTTTAGCAAGGCAGTGGTCATCTTGGAGTTGTGTTTAGGGTCATTATGTTGGAATACTGCCCTGCTGCCCAGTCTACAAAGGGAGGGGATCATGCTCTGATTCATTATATAACAGTACGTGTTGGCATTCATGGTTTCCTCAATGAACTGTTGCTCTCCAGTGCTGGCAGCACTCATGTAGCCCCAGACCATGACACTGTCACCACCGTGCTTGACTGTAGGCAAGACATACTTGTATTTGTACTCCTCACCTGGTTGCCACCTAACTCACTTGACACCATCTGAACCAAATAAGTTTATCTGGGTCTCATCAGACCACAGGACATGGTTCCAGTAATCCATGTCCTTAGTCTGCTTGTCTTCAGCAAACTGTTTGTGGGCTTCCTTGTGCATCATCTTTAGAAGAGGCTTCCTTCTGGGACAACAGCCATGCAGATCAATTTGATGCATGCAGTGTGTGACGTATGATCTGACCATTGACAGGCTGACCCCCCACCTCTTCAACCTCTGTAGCAATGCTGGCAGCACTCATACATCTATTTCCCAAAGACCACCTCTGGATATGATGTTGAACATGTGCAGTCAACTTCTTTGGTCAACCATGGCGAGGCCTGTTCTGAGTGGAACCTGCCCTGTTAAACCGCTGTATGGTCTTGGCCACCATGCTGCAGCTTAGTTTCAGGGTCTTGACAATCTTCTCATAGCCTAGGCCATCTTTATGTAAAGCAACAATTCGTTTTTAAATCCTCTGAGAGTTATTTGCCATGAGGTGCCATGTTAAACTTCCAGTGACCAGTATGAGAGAGTGAGGGTGATAACACCACATCACATGACACATCACATCACATGACACTGGAGAGGGAAAGTGGCTAATTGGGCCCAATTTGGACATTTTCACTTAGGGGTGTACTTACTGTTGTTAACAGAGATTTAGACATTAATGGCTGTATGTTGATTTATTTTGAGGGGGCAGCAAATTTACACTGTTATACATGCTGTACACTCACTACTTTACATTGTAGCAAAGTGTAATTTCTTCAGTGTTGTCACATGAAATATATATATATATATATATATATATATATATATATATATATATATATAATGTAGTTGAGGAGAGCCACACACGGTTTGTATTTAGTATACAGCAATCTGATCTTCCCACCAACCATACATCTAAGAAAAAAAATTTGAAGTATTGCTGCACTTAAAATTTTATTTGTTCAATAATTTCAAAAATAGTTACATTAAAGTGTTCAAAGAGATTTCAGTTTTGTGTTCACATGCTTACTCCCTTCCTGAGATCAGAACACATCTAACATCAAAATCTCATTCATGAGAATTTAAACATTTTTTAAATAATCACATATGGAATCAATTACGTGGTTAATTTCTCATAAGTATAATTGTATACCTTCATGGGTTGATTTTTTCAAAGCCACTGATACAGAAATGGTTCATCAAGCAGACATTCATCTCACTATTCCATTTGAAACCATCATATTGTTAATCTGTCAAAGAAAGTATGAATATCATGATCTAGATATCCAAAAATATAAATAATTCTGAAAAAAATAAAAATAAAACAAGGAGGGAAAAAAGAAATACATATTCCTGATCAGCTATACAATTAGTATTAAGGAAATGTATCTAATAAACCTTACGTTTTCTTAAAATCAACTCCCAATCACCCCGTCTCCTATTTTTACTAATGCATTCCAACACCATATATTTTTTAGAAATTGAATATCTGTTCTCTAAAAAGTGTCCAGCCAGGGATATTTGTATTAATTTGTCTCTAATTGAGTATTTATGCCTAGCTATGCGGTTTTTAACCTTTTGAGTTGTTTCTCCAATATAAAGTAACCCACATGGGCATTTTATGATATAGATCACATAAGATGCTTGGCAGGTGAAGTAGCCTTTAATTGGAATATCAAAACCTTTGTGGGGGTGTGATATACTTTTTCCTTTAATCATTGAATTAGACTGAATACATGATAAACCGGGAGGGATAAACCTTTCATTGTCCCAAAAAGGTTTTTTTAGGAGTGGAAGGAAAGTGTTGATCTGATCTTACTAAACGGTCTCTCAGTGTCCTACCTTTTCTATAGGAGGGTAGCGGTGGATTGGAAAATTCATCTATAGTGGGGTAACTTTCTCTCAATAAGCTCCAATGTTTTTTAATAATATTAAAGATATCATAAAAAAACTGATGAAATTGTGTTACAAAAGGAATTATTTTAGTATATATATTCCTGAGCCTACTATTATTTAGATTTAGGCGTTCTTTTTTTAACTGTATTTTAGCGCAGACTTATGGGAAAATCAGTGAACCAATTACAAAAGCAGAAAATTACAATTCTGGGGAAGTTCTGTACACCAACTGTGTACAGAAGGCCTCCAAGCTGCCATATTGCTTAGAATTTTACAGAAAATGACAGCATTCAGATTGAAGAAGAAAGGTAATTTTAACAATTCAATTACAATATGGCTTTTGTAGAAATTGTATATGCAAATTTTTTTATTTGCTATTTTTTTTACCTTGAAAGTGGAATTACCCTTTGGGTAACAGCCTGCCCTATTCTCTCTCCTCTCTGGAAAAAAAGGAACGTGATGGTAAAAAAGGATAATACTAACCTAAGCAAAAATGCACTCTCTAATTGAAGGTTAACCTGAAATCACAGAGAAATGGTTTATAGTGAGCTAAAACCTTACCTGGAAACACTTTAACATTTTCTGCCTTTAATTGTTCTGCAAAGCTAGCCAAAAGTCCATCTAGTATACCCCAAAAAATACAATCCCATATGCACAGTCCTTCACCCACAGTTGATCCAGAGGAAGGCAAAAAAAAAACAGCAAAGCATGCTCCAATTTGCTGCAGCAGGGGAAATATTTCTTCCTGATCCCCCCAGAGGAGTATCAACTTTACCTATACATGTCAGTTATATTATACACATTTAGGGAAGAATCCAGGCCTTTTTAAAGCAATCTACTGAGCTGGCCAGGACCACCTCTGGAGGGAGTATATTCCACATTTTCACAGCTCTTACTGTGAAGAGACCTTTCTGTATTTGAAGATGAAATCATTTTTCTTCTTGACATAAAGAGTGCTCCTTTGTCCTCTGTGATGACCTTAACCACTTCAGCCCCGGACCAATTAACAGCCTAAGGACCAGAGGTCTTTTTACAATTTCGCACTGCACTGCTTTAACTGGTAATTGCGTGGTCATGCAATGTTGTATCCAAACGAAATTTGCGTCCTTTTCTTCCCACAAATAGAGCTTTCTTTTGATGGTATTTGATTGCCTCTGCGATTTTTACTTTTTGCGATATAAATGGAAAAAGACCTAATATTTCGAGAAAAAAATATATTTTCTACTTTTTGTTATAAGAAAAATTGAATAAACTCAATTATAGTCATACATTTAAGGCAACATTTATTCAGCCACATGTCTTTAGTAAAAAATAAGTCAATAAGTGTATATTTATTGGTTTACGCAAAAGTTATAGCGTCTACAAACTAGAGTACATTTTCTGGAATTTACACAGCTTTTAATTTATGACTGCCTATCTCATTTCTTGAGGTGCTAAAATTGCAGGACAGTACAAACCCCCCCCCCCAAATGACCCCATTTTGGAAAGTAGACACCCCAAGGAAATTGCTGAGGGGCATGTTGAGCCCATTGAATATTTTTTTTTGTCCCAAGTGATTGAATAATGACACACAAAAAAAAAAAAATTTACAAAAAGTTGTCACTAAATGATATATTGCTCACACAGGCCACAGTTATATGTGGAATTGCACCCCAAAATATATTCTGCTGCTTCTCCTGAGTACAGGAATACCACATATGTGGGACTTTTTGGGAGTCTAGCCGCGTGCGGCACCCCAAAAACAAATCACTGCCTTCAGGATTTCTAAGTGTGCAAATTTTTGATTTCACTCCTCACTACCTATTACAGTTTCGAAGGCCATAAAATGCCAAAATAACACAAACCCCCCCCCCCCCCCCCAATGACCCCATTTTGGAAAGTAGACACCCCCAAGGAAATTGCTGAGGGGCATGTTGAGCCCATTGAATATTTTTTTTTTGTCCCAAGTGATTGAATAATGACACACACAAAAAAAAAAAAGTTTACAAAAAGTTGTCACTAAATTATAAATTGCTCACACATGCCATAGTTATATGTGGAATTGCACCCCAAAATATATTCTGCTGCTTCTCCTGAGTATGGGGATACCACATATGTGGGACTTTTTGGGAGTCTAGCCGCGTACGGCACCCCGAAAACCAATCACTGCTTTCAGGATTTCTAAGGGTGCAAATTTTTTTTTATTTTTTTTTTATTAACTTTATTTATTAGTTTTTTCCATCCATATAAAAACAAAAAAAAGAAACAGAGGAAAAAAAAATAAACCACAATTCATTCCTCTCTTTTACAGACATTTCATACTATTATCTGATTTAATCTTAATTTTGTACAAAATTTTTCTCGAATCCTTAAATACCCTTCTATCTTCTCACCCCTCCCTCCCCCACCCCCCCCCCCCCCACCCATTCCTGGTTAATTTCTCGCGGGGTTCCAGTTTAATTATTTATTTAATTCTTCCTATTTACTTTTCTTTGTTGCTATTGTGTTAATTCCTCCACGTATCGCCAAGATTTTTTAAATTTTTCCCAGGGTTCCCATTTCCCAACTCTATCCTCCTTTGCGGATGGTTCCTCTGCCCCTTCCTCAAAACCCTCCATATGTTGAATTTCGGATACTCGAGAGAACCACTCCTGTATTTTAGGACTCTCCTTCTCTCGCCATTTTCTCGGGATTAAGCTTTTTGCGGTATCAAGTAATATGGAAACTAACGAGGATTTATATTGTTTTATTGTCTCATCTGTCCCATGAAATAAAACCGTCCATGGGTCTTCTCTAATTTATTTTCCTGTGACCACTTTTATTATATCAATAATCCTCTTCCAATATTCTTTAATTGTGGGACAATCCCACCATATATGACCCATACTCCCAGTTGTCTTACATCCCCGCCAACAGTCCGGGGATTGTTCATTTCCAAACCTACTTAATTTGTCAGGGGTGGCATACCACCTTGCTATACATTTGTAGTTAGTTTCTATCAGTTTGTTCCCTCCCCCCGCATAGTGAATTAGTTTAAATATTTTCTTTCTAATTTGAGTGCTACATTGTACCCCCAGCTCTTTTTCCCATTTTTTGATAAATGCCGGCTCCTCCTGCTCGTCCCCCTCAGAGAGTATTTTATAGATAAGGCCTATATTTTTTTTTTGATTTTACCTCCTGACAAAGCTGTTCAAAGGGTCTAAGCTCTTCTTTGCTCCGTATTGGTTGGGGCAGCTTTGCAACAAACTGATGTAGCTGGAGGAACCGCCATTCATCAGTCCTCATGAGCTCTGTGTCCTCCCTTAGTGTTTGATAAATGCTTAATTTATCTTTTACTAAAATGTCTTTTAATTGTGCATTATTTTTTATTATCCAATTCCCCCCTATTTCTTGTTGTCCTGGTGGGAAATATTAATTTTCTTTCAAAAAAATCAAAGGTGAATTGTACCCCCATTTGTTTTGTATGTGTATTCGGTCCCAAATTTTAAATACGTGTCGTGTTATTTCATGTGTGTTAGGACCCAATGTCCTGTATTGTGGCGGATTCCATATTAATCTCCCTAATTGTGTTTGACATAATGTGTTTTCTATGCCTACCCATCTCTTTTCATTTACATCTTTCGCCCATTCCACCACCCGTGAAAGAACCACTGCATTATAGTATCTTTTTAAGTCCGGAGCTGCCACCCCCCCCCCCCCCCTTGCTTTTTCCCTCTCCTTAATACCGCAAACGCAATTCTCGGCTTTTTATTTTGCCATATAAATTTCGATATTATTTTCCTTAATATTACAAAAAAGGTCGCAGGGAGTGCAATGGGTATCATTTGGAACTTATAGATAATCTTCGGGACTAAAATCATTTTGACCACGTTTATCCATCCCAACCATGAGAGGGGGCTAGATGAAATTTTATTTATTTCTCTCTTTATTTCCTCTAAAAGAGGGATGTAATTTTTCAGATATATTTTCCTTATGGTATTCGAGAGGAGAATTCCCAAATATTTAATTTCTTTATGCCAGGGGAAATAAAATTGTGCTCGTAGTCTTTCCTCTTCTTGAATGCTAATGTTAATATTTAGAACTTCAGATTTGCCAAGGTTAATCTTCAGATTTGATATTTGTCCGAATTTTTCTAACGTCCTTAGCAGATTCGGGATCGTTATCCGGGGGTTTGTAATGAAGAAGAGCACATCATCCGCATATGCGGCAAGTTTGTGCTCTTCCTCTCCCACCCTAATCCCCTTAATATCTGGGTTGTTTCGGATTGAGGCCAACAATGGTTCAAGGGAAATCGCAAACAGCAGGGGCGATAATGGACACCCCTGTCTGGTGCCATTTCCCATTTGTAGCAATGTAGATGATTCACCATTAACCCTTACCGTCGCTTGTGGATTGTTATATAACGCCTTGATCCAATGGAGCATCCTCGGACCCACCCCCATCTCTTCTAGTGTTTCTAACACGAGTCCCCAGTCTACCCTGTCAAAGGCTTTCTCAGCATCCATTGACAGGAATAGCCCTGGGGACCCATTATTTTTTAATGCCTGGATAAGGAGCAATGCCCTAATCCCATTATCCCTTCCCTCTCTCTCGGGGATGAATCCGACTTGGTCCGGATGTATCAATTCTGTCATTTTTCCTTTTAATCTTGCTGCTAATACTTTGGCGTATAATTTTACGTCCGTGTTTAACAGGGCTATCGGCCTATAATTACCGCAAAGTGTATGATCTTTGTCTTCTTTCGGGATCAACGTTATTGCAGCTCGCAACGCTTCTCCCCCCATATCATATTCTGAACCTATTCCATTTATATATTTACAGAATTGGGGGACTAAAATTTCCTTAAATTTTTTATAGTACGAGGTCACGAACCCGTCAGGACCCAGACTTTTCCCTGAAGCAGTATCTTTCAGCGCCTTGTGAATTTCTTCTTCGGTAATGGGTCTATCCATATCCTCCCTATCCCAGTCTGGTATTCGAGGTACTTTAGCTTTATGCAAAAATTCTTTAATTTTCTCCTTTTTCCCTTTACCCTGTTCCCCCTTCTGTCCTACATTATACAGTGCTTCATAATATTGTTTAAATACTTCCGCTATTTCCCTGGAGGTGTAGGCCATTCTTATCCATTATTTTATCAATGAAATTAACCCCTCTCTTACTTTTCACTTGTCTCACTAAACTTTTTCCTATTTTATTTTCCCCGTAGTATCTCTCTCTGGCTCTCCCCTCTAATACCCTTCTAGCTTCCTCGTCATAAATATCTTTAAGCTCCTCTCTCTTATTGATCAATCGATGAAAGATGTCTTGTTGTCGACCCCCTTGCTTTTTATGCTCCTGTTCCAAACTATGGACCTCTCTTATCAGGTTCTCCCTTTCTTCTCTTCTTTCCTTTTTTTTTCCGGTCCCTATGGCGATGAGAATACCTCTAACATAAGCTTTATGGCCCTCCCACAGGGCAGCACCCGATACTTCACCTGTATCATTTATCATAAAATAAAATTCTATTTCTTTCCGTATCGTTTCTGCAGTTTTATTATCCCAAAGAAGATCCTCATTTAACCGCCAGGTGAACGGGTGTCTCTGTGTCCCAGGTATCCTCATCTTCATTGTCACCGGGGAATGGTCTGACAAGGTTGCTATGTCTATTTTTGTTTCCGTAACGGTCTCTAATAATCTATGTTCGACAAATATATAGTCCAGCCTAGAGTACGTCCCGTGCACTGGGGAATAAAACGTATAATCTTTTATTTTTTCATGCTGTATCCTCCATACATCTATCAATTGGCTCTGTCTCAACCGGAGCCTAATTGTTTTTAAGCTCTTCCCACTCATCCCCTTTGCACTGGATGTACTATCATATACTGGATCCATACAAAAATTAATATCCCCTGCCATTATTACATCCCCTGTTTTAAACTCCGCAAGTCTTCTCAAAATTTGTTTCATATATCTCACTGGGTTTTTATTTGGGCCATATACATTTGCTAGAGTGAGGTTTCTATCCCCTAATTTCCCTTTCAAGAACATATATCTATCCTCTGGGTCAGTCAGCCTATCGGACACCTTGAATTTTGTACATTTCTCGAACCCAATTGCCACTCCCTTGGCCCTCCTGATTGGCGAATCTCCATAGTACCAGTTTGGGTAGTTATCGGAGTACAGTTTCACGTTTGTGTCTTGCGTTAAATGGGTCTCTTGTAAGAACACTACTTCTGCTTTATATTGTTGTAATTCTTTTAAAAGTTTGAATCTCTTATCTAGAGAATTCAGGCCCTTTACATTATAGGACACAAACTTTATCTCTGTCATCCGATACTACCCCGGAAAAATTTATTCTGAACCCTTTGAGATTCCTTTGGACCCCCTCTTTTCTCTCTTTTCCACCTTTTTTCCCTTTCCTTCCCCTCAACTGCCAGGAACATTTCCCCCCCCCCCCCCTCCTCCCCCCCAAACCCTCCCCCCCTCTGGCCCAATCCTGGCCTTTGCTTTGCATAATGAGTTATACTCCTTCTGCAAGCCCTTTCTCCCGGGGTTTGACCCTAGCTGCGGCCCCTCTCTTCTTGCCCCCCCAATCTCCCTCCCCCTTGGAACGGGGGTAACCCTCTAGGGAAAAGAATGAAAGAACCCGGTCCCCCCCTAGTCCCTCCAACCATCCATCCCCTCCCCCGCCCCCCTCTTCCCCCCCTTTCCAACAGTAGCACAGATAACTACGCATAAGCTGAGTTTCATACACTCCCCCCATCTTCCACCTCTATTATCTTTACACCTCCCACGGATCTAAGGGGATCTGGGGGGTTGGGATTCCTATTTTATTACAAAAGTCCTCTACTTCGTCTAGGAACTTGAGCTTAAAAGTCCTTCCCTCTTTCTGAACTAAGAGAGCTGCCGGGAAACCCCAGCCGTATCTTATATTTGCACTTCTCAATTGTTCCAATAGGGGCTTTAATCTTCTTCTCCGCGCCAAAGTTCCCGAGGACAAATCTGGAAAGACCTGTAACGTTACCCCTTCATATTGAACTGGGGATAGTCCTCTAAGTTTACTCCAGGTCTTAGCTTTGTCTTCATAAAACTGAAACTTTATGATTACGTCTCTCGGAAACTCTTCCCTTAACCCCGGGGGTTTCCTCACTCTGTGCACACGCTCTATTTTTAACTCTGTCCCTTCTTCTTTTCCCAGTATAGGGTTGAATATCTTTCCCATTTTTGCACCTAGATCTTCTCCCTGTTGTTCTGGTAATGATCTAATTCTCAGGTTTTGTCGTTGATTTTGATTCTCCTGTTCCTCCATCCTATACCAGATCTCCCTGTGCGCTTCCTGCGTTTTCTTTACTTGTGTTTTTAAATCCAGTATTTCCTTGGCCTGTCTTCCTGTTTGTTCCTCCACTTCCTCTACTCGCCTCAGCAAGTGCCCCAGGTCCGTCCTTACTGTTAGAA
The DNA here is from genome assembly GCF_037356315.1 of Lithobates pipiens. NCBI lineage: Eukaryota > Metazoa > Chordata > Amphibia > Anura > Ranidae > Lithobates > Lithobates pipiens. The sequence continues at coordinate 435,221,437 of NW_027507903.1, forward strand.
TCTCAGCTTTAATCGTGTTTTCTAATTTCAGAAACATTTCTTGCATTTCACCTTTTGTTGGTATCCCCCACCTCCCTTCTTCTGCTCTCCTGATCTGATTCCTCTCCGGAGGAGTCTCCCCTTGCCCCCTCTGGTTTTCCAGCCTCTTTCTTCCTCTCTCTCGCCCCCTTTTGGTTTCTCTCTAAACCGGGGCTTTTTTGACTTGTTTCCTTCAAATATTTCTGTATCGAGCTAGTGTTTAAACTCTCCCTCGGGGTTTTGGGATCACTTGTTTTGGGGTTTTTTCCCCTCATGTTCTCCTTTATTTTTCTCTTCCCCAGGGTTCCCTTTTTATTTTACAGGTTCAACGGACAGGGGCGGAAGGGGAGAAATTTACACTCAGGCTCAAAGCTCTTTATTATTCGCTCCTTTTGTTTCAGCCCAACGCACCTGGGGGTTTTTCTTATAACATCACCACCAATATTTAATATTGCAGTCTTTTTATACCATACTTAAAGCAATTCAACTGAGATATAAAAATGTCCCTTTAATAGACTTCGATAAACATCAGAGCAATCCACTGCGGGAGAGAGAAACAACCAGGAAAATAAAAGAGTGAGAGGGCCAGAACACAATGTGCTTTTTACACAGCCTCCTGGGTCCGGACTCCAGTTTTCAAAGAATACACCATTCTCCCTTTTAGTCCTCTGCAATATTATATCTCCTCTTTCAATACACCGTCAGACCCTTATTGCATTTATTTGCATTTAATCATAGCAAAAAGTCACTAATTGAAATGATCTGACCTTATCTTCCCTCCTCAGATTCTTCACCAAAAGGGGATGAGCCACCTCGGGGATCAGGAGTGGGTTCGTGGGGGGTCCGGGGGGGGCTCCGCTGACTCCGGCAAGTCTCCTCCTTTCAATCCGCCATCCGGATAGGTCTCTCATGTTCCCGTTTGTACCGCTGTTTGTTCCTGCTTCACGTTCTGCTTGCTGACTGGCAGGCGGGTGAACGATCGGGTCAGCCGGCAATCCGGTAATTTAAACCGGCGGATAAACGATCAGGGAGACGGGGTCAGCGTGGGGGGTGGGCAGCATTCACTCCGGAGCGAAGCGCTCGGGTGAAAATTTTTGATTTCACTCCTCACTACCTATCACAGTTTCGAAGGCCATAAAAGGCCAAAATAACACAAACCCCCCCCCCCCCAAATGACCCCATTTTGGAAAGTAGACACCCCAAGGAAATTGCTGAGGGGCATGTTGAGCCCATTGAATATTTTTTTTTGTCCCAAGTGATTGAATAATGAAACAAAAAAAAAAGTTTACAAAAAGTTGTCACTAAATGATATATTGCTCACACATGCCATAGTTATATGTGGAATTGCACCCCAAAATATATTCTGCTGCTTCTCTTGAGTACGGGGATACCACATATGTGGGACTTTTTGGGAGTCTAACCGCGTACGGCACCCCGAAAACCAATCACTGCCTTCAGGATTTCTAAGGGTGCAAATTTTTGATTTCACTCCTTACTACCTATCACAGTTTCGAAGGAAATAAAATGCCAAAATAGCACAAAACCCCAAATGACCCCATTTTGGAAAGTAGACACCACAAGCTATTTACTGAGAGGCATGTTGAGTCCATGAAATATTTTATATTTTGCCACAAGTTGCAGGAATATTAAAATTTTTTTTTTTTTTTGCACAAAGTTGTCACTAAATGATATATTGCTCACACATGCTAAGGGCATAAGTGAAATTAGACCCCAAAATAAATTCTGCTGCTTCTCCCGAGTACGGAGATACCACATGTGGGGGACTTTTTGGGAGTCTAGCCACGTACGGGACCCCGAAAACCAAGCACTGCCTTCCGGATTTAAATATAAAACGCTACCAAAAAAAACTGTTGTCGATCGCAGGGATCAGGCCTGACTCTGCGAACGCTGCAGTTATGTGTTTAGTGTTTTGTAAGTGACAGTGATCGATCGATACTGCACTTGGGTGGGCTGGGCGGAGGGGCAAAACGCAGGTGCCAGCAGGTATCTGGGCTGATCCCTAACAATGTTTTTTTTTGGAACCCTAAACTGCTGGGGACGCTAGTATAGATGTGATCAGATCAGATATTGATCTGTTCAGATTCTATACCACTACAGGAGGTGTATGCTTTGCGCGTGGGTGTTAGCGGTACTGGCACTAACCTAGCGTTGCCTGGGGTGACGCAGACCCTGACCCTAAAACCTAATTGATATCACCCGCCGGGTGGTCAGGGGGGTTAAACCTTTATTGGGTAATAAATGGTGGGTGCCCTGATGCTATAAAAAGCAAACTAACCAGAGTCACCCGTAACACTTATACGGTGATCACTGGTGAAAGGGTTTACTAAGGGCAATCAGGGGGTTAAAATCTTTATTAGGTAGTGAATGGGGGTCCCTGGCGCTATATAAAAACCTGACGGGGAACCTAAATAACTAACTGGCTAACCAGCGTCACCAGTGGAACTTATACGGTGATCGCTGGTGAAAGGGTTAACTAGGGGCAATCGGGGAGTTAAAACCATTATTGGGTAGTATATAGAGGTACCTAACGCTATAAAAACCTGGCAGTGAACCTTAAAAAATAACTAGCTACCTAGCAGCACTAGTGACACTAATGCAGCGATCAGAAAAATGATCGCTTAGTAACACTGGCAAAAGGGGGTGAAAGGGTTAACTAGGGGCAATCAGGGGGTTAAAACCATTATTGGGTAGTATATCGGGGGTACTTAGCGCTATAAAAACCTGGCGGTGAACCTAAAAAATAACTAGCTACTTAGCGGCACCAGTGACACTAATGCAGCGATCAGAAAAATGATCGCTTAGTGACACTGGCAAAAGGGGGTGAAAGGGTTAACTAGGGGCAATCAGGGGGTTAAAACCATTATTGGGTAGTATATCGGGGTACCTAGCGCTATAAAAACCTGGAGGTGAATCTAAAAAAATAACTAGCTACTTAGCGGCACCAGTGACACTAATGCAGCGATCAGAAAAACGATCGCTTAGTGATACTGGCAAAAGGGGGGGAAAGGGTTAACTAGGGGCAATCTGGGGGTTAAAACCATTATTGGGTAGTGTATCGGGGTACCTAGCGCTATAGAAACCTGGCGGTGAACCTAAAAAAATAACTAGCTACCTAGCGACACCAGTGACACTAATGCAGCGATCAGAAAAACGATTGCTTAGTGACACTGGCAAAAGGGGGTGAAAGGGTTAACTCTAGGGGCAATCAGGGGGTTAAACCTTTATTGGAGGGTGGTAGGGGGCTACCCTGGACCTAACACTAACACTTTGTGTGCCTATGTGTGCCTACATGTTAGTGTAGTGTTTGGTGCACTTACTTTCACTGTTCTCCTCGTAGTTCGGTCAAAAAGACCGCCCCGAGGAGAATGACATCACTTCCTCCCTGCCTGTGTTTACTATACACAGCGGGAGGAAGCTTCTCATTCGCCAGGAGCGATCGAGAGGGGATGGCCAGAAACCAACGGCCATCCCCTCATCCCGGATCGCTCCTGAAGCGAAACAGACCGCCGCATCCAGCGGGAGGGGGTCCGATCAGGCCCCCCACTCGCTGGAAGGCAAGCACGTACATGTACGTGCTTGTGCCTGTACATGCCATTGTAATGACGTACATTGGCATGCGGCGGTCCTTAAGTGGTTAAAGTGAATAACTCAACATCAAGTTGCCTATATGGACTCCTTATGTATTTATACATATGGATCATATCCCCCCTTTATCTCCTCTTCTCAAGGGTGAATAAATTCAGTTCCTCTAATCTTTCCTCATAGCTGAGCTCCTCCATGCCTCTTATCCGTTCAGTTGCTCTTCTCTGCAATTTCTCCAGTTCCCCGAAATACTTTTTGAGAACCGGTGCCTAAAACGGAACTGCATATTCCAGGTGAGGGAGGTCTTACTAAAGATTTTGTACAGGGGGGGAATTATATCTCCCTCTCTCTCTCTGGAGTCCATACCTCTCTTAATACAAGAAAGGACTTTGGAAGCCACAGCTTGGCATTGCATGCTATTATTGAGCTTATGATCTACCAAAACCCCCAGATTCTTCTCCACTATGGATTCCCCTAGTTGTACTCCCCCTTGTATGTATGATGCTTGCATATTCTTAGGCCCCAAGTGCATAACTTTACATTTATCAACATTAAACCTCATTTGCTACTTAGTTGCCCAATTAGACAGTGCATTGAGGTCAGCTTGTAAATTGGAGACATCTTGCAAGGATGTTAGTCCACTGCATACCTTGGTGTCATCTGCAAAAACTGAAATGGTAGTTTTAATCCCAAACCCTATATAATTTATAAAGATATTAAAAAGTAGGGGGCCCAACACTGAACATTGGGGTACACCACTGATAGCCTTAGACCATTCAGAGTAAGAATCATTAACCACTACTCTCTGAATTCATTTTTTTTAGCCAGTTTTCTATCCATTTACAGATTGATCTTTCCAAGCCTGTAAACTTTACCTTACACATTAGTCGTGTGTGGGGAACTATGTCAATCTCTTTTGCAAAATCCAAGTATACCACGTCCACAGCTATCCCTCTGTCCGAGGTTTTACTTACCTCCTCATAAAAAGAAATCAGATTTGTTTGACAACTTCTGTCTTTCATGAATCCATGCTGTCTGTTGCTTAAAATATTTTTTTCCAGCAAGAACTCTTGTTGTGCTCTTTTATTAAACTTTCCAGTATCTTCCCGACTATAGAAGTTAAACTAACAGGTCTATAGTTATGTGGTAAAGACTTTGATCCCTTTTTACATATGGGCACCACGTTGGTCATATGCCAATCTAGAGGTACCATTACAGTCATTAACAAGTCCCTAAAAAGTAGAAACAATGGCTTTGAAATGACAGAGCTCAATTCTTTTAGGATCCGTGGGTGGATGCCATCTGGTCCAGGTGCTTTATCCACCTTTATTCTGCCTAAATATTTCTGGACCATATCACTTTGGAGTCATTATGGATCATTTGGGGCTTGTCAATACCATCCCCATTATGAAAATGAGCTCCCCCATGCTCGTTTGTATACACAGAGCTGAAGAAAGTATTTAATAACTTTAACTTCTCTTTGTCCCCAGTGACCCACTCTAGATTATTTTGTAAAGGGCCTACATGCTCAGACCTGACCTTTTTACTATTAATATATTTGAAGAATGTTTGGGGGTTTGTCCTACTATCTTTTTCAATCTGACGTTCGTTTTGAATTTTTGCATCCTTGATTTCATTTTACATATCCTGTTATATTCTTTGTAGCATTTAAACGATGATAATGTTCCTTCATTTTTATATTTTTTAAAAGTTATTTTCTTATTATTTATAGCCATTTTAACTTGTGAGCCACATAGGTTTTATTTTTAGCCTTTTAAACGCATTGCCCATGGGAATATACTTTGCATACAGTCTTTTTGAAGAATTCCCATTTCTGTTCTGTGTCCATTGATGCCAATATTCCCTCCCAGCCCCCACTCTTGGAAAATTTGTTCTCTTAAAGTTAAGTGTTTTTATCTTTTCAGTATGTGTTTGGTGCTTACAGCTAACATTAAATGAACATTAAATGAATTCATGTTATGGTCACTGCTACCCAGATGTTCTTTAGATTGCTGCATGGAAGGTATGCTGCTTTCTGGGAGCAGTGGCTTCCATTCAGTGTCCCCCTTTCCTCCTTCTCCTCACGTGGTCAGCAGTGCAGCTGTGGAAACAGCAATGCTTACTGAAGAGAGCAAGGAGAGAACAAACTTCAAATGGCCTGTGGAGCACATTCAGGGATCCCTTCAGCTGCCAACTGGACTACCAGGAACTTCCTACCTCCCTGAGAAGGAGGTATTCTAAAAGAAATGCAAGTAGCCATTTAAACTGACTGCTTAAAAGTCTATACTGAGTGCCCCGTAGACTGCACTGCCACCCCTTTGGGTCACCCTAGGTAGCCCTGAAACTGCAATCTCTTAATTTTCTTATGTATTGTGTAGTGATTTTATATATATATATATATATATATATATATATACACATATATAATTGCCACTCTGCATTGTCATTTTCTCCTTTTCCAGTAAAGTGTAAGTTGCTGAGTCAGATAAAGACTTCAATGATTAGATCAGGAGATTGGGGGTCTGAGCCAATCATATGGGATCATCACACTCACTCAGCAGACAGAACTGGTAATAAGCACCTTAGAGAGGGAAGCAAGAAGGTTAATCTGGCACTTCCCAGCAGAAGATCAGGATTCACTTAACAAGACATTAAACCACTTAGAAGCACTTAGATGGTTAAACATTTAATGGTCAAACGGCAACATCAAGCGACCTTAGGGTTCACTTTATTATCAGTAGGAAGCAGAATGGAGAATCTATTCTGCAATATGCACTTGTTGTGGAAATTTTATTAGGATGCATTTAATATGCATTGTCATAGTGTATCCCAGTGTTAGTTCTCCTACAGCCTGCTCTAAAGAGCAGACTGGTGCAGACTAATGCTGGTTGAGACCCGTCTGGTAGTGAAAAGCGTCTTGGGTATGTAGAGAAGTGTTTGCAGAGTGGGGATAAGTCTGCCAGGCAAGAGCCCCTGTGTATGCACAGAACGATCGCCTGGGGGGGGTGTGTTCGCTCTACAAAGACATTATCGGTTTAGGGGATGTACGCTTGTGCGTCTCTGTGTGTATGATCAGCACGTAGTGGGACTGTAGTGTGCACCTGCAGATAATCTCCCATCCACATGAACGGTAGTATAACCTGGGTGTGTCGCCTGTTGTCCTAGAAGATGGATCAGAAACTCATTCCTTGAGGCACTCCCATAGACTTAACTTTGGGAGACCCCTGTACATTTTGCACAGGGTAACTTTGTTTCATCTACACCTTTGCCAAGGATCACAGGTTAAATAGAATGGAGTATAGTGGAGTGCCTTTTTACTTACCATGCACACGTCTAGGAGCCCAGTCCTGGACACTCCCAGGGGGTAAACTGTAAATTACTCTCTCTCCCCTGGTGCTCAGGGAGACCAAGCTTGACAAGAGCGCAGTGGTAGTTGTCACCCAGATGACTGGTTCTCCTATGTTAATGCAGATGTGTGGGTCATGGGGTTTGAGCACAAGAGCACACAGGTTCCTGCATGTGATTTATGTGAGTGTTCAGCCAGCTTCCTGCATCATCAATGTAATTTATGTGAGTGCACATTTTTAAACATCTAATAAAATTGGTTTTAATTTTGCAACACTACAAGGTTTTGCTTTCTCTATGAGCCTGGTTCTAATATAGTTGGATTCAGTTGGAAGAAAACATATATTTTTAGTGTCATTTAAAAAATGCTGTACAAACATTACCGAGGATTGATGCAAATGTTCGCCATGTGCTGCTCAATTTCACAATGTTCTGTATTCTTGTATGTTTTCAGATATTGGACACCACTACTCTCATTCGCAGCTGCATTCAGAATGCCATAGGCTTACTAAGAGATGACAAGACTGTGGCCAGTCGCAGCACCAAGAGAATTGAGATCTTGATCAAGCTTTTGAGCACAGAGGATCAGATAAAAGGTAAGGCTTGGTAAATTGAGTTTGAGTGATTTAAATAGGTTTAAGTTATGCAGTTACACAGATGTGTAGGGTTCCTCTTCATGTGCTAGAATTAAAGCAGTTATAAGCCGCTGGACATTTTTTTTTTGTTTTGTTTTTTACCCTGCAAGGTAAAGGCACAACGTGCGAGTATGCATCGCATATTAGCACATTATGTTAAACTTACCTTAAAACCAAGCCCTACCAAGCCGACATGTCAGATCTAGAGGCCGCTTCCATCTTCATCTTCATCCATCTTCCTTCTCTGTGACTGGGCAGAGCCACGATGACGTCACTCCTGCACATGCACACTTGAGCTGCTGGTCATGGCACGGGGCTCTGAAGAAACGGCACGGGAGACTGTTCCTGAATGCTCACTGGCTGCATATACAGTAAATATCTCCTAAATGGTGCATGTTTAGAAGATATTAACATCACATTTAGGTAAGCCTTATTATAGGCTTACCTATAGGTAAAAGTCATGCATGGAAGTTAACTTCCACTTTAAGCGCTATCCATATGCAATGCATTCAGCAAATACTTTAAAAGCCTAATTAATCACTTCGGGACAAGACTGTTTTACCCCAATTTGCCCAGGCCATTTTTCATATTTCAGTGCTGTCAGGTTTTGAATTACATTTACTCAGTCCTGCAACACTGTACACAAATACATTTTTATATAATTTTTTGGGGACAGATAGTGCTTTCTTTTGGTAGGATTTAATCACCACCAGGTTTTTTCATCTTTTGGCATATATAGGAAAAACTTTGCAAATAAATAATCATTCGTAGGTCCTGGTCCCTCACTTGGGAGAGATCACAGTAGGACTTGGGGACACCTGCTACTGAGACTCCAATGGCTTCAGCCCTTGCCACTCTTCTAACTCAGTGCTCTACTTCCAGGCATAAGGCTTGTACCCCTTCTGACGTTAGCTGTGCCCACTCTTCTGAGAGAGTCTCAGGGCCATAAGGTCTTCTTGACCAGGCATTGACATCTTTGTTCCCAATCCCTGGGCGATACTTCAGGCTGAGGCAGAACCCAGACAGAGCAGCCAATAATCTATGTTCAGTGGTGTCCAACTTGGTTAAAGTGAGTATGCATGTGAGTGGGTTATTGTCAGTTTTGACCGCAAAGTCTGCACCATATAGATAATCTTTCAATTTATCCACCACTGCCCACTTCAAGGCAAAGAACTCCAACTTATGTGTGGGATGGTTCTTCTCAGCAGGGGTAAGACTTCTACTCACATACACAACCCCTGATACAACACCCATCAATGTAGCGTATCAGTGCCCATCAATGCAGCCTTACCAGTGACCATCAAATGCAGCAAAATGAGTTAATTAAATGTGTTAATTTTGGCAGCAAATTTCAATTTAGTTTTAATCTGGTCTTACCACTAAAAATTGGTATTTTAGTTTTAGTCCCATTTTAGTCTTCTGCAAGTGTTTTAGTCATAGTCTTTGACTAAAATGGCATTTTAGTTTTAGTCACATTTTAGTCTTCGTATTTTAGTCAACTAAAATATCCAGTAAATTTTAGTCAAATAAAATAATTTTAGTCAAATAAAATAATTTTAGTCAACTAAAATCGAATATGTTTAGTTAAATTATAATGCATTATTTAAGCATTTCTCTAGAATTTCCAAACTCATTATACACTCCTGGAGTAAAAAAAAATATATATATTATTATTTATGGTATTAAGGTTTTAACAAACTCACAGATAAAGATTTGAGGAGGCCTGTGATGCTGCACAGTGCTTTGGACGATGTTCTGAGGAGGCCCGTAATGCTGCAGACTGATAGATGATCTCAGGTCTGAGGGATGGCCTGTAATACACAGTGCTCTGGATGCCACCATGCCTTTGGTCACTGGTCAGAAGAGGGCTGTAAATCTGCTTAGGTCTGAGGGATGGCATGTAATGCACAGTGCCCTGGATGCCAGTGGTCAGAGGAGGCTTGTAATGCACACACAGTGCTCTGGACAGAGGGGATAGGGAGGCCTCAGGCCTGCTGTAATTGTATTGTAGTACAGTACACACTCACAGTCTGCTCTGCTCTCTGCTCTTTCCTCTGGATGTAGGTGCCTGGCTGGCAGTTGTCTCATGACTCGGGAGTGGGACAGTCTTGTTAGTACTCGGGGGGAGACCTGGCTGTAATGCATAGTGCTGCTCTGGTCTCTGGCAGTCGTCACGGTGCACACAAATGCTTGTTGGCTGGGAGTGGAAGCAGACGGAGCTCAGTGAAAAAAATAATTAAATTGCGTAACCTAAAACTACAAAACTAGTGAGTAATCTTGTCCCCACATGAATACCTGAATATTGAAATGAGCTATTGTGAACTACACTGCTAATAATCCAAAACAAGCAATAAATAAATTCAAATATACTGTTGTGAACAACACTTCCAATATACCCGTGAATAGATTATAATACTTCCAAAAGAAAATAAATAAATAAAAGAATCTAAATATTAAAGTGAATTCATAATATAGCCACTGCATATGTTTAAAAGTTCATAATATCCAGAGACCTTATAAAGAGAGGAAAAAGCCACAACAACAAATATTCACTGTTGACATAAAGAGCTACAAATTCCTTTCAACTGTAGCAAAGGTATCCAGCAGTGAAATTATGTAGCAAAACCTTGTAGTAAAACTTTTCCTTCTTCCTTTATATGACACCACCATACACTGGTTATGCAGACATCAGCCCGACAAAAAAAATGAAATCACAACCCGCTTACCAGATCCTAGAGTTAACAATTGCATCAAGATATATGAGGATGACCCCTCCACACTGGGCGATATTCAGTCATGATTCCTCAGCGCAGATCATCCAATCCTCAGATAGGCATCAGCCGACCCACTCCTCAGCGGCACAGCGGTCTTGTCCTCAGTCAGCGTTAGTCTGCACACTGCACACCCTGTGTTTCTGAGACCACAGACACACCAGGGTCCCGCTCAGGTTTGCCAGTGTTCTCCAGACCTGCTCTGGGTCTCAGCTGTGATAATTAGTCACAGCTGAGACCCAGAGCAGGTCTGGAGAACACTGGCAAACCTAATCAGTCTATATACATACATACAATAATACAATATCATTGACAGACTGTGTTTCACTCACCGGGCCCGGGGCTCTGCAGCCTGCTCTGCATTCGACAACGTGACCCTGCAAGTGCTTCTGTTCCATCGGGAATTGGGACACAGTCCTCTGCCACTACTGCGCCTCTGACACTAAGTACAGATGGAGTGGCTGCCTACTGAGAGTTAGTTACATGTTGCAGACGGGAGTAAGAACACCAGCAGCTGGTTGCCCTAGGTGGCAGTGAGCCCTAGGCGACTTCCTAGTTTGCCTAGTGATAGCGCTGCCTCTGGGTAAAAGAAGAATGCAAAGAAATTATGATTTCTGTTTTTCCTTCCAAATGAATGTGATGTTTTAATTTTCCTTACACTGAATTTTGCTTCAAAAACTGGGAAAAAGAAAGACCTATACAAAAAATTAGAACTTGGCCATTCTGACCAAATAGATTAATTTAGTTATAGTGCAGGGGTCTCCAAACTTTCTAAGCAAAGGGCCAGTTTACTGTCCTTCAGGCTTTAGGGGGGCTGGGCTGTGGCCAGTGGAATTTGAAAATGTCCCATCATTGGTTTAATGGGAGGAATACTGCCCTATTGTTGGTATCAGTGGGAAGAATAGTGTCCCGTTGTTGGTGTCAGTTGGTGGAATAGTGCCCCAAGGGCCAAATAAAGGCAAGCAAAGGGCCACAGTTTGGAGAACACAGTTATAGAGAATGAAAGATGAACCTGATCATTTTAATTTTCCCAGAGAAGAAACAATACATTTGACGAGCTGCTATGGGCAGGTGCATCAATTTCTTTTTTTTCACTTTTTTATACAGGCCCCCTGTTTATGTTTGCTTACTCTTTCCTGCAGGTGATTTCTTGCAAATGCTGAAGCGTCGCCTGCATGGCATGTTGAAGGTGCAGGAAGAAAACACGTATCAAGCTGCAGAATGGGTTGTACGAGAGGCTTCAGATCAAGATGCTCTGCATGAAGCTGGAACATTCAGGTATAAAATGTATAGGGAGTAGGGACAGCCATTTAGTCAATTTAAGCGGGGGGCATGTGGAACTCAGTTTACCTTGGAGAGCTCTGGAAACTCTTTGTCTAGCTCCCTCAGCTTCTCCTATGTGTAAGTTACCCTGTGCCTATTAGAGGCACAGGGTGCCAGAGAACTCCAGTCGGATCTGCCTAACCTGATTCCCAGTACAACCACACCAGATTCAGCATTTCCTTTTACTCTGTTATCCAGGGTCTTATAAGTGTGGTTTGTGCTGAAAGAATGAAGGGGCTCTTTCACTTGCGACAGCTATATTTCTGAACAATATCCCTCAAGAAACTATGAAGATAAATAATTTCACCTTTCAGCCTGCTTGGTTGTTTGAGATGTGGCTGTATCCCATTGTTCTATTGTTTCTGTCTGCCCTGGGAGCAACCTATTATGGGATGTATATGTCTATGTGGATTAGCTGTGAAAGGGGAGGGGGGATTTCTTCAGCAGCCCCTCCCAAAGGCGGTCTACTGTTGAAATGTTTGAATATACCTGTGTGTCATGTTACTGGAGGAAGTAAAGTTTACCCCGCCCTGTGTCTTTATGCAAAGAGGGGGGTTGTCCTCTGAGTTTATATCTCTCTGTACCTGTGTTTGTATAAGGACTTTTATGTTTTCACCTTACACTGATGCTTCGACAAGTGACTGGGTGAGCTAAGGGATCTTGGATCATGCTGGCACCAGACAAAGGAAGCGTATATGGCGGACAGACTTTTCTTGAGTACGGGGGTCTGTGACAAGTAGGTTTTAGCGCTGTAATCAAGAGAGCTGACAACCTGCAGTTGGTGTAGTTTAATTGCTGTGCAGATCATAACAGGTGAGTAAAAGTGCATTTTGCACAATATATATGTGGGAGGCAATAATTTTACAGTTTTTTTGTGTGCCACATCCGAAATTGTAAACCAGAATTTTGGAATACCCCTAGTGGTGGACTTTTAAGGCACGTACATTAAATATCAGATTTTAAAGATATAGAAAAGTTTTTTATTGAAAAATCTTATTTTTTTTTAAATACATAAAGCAAGGAATGCATAAATACACTGATGATCTGTACATATATTGATTACTAAATCAATATATGTACAGATCATCAGTGTATTTATGCATTCCTTGCTTTATGTATTTTTCAAAAAAAAAAACTTTTCAATAAAAAACGTTTCTATATCTTTAAAATCTGATATTTACTGTACGTGCCTTAAAAGTCCACCACTAGGGGTATTCCAAAATTCTAAAGTGCATTTTGCTGCCTATCTTTTTGGTATCTATAAACCCAAACAAAATGGATCAACACAGCTCTGCTCGATATGTGACAAATTAATCTCAAGTGCACTTAGCACACATTTATACCACTGCTAAATGAATCACCAAATCATACTGTGGCCTAATTTGATCATTAGCAATGTTTTAGGGTAGGATCTATTATGAAGAATATGTATGTCAAGAATCTGTATGGCACAATATCAATTATAATGATAATTTAATTATATGCCTAGGCAAACGCTTTGGAAACGAGTTCAGACAGTTGTAACTCCACTTCTATCCCAAATTCTATCTGTCCTTGATCACAATGCCAACCTGGACCTGCTTGTGGATGAAAACGTGGAAGACTATTTGAAATCCCTATGGATGTACATTTTTCACGATGAAAGTCTTTTGCCTATATCCAACAAATTACACAGGTACACATTACTGAATTAACCTTAGACTTAGCCTTAACTTTAATTAAATTGTTTCTAGGTTTGTGTAGACTGGGGAGTCTGGGACTATAAAAAAAATTCTGTCATAAATTTTATTTTTATCTGTGACAACATTGACTAGGGTTTCTGTCACTTTCTGTGATGCCAATACAGAAAAATATGGCAGCATGCTTCCCAGGTAATATTTGGAACCCACCTAGTTTTGTTGTTTTTCATTTAGTCCATTTTTAAATATTAAAAAAGTGACTCATCCCCTAAAACAGTGATGCCCCATACACACAATTGGAAATTTGGCCAGCAAAAGACAGATGAGAGATTTTGGTCAGAAAATGCGACCATGTGTATTAAATTACGGCGTTCCCCTACACTCCAGCTGTGAACCCCATCAACATCCTCACATCCATTGCAGGGCTATGGACCCTGAACTGGTCTTGAAGATGTCATGGCCTTAGACCCATGCAGGGCAGGGGATAGAATGCAGTGGGGACCAGTCTAGTAGCGTGGAGTGGAAGATCAGGTAAGCAAATTTGCTTTTATGTGTCCCATAGACTTAAAAAAGCAGCTATCCCTTGCAGCGCAGCACAGTCCCACTGCAAGGGAAACTTTCACAGTTTTCCAAATTTTGGATTGAAAGTAATCTATTCCACATTCATGGCCAGATGAGATCTGGGCTGGAAAGGGCCAGTACAAATTAAATATCTTGGGCTGGTGGCCTTGAGTGGACCCATAGACAGTAACGCTTGGTGGGTATAATATAAATGCTTGCCCCCTGTTCAGACCTGCAGCATCTGGCAGAGGGGAATCTTTCAGCACCAACTTCCTTTGTAGCTCTGAGATGTCATGTTGGGATGCTGGAAGATTTGAAACAGTGTGACACAATAAACCATTTCCTTTAGGAACATCCACCTTTTACAGTCTCTACCAATTAATTCATCATGGTAACACTTTAACCCAAATAAATCTGTCCCTACCATGAAAGGGCTAGTTGGTTGCATTTGCCCCCCCAACATAAAGGTTCCCCATAGTAATGCGTAAATTGGCTTAGATTCAGTTTGCGAGAAGATCTGTGAACCCAGACGGAAATTTGCGAATTCCAAACCCCTCTGGAAGTCCATGGAGCTGTATATTGTTTTTTTTTTTCTTATTAAAGTCAGTTTGCAATTTTTTGTTAAAAACTACACGGATAGCTGGGCACTGCCATAGGGGACATGTGGCTATAAAAAAAAAAAAACATTTAGTGAAGAGAGGGACTTTTCAGTTCAGTTTAAAGGGCAACATGATAGGTTGTTTTTAAAATGTGCACTGTCCTTTAAGAAAAAAAATGCACAACCTTCCTGAACCTCCTTGCAGGCACTTTGTCCTCATAATGATGAGGCAAAAGTCTCATCCCCACATCCTGTTCCCCTTGTGAATGAGTAAGTGTTAGCCCTTGTACACACGGTCAAAGAATCCGTCGGAATGTGTCCTATCGGACCGTGTTGTCGGATAATCCGACTGTGTGTGGTATGCATCGGACTGATTCTGTCGGAATATCCGTCGGACCCAATTTTCCAACATGTTGGAAATATTTTCCGACCAACTGGTTCGATCGCACATACTCCGATCAGGTGTAGAGAATTTTGATCGGACCAAGTGCCACGCATGCTCAGATTAAATTCCTACATCAAAGCTATTGGCTACTAGTCCCATCGTAACGAAATTACGTCATCACGTTCTGAATGATCGGATTTTTCGACAACTTAGTCCGACCGTGTGTATGCAACAGTTTCGGACAAGATCCGACAGGCAAAATCCGACTGACAAAATCCGACGGATTTGGTTGGCAGAATGTCCGACCGTGTGTACAGGGGCTATTAGTTCCCCTTGTTACTCATGCTCAAAATTATTTTAAATAGTACAATAAAACACATGCCTTGAAAAAGTGCTTTATTATTAATAAAGCAAACCATGTCCCCTAATGTTAGTTCTACATTAATTATATTGTAGAGCTATGTAAATCCAATGTTGTGAGTGACACCCCGCAATGTTCACTAATCTTTTAACATAGATGGGACAACTATAGTTCTTCTGTACAATAGTGAATACAACTCCAATGTGTTCCCCAAAGTTGAACATCTTGATAAATGTAACCCCTGCAGTAAGTAAGCTGCTGAAAATCTTAATAACTCTGGTGTCCACTATTCCAAACTGAAAGTACATTGTTGAGTGGACTAAAATATCAGTTGCTTTTGTAATATTTATTCATATATGTTTTATAATATTGATTTATAGCTTTAGTTGTTGATTGTTTTTTTAGTTCAAAGAATAAAATCATTCTGGTGGACAACTACATGAATATCTGTAATTTTGGAAGCAACGCCTTACCTTTCAGCTGGAGGATTAAAGACTCCTTGGAAGATATTTGGACCCAAGTCGGGTACATGGGTCATAAAGAAGGTAAAAATAATTTCTTCTAACAATGATCTGACAGCTTAGGACTATTATTAACATGACATGAAACTTTCATGTCCATAGATCGTGTTTGACAGGAACAGTTGATCACTTGTGTTCTACCTTCTGATAAACTGCTGCCACTTTCTGCCCATCACTGTGCCCTCTTCCCACTAAGACACATTCTGCAGGCCTAGGGTAAGGAATGCTGCCTGTATTAAATGTGTGTGTTTTGCAAAATAAATGTAGCACTGACCCCCGAAGGAGCGGCTGTTTTTTTTTGGGCTTACTGTTACCTTCTCCACCCCGTGTGCGTCTAGGGGTTTCCCAAGGTTGATGGCCCAATAAACTGCAGAGACCTACACTTGAATCCACTTTAGGGATTTTTATTTGCAAAACATTGAACAGAACACAGTCTCTCAGTAGGGAATAGAGGGTATGGGTAATAAAGCTCAGGTACTCTTGAAACTGCTGACACTTGAAATGTCTCTCTCTAGGTAA
This sequence comes from Lithobates pipiens, assembly GCF_037356315.1. NCBI lineage: Eukaryota > Metazoa > Chordata > Amphibia > Anura > Ranidae > Lithobates > Lithobates pipiens. The sequence continues at coordinate 435,237,756 of NW_027507903.1, forward strand.
CCCAGGGAATAGCCATTCACAACTGGATATTACAGCTATCGTATAAATCCCATCTTAGCGAATTTAGCAACTGACAGGTGATTCAACAAAGCAAAGTCTCTGCCACAGACTTGGTTGTAGAACTTTAGAATGAGCAAAGTCTCTGCCACAGACTTGGTTGTAGACTTGGTTATAACTGAAAGATGAAACTAGGAACTCTCATACGGTACCAGTATATCGTAGCCGGTCCGGCGATACCGTAAGAGTGTGGATTCACTTGGTGTCCTTTCCAGCTTAGCTTCCAGGCTCTTACCGAGCAGCCAGCCCTGTGCATGGCCCTCTTCTGAAGAGTCCTCCCTGGTTGCGTTTTCAGTTGCTGGGCCTCTCCAAACCAGAGACAGCACTGGACCACCTTGGAACCCTCCTTCCAGTTAATGTGCCTCGGGCTAGCCAGCCTCGAGACTCTGAAACCAATGGATCCGCACCCCAGGCCATGAGGGCCTCTGGGGGCTGGTCAGGAGGACTAGAACCAGGGAGTCAGAATATACTTCTGGACCCAGAATCACATGACCTCAGCACCTTAAGTACCCTCTCCCGGAATACACAGCGAGACAACACACCCACTGATTGGCTCCGAGAGAGAGATTGGTACCCAATGCGTCCACCCAGACTGCTTTCCAATGCCTGCCAAAGGTGACACCCACACCCATGACCAGGCAGAACACAATATAATCCAGCCAAACTGATGCTGAGACCATAATTTACTGCAATTAACCCTAAAAGCCAACTATGGTCTTAGGAAAAATTAAATTGACAAAAAAATACACACTCCCCCAGGTTAATTAGATGATGTCCTCATCGTCTGGCAAAAAAACTCTTAACACTACAAAAATTTGAGTACCTGAACTTTTTGGGGTTTGGGAAAAAGGAAAAGGAAGGATATATTACATACATTTAACTTTGTCACATCAAATCAATTTACATTATTATTATTATTATTATTATACAGGATTTATATAGCGCCGACAGTTTACGCAGCGCTTTACAACATTAGGGTAGACATTACAATACAATACAATTCAAAACAGGGGGAATCAGAGGGCCCTGCTCGTTAGAGCTTACAATCTAGGAGGGAGGGTCAAGTTATACAAAAGGGTAATAGCTGTAGGGGATGAGCTAATGGAGAAAATAGTGCAGTTGTTAGATGGGGGCAGGATAGGCTTCTCTGAAGAGGAAAGTTTTCAGGGATCGCCTAAAAGTGGATAAATTTGGAGACAGTCTGACAGATTGGGGTAGTGAGTTCCAGAGGATGGGTGAGGCTCGGGAGAAGTCCAGGAGGCGGATATGGGAGGAGGTGATGAGGAAGCCAGAGAGCAGGAGGTCTTGGGAGGAACGAAGTGGGCGATTAGGTTGGTATTTTGAGACCAGGCTAGTGATGTAGCTGGGGGCAGAGTTGTGGATGGCTTTGTTACTAAGTGTTAGTATTTTGAATTTAATTTGTTGGGCAAGTGACAGCCAATGGAGGGATTGGCCGAGAGGGGTAGCAGACACTGTGCGGTTTTTAAGGTGTATGAGTCTGGCAGCAGCATTCATGATGGACTGAAAAGGGGATAGTCTATTTAAAGGTGAGCCAATGAGGAGGTAGTTGCAGTAGTCAAGGTAAGAGATAACCAGGGAGTGAATCAGGAGCTTTGTGGTTTCATTGGTTAGAAAAGGACGTAGTTTAGAGATGTTGCGGAGGTTGAGGCGGCAAGCTTTGGAAAGTGATTGGATGTGGGGTTGAAAGGAGATTTTAGAGTCCAGGATAACACCTATCACCCTGACATGTGGGGATGGGTGGATGGTTGTGCCATTACTCTTGACAGAGAAGTCAGGGGAAGAGGCGCGTGGGGGAGGAAATATTATAAGTTCGGTTTTGGACAAGTTGAGTTTGAGGAAGTGTTGTGACATCCATATAGATATGTCTGTTAGTAAGTTGGTGATGCGTCAGGAGACTGATTGAGTGAGTTGAGGGGTGGAGAGATAGATTTGTGTGTCGTCAGCATAGAAATTATATTGAAAGCTGTGAGTGGCTATCAGCTGACCCAGGGAAGAGGTGTAGATTGAAACTAAAAGAGGTCCAAGAACAGAACCTTGGGGGACTCTGACAGAGAAGGGAAGAGGAGTGGAGGAAGTAGAATTGTAAGTGCCACTGAAGGTGCGTTGGGATAGGTAGGATGAGAGTCACTGAAGAGCACAGTCACGGAGACCAAGGGAGTAAAGTTTTTTGAGGGAGGAGAGGGTGGTCAACTGTGTCAAAGGCAGCTGAAAAATCCAGAAGTAGGAGTACAGAATAGTGTCTGTTGGTTTTTGCAGTTAGTAGTTCATTTGTGAGTTTTAAAAGAGCAGTTTCTGTTGAGTGTTGAGGGTGAAATCCAGATTGAAGGGGATCAAGAAGGTTGTTTTTAATGAGGTAGTCACTCAATTGGTTGTAAAGGAGAGATTGAAGATGTGAGTTAGAGAGTGTAGGATAGAGTCAGATGGGGACCGTAGTGTTTGAGAGGGAATAGGATCCAGGGGGCACGTGGTTAGGTGGGTGTTAGAAAGCAGTTTAGCGACATGACCTCTGACCAGGAGGGAGGAGCCAGCATGTGTCTGCAGGAGAGCGAGCGGGGCTACGAGGAACAGGCAGCGCCGGAGAGTGAGAGGCTCCGGGCTGGATGTTGACGGACCCCGAGCCGGCTACGAGCGGTGGAACCCCCGGTGCGACCCGATGTGTGCTGGGATCTGTGTCGGCAGACTGAAGGAAACACTAACAGCAGAGGTATCTGCGGTGGTAAGGTGTATGGCGGCTCGTCCCCCCCCCCCCTCCCCCCGCCTGCTTCTATTGACTTTGCCTCACTGTTTTCATTGACTCTCTGCTAGATGTGTATCTTAGGCCGCGTACACACGGGCGGACTGTTCGCTCAACTTTGTCCGCTGAACAGTGTTTCAGCGGACAGTCCGCTCGTGTGTGGGGCTTCAGCGGACAGTTTCAGCAGACAGTTTGACGAACAAAGTTTTTCGGAAATTCCGAAAAACTGTCCGCTGAAACTTGGTTTGAGCGGACAGTCCGCCCGTGTGTAGGCTACTTTCGAAATGAGCAAACTGTTCCCGCTCGGAGGAAAGTCCGCTCATTTCGAGCGCGTCTCCAGGTAAGCGGGGCCCGCGAAGGAGACGTCGCGGGCCCCGCCGCCTGGTATGGACTTAAAGGGGAACCCCAACGCCGAAAAAAATTGGCGTGGGGGTCCCCCCAAAGTCCACAACAGACCCTTGTCCGAGCACGCTACCCGGCCGGCCAGGAAAGGGGGCGAGCGAGCGCGCCCCCCCTCCCGAGCCGTACCAGGCCGCGTGCCCTCAACATGGGTGGTGCCTTGGGGAAGGGGGGGCCGCACGGCCCCCCACCCCAAAGCACCTTGTCCCCTTGTTGATGAGGACAAGGGCCTCTTCCCGACAACCCTGGCCGTTGGTTGTCGGGGTCTGCGGGCGGGGGGCTTATCGGAATCCGGGAGCCCCCTTTAATAAGGGGGCCCCCGGATACCGGCCCCCCACCCTATGTGAATGAGTATGGGGTACAATGTACCCCTACCCATTCACCTGTAAAATAAAAGTACCCAAAAAAAAACCACAACACACGAGATAAAATATTTAATTGCACAGCTCCGGGGGTCTTCTCGCCGGACTCCTCCGCTATCTTCTTGTAGCTCTTTTGCTAGCGGAGGAGTCCGGCTTTCTTCCTCCCCGCCGCCGGCCTCTTCTCCCGACTTCGGGGGTCTTGTCCCCCTCTTCGGTTCTTCTGCTGGGCCACCGCGCCTTCTTATAGCTCTTTTGCAGGCGGTGGCCCGGTCTTCTGTCGCTGCCGCCTTCCGTTCTTCTGCCGGGCCACCGCGCCTTCTTATAGCTCTTTTAGAGGCGGTGGCCCGGTCTTCTGTCGCCGCTGTCGCCTTCCGGTCGCCTTCCGTTCTTCTTCTTGTTCTTCTTCTTGTTCTTCTTCTTCTTCTTCTCCAGGAGATGTTGACACGTCACTCTCTCCGGCCGGAATGCCAGAGCCGCGCTGTGCGGCCACTTATATAGTGACAATGGGGCGGTGTCACATGGTATATGTCACATGGGTTGGTCACATGGGTTGATGTCACATGGGGACTATGACATCGTAAGGGGGCGGGGTCACCATGTGACCAACCCATGTGACATATACCATGTGACACCGCCCCATTGTCACTATATAAGTGGCCGCACAGCGCGGCTCTGGCATTCCGGCCGGAGAGAGCGACGTGTCAACATCTCCTGGAGAAGAAGAAGAAGAAGAACAAGAAGAAGAACGGAAGGCGACAGCGGCGACAGAAGACCGGGCCACCGCCTCTAAAAGAGCTATAAGAAGGCGCGGTGGCCCGCCAGAAGAACGGAAGGCGCCGGCGACAGAAGACCGGGCCACCGCCTGCAAAAGAGCTATAAGAAGGCGCGGTGGCCCGGCAGAAGAACCGAAGAGGGGGACAAGACCCCCGAAGTCGGGAGAAGAGGCCGGCGGCGGGGAGGAAGAAAGCCGGACTCCTCCGCTAGCAAAAGAGCTACAAGAAGATAGCGGAGGAGTCCGGCGAGAAGACCCCCGAAGACGGAAGACCCCCGGAGCTGTGCAATAAAATATTTTATCTCGTGTGTTGTGTTTTTTTTTTTTGGGTACTTTTATTTTACAGGTGAATGGGTAGGGGTACATTGTACCCCATACTCATTCACATAGGGTGGGGGGCCGGTATCCGGGGGCCCCCTTATTAAAGGGGCTCCCGGATTCCGATAAGCCCCCCGCCCGCAGACCCCGACAACCAACGGCCAGGGTTGTCGGGAAGAGGCCCTTGTCCTCATCAACATGGGGACAAGGTGCTTTGAGGTGGGGGGGCCGCGCGGCCCCCCCTTCCGCAAGGCACCCCCCATGTTGAGGGCACGCGGCCTGGTACGGCTCGGGAGGGGGGCGCGCTCGCTCGCCCCCTTTCCTGGCCGGCCGGGTAGCGTGCTCGGACAAGGGTCTGTTGTGGACTTTGGGGGGACCCCCACGCCGATTTTTTTCGGCGTTGGGGTTCCCCTTTAAGTACATTCCAGGCGGCGGACTTAGTACGACGAACAAAGTTTGCCGTATTTGTCCGCTCAAAAAGTGCCGTGTGTGGGCGTGTTCGTTCATTCAAAAGTTTGAGCGAACTTAGTTTCGGCAGACAGTCCCCGCGTGTGTACGCGGCCTTACTGTTTGGGGAATAACCTGGACAAGTGATCCCTGGAGAAGTGCAATATATTTAGGATGGATAGGAGGCATCGGGATAGTGAAGAGTGGAATTAAAAGGTATGAATGGAATGAGATCTGAGATCCCTGTTATGAGAAGCAGGAGATATTTTTTGAACACTGTAAGGAACTGGTAAGAATTCCGGTATCTGAATATCTGTAAAGGGGACTAAGTTAAGCTGTCTCTAAAGGGGAAGTGCCGTGGATACTGTTTTTTTTTCCCCCCTTTTCTGATATAATTGCCTGGGAGAGGTGAATATTATTTAATTATGTGAAAAGGAGAAAGAGGACTTGGGGCATGGGCGACATTATGAAATCAGTGGATTGATATCCCAGAAGTACTAATATACCCCCAGGAGCAACGGTAGTATACATAATATACATAGTACTATTGGATTGTTGTTACACGGAGGAGTGGCGGGCGACAAAGGGGCTGGGGAGGGTGGCCCTGAAAGCCCGTTATATCTGCAAAAGTGGAATCTGCCAAGCTGGATGTCCCTGTTTTTCTTTTACTATACAGAAAAGACGCAAGAATATTAGTTAATATCACTGCCCGGGATCCCCCTGCCTAGGCCAGGGAAGAAAGGGTGAAAGACTGAGTAAAGACCCCATAAACTGAGGAAGACCCGGAATGGTTATAGGGAGGAGCGGATATCCGCATTCTCCTCTGGAAGGAAGAAAAAAGCATAAAGCAAACCCCTATAGATGGGAAAATTACTTTCCTAACAGCGAATCTACGAAGTAAAAAGTTTAAAAAACCCCATAGTTGCAAGAATATAGGAAGGAGATCTGTATGGGGTCTGCAAAAGCATTTTGTTAAAAAATCCTGATGCCCAGAAGCCGGAGGTAACCGAGGAGATACTGGTGATATATGAACAGTAATTTCTTTGAGACGACCCCAGATAACCAGGAGTCAAAGTAGACCCCCAGTGAGAGGGACATTGAGTCCACTGCGAAATAGGTTTGAAAGACTAGAAGCAGGAGAGAAAGGATAAATAAGAAAAAGGGCAAGGACCCCTCCTATTTAGGAGGGAGATAAAAAGGAAAACCGGGAAACTGGGGAAATGAATAAGAAGGGCAAAGGAAGCTACCATGGGTAAACCTACGAATAAAACAAAGAGGGGCCCCCCAAAAATTTCAAAAGACAGAGTGAATGATAGTTCAATAAAACAGTACATGACTTAAGGTCTAAGTCCTAAAAATCAGGAAGGAATCAGACAACAACTCCCCAAAACAGCAAGGAAAAAGGGGATAGAGGAAAAATCCGGGGAGATCCCAGACCAGTCCAGAGAGGAATCAATAAACGATAGCGACTCAGAAATAAGTAAATTGGAGGAACAAAGAATAGAGGACCAATTACCAACAAAATGCGATTTGATGGAAATGCTCACGCGACTGGAAAATTCTATTAAAGCCGATATCAACTTGCTACGCGCAGATTTGGGACATCTGCTAACAAGAGTAGAGGCGACCAAGGAAAGATTAGATAACCAGGCCCAGGAGGTCTCTAAACTGAAGTAATTGGTTAAACTTTCCCAGCAAAATCAGAGGAGATTATTATATAGATTAGAAGACCAAGAAAATCGTAGCAGAAGACAAAACATGAGAATCCGATTCGTACCAGAAGTTAGAGGTGAAGACCTAAAAAAAATTATTAAAATAATATTTAACCCACTTCTGGATAAAGGAGAGGATGAATTTCCCACGATTGAGCGAGTACACCGGGTCGGCCAACCTAGAAATAAAGGATCGGATAGACCCCGAGATATAATAGTGAGATTTAGGTCCTATGAGGATAAAGCAGACATATGGGAGAAGCTGAGAGGAAGAGCGGTAGCCCGATATGAGGGCACAGAGTTGCAAATATATATGGACTTAGCCCCAGAGACACTGACAAGGAGAAGGCTCTTAAAACCATTATTGTAGGTGATGAAGAAGCGGAATATCAGATATAACTGGGGGTTCCCGGCATGTCTGATAGGCTTTGGGGAGGGGGGGTCGGCAAGGCTGAGATTCCCGGAGGAATTAGTGGATTTTTGTAAAAAATTAGATCTGCAGGTGCCGGACCTACCGGGATGGACGGATGAGGACCTGGTGGGTCTCTGGGGGGGGCGGGAGTGGAGGGGTGGGAGGAGTCAGAGGTGGTGAAAGCCGACAGGTCCCCCCCTAATGGTCTTTCTTTGGGGGGCGGATGCGACATATGTTTGAGCTTACCCTGACGAGGTGACTCAAAGATGGTAAAGCTGTATAGGACCATCGGCGAGTTGAAGGCCGAGTATGGGCCAGGGGGGGAGGGGAGGGGGGAGGGGGGGGGTTTGGGAGGAAGGAGGGAGGGAAAACCTATGCGGGGGAAAATAATATGTTTCAGTTTAGAAGTAAGAAGGTGAATCTGCTTAGCAAAACAAGAGCCTTAAGATGTTAGCTATAAACTTTATGACGTATAACGTCAAAGGGCTAAATACGCCGAGTAAGAGGCACAAGATCTTAAAGGAGCTCAAACGTTATAATGCTGAGGTGATCTTCTTACAGGAAACCCATTTCTCCCACGAGGAAAAATATTAAGTTATATTCCAAGGATTTTCCAGTATGGTACTATGGAGATGCGATAACAAACAGAGGAAGGGAGGTGGCAATAGGGTTTGCTAAGAAGATACAGTTTAATCTGGAAGATAGATTAGTAGACCCGGAGGGAAGGTACCTTGCCCTAAAAGGAAAACTGGGAGAAATAGAGTGTACCCTGGTTAATATATATGCCCCTAATCGCGACTCTACAAAATATCTGGTAGATATTTTGGGAAAGTTGACAGACTTTGAGAGAGGACCTGTGATTTTGATGGAGGATCTGAATTTTTGTATAGAACCGGGATTAGACGGCACGTCCGGTGTGCAGGGGACTAGTAAGGTGCAATTAAAAAGGACTAAAGAAAAACTGCATGCACACCAATTAGTGGATGCATGGAGAGTCCAGCATCCAAATGAGAAAGATTTCACGTTTTACTCCCCTGTACATGGGACGTACCCCCGGATCGATTACATTTTTGTAGACCATAGAATCTTGGAAATGGTAGTGGAGACTAGGATCGAGATAGCTACACTTTCTGATCATTTCCCGGTTAAGATGAAGTTGTTAATAAGGGGAGAGGAAAGGAAACCTTTTACTTGGCGTTTAAATGAGGAACTAATTCTGGATGCGGAAGGAGAAGAGAGGGTTGGCAAAAAATTAGAACAATACTTTGCGATAAATGATACAGAGAATATATCAAGGCAAAACATATGGGAGGCCCACAAGGTCTATATCAGGGGGATCTTGATATCATTGGGAGCCAGGAAAAAAAAAGAGAGATCCGAAAAAATTTAAATTTTATTGGAAATATATAGAGCAGAACAGCAACATAAAAAACATTTGAATCAAGATAAAACAATCCTTCAAAAATGAATAACTAAACGGGATGAATTAAAAACCTTGATGGAACAGGAAACCCAAAAAACCTTCAATCAAATAGCCAAGGAAAGGTATTATGGGGGGAATAAACCCACTAAATACTTAGCAAGAAGACTACAAAAGAAAAAATCCAGAAATTATATAGAAAGAATTCAGACAGGTAAAGGGGATATGGTCTATAGAGATAGCAGAAATATTTAAAAACTACTATGAGAAAGTGTATTCAATAGATCAGTCCGTGGGATTGAAGTCGGAGGAAAAGGAATTAAAAATGGAGGAGTTCCTGGGAAAAGCGCAATTAACAAACATTTCTGAGCTGGAAAAGGAACTGTTCGATAGACCTATATCAGAGGAGGAATTAAATAAGGCACTTATTCAGCCTCGGGAAAAAGTCCAGGCCCGGACGGGTTTACTTTATACTATTTTAAGAAATTTAAGAAAATATTAATTCCGCATCTATGTAGCTATATGAATGGACTTGGCGTAGAGTATGAAATGAGCAAGGAGGCAGTCTCTGCATCTATAACGGTTATCTGGAAGGAGGGGAAGGATGAGACGAAGTGTCCTAATTATAGGCCTATATCACTACTCAATGCCGATACAAAACTTTTTTCCAAGGTTTTGTCAAGCAGAATGAAGGCCCTGATGAACTCACTGGTTCATCCAGGCCAGGTGGGCTTCATACCAGGAAGGGAGGGAAGGGACAATGGGGTGAGAACATTGCTCCTTCTGTCCCAGGTGGGCGAGAGAGGGAGCCCGAGCCTACTCCTGTCGATTGATGCCCAGAAGGCTTTCGACAGGGTGGACTGGGGCTTTATGTTCCGGACTTTAGAGGCAATGGAAGTGGGACCAAAAATGGTTCAGAGGATTAGGACACTATATTGTCATCCGACTGCTAGGGTTAAGATTAATGGTACGTTATCCCTACCTTTTGAGATGAAAAATGGGACGAGACAGGGGTGCCCTCTGTCACCCCTCCTGTTTGTGCTATCTTTAGAGCCACTGCTTGCCATGATTCGCAATGACCCACAGATTAAGGGAATTGAAATAGAAAAGGAAGAACACAAATTGGCTGCTTTTGCCGATGATGTACTGTTCTATATTAGTAAACCAAGCAATACTATGCCCAAGTTGATGGAGGTGGTAGCACAGTATGGCCAACTCGCGAACTTTAAAATCAACCAAGCAAAATCAGAGGTACTTAACATAAATACGGGTATATCGGAAAAACGTAGGCTCCAAAAAGAGTTTGAGTTTCCTTGGCGGAAGGAATTGAATTACCTTGGAATAAAACTTGCAACCTCAGTGGAGAAAATGTACAAACTAAACTTTATCCCATTATTGGATGAAGTCAAGAAAGAATGCAATAGATTAGTAAATAGATCATTGACTTGGATGGGACGTATTAGCGCACTTAAGATGTTTATTGTGCCCAAAATTTTGTATACATTCCAGATGATCCCCATAGCGGTGCCGAAGTATTATTTCACAAAGATGAAGGCATTGTTAATGGGGTTTATCTGGAATAATAAAAAACCGAGAGTCCCCTTCACTACCCTGAAACGAAGTAAAAAACAAGGGGGGTTAGCTATACCCAACATACAAAAATATTACAAAGCGATCGTGCTGTCGAGAGTAGTAGAGTGGGTAAGGGAAAATAACAAGGGGAAAAGATGGGTAAACTTAGAAAACACTTTTAGTAAGGCACACTTGAATAAGATTGTGTGGAATCCGCCAAAATATAGGACACTTGACCTGAACACAAATGGTTTGACACGTAATGCACTTAGGGTATGGGATGGGGTGTACAAGTAATTGAATGGCCAGTACAACTCCCCACTTATAGAGTTAAAAGAGAATGAATATTTTCCTCCAGGGTTAAAAATTAATAGTGGGAACTGGTTGAAAAAGGAGAAGGCACAGGTAAGAGACATTATAAAAGATGGGAGGATCTTGTCACTACACGAATTAAAACACAAAGGGGAATTAGGAAGAATAGATGGGTGGTGGTACCTCCAGCTGGCTCACTTTGTAGGGGGCCTACCGCAGCCATTAAGAACGGAAGATGAGTTGTCGCCTTTTGAGCAGTTATGCTTAACAGATAACCCTAAGGGGATATTTTACAAGCTGTATAGGCTCCTGACCGAGGGGGGGGGAGCTGCAGAGCCCGCCTTTCATACAGAAACGGGAGCAGGAATTAGGCGCACAATGTGATAAAAGCACTCAGGGGAAAATTTATAAACTTATACATAGGTCGGCAGCCGATAGCTATACAGCAGAAATGAACTACAAATGTATTTCTAGATGATATGCTACTCCAGATAAAATTCATAAATTTCAACCGAGTAAGTCGAGGGTGTAAGGAGGCAGGAACAATGACCCATTTGTGGTGGATTTGCCCAAAAATCAATAAATACTGGTAAAAGATTTTACACTATGTAAAAGAAATAACTAACATTACAATCCCAGAGGATCCATGGATAGTATTATTCCATGGTACCAAAGGGGAAATAAAAAAGTATCAAGAGTCATTGGTCCCGCACCTCTTAAACGCGGCAAAAAGACTGATACCTAAGAACTGGCAAAAAGAGGAAAGCCCACCAATTTGGGAATAGATTGATGCAGTAGAAGAAACCCACCGTATGGATGGGCGAAGGGACAGCCACGAGGATAAGGGATTGATGATAGCAGATAAATGGCAAGAGTGGAAAATTTTAAAAAAACATGGAGCTATGCAGAGCACATAAGAATATAAGAAGGCAAACAGAAGTTGACTTAATTTTCCTGCATAGTGAGGTAGAAGAGGGATGTGGGTGGGGGGAGGGGGAGGAGAAATAAGTAGAAGATGGAGAGAGATAGGCTCGCATAAGTATATTTGATAGTTTTGTTTTACCTTTTGGAAATCGAAAAAAGGAATTTTTGTAATACCAACTAAAATATAAAGCTAAAATTATGTGAAGATGAGGAAAACGTAAATGAACGTAAAGCTGATTGGGCCTCATGAAAATTCGCTGAAGTAGCAAAAAAAAAAAAAAAAGAAAGCAGTTTCGTCTGTAGTAGCAGTTTTGAATAAGGGGAGCCTTGAGAGTACCTGTTGTAGTGGGGTCTTAACTGGGGGAGATACCTGTAGAGTGGAGATTTCATCATGGATTGTATCAATCTTGTTTTTGAAGTGACTAGCAATCTCCTGGGCAGTGAGTGAGTCAGGGGTGGAGGCGGTGGAGGACGGTGTAGAGAGTTGAAGGTAGAGAAAAGTTTACGGGGACTGGATGAGAAGGTGTTAATAAAAGTTGTAAAATAGGTCTGCTTGGCAGTGTGGAGGAAAGAGTAGTATTTTTGGAGAGGAGATTTGTATGGATTGAAGTCTTTGAGAGACTTGGTCTTGTGCCACAGACGCTCAAGAGCGCGACTACATTTTTTGAGGATTCTAATGTCATCTGTTTGCCAGGGTTGTAGGGGTTGAGGCCTGATTCTGCGTGTAGTGAGGGGAGCAAGCTTGTCTAGGGTGGAGGACAGGGATTTATTGTAGATGGAAGTGGATTGGTTGGGGCAGGACAGGGGAGAGATTTTGTCATAGAGGTGGTCAGCAGCAGAATAGAGGAGAGAAGAGTTGAAGTTGCGAAAGTTTCTACGGGTGATGGTTAGGCAATTGGAGGGAAAGGTGTTGGAAGACAGGGAGAGAGAGAAACCAATTAGGTGATGGTCGGAAAGGTAAAGGTAGGAGAATACAAGGTCAAGGGTGTTACCATCAGAATGAGTAGAAGCCTGTACCCATTGCTTCAGGTCAAATGAAGAGGTTAGACTAATTCCGCGTACACACGAGCGGACTGTATGGCGTACTTAGTCCGTCATACAATCCGACGGACAGTCCGTCATACTTTCGACTGAACGGACTTGACCACACACGGATGCACAAACAGTCCGTCGAAAGCTTGCGCGATGACGTGTACAGCACGTACGACGGGACTAGAAATAGGAAGTCCAATACACAGCAAAGCACCCTTCCGCCGTGTGAATCCTTTCTGGGCATGCGCCATTCTTAGTCCGTCGAACTAGCCTACTGACGAGCGGATTGTCCGCTGAAACCAAAGTACGACGGACAGAATTTCGAAAAATCCGAAATACTTAGTACGCCAGACTGCATGCTGAAAAAGTCCGCTGAAGCCCACACACGAGCGGACTGTCCGCTGAAATGTGTTTAGACGGACTAAGTACGCCATACAATCCGCCCGTGTGTACGCGGCATAAGAAGTTTAGAAGTAGCAGGAGTGTTTGTATTAGCAGGGATGTTGAAATCACAGAGAAGGATTGTGGGAATTTCTGAAGACACAAAGTAGGGTAGCCAGGCAGAGCACTCATTAAGGAAAGTTGATAATGGTCCAGGGGGCCGGTAGATCACAGTAATTCTTAGGGAAGTAGGAGCGAATAGACGTATACAGTGAGCTTCAAATGATGAGAGGGAAAGAGAGGGAGGGGAGTGAATAACCTGGAAGGTGCATTGGGGGGATAGGAGGAGTCCCACTCTACCTCCCTTGCGTCCATTAGGCCTAGGGGAGTGAGTCCAGTGAAGGCCACCCTGGGAGAGGGAATCAGGAGAAGGGGTATCAGATTCGTGGAGCCAGGTTTCTAGCATTAGCAGACTATACACATACCACCCAATTCCTGTCTATCTACACCACCCACTCTCCAGCAGCTTGACAGACGATCTTGGTGAATCCTGGAAAGAAAACACACAAACACAAATACAAAATATATTACAGTTTTAGAAGGCAAGATCCCATCCCAATCTCAATGGGGTCTTCTCTTCTAAACTTAAAACTTTTTCTCTCTTCTTTCTTTTTCCTAAAACTGCATCATTACTTTTTTTTCTAAAAGAATAAAACCAACTCTTTTTCCTTTTGTTGTTGTTGTGCCGACCCATGCCACCTAGTGGTCAGAGTCACTGTAATTACAAGTCCTTTCCCTGAAAGCAAGTACTGGTACCCAGTGGGTAGTCTTGACATGTAGCTCTCTAGCAGCTAACCTATCTATCTACCCCACGGTCCTTGTACTTTCAAGAAAGGCAAAGAGAAGAAAAACTCTTTTTTTTTTTTCAAAAGACATTCAGTTCAAGTAAAATCGTGGATCCGGCAAAGTCAAGTCTCCTCCGTTTTCATCCACGGTTGTTATGAAGTAGACTGCACTGTCTTTGTTTGGCCTGCAAACGACAACTTTATCTGCATAGATATGCCGACCATAGCTCCAGTGCTGTAGACAACCCAGAAAGCGTTCATACATCTCTGGACAAAATGCCTTCTTGCAAAGTGGCTTTGGAACTTTAAGGTAGTTCCAGACGTCCTCTGCGTACCACTTCTCCCGATTCTCCTCAATTATGTCCATTATTTCCCTGGGCACATATGGGAACTCTAGTCCATACTCCATTGCCACTCATTTGTTCAAAAGTCTCTGAGACCTTGCAAGTTTCGGCAGGGTTCGGGCAGTTCCATCCCCGGGAGTTATGCACGAATGTGGGGATTTACGCACCAAAGCAGCAGAGTCTCTCTTAAGTATGGGGAAATTCACGGATCTTGGCAATGTCACATTAACAGTGGTTGGGGTTTCCGCCCATGTCGATATGCTCCCTGAAGTAAGGTGTAGCCAGCTCGAAATGTCAGGACAGGTAGTGGCCACATCATCCCCACAGGCCCATAGCAACTCTTGGGACATTGTGTCAAACAACTCATCACCATCCCCAGTGTTAGAAGAAGAGTCTGAATCTGAGTCCCGTACTTCTTCTGCTAACAAATAACCTTTCACAGTCCCGCTCCCCACTGTTTCCCCAGATTTTTCACCGGTAGATTGTGTTGGCTTCTCCAGGGCAATCGCCTTCTTCTGGTGAAGTTCAACCGGACTGGGAGGTGGTCCTCCACTGCGACTGCGGGAAGTCTTTGCATGCTCCACATTCTCCAGAGCAGGTATAGGAGAGCAGTAGTGGTGGACGAAGCTGTGTCCATAACTTCAGGGGTAATTTCTCTGACCCGGGAAGAAGCAATGTCTTTTTTCCAATTCACCGGCAACAGTGTATGGTTGGGTATGTTGGGTATACCTGGGTAGGGCTGAGTATTGCTGAGTATGGCTGGGTATGGCTGAGTATGGATTGGGGTGGAGGGGATGGCTGAGCATGGATGGATGGATGAGTATTGATGGATGGCTGAGCATGGATGGATGGATGAGTATTGCTGAGTATGGACAGATGGCTGAGCATGAATGGTTATTGCTGAGTATGGATGGATGGATGAGTATGGCTGAGCATGGATGGATGGATAAGTATTGCTGAGTATGGCTGAACATGGATGGATGAATGAGTATTGCTGAGTATGGATGGATGGCTGAGCATAGAGGAGTGTTACTGAGTATGGATGGATGGATAAGGCTGCAATGGGCACAAATCAGCACTGTGGGCACTACAGATCCAGCCCACAGCGCTGCTGCACCCGATCTCTCCCCTCTTTGCTCACACTGTACAGATCGGTACAGAGAGGGGAGAGAGGAACCAAATATGATGCCGGCTTGTTTACATGTGATCGTTCTGCTGTCACCAGCCATTTACCGTGATCCTCTGGACCCGGGAGTCACGGATATTCAAGTGTGCGTGCCCTGCCCATTCGGCTATGGCACAGTCGTTAAGTGGTTAAGGACTGGCCCTATTTTTCAGTTACAATTTTATATATTTTTTCTAACACCCTAGAGAATAAAATGGTGTTTGTTACAATACTTATAAGACAACAGTAAAGTTAGCCCATTTTTTTTATATTGTGAAAGATAATGTTATGCTGAGTAAACTGATACCCAATATGTCATGCTTTAAAATTGCGCCCGCTCTCGGAATGGCGACAAACTTTTACCCTTGAAAATCTCCATAGGCGATATTTAAAAATTCTACAGGTTACCAGTTTTGAGTTACAGAAGAGGTCTAGTGCTAGAATTATTGATCTCACTCTAACGATCATGGCGATACCTCACATGTGTGGTTTGAACATTGTTTTCATATGCGGGTGTGTTTACTTACATGCACGTTACGTATGCGTTCGCTTCTGTGCACAAGCTCAGCGGGACAGGGAGCTTTAAATTATTCTATTTTTTTCTTATTTATTTTACTTTACTTTTATGTTTTATCTTTTATTTTTACACTGTCCTTTTTAAAAAAAACATTTGGATCACTTTTATTTCTATTACAAGAAATGTAAACATCCCTTGTAATAGAAAAAAGCATGACAGGACCTCTTAATGTGAGATCTGGGGTCAAAAAGACCTTGGATCTCACATTTACACTAAAATGCAATAAAAAAAAGTTGTTTTTTTTTTGTTTTTTTTTACAAAATTTTTTATTTTTTTTCCTTTAACCACTGCAACCCCAGAAGATTTGGCTGCTCAATGACCAGGCCATTTTTTGCGATTCGGCACTGCGTCACTATTACTGACATTTGCACAGTCGTGAGGTGCTGTACCCAAATGAAATTGACGTCCTTTTTTCCCACAAATAGAGCTTTCTTTTGGTGGTATTTGATCATCTCTGTGGTTTTTATTTGTTGTGCTATAAACAAAAAAATAGCGACAATTTTGAAAAAACACAATATTTTGCACTTTTTACTATAATAAATATCCCCAATTTTTTTTTTTAATCTAACTTTTTCCTCAGTTTAGGCCGATATGTATTCTTCTACATATTTTTGGTAATAAAAATTAAGCATATATTGATTGGTTTGCGCAAAAGTTATAGCGTCTACAAAATAGGGCATAGATTTATGGCATCTTTATATATATATATATATATATATATATATATATATATAATTTTATTTATTTATTTATTTATTTTACTAGTAATGGCGGCGATCTGTGATTTTTGTTGGGACTGCGACATTATAGCAAACACATCAGACTTTATTTTGACACATTTTTGAAACCATTGACAATTCTACAGCGATCAGTGCTATAAAAATTATAGCACTGATTACTGTGAAAATGTCACTGGCAGGGAAGGGGTTAACACTAGGGGCGATCAAGGGGTTAACTGTGTTCCCTGACTGTAGGGGGAGGGGACTGATTATAGGAGATGACAGATCGACAGATTGTGGTTCCTAGCTATTAGAAACTCACTATCTGCCTCTCCTCAGCTTACAGAACAGGGATTTGTGTGTTTACACACACACACGTCTCTGTTCTGCCTCTCGTACCCGTGATCTCGCCAGGGCCGGCCATGAGCATCAGGCGCACCTGCTATCCTGCCTAAAGGAGCCGACATACAGCAACGACAGTTCACAGGATTGTGCCAACCCGCCACAGTATAATGACGGCGGCTGGTCAGCAAGTGGTTAAGAGCATCAGGCTGAAGTGACATTTTGACATCGCTTACCCAGGGTTCAGCCCAGCTGCGGAGGAGTTGTCAGGTGGAAGAGCTGGAGTGAGAGAGCGTGGAGGCTGTCAGGGCCTTTGAGGGAGCTCCCCAGTCTGGGGGGTTACCTTGGGTCTGGGCTCGGGTGCAGTCAGGACCACCTTTAAGAACACATGAAGAAGGCCCTGGACCGTAGGCACAAGGCAGAGTAAGGGGAGGACAGCGGTAGAAAGCACTGCTAAGAGACTCCAGGAAGGACAACTGGTCACAGCCAGGAGGGCTGGAGATTGAGGTACAGTCAGTCTGAAATGGGTGTAGAACCAGAAGAGTGAACTGTGGAGAAAGGGGCAGTGGAAAGAGGCAGCTGCAGCCAGGAGGTCTGGCAGGGCCTGAAGAGGGTTAACTGGGATCGGTAGTCAAAGTTAAGGCAGCTAGCACTAGGAATTTTCTGCTACACCATTGGGGCCCACAGTCCTAGCCTGCAAAGGGCAGTTTCTCCGGCCTGGCTGAGTCAGTGTCAGGTCTAACCGAACATACAGTGCTAGCTGTTCCTGGGGAATCAAGTGATGTGCTGGCGATGACCAGGAGTAACAGTCTGCGGCAAGTGATGTGCTAGTGGAGTGAGGAGTGTTGCGCTTCAAAAATATTGCTATTATTTTTATCTATGCAGGGCATCCAAAAGCTCGCATCCAAGTTATACCCCTCAATAAAACATAAAAAAGTTCACTGACTGCTTTATGTCTCGGAGTGCCTGATAGAGAATGCAGGGCTGGGTCTTCTAGGCGGAGTAATCAAGCTCTAAACGTGGGAGAAAGGGGTGTCCTAGAGCACTAAAAGACTAATTACCAAGGTAATTCCTGAGACAGCGATTTGCCCTGTCTAATCGATACATCTATAGGGAAGAAAGATTAAAAGCAGAGGAAAGAGAAAACAGTAGTTAGAGAGAGAGGAGAGTAAGAAAGATAGAAAAATAGAATAAGCAGGTAAGGTGTGGTCGGGTGGCTAGCACGGGCCCAGTTCAACAATAGTCATCACCATCCAGTGTCTGGGTGGCATCAGGGTTCCAATAGTTGGCTGTCAAATTAAGGGGGAAGGAAGTGTATTGTTCAGGTTTGCCATAGTCTACAGTGCAGTGGTAATCTATCTAAAATCGTTGCTTCTATTTTGCTATGTATCATGGGTAACTCTGTTTTTAATCTCAACAACGTTGAGGGTTGGAGTCTTCCAAGCTTTAGCGATGGTTTGCTTGGCCACTGTAGTTAGTTGGAGAAAGAGGCGCGATTGGGATTTGGTGAGTATTGGGGGGATAAGATTTAAGAGGGCCACTGTGGGATCAGGGTCTAGGGTTTCTTGTATTAGTACCAAGGCCATCTGGAATATCTTCTCCCAGAAGCGCTTCACAACTGGGCACGTCCACCAAATATGGGCATGAGTGCCTCTTTCTTTGCATCCTCTAAAGCAGTCTGGGGATATCACAGCAGAAATGTTGCTATCCTGGCAGGAACCAGGTACCACCGCATAAGGACTTTGTAATTTGCTTCCGCTGCAACAACGTTTTGGGTAGAATTCTTGGTGTTGGCCCATATACATATCCAGGCCTCTCTATCCAGATCAATTGCTAGTTCTTTGGACCACTTCATGGTATATGAAGGGAGGGAGGCTGTGGGGGTCGTGAGGTGGGCATAAAGACAAGATATAATACCTGTGACATGTGGGTCAGTGTCACATATGTTTTCATATACTGTCAGCTGGTCTAAGTCTGTACAAGTTTTTGTCACGGTTTGGATAAAGTGAGCAATTTGAAGATATCAAAAGCATTCCCTATGAGGGAGCTGGGCCTGCGTCTGCAAGGTAGGAAATGTTTTAATGGTGCCACCCCTGGTCAAGTCACGTATTCGACCCAAGCCCGCCCGAGACCAAGCCTGAAATGAGGCCGGCTCCGTATAGGCTGGGTAGAAATGTGGGTGACCCAGAAATGAGAGCAGAGGTGAATGTGAGGATTTTAGATTAAAAGGAATGCACAGCTTATCCCAAACTTTAAGGGAGTGCTGATTTATGGGGTTAGTTATGGCTCTGCATGCTTGAGGTGGTAGCCACAATAGATTCGAAATTGCGAGTGGGCGAATATCTATTGCCTCGAAGCTGACCCATAAGGGTACTTCCGCTTTCACATGGTACATTATTATTTGGGCTAATTGGGCTTCATGATAGTGATGACGAAAATTTGGTACACCAAGGCCGCCGTGTATTTTATGGCGGAAGAAAGTTGATCTGGATACCCTAGGTTTCGTAGGACCCCAGATATACTTAAACGTATGGCTTTGTATGATCCTATGGAAATAGGAGGGGACCGCGACCGGGAGCACTCTGTACAAGTATAAGTTTGGGCAATAATGACATCTTCACGGCCACAACCAGTCCCATCCAAGAGACACAGAGAGGCTGCCAAGAAGTAAGAAGGGATGTGAGTTGGCGCAACATGGGGAGATAGTTAGCTTGCAAAAGCTGGGCCGGGTCACTGGTCAATTTAATCCCTAGGTAGGGCACGGACGATATGGACCACTGAAATGGGAAATTGTCATGTAGTCGCTCAAGTTCGACCCTTGGCAGAGACACATCAAGAGCTCTAGACTTATTTTGATTCACCTCCAAGCCTGTGATAAGAGCAAACTCATCTAACATTCAAAGGAGGTTAGGTAAAGGGATGTGAGGCGAAGTGACAAACAGTAGTGCGTCATCTGCGAACAAGCATAGCTTGTGCGAAGTTGAACCTATTTCCAATCCCCGAATGTCTGGGTTCGCTCTGATCAGGGCTGCCAGCGGTTCAATCGCAAGCGCGAAAAGTAAAGGGGATAATGGATATCCCTGCCTAGTCCCTCGTTGGATAGGGAAGCATTCTGAGCGGAATCCCGCATATCTTACGTATGCTTGTGGTTGGGTGTATAGAGCATTAATCCATTGAAGGAAGTGTGGACCGAAGCCCCAACGTTGTAGGATGTAGTGCATGTATGGCCAAGAGACCGTATCAAACGCTTTATGCATGTCCAACGAGAGAAGATGCATGGGTATGTTGCGGGACCTGGCAATATGTTGTAGTAGGACAACACGATGAATGTTGTCACTAGCCTGTCGCCTGGGAATAAAGCCCACTTGGTCTTTGTGGATCAGTCTCCCAATAAGTGGCCCGAGCCACAAAGCTAAAATTTTAGCTAGGATTTTAATATCCACATTTAGCAGGGATATGGGTCTATAGTTAGACCATAGTGTACTATCAGTGTTAGGTTTAGGTATCATGGATACAATAGCCATCAATGTGTCCCTGCCAAAGGGGTCCCTATTGAGTAAGGCGTTGAAAGAGTTTACAAGAAGAGGGGCCAGTATGTCAGCAAACTTTTTATAATAGATGCTGGGAAGTCCATCACGACCTGATCGCATGTGGGGTTTGAGAGATTTTATGACTAGGAGGACTTCCTCGACTAAAACCGAACAGTCCATAATTTCCCGGTTGGCGCCAGACAGCGATGGGATCGCCAAATCACAAAACATTGCCTCCGCTTGATTTTGGGGGAAGGAAGTCTTCACTTCATATAATTTGGCTAGTCTTTGGCTGAACTCAGAAAGCACCTTAACAGGCTAATAGGCTTATGGATCCGCTCGGGGTGCCGAAGACATAAAGCTAAGAAAGTATCTGGTTTATTGGCCTTAGTGTAAATAGTATGAGTAGACCTACGGATAACTTTATCGGCTGCTTCCGCTAGGAGCAGATCTAGCTCTAGTTTAGACTTTCAGGTTTGCTTTATTTGCTTCGGTCTGGGTGGACTGGAACTGGAGGAAGTGATGGTGATAGTCTGCCTGTAGTTGCTGGAGTTTCAACTTTTTGTCTCTTTTGAGGTGTGTAGCAATTGAGATGCATTTGCCCCTAATTACTGGCTTGTGTGCCTCCCGAAGGAGGGTCGGAGAGATTTATGTTGTATTATTATGGAGAAGGTAGTCTTTGAGCGCAAGTCTAATATTGATACAAAATTATTGGTTGGTTAAGTGAGTGTCATTCATACACCAGGTTCTATCCTTAGTTCGGGGTATTAACGAGGATATTGTAGTGATCACTGCACAGTGTTCAGACCAGGTAATGAGTGTGGAGCAGTATCGATGAAGATGATATGGGGACTAGAATATGGTCAATCCTAGAAAAGGATTTATGAGGGTTGGAATAGAATGTATAATTTTTCTTTAGGGGGTTACATTCTCTCCAGGAGTCCAGGGGGGAAGCCTGCTGAAACTGTTTACGAAGCTGCACTGAGGGGGAAAAATGTTCCAGAGAGTAGGGAGATTTATCCAAGTGTGGGTGTAAAACTAAGTTAGAATCTCCACACATGAATAGGGTTCCTTTACTATGGGTCTTTATTACCTGTAGGAGGTGTGAAAAGAAAGGGTTGGGATTAGTATTAGGGGCGTTATAAGAGACGAAGGTGGTTTCTACATCTTGCAATAGGCCCACCAGGATTAGGTATCGGCCCTTAGGATCTTTGATTTTGGATATAGGGATAAATGGTATAGAATAATGAAAAGCTAAAAGAACACCTCTTTGTTTTGATGTCGCTGAAGCAGTAAATACCTGGGGATATTTAGAACTAAAAAATTTGGGGGTTTTCCGAACTGTGAAGTGAGTTTCTTGTAAAGACGGTCACATTTTCCTAGCAAAAGCTCTCATCGGTCTTAAGAGTAGAGCAGTACTTGAAGATTATAACTGAGCAGGGACACAGAGAGAAGAGCCTGTGGTTCCCCTCTAAGGGAGATGATACAGTTTCAGTGGTGGCCCGATCCCAGAGAAAGATTGAAGCTATTACCAAAAACCAAGAAACTGCTGAGTGAATGGTCCAATCTCATCCTGAAGGATAGTACACTGAACTATAAAATTGTATTCTGTCATGAGTCGTCAGTAACGTGGCAGGTCCTACTGTCTTTTTTTTGTGGCAAGAGACCATATGGATGGGATACCCTCAGATGTGGACAAAACATTCACCTGGTTCAAGAGACAAGACATGTGGGTCTGTTCCAGCTGGCTGAACAAGTATGCTGACACTCTATGGTCTATTCCGTGTCAAAGGGGGACTCCACTTCTGACAAAGCACTTTGAGTCACTGAATATACTTTTTTGAAACGCAAATTAATTGTTTCACTTTTGGAGCACGTTTGCATTAGAGATTTTTTATTTTGCACTATATGATGTATTATATTGGTTAATGCACTTTTCATTTTAACAGCGTTGCCAATGTTATAGTTATATTTGATTGTATTTTATACAGTACATAGTCTTAGTAGCTGCTACATAATAGGAGAATATTGACTGTGACACAGGTGCTTAAATTGAGCATTAAAAAGTTGCACACCACCCCGTACCACCCACACAGCATTGCGGAATGCAAGAGGTTCAGTCGAACTCTGTTACAAGTGCTGAGAGGCTTTAAAAGAACAGAGGAAATGGACCTGAAGTGGTCAGGAGATATAACATGCAGTAGATTCCTTGACATGCTGTTCAACCTATCATGTTATATTTGGTCTTACTGTCTGAGGCCGACCAACCTATGTGCAGAGTTCCCACAGATTAACTTAAAGGAGTTGTAAAGGCAGAAGGTTTTTTATCTTAATGCATTCTATGCATTAAGATAAAAAACCTTCTGTGTGTAGCAGCCTCCACAGCCCCCCTAATTACTTACCTGAGGTCCTTCTCAGGAGCACAGAAGATGGACCAGAGAAGGGGGGAATCCAGGCTTCTCTGTGCAAATTCAGCTGGGCAGAGGAGATAAGTATAACATGTTTGTTATTTAAAAAAAAAAATTAACCTTTACAATCACTTTAACAATATGCCAACTTTCTTAATTCAGAAGTGGAGACCCATGTCCGAAGTTCAGCGAACTTAGACTGGTAATGAGTGGAGCAAGGGGAGTAGGAAGCCTCAGAATTTGATATGCAATCCCTCTCAATCTGTTTAACCACTTCAGATCCGCGCTATTGCCAAATGACGGCATTAGCGCGGACCTACATTTCCGGGACTACGTCTATTGACGTAGTCCTGGTTACGAGCGGCCTGCGCGCCCCCTGAGGGGCGCGCGCGGAGCGCTCTGTGATCGGCGAGTCCGTGAGACTCGCCTGATCACCGATCCGTGTAAGGGGTCGATCCCGACCCCTTATCACGTGATCAGCTGTCAGCCAATGACAGCTGATCATGTGATAGAACGGAGCCGGTAATCGGCTATTATTCCTCCTCGCGCTGACAGCGCGAGGAGAGAAAAAAAAGCCGATCACCGGCGGCCGTGATCGGGACATCAGTCCCGATCACGGCCATCAATACAAGGGACCACCTGCCACCTGCCTGTGCCCACCTGCCTCCCGCAGTGCCATCCTGAAGTAAAATAAAAGAAAAAGTAAGTGCCCCCGTCAGTGCCCCCTGTCAGTGCCCACAGTGCCACCCACAGTGCCACCCACAGTGCCACCCACAGTGCCACCCACAGTGCCACCCCACAGTGCCACCCAATCTGCCTCAAAGGTGCTGCACCCCAGTGCCGCCCATCAGTGCCCAGCAGTGCCGCCCATCAGTGCCCAGCAATGCCGCCCATCAGTGCCCAGCAGTGCCACCTATCAGAGCCACCTATCAGTGCCACCTATCAGTGCCCATCAGTCCCATCTATCTGTGGTACCTATCAGTGCCCATCCGTGCCACCCATCCGTGCCACTTATCCGTGCCACCCATCCGTGCCATCTTATCTGTGCCCATCTTTGCCCATCAGTGCCGCCTTATCTGTGCCCATCGGTGCCGCCTTATCTGTGCCTATTAGTGCCACCTTAACTATGCCTATCAGTGCCCACCAGTGCAGCCTATCAGTGCCCACCAATGCAGCCCATCAGTGCCCACCAATGCAGCCTATCAGTGCCGCCTAATCAGCGCACTTCAATGAAGGAGAAAAATGACCCGTTTGCAAAATTTTATAACAAACTATTAAAACATGATTTTTTTTTTTTGCATCTTTTTTTGTTTGTTTAGCAAAAAATAAAACTCCGAGCTGTAACTAAATACCACCAAAAGAAAGCTCTATTTGTGGGAAAAAAATGATAAAAATTTCATTTGGGTACAGTGTTGTATGCCCGCGCAATTGTCACTCAAAGTGCATCAGCGCTGAAAGCTGAAAATTGGTCTGGGACTGAGGGGGGTTTAAGTGCCCAGTAAGCAAGTGGTTAAGATACAAAATAAAAAGCAGGTCAGAAGTGCTGAGACAATGGCAGAACTTAGTGTGACTCAAAGAAGAAATCTGTTTTGCCCCGGGACTTTAAGGAGTTTTACATTACGTATCATACATTTTATTCCATATAAGACTTAAAATCCAACAAAGTTTACACTAAATGTGTCATAAAAACAAGCACAAAGCACATACACTACTGGAAATATCATATCTGCTGTATACATTTGGGTTGAAGCACTTATGAATTAGAATCTCAACACGTTTCATGGAACAGTGTCCATTTCATCAGGAGACAAGCATAAATATACACAATTCAGAAATAATAAATACTCCTGATCCCAGCGCTCAATGGAAAAAATAGTAGTAAAAACCCTACAGCAGCTGTTATAAATCAACAATGAAACACAGAACAGCAAAAGTGACTAATTAAAAATCAGACACTCAGCGCTATAAATACTTACAATAGACGTCACTCTGACCTCACTTGTGGGTCGATAGTTAATACACTTCCAAAAATAATAAATAAATACATGGATCTATATATGCAATCTTAGATAAAAAGTGATTCAGATAAGCATCCAGCTTTCTATGTACACATCTGTTCACATTCCATATGAATTAACTTGTTAATGAAACTATAGTTCCACTCAAAAAATGCATATAATTGTCCATAATCAAAAGAGAGAGAGAGAGAGAGAGAGAGAGAGAAAGAAGTGTCAACAGTCCAATCCACCACAGAAACATGTTAGGATGCGAGTTCCAACTCTCCTACACCGTCACCGTATCCACCTTGTGCATTCCCCATGGATGGCTGCTTACCAGAAAAGAACTGCAATCAGGCCTTAATGTGGAGGACACTTAAGCTACTCAGTTCACTCAGACCTCTTACTCCTCCAAATGTGATTAGGATCCCATCAGTACGCACCAGCATGCAAGGATACTCATAAAGGCTGATATAGTGTTATACCCTTTATTGCACATTTACACTCCTCCCCACATACATATTGCGCTTACATTAAGATCATATAAAAACAGCATATCGGCATGTCAGCACTGCATAACGCCTGTCTCACCCAGGACCAGAGTTTCCTCTGCACCGTAACATCGTGTGGCCACGCCCTCACGCATTTCGTGCTTACGTCTTCAGAGGGCATCCTCCTTGCCGATCGTGCAGAGGAAACGCCGGTCGTATTTTCTTTGTATTCTTTGTATTTACTTTGTATTGTCAGCTGTCTCCCCATCTCACTTTGATGTCTCCCTCATAGCAGCTCCAGTCCAGCTCTCCACTTTCCTGACCGTGGCACTATCTGTCCAAAAATGTGGCATCTGCTCACACCTGAGTGAATGACACCTCTGTCCTGTCCCGTCTATTGTCACTGGCTGCCATGGATGAACAGCATCAGCGGTTATTACAAGGAGCGGTAGGGGATGTCTCCATCCCCCCACAGCTCCGCCCATCCCACCAGCAGACCTGAGCCATCAGCCAGCTGGCCAGAGACCCGAACAAAGTGTGTTTTTACAGTTGGGGGGGGGGGGTGCCAGATATAGAATGGGCCCTGGGTGCTAAATGCTCTAGGTACGCCCCTGGCCAGTCCATCACCTGTACCCTCAGCTTCTTTAGCAAGGCAGTGGTCATCTTGGACACATGTAGTGTCTACTTTGTTGTATTTTAAATTTTATATGGAATAAAATGTATATTTTCTTACTACATGGCTAATTACTTTATTTTAGTGCAAACTCTTTAAAGTCCCAGGGACAAAACTGTTTCCTTCTTTGATTCACACATGTCATCTAAGATTATAGCGAAAAAGACATTCCACGTGTTTTGCTGTACCAGTGTTCCTAAGAAAATTTTGACAGATCACAGAACCCCTTTCACGTCAAATGTAACCAAAGAACTGTGCCGTTTGTTGAAAATTACCTCAAGGTTCAATAGAACCTTAAATGGTATGCTAAATAAGTAATTGATAAGAATGGAAAAGACCGGAACTTCCTTTTACCATACTCAATGTTTCCAACAAGGAAAGTGCTGCAGTTTTCCCTGCTTAAACATTTTTACCGTACAGGAATCTACAAGTGAGCAGTCATGTCCTATAGTGTAATTTCTAAGCCACATGGCAGCTAGAGATTCTGCAATAATTTCAAGAAACTAGATAAAATATCTAAATCTGATGCTTATATTTTAATAATAGGGTCGGACATTCCGACAACCAAATCCGTCGGATTTTGTCCAAAACTGGTGTTAAATACACATGGTCGGACAAAGTTGTCGGAAAATCTGATCGTTCAGAACGTGATGACGTTATTTTGTTACGACAGGACTACGTTCAGGCTAGTAGCCAATAGCTTTGGTCTAGGAATTTGATCTGAGCATGTGTGGCACTTTGTCCGATCGGATTCTCTACAAACGATCAGATCATGTTGTCAGAAAATTTTATAGCCCAGCTCTAAAACTTTGTCGGTGGGATATTCAGACGGAAACAGTCCGATGGAGCCCACACACGGTCGGATTATCCGACAACACGGTCCGATCGGACATTTTCCGTCTGAATGTCCTATGTCCGTGTGTACAAGGGCTAACATTCATAAGTGAATATTACCACAATTTCCACTAGGATACTCTTTTCAATATACTGTAGCTTCTGTCTTATTCTTACAGTGCCTGTATGAAAAGGCACCTGACAGCCCTGTATTTTTTGTTACTCACTGATGTTGATAAATGTACTTTTTGTTTTAATTTAGGACCTGAAATGCAATTTCTGGATATGTTTTCTCAGACACAGCTGGGAAAATACATTTCATCACAGAAAGAAAATCAGCAGAATGATATTTTTTTGTATTATCAAAGAGATTTTATTCTTATGACCATGAACATATCTTCGGATAAAGAATTACAGGTACAAATATTACATACATTTAATAAACAGAAGTGTAATAAACAGTGTTAGTGCTAATATTTTTGGCTCTATACATCACCACAATGGATTTGAAATGAAACTAACAAGATGCGCCTTAACTGCAGACTTTCAGCTTTAATTTGAGGGTATTTACATCCAAATAAGGTGAACGGTGTAGGAATTACAACAGTTTGTATATGTGCCTCACACTTTTTAAGGGACCAAAAGTAATGGGACAGATTAACAATCATCCATCAAACTTTCACTTTTTAATAGTTGGTTGCAAATCCTTTGCAGTCAATTACAGCCTGAAGTCTGGAACGCATAGACATCACCAGGCCCTGGGTTTCATCCCTGATGATGCTCTGCAGGGCCTCTACTGCAACTGTCTTCAGCTTCTGCTTGATCTTGGGGCATTCTGCCTTCAGTTTTGTCTTCAGCAAGTGAAATGCATGCTCAATCGGATTCAGGTCAGGTGATTGACTTGGCCATTGCATAACATTCCACTTCTTTCCCTTAAAAAACTCTTTGGTTGCTTTCGCAGTATGCTTCGGGTCATTGTCCATCTGCACTGTGAAGCGCAGTCCAATGAGTTCTCAAGCATTTTGCTGAATATGAGCAGATAATATTGCCCGAAACACTTGAGAATTCATCCTGCTGCTCTTGTCAGCAGTCACATCATCAATAAATACAAGAGAACCAGTTCCATTGGCAGCCATACATGCCCACACCATGACACTACCACCACCATGCTTCACTGATGAGGTGGTATGCTTTGGATCATGAGCAGTTCCTTTCCTTCTCCATACTCTTCTCTTCCCATCACCCTGGTACAAGTTGATCTTGGTCTCATCTGTCCATAGGATGTTGTTCCAGAACTGTGAAGGCTTTTTTAGATGTTGTTTGGCAAACTCTAATCTGGCCTTCCTGTTTTTGAGGCTCACCAATGGTTTACATCTTGTGGTGAACCCTCTGTATTCACTCTGGTGAAGTCTTCCCTTGATTGTTGACTTTGACACACATACACCTACCTCCTGGAGAGTGTTCTTGATCTGGCCAACTGTTGTGAAGGGTGTTTTCTTCACCAGGGAAAGAATTCTTCGGTCACCCACCACAGTTGTTTTCCATGGTCTTCTGGGTCTTTTGGTGTTGCTGAACTCACCGGTGTGTTCTTTCTTTTTAAGGATGTTCCAAACAGTTGATTTGGCCACACCTAATGTTTTTGCTATCTCTCTGATGGGTTTGTTTTGTTTTTTCAGCCTAATGATGGCTTGCTTCACTGATAGTGACAGCTCTTTGAATCTCATATTGAGAGTTGACAGCAACAGATTCCAAATGCAAATAGCACACTTGAAATGAACTCTGGACCTTTTATCTGCTCCTTGTAAATGGGATAATGAGGGATTAACACACACCTGGCCATGGAACAGCTGAACAGCCAATTGTCCCATTACTTTTGGTCCCTTAAAAAGTGTGAGGCACATATACAAACTGTTGTAATTCCTACACCGTTCACCTGATGTGGATGTAAATACCCTCAAATTAAATCTGAAAGTCTGCAGTTAAAGCACATCTTGTTTGTTTCATTTCAAATCCCTTGTGGTGATGCATATAGACAAAAAGATTAGAATTGTGTTGATGTCCCAATATTTATGGACCTGACTGTATATGTTCCCAACAGGCTAACAACTTGAATTGTGATAATCAGTAGAACAATTAAATGGGTTAATGGTACATATTTTTTAGGACATGTTTAGTTACAAATCGAAATTTGGACAAATCCGAAATAAATTATAACAAAACAAATTACTGGTATCCGAATTCAAGTCTTTATATGAGGGGCCTCATATATGCATATCTCTCTTTGTGCTGGGAGCGCACCACACAGTCTGGGTCTGGGATTAAAAGTACCAGTGTGTCAGTGTTTACGGATAACACCAAGAAATGCAGTGCAATAATCCTTACAAGATGTCTCCAATTTACAAGCTGACCTCATTGCGCTGTTTAACCACTTCAATACAGGGCACTTAAACACCTTCCTTCCCAGCCCAATTTTCAGCTTTCATCTCTCTCGCACTTTCAATGACAATTGCGCGGTCATGCTACACTGTACTCAAATGAAATTTTTATCATTTTGTTCGCACAAATAGAGCTTTATTTTGGTGGTATTTATTCACGACTCCTTTTTTTATTTTTTGCGATGTATGCGCAAAAAAAGTGGAAAGTTGGAAAAAAAAACAATATTTTCTTCTTTCTATTTTAAAAGAAATCCAATAAAATCAAATTTTGTCATAAATTTAAGCGAAAATGTATTCTGCTACATGTTTTTGGTAAAAAAATTCAGTTAAGTGTATAATAATTGGTTTGTGTGATCACGGACATAGGTACGCAAATGATCATGTACATATGTGTGCAGGTGATCACGTACACGTGTGCAGATAATCATTGGAACATGTGATTTTAGTGGGACATATGTGGGGGACATGTGTTTTATTATTTGGGGACATGTGTGTTTTGGGGACATGTGTGGTGACATGTGTATTGTGGTGACATGTGTGTTTACACTAGACTGGTGATCAGTTAGTAAAAAAACAGCTCATACTCACTGATCACCACCCGGCTGCAGCGATCTGCTCTCCTCTCCTCACCGACGACTTCCGTGTGAGGAGAGGAGAGCCGATTGCCTAGCAACCGGCTGTTTGTTTACATCACATGACGGCCGTGATTGGACACGGCCGTAATGTGATCAGGAGGGCCAATAACAGAGCCCTCCTGCCGATCCGAGATGCGCCGTGTCCGGGTGACACGAGCACATTGGGATCGCACCGCTGCGCTCCCCCTCCTTCTGAAGGACGTTCCTGAACGTCCTCTCAGAAGTAGAGAGCTCCCACCCGGCCGTATATGTACATTGGCCGGATGGGAAGTGGTTAATTGGGCAACTGTGTAGCAAATAAAGTTTAATGTTACTAAATTTAAAGTTAGGAATAGGGGCTAAAAATAAGCATGTAACATACATACTAGGAGAACAGCTGGGAGAGTCAATGTTGGAGAAGGATCTGGGTGTTCTGGTAGATAAACTTAATAACGGCATGCAATGCCAAGCTGCGGTTTGCAAAGTGAGCAAAGTCCTTTCCTGTATTAAGAGAGGTATGTACTCCAGAAAAGAGATATAATTTTGCCCTTGTACAAACCATCAGTAAGACCTCATCTGGAATATGCAGTTTAGTTTTGGGCACCAGTTCACATAAAGGATATCGGGGAACCGGAGAAAGTGCAGAGAAGAACAACCGAACTGATAAGAGGCATGGAGGAGCTCAGCCATGAGGATTTTTTTTTAGCAAAACTGAATTTATTCTCCCTTGAGAAGAGAAGATTAAGGGGAATATCATCCTATAAATACATAAGGAGTCCATATATTGAACTTGGTGTTGCATTATTCACTTTAAGGTCATCATAGAGGGCAAGGGGGCACTCTTTACGTCTGGAGGAAAAGAGATTTGATCTCCAAATACGGAAAGCTTTCTTCACAGTAAGAGCTGTGAAAATGTGGAATAGACTCCCTCAAGAGGTGGTTCTGGCTAGCTCAATAGATTGTTTTAAGCAAGGCCTGTAATCTTTCCTAGATGCACATAATATAACTGGATACTAATATTAATAGGTAAAGTTGATCCAGGGAATATCCGATTGCCTCATAGGGGATCAGGAAGGAATTTTTTCCCTTGCTGGAGCAAATTGGAGCATGCTTTTTTTCTTGTTTTTTTTGCATTCCTCTGGATCAATTGTGGGTATTGGATTGTATATATAGGATTGTATATATATTTTTTCTTCCTTCTAATGGTTGAACTAGATGGACTGCTGTCTTTTTTTCAACCAGACTAACTATGTGACACAGCACACTCCCAGCACAGAAACTGGGCTCTCACTGAAAGTACTGTACTAACATTTGGGAGTCCGGCAGAATTGGGAGTCCTAGGTCACCTAATTGCTGTGATAGTCTCTGATTGGCTATCACTGTGATCAGTGATCAGTCACTTTGAGCCCGCTGTTTCTGAAAATTAATTTGAATATGAAATGGAAACATATTGCAATACATACAATAAGGTATAAAAGTGAAATAAGATGCTAATGATTCCTACTTAAAGTGGCTGTAAAGCCACTAAGTGATGTTATAACAATCCCCTCTGTTAGATAACAACATGTGTCCCAGTGTCTGTGCTATATAAAAAATATGCAGATTTCTACCTTATTTCAAAGCATCTGCTCAACTCTCTCCTCTCCCAGTCTGAAAGCTACAGTGGGAGGGGCTGAGAACTCCCACTGACGTCAGCTGGGAGGAGGGGAGAAGAGGAGGAGAGAGCCAAGCGACACTCTGAAATAAGGGAGAAATCGGCATAATTTTTATATAGCACAGACACTGGGCACATGTTGTTATCTAACAGAGGCTATTGTATTAACATCACATCATTTTATAGCAGTGGGGTGGGGAGCAGAGCAGCACTGGAGCACCAGGCTGAAAGGCAGGGAGGGAGGGGGGAAGGGAGGACAGAGGAGAGCTGCAGATGATGGAGGCATGTAAACTGACCATGGTGTCAGGGCTCAGCAGCCATGATAAACCGTGGTCAGTTTACATGGGGAGGGCAGAACCAGGCAGGATCAAGCAGGTATTTCAGGTTATTCAGGGTGGCAAATTACACAACACAAGCACTGTGCTGTATAACAAGGAAACAGAATCTATTTTTTTTTCTTTTTGTGAGCAGGAAGCCTATGTTATGCTATAGAGATGTAGCAACTGTACAAACAAAGTTGCAATTTGTTTTGTTTCAATTTTTGTTATTTTTTCAAAGTTTTTTCATAATGATTTTTGGGGGGTGGGCTTTGATGAAATACCAAGGGTCTAAATAGACCCCTCACTTTTGAGATAGATAAAAGTACTGAGGAAACTCATCCCCCAGTTCCTTTCTGAAGTCTCAGCTGCACAGAATGAATAAACAAGAAGAGCTCTGCACAGCCTTTCTGTTCATTCATAAACGGAAGCATAGTAAGCTGTGTGCTGTGACTTGGTGGGCCTTCTTGTTGTGTATTCTCTGCCTTTTGCAGGATGCGGGTCAGGAATAAAATACGTTATGTACAGAGAGCAGGGATCAGAAGTGTGTTATATACAGAGTGCAGAGGTCATTAGTGTGTTATATATAGAGTGGGTGGGGAAGAAGCATGAATAGCATCAGGGTGCAAGGGTCAGGAATATGTAATATATGGTGTGCAGATATAGGAATGTGGCATGCACAGAATACAGGAGAGTGTGAACAGTGTCAGGGTACAGAGACCAGTAGTATGTAATGTACTCAGTGCAGAGGTTAGAAGTATGTTATGCACAGAGTGCAATGGTCAAGAGCATGGTATGTACAGAAAGAATCCAGGGGTCAGGAATAGGGATGAGCCGAACACCCCCCTGTTCGGTTCGCACCAGAACCTGCGAACAGACCTAAACTTCGTGTGAACTTTAGAACCCTATTAAAGTCTATGGGACTCGAACGTTCACAATCTAAAGTGCTCATTTTAAAGGGTAATATGCAGGTTACTGTCCTAAAAAGTGTTTGGGGACCCGGGTCCTGCCCCAGGGGACGTGGATCAATGCAAAAAAAAGTTTTAAAAACGGCTGTTTTTTCAGGAGCAGTGATTTTAATAATGATTAAAGTGAAACAATAAAAGTGTAATATTCCTTTAAATTTCGTAGCTGGGGGGTATCTATAGTATGCCTGTGAAGGGGCGCATGTTTCTGGTGCTTAGAACTGTCCCTGCACAAAGTGTCATTTGTGCAGGAAAAAAAGTCTTTTAAAATCACTTGCGGCTATTGTCGGGTCCCGTAATACAGAGAACACTCAATGAGTGTTCTCTGCATTAGCCGACAATTCATTCATTCATTGATTAAAAATAAAAATAAAAGCGTGGGGGTTCCCCTAAATTCAATTACCAGGCCCTTCAGGTCTGACATGGATATTAAGGGGAACCCCGTGTCAAATTTTAAAAAAAATTGACGTGGGGGTCCCCCTAAATATCCACAACCAGACCCTTCAGGTCTGATATGGATATTAAGGGGAACCCCGCATCAAATAAAAAAAAAAATTGACGTGGGGGGTCCCCCTAAAAATCCATATCAGACCCTTTATCCGAGCACGCAACCTGGCAGGCCGCAGGAAAAGAGGGGGGGACGAGAGAGCGCCCCCCCCTCCCTCCTGAACCGTACCAGGCCACATACCCTCAACATTGGGAGGATGCTTTGGGGGTCTGTGACCCCTCAAAGCACCTTGTCCCCATGTTGATGAAGACAAGGGCCTCATCCTCACAACCCTGGCCGTTGGTTGTGAGGGTCTGCGGGCGGGGGGCTTATCAGAATCTGGAAGCCCCCTTTAACAAGGGGACCCCCAGATCCCGCCCCCCCCCCTGTTTGAAATGGTAAGGGGGTACAAAAGTACCCCTACCATTTCACAAAGAAAGTGTCAAAATGGTTAAATAAGACAAACACACTTTTGAAAAATTCCTTTATTACGGTGGATCTCTCAGTCCAGCGCTGTCCATACATCCTTCTTCTGTCTCCACTCCGGAGACACTGCAGAGATCCCAGCGCTGACGTTTCTTATATTAGGAGGGCGGGGCCACCCGTCACCTGACCCCGCCCCTCTGACGCTGTAGAGGGAAGCCAGGGGTTCCCCAGTGACGTGTGGGTGTCCCCGCCCCATCTGATGTAACGGAAACCTGCGTTACATCATGGACAGCGCTGGACTGAGAGATCCCCCGTCGCTGGATATGATCATCCATCGCTGGACCCCGGAGACCCGTCGCTGGATAGCAAGAGTGGATTAGCACCGCTGGAATCTTTTTTTTCTTTTTTTTCTTTTTAATAAAGGAATTTTTCAAAAGTGTGTTTGTCTTATTTAACCATTTTGACACTTTCTTTGTGAAATGGTAGGGGTACTTTTGTACCCCCTTACCATTTCAAACAGGGGGGGGGGCCGGGATCTGGGGGTCCCCTTGTTAAAGGGGGCTTCCAGATTCTGATAAGCCCCCCGCCCGCAGACCCTCACAACCAACGGCCAGGGTTGTGAGGATGAGGCCCTTGTCTTCATCAACATGGGGACAAGGTGCTTTGAGGGGTCACAGACCCCCAAAGCATCCTCCCAATGTTGAGGGTATGTGGCCTGGTACGGTTCAGGAGGGAGGGGGGGCCGCTCTCTCGTCCCCCCCTCTTTT
Source organism: Lithobates pipiens (assembly GCF_037356315.1). Lineage (NCBI taxonomy): Eukaryota > Metazoa > Chordata > Amphibia > Anura > Ranidae > Lithobates > Lithobates pipiens. Next base: position 435,272,221 of record NW_027507903.1, read on the forward strand.
CCTGCGGCCTGCCAGGTTGCGTGTTTCCGGATAAAGGGTCTGATATGGATTTTTAGGGGGACCCCCACGTCAATTTTTTTTTAAATTTGATGCGGGGTTCCCCTTAATATCCATATCAGACCTGAAGGGTCTGGTTATGGATATTTAGGGGGACCCCCACGTCAATTTTTTTTTAAATTTGACACGGGTTCCCCTTAATATCCATGTCAGACCTGAAGGGCCTGGTAATTGAATTTAGGGGAACCCCCACGCTTTTATTTATTTATTTATTTATTTATTTTTAATCAATGAATGAATGAATTGTCGGCTAATGCAGAGAACACTCATTGAGTGTTCTCTGTATTACAGGACCCGACAATAGCCACAAGTGATTTTAAAAGACTTTTTTTCCTGCACAAATGACACTTTGTGCAGGGACAGTTCTAAGCACCAGAACACATGCGCCCCTTCACAGGCATACTATAGATACCCCCCAGCTACGAAATTTAAAGGAATATTACACTTTTATTGTTTCACTTTAATCATTATTAAAATCACTGCTCCTGAAAAAACGGCCGTTTTTAAAACTTTTTTTTGCATTGATCCATGTCCCCTGGGGCAGGACCCGGGTCCCCAAACACTTTTTAGGACAGTAACCTGCATATTACCCTTTAAAATTAGCACTTTAGATTTCTCCCATAGACTTGTATAGGGTGTTCCGGCTTTTCGAATTTGCTGCGAACAGCCCAAATTGTTCACTGTTCGCTGAACAGGCGAACAGGCAATGTTCGAGTAGAACATGAGTTCGACTCGAACTCGAAGCTCATCCCTAGTCAGGAATATGTAATGCGCAAAGTACAAGGGTTGTGTAACACACAGCATGCAGGGGTCCAGAGTATTTAATGTGGAGTGCAATGGTCAGGGGTGTGGTATGTACAGAATAGAGAGGTAAGGAATGTGTAATTTACAGTGTTCAGGGATCAGGTATGTATAGCATACAGAGTGCCAGATTCAAAAGTAAAAGTAATGTACATCTTAATGAACAGATTACACTATGCATATGATTCATTCTACCCCTTCATGCATAGCACAGTACACACATTCATACATATGTAGCAGTACCCCTGGAAGGCCCTTGTGGCCAACTGGTTGATATTGTTAGCAAGCACAGTCACTGTCCAGATAATAATGATGGCCGGGGTTCTCTCTCACAGATGTCAAGGCAGCCAGCACACACAAAGAATAGTTCAGGCACACCAACATGAGGAGCATGAAAAAGTCACCAACATCGTGCTCCATGCTCTTAAAATCTTCTTATTAAAGATCCAACAGGAGTTACACAATCCCATACACAGAGGATGTCGATGTGTTTCAGCCCTGGTAGGCTTTACTCATTATGACTAAAGCTCACCAGGGCTAAAATACGTCAACATCCTCTGTGTATGGGATTGTGTAACTCCTGTTGGATCTTTAATAAAGATTTTAAGAGCATGGAACACGATTTTGTCAACCTTTTCATTTGAATGTCCCTCTGACAGTTTGTGTGGCTGTAGTCTGGGCACATGTGCAACTTTTATTAAGTTTGATGGGTTGTAGCAGTAGTCTCAGTCTAGTGGATGTCTTTTTGTGGTTTTATTTTTGGGTAACTTGGATGGGGTGCAGGGTAGTAAGGGATACTCCCAGGTAACTAACAGAAACAGGAGGACATACTTCTCTAGAATTGGAACTTCAGGTACAAATCTTCTGCGTTACTCAGAATGCAATCCTCCTGTGAGATACTAGTAGGGGCCAGAGGTATGCACCCCTCAGGAGGGGAACTACTTGACTTCAATTCAGAGGATAGCTCTCCCACAAGAGACTAAAGGGAGCTAACAGTATGTACCTCTCAGGAGAACATATACTTAGCACAAATGTAGTGTACAGTCTTTCCATAAAAACTAGAGGGGACTGGTTGGTATGTGCCTCTTGGGAGAGGAACTACACAGCCTAGTAATCCCAGTACTGCATAGTCACCAGGATCTTGCTGTAGAACAGTACTCACAAGGCTAAGGGAGCAGCTGTGCCCAGTAAGCTTCCTCCAGGTGCCTTTTAGTGAAAAGTGTTATAAAGAGTGCATATACTACTAGTGAGTAGGGATGAGCTGAACACCCCTCGCTTCAGTTCAGATCCAGAACATGTGAATGGACCGAAAGTTTGCGCGAACATTCGAACACCGTTAAAGTCTATGGGAGTCGAACATGAGAAATCAAAAGTGCAAATTTTAAAGGCTAATATACAAGTTATTGTCCTAAAAAGGGTTTGGGGACCGAGTCCTGCCCCAGGGGACATGTATCAATGCAAAAGTTTTAAAAACTGTCCTTTTTTTGGGAGCAGTGATTTTAATGATGTCTAAAGTGAAAAAAATAAAATTGAAATATTCCTACCGGGGGGGGGGGGGGGGGGGTGTCTATAGTATGCATTTAAAGTGGCACGTGTTTCCTGCGTTTAGAACAGTCCCTGCACAAAATGGCATTTCTAAAGGAATAAAAGTCATTTGAGACTGCTTGCGGTTGTAATGTAATGTCGGATCCCGGCAATATGGATGAAAATTATTGAGAAAAATGGCATGGGTAACCCCCCCAGCCAATTACCAGTCCCTTTGGGTCTTGTATGCATATTAAGGGGAACCCTGCACCCAAATTAAAAAAAGAAAAGGCGTGGGGCCCCCAGGCCCTATATACTCTGAACAGCAGTATACAGGTGGTGCAAACAAGACAGGGAATTCTAGGTTTGTTCTTAAGTTGAATCTGTCTGTAATTTGGAACAGGTACATTTTTTAAGTGTAGCTCCAGACAAAAAATATATTTTTAAGCCTTTTGGATAACATAGGGAAGGGTTATCATCACCCCTGTAACATTTGTTTTGCCTTCTGTGCCCCTGTTCAGAAGATTTCACCTCACTTTCTTTCCCAATGATAATGGATTTTGAAAATGTGGGGTTTTTAGGGAAACAAGGATTGGTGATAATAAAGCATCAGTAGAGACACCTTTTTCCCATATTAACTCTTACAGAAGAGAATTTCACTTCCTAGGGGTGGATTTCCTCTCACTTCCTGTTGTCTCCCTCCGTTTGTAAGTAGGAGTCATTTGTAAGTCGGATCTTTGAAAGTAGGGGACTGCCTGTATATACTATACGGCCTTCCCTATATGCTCTGCAGAAATTTGGGCCTTAGGTGTTGGTGGTACCAGAACACTGTAAGCCCTCACAGTTACTCTTGGTGTGCACTGGAATGGGTCCTGCTGTTAAATATTATATTAAGAACTGTAATTAAATGCCCCTGTTGAACAGGGTCAGACAAATTGGGCCTTTGGTGGGGGTGTGGTGGTGTTGCCACAACACTGTAAGCCCTCACAGTTACTCTTGACGGGTGCAGGAATGGGCCCTGCTGTGAAATATTAGATCAAAAATTGTAATTACACACCCCTGTTAAACAGGGGCAGAAAAATTGGGCTTTAGGTGCTGGTGCCACAACACTGCAACTCCTCACAGATACTCTAGTTGAGCGCAGGAACGTGCCCTGCTCCAAAATATTACAGCAAAAATTGTAATTGCCCCTGTTAAACAGGGGCAGAAAAATTGGGCTTTAGGCACTGGTGCTGGTGCCCAGAACCAAAAATGTTCTTAGAAGCTATCAACATGAACATGAGGAATAGGATAGTCACTCAGCATAACAGGATAGTCACTCAACATAGCAGTCTTCAAGGGATCTCACATTCATTAAAAAAAAAATCATTACAGCACCATCAGGTGCTTGGTAGCTGGTGATCCAAGACTGATTCATTTTTATGAAGGTGAGCCAATCAACCGAGTCTGTGGACAGGCGCACTCTGTGATCTGTTACAAAGCCTCCAGCAGCACTGAATGTGCGTTTAGAACGCTGGATGCAGGACAGGCCAGTAGCTCAACTGCATACTGTGCAAGCTCTGGCCAGTGATCCATCCTCAAGACCCAGTAACGCAGTGGATTTTTGGTTGAAAAGGTCTCCAAGTCTGATCTTTACATGGTCAGATCCTGATCTGCACCATGTAAATCAGATGCTGGTGATGGTTGCTGGAACCAATCAGACCTTGGGGCTGCAGACTAAGAAATTTGTCTGAACACATCGGTCAGAAGGCCACCTTCTCCACTGCTCCTTCTGTGACTGACCGAAGCCTCAGCAACACGTTGTTCAGGAGGACCAGGAAATTGCAACCTCCTAGGCTCTGGAAATGCATTGCAAAAACCTTTTTGCAAGGCCTCCCGAAGATGTTTCATCCTCCGCTCCCTCTGCGAAGGCTGGATAAGTTCTACATCCTTAGCCTTGTAACATGGATCAAGAAAGGTTGCCAGCCAGTACTGATCCCTTTCCTCGATACCACAAATCAGAGAGTCCTTTTGCAGGCTTTGCAGGATCAGGGAGACCATGCAGCGTAGGTTTGCTGAGGCATTCGGTCCGGAGTCCAGAGTCCTTGACATGATCCGCAGCCACCTCCTCCCAACCACATACAAGGCCATGGGTTTCTGGAGGCTGAAAACGATCCCTTGAAGGCTGCTACTGATGCTGAGTGCCAGGCTCCATCTCCATGCTGACACAATCCTCCTCCTCCTCCTCTTCCTGTGTGATAGGTGGGCCTGCAAGAATACTGTCTGGATAGAGGGGGCCTTGAGAGGTAAGGAAGTCCTCCTCTTCCTCCCTCTGTTCTGCCTCAAGTGCCCAGTCCATTATTCCACGCACCGTGTGCTCCAACAGGAAGACAAGAGGGACAGTATCACTGATGCATGCACTGTCACTGCTCAGCATCCTCATGGCCTCCTCAAATGGTGACAGGACAGTGCATGCATCCTTGATCATTATAAAACAGTAGTATGTGGCTCTACTTGCTAAAAAAATATATCACAATAGCCTACAATAAATAATCAATGTATTAAATAAATATATGTGCAAAATACAGCAATGTGCAAACGAATACTGATGAAATAACTAGAGTGCAAAATCACGCATAAAGTGCAACATTAACCACACTTAGATAAATATGTGCAAAAATTTCATCCATGCAATTCACAATTAAAGTGCAAATAATAATAAGAAAAAAGTCCATATGATACAAATCCGGTGATCCAAAATGACAAAAGGTGTTATTAAAAAAAAACAATGTCCAATAGTGAAAGTTCACAATATCCATGCAGTGTATTGAAGGTGCATATAACTCCACACTTGTGACAGCCCACCAATATCTGGATACTTCAGTGCTTCACTTGTGCACCCCCCGTTTCCCCCAGCCTCTCACCTCAATCTCATACCACCCAGGGCCATAGGACGCTTTGTATAAATTGATGATAATCACACACTTCCTCCCCTCTCCTCCTCGTTTGTCCCGCCCGTCAGTAATAACAATTTCTCAGCGGTAGAAAAGATAAGAAGAAAGTGGGCTCTCATGTGTAGTACATATAAAATCTTTTTACTGAAATAAATCCACACTTACATATTAGAAGACAATTTTGCGTGTAAACAACGGAACTTCCGGTCTCGGCCGTGACCGGAAGTGACGTCTAAGACACCTGGCTCCTCTCTGACACGTTGCATCACACACATGATTTTTTCTTTGAAAAAGTCACGCGTGTGTGACATATATTTACATATGTGACATATATTTATTTAATACATTGATTATTTATTGTAGGCTAATGTGATATATTTTTTTAGCAGGTAGCGCCACATACTACTGTTTTATAATTTGTTTGATGGTGTAGAGATCACTGTATATGTTGGCAGCTTCCTGTAGCTCTATTTGATTATTAGATATTTTTCAGGGACAATATTTTGGGTTGTGCCCATTAGTACCTCTGTTTATATTTTAGATCCTTGATCATTAGCCACTGGCGTGGCGAAAAAAAGCCAAGCTCCCCTGACCCTGTCCTGGTGCCATACTCACACAGGTACTCATTGATGGCCCCCTGTTGCATGTGCAGCCGCTGCAGCATTGCCAATGTTGAGTTCCACCTGATGGGCATGTCACAGATGAGGCGGTTCTTGGGCAGGTTGCATTCCTTTTGAAGGTCAGCCAGCCGACACTGGCATTATATGACAGCGGAAATGCACACAGACATTCCTGGCCTGCCTCAGGAGAGCCTGTAAGCCCGGGTACCTGCACAAGAATCACTGCACCACCAAATGAAGGATGTGAGCCAAACAGGGAACATGGGTCAAGTGTCCCTGTCAGAGGGTGGAGAGGAGGTTGGTTCCATTGTCGCAAACCACCATTTCTGCCTGAAGCTGGTGTGGTGTCAACCACCTCTGAACCTGCCCCTGCAGAGCTGACAGAATTTCTGCCCCAGTGTGGCTCCTGTCCCCTAAGCAGACCAACTCAAGCACTGCATGGCATCTTTTTGCCTGACTGCTTGCGTAGCCCCTAGAACGCCTACAGAGCACTGGTTCTGAGGTCAAATCTGCACAGGAAGAGGCCACAGAGCAAGAAGAAGAGGAGGGGGTGGAGGAGAGAGGTGTGGCAGAATCACCACTACTAGCAATTTGGAGGTGTGGTGTCAGAACAAGCGCCAACATTACTGCACCCTGTCCTGCATCCTTCCCAGCTGCCAGCATGGTTACCCAGTGCACCGTGAAAGAAAGGTAACATCCCTGTCCATGCCTGCTGGACCATGAGTCAGCAGTAATATACACCTTACCACTGACCGCCCTGTCCAACGAGGCCAAGACATTGCCTTCCACATGCCGGTAGAGAGCCGGAATGGCCTTCTGAGAAAAAAAATGGTGTTTGGGAACCTGCCACTGAGGTACCGCACATTACAAAAACGTCTCGAAAGGGGGTAGAGTCTACCAGCTGAAAAGGCAGCAGTTGGAATGCTAGCAATTTAGCCAAACTAGCATTCAGCCGTTGAGCATGTGGATGGCTGGGTCCGAATTTCTTTAGACAGTTTAGCAACTGGGGTAGGGAAATTTGCCTTCTACAATCGGATTTAGGTGTACCGCTAGCAGATTGCCTGCAAGTGCTTGGGACACCTAATTCTACACCTTCATTCCTCTCAGTGTAGGTCTCTGGGAGGACTGAAGGTGTAGTGTGGTTGGAGATCCCAGCTGATGAGGAGCAAGGAGAGGTCCGCCTTGTTCTTTGGTGTGGGTCTTTTAAGTACTGTTGCCAAGGGACTGCATGGGAGCTCGACATATATCTGGTCAAGCATGTGGTGCCTAAGCGGTTGCTGTTTTGGCCACGCTTGATACGCTTCAGACATATGTTGCAAACAGCGACAGTGCGATCTCCTGTACATGTCTCAAAAAAGGCCCACACCAAAGAACTTTTGAAAAAATGCACAGCGCCCTGCACTTGCGGAGCTCTGCATTGTGATCCAGTCGGTTGGCTGTCCTTAAGCTGGCCCCTGGAGGGCATCCTGCCTTGTTGGAGATGTGCCGCCTCCTCCTCCTTCTCCTCTTTTCTATCAGGCACCCACGTAGAGTCAGTGACCTCATCACCCCCCTCCCTCCTCGCCACTGGAGCAAACCTGGTAGTATGCTGCAGCTGGGAGAACATGACTGCCAGTTTCTTATCCTTCTTGGGTACCCCCTCTCTCTGGGCTCATGTTACTGCCTTCATCTTCAACCTGGGTACCATCATCTGAGCCTTCAAAATGCTGCGCATCCTCTTGCAGCATGTTCCCGACACTGTGGTCGAACAGTACGGGGGACTCCTCAGGACATGATGGTGGGGCTAGGGAAGGAGTGATTGATGCCATTGAGCTGATGGAATAGGCTACTTTGGCAGCCAAACTTCTCTTAGCCTGGGTGAAAGAGGATGGCTTTGTGATCCACTCTACCAACTCTTCTTAATGTTGTGGCTCAACACGGCCAGCTGTTGAACAAAAGGACAAACGTGCCCCACGGCCACGTGCTGAGGATGCACCGTGTCCATGACCAGCACTGTTGGCTGTAGACACAGAGCCTGCTTGCCCTCTTTTAGTGGCCTGTGAGCATCTGCCTTTCCTTGGTGGCCTTGCAGACATGCTGTAAAATTGGATTAGCAAAACACCGCCTGAAGTTTACTAGAAAAATTTCACCAGGAATGGCCTGCAGTCAGGTATAGGCTTGGCTAGGCTAGAATGCAGTGGATATATATGTAGGAGACTGTATATATATCTTTATGCACTGCAGATCACTGAATCACCTGCCTGCCTGAAAGAGTATTTGAAAACGTACACCAGGAATGGCCTGCAGTCAGATAGAGGCTTAGATAGACTAGAATGCAGTGGATATATATATGTTGGAGACTGTATATATATTTAATGCACTGTGGATCACTGAATCACTTGCCTGCCTGCCTGAAAGTGTATTTGAAAACGTACACCAGGAACGGTCTGCAGTGAGATCTAGATAAACTGGATACAGTGTATATATTGTAGGGGATCAGAGGGGTAAAGAGCTGGCTCAGACACAGTCCAGTAAAATAAAACTGACTTTATTCAGCAAAATGGCAAAAATTAAACATAAGACCAGACAGACTTGTCTTGTCACACGGATGTGCACACAGGTACAGCTCACAGTTCAGCAGCACACAGGCTTACAGGTAACAGTTCATGGCTCCAATCAGAACTACAGTCTTTATGAGGTTAAGCTCACCCAGCAGGTACACCATCCAGCAATGGACCTTTTCACACAGACTCAGCAAATTACCTTTTCACACAGTGTGCTGCTGTGTTTCTCTCTCCTACTCAAACAGATCCACGCTGACACGTTCAACACACCTGACAAATATCAGGTCTGAAGGAGAAATACCTGCCCTCTTTGATTAACCCCTTCTTAACCCTGCCCCAGGTTGACCCTCTACAATATATATATATATATATATATATATATATATATATATATATATGTACACACTAAATACACTGCAGCTAACTGAATCAACTGCCTGAAGTATATTAGAAACCGTACAGCAGGAACGATCTGCAGTGAGATCTAGCTAAACTGGATACAGTGGCTATATATATATATATATATATATATACACAAAGCCGGGATATATATATTAAATACACTGTAGATAACTGAATCAACTGCCTGTCTGAAGTATATTAGAAACAGCAGGAACGGTCTGCAGTGAGATCTAGCTAAACTGGTTACAGTGGATATATATATATATATATATATACACATCAGTGTCGGGTACTCACCATTGCCGAGTTGCTGAGAGCAGCTCCCCTTGCAACTGGGTGCACAGTACCCCTGAGGGCGGAGCAGTGGCTACTGGGCACAGAGAGGCACGGGTCGCCAGCTTGCTGAAAAGTCTTCTGGCAGAAGAGAGACCCATGTAGAGTGGACATGACACTGGCTGAAGCAGGCCTGGCTGGGGCTCAAACACCTGGAACTGGAGATGGAGCCTGGAGCAGGATCAGATGAGGAGGCCGGGGGTCAAACACAAGAAAGTGAAAACAGGAACAGAGTCTTGGAAACAAGCCAGGGTCATACACAGTAGTCAAGCAGCAGGCCGATTATCAAATACAAGGAGCAGGCAAAAGCAGGTCCAGGAGGAAGCCGAGGGTCAAACACAGGTATCAAGCAGGTAGAGAAGTCTGTAAGGCAAGCCGAGGGTAAGATGCAGGAGAGGTTTAAGGGTAGTCAGGTCAATCCGGGTCACAACAGATAGGCACAGGAAAAACAGGCAAGGCACGTGAACACTGGAGCTGAGAAGACAAACCAGCAATGACACAGGAAACAGAGCTGCCTTTTAGAGGCCTGCCTGGAGAAATCACGCACCTGTGTGCGCCGGCCCACTGTATTGTGTGTGCGCGAACCCGCTAATTCACGCACCCGTATGTGCAGTCCCGCTGCATCGCGCACCCGTGTGTGCCATTGCGCAATTCTACCCCGCAGGCACACAGGGAAGCGCTGACGTTGGCAGGGAGGATTTCTGTTAGTCCTCTGACAGCCAGTCTGACTGTATATATATATATATATATATATATATATATATATTAAATACACTGCAGCTAACTGAATCAACTGCCTTCCTGAAGTATATTAGAAACAGTACAGTAGGAATGGTCTACAGCAGGGATATGCAATTAGCGGACCTCCAGCTGTTGCAAAACTACAACTCCCATCATGCTCTGCCTCTGGGTGTCATGCTTGTGGCTGTCAGAGTCTTGCTATGCCTCATGGGACTTGTAGTTCTGCAACAGCTGGAGGTCCGCTAATTGCATATCCCTGGTCTACAGTGAGATCTAGCTAAACTGGATACAGTGGATATATATATATATATATATATATATATATATATATATATATATATATATATATCTATACCAGTCTGACTGTATATACAGTACAGACCAAAAGTTTGGACACACCTTCTCATTCAAAGAGTTTTCTTTATTTTCATGACTATGAAAATTGTAGATTCACACTGAAGGTATCAAAACTATGAATTAACACATGTGGAATTATATACTGAACAAAAAAGTGTGAAACAACTGAAAATATGTCTTATATTCTAGATTCTTCAAAGTAGACACCTTTTGCTTTGATTACTGCTCCGCACACTCTTGGCATTCTGTTGATGAGCTTCAAGAGGTAGTCACCCTTTCCAACAGTCTTGAAGGAGTTCCCAGAGATGCTTAGCACTTGTTGGCCCTTTTGCCTTCACTCTGCGGTACAGCTCACCCCAAATCATCTTGATTGGGTTCAGGTCCGGTAACTGTGGAGGCCAGGTCATCTGGCGCAGCACCCCATCACTCTCCTTCTTGGTCAAATTGCCCTTACACAGCCTGGAGGTGTGTTTGGGGTCATTGTCCTGTTGAAAAATAAATGATGGTCCAACTAAACGCAAACCGGATGGAATAGCATGCCGCTGCAAGATGCTGTGGTAGCTATGCTGGTTCAGTATGCCTTCAATTTTGAATAAATCCCCAACAGTGTCACTAGCAAAGCACCCCCACACCATCACACCTCCTCCTCCATGCTTCACGGTGGGAACCAGGCATGTACAGTCCATCCGTTCACCTCTTCTGCATCGCACAAAGACACGGTGGTTGGAACCAAAGATCTCAAACTTGCACTCATCAGACCAAAGCACAGATTTCCACTGGTCTAATGTCCATTCCTTTTGTTCTTTAGCCCAAACAAGTCTCTTCTGCTGGTTGCCTGTCCTCAGCAGTGGTTTTCTAGCAGATATTTTACCATGAAGGCCTGATTCACACAGTCTCCTCTTAACAGTTGTTCTAGAGATGTGTCTGCTGCTAGAACTCACATGGGTTTGTCACATGGGTTGATGTCACATGGGAACTATGACATCGTAAGGGGGCGGGGTCACCATGTGACACCAACCCATGTGACATAAAGCCATGTGACACCGCCCCTTGTCCCTATATAAGTGGCCGCGCAGTGCGTCCCTGGCATTCCGGCCGGAGAGATCGTCGAGGCAACATCTCCTGGAGAAGAAGAAGAAGAAGAAGAAGAACGGAAGGCGGCGGCGGCGGCGACAGAAGACCGGGCCACCGCCTGTAAAAGAGCTATAAGAAGGCGCGGTGGCCCGGCAGAAGAACCGAAGAGGGGGACAAGACCCCCGAAGTCGGGAGAAGAGGCCGGTGGCGAGGAAGAAAGTCGGACTCCTCCGCTAGCAAAAGAACTACAAGAAGATAGCGGAGGAGTCCGGCGAGAAGACCCCCGAAGGCGGAAGACCCCCGGAGCTGTGCAATAAAGTATTTTATCTCGTGTGTTGTGTTTTTTTTTGTACTTTTATTTTACAGGTGAATGGGTAGGGGTACATTGTACCTCATACTCATTCACATAGGGTGGGGGGCCGGTATCCGGGGGCCCCCTTATTAAAGGGGGCTCCCGGATTCCGATAAGCCCCCCGCCCGCAGACCCCGACAACCAACGGCCAGGGTTGTCGGGAAGAGGCCCTTGTCCTCATCAACATGGGGACAAGGTGCTTTGGGGTGGGGGGCCGCGCGGCCCCCCCTTCCCCAAGGCACCCCCCCATGTTGAGGGCACGCGGCCTGGTACGGCTCAGGAGGGGGGGCGCTCGCTCGCCCCCCTTTCCTGGCCGGCCGGGTAGCGTGCTCGGACAAGGGTCTGTTGTGGACTTGGGGGGGACCCCCACGCCGATTTTTTTCGGCGTTGGGGTTCCCCTTTAAGTCCATACCAGGCGGCGGGGCCAGCGACGTCTCCTTCGCGGGCCCCGCCTACCTGGATACCCGCTCGAAATGAGCGGACTTTTCTCCGGGCGGGAAAAGTCCGCTCATTTCAAAAGTACGGCGGACTGGCATACACACGGGTGGATTGTACGACGGACAGTATTTAGAAAAATCCGAAATACTTAGTACGCTGGACTGCACGCTGAAAAAGTCCGCTGAAGCCCACAGACGAGCGGACTGTCCGCTGAAATGTGTTTCGGCGGACTAAGTAGGCCATACAGTCCGCCCGTGTGTACGCGGCATAAGACATATTTTCAGTTGTTTCACACTTTTTTGTTCAGTATATAATTCCACATGTGTTAATTCATAGTTTTGATGCCTTCAGTGTGAATCTACAATTTTCATAGTCATGAAAATAAAGAAAACTCTTTGAATGAGAAGGTGTGTCCAAACTTTTGTTCTGTACTATATATATATAGTATATATTAAATACACTGCAGCTAATTGAATCGACTGTCTGCCTGAAGTATATTAGAAACAGTACAGCAGGAATGGTCTGCAGTGAGATCTAGCTAAACTGGATACAGTGGATAGATATATATATTTATACCAGTCTGACTGTATATATACATACGCAATCACATACATACACTCACACCTGCATGCATTCATGCACTCATATACTGTACATACACACACTCACACCCACATAAATACATGCACTCACAGTCATATATACACTCACATGCACAAATATACACACACGCACACATACATACACACACTCACACCAACATTCACTGTACCTGACTCCCATAACTTGGCTGTCAGTGTGAGATTACATAGCGGCAGCACTGCTGGGTGCAATGTTTGTTTACAGCATGGAATAATAGATGTTGGGAGACAGATCAGGTTGGGACTGAGGGAGCAAAGCAGATACATCCTTCACTCTATCCTGTGTCCTCTTCATGCTGGCCTGGGGTGAACTCTGGAAACTGCTGAGGAGGAGACATTGATTTGTGGTAGGGTTTGCAGCTCACCTACAGCCAGACAAGGCATTTTTACAGTTTCTCTGGCATGCGAGGAGGAGAAATCAGCTTGACACATCACATGAAAACACTGCACCATGGCAGTTGCCCCTCTTGCCTCCCCTCTCCTAATCCCTCTTGGGGTCCTGCCTGTTGCACTATAGCAGAAACATCTTTTTTAGTTACCAAAACACTATAAATGTCTTATGGTGAGCCTAATAAAAAAGGTTAATTTACAGTTGGGATCTGATCCAAAAAGACGTTTGATTAGCAGTGTATAAAACAAAGGGAAGGAGTTGCAAGTCCCTAACATTTTTAAAAGAGTGGGAAAAGGTTCTCTGTTTACAGGTGTCACACAGAATACGAAGGAAAATCTCCCTGATGGGGACACAGGCAGCAATAAGAATGTTATTTTTGGAGAGAAGCAGGAAAGGTTACACTATTCTCTCACTTCCTGTCCAGTTGACAGGTGATGTTAGAGTAAATCTCTGCAAAAGAGACACAGTAAGCACTTAAAAATTGAAAAAGAGTGTAACCCATATTTGTTCTACACAAAACAAGTAAGGTTTTTTGGCTGAAGATGACACAGTGAAAATATCTTTTAAGTAAAAAAATCCTTGTTATTCTATGGATCAAGGAAACAATATCTTGCCCTGTTTTTTATAGATTTATTCTATAAGGTGTTTATATTTGTGTTATAGGTCATGGAGTTTGCCCTTTCTTCCTGCATTGAAGAATTACGTTTTACCAGAAAAACAAATGAACTGCCCCTTCCATTGGTCCATATTGGATACAGTACATTTCAACACCGACTGCAAAACTTAAGCAGGATTTTGTTCATCAATCCATCAGTGGTGCAGCACCTTATTGAAAAGATTGAAGATCCACAGCAAATGAGAAAGAATGAGATGGTAAAGCTATTTAAACACACCAGAGTATTAATATTCTTTCTTATTGCTAAAAAATGTTTTATTTGTGCTAGCTGAACATATTAAGATTGTATAATGGAACAAGAAAAAAAGGACAGAAAAGCTGGTATAATGTAGAGCAGGAGCTCTTAAACCTTCTAACCAAACACCAGTTTACTGTGCTTCAGACCGTAAAGAGGCCAGATTGTTGCAAGTAGAAAATGCATCCGTGGTCAGTGGCAGTAAGCAAAGTCCCAGACTCGATGGTCAGTGGGAGTAAAAAATGCCCCAGGCTTGGTGAGCAGTGGAAAACATAGTGCTCCATCATTGGTATCATTTGGATGAATAATGCCTGATCACTAATGTCAATGTGAGGAAGAGCACTCCGTTGTTTGCATCAGTGGAAGAAATAATGCCCCTTCGTTTGCGCCAGTGGGAATAATAATGCCTCATCATTGGTGTCAGTGAAAAAAGTAGTGCCCCATCTTTGGTGTCAGTGGGAGGACTAGAGGTCCATTTTTGGTATTGGTGGGGGAAATAGTGCCCCAAGCACCAGTTAAAGACAATCAAAGGGCCACAGTTTGGAGTCCACTGATTTGGAAAAAACAATCAGATTCATAGCATTCTGTATGATACATTTAAAGAGCCTCTGAGCTGACTGTTGGATGCCCAGAGTCCTATATTGTAGGAACTATTTTTTATATTTTTTTTAGGGCAAAACCAACAGAAACCAACAGAGCCACTTTAAATATTGCCTATAGTGTGAAAGCAATATACTGTAAAAGAGACAGATTTTATTCATAAAATATGGAGGCTTATTTATTCAGGTTTAAAGTGACACTGTTGTTATCCTTATGCCTCGTACACACAATCAGATTTTCCAGCAAGAAATGTTGGATGTGAGCTTGTTGGCAGAAAGAATGACCGTGTCTATGCTCCATCGAACATTTGTTGTTGGACTTTCTGCCAACAAATGTTGGCTAGCAGGTTTTCAAATTTTCCACCAACAAATGTTTGTTGTCGGATTGTCCAATCGTGTGTACACAAGTCCCATTGCACAAAAGTCCACGCATGCTCAGAAGCAGAAGCGGCTGTTCTTGAAAACTAGCATTCATAATGGAGCATTAACATTCGTGACGTGGCAAATTATGAAATCTCCAAATGCACTGCACAATTCTCTTTTTCTTTAATTGGATAATAATGAAGCTGCTTTGCTGGTGATACTGATGGAGTTATTGTAAACAAATTTTCAAAGGTTTTCTTTTCAAGTGATATCAAGAGTAATAATAGTAATAATAATAATAGCGCTAAGTGAAAAACACAAAAAGAAAAGCGCAAATCAATACTCAAACTTCTACTGACACGAAATTCACAGAAGGAGCCCAAAGGGTGGTGCTAACATAGTCTTTAGCATGGAGTTTTGAATGCCTCTTTTTTCCAATGAATGCTCTAGTTCTGTCCTATGACCCACAACATCACTACACAGGGCACACATTTGTACAGTATTATATTTAAGCTCAATATGCTTGTATAAAAGCATCAAGATATAATAGTGCTAAGTGATATGTATATAAAAAAAATGATTTTCTATCTCTCTTGTTTTCCAAGCTCATTATTGCATTGAGCAATAGGAATAGCCTGCAGGCAAAGTGAATTTATGTATATTGCTCAAATGTTTCTAAGGGCACCATGTTTAACTAGTAAGACACTTTGGTAAATATTATTATTTTTTCAGGTTCTTGACATCTTTGCTGCCATCGCTTGTCTAGAAACATTGAAGCAGACTGTGCACACTTTAAATGCACAGGAATGGATGCAAAAAGTTAAAAACATTCAAATGCCAATTGAACTAATTTGTTCAGAAGGATATTTACAGGAATGCAGTGCTTGGTGCAAAACAGGAATCAGACAAATCAGGTACTTTTGGATTAAAAAAATGCTTTAAAGCTAAACACCACTCAAACAGCTATATACACAGTTAATGTAAGTATATGGGAGCTGCTTCCTTGTCAAAGGATCTATAGCAATGTTAAGCCAGTTCAGTGGTTCAGGCATTGCTTCTAGACAGAAACAAGAAGCTTGTGACCCACCATTTTCCCCTCTGCAATAAAGGCATACTAATATTCTGCCCAAAGTGTAAATAGTACAAGGAAGAAGAAGAAGTATTATTGATTAAGTCATTACTCTGCTCTCCTTTTGTAAGTATGTTTATATAATTGTGTAGCACTTACCCCCAAAGGAGCGGCTGAATTTTTCTGGGCTTACCGATTACCTCCAACAGCTCGTACTCGTTGTCCTTGTCTAAGGGTTCCCAGGGTTGATAACCCAGTAATTGTAGAGACCGACACTTGAATTCCTTGTTAGGATTTTTATTTTGCATAAAACAGTTGAACAAACTCAGTCTCTAAGTTGAGAATAGAAGGTATCAGGATAAAGTTTAGCTCAGGTGCTCGGAACTGCTGACTTCAAATAAAAGTCTCTCTCTATACATAATCCAGGGAATAGCCACTCACAACTGGACTCTTTAACTGTTGAATAAATCCTTGAGCTTGTATTTACAGTAGCAGCCAACAGGTAATTCTAGCTTCGCAAAGTCTCTCACACAGATTGGTTGAAAAACTTAGTTATAACTGGAAGGGTAGAAGTAGGAACTTTTCTTACTGTACCAGAATCTTTCAGCCGGTCCGGCGATACCATAAGAAATGTGGATTCAGTCAATGTCCATGGCATCTCAGCTTTCAGGCTCTTACCGAGCAGCCAGCCTTGTGCGTGGCTCTTTTACTGAAGAGTCCTTCCCTGGTTGCATGTAGAGTTGCTGGGCCTCTCCAAACCCGAGACGGCACCCACCTTAGAATCCTCCTTCCAGTCACTGCACCTTGGACTAGCCAGTTCCGAGGTTCGGAAATGGATGGATCCTCACCCCAGGCCATGAGGACCCCTGGGGGCTGGTCAGGAGGAGTCAGCAACAACTTCTGGACCAGAACCCAGAACCATGTGACTTCAGCACGTTAGGTACCCTCTCCTGGAATACACAGTGAGACAAGCGCCCACTAATTGGCTCCAAGAGAGAGATTGGTTACCAATGCGTCCAACCAGACTGCGTTCCAAGGCCTCTCACAGGTGCGAACTCCACCTATGATCAGGCAAAACCTTAATACAGCCCAGCCCAACTGATGCCAAAGCACAATTTAACACAATTAACCCCAAAACTTAAGTGTAATGTTGGGCAAAAACTAAATTTACGAACATAGTGTGTACTCATTACGAGTACCCACGCTACAATTGCTTAAATAAATAGTATAGAGTGCTATGGATGATAACAGTTCAATGTGCTATTTTTTTTTAACATGCAAGGTAAATGCTCAATGTGCTAGTATGCCTTATTATAGGCTTACCTGTAGGTACAAATTCAAAAACTGGGTTTACTTCCACTTTTATCCCAGTGTATAAACACCATTTTATAAAGTGGACAGTGCTACATAAAACAAAACAGTAACAATCTATTCCAGTGTTTGTGTAACATACAAAATGTATCATTTCATTCCAGTTTATGTGAAAAAATATTTGAAAAGTCCACTTATGACTATCCAAGCTGTTCAACAGACTACATGGTGTACAAAACCACTTTCCATGTTATTCAAACTCCTCTTCATGCCACTTCTAGATCGTGTAATGATTAAAAACATCCAGTTGGATAAGCACTCACCAAGACCCATTAAACTAATAAGTGGGTCATCTGCACTCCAGGTGCTGGCATTACCTTTTGTGGTTCCCCCTTATATACCTAACTAACAAACACTATATACAAATCGAGGGAAGCTCTTATGAACAGGGCAGCATCAGTATTGGGACTGCGAACAAGGCTGAGCAGAGATAGGGTAACAGAATACAGGGTACTGGATGCAAGGTAGAGGATACTGGATACTGAATAAGGATCAGGCAGGGAAGCTGCTTTTAGGCCGAACACTGAGGCACAGAAAGCAGTCAAGTGAGGAATTTCCATATACACCTTCCCAGCAGTCAGCATCAGGTGGAGCCTAATTGCCGGGATCAGCTGGCTGCTGGAGGACACCCACTGGTGGCAACTAGAACTGTGCTCTTTGGCGCTAGGGACCACATTGCCACCAGCAGGTGAGTACAGATGTTCAGGAAAAAGACTCTTGCTGCACAGGTATATGGATGGGGTCACACCAAAACACTGGAAACAGACCAGAGTACACTGGAGCAAAGGTTTACAAAGTAGCCAGAAATGCATTTGGGATACAGGACCTTGATGCAGGCTAAAGGGCACTAGGGTCACAAGAGCAGGATACAGGCTAAAGGGCACTAGGGTCACAAGAGCAGGATACAGTCTGGAGTGTACTGGGATCGCAGGAGTAGGCAATGGTCTGGAGTACACTGATATCCTGATAACTGAAGCAGGATACAGGTTGAAATACACTGGTATCACAGGAAAAGAAAACAGAATGGAGTACACCAGGGTTACAGGAGCAAATAAAAATGGCTCTGGAGAATGTCGCTGTAGGCATGCTTGGAGGCACTGGGGAATCACAAGAGAAGGCGCTAAGAATTACAGGGTGTCCGGCAGCTAGCATTCGGATGCATTGCTCAAATGCCGAGCCACATGCAAGCTAGTCATTTAAGACAGCACCCTTATGTGATTGGTTGCCATACTGGCAGAACCCAGAGATCAGCGGCCACACACAAAGGGGAAAACCTGGTTCTGGAGCGTGGAACAGGTAAGTGTGAAAGGTAGGTTTGATAATCATCATCTGTCACCAGTCATTCATTACTTATCACTTTCTATCACCCATCATTCACCATCATGCACTGCTAACAAGTAACCATCAATCCTTAAGCATATGCCTGCAGTATACCTGTGCAATAGGGACAGTTAACTAAAGCCTTATGCAGTGTATTCATTATCATGCCTTATTTGCTAATAATCAGAAAATAGTGTTTACAGTTCTCTAATGGATAAATTGCATGGATCATTTGCATATTCATTTTTAAAGGTGGATATAAAATAACAATGATGAGAAAAAAATATTTAGGAGAAATAATAAAAGCTTCAAGTGAAAAGAATCCTATAATGAATTGTGTGTGTCACAGACATTTTCATTTCTTCTCTTTTCCTCACAGATCTTATTGGAATTGTGTTTTTTCCATGGCACTTTTTCTGGAACATCTTTTGACGGACGAGAATCTTCAGGATGCTGAGATGAAGGCCATAATAACAGGGCACACAATCTTTCTTGGACGTGTAAGTGTACAATTATAATATTTTGTCATCTAAAAAAGAGATTAATTTTTTGCAAAAAAACTCTGATGTGTAAGGTTTTCTTATCTTTAAAGAAATCGCAATGACACAGCAAGTTTGCATTTTAAGAAATTCTCCCATCATTTTCAAAGAAGATTTTACCTATTTGCCCATTATCTTCAAAGATGATTTGGCAATTATTTTCAAAGAAGATTTGCCCATCATTTTGTAACAGGGTGTAGGTGGTTCTATAGATGGGTTGGGGGTGGATCTGCCTCAAAGCTAGGGGTAATTTAAAGGCAAAAAGTGACTTCACTTACAGTATATCATTACATGATAATGACTCCAAACACATCTCTAAATCGACCACTGCCTTGCTAAAGAAGGTGGTAAAGGTGATGGACTGGCCAAGCATCTATGGGGCATCCTCAAATGGAAGGTGGAGGAGTGCAAGGTCTCTAACATCCACCCTCTCTGTGATGTTGTCATGGAGCAGTGGAAGAGGATTCCAGTGGCAACCTGTGAATCTCTGGTGAACTCCATGCCCAAGAGGGTTAAGGCAGTGCTGGAAAATAATGGTGGCCACACAAAATATTGACACTTTGGGCCCAATTGAAACATTTTCAGGGGTGTACTCACTTTTGCTGCCAGTGGTTTAAACATTAATGGCTGTGTGTGGAGTTATTTTAAGGGGACAGCAAATTTACACTGTTATACAACCTGTACACTCACTACTTTACATTGTAGCAAAATGTCATTACTTCAGTGTTGTCACATGAAAAGATGTAATAAAATATTTACAAAAATGTGAGGGGTGTACTCACTTTTGTGAGATACTGTATTTTTAAATGGAACAAAGTACTGTAGGCTTCATCAGAGAAACCCCACATCTTTAGGTTTTCCACAGCCATACAGTACAAAAATAAAGTGTATAGTGCTGCACTACTAACTAATGTGCAAACTAATATGCAATGGACTCATGTGCAAAAATATTGCTATAATTAATCCCTTATTCAAAGTGCATCAATATATCAATGTGCTAATCAAATCATCAATCTGTAAATATTTAAAATCCAGTATATTCAATTTATGCAATCCATGATATAAATACAGATAAATGTGATCCCAAAAATGTAGAAAAGTTAATGAATATAATAGCCCCTAATGAAGTCACCTGACAGTGATGTAACTAATAGGGCTTGAGCGGAGGTACACGAGGAAACCAGAAGTGACATAAGAGGAAGTGTTTGTCCAGATCTCGTGGGGTTTTTTTTATGCTATTTTACACGTATAATTATTGTAACTGCGGTTTGTAGTTTTAATAAACTGATTGCACCAAACTATATCACACTATGGGAGTTTTTTTTTTTTTCTATATCTGTTTATACCATTGGCGAGACTAATCTGGGAATATACAGAGTAGAGCCTTAAAGGAGAACTCACCCACCTTTAACATTGCAGCTGAGGGGGACATTACTGGGAGGGTCCCTAGTGGACCGAAAAAATGGAAGGTTCCATACATTGTGATACGCTGAGACACAAGTATAAATAAAGTGAGAGGCTCGCGAGCAAGTGAGTCACACAGACCACTGATACATGATTTGTGACTGGCAAAGAGAGAACACAAAAAAACAAGTTATTGTTTATAAACGTTTTCTAATTATTGGATCTCGTTTATCTTTATGTTGTGGATTGCATAAGTTGATTATATTGGATTTCGAATATATACAGATTGATGGTTTGATTAGCACATGGATCTATTGATTCACTTTGAATAAGTGATTATTTTTACACCAATATTTTTGCACATAAGTCCATTGGATATCACTTGCACATTAGTTTGTAGCGCAGCACTACACACTTAATTTTTTAAATATTATACATAAGTTATATTGAGAAGCATAATAGCAGTTGTTTACCATTATGTGTTCTACCAAATAAACATAATTACTTCCAAAACTCCTTCAAAGATACCACATTCCTCCTTAGGGGTATGAAACACCGTGTATTCCACAATGCAGTTTGTATTAGTTCTGAGAAAGTGAAGGCAAACAGGGTGTTCCAGACAGACTAGAAAAAAAAAAGGTTCATTCCCATAATTTAACCTATACCACTCCATCCCGCATTTCCCCCATACAACATTGCCAATCCTCAAATATTAGGAAACAACATGCCTTTATCCACCTTTGCAGCAAGCATCAACCAATACACATTGTGGCAGAGCGAGGCTCTGTCCCTATGAAATTGGAGGTAAAAGAGGCACAGAGTTTGCATATCTGTGGACTGCAAGACTACAGAGTGTAGAGTTTAAATGGAGAAAACCGCTCTGTCAGTTTTCTCCAGGTTTTGCTAGCTCCGGATTCTGTAGTTCCAAGAACCCTGAGAGTTATGGGTGGGGACGGTATCTCCAACCCTGTGTCCGGGTCTTGAGGATAGCAAGCAGGGTGTGTGCCCAGCTGCACACAGCCCATATAACGAGGGGCTGGTGAGAGTAGAGTGTGGAAGATGGTGGAGTGTGAGCAGCTTGCTGCTGCTGTGTGAAGAAAGACTTGTGTATGTAGAGTGGTCATCTCTGTCAGAGATTGTAGCCTGTGTAAGGGGGATTCTTTGCCCAGGAACTGGGAAAGGCTGGCCAGCCTTGAGAGTCGGGAAGACTACGGAAGCCAGTGAGTCCAGGGGCTGGAAATAATCGATAAGTCTGTTGGGAGCAAACAGAGGAACTGTTGACAAGAGAGAGCCAGGTGGCTTGGTATGTTTTCAATTCATGTGTGCTGAATGAAGTTAAACCCCTGCATGGGATTCCCAAATGGACTGTTGTTTTGTTTTTCCTTTAATAAACGTGGGCTACCAGGCCCTTAACTATAAATGCCTGCCTGATGTGGACTTGCTGCACAAAAAAAGCATCTAACCATTTGAGCTGAACAATCCCCAATGTCACAACTAGAGGTCGACCGATATGGGTTTTTCTCTGGCCGATGCCGATATTTAGAAATCACGGCGGCCGATAGCCGATATATGATGCAGATTTTTTTGGGCCGATATGTTAGGCCGATTTTTTTTAATTTTTTTTTATTTTATTTTTTTATCCCCCTTCATCTCATAAAACCTAACAGACACCTTTCCCACTGGGGCGTTTTTTTAGGCGCTTTTGGGCTAAAAATAGCGCCTGTAAAATGCCTGCAAAACAGCTCCCCTGCAGTCTGTGTGAAAGACTGAGTGCTTTCACACTGAGGCGATGCAAGCAGCACGTTTGGAGTGGTGTATACCGCTTCTCCACCACCTCTTCTTCGGCCGCTAGCTAGGATTATATGCGCCCCACTAGCAGCCGAATAGCACCGCTAAAATGATGGTAAAGCACTGCTAAAACTAGCAACATTTTACCATCAACGTCTGCCCGCTCTAGTGTGCAAGCAGCCTATAAAATAAAAACAAGTACTCAAAACTTTTGGACGAAAAAAAAAAATTGACTAACTTTACTGTTTTTTTTTTTTTTAAATCATTTAGTGTATTTTTTTCCCCCCCCAAAAAAATGCATTTGAAAGACCTCTGCGCAAATGCCGTGTGACATAAAATGTTGCAACAACCGCTATTTTATTCCCTAGGATCTCTGCTAAAAAAATATATATACTTTTTGGGGGGGTCTAAGTGATTTTCTGGCAGAAAATACAGGACTTTTACTTGTAAGCAACAAGTGTCAGAAAAGATTTACCGTATATACTCGAGTATAGGCCGACCCGAATATAAGCCGAGGCCCCCAATTTACCCCCAAAAAAACTGGCAAACTTATTGACTCGTGTATAAGCCGAGGGTAAGACATGCCTGTCCATCCCTGTGTGTGTGTCCGTCCATCCCTGTGTGTCCGTCCATCCCTGTGTGTCCGTCCATCCCTGTGTGTCCGTCCATCCATCCCTGTGTGTGTGTGTGTCCATCCATCCATCCATCCCTGTGTGTGTGTGTCTCCATCCATCCATCCATCCATCCCTGTGTGTGTGTGTCTCCATCCATCCATCCATCCCTGTGTGTGTGTGTGTATCCATCCGTGTGTGTGTGTGTGTGTGTGTGTGTGTGTGTGTGTGTGTGTGTGTGTGTGTGTGTGTCCAGCCTACCTGTGTCCCGAGCCTTTGTCCCGAGCCTCCGTCCCGTGCCTTGCCTCTTTGCCTCCGTGCCTCGCCGCCGTGCCTTGCCTCCGTCCCGTCCCGTCCCGTCCCGTCCCGTCCCGTCCCGTCCCGTGCCGTGCCTTGCCTTGCCTCCGTCCCGTGCCCTCTTCGTCGGCGCCTCGGCGGCCATTGTAAAATTCAAAAGCTGCGCCGCCGCCTTCGCCTGTGATAGGCGGAACACTGAATTTCCCAGCAGCCTGTGTTCCGCCTATCACGTACATCGTATCATCCTCGTCCGTAGTACGAGGATGATACGATGTCCGTGATAGGCGGAACACAGGCTGCTGGGAAATTCAGTGTTCCGCCTATCACAGGCGAAGGCGGAGCCGGAGGCGCGGCTTTTGAATTATAGAATGGCCGCTGTCTGTCTGCTCGACACGCTGATCGAGCGGGCAGACAGCGATGACTCGAGTATAAGCCGAGGGGGGCACTTTCAGCCTCAAAAAAGAGGCTGAAAATCTCGGCTTATACTCGAGTATATACGGTAGTCTTTAAATGGTTAAACTGAGAACTCTACATACAGAGATGATTTCATTCATTCAGAAGTGTAAACATTGTATCTTTCTGTTCTTTTCTTGGCAGGCTGCCCAGAGAGGAGGAAAGACGTTTCTATGACGACTCAGGCAACTTACACTGACTTCTATTACAGAAGTCATTTCCAAGTCCCGCTGTTCTAAATCGGCCTTTTTATCAGCTCAATCGGCCGATGCCGATTAATTAAAAAACAGCAAATATCGGCCGATATATCGGCCGGCCGATATATCGGTCGACCTCTAGTCACAACATGCACATTTACACTCTTATCTTTATTTATATAATCAACTTTGAAAAAGGGGAGGGATATCATCTCCTTGTATAAATATATAAAATTGTCAATATAGTGAAATTTCTTTCTCGTACACCAAGGGATACAGAGACTCAGTAATTACTGATGGATTATAGCATATTACTAGGTGATTGGACACTGGCACACCCTAGCTAGGAAGTTCAATCCCCCTTATAACCCCTCCCCCTACTGGAGGTACCTTAGTTTTTTCGCCAGTGTCTTAGGTGTTGGTCACAAGTAAAGATGTGCTGAGCTCCGCTGGTATATCCTCACTGGGGCAAGCCATGCAACCGGATCCATTCAAGGTGTCTTTTCCAGGCCGAATTGGATGGTACCTACCCAGGCCTCGTGTCCGAAGAAACAAGGTTTTACCTGTAACGCTTCTCTTTTTAGAGAGCTGGACCCTGGGACCCAGTATTTGTTTTTTTCAGCCATATTCCTGGCGGGGTGCTTTACAGGCCCAGAACTGCGGATCCCCCTATTCCCCCTATGTTCACTTTAAAGGCATCAAAAAAAATACACATGGCCATTTTTTGTGCCTAGAAGAGAAAAATGTACCTCTATTGTCAGTTTTCTCTTCATATTTTCTCAGAGTACTGCTATTTGCAGTTAAGGCATATTAAATAATGTATTATTTACAAAAATTTTACAGCTTCTGCAGAACTTCCCAGAAATGAAAACAGAGAGACCGCTTATGGCTGTTGTAGATGTTCTTCAAAGATGCAGAGATGCAACTGCTAAATCTGTATCAAGGTAAAATTAAAAAAATTTACAATGCTTTTAATATACTGTAAGTAAAACTTTACTAAGCAAGTTACTTAAAGAGGGATTCCACCAAAAAAAAAAAATATTAAAAGCCAGCAGCTATAAATACTACAGCTGCTGACTTTTAATAAATGGACACTCATCTGTCCCGGGTTCCAGCGATGCCGGCAGCCGAGGCCGATCGATCGCTCGGCTCTCGGCTGCTGCAGTCACCATTCTAGGTGAGGGAATCAGGAAGTGAAGCGAATCGGCTTCACTTCCCGGTTCCCTACTGCGCATGCGCGAGCCGCGCCGCGCAATAGGAAATCTCTGCGCTGTCACTGGGACCCGTGTGTCCCAGCAGACAGCGCGGCAGGGCAGGAAATGGCGTAGACTCCCACGGGAGTCTATGCCCGGAAGTGGGTGAAAATTCCTGTCTTTGACAGGTATCTCCACCCCCCTCCCCCCTGAAAGGTGTCAATTGTGACACCGGAGGGGGGGGGGGATCCGATTAGCGGAGGTTACACTTTAGGGTGGAATCCCGCTTTAAGTAAAAGTTTTCTGATCTCGGTTAATTATACAGATGGTTTTGATGGCCTGTTATATATAAACTCTCATGCACAAGATGTTCACTTCTGCTTATAGAAGCTTAAAGTGGTTCTACAAGCAAAATGTTTTTTCTGTAATGCATTCCTTGCATTAGGGTAAATAACTTCTCACTACCTGTTCTAAACAACACCCCTCTCCCATCCCTAAACACTTACCTAACTCCCCTCACTACATCTGGACTGTCCTGGCGGCAGCACTGCTCCTCTCACTTCCTGGTCTCACATGAGACACTGAGGGCGGCGGGAACCATGGACTCTTAGTCCTGTCAATCAGGCTCCTATGAGTAGGGAGTGGGGTGTGGCTTACTGTTCTGTGTATTTCTATGGATGCACACAACCTGGCTTGGGAGCACAAGCACATTATAGAATCCTTGGCATCTGAAGCAGGCAGAGGCGGGAAGAGACTGTTCTGTGTAGTGATGGGTAAATATTTAAGTAAGTAATTTAATTTAGTAAGTAAGCAATTTTAAAACACAAAAAAATATCCTTAGGTCTCATGCAAACAAAAAGTAAAAATGTATTTGTTTTTTTCTTTTGTTTTTTTATGATTAATCTGTCTTGCCCACAGATTTGGATTGCAAGTGTGCGCAGTTTGCCAAGAAGAACCAAATGAGCCAGTTTGCCTTAACTGTGACCATGTTTTCTGTCAGTCCTGTCTGAGACAGTGGCTGGATACTGGTAAAAGCACTTGTCCAATGTGTAACATGCAGCTGCCAGAACCCTTTGTTATGGTTGTGTCAACAGAAATCAGGTATTTTGAGATACATTAAAAGTTTAATAGCCATTAGTCAGACAATTTGGCCAGTTGCTCAGTTATAGTAAAGGAAGTCAGCACCAGTGGCATATCCTCAATGTGTACAGCTTATGATGGGCAAGGGAGCCGAGGCTCCCTGTGCACCTACTGACTACACACTTTCAGGATTCAGGTTACCAGAGGCTGTCTAAGCTCTCTGCAGGCCCCCTGCAGACTCCAGCACAGCCTGCTCACCCTCCATGTTGTTGCTTGCTAGAACCTGGCTGCCACCCAGCTGCCGGTATCCTTGCATCAACGTTCAACCTTTTTCTCCCAGCAGTCATAGGGTGAAGGAACATTCTGTTGTTGAAGGGGGGGGGGGGGGTATGTATGGACCCTATGCACAATGCTATACCCTTTTTTACAAACTTTGCAATTAAAAACATAGAGATATTTAGTTCACACATAATGCAATACATGTTTAAGCTGGCCAACTGAGTCATAGTAATGCCTCTTTAGCCAGTCCTACTCTACTTTGCCACTGCCAATGCTAATGTGGACACAATGCCAACCTGGGGCAAAAAGACACAACATGGGGGAGAGCTACAAGGTATAGGTCTGCCCTCTGACCTGCAGTACAACAGAAAGAATATGTCCCTGTGCTCAGATCCCAAAAGCTTGTACATGCATATAATCTAACATGCTCTAGGGGTGTGACCACATGTCAACACTAAAAATACTGCCAACACTCTGCACACTGCCATACCCTTTTTTAGCAAACTTTGCAATAAAAAATAGGAATATTTAGTTCACACATATTGCAATATACTGTTTAACCACTTCAGCCCCGGAAGGTTTTACCCCCTCAACCACTTCTGGACCACCCACCATCGTTTTACATCGCTACCTTGAAGATAAATACTGTTGTTATGGCAGCCGCTAGCTATCATAACCCCAGTATCCTCTTCTTCAGCGAGCGGTCCGCTTTCTGATAAAAGTGGTCTCTGCGGCAGATTCGTGGCAAGAACTATTGAGTCCTTCTTCCTGCTTGGCATGGAAACGAGTGAGGGAAAGATGGCCCCCACCTGTCTCCATATCATTGCAGGGCGGAAGCAAAGTCAAAACGTCACTTCCGCCCAATGCTCTTAAAGCGGTTGTATACTCTATAATAAGGCTTACCTGTAGGTAAAAAAAATATCCCCCTGGCAATGAGCTGCTGATTGCAGCGGTGCATGCGCACAGGGGTTTCTCGGCTGGAAGCCCGGCAGACGCTGGACCCTGCCAGAAAGAAATCTCCCACGCGCAAGCCCGGGAGTTACGATATTGCCACTCCAGCCACTCACAGCGCCGGAGCCGAGATATCTGGAAGACGTGTGTATGGGGCGAGATGTCGGGGCCTCGCTCTAAAGTAAGTATTTGCATACTAGCTCATTATGCCTTTTCCCTTGCAGGTATGAAAAAAAAATAATTCAGCGGGTTTACTACCGCTTTAAAGAGACTTTTTTTTTTTTTACTTTTTGCTATAATAAATATCCCACATTTATTTTTATAAAACACATTTCTTCATCAGTTTAGGCCGATGTGTATTCTTCTACATATTTTTGGTAAAAAAAAAATAAAAAATCGCAATAAGCATATATTGATTGGTTTGCACAAAAATGATAGCGTCTACAAAATAGGGAATAAATTTATGGCATTTTTATGCCATTTTTATTACTTTTTTTACTAGTAATGGCAGTGATCTAACTGTAAGGGGGATGGGTTTACTGGGACATGACAGAGATAACAGCTCCCGATCACTGAGAGCAGTAGATCCCTGTCATGTCATTTGTCAGAACAAGGAAATGCCTTGTTTACATGTGTATCTCCCTGTTCTGCCTGTGTACAAGGCAATCACGGGCTGCCAGAGGACATCGAGTCCTCCATACCCATGGGAACGCTCCCGCAGCGTGCAGTGGGAGCCAGCGCACGCCTGCCTGCAACTGAGCATGCGTGAGCCGCTGTACACCTACGGCGATTCGCACAGGAGAGCCATTGTGCCGCCTTTTGACGGCGGCCAGTCTTTAAGCGATTAAGCTGGCCAACTGCATCAAAGTAATTCCTCTTTAGCCAGTCCTACTCGGCTCTACCACTGCAAATGCCACCCCTTTAGCACCCGGTAGATTATATGCATGTACAAGCTATTGTGATCTGAGCACAGGTATATGTTGTTTCTGTTGTATTGCAGGTCAGTGGCCAGACCTATAACTTGTAGCTCTCCCCCATTGACTAAAAGAGGGATTACGTAACTGTAAAGGATCTTCATAGCTAAGGGTCTATTTATAAGTCTGGGATCTACAGCAAGAGCACCCCAGATCCTTTTCATTCACTGATTCTCCCAGGGAAGCCCCTCCTAATGTGTAATCCACATGTGTTTTTTGACACCAAAATATATAACTTTCCATCTCTCAATATAAAACCTCCTTTGCCAGATAGCTGCCCAACCCTTTATTTTTTAAGGTCTTCCTTTAGTCATGCTACATCCTGTGCCAAAGTTATTTCCCAGCATATTATGGTATTATCAGCAAACACGGAAATTGAGCATTTGATTTCAACTTCAATATCATACATGAACAAATTGAACTTTATTGTCCCCAAAACAGAACCCTGGGGAACACCACTCTTTAGACCATTTCAGTATTGAAATTAAACGTGATCAATCAAAAAAAGGAAACAATATTGTGTATAGTTCAAACAAAAGAATCCTAGATGTACAATAAAACTTGCAGTTCATATGTCAAATAAAAAACTTCTTGTAAAGTGCTTCTTGCAAATTGCTTCTCATGAAATCCTCCTTAAATATGCCTTTTCCCTTGCAGGTATGAAAAAAAAATAATTCAGCGGGTTTACTACCGCTTTAAAGAGACTTTTTTTTTTTTAATGACATTTCATTTTTATTTTATTTTTTTTATTGCATTTTAGTGTAAATATGAGATCTGAGGTCTTTTTGACCCCAGATCTCATATTTAAGAGGTCCTGTCATGCTTTTTTTCTATTACAAGGGACATGTTGGGTATGAATTTACTCGGTATAACATTATCTTTCAATATAAAAAAAAATTCAACTTTACTGTTTTCTTATTTTTTTTATTAAAAATAGTGTATTTTTTCCAAAAAAAGTGCGCTTGTAAGACCGACATTTTATTCTCTAGGGTGTTAGAAAAAATATATATATAATGTTTGGGGATTCTAAGTAATTTTCTAGCAAAAAAAAACTGTTTTTAACTTGTAAACACCAAATCTCAGAAAGAGGCTTGGTCCTTAAGTACTTTTTACTGACCAGAGCATTTTTTGCGATTCCGCACTGAGTCGCTTTAACTGGCAATTGGGTACACTGACTGTACCCAAATAAAATTGATGTCCTTTTTTTTCCCTACAAACAGAGCTTTCTTTTGGTGGTATTTGATCACCTCTACGGTTTTTATTTATTTTTGCGATATAAACAAAAAAAAGAGTAAATTTTGAAAAAAATATGTTTTTTTTTTTTTTTTTTACTTTTTGCTATAATAAATATCCCACATTTATTTTTATAAAACACATTTCTTCATCAGTTTAGGCCGATGTGTATTCTTCTACATATTTTTGGTAAAAAAAAAAAAAAATCGCAATAAGCATATATTGATTGGTTTGCACAAAAATGATAGCGTCTACAAAATAGGGAATAAATTTATGGCATTTTTATGCCATTTTTATTACTTTTTTTACTAGTAATGGCAGTGATCTAACTGTAAGGGGGATGGGTTTACTGGGACATGACAGAGATAACAGCTCCCGATCACTGAGAGCAGTAGATCCCTGTCATGTCATCTGTCAGAACAAGGAAATGCCTTGTTTACATGTGTATCTCCCTGTTCTGCCTGTGTACAAGGCAATCACGGGCTGCCAGAGGACATCGAGTCCTCCATACCCATGGGAACGCTCCCGCAGCATGCAGTGGGAGCCAGCGCACGCCTGCCTGCAACTGAGCATGCGTGAACCGCTGTACACCTACGGCGATTCGCACAGGAGAGCCATTGTGCCGCCTTTTGACGGCGGCCAGTCTTTAAGCGATTAAGCTGGCCAACTGCATCAAAGTAATTCCTCTTTAGCCAGTCCTACTCGGCTCTACCACTGCAAATGCCACCCCTTTAGCACCCGGTAGATTATATGCATGTACAAGCTATTGTGATCTGAGCACAGGTATATGTTGTTTCTGTTGTATTGCAGGTCAGTGGCCAGACCTATAACTTGTAGCTCTCCCCCATTTTGTGTATGTTTGCCCAGGTTGGCATTGTGTCCACACTAGCAATTGCAGTGGCAGAGCAGAGTAGGACTGACTAAAAGAAGGATTACGTAACTGTAAAGGATCTTCATAGCTAAGGGTCTATTTATAAGTCTGGGATCTACAGCAAGAGCACCCCAAATCCTTTTCATTCACTGATTCTCCCAGGGAAGCCCCTCCTAATGTGTAATCCACATGTGTTTTTTGACACCAAAATACATAACTTTCCATCTCTCAATATAAAACCTCCTTTGCCAGATAGCTGCCCAACCCTTTATTTTTTAAGGTCTTCCTTTAGTCATGCTACATCCTGTGCCAAAGTTATTTCCCAGCATATTATGGTATTATCAGCAAACACGGAAATTGAGCATTTGATTTCAACCTCAATATCATACATGAACAAATTGAACTTTATTGTCCCCAAAACAGAACCCTGGGGAACACCACTCTTTAGACCATTTCAGTATTGAAATTAAACGTGATCAATCAAAAAAAGGAAACAATATTGTGTATAGTTCAAACAAAAGAATCCTAGATGTACAATAAAACTTGCAGTTCATATGTCAAATAAAAAACTTCTTGTAAAGTGCTTCTTGCAAATTGCTTCTCATGAAATCCTCCTTAAATAATGAGCTCACGGAGGGCTTACCTCATCGGCAGCTGAAAAAAGCATAAAACGAACTCCCGGGCGTTCAGATATCCAGATACGACCGTCCGGTCAGCCTTCCATCCGATAGGTGGCTCGAATGATGGTCCGCAGGGTAAGCAGCAATGGCAATGATAATCAGTCAAAATATTGGTGGCACATATAATAAGGAGAAAGGGAAAGGCCTCTCATTGTGTAAAATTGTAAAATGTGAAATTTAATAAAAAAGCCAAATGAATGCGTACATACAACAAACGGGTAAAAAATGAATATAGACGGTTTCCGCGTCACTTCCGGTCACTGCATCAGAGGAACCTCCTCTGCTGCCACTTCCAGGAATGTCTCCTCTCTACTTTCACTACCCATTATTCGTTCATTGCACTTTACACAAAGCACTTTACAAGAAGCTTTTTGTTTGACATATGAACTGCAAGTTTTATTGTACATCTAGGATTATTTTGTTTGAACTATACACAATATTGTTTCCTTTTTTTGATTGATCACGTTTAATTTCAATACTTTGAGCTTTTTTCACATTTATTTATTTTGATCATCCATTATCACGGGAATTATTCATCACTTTATTTATCATCATTTACTGGTATTGTCAGTGATTATCACATTCATTTTGAGGTTGCGCTCATCACTATTTACCTATTCATTTTCAGTGCACTTGTACACTTTAGATTGAGCTGTGATCTTATTTATTTATATTATTTATTAGCTTCACTTTAGTCATTAACACTAGGTAAGCACTAGAGATTTACCACTCCACTTTATATGTTGACTTTGATTCACTTCATTCACCAAGGTAAGTGATAAAATATCTATGAAAAGTAAAAAAAAAATGCCTTGAGGCCTGGTTCACACCAGTGCAATTTCAGATGTTTCTCGAGTTGCACAGAATCGCATCACAGGGGAAATCACATTGTTTTAAATGGTGCCCGTTCACATCAATGTGACTCAGCATGGTGCAACTTTGGAAAAGGTTCCTATACTACTTTCGTGGGATTCCAGTGTGACTTTGGCCCCTTAAAATACACAGACCTTATCAAAGTTGCATCTAAGTAGCATTACACACTGTCACTATCACCATGAATTGAAAAACAAATATTTGCAATGAAATGAATCATAATATAATAAAAAATAAATAATAAAAATAAAAAATAAAAAATAAAATAAAAAAATAAAGTCCCACTTAGATACTAGAAAAACAAAAATATCCACAGTCCAAGACAGTGATTCATTCAATGAAAAACTCCGTCTAAATCCATATGCCAGAAAGCGGCTGAAATCTTCTACAAAGTTGTGACACGTCCCTTCACCAAACTTTTTTTGGACACAGAAAAAACACCCCAACTGTGAAGATAAAGTTGCCTTCTTACCAGATGCTGTTGACTACTTTACTTAAAAAGATAGTCAAATAGGCTTATGCAGGTGAATTCCCTGCTCACATGGAATATGCTGGACCTCTTATGGAAAAAAACCTTCTCCTCATAGATTCAGACAGGTCATAAAAAAAGGAGAGCAAACAGAATCCATAGTGTGACACCGTTTAATAATAAAAATAAATTAAAAAACATAAGGCCAAATGGCTGCTTACATATGCCGGTGCCCGACCTGGCACTGGGGCTGCTCGCTTAAAACAATCGTTTCGTAATGGATGCGTAGTTCCTCGTTGTGTAGGGCGTGCGTTCCACCAAGAAACAGCCGACAACCAAAAACGTCCGGAACTGTACGTGTACGAACGTGACTAGGTACCGCCTCGACGTACGTTTCGTTTGAAACGTCATCGGGAAGCGTACCTAGTCACAGAGTCAACGTTCTTTATGGTGTCTCGATCAATCGAAAAGACCAATAGAGAAACACTTAATTTAGTACGCAGCCTCAGTCCCACTCAAGGCTTAATAGATAATCCATTGTTTAAAACATGACTGGCTTCCATACTTAACAAGTAAAAAACGAACAAATAAAAAACTCAACATAGTTCACCCTAGATCACAGGGAAAAAACTATACATGGCAAAAATATTTTTTTTTAAATAAAAAATAAAAATGAAAAAATAATAATAATCCTGTCAATGAATTCCCATTAAAAGAACGGAGAGGGAATTACTTTCTTGCAATAAACAAGATTAACCTCTAGATGTCAGTCTATAGGTGAAAGTATCTAATACCACTCATTAAACAGAGAATGTTTTTTAACCTCTTGAGGACCGCCGTATTGCCAATGTACGTCAGCACAATGGCACAGGCAGGCACAATCACGTACATCTACGTGATTGCCTTCCAGCGGGTGGGGGGTCCGATCGGACCCCCTCCCGCTGGTTACGGCGGTCCGATTCGGTCCAGGAGCGCTCCGTGATGAGGGGATGGCCGTTGGTTTTTGGCCACCCCCTCTGGATCGCTCCTGGCCAATGAGAAGCTTCCTCCCCTGTGTATTGTTTACACAGGAAGGAGGAAGTGATGTCATTCTCCTCGGGGCGGTCTTTTTGACCGGACTACGAGGAGAAAAGTAAAAGTAAGTGTGCACCAACACTACACTGACATGTAGGTACACACAGGCACACAAACCCCCCCCCGATCGCCCCCCGATCCCCCCCCGCCCCCCCTCCCCCCCCAGTCACAGTGTCACTGATTGCATTGATCATTTCTTTACTGATCAATGCATTCAGTGTCAGTTGTGACAGTAAAAACTGTCAGGACAGTTAGTGTTAGGTCCAGGGTAGCCCCCTATCACCCCCCAATAAAGATTTAACCCCCTGATTGCCCCTAGAGTTAACCCTTTCACCCCCTTTTGCCAGTGTCACTAAGCGATCATTTTTCTGATCGCTGCATGTGTCGCTAGGTAGCTAGTTATTTTTTTAGGTTCACCGCCAGGTTTTTATATCGCTAGGTACCCCGATATACTACCCAATAATGGTTTTAACCCCTTGATTGCCGCTAGTTAACCCTTTCACCCCCTTTTGCCAGTGTCACTAAGCGATCGTTTTTCTGATCGCTGCATTAGTGTCGCTACAGTCGCTAGGTAGCTAGTTATTTTTTTAGGTTCACCGCCAGGTTTTTATAGCGCTAGGTACCCCGATATACTACCCAATAATGGTTTTAACCCCCTGATTTCTGCTAGTTAACCCTTTCACCCCCTTTCACCAGCGATCACAGTATAAGTGTCACTGGTGACGCTGGTTAGCCAGTTAGTTATTTAGGTTCCCCGTCAGGTTTTTATATAGCGCCAGGGACCCCCATATACTACCTAATAAAAATTTGAACCCCCTGATTGCTCCCAGTTAACCCTTTCACCACTGATCACCGTATAAGTGTTACGGGTGACTCTGGTTAGTTTGTTTTTTATAGCATCAGGGCACCCACCATTTATTACCCAATAAAGGTTTAACCCCCTGATCACCCGGCGGGTGATATCAATTAGGTTTTAGGGTCAGGGTCTGCGTCGCCCCAGGCAGCGCTAGGTTAGTGCCAGTACCGCTAACACCCACACGCAAAGCATACATCTCCCGTAGTGGTATAGAATCTGAACAGATCAATATCTGATCTGATCAGATCTATACTAGCGTCCCCAGCAGTTTAGGGTTCCAAAAAAACGCATTGTTAGCGGGATCAGCCCAAATACCTGCTGGCACCTGCGTTTTGCCCCTCTGCCCAGCCCACCCAAGTGCAGTATCGATCGATCACTGTCACTTACAAAACACTAAACACATAACTGCAGCGATCGCAGAGTCAGGCCTGATCCCTGCCATCGCTAACAGGTTTTTTGGTAGCATTTTATATTCAAATCCGGAAGGCAGTGCTTGGTTTTCGGGGTCCCGTACGTGGCTAGGCTCCCAAAAAGTCCCCCACATGGGGTATCCCCGTACTCGGGAGAAGCAGCAGAATTTATTTTGGGGTGTAATTTGACTTCTGCCCATAGCATGTGTGAGCAATATATCATTTAGTGACAACTTTGTGCAAAAAAAAAAAAAGTTTGTAATATTCCCGCAACTTTTGGCAAAATATAAAATATTCCATGGACTCAACATGCCTCTCAGTAAATAGCTTGGGGTGTCTACTTTCCAAAATGGGGTCATTTGGGGGGGTTTTGTGCTATTTTGGCATTTTATGGACTTCGAAACTGTGATAGGTAGTGAGGAGTTAAATCAAAAATTTGCACCCTTAGAAATCCTGAAGGTGGTGATTGGTTTTCGGGGTGCCGTGCGCGACTAGACTCCCAAAAAGTCCCACATATGTGGTATCCCCGTACTCAGGAGAAGCAGCAGAATGTATTTTGGGGTGTCATTTCACATATGCCCATAGCATGTGTGAGCAATATATCATTTAGTGACAACTTGGTGCAAAAAAAAAAAAGTTTGTAATATTCCCGCAACTTGTGGCAAAATATAAAATATTCCATGGACTCAACATGCCTCTCAGTAAATAGCTTGGGGTGTCTACTTTCCAAAATGGGGTCATTTTGGGGGGTTTTGTGCTATTTTGGCATTTTATGGCCTTCGAAACTGTGATAGGTAGTGAGGAGTTAAATCAAAAATTTGCACCCTTAGAAATCCTGAAGGTGGTGATTGGTTTTCGGGGTGCCGTGCGCGACTAGACTCCCAAAAAGTCCCACACATGTGGTATCCCCATACTCGGGAGAAGTAGCGGAATATATTTTGGGGTGCAATTCCACATATAACCATGGCATGTGTGAGCAATATATCATTTAGTGACAACTTTTTGTAAAAAAAAATTTTTTTTTTTTTTTTGTCATTATTCAATCCCTTAGGACAAAAAAAATAAATATTCAATGGGCTCAACATACCCATCAGCAATTTCCTTGGGGTGTCTACTTTCCAAAATGGGGTCATTTGGGGGGGATTTGTACTGCCCTGCCATTTTAGCACCTCAAGAAATGAGATCGGCAGTCATAAATTAAAAGCTGTGTAAATTCCAGAAAATGTACTCTAGTTTGTAGACGCTATAACTTTTGCGCAAACCAAAAAATATACGCTTATTGACATTTTTTTTACTAAAGACATGTGGCTGAATAAATTTTGCCCTCAATGTATGACTAAAATTTAGTTTATTCGATTTTTCTTATAACAAAAAGAAGAAAATATCTTTTTTTTTCAAAATTTTCGCTCTTTTTCCATTTATATCGCAAAAAAAAAAAATCGCAGAGGCAATCAAATACCATCAAAAGAAAGCTCTATTTGTGGGAAGAAAAGGACGCAAATTTCGTTTGGGTGCAATATTGCATGACCGCGCAATTACCAGTTAAAGCAGCGCAGTGCGAAATTGCAAAAAGACCTCTGGTCCTTAAGGTATTTATTGGTCCGGAGCTGAAGTGGTTAAACCTGAATATTAAATTACACTTTTTATAAGATATATTAGTACCATTCCCAAAAAATATTTAGCAAGAATCTTATCTATATATGTAAGGAAAAAACAAAACACAACCCTACATCATAAGATAAAAATTCAAATTAAGAATGGGAAAAAGAGAAACTCTACAGCGAAAAAAGGGGGTTTCAATCACTGGACAAAAAACAATTTAAATCAAGCTCTATGTTCATTCCTAAAGGCTGCATTGTCTTTAATTTATATATCCATTATTGGATTATTTTTTTAACAAAGACATGTAGCAGAATCTATTTTGGTCTAAATTTATTAAGAAATTCGATTTTATTGGATGTGTTTTATAACAGAAATTAGAAAATATTTTTTTTCTCATTTCTCAAATTTTCAGTTTTTTTAGTTTTTTTCAAAAAAAAATAAAAAACAGAGGTGATTAAATACTACCAAATTGGGTATTTAATTTGGGTACAGTGTTGCAAGTCCATGCAATTGTCAGTTAAAGTAGCACAGTATTGAATAGCAAAAAAATGTGGTTAATTATTTGATAGCACAGGTGTGTGTTAATGTTTTACATTTGTCATTTGTCTTATCTTTTCAAGTGACTCCATGAACAAGTATAATCGTTTCAGAAGACAATGCAATGAATTTTTTGTTAATTTCATATGCAACCTGTGCTTCAAGGACAACACCTCACCAGATAATAATGTCATACGACATTTGCTCTCCTTCCTTTTTAACGGTACTGGTAAGTGTCACATTTTATCAGATCTGTTAAATTACCACAATATGTGAAAAAAAAAAAGTTTTAATTTTGTAAGCCTTATATGAAAGCGCGTCAGTCTAAAATGTAGTAGCTATAGCAACCAATCTGAATCTATCATGCAATGGTCTACAACAGTGATATGAAAGCTTTCTGATTGCTGTAGGTTATAGCACTTTGCCCTTAGCTCTTTGAACTCTGAATAAACCCAATAGTAATTATGTTTCTTTAAATGCAGAGTCTGAGAATTATACAAAGGCCCTTTCACCATTTGCTGATGCTGTGGATACAACTCCAGTGATACGTTCTGTCATATTGAAGTTGCTGCTGAAGTACAGGTAAAGAGGGATCCTGAAATCAGTCATATTTTCTTTCATTTGCTGTCACAGAAAAGGATCTCCACCCTTCTTAGCTCCCTTGTAAAGAAATGTACGGACACTTATCCTGTTCACAGGGTTTGCAACTTGCAAGTAAAAACTGTTATTGAAACTTTGGGTTCCATGTAAAATATACATAAGCAGAAGACACATCATATTTGTTGTGGCTGGGTAACGAGTCCCTAGTGTTTGGA
Organism: Lithobates pipiens; assembly: GCF_037356315.1. Classification (NCBI taxonomy): domain Eukaryota; kingdom Metazoa; phylum Chordata; class Amphibia; order Anura; family Ranidae; genus Lithobates; species Lithobates pipiens. The sequence goes on from NW_027507903.1 coordinate 435,310,247, forward strand.
TTGTTTTGCTGTCAATGACAAATAACGTGTTTTCTCCATCTAAAATATATATATATATATATATATATATATATATATATATATGTGTATATGTATTTTTTTTTATTTGCTCCTTTCACATTTCAGCTTTAAAGACATAATGAAATATGCCGAAGACTATTTGAGAATGCTGGAAGAAAAAAATCTTCTAAAACTGGAAGACACAAGAGAAGTTTGCCTGTTATTTATTAACTCTTTGGAGGTATGACCCCACTCTGTGAACATTATGCATTCATATAGTTATGTTTCTTTTTTTCTGTATGTTGCTCAGTAGCAGAAAACTGGTCTGAACAGTCGAGGGTGAAGTTAAATAGCTGCACTTCTTTATGCCATCTTTATGAACTGGTGCCCTCTCTAGCACACAAGGCCATGCACTGTACAATGGTGGCCATTTCTCCTTCCAGATTGTAAACTCACAAAGATTTTGTTTGCTTTTAACATTTGGTTTTGGAATGAATGGAGCGAATGAAAATCACACACAGTTATGCCCTGTACACACGATCGGACATTCCGACAACAAAATCCATCGGATTTTTTTTTCGACGGATGTTGGCTCAAACTTGTCTTGCATACACACGGTCACACAAAGTTATCGGAATTTCTGATTATCAAGAACGTGGTGACCTACACCATGTACGGCGGGACTATAAAAGGGAAGTTCAGTAGCACGTGCACCACCCTTTGGGCTCCTTCTGCTGATCTCATGTTTAACGCGTGTTAGAAGTTTGGTTAGAGGCGATTTGTGCTTTTCAGACTTGTGCTTCAGATCGTTGATGCTCTTCAGTTTGTGCTTGTGGGTTCGTATCTGCTTATCAGTGAGTGTCGTCAGTTCGCATTTGTTTGTCAGTGTGTGCAATTTATAGTACCGTATTTGATTTTCAGTGCGTTCTTGTGGGGTTCCAGCTTTGACACAAGCCCAGCCCATGAACAGGGTGGGGAGGAGACGAAGAATTGGTTGCTCCAGCGTGACCAATTCTCACACATGCCTTTGCTGCATGATGATCCAGGAGAATAATCCTGATGATTTCAGGAATTATCTCAGGATGACGGACCCCATTTTTCACCATCTTTTGGCTTTGCTGACCCCTTATATCAGCAGGCAGGATACCTGCATGAGGCAAGCCATCAATCCGGAGCAGAAGCTAGTTGCCACGTTGCGGTACTTGGTGACTGGGAGAAGCCCTCAGGACCTCAAGTTCTCGACAGGCATCTCCCCCCAGGCTCTGGGGATCATTGTCACAGAGGCCTGTTCTGCCATAATTCAGGTCCAGCAGAAGGACTATCAAGGTAAGATTTTTCCTTAAATATCACATTATATGTATTTAATGTTTGCTAATGTATTGTATTTCTTTCATCGTTCCCTAATTACCATGATTGGAATATGCTGTAATATGCTGTGCCCTTTTGTCCTCATGCATGCTGCAAGCTTTTGTTACTTTTTTGTCGTTCATGCATATTTGCCTTCACTATGCTCCCCATCATGCTCTCCTGGGCCCATATACACCTATAGCCTAGTCACTTAGCAATGTATTTTGTCAGCTCCATAGTAGTGCTTTCCCCTAAACACCCCCTAAAATGTGTACAAATGTTATTTGCGTCCTTAAATTCATGCAGAATGCCAGAGGCTTTTTTTGGTGGCCCAAACTCATTTAGAACCCTCCCTCCCCCCAACCGCCAAGTCAGCTGATACCAATCCTCTAGTTGCTGACTTTGGCAACCCTGGCACACTATACCTACCTCTTTTGTGGTCAGATTTATGGATGAATTCACCAAAGCATGCAGTGCAAGGGCCTGCCTGAATACTTTCAAATGGTACTGTTTAAAGTTTGTTTCTCATATTTTTATCTTGATAGGTAATAGCAGAATGTAAAAATGTGCTTCCATTTGTTCAGTGTGTATTTTTATTTTTAGATTATGACACTTATTACCTGTCCAGTGGGCTGCCAATAGTGTAAGTAAGGAGGGGCTGGCCAAAGTATCACACATTATCTATGCATTCAGGTCTCAATGAAGTGGAGCAGGTTACCTGTCCAAAACATCTTCCCCCCCCCCCTTAAACTTTTGAAATGGACCATCAGAGGGGGTGAGGAATCTGATAAGTGGACCTTATACTTTTGTCTTTAACCACTTCAATACAGGGCACTTTCGCCCCCTTCCTTCCCAGCCCAATTTTCATCTTTCATCGCTCTCGCACTTTCAATGACAATTGCGCGGTCATGCTACACTGTACCCAAATTAAATTATTATCATTTTGTTCGCACAAATAGAGCTTTATTTTGGTGGTATTTATTCACGACTCCGTTTTTTGTTTTTTGCGATATAAGCGCAAAAAAAATGGAAATTTGAAAAAAAAACAATATCTTCTATTTTAAAAGAAATCCAATAAAATCAAACTTTGTCATAAATTTAAGCCAAAATGTATTCTGCTACATGTTTTTGGTAAAAAAAAATTCCGTTAAGTGTATAATAATTGGTTTGTGTGATCACGGACATATGTACGCAAATGATCATGTACAGATGTGTGCAGGTGATCACGTACATATGTGTGCAGATAATCATTGGAACATGTGATTTTAGTGGGACATATGTGGGGGACATGTGTTTTTTATTTGGGGACATGTCTTTTTATTATTTGGGGACATGTGTGTTTTGGGGACATGTGTGGTGACATGTGTATTGTGGTGACATGTGTGTTTACACTGTGTGGTGACGTGTATTTACACTAGTCTGATGATCAGTTAGTAAAAAGCTGTAAAAACAGCTCATACTCACTGATCACCAGCCAGCTGCAGCGATCTGCTCTCCTCTCCTCAGCGATGACTTCTGTGTGAGGAGAGGAGGAGCCGATTGCCTAGCAACCGGCTGTTTGTTTACATCACATGACGGCCGTGATTGGACACGGCCGTCATGTGATCAGGAGGGCCAATCACAGAGCCCTCCTGCGGATCCGAGATGCACCGTGTCCGGGTGACACGAGCACATCGGGATCGCGCCGCTGCGCGGGCACACGCGCGCGCGATCCCCCTCCTTCTGAAGGACGTTCCTGAACGTCCTATCAGAAGTAGACGGCTCCCATCATTGGCCGGGTGGGAAGTGGTTAAATACTCATTTCAATAAACGTTATACTTATGTTTGCAAAAAATGTTGCTTGCAAGGTTTATGTGCAAAATGACAATTTTTTTTTTTCTTGTTTGACTCCACAGTTTCCTTCAACGCCACAGGAATGGCAGACTGTGGCCTCCCACTTTGCCACCCATTGGGACTTTCCCAATTGTGAATGTGCAATTGATGGGAAACATGTCCACATAGACCCACCCCCCAACTCGGGGTCATACTATTATAAATACAAGGGGTATAATAGTATTGTGATGTTGACGGTGGTGTCAACTACTTACGAGTTCCTCTATGTGGACATGGGGAAAAATGGCCGGATGTCGGGTGGTGGAGTGATCGCCCAGATGGAGTTCTACTAACGTCTCCAGAATGGCAGCTTGGGCTTGCCACCTCCAGAAGACAATTTGGAAGGACTCCCCTTCGTCATCATCGCAAATGAAGCATTTGCACTGGTGGACCATCTTATGGGGCCTTCCCCTATGAGGATCCTCACCCCGGACCAGAGGGTTTTTAATTACTGGCTGGCCAGAGTTCGAAGAGTGGTGGAGAATGCTTTCGGGATAATGGGCAGCCGGTTACGCCTATTTTTGACACAGATCCATATGGTGGAATACAAACTGAATCATATAGTGCTTGCCTGATGCATTGTGCACAATTTTCTCCGCAAAAACTCACTAAACTACAGTATGTGGCCTCAGTTGGGCCTGAGGCCAACTTTCCTGAAAGTTCTAACATAGCTAGCACTTGAAACTAGCCGTCCTGGCTTGCCCCTCCCCCCAAAACTCCCGCAAGGTCAAAAACAGATACATGGAGTACTTTGCAGGTGGGGGGCCATTGATTGGAAACTGGAATAATCTTTCCTTTCATTGACTGCTTGACTTTCTTTGAGCTGTCTCCTAGGTTATCTGTTTTTTTTTTTTGGTGCCATTTTCTTCAACAGTGGAAAAATAAATTCTTTGAGACAGGAAGTGACAGTCTCTTCTTCAACTAATAATCTTATTATGTTGTGGGTCTGCTACACACATACACCCACCATGTTTTTGTTGGTAATGTATGTAGTACATTACTGTCAAAAATATTCTAAATATTCAGCACTATGACAGAAATTTGTGTAGTCATGAAAATGGCGTGATTGGGGCAAATTAAAAAGCACTGTGGGTGTTATTTACTAAAGGCAAATCCACTATGCACTACAAATGCACTGCACAAGTGTACTTGAAACTTGTAGTGCAAAGTGGATTTGCCTTTAGTAAATAACTCAATGTCACCAACTTTACTTCAAAAACAGTTTTTGAGCATTGAAAGAAGAAGCCACACATTGTTGATGATAATACATTTTTTTTACTCCAAGCACATTCACATGTGCGTTTATAAAAGGGTTTTTCAACAAACCAAAATTTTTGGTGTATATAACATTATTTTTGGTAACATTAATATAACTAGCCTTTTTGTTAAAAACAGGCATGTTTCAAAGCATTAACATACACAACTCAGGAACTTACAAATTTCAACTTTGAAAAGTGAAGACAATATCAGACATTAGTATGTCCAAACTGTGTTGATATTGCCTTCATCACATGGGGTGTCACCGCTGTAAAAGCCAAATTTTGAAGATACACACAAACTGTGATTCAAACTGGGCATTTCCATCCTGATCCAATGCCTAATGTCAACATGTGCTAGCTCCCATCATGGGGGATCAATGGACATGTTTTGGGGGTGCAACCCCTTCATCTCAGCCACTTCAGTAGCGAGGAAGGGGTTACACCCACAAAACATGTACATAGATCTCCGGTGATGGCAGATAGCAAATATTGACACACTGTGTGCATCTTCAAAATTTGGCTTTTCTAAAAATGTAAAACTGGATTTTAAAACACAAATCAATGCTAGTTAGTTTGGTGTGTTTTTAGATCCTCCCTAAAACATCAATGACGTTCTTCATTTTTTGTTGAAAATCATTGATGTTTTTCTTTAGATTATCCAAATCGCAATTGCACCCCATTATCTCCCCCAATGAGGATCTGGGCACTTTCACTGGTAAAGTGAGATTCTTCTTCAACAACATCCACATCACCTAAAAATAAGCAAAAAAACACACCATGTTTTGTAAATATGCAGGCATACATCTATTACCTGAAGCTGTGGTCTCAGACACTCACCTGTTGTGGTGACAATTTCGCCACATTCAACAACCTCTCCCTCCTCATCCTCCTCCTCCGGTTTTGGGGTTTCCCCTTCTTTGGGAGGTGTGGGGTCCCTGGTGTCCTCAGACGTCCCGAGTCTTCTCTCTCCTATGAGAATATAAAAAAGGAATACTTAGCACACAGATATTTGAGGGCAGAAATAGAAATATGAAACATTGCTTGGAAGTGTCATACAATTGTATTTTTTGGCAGCTTTTTCCAAGCTTAAATATTTTTTATTTTACACTTTCTAAAGCTGGAATACTTACATCTTTTGTGCAAGTTTCACAGATGGAGACACCCCTATGGTATACACTGGAGCACCTGTGTGTGACACCCTATTAAAAAGCGTGTTCTGGTTTCCCACACTAGTGCTCCTGAGTCCAGATGTGTAAACAGCTGTTGAGTGTCCTCTCCTTTACACTGAATCAAGTTTGTATTTCATTATAAACCCATCAAGACAACAATCTTCTTTGAATAGAAATAGGCCTGAACAAATGTAGTTAACTGCAAGTGCAAATTCCTTTCTCACATTTGGGTTTGGGTAAGGTTCCTACTTCTCATCATAGTCATTCCTCTTCAATATGTCCACCATCTCCGCCATCTCTACAAAGGACATATTTGAGGCCTTAAATCTTCTCCTGCGGGATCGAGTATTTTCTGGATTCGGGCTTGCTGCTACTCTCATGCACCTGCTGTGTCTCTGCCATGTGCTCTCCCAACTGCACCTAAAGAGAAGGGGCGGGCAATAGACTAGAAAGAACGTCAGGGGCAGGCGGAGTTTCACGCATGCACAGTGTATAAAAAACGTAACATGGGTGCGTTGTATGTACGATCTGTGAGCGCAGGAAGGAGTCACGGAAGAGCTGATCATTCTAACGAAGGTACAATTTTAACTTGGTGCATCACTGGCCTATACTGCTTCTAGATTGAGGCTTATATTGGGACAAGATTAGAAGAGTTTAGCCTGACATTAGAGTTTGTCTTGTGTTGTGTCTTGCAGAGAAAATGGATGGGTTAAAAGACCACAGCTTTCTCCCAATATTCATTGACAAGTACAGGGAGCTTCCCTGTCTGTGGTAGGTCAAACACCCCCATTATAACAACAAAATAAAGAGGCAGGCAGCACTGGAGACACTGCTGGAGTTGGTGAAGCCAGTGGTCCCCATGGCAAGAATCAACTATTTAAAAGCCAAAATTGGCAGCCTGAGGATTACATATCTGAGGGAGCGCAAGAAGGTCCAGGATTCCCATAGATCTGGAGCTTCATCAGATGACGTTTATGTCCCCAGGCTGCGGTACTATGAGAGACTGCATTTTCTGTCAGACCAGACTGAGGTCAAGGAATCCCTCTCAACCTTACCTTCCACGCTTCCTTCCATGCTTCGTTCCACCCCAGATGAGGCTTCTGACGCCCACCCTGGGACTTCCAGCCAGGAAGAAGTGGAGGAACCCGGCTTGAGCCAGGTATAGCATTGTTCTACATATTTTATTTGTAAAAATGAATGATGTTAACTAGATGTGCTTATTGATCCCTAATTGCTGATTTAATAAAGAGTTTTACATATCAATAGACAATAGTAGACACAAATAATTGGGGCAAGAATTAAAAATTCTGGTCTCAGAATGATAGTCTTTTCTATTTTTTAACATTCAATTTGCAACAGTCATGAGTTCATTATTGTGTGTGATTGAAAAAACTCAAACTAGGTCCCTTTTTCATACACAGGAAGACCTCAGGCAGGTGGAGGGCATAGAATAATGCAGCCAGGAGGTGGCTGTGGAATGTGGCAGCCAGGAGGAGGCAGGGGTTAGTGGCAGCCAGGAGGTGGGCAGGCCTAGGAGCCTCACAGAATCCCAGGTCCCTCCACTCCACCTTCCAACCAAAAGACTCAGGAAGGGGAGGCACATAGAGGAGTCAGCACTCTGATTGGGGAGAGGCTGATTGGGAGGCTTCTGTGGCCCTCAAAACCACCCCCACTCTTCAAGAGGCCTTTGCCACTGTGGCTGCATGCAAAATGCAGAAAATGGAGGAGGGGCAACGCCTTATGTGAAGAACTAATTTATCTCACACTAAATAAGGGGTTGAGGGGACAACTCACCGCCAAAACCAACCTGTGTGAGTGGGATCATCCTCCTCCTGCTCCTTCTGCCACACTTCCAACACCACAGCCACAGCCTGAAAGGAAGCGTGGAAGGAAGACCAGAGATTGATGGCCTGGGTTCAGTCTGGTCTGACAAAAGATGCAGGCTCTTGTATGACCACAGCCTGGGGACATATATGTCATCTGCTGCTGTTCCTGATCTCTTAGACTTCTGGATGCCCACCCTGGACCAGATTGTACTCCCTTATATATGGACTCCTCAGGCCACCAATTTTGCCTTTAAATAGTTGATGTCTGCCCTGGGGGCCAAAGGCTTCGCCAATTTCAGCAGTTTCTCCAGCGTTGCATTCCTCTTTATTTGGTTACGACCCCTAATAAAGCTTTTTTTTGTAAAATAAATACTTGCCTATGTGTTTTACGTCAAAAAGGACAGTTTATTTGTGAGTAGGCAGGTACATTTCTAAAATACAAAGTCAAATTAACAAGGGACACCAACACCAAACAACCTCCTTGAGATTAAAAAATAAAAAAATAAAATAAAAGATAATAATGGTGTTGTGGTAAATTGACACACAAAAAAAAAATGGAGATCACTAAATTAAACAGATCTTGAATAAAAAAAAACACATGAAATCACGAGAAATAATAAAGAAGTTTGTGAGAAGTCTGTGTGAATATGAGTAGCAAAACAACTTCATTCTTCTAGAATTATAAAGAATTATAAAGAAAAATTATAAAAAGCATTATAAAGAAAAAGAGAATGTGCTGCATTAAACAATTTTTAACTTTGCAGCGTGACGAATGTGCTATATCCATTAGAAATGCTAGTTTTACCAGACCGAGCTCTTCCGTCTTGTAATTCATTCTGAGCATGCGTGGCACTTTGTGCGTCAGACTTGTCTACACAAGATCGGAATTTACGCAATCGGATCTTATTGTCGGAAAATTTTAGATCCAGCTCTCCAACTTTGTGTGTCGGAAATTCCGATGGAGCCTACACATGGTTGGAATTTCTGACAAGCTCAGATCGCACATTTAACATTGGAAAGTCCGACCGTGTGTACAGGGCATTAGAAATTTGTGTGTCTGTTCTTTCAAATTTTCTTATCACTGCAGTTGAAAAATGAATGTTGATTGAATCACTGATTAGAAAATGAACAAACTTCACAAGAACATTCCCATCCTAAGACTGTTCAGTCTAAATTTCACCAATCTATGGGCAGCCACCAGCAAAAAATTAGATTTTTTTTTTTTAACACAAACTTATGCCACATACACACGACCGGACTTTTTGACAGCAAAGGTCCGACGGAACGAGTCTGTCGGACAATTAGATCGTGTGTGGGCTCCATTGGACCTTTGCTTGCCAAAAATCCGGCGGACTTTAGAAATAGAACATGTTTTAAATTTTCCCACTGGAACTCCTCCGGACCGAGAAATCCGTTTGTGTGTATGCTAGTCCAAACTACACTAGGGCAGCTATTGGCTACTGGCTATGAACTTCCTTATTCTAGTCTGGTCGTATGTCATCACGTTCGAATCCGTCGGACTTTGGTGTGATTGTGTGTGGCCAAGTCCGTTCATTCGGAAAATCCGTCGGAACTCCACCGAAAGTGAGTCAGAAAGACCGTCGGACCTAGTCCGTCAAAAAGTCTGGTCGTGTGTACGTGGCATAAGCCTTTAATTAGGCAAAAAAAAACAGGGATCGAACTAGGAGATGGGGGGGAGGGTCCAGATGTACAGAGAACCAGCATGGAACAAGGTTAAGAGGGTAATATTGGGGGCATGACTAGTTTACTAAAACCCATGGTAAGTTGACAAATCCAAATTGCAGCCTCATTACAAATAACAACATGGTATGTGACTAGAAAAAACTACAAGGCTTGTACACTAATGCCAGAAGTCTGGCTAACAAGGATGGGAGAACTGGAGCTGCTGATGTACGAGGAGGATCTCGATTTTGGGGAAATTTCAAAGACTTGGTTTGACAGCTCTCATGATGGGCTAGCAACCATTCTGTAGCTCCCCAGTGCCGGCAGCATATGCAGCAATGCTGGCAGCACTCATTCGTATATGATTGCTGCCAGCATTGCTGCAACATTGCTGCAGCAATGCTGGCAGCACTCATATACGTATGAGTGCTGCCAGCATTGCTGCAGAGGTTGAAGGAGTGTAGGGTCAGCCTGTGAGTGCTCATACCACACGCCGAACACTGTATTAAATTGGTCTGCAATGCTGTCGTCCCAGAAGGAAGCCTCTTCTAAAGATGATGCACAAGAAAGCCTGCAAACAGTTTTCTGAAGACAAGCAGCCTAAGGAAATAGATTACTGGAACCATGTCCTATGGACTGATGAGACCAAGATAGGTATTTGGTTCAGATGGTTTCAAGTGTGTGTGGTGGCAACCAGGTGAGGAGTACAAAGAGAAGTGTGTCTTGCCTACAGTCAAGCATGGTGGTGGGAGTGTCATGGTCTGGGACTGCATGAGTGCTGTCGGCACTGGGGAGCTACAGTTCATTAAGGGAACCATGAATTAATGGCTGTCACTACTTTACATTGTACGTTGTAAAGCACTGCGTAAACTGTTGGCGCTATATAAATCGTGAATAATAATAATAATAAATAATAATAATTGTAGCAAAGTGTAATTTCTTCAGTGTTGTCACATGAAAAGATATAACAAAATATTTACAAAAATGTGAGTTGTGTACTCACTTTTGTGAGATACTGTGAATAAATAGTAAAAAAGCGAGGCCAGCACATATTGGCCCCAAAAAGGATGAGGAAGGAAATTTGGCTACAAAGGACAGAGAGAAGGTAAAGGTTTTGAATAAATTCTTTTCAGTCATCACAAAAAAACGGGAGGATACATCATACATCATCACAGAATGCACCCTCATGGCTAACAGAAGACAGAATTAGAAATAGACTTGAAAAACTTAATATAAATAAGTCCCCGGAACAAGATGGCTTACACCCAAGGGTCCTTAAGGAACTCAGCCATGTGATAGCCAGACCATTGTTCCTAATTTTTATGGACAGTTTACTGACTGGAACAGTACCACCTGATTGGAAAAAAAAGCCAACGTGGCACCAATATTTAAAAAAAGGGCCGAGACATATCCCCGGGAACTACAGGCCAGTTAGTCTAAAATCAATAGTCTGCAAGCTATTTAGGGGATGATAAGGGACTATATACACAAGATTTTAATAGTGAAAACTGTATCATTAGCAGTAATCAGCATGGATTCATGAAGATTTGTTCTTGCCAAACCAATCTATTAACCTTCTATGAAGAAGTGAGCTGCCATCTAGATAAAGGAAGGCCTGTGGATGTGGTGTATCTGGATTTTGCAAAGGAATTTAATACAGTTCCCCACAAGCGCTTATTACACAAACTAAGGTCTGTCGGCATGGACCATAGGCTGAGTATCTGGATGGAAAACTGGCTACAGGGGCGTGTCCAAAGGGTGGTGATAAATAGGGAGTACTCGGAATGGACTGGTGTGGAAAGTGGGGTCCTCCAGGGATCTGTCCTGGGACCAATCAGGTTTCATTTATTCATAAACGATCTAGAGGATGGGATAAACAGCTCACCCTCAGTATTTGCAGATGATATAAAGCTAAGCAGGGCAATAACTCCAACGCAGGAAGTGGAAACCTTGCAAAAAGACTTAAAGACTTAAATAAAATAATGGGGTTGGCAACTACATGGCAAATAAGGTTTAATGTTGACTAATGTAAGGTAATGCATTTGGGTGTCAAAAATATGAATGCAAGTTACTGGCTTCTGGGAGAGCCTCTGGGGGAATTTAGGATGGAAAAGGACCTGGGGGTTGTAGTAGATGACAGGCTAAGCAGTGGCATGCAATGCCAGGCTGCAGCAAGCAAAGCAAACAGAATATTGGCATGTATTAAAAAGAGGATTCACTACAAAGCTAAAACAATAATTCTCCCACTCAACAAGACTCTGGTTCGGCTGCATCTTGAGTATGCCGTCCAGTTCTGGGCACCAGTTCTCAGGAAGGATGTGCTGGAACTGGAGAGAATCCTGAGAAAGGCAACAAAGCCAATTAAGGGAATGGAGGACCTCAGCTATGGGGAATGACTACAAGCATTGAACTTATTCTCTCTGAAGAGGAGACGCTTGAGAGGGGATATAATATCAATGTACAAATACCGTACTGGTGGTGACCCTAGCATAGGGAAAAAACTATTCAGTGAAATGGAATTTAAAAAGACACGTGGCCATTTACTAATCCTGGAAAATAAGTGGTTTAAACTTAAACTGTGTAGAGGGTTCTTTACTGTCAGGATGTGGAATTCTGTTCCACAAGCAGTGGTATCAGCAGGAAGCATCGATAGTTTCAAAAAACGATTAGACAGGCACCTCAACGACCAAAACATACAGTGGTATATGATGTAATCAGGGCCGCTGATAGGGGGGGACCACCAGCCCTCCTGTACTGGGCCCTGCCCTGTAGGGGGGCCCAGAGGCAGAGGGGGGACTCCAACATTATAGGGACTATACTAATCCTGAGCTAGGGTCCCATGTAGTGTGCGTGGGAGGAAGCAGAAAGCAAATTATTTAAACACTTTTGGGAGTAATCTGCAGCCGTATGTCCAGACTATTACATACAGTACATTACACAAGTCCCAGTCTCTTCTATATCAATACACCAGCAATACACCAGCCGGGACTTGTGTAATGTAATTGTCTGGACATACGGCTGCAGATTACTCCCGAAAGTGTTTAAATACTTTGCTTTCTGCTTCCGGCTGTCCAACTTCGTGCCCAGGTGGAAGGAGCAGAGGTTTTAGAGGAGCTCAGCTTCTGGCCGGTCCCCACACTCCCAGACCCAGGAGAAGCACTGCATGAGGACCCCAGATAAAAGAAGCCAGCAGGACCAAGTACTTGTGAAGTCGGGGGATGTTAGGTGGAGGTAGAGACTGGGCCCGGGCTCTGAGCATAAAGTTGGCCATACTGCATACTGCTTTCCCACATATCTAAAATATTGTGGGTATTCACCGTGCCCAGAGTGAAAGTCTTTTCCCTGCTGTACGTTCTATTGCGTTAATATACAGTATTAATGCTGCCACAGTAACCACATGGCTGGAGTGACACATCTCAGGGGCATAATTGCTGTGTATTAGTGAATGCTTGTGTTGGCCACTGAAGAGTCATCCACAGTGGATCACTTTTCAGTGGGTTTTTGCTAGGTGGTGGGGAAGCAATAATTTGCCTCCTGATTTAATCCATTAAAACCTGTACCTGGCTGCAACTACATTCATTGTACACAGTTGCAAGTGGTCCCCTTTAATGGTATGGGTCATTTTGGGATATCAAATGCCACACGGGAAATAACATTTGTATACCCATTTGCTACCTCCTGACCCCTGCACTCTGTATGCTACATACTCCAGATCCTCTGTATTCTATGTATTACCCAATCCTGACCCCTGAACTAATCAATACCCACTCCTGGCCCCTTTATTCTGTACAGGCATACCCCACTTTTAAGTACACAATGGGGTTTATTTACTAAAGCTGGAAAGTGAAAAATCAGGCTCACTTCTGCATAGAAACCAATGAGCTTCTAACCTCGGCTTGTTCAATTAAGCTTTGGTAATAAAACCTGGAAGCTCATTGGTTTCTATGCAGAAGTGAGCCTGATTTTGCACTTTGCAGCTTTAGTAAATAAACCCCATTGTGTACTTAAAAGTGGGGTATGCCTGTATGTTACATATTCCAAAACCCCTGCATTATATGCATTACCCACTCCTGACCCCTGAACTAATCAATACCCACTCCTGACCCCTTTATTCTGTATGTTATATATTCCAACCCCCTGCATTATATGCATTACTCACTCCTGACCCCTAAAACATGAACATTACCCACTTCTGATTCTTGCATATGTATATTAAACCCTGCATTTCTCCATTGTACACAGTCCATGGGTTAGAGGGAGGGGTGCTCAGGTTCAGTCTTATGTGGGGGGCCCCGCCAGGTAGACTGTACGGGGCCCCATGATTTTTAACAGCGGCCCTGGATGTAATATTGACGTAAAAACACACACACACACACACACATTATAGGTTGAACTGGATGGACTGATGTTTTTTTTCAACCTCAACAACTATGTAACTATGTAACCTGGGTGGGAGTATGTTAGGTTGGCTGTCCTATTCCCAAACATACTTGACAAACTTGACATTGTAAATGCAGAAAAAATACAGGATAATGTCAAGGTTAAGACCTCCATAGGCATAGTGAAAGTAAAAAACAATATATGTAAATAACTATTTTTATAGCATGAGTGAAGAGCATCATCATCAAGGTATCAAAATAACCAGCGCTGTCACAGCCTCTTCAACACTCGTGTGAGACTGAAAAGAAAAATTACTTGATATACATTTAAAGTTCATCTCTCTTGTTTTCTTTTACAAAGGATTTTATTAATATTCATTCATCATAACAGCACATCACATTGATGGTCACATTGGGAATAAACATGTAATAGTACAAAACAGGAAAACAAAAAATAAATATGATACGCTCAAGTCCTAGAGATTCCAAGAATGATTATACATAACAGTTGAGAGGTTACTAACACCATCCGTAACCTCAGTATTCAGGAACACAGTGCACCAAATATAAGTAGAAGCGTCCTAATAGAATTATGAGTGCACCTAGCTATCAAACCATATATTCGATAATTATATTATCAAGGGTATACTAAATAGCAATGCTAAAAGTTTACCATTTAACCATCCACCCCAGGCCTTTGCCTGGTGGCCTGATGAGCTGATAGGAAGAAGTAGAAATGGAGAAAGGAAAAGGAAGAGAGGGGTAGTGGACTAGGAATAAGAGAGGAAAGAGCAGTAAGAAGGGAAGGGAGTCCACAGGGTGGGGGGCAGAAGCATATCAAATCAAGCGAAGCGTACAATCAAATCTAGAAGGTTGAATGTAGGCAACCCAAGGCTACCAGACCCAAAGGAATTTGTCATGGGTGTGTAAAAGTATAGCGATCAGCTTTTCATTCACCATAGCATCGATCATACAATTTTTAACCACATCAAAGCAGAGTACTGGTGTTTTCCATGCCCTTGCCATAGTTAGTTTAGTTGCAGTAAAGCCAACTGGTGCTCCAGATGAAGCAGTCCCACAATTAGCTTACACAGAAGTGCCTCATAGGGATCCCTCGTTAAGTTGGTATGAAATAAGTTGCAAAGAAGAGAGTAGACTCTGACCCATAGACTGCATACCCTCGGACATGTACACCAACTGTGTGCCATAGTACCCTCTTGAGAACATCCATAGAAACAAAGGGAATAGGTTGGGATAAAACGTGCCAACCTAGCCACAGTGTAATACCACCTGTAGAGTATTTTATAGACATTTTCTAAAATAAATACATTTTTGGAGCATTTAGACAATGCTATAGTCATGACCTGCCAGTCCTCCGGATCTAGCTGTCCCCCCCAGCCCTACCTACCACTGGAGGTGGTATAGCCTCAGCTGTGTTTTTTTTGAGGAGATTATTGCTGAGTATATTAATGAGATTAAGCCGGGAGATTGTCGAGATCTACAGAAGCTTTCAAAGGGGGTCAAGGTGTACCCTGTTTCCCCTAAAATAAGATCTAGCGTGATTGTCGGTGATGGCTGAAATATAAGCCCTACCCCCAAATAAGCCCTAGTTAAAGTTTGTGTAGGTCTTATTTTCAGGGTAGGGCTTATTTTCAGGAAAACAGGGTAGGGCTTATTTTGGGGGTAGGGCTTATATTGCAGCCAACACCGACAATCACGCTAGATCTTATTTTAGGGGAAACAGGGTATAGAGTAGGTCGAGACTTTATGAGCTGTTGGAGAAAATGCCGATACTTAATACTGTGAGTGCTATAGTGCTCTCGGAGGGGAATATCGTGTGAGGAGCGACGTAGCACAGCAAACTCAATTATCCTAGTAGGGATGAACAGAGAGTGGATATCAATAAAGCTGTTGACGGTCCACCAACCAAGAGAACTGTTGACGGTTATCACACCCTGGTGGAAACAATGGACAATGAAAGAGGCGAAGTAAGGGAAGATGAGACGAGATCAGGCTTGTCGAGTATTTAATCGAATCGCACAAACGAAGGGAATATGCCAAGCAGGGTCCAGTCGTGTCTTGGCGGGGGCGATGTATATGAGGGAGCCAAGGCAGGGAAGAAACCGAAATTGGGTAAGAGTCCGCTAAATCAATAGTGGCCCATAACAGCATTTGATATTTCTCATGAAATGAGATAATGGAGCTATATTTGCTGCAGTGTAATAGGCATGTAAATTGGGGACCGAGAGGCCAATGTTGATCTTACAGGCATAAACAGTTTGTTTATTAATTCTGGTTCTAGTGGAGCCCCAGACAAATTTCTGACTTTTACGTTGGTGTATGCGCAAAATATGTAGAGGGACCTGGACTGGTAAAACTCTGAAATATAGGTCATAATTCTACCAAACCACGATAACGGGAGATGGGTCCAAGAGGACAGCATATCTGATAGCTTCCTAAAAAAAGGAGGGAAATTGGCCTGATAGAGTCCTGCATATGTTGGAGTAAGCCTAATCCCCAGATAAGGCAACAAAGGTATCCACTGAAATGAGAAAGCATTTTTTAGGGTTGACAACTCGAAGGGTGGAAGGTTAACCTCTTCCAGCCCAAGGACGTCATATGATGTCTTTGATTTTCAGTGGGAATATCTGAATGATGCCTGCAGCTACAGGCATCATTCAGATATCCTCATTTTCAGCTGGCGATTCTGTGCACCATAAGAATGATCATAGCATCAGTTCTGCCTCTTGATCGACACCCCCCCTCCCGCCGCCATCTGGTGCTTCTCCAAGCTCCCCCGTGCCATCGGGGACCCGGAAAATGAATCGGCCGACGCCGATGACGACCATAGTGATTTCCAGTCATCTATATGACCGTCGGAGGCCCAGGCGTGACATTATGACATCATGTCCAGGCCGCGGTTGTAAACAAAGCCACGAGTACTCCTTTTTCCTTAGTAGGACTATTAGCCAAATTTGAGGGTAGAGGGAATCAAAATATTTATGACAGGTGGAGGATGATAAGTGGGTTTTCTGCAGACACGCTAGATCTACTTTTTTTTTTTTTTTTTTTTTTTTGTTATTTAAAAACCTTCACTTTCTATTGGGGAGAATTCATACCCTAATCATTCAGGGACAACCATTTAAGTGTCATGGTATCAGAGGGGCATACCAAAAAGCTACGCTGCCCGAATGCCCCATGGACCTAAGAAAGAGCAGAGGGGGCTAAAGAAGGAAAGAAATAAGTAAGGAAAGAAAGAGAAGAAGCAGAGCATAGGAAATGAAAAGGCAAAGGAATACTCAAAATACAATGAATAAGTAAAGCTTAAATGCATAACTGTGTGGGACAAAAGGCCCACAAGGAGGTCGGAAGTTGGCCAAGATTACTGCCTTAGCCAAGTGGCAGCACATAAGGGGAGCAGTGCTCTATCGGAAACACAAAACCTAACACGCTATATGAAGCACAGAGGAAATGGATATGGTACAATATAGCAAAATTTATGTATAAATAGGTCCTTCAATCACCCGGGCCACCATCTCCAATCGGGGTTACCCAGGGTGAACGAGCAACCAATAATACCATCCCAACTCCACCAATCCATGAAACCATTAAGTAAAAAATATTAAACTCTCATAGTAAACTAGACATTTTAACCAACAAAATAGAATAGTGAGACCCCTGGCAGGTCTATCCCATCTCCAGCCGGAGACTGGAGGCTACTGTCGGCCGCCCACTGTATAGAAACAACTGCAGGTCATGTAGGATGAATAACCAACAAATAGTAAATAAACATTTGTATCTAGGAACCAGATGCCCTCCCACCATGTAATGATCAGGAAGCTCCTGGAGCTGGTATGGCAGGAGGCGGCCAGAGTATCAGTCGCTGCCACCCGTAAACCGCCCCAGAAAAGCGACTGTCACACCCACTACCCGGAACCCAATACATTGTGCAATGTAGGTCACAGTCCCCCGAGGCCACCATCTCACAAATGGGGTGTCCCATGACAGGGTAGCAACCCATGACCCCACATCAGGGTTCAAAGCAAGGGTTCAGGTGGGCCCTGATGCAGCTCCGTAGGGTCTAGTGTAGCCATTCGGCGGCACTGGACCATCTCTCTTGTTTTCAAGCTGATGGATGAGGTTAGTAGTAGCTGCAGGTCAGTGGATTTTTGGTCTTATGGCCCATACATACAATCAAAAAAATACAGTTTTCGAATCGATCGTATGATAATCTGATTGTTAGTACACAGCTTTTGAGAGCCGATCATGATCGTTCATCTGATATTAACCGATGGGACAAGCACAAAAACTTTCCTTGTATGACACTAGATTGTAGGATTTTAATTGAATCAGTACAGTTGTCCTTTTAAAATACAATACAAATAAACTACAACACATTAGATCACTTCTGAATTTGTATTCTGTCGTACGAGAATTTTCGTCACTTTAATAAACTCTAAATATTCAATATGAGACTAGCATGGTAAAAAAAACAGTCAGTCAATCGTTCATCCGATAATCTCACCGTATGCACCAGTCATAAGAGATAAGCTGAGAAAAGTCAATTTCTTTTTGTGATATATGTGGTGAGTGTGTATGCCTCCAATTTGAGTAATATTTTATATATTTGCAAATTTGTGTGCTTGGCATCGATTTTAAAACTATTGCTATTAAAGTGGAATTCCAGGTAAACCGTAACTAGTGTAGATACACTTATCTATTTTCAGCCCAGCCCTCTATGTAATCTAGCTCCCCTGTGTCAGTAAGTAGTGGCTGTGGGGGAGAGGAGGGACCGCCAACAGCAGTGCACCATGGGAGCCTATGGATGATGTCATTACATTAGGCTTTCCCAGCCATTGTCAGGCGCTCTCTAAATTCCTCTGCAATCTTCACTGGCTGACACAGGGGATCATGTGACTAGACCGGAGCAGGCTGAAAAAAAGGTAAGTATAATATATACCCTTTTTTTGCATAGTTTAGTTAGAGTATAGGGGTGGGGAAACATTTTTTAAATTAGTTAAACTTAGCTGCATTCCTAATTTAATGCACAAATTATTATGATGTGCAGTGAGTGCTGCAATACCAACAATAATCTGTAATCCTACTCCCCAACCATTAAAATGGGTGAGTGGGTGATGACAGGTATGACACCGTTTTTTTTTATTATTCTTTTTTTTTTTTTTTAAGGATTCACTTCTAGAGAAGAAGCAAAAAGTTCAAAGTGAAATTGAAAGAAACAAATACTTAGATGAAGAAGTTACATTCATGAAAACCTACTTTCAAAACATCAAGCAACAAACACAAGATGAGAAGTCTGTATACTTCTTCCAAGATGTAGCCAGGCTTAGGGTGGCACTTGCCACAGCTGCAGAAATGCTATCTCTGAAATCTAGAGGTATGTACTAAGAAACATGTTTAATTTTGGCCGTATGCTCTTGAATGTCAAATACAGGCACTGGTCCTGTCTGTGTTTTTTTAAACCCAAGACCAAATATGTAATATATTGCAGCTTACTAATCATTAGATGTGGTGGTTGCTTCAGTTTTCTGTTTTTAGGCCTTTTCCCTTCTGTTTTTACCTGGTGATCTGGTCAGTAATACACCTCTTGTATTAGTGCCACCATCTGGACAAAGAAGCACATGGGTCACCTTTAGACAGTAGCATGGTCAGTCTGGGGGGAGGGGAGTGTTATGCCGCGTACATACGACCAGACTTTGACGGACTAGGTCCGACGGTCTTTCCGACGGACTTTCGGCGTTGGTCCGACGGACTTTCTGAACAAAACGGACTTGGCCACACACGATCGGACTAAGTCAGTTTTTAAGTCCATTCGTTTTGAATGTGATGACTAAACAAGGAAGTTCAATAGCCAGTAGCCAATAGCTGCCCTTGCACCGTATATGGTCCGTCGGACTAGCACGCAGACAAACCGTTTTCATTTTTAGTCTGTCGGACTTGAGTCCGTCGGATAGATTTGAGACAGTCCGTCAGACTTTTGGGGAAAAAAAGTCCGCTGGAGCCCACACACGATCGAATTGTCTGACGGATTCCGGTCCGCCAAACCAAGTCTGCAGGAAATTCTTATTGTCTGTACGCGGCATTAGATGTACTAGCAAATTTAAATACAATAACGAATTGAAGCCAACCTCCAGCTAATACATTAAAAACAGTTACAGCAAACAGTTTTTTTTCCTTTAGGGATACATGTTGTGAGGGGTTAGCTCGGCAGCGGGTGAGTGTGTGACCCCCTGAATGGGTTCATCACACAAAATCAGGCACAGCAGACAGCGTTGTAGGTGAAAAAAAAAACAAAGGTGCAGTTTATTTATACTATATGCAGTGAAAAAATATAACAGCAAAACAAAAAGAAACATGAAAAGAAATCCTGGTCAGCTTGACCGCTTACTACACATGTAGATTGGGTGCAGCCTTGTGCTGCCCCAGCCCCTATCTCCCTGTTTTAGAAGTTTGCCACAGGCGTTAACTCACCGCACAGGACAGGTAGATACCACAATTCCCAGTATACACAACAACAGAACTGGTTCCAGGATGGATCATCTCCCTAAGCATGCCAGGGTTTTTTGTAGAGGTCTTAATGAGCCTACTTACTTCAACTGGGCTCATTAACTCTTCCCCTGTAGGACTCCCAGCACTCCCTCTAGTGGTATAAGTTGGCATAAAGCCCAAATCTAGGGCATATATATTTTCCATCCTGGATGCAACCAGGTGACTTTACCTGCCTGCTGTCACAATGTGCTATATAAATAAATAAAAGCTGAGCATGGTAAGCACCCTCGCCAGTGTTAAATGGTTTGTCTCACCCCTGTAACTGGATACATTTTCCAGAAAAACAAAAACAACAGACTTACTGGCTGGATAACCAAATGAAAATAGAAGAAATAAAGCCTAAGAAAATAAATGTAGCCTTAACATCTAATGCCCCGTACACACGAGCGGACTTTTCAACATCCAACGTCCGTCAGACCGAGTCCGTCAGACTATCCGATCGTGTGTGGGCTGCAACGGACTTTAGCTTCGCAAAAGTCTGACGGACTTTAGAAATGAAGCATGCTTCAAATTTTCCCGACGGAACTCCGCCGGACCCGGTCCCCTTCGAAAACTCCGCTCGTGTGTATGCTACTCCGACGGACTAAAACCGACGCTAGGGCAGCTATTGGCTACTGGCTATGAACTTCCTTATTCGAGTCGGGTCGTACGTCATCACGTTCGAATCCGTCGGAGTTTAGTGTGATCGTGTGTGGCCAAGTCAGTTCGGCCGAAAAGTCTGTCAGAACTCCGTCGGAACTCCGGCGGAACTCCTTTGGAAGTCTGTCGGACATAAGTCCTCTCGTGTGTACGGGGCATAAGAATTGGTAAACTGCAATATAATAAATGTTTACTTTTGGGATTGTAGAACACCCCAGAAGGAGCCACTGGATAAATAAGCCCTCTGAGACTGTATTTAATTCCCACACCCCTTTGGCCACTCTGACACAACCCTGTCCAATATGATAGGCAACACCATGTGAAATAGACACCATATATGTATTAAGATCAAGTAATTAAACAAGGGCAACATAGCACTAAATATAATGACCCAGAACTCAGAGACTTTCTAAATTATAGTTGACTGTGAAAAGTAAGGCAAGGAGTAATCAGGCCCAGGTTGTAGCCAACAGTCTACTCCGCTTAAAGTGTAACAGGATCAAAAGGAGTGCAATAAAAATATTTTGGCAGGTATACTACAGCTATGCTGCCATTAGACTCCAGGCCTGACCTGGCTAGGTTTACAGTGGCTGTACAGTGTCTGTACCCAGTGAAGTGAATAGCCTCAGATGATACACAGAGATTAAACAAATCCTCCTACATATATTTTACTTGTATATCTGCTGTCTTCCCCACTCTACACTCTTTGTAGATTGTGTTAAAAATCTTTCTTCCTCTTACAGCAGCACGTAGCGGTGGGTGGGGATACTGGACTTCCACTGTGTGAGAGCTGATTGGAGGATAGGGACAGTCCCCTCTCCAATAATTATAATCTTTCTGTAAGCACCCTCCTGACACAAATTTTCAGCTACTGTTATCTCATGTGTTGGAGAACTTCTCAGAAGTGACTCCTGCTGATAACAGAGGAACGGAGCACCACACTTAGAGCTTTGGAGAGAGATAAGTAAACACTACAGATATACTGTATGTGCTTAGTTCAACTTTCATGAATGGGGTTTACAACCACTTTTCTGTGAAGTCACATAACAACTTCCAAATATATATATATATATATATATATATATATATATATATATATATTTTTTTTTTTTTTGGATGATAAAGTCTGCGTAGATGGGTATGAAACAGGGGTGGGGTGGGGGTAGTTCCACAATAACTGTTTCTGAGGGCTTTGTTGGGGCCCTTATGGTGGTGCATGATTGCAAGAGCTCAGTGGTTTTTGCCTACTTTCAGACTGCAGACTATAGGGATGAACTCCCAGTAGAACATAAACCAGTAGCAAACGACAATAAGTTCAAAGGGAGTGCAAAAATGGATCATTCTAGATCAAGGATGTAGTTCTGGAGAGTTAGACAGCAGTATCATGTGTTTTTTTCTGTATTTTTGGTTGATATTCTGTCTCTATCATTCAAAATACCTATATGATAACAATTATAGACCCTTAGGCTCCATGCACACTGAAGCTGATAAACTGCAGTTTATTGGCGTTTGGGCGTTTTTTGTAAAAGCCCATAAACTCTACTCTATGTTAGCCTATGTGTCCATGCACACATGGACGTTTTTCAGCTTTAATGAGCAGTGGAGTTTATGGGCTTTTTTCTGAACGCCAGAAATTCGCGTTCAAAGTGCCGTTTTTCAGCGGCAAAAAACGACAAACGCTCATTAACGCTCATTAACGCTCATTAACGCTCGTTCATTAGTGTTCGGCATTCTATTTTTCAATGCATTGTGGGATTTTTGGAGTGTCCTCTGTGTATTTTTATAAAAAACGCCCATTAACGCTAACGCTGTAAAACGCTCATTAACGCTCATTAACGCTAGTATAAAACGCTGTTAAAAGCAGGTTTTTCAACCAGTGTTTTCTGCCAGCAATCTGGCGTCCAGAAATAGCTTTTTTGAGCTTCAGTGTGCATGGAGCCTTAATTTCTATGTAATTGGGCAAACTTACAAAATCAGCAGGGGATCAAATAATTATTTTCCCCGCTGCATGATAACAATAACCAATAACAAGTAATACCAAATAAATAAAAATGTTATTAAAAAAAAAAGGAAAAATATGTAAACAGAAAGTCACAGGAGAAAAAAAGAGAGAGCAAGGGAAGGGGAGGGGGGAAAGGCAACAGGCGCTGCAGTAGGTCATTCGTAAAAATTTGTGAGATTCCATTCGCAAATGAAAAGTCCAAAACACCTCATGCTTCAACAGCAACCTGAAACTATCTCCCTCTCTAAAAGGCTTTTTTACCCTCTCAATCCCCTGCATTTACAAAGCTTGATCGCCCCCATGTTGACCATTAAAATGGTTAGCAATATTTGTTGAATGCTTTTTCAGAATATCATATACATGATCATGGAGATGATCTCAGAGCCTCCTAGTCATCCTGCCCACATATTGCACACAACAAATTTTACAGGCGATCAGGTATATCAGGTGTTTTATATTGCAATTTATAAAATTCTTAATTCTGTAACTCCTTTCACTGGCTGTGGATGTCAATACATCATTAGGCGGGGACAACAGGGACACTCACCTGCACCACATTATAATTGCCTTTGAAACTAAGCCAAGTTTCCCCCCATGTACTACAAGATGAAAAATAACTAGGGTAAAGCAAATTGTCCAAAGAAGGGGCATTGTACACAACCAAAGAGTATTGGGGCATATACATTGTCACTATACAGCACAGGAATATGTCATTCAATAATATTTCTAATTTTCCTAAATTCCTGGCTATAGTTACCACGCTTCTAATGTTACATTTAGGGTATCCTTGTTGTAAAAACCCATCTTTCATGTGGGCAAGCTCTCTTTCAAAGTCATCATCCCTACTACATATTCTACACAACCATAAGAGTTGGCCTACAGGAATACCCCGGACTGTATGCCCAGGATGACCAGAGTCAGCCCTTAAAAATTGAAAATCAAATACTTACTGCAATTTTCCTTTCCTGACTGGCTCCATGTCAGCACACACATGGGTACGGGCCCCACCCACCCCGGGCCCCACCCACCCCCACAATGATATGACGTTTAACTCATAAATTTTAGCACCTGAGCCAGCACCACATTCTGCAACTAGCACTTGCAACGGGCGGGCAGGTGTGCTGACATGGAGCCAGTCAGCAAAGGAAAATTGCGGTAAGTATTTGATATTCTTGACTTTTTCCCTTTCTCACTATTTGATATTCAATTTTCAGTTTTCCCGACAGCTCCATGTAAGCACACACATGGGAAATAACTAGACAAAATACAGGGCGGGTATTCATTAACAGAACAATTTTAATCAACATGATACAGAGCCCATGACTGTGGGCCCAACTCCACCATAGTTAAGGCTCAATACAATAGTGAATAAGGAAGGTCTAAATCACCAAGTGGCTGCCTTACAGGTAGTTTCCATAAATACACCCTTCGCTGCTGCCCAGAATGTAGAAATACCGTAAGTAGCATGCTCCCTGATGTCATTAGGTGATGCCAACCCCTTCCTTTATAGGCCAAGGTTATTGCTTTAACTATCCACAAAGTGGTTAGCCCGCTGAATGCTTGAAGCCCTTGCTTGATCCTGTTGGAAACAGAAAGAGGTGAACTGAAGACCTTAGGGAGGATGTGACCTCTATAGGAGTTTCAGGTTCTCCTGATGTTAAGAGGACCGAGTTGGCTATCTCAGACCGAGATGAATATTGGCAGAACGATTTCTTGGTTAGATGGAATACAATAGGCACCTTCGGCATGCATCCTAGCAGTGGAACTAGGACCACTCTATCCACATAGTTACATAGTAGGTGAGGTTGAAAAAAGACACAAGTCCATCAAGTTCAACATTTGTGTGTGATTATATGTCAGTATTACATTGTATATCCCTGTATGTTGCGGTTGTTCAGGTGCTTATCTAATAGTTTCTTGAAACTATCGATGCCCCTGCCTGTGGAAGGGAATTCCACATCCTTGCTGCTCTCACAGTAAAGAACCCTCTACATAGTTTAAGGTTAAACCTCTTTTCTTCTAATTTTAATGAGTAGCCACGAGTCTTGTTAAACCCCCTTCCGCGAAAAAGTTTTATCCCTATTGTGGGGTCACCAGTATGGTATTTGTATATTGAAATCATATCCCCTCTCATGCGTCTCTTCTCCAGAGAGAATACATTCAGTGCTCGCAACCTTTCCTCATAACTAATATCCTCCAGACCAGTGATTCTCAACCAGGGTTCTGTGGAACCCTAGGGTTCCTCCAGAGGTTGCTAGAGGTTCCTTCAGCATTGGGCAATTTCTGCCTCTCAAATAAGTTCCCACTCACGCCATTGATCTTTTTAGCTATCTGTAAGGAGGTAATTCTTCCCAATGACCACAAGTATAAGGACCATTCTTCCCACTGACCATAACATTAATGTATCATAAGTTGTAGCTTTCTAATTTTTACAAGGGGTTCCCCGAGATCAGAGAACTATTTCAAGAGTTCCTCTGTGTTGAAAAGGTTGAGAAAGGCTGCTCTAGACCCTTTATTAGCTTTGTTGCCCTTCTTTGTACTCGCTCTCCATTTCCAGTGCATCCTTCCTGAGGACTGGTGCCCAGAACTGGAGAGCATACTCTAGGTGTGGCCGGACCAGAGTCTTGTAGAGTGGGAGAATTATAGTTTTATCTCTGGAATGAATCCCTTTTTTAATGCATGCCAATATTCTGTTTTGTTAGCAGCAGCTTGGCATTGCATGCCATTGCTGAGCCTACTAAGACCCCCAGGTCCTTTTCCATCCTAGATTCCCCCAGAGGTTCTCCCCCCAGTGTATACATTGCATTCATATTTTTGCCACCCAAATGCATTATTTTACATTTTTCTACATTGATCCTCATTTGCCAAGTAGTTGCCCACCCCATTAATTTGTTCAGATCTTTTTGCACATAAAAAGGTTGTGAATGGCTCCTTGCAGCCCAGGGCTGCCATCTCTGACATAACTCCCAAATTTTTGATATGAGAATGAGGGACACCTACTAGCAAAAGTATGTAGGCATAGTACACACCCCATGCCACGCCCCCTTTAAGGACAATTAACCCCCCAAAAAAGATAATTAAAACCCACAAGTTTTTTTTTTGTTTTTTTTTTACAACTACTATTCCTTTATACAGGAAACAAACAAAACCCTGGACAGCCGCACTCCGGATTAGGTGAAAAATAAAAATGCCTTTATTTCTTCAAGTGAAAAGACTCCATATCACACGAAACATCACAGCAAAGGGAAAAAACATAGAACAAAATTGCTAATGCGTTTCACGCTAAAACCAGCGCTTACTCTCGCTTTCTTTACTATTCCTTTATATTGGCTTTTGAATTTTACAGATGCAGCAATTTATAAATTGGAGGAAAGGTTTAGCACTGGGAGACACTTTTTGAAAGATAAATAGTGCATAAACAGTTGGGAGCTATGATCTCTGAGGCCGCGTACACACGCGGGGACTGTTCGCCCAACTTTGTCTGCTGAACAGTGTTTCGGCGGACAGTCCGCCCGTGTGTGGGCTTTCAGCGGACAGTTTCAGCGAACAGTCCGCTGAACAAGGTTTTTCGGAATTTCCGAAAAACTGTCCGCTGAAACTTTGTTTCAGCGAACAGTTCCCTCGTGTGTAGGCTTGTTCGACAAACTAAGTTCCGCGCATGCTCAGAAAGGATTTACACGCCGAAAGTTATAATGCAGTGTATAGGACGTCGTATTTTTCGTCCCGTCGTACGTGCCGTTCACGTCATCGCGCACGGTTTCAGCAAACTGTTCGTTCGTCGTGTGTGGCCATGTCCGTCCATGCTAATTTTGAGCGGACTGTTTGCCGAAACTGTTTGACGGACAAAGTTGGGCGAACAGTCCCCGCGTGTGTACGCGGCCTGAGACTCTCCTTGCAAAGGAGAGTGTGACCAAAAAGGCAGCTTATAAGGTTAGATGCCAAAGGGACATATTTTGCGAGAATGTATCTGAAGTCAGAAAGTCCAGGACCACAGTTAGGTCCCACTTAGGAAAGCAACGTTTCTTGGAGGCTTTAACCTCAGGACCGCTTTGAAAAATTGAACACCAAGGCTGTTGGTGGCCCACTGAATCCCTGTGAAGGCAGACAGGACAAAAACATTACTCTTAAGAGTACTAAGACTTAGGTTCATATCTAGGCCTTTTTGGATAAGATCCAAAATATTACTTATTTGGAGGGAGGAAGGAGAGAAGCCTTCGGTGGAAGCAAAGTCCTGGAACTTGATCCGCACTTGTTGCAAGTTGCATTAGCTTGGTTTTCTAGACTTCTAGACTAGCAGGGTACCAATAACAGCATTTGAACAGTTTGCCTTGATCAGCTTCTGCCTTCCAAATTCGAAGCCTGCAACTGCAGCCTCTGAGGAGATGGATGAAGCACTGGACCCTGAGATGGCAGACCCAGGGATACTGGTATTGACTTCAGTGGCTTCAAAGTCAGTAGACACAGAAGTGGAAACCACAGATGTTTGGGCCAGTACCCAACTGCCAGAACTGTCAGTCTTCTGAGAAAGTTGAAGATTAGTGGTATTGGTGAACATACAAATGCAGTCTGAAAAGACCATGCTGCTGTCAGAGCATCTGTCACTGCTACCTGTGGGCAAGGTAGACTGGTGTAAAACATTGTCAGTTTGGCATTTGGTGGTGATGCAGATACGGTAGGTCCACCACTGGCTGAAAAGCCCAACGTACCAACATTGACAGGTTTGTGAATTCAGGAACCACTTCTTCATTGTCTAACTGATGTCTTGACAAATAATCCACCTCGAGAATGGGCGAAAAGGGTTTGAAAGGCAGCTCCCATCTCCAGGATGTTGGACACTATATTCTTCACTTGGCAGTACCACTTACCTTAGGCTACTCTCCCCTGGCAGGTAGCTCTCCAGCCTCGAATACTGGCATTGGTTTTGACTACTATCCAATCGGCAAAAGGAAATGACTGGACAAAAGATTCTAGATGTCTAGCCACCAGCTCAGAATCTTCTTCACCTGCGATGAGGTTTGAGGCTGGGTTCACACTGCTGCGGCAGCGAGAACCGGATGTGATTCGCACCACACTGCAGTGCAAATCACATCCGATCTCTGTGCGATGCAAGTTCAGCCATACAGATAGTATGGCTGAATTCGCATCGCACCCGCCGCAAACTCGCACAGGACCCTTTTTTTGGTCCGCAGCAGAATCGAATCGCATGGGTGTTCACACCATGCGATCCGATTCCTGTCCGAGTTTGCAGATCTCACTGCGATATGCGAACTGATCTGGGGGTGTCATTAACGTTTCACTGACACTCCTAGCAGTCCGCATAGGGCAGTGTGAACTGCCGGCGGGAGGCATGCGATGCGGGAACCCGCCGCGGATTCGCGGCGTTCCCGCATCGCTTCAGTGTGAACCCAGCCTGAATCAATTGTCTCCTGTTCTCTGACTTCCACTGGGACAGGAAACTGAATCGGCAGACTCAGGCTTCCCACTGAGCCCATCTGACCATGGATATTGCAGCCACCATAGTCCCCACTACCTATTGCCACTATTTTGGATGCGAGAAAGTTGGCAGTCGGTGTAGAACAAAATCTCAGATGAATTGCTGAAAACTTCTACTCTGGAAGGGCACCGTGCTTTGATGAGTGCCTATACACACTACCAGGTATATAAGGCATTGACTAAGTGTGAGATTGCTTTTATTTATTTATTTTTTAAGTTGAACAGCCAACCGAAGACCTGAAGAACTCACAGCACTAGCGTCTGGTGTGAAGGAAGAGTTGGACGACTTGAAGCAGGATCAGACGAGCCAGGTAGACAACAGACAGGCAGATCAGGCAAAGGCAGCAGGCAGAAGCGTAGTCAGGTCACAGGCAGGTTTTGGCAACAGATGGGCAAATCAGGCATAAACAGCAGGCAGAAGCGTAATCAGGAGCAAGCCAGATCGGTAACAGAAGTCAACACACACAGGAATCAGGATTCAGGTAATGCTGTAGACCAAGCAGAAACCAGCCAGCATTGAAGCTCCATTTAAATAGGCCGACTGGCGTCCGTTCTGGTGACAGGTGCGTGCGAGCGTGCTGTGACGTTAGCGCACACATATGCACGTCTACAGAAGCGCCTGTGTTTGTTCTGGTCATTCTTGATTGGCGCCTGCGCACAGGTATGTGCCTGGAAACAGCAGCTGTATTCTGCAGACCTCTTCCCTGACACTAAGGGCCGGTTCACACAGCGGGCGATGCGAGGCGACACGACTCGCCTCGCTCCCGCAAGTCGCCCCCGTTCTGTACAATGGAACCGTTCTGAGAGGAGCGACTCGAGTCGCTCCGACTCAGAAAAAAGGTTCCTGTACTACTTTCGGGCGACCTCGGGGCGACTTGCATTGACTTCTATACAGAAGTCATTTGCAAGTCGCCGCCGAGGCCGCTGCAGGTCGCAGCGAGGCAAGTCGGAGTCGCCTCGCCTCGCCTGCAGTGTGAACCGGCCCTTAAGGTGTAGAGGCCCCAAGGTGTAATCCATCAACATCCAAACACTAAACACATCTAAACACTTGGCATGCTTAAACTCTCCTAAGCGTATGTGCAATATGCAGCTTTAGATGCATTTATTTTTGGCATTCAGAGGAGCAAACAAACGCCTTGTGTTTATGAGGCCTATAACATTATTTTCTTTTGTAAAATATTGTCCTATGATGCCATCCTATGGATAGAGGTGGATTGAATGACATCTGTATACAGCAGAGGGGAATAACACTTGTGGCATATCATACCCTGTTTGATATTGGAGTATTGGAATGTTGGTGATAGGTTTTGCACAATACAGTTTGGAATGATTCACAAAAAAGTAGAAGAAAATAAAAATGGACACACACATAGGTAAGTATAAAATTTTGGTTTAAAAAAACAATCAGGTGAAGAAAAATGGCTCATAAAAAAAAAATTCAGCCCCTCTCTTATGCCCTGCACACACGGTCAGACTTTCCAACGGCAAATGTGCGATCGGAGCTTGTTGTCGGAAATTCCGACCGTGTGTAGGCTCCATCGGATTTTCCGTCGCACAAAATTTGAGATCTGGTTCTCAAATTTTCCAACAACAAAACCCGTTCTCGTAAATTCCGGTTGTGTGTAGACAATTCCGACTTACAAAGTGCCACGCATGCTCAGAATCAAGCAGAAGAGCAGCACTGGCTATTAGACATGTGCAGACTGAAATATTTTGTTTCGGAATTTCGTGTTCGTCACAAAAATAAATTTATTTAGTTATTCTCTTCTTGTGACAGTTTTTATAAAGGAGGGCGGGGCCACCCGGTGACTCAGCTCCCTCTGACGCACGGTTCCATGCATTAGAGGGAGTGGAGTCAACGGGTGGCCCCGCCCTCCGTTATAAAAGAACTGTCAGAAGAAGAGAAGCGTCACACAGCGGGAGCCTCCCATTGCACACAGCGGCCCGAGAACCAAGAAGAGACGCCGTGGAGGAAGATGCCAGACAAGAACACCGGAGCAAGAAGAAATGGATCGGAGGAAGAAGAGGATCGGAGGAAGAAACCGAAGGATGAAGAAAGGAAGAAGACCAGAAGAAAGAAGATGAAAGATGACTTTAATAAAGGACTTGTCAAAGACCATCTCCTGTCACTTTTTTGTCACTTTTTTGGTGAAATGGTAGGGATACTTTTGTACCCCCTTACCATTTCACACGGGGGGAGGCCAGGATCTGGGGGTCCCCTTGTTAAAGGGGGCTTCCAGATTCCGATAAGCCCCCCGCCTGCAGACCCCCACAACCACCGGCCAGGGATGTGGGGATGAGGCCCTTGTCCTCATCAACATGGGGACAAGGTGCTTTGAGGGGCTACCTCAAAGCACCCTCCCAATGTTGAGGGCATGTGGCCTGATACAGTTCAGGAGGAGGGCGCTCTCTTAACCCCCCCCTCTTTTCCTGCGACCTGCCAGGTTGCATGCTCGGATAAGGGTCTGGTATGGATTTTGAGGGGGACCCCCACGCCATTTTTTTTGGTGCGGGGTTCCCCTTAAAATCCATGCCAGACCTGAAGGGCCTGGTATGGATTCTGAGGGGGACCCCCACACCTTTTTTTTTTTGGCACGGGGTTCCCCTTAATATCCATACCAGGCCCTTCGGGTCTGGTATGCTCTTGAAGGGGAACCCATGACGTTTTTTGTTTTTTTACATTAAAGTCGTGTTGTAAGTCGCGCTGTGATTCACACTCAAGTCGTGTCCAAGTTGCCTCCCAAAGTCAGGCTGGAAGTCTTGTTGCCCCTGTGTGAATAAATGGACTGTTATGATACAAGTTCAAAAGACACAGATTGTTATTGTCAGAGTCACATCAAATCTCCTATCTGTATCGAACTGTGTCGAAAACTAAAATAAAGCATTTAATAATGTCGGATCTTTCGTTTTCGGCCGAAAATTTATTTGGAGGAAAACGAATGTCTACTGGCTATTGAACGTCATTTTTCTCGGCTCGTCATACATGTTGTACATCACCGCATTCTTTGCGTTCGGAATTTCAGACCAACTTTATGCGACCGTGTGTATGCAAGACAAGTTTGAGCCAGAATCCATCCAAAAAAAACATGGTATTTTTTTGTCGGAATGTCCGATCGTGTGTATGCGGCATTAGTGTTTACAAACCAGGAAGATTGTTAACATAGATTTATGGTAAGATTTGATTATAAGTTCACTTTAGGCAATGTAGCAAAAATGTATTGTAAGCATACTGAATACTGAAGTGAGACTTTTACTGTCTTTTTACTGTTAATTCCGTGACCTTGACTCACTAAAAAGTTTCTAAAACAAAACTTGACATGTTTCTAAAACTATGTGTACATCATCAATTGGGCAGGCCTTCATTTTATAACACACTGCTAAGGCCAGTGATGTTTAGTAGTTTACAAGCAAAATACTTGCTATAAATATAACATCATTCAGTTAATATGAAAATAAATTTTTGTTTCAGAAGCCAAAAATGATCAGTATCTAAAATATGTCATGGATTTCTGCTCCCAGTCTGGAAATGATTGGTACAGAATTTATATAATTCGCAAGCTGGCTAACCTAGATGGTATAGATGCTGTCCAAACGCTTTCCGAAGACCCTGAATCAGAATGGTTGTTTCCTTGGAAAATGTTGCAGAATGAGGTAAATATAAGTTTAGCTAAAAACACAGCAAAGTCAAACATTTTATATGCTTACTTGCAGCAGGTTTTCTTCACATAAACATTTTTTTTTTACTTGCAATGCGCCTTTTGAACTTGCTAGAAAATTTGACTTCTTCAGAAAGAGTCAATTCCCTAGCCCAGACCCCCACTCTATATACAATACATCACAGCCCTCTGATCTTCTGACAGTGTCTAACTAGTCTTCTGCTCCTCCTCTCACCTCCTTACATAACTTTTTAAGTATGTGCAGGAGAGAAGTGAAGGGATTACTATACCGTAATATAGAGCAGGGTTTCTCAACTGGGATTAGGCGTAAGAGGTCCCCAGCTGTTGCAGCGCAATATATCCATCAACTGCAGGCAACTAATAGGTACAACGCATCCCCGCTGCTGACACTCTCTTATCACTTCCTTGCATGCAGAGAGGTACAGGCAAGCAAAGCAAGAGTGTCTCCACTATTCCCCACAGGCCCCTCTTTCCCTCCTGTCTGTCCCAGGTACTTGTATGTGATGACATCACATTGATTGGACAAGAGATGAGGGCTTGTTGGGAACAGTGCTCCAGCACCAGGACTACCACAGCTGCTTCCTTGAGTCACACTGCATGAGTAGGAAACTGCTACTGCTCTGCTTCCATGTAAATACGTGCCCTGCTCCCATGTAAATACATGCCCTGCTCCCATGTAAATGTGTACCCTGCTCCCATGTAAATACATACCCTGTTTCCATGTAAATGCATACCCTGCTTCCATGTAAATATGTGCCCTGCTCCCATGTAAATACGTGCCCTGCTCCCATGTAAATACGTGCCCTGCTTCCATGTAAATGTGTACCCTGCTCCCATGTAAATACATGCCCTGCTTCCATGTAAATGCGTACCCTGCTTCCATGTAAATACATGCCCTGTTTCCATGTAAATGCATACCCTGCTTCCATGTAAATGTGTACCCTGCTCCCATGTAAATAAATGCCCTGCTTCCATGTAAATGTGTACCCTGCTCCCATGTAAATACATGCCCTGCTTCCATGTAAATGCGTACCCTGCTTCCATGTAAATACATGCCCTGCTCCCATGTAAATACATGCCCTGCTCCCATGTAAATACATGCCCTGCTCCCATGTAAATACATGCCCTGCTCCCATGTAAATACATGCCCTGCTCCCATGTAAATATGTGCCCTGCTCTCATGTAAACATGTGCCCTGCTCTCATGTAAATATGTGCCCTGCTCTCATGTAAATATGTGCCCTGCTTCCATGTAAATACGTGCCCTGCTTCCATGTAAATGGTAAATGTGTACCCTGCTCCCATGTAAATACGTGCCCTGCTCCCATGTAAATACATGCCCTGCATCCGTGTAAATGCGTACCTTGCTTCCATGTAAATACATGCCCTGCTCCCATGTAAATACATGCCCTGCTCCCATGTAAATACGTGCCCTGCTCCCATGTAAATACGTGCCCTGCTTCCATGTAAATTAGATTACATGTAATGGCAAAGCACAGCTTGCCCGCTCACCAATCCTCTCCGTGGCTCCCCCCACATTGCTGCTGACAAGGGAAAGTCCGCTAACAAGCTGACGGTCAACAGCGTGAAGGGGGAGGGGCTTTCTGCTGAGCAGAGACCCCATAATGAAAGAGGGATTGTTATAGGCGTGGCTGACACTGAAAAAAAGTAAGTGCCTGCGCCACTAATCCCATCTCTACCACCCCTGCCTGTGTCTAACTCCTCCCTACCACCCCTGCCTGTGTCTAACCCCTTCCCTACTACCCCTGTCTGTGTCTAACCCCCTCCCTACCACCCCTGCCTGTGTCTAAACCCCCCCCCCCCACCACCACCACCCTCGCCGCCTCTGTCTGAACCCCACATCACTGTTACATTAAAATCTGATACATTTAATCTGGTTTTTAATTGTCATGATATAAAATAATTCATGTGGGGGCCTTTTGGTGGGCCTGTTTTTTTTTTTTTGCAGTCCACAAGGTTTAGGAGTGTGTCTATGGGAATTTTTGACCATTCTTCCAGAAGCACATTTGTAAGGTCAGGCATAGATGCAGTCTCCACTCCAATTCATCCTTAAGGTGTTTTATCAGGCTGAGGTCAGGATTCCGTGCAGTCCAGTCAAGTTCCTCCACCCCAAACTTGCTTATCTGTGGCCTAGTTCACAGTCTCCACTCTAATTCATCCCAAAGGTGTTATATTGGTTTGAGGTCAGGACTCTGTTGTACAGGCCATTCAAGTTCCTCCACCCCAAACTCGCTAATGCATTTCTTTATGGACCTTGCTTAGTGCACTGGTGCGCAGTCATTTTGGAAAGGGCCAACCCCAAACTGTTCCCACAAAGTTGGGAGCATGAAATTGTCCAAAATGTCTTGGTATGCTGACGCCTTAAGAATTCCCTTCACCGAAACTAAGGGGCCAAGCCCAACCCCTGAAAAACAACCCCACACCATAATCCCCTCTCCATCAAATGATTTGGACTAGTGTTGTTTATTTATATTGCTGTTATTTTTGATTAGTTATATTGTTT
Organism: Lithobates pipiens; assembly: GCF_037356315.1. Classification (NCBI taxonomy): domain Eukaryota; kingdom Metazoa; phylum Chordata; class Amphibia; order Anura; family Ranidae; genus Lithobates; species Lithobates pipiens. The sequence continues at coordinate 435,344,683 of NW_027507903.1, forward strand.
ATTCAACCTATAACATCTCTATCACTTATCTCTTGAAGAAGCCATTGTATGGCGAAACATTTAGAGCAAGAAAATACTGCTGTTCATCTACAATATGGTTACTATATGGTGATATCCTGATGCTTTTATGTATAAATAAATTTGATATTTTTATATATCGGTTTGTTTTTGGTTTATTCCTGGCACCTTAAAAATCACATCATCCTCTTTCTATTCATACACTTTAATATAGGAATGTGGTGCCGTTGACGATCCAACATCCAGCAGTTAATATTGATAATCTATTACAATAAGTAAAGGAAAATCATATCATTTACTCTGTAGACAAAAATAACTGCATTTAAAAATCAGAGAATAGAGCTGACCCCACATAGGAGAAAAATATTTTTGTAAAATGTAATTTTGTTTATGAAAATACTAATGAAAAATATATAAAACCATTTATAATACCTTTAAGCAAAGGTGTGTTTACACTGTATTTGTTATCCTTGTAGGATGCTGAGACAGGTAACATTGACCAGTTTTTGGTGTGCGGTGACAGTTACAAGGTCCTAAGAGATGGTATTGCCAGAGGAATGATTGAATGCAAACAGCAATGGATTGAAACTGCTGTTAAGGTAGAGCTTTTTTTTTTTTTAATACTTTGAAATATAGAAGTGGACCTATACATTACACTTCACCTAAGCTACAGCAACCTAAATTGCCAATCAGTGGCTATGCCTGCGCATGATCCCACTCTAGACCATTCCTGGGAGCAGGATCCAAGAATGTTTAGAGCTGTAAAACATTAGTATTTCTGGGGTTTTACCAGTAGTTCAGGAATTAGGCAAAAACACTGGTACTTCAGGAACTACCCGTGTACAGGAATGTAGGAAATAAAACCATAAAGCTGGTAATGCAGCAGTAGGTTAGATGGAGGACCGAAAAAAAAATTGATAATGTTACAGTCTGAGAAAGCAGCTATACCCTAGCTCAGGTGACCCCAAACTGCAGCCCATGGGCTAAATGCGGCCCGCTGCAAGATTTTATAATACCTCTAATGTAAGAGGGAAACTCTGATGGGGGCATAGATGCAAGCAGGAACTCTCATGGGACCTGGACAAAAGAGGGGCTTTTATGTGAATCCAGATGTAAGGGAGGAGGCTGATGTAAGAGGAACTCTGATGTAAGAGCAACTTTGTTGGGGACTCTGATGTAAAAAGGGACACTAATGGGCTCAAGTTTATTTGGAATTTCTTTGTTGTAAATCATATGCTGATTACAAAAAAAAAAAATACAAATAAAATGTACTTAGTAATTTAAATTGTATTTATTTAATGAAAACTGTTTTTTTTTTTTTGGCCCATAAAATGTACAACGTGGCCCTTGTACTGAAATATTAGGTGACCCCTGGCCTAGCGCATAAGATCAGTGTGTCAGAATACATTCATTCAGTGTCAGATTGCCATTTACAATTGGAAAGGGAAATATGTGCTGGCCCTGGAGTTAATGGAAGCAGCAGCCTATTACCAGTTTAGCGACGCCTTCTGAGTAGCAGGGTAGCGTGAATGGTAACCAGGCAACCCATTTCAGAGCATGACACCCGGAAGGATTCACTCTCAAATAAATTATAAAAAATATTCTATCCAGCATAACTAGTGGGATGACAACTTATTAAGGTACTCATAAATTGGATGATGTAGATTGCACCAGACAGGCTGGCTGACTGTTATAGAGAAAAATACAGATTTTGCTGCTGGCTTTTTGCAGATGATATACAATTTATCCCAGAAAGCTAAGCCTTGGATGGAGGTGTATGGTGTGATCAGCTATTCTGCTTCTATTGACATAAATATGGACTCTTGCATGTTTGTTGTTATCAGTTAAATAAAAAAGTTTCAGGCATTTGAATAGTGCCCACATTTTCAACCACTTTGTGATGTCTATGTCCAGCAGAGCAGGCTGTATCAAAATGTCAAAAGCAATTGAAGGCTACTCTTAAAGCTGAAGTTTAACTATGATTTTTTTGCATAGTTACATTGGCCCAGCTTGTACCAATGCAAGTATGCATGTGCCATACTTGGCAGGTCCTTGTGGAAGATTGAAATCACTGTAGTAGGCCAACTTCAACAGTGATCACTGCTAGCATCCAGGTCCTGTTGAGCGGCTGCCCTCCTCATAGTGAACACTGGGGATTGCTCGTTCGGCACTGGTGGAATTCAAAGAACACTTTGAATTTGCTTAATGAATGCAAAAAGTTCTGATTGAACAAGGTGGAGATGAAAACTGCCTCTCTCCGGCTTGTCCAATCAGAGAACACTTTTCATTCATTGAGAAAATGCAAAGTGTTTTTTGAATGTTGCCCATGCCAGACAAGTGACCCCCTGTGTTCACAATGCAGCAGGACCTGCAAGTTAATGCCGATCACTGTAGTGAGTACTACAGTAATTTCCAGCTTCCACAGGGTCGGCTAGGTATGGAACATACATATTTACATTGGTTCAAGCAAAACCAATGTAACTATGTAAAAAAGAGTGCCATTCATATATTGTACCTATAGGTAAGCTTATAATAATTCCACCTCTAAACACGCCCTAATAAATTATCTCATGAAATTACACTTACACAATTACACAATGTTTTTTGCAGAATTAATTTATAAAAATAAATATTAACAACAACTTTATCCATGCCCATCAGTGTAACCTCTACTGTGCCCAACAATGCAGTCTACCTGTGTCCATTAATGCTGCTTCACCTGTGTGCATCACTACAGCCTGCCTGTGTCCACCAATGTAGCCTGCCCATGTCCATCAATGCAACCTGTCCTTGTCCACCAACGCAACCTGTGCCTAACAATGCAGCCTGTGCCTAACAATGCAGCCTGTGTCCCGGGATTGGACGGATAATCTGTCCCCGGACAAGAAGGTGGGGCTGTATGTGACAGCGAGTGAACACACAGCAATTGAAATTAATGCTGTGATGTTCCTCCACTCTCTTTCCCTCCGAAATCGCTGGGAGAAGGGCTCTCATACAACCCCGCCTACCAGTGGTGCTCGTCTTCTCCTCTGCTCCCAGGCAGCCCATCCTTGCCAGCCCTCAAATCCCACTCGCAAAATGAGAGTTGACGAGTGGAAAATTTGAGGGCTGATAAGGCTTACCTATAGGTACTGTAAACATCCCCTAAACATGCGCCGTTTGGGAGATATTTACTGTATATGCAGCCAGTTCACTTCATTGACGCATGCGCTCTGAAGGAATGGCCACATGTGTTGTTTCTTCAGAAGCCTGTGCCGTGACCGGCGGCTCCAATGTGCATGCATGGGAGTGACATCACGCGACTCCGGCCAGTCACACAGCCAGAGTCCGTGGACCCGGAAGAAAGAAGGGCAAAGATGGATACAGCTTCCTGCGGGGAAAACAAGGGCTTCGTTTGCAAGTACGTTTAACATAATGTGCTAGTTTGTGATACATACAAGCACATTATGCCTTGGGGTGCATTGTGCGTGTGTGTCCATGGATGCACACATCCCAGCTCAAGAGGATGCCCACACAACTTCCCCCTCAGTGCCCATATTGCTAAGGGGCACTTAGAACAGAAGAGTAGCTGAGAGAGCACCTGAAGGAGACTCCAGATGAGGAGGTAAGGGTCTGTTCTGTGCAATACAGTACCATTGCACAGAGCAGGTATATATAACATGTTTATTATTTTATTGTAAAAAATATGTGCTTTACATCCACTTTAAGGCCAGTAATGTCAAATGAGCTCTCAATAGCATGTAAAGATGTTTTAACTATGAATAAAATCAGGGAAGGAAGACTTTGACTGTGCGTGTACCAGTTCTGTCTGTTAAAAGACTTGCACAATAAACAGTGCAGGTATTAGCTCTACATGAAGATAACTCCCTGCCAGTTGTTTTTGGGTAATATCTGCTGGTCTATGGCCATCCTTAGACTTCACAATTCTAACAGAAAGATAAGGGGGTATGTTTGTGACTTCAGTCTTCGTCATAGCTTAAAACTCCACCTGAATGGATTATCTTTTTAATTTTTTCGAAGAGTGGTATTACAGGGTAGTTGCTAACCTATTTTCTCTCTAAGGAATGTGGATGCCAAGATCAAGAACTGACCATCTACCTCCTTCTTGCTGTATTTCGTGAAATAACCTTGTACTATGGGGCACAAAGTCATTTTCAGCAAGCAGGAGTACCTGTAAGTAATCACAAGACTTTATTTAACTGTGGATGAGTTTTGGGTCATATTTCAGGGAACATTTTTTTTTATGCCACGTATTGACATACTGTTATCAATATCTTTATCAATGTGTCCAATACAGGAATTGGAGTCTGTCAAGACCTTTATTAAGGATGTTGGGGTTTTTACAGAGGGATCCTTGAATAAATTTTTACAAACACTACTGAACAACAACCGGCCGTATCTCCAATCAAACCCTGGCATGACAGGTTTACAATCCACAATTTTTGGATTGGCTATACACATGGCTGCAATTCTTCTTTCTGGAAATAACTCTCTTTTTGCTCCTCTAAAAAATATGTCATTCTTTCCCAGTAGAATGCAGGTATGTTCTGTTGGCTTCTTTTTTTGCTATTACCTAGTTTATATTAAATCATTTACGTATAATAGTATTAGAGTATTTAAATCAGTATGCGCAGACCATAGGAACTATTGTTGAAGTGTGGGTATCTGTGAACACCTGTGTGAGTTTTCAAATTGATCCCTGTGGAGCCTCTTTTATTCTTAGGAACAGATTATATAAGGGTTCTTAACTTTTCTCAAAATCAAGTTTAAGCCTCTCTGTTCTTAACAGCTCTCCTTGCCAAAGGCTAGAGTCTCTTTTGCCTACTGAAGGTTTGGCATTCCACATTGGAATGACTGGGCTCAACATTAGTAGGGTGCAGAATTTAACCTTGACTTGGGCAGAATTAAAGACTACATACACAGACTGGTCCTAGGATCTAAGGGCACTCCATATGGAAATGGATCGATTTGGAACCAAGTATAGATACTTGCACCAAACACCTGGATGTAGCTTTGGTGTTATCTTAAACATTTAAAATCCATATAAAGTCTTGTCTTTCCTTTCTTAGTAATAAACAGGCATTTTCAAAGTAGGTTGCCATGTTACATGTCTCAAAAGAAATGTATTTACCTCTTCTTTAATGGTAAATGCAGCTGGGAAGGTGGATTTCTTCTGCTCAACAGTGATGGACGAGAACAAGCAGGGTTTTTGCATCATTTCCCTAAGGCTGGCCATACATTATACAATTTTCTTGTACAACTTTCCTTTAGATTTACCAATACCATATAATAGGAAGTTAACCCTAAACACTTTCAATTGATATGTAATCAGCCAGGCCCTTCCACTACATAGTTAAAGGTAAATCTAAAGGAAATTGAATAAGAAAATTGTATAATGTATGACCAGCCTAAGTTTTGGCAGGTAGAGCAACATGCTATCAATTCAAAGGGCAGAGCTAGGTGGCTATTCATAGATGGGACTATCAATCATGCCAACATCTAAGCAGCTACCGCAAAAAAGGATGACAATGCTGAAATGATTTAACAGTCAGGGTGGAGGCGGTGTGCGGGCGCAAAGGTGGTAAAAAGCGGCCCCTGCCCCCTCCCCCATTCTCCAGGAAGAGCTCTGATGCAGACTCGGGCCCCTGCTGAGACTGCTCTATTGTTTCAGATGATGCTGACCAGGACTAATCGGACAGTGAGGAGGATTCCCCGTCCGGGTCTGCGCAAGACAAATCGCTAATTGGAGCACTTATCACAGCTGTGTGTGATACCCTGAAAATTCAGGATACAGCAGGTTCCTCTGCTGAAGTAGTGGTCCCTTTTGGGTCCCGTAAGCCAGCCTGTACACCTAATGTGTTTCCGTATCTAACTTATTTTGATAAGTTCATATACAAGGAATGGGGAAGCCCGCAACGGACCTTCTCGGTCCCTAAAAGAATGGCGGTGCGCTACCCCTTTGAGGAGAGCCTTCTTAAAAAATGTGCGGCTCCTCCGGTCGTGGACCCCCCAGTATCCAGGTTATACAAAGTAACCACAATCCTGGTAGAGAGGACTCCTGCAGTTAAGGACCCTACCGACAGGAAGGCAGTGGCCCTTTCCTTGTTTATGGTTGTGGGGTCAGCAATACAAACAGTACTGGCCACAGTACTAGGGTCGCAGACACTTACTGAATGGGCAAAACTTTTGCACCATGAATTGGAGAAGCAGCAGGCTACTCCTGTCTGCGTGGAACTAGCAGACCAGATAGTGCACAGCCTTAAGTATGTTTATGACACGGCCCTGGATACGCGCCTTTGCTCTCCAGGGCTTCAGTGTCAGCAGTGGTGCTGCGGCGCCTGATTTGGCTAAAATGCTGGTCTGCGGACCGGGCATCTAAAAAAGCCTTGACGGATCTACCCTTCCTTGGTGAGCGGCTCTTTGGAGCCTTGTTGGATGACATTATTAAGAATGTCACAGGTGGGAAGAGTACCTTGCTCCCACAGGCCAGGAAGACTAAGGAGCCATGCCGCAGGCAAGGGCCCTCATTTTCCACTCAAAAGAGGCAATTTCGTCCATCCAGGACTTCAGCTAAACGCTCCCAATCCAACAGGACGACTTCTGAGGGACAAAGGCGTCCCTGGACCCGCAAGCTTAACAAGCCTGCGAACAAAAGTGCTTTCACATGAATGTTTGCCCCTGTCCGTGGGGGGTCGCCTTCGGGAGGTTGCAGCCCAATGCACCTCTCAGCTGTCCGACCAATGGGTCTGCAAACTGATTTCATCTGGCTACAAGATAGAGTTTCTCTCTTGGCCACCAAACAGATTCTTCCCCTCCAGCATACCCTTACTCCCGGTTCACCGGGAGGCCCTGTTGGGGGCAGTAAGGGACTTGCTAAGCCGCAGGGTGATAGTGCCTGTTCCGGAATCGGAAAGGTTTCAGGGGTTCTACTCCAATTTGTTTGTAGTTCCCAAACAGGAAGGGGTACGTCCAATCTTGGACCTAAAAGCCCTCAATTGCTTTGTAAAAGTACAGAGGTTCAGAATGGAATCAGTTCACTCAGTTGTCGCTGCACTCCATCAAGGGGACTCCCTGGCATCTTTGGACATCCAGGATGCGTACCTGCACATACCCATATGCCTCAGGCATCAGAGGTTTCTGCGATTTGCAGTAGCCCACTACCAGTTTGTGGCTCTCCCGTTTGGCTTTATTGCGACAATGCAAAATCGTAATTGTAGGCTACATAGACGATCTCCTCCTGAGAGCAGCTTCTGCCTCAGAATTAAAGGAGGATGTTGCGATCATCATGCAAACCCTGCAGCAATATGGGTGGCTGGTGAACCTCAAGAAGTCAGTGCTTATACCAATTCACCACCTGGAGTACCTAGGCTTACTGCTGGACTCCGTGCAAACGAGAGTGTTTCTCCCTTCAGACAAACTGCAGACTTTCAGAGCCATGGTGAAGCTGTTGATGAACCGCAGGTGGTCGTCTCTGCGCTTCTGCATGCAAGTCCTGGGCCTCATGTTGGCCTCCTTCGAGGCGGTACCCTATGCCCAGTTTCACACCAGAGCCTTGCAGAAGGAGATTTTGACAAAATGGGACAAATCTCCGTTATCCCTGGATCAACAGATTCGGGTAAGCCAGTCAGTCATGGACTCCCTACTCTGGTGACTGAGATCCCCGGCACTTCGGTCTGGGAAGTGGTTCCTACCTCTACACTGGACAGTGATCACAATGGATGCCAGCCTGACCGACTGGGGTGGAGTACTGGGAGTACAGTCGACCCAGGGCCTCTGGCCAGGGAAGGAATCCAAGTTGCCGATCAATGTGCTCGAGCTCAGAGCGATCAGGCTATGCCTCTCCACATGGTCGATGAGACTAAGAGGGCGCCCGATCAGGATCCAGTCATACAACGCCACAGTCTTGGCATATGTCATCCATCAAGGAGAAACAAGAAGCTCGGCTGCAGCTTGGGAGGTCACTCACATCCTTCAGTGGACAGAGTGACATGTACCGGCCCTGTCGGCCATTTACACCCCAGAAGTAGAAAACTGGCAGGCGGACTATCTAAGTCAGCAGATTCTGGACACAGGAGAATTGGGAATTGCATCCAGAGGTGTTCAGGCTGCTGTGCCTGCGGTGGGTCACTCCAGACGTGGATCTCCTGGCCTCCCGTCTCAATCGAAAGGTGCCGAGATTCATATCCAGGACAAGAGATCCTTGGGCAGACGCTTTAGACGTGTTGGTGCCTCAATGGTATCAGTACCGACTGATCTACTCTTTTCCTCCGCTAAAACTGTTACCACGTCTGCTCTGCTGAGGGGATTCCAGGGATACTGATTGCCCTAGATTGGCCTCTGCGTCCCTGGTACGTCGACCTAATACGCCTGGTTGCGGACATTCCCTGGCGACTAACGATGCGAGAAGACCTTCTATCTCAAGGTCCGATTCTCCATCCTGCTTTACCATTGCTGGTTTTAACGGCATGGCTATTGAGAGCCAGGTGCTAAGGAATCGGAGCCTGTCGGACTCGGACTATGTTAAGGGCACAAAAATGTTCTTCTCGGAAGATATACCATTGTACCTGGAAGGCTTACATCTCCATGTGTGAGGAGATGGGGTGGCGTCCGCGCACCTATTTCGTTTCCAGGATCCTGCTGTTCCTACAGCAAAGAGTAGACCAGAAATTGGCTTTGAGCACCATTAAGGGACAAATATCAGCCTTGGCTGTTTTTTTCCAATGGCGTCTCACTCTCTAGTGAGCACTTTTATACAAGGGGTCCGGCATGTAGTCCCTCCGGTGCGTCCACCCTTGCCCCCGTGGGATCTGAACCTGGTGCTCTCAGCGCTTCAGAAACCGCCGTTTAAGAACATCAGGGAAATTCCCTTGTTGACTCTTTCTCAGAAAGTGGTCTTCCAAGTGGCCATTACCTTGGCCAGGAGGGTTTCGGAACTGGCAGCCTTGTCTTGCAAGTCGCCCTATCCACAAGGATAAGGTGGTGTCGCGTCCGCAACCTTCTTTTCTGCCGAAGGTAGTTTTCGGTTTTTCACATCAATGAAGACGTGTTACCATCTCTGCGTCCTAAACCGACACATCTTAAAGATGTGGCCCTTCATTCCCTGGACGTGGTCTGGGCTCTTAGGGTATATTTGTTTGCCACGACTCCCTTTCAGAAGTCAGACTCTCTGTTCGTTTCGGTCGCTGGCCAGAAATCGATCTGGGGGCCCCGTTGTTAAAGGGAGCGTCCAGATTCTGTTAAGCCACCTGCCTGCAGACCCCCACACTACTGCCCAGGGTTGTGTGGATGAGGCCCTTGTCCCCATCAACAGAGCACAGCCCTCCTGCCTCAAAGCACCCCCCTATGAAGCACCCCCCTATGTTGAGGGCATGTGGCCAGGTATGGTTCAGAAGGGGGGGGGGGGGGGCGCCAGTTACACGGATTGTGATAGATTTATATAATATTCTAAAATTGGTTTCCATCAGTAAATACATTTTTTTTTCTTTAAGAATTCCTTTTTGCCAACCATGCCAGAAGATATGTTTGCACATGCTGAAAAAGCAGTGACAGGTGTACAGTGGTATCGTAAGTATATTATTTTAATTTGTTATTACAAAAAATACTATACATTATCATTTAGTTGTGTCACTGATGACATTTATGATGACATTTATCTTTAGGCTACATTCACATGGATGTCTAAATTTCAGAGTTTAGCTATGTTTAGAAGACTTTTCTAAAAGGAGCTGGATTCACACTATGCAAAGTAATCATGTTACTTACATAACGATTAGCAACCTTTTTTTAGTTGACAGTTTAGCTGCGTTTAGGAAAAGAAGTAAAATTTTGTGTCTGGGCTCGATGACCTGCAGCTATCTGTCCAGTGTGTTTAGCAGCAGAAAATGAAACCCTTTCCTTTTTCTCCTTGAAATATTGGAGTTCCTTCTCATGTTGGTTCCATACATCTTCATGTTGGTATTTATTCTTTGCAGACATGGTCTAGCAATTGTCAGTAAGCTGTCAAATGTGGACACTGACATTCTGGCAAAGTTGTAAAATTCATTGGGATAGGTTCTGATTTGCTCATACATCAGGACAAAATATTCCCTAGTTAGATGCTGGGATGTTAGGGGATGTATCCATTTTTACTTCATTTGCCTCTGTCTCTGCCTCTCTTGTGAGAAAGGCACATTCCTGCACTGCAGGTGACCGCACTGCCCTTGCGATTTGCATGCAGGTGCCAATTAATTGTTAATGACACCCCAAACACAGATCACAGCACAGCACAGTGCATTTGCAGGCACCAAATTTTATGGTACTGCAGTACCATGCAGTTTGGTGCTGTGTGTTTTTAAAAGTAGTTCCGTGCATGTGAACTGGCCCTCAACCTTTCTTACCTCTTAAGCAGCACACTATGGTAAGCACCAGATTTGCTCTTCATTCCATTTCAATTACACAGCTCTATCTCATTGCTGAGAAAACCACCAACAAAGTGGAAGAGGAGGTGCCTGGGGTATAGTGTCTCCTCAAGAATGGGGTATTGGGAAAAAAGCTGATGTAGCTAAACTCATTTACAAACCGCAAATATCTGCAGGAAATATTTAAACTTTTTCATGTGCAGATTACTGGCATTTAGCTGCCTACAGATACAAATTTACTTGTGAATGTAGCCTAATGCCGCGTACACGCAAGCGGATTTTCCGTCGCAAAAATCTTGGATGGTTTTTCCGACGGAATTCCGCTCAAGCTTGGCTTGCATACACATGGTCACACAAAAGTTCTCTGAACTTTCGACGTCAAGAACACGTTGACGTACAACACTATGATGAGCCGAGAAAATGAAGTCCAATGCTTCTGAGCATGCATCAAAATGTTTCAGAACATTTTGTGCGTCGAAATTTGTACAGACGATCGGAATTAGTGATCAAAACTTTTTCCAACCAAAAAATTGAGAACCTACTCTCAATCTTTTTCTGGCTGAAATTCCGCCAGCAAAAGTCCACACGATCACATTTTCCGACCAAAAGCTCTCATCAGACTTTTGCTGGCGGAATTTCCGATCGTGTGTACGTGGCATAAGCCTTTCTGCATTTGTGCTGCAGCCAAGAACTTAGAACTGGGAAGTGAGATGTTTTAAAAACTTATTTTTTTTAACTGAAACGTTTTTATTGGTCTCTTAACGGATACAGCAATGCATCACATCTTGTTTTTCATATATAAAATAAATTATAACAAACACAAAAACAAATCAAAATTAAAAAACGGAGTATAGCGTACAGTCAGGTTTACCAATCATATTCAGCACATAATATCCGCACAGCACACATCCCAGTGGTCACAATAAACAACTCCCCAGCTTGACTGCTATATAGGATCAGGCCATTTAGGCCTAATACAGCACTCAACTACCCATGGAAGACCTGGACGGGGACAGAGTGGGGCCCGCGAAAGCGGAAGGGGTCGGGAAGCAGAAGACCACAATGTCAACATAGGCCAGTCCTATTTCTCTGAGTATGCGTCACTCTTGCATCCAACATCCCCAGATTTTGGTGAACTTTTGTGGGCATTTACGACTCATGTAAGTAAGTTTATATAGGGGAAGAGCAGAATCGAGATGTTTTAAAAACTTGATTGATTTTAAGTAACTTGGTAGCAAAACTGAAAAAGGAAATACAATTGTCTACCTGCAAAGTAGAAAGTAAATAGGTAGCACTCCTGCTGCTGATGCCTCCTAATGAAGCTGTAAATTGAAACAGAGAATAAAAGGCTTACCTGCAAAAAGTCAACATGGGAACAAGGTGCTTTGCCAGGAGATTCTCCTCTGGCAAAGTACCCCCCCCCCCCCATTTTGAGGGCATGTGGTATGGTATGGTTCGGGGGGGCATACTTGGCAAAGGGTCCACACTTATTTTCTTGATTTTTTGCATAGACTTTCCCCTTAAAATCCACGCGAGACTTAAATGGCCTGGGATGAAATGGGAGGGAAATGCATTTTTTTTAAACTATTCCCACACCTTTGCTTATGTGGCTGAGGATTCCCAGACGTGTCAATGATTGGGGTCGGTGATATCACTGTTTGTTAAGAATTCGGCGGTGACTGCAACCATTGACAGCGGGAAGCTGTCATGTATAATAGTGGAAGTAATACCGCTATTATACCTGACATTCGGCTTCTGCTGAATCTGTGTTTTGACTGAACCTCCAGCTCATCCTTAATAGCTACCTGGTATTTGGTATAATATGCTAGTCTACACAAAAAACGACAAAATGTAATTCCTTTCGTTTCACCTTCTTCATTTTCCCCAGTGTTTTCACAGTGCCTTTCTGTTATTTAGTGATTGTAATATAGTGGGGTTGGCTTACTAAAGAATAAGTCCTTCAATCATCAAATCAAACATTTTTTTTTGTGCTTGATTGGATATTCTTTACAGAGTGAAATATAGTTTTGCTTTATCTCATTTATGAAGTGAACGTGAACTTTGTAAAGTGAACATACTCTATTTCTTTAGTAAATCAAAACTGGCCATTTCTAACATTTGATGTTAATCAGCTTGATGTTAACATGGTATTCTCTGTTTTTGCAGTTTGTTCCAGTGGTCACTACTGTGCTGTTGGAGAGGTAAATTTGCTATTACTTGCAACTTAGTGGCACCACATCCAAAATATAAGCAAAGAAAAAGTGCATTATGTACAGAGTATGGGTTTCAGGATTGCCTTACATGCAGAGTGAAGGGTTCAGGATTGCTTACATACAGAGTGCAGGTGTGCATAAATCACAGGCCGGTTTATAACTTCACTGTACCATACTCTGCCCCCAAATTTCTGCCCCCCCCCCCGTGCAGAGCACCCCTCTCTTTCTCTTCCTGACCTTTCTCCTCCTCCCTGTCCAGTGCACAGCACTCCACTACCCCACAGAAGAGAAGTACTGTGCCTTACCCCATGTCAGGCTGCCGGCACGGGCTTTGGGGCTGGAGTGTGCATACCCTGCCGTGCTTCTCCTAATCCTCTGTTGTAGATGCAGGGAGAGCAGGGAGAGTTGTGTGTGCCGCCAGGAGAGAAGCCACAGAGAGAGGGCAGAGAGCACAGACAGGCACTGCACAGCCACAGAAGCCGTCACTGGATTGGCACTGGCTAACATCCCCAGAAAAGATTTACGTGGCGGTTAGGTCCGAAGGTAAGCTGTGTGTCTGGGTTTCTAGTGGAGGCAAACCCAGGAGTAAGTGTCAAAACCCGGACTGTCCAGGTCAATCCCGTACAGAGCGTTTGGATTGCTTATAACAGGTGACTGATCATATCAATCACCTTGCAGGTGGACACAGACAGGGAGAATGCAATAGCCAAAACCCAGATTCTGGAATGAGGAGCAGGAGCACTTAAGTGATCCTGACAGGATTTTTATGCAATTGCAATTGAGTACTCTTTTTCATCTTGGGTCTACTTGTGGCTACCAACTTAAAGTCCATATTCATCCTTGGTGCTTTTTCTTTTATTAATTGCAACTTAACCCCTACATTTTCTTAATTTTGGATACAGTGGGAAAAAGTTTAGGTTTCTGTCAGTTTCTGTTTTTGTTTGTTGGGAAGTTATTCCCTCACTTCTGTTTCTGCAAGGCCTATACAAGAAATGGGGGAGTAGTTGTCAGAGAAATCTGGAAGTGCTAGGAATTGGACAATTGCATCCACATGGTCTAACGCCTCTTTCACCAAACACAGTTCAGCACAGTTTTATCTGAACTGAAGCTAATGCTTAAAGAGTAACTGTAATCTTTGAATACAATTTACTATGTAGTTGAGGTGCCCCAGTAGGTTAAAAAAAAAACACTGTTCAAATTATTGTGACTTAGTCCTCCCTACAAGCTAGAATTCATCACCCACAGCATCACAGGAACAAGCACTCCCTAATTCAAAACCTGTTCATGAGCAGTGTGCTCTCCCTCTCCCTGTATTAGCAGTGGCTTAGCTCAGCACTGCTGCTACAGGTGGAGAGAGAGCAAATTGCATGTGTAATAGTTTTGAATGAGAAAGAGCACTTACTCTGGTGATGCTGCCAGGGATGAGCTGCATAGTGTACTTTATTCACAAGAGAAACCTACCCTTTAAACCAACCCTCTCATGAATATAAAAATGGCCAACATGTATACACTGCAAAAGAAGAAAGTAAATACTTACCTTTCCCACTGGAAAGTGTTTTTGAAGAAGGACAGTGTCAGTGTGAAACGCGTCACCTCTTTCCTGTCTGTGTCCTGGTGGCAGTTTTTAAATGTTCAGTAAACCTGTTGGATCAGGGAAGGTGTGTGGCCAATTTCTTCTTGTTTGATCTTATGCTCACAGATGTGAGCTGGGGCCAGCAGCCAGTCCCTCCAGCTAGCAGATTATGACACTCACCTGGAGCAGTGGTCCACTTTTGTTTCTGCTTACATTTCCCACTGCCCGTAACACTGAATATTTCTCTATTAAAGAGGAAGTAAACCCTGATGGGTTTTACTTCCTCTTTTGCTCCTCGCAAGGCCTGCAAAATAAAAGAATAATGTGCTAGTATCACACTTACCTATAAACAAAGCCCACACTGTCCCCTGTGCAGGCTGCATCCATCTTCACCCATTTTCCTTCTAGGGGGCTGCTGACTTGGCTCTGTGACTGGCCGGAGCCGTGCGATGTCACTCCCGCGCATGCAGGCGGAGGCGGTCAGTAGGGATGAGCTCGGTGTTCGACTCAAACGCATGTTCGACTCAAACACGGGTCGTTCGCCTGTTCGGCGAATTCAGAACTTTGTGGACCGTTCGCACTGAAAACGTGTGGCATGAACGGCCCACAATGCACTACGCCATCGCAGTGCATTGCTGGCTCATGATTGGCCAAGCATGCACTGTGACCCTGCATGATTGGCCAATCACATTGCCGGCAGCGAGGAGAGCCATAATTGGCCACAGGCAGGATGCCTATGGCCAATTATAGCTCAGGGGGTTTAGTACATGCCCCACACTATATAAGGCCGCCAGCGCAGAAATTCCAAAAACAAAATATTTCAGTGTGCACATGTCTAGTATGCAATCCTAAATTAAAGTGTTCAGTGCAGATACAGTAAATATATATAAATGGTATTAAATAAACAGTAAACAGCAGGCATATAACAGCATGGAAATAGAAACTGAAAGCGCCGGTTTGCGCTCCTCCTTCCGGGATACTTTAAGCAAGGTTTGACCATTGAGAAAAAGGTCATATATTTCTGGTGAGTGCGGTGGGTTTCTACTGGCAAAATGAGGAAGAGCACTATTCTCCTAGGTGTCACTGTTCTTCACATTTTGATGCATTTATTGGCACCAAGCACTTTAATTAGGATTTCATATTATGAACTTTTTGCACATTGTTTATTTATTACCATTTTTAGACATTTATTTGCACTCAGCACTTTAATTTAGGATTGGATACCAGACGCTTTTGAGTCTCATTTATTTTTGCACAGGTGAAAATGAATACCTTAAGTTATTTTCATATATAGCTTATGTTTGAGTTCATGATTTACATGTATTACTTTGGTATATACATTATTTCCATTAAAGTGCTGCACTTATTTGAAGTTACTTCCAGTAGTGTCAATCTCCTGTCTCCTCACAGCATTTGCTGGTGTGTTAGGCCAACCTCTATGTCACAACTGTGTCCTGTACTGAGGTGAAGGTCAATGGAAGAAACCAGCTTGCAATAAGGGGAACACACTTCCAGAAGTGTCAGTTTCCCAGCGGACTTCAGAAGACAATTTCTCATCAACAGATTAGCATTTGGTGATGCAGGCAGTGGGAAAAGTGTAAAGAATTCTTCTCTTGTATGGCATGCACTTGTTTTGTTTTTATATTTATAACATAACCACTTTAAACACTTATCAAAGGTCCAAGGTTTCTGCTTTTGAAATTCATTGCTTTTAAAGCATAACTAAAGCTCTTTTTTTTAATTGAGGAAAAACATGAGGTTTAAATCCCTGTCCATTTTTATGACTAATTTTATAACCATTGGGGAGTTTTCCCCTCACTTTCTGTGTTTACCAGAGCTGCCAATAAGGGGTTACTGCCAGCCCTCCTGTTTGGGGCCTGGGCAGCTGACAAGCAGGGGAAATTGGATCATGGATAGGGAGGTTGATCAGTCAAGCAGGGGCATAATTACTGGAGCTGATCCCCCGTGTGGCTCTCCCTGTAGAAACTGAAAGCCGGCGTCTCCTCTTCTCCCTCCCTCCAGCTTTCAGCTGCTGTATGGAGAGCCACACAGGAGGAGCGGTTCCAGAAATGGTCCCGCTGCCACACTATTCACAATTCCCCCTGCTGCCCAGGCTCTCCGTGTGCCCCATTTCCCCATAGCACTAACAGCCGACCCTCCTCACCCTCCTGTTAGCTTCTGCGGGGCACAGATGACCGTTTCAGGATGGAGAATGGATGGGGTCTGTAATTGCGATGGCAGGGCGGCATTAAAGATTGGACGTACCTGTACGCCAATATGCCTGCCCGTGCCATTCTGCCGACGTACATCGGCATGCGCCGGTCGGGAACTGGTTAAAAATCAAATTCAGTAAATTATATATTACTAGTTTCCAACTAGTACATAATAAATAACAGAATAGACTTTAAAACCTTACATTGAATCTGTGCAAAGTTAGAACATAAAAATATGCTTCATATCTAATACTTATTAGCTTTAATATTTATTAGCCCATTTTTAAAGCAGCGATAGTATAAAGCACACCACACCACACCACAGCCTGCATTTTTTGAATGACTGCATTTTGCCAGAATGTTTATACTGAAATATTAAAATATTATATTTACGGACTTAATGCAAACATCTGTTTTTAGGGAGATTTTCACATTTTTTCCACAAATACAACCAAGTAATTCAAGTTTGTTTATCTGTGCTATTTTGAAGACAAGTGACACACTGATATGCTAAAGATATATATTTATTAACTAAGAATTCAGTGTAAAATAATATCAGGTATATTTGGTGATAATACAAATATTGATATACTTTTAAATATTAAAGATATATGATGATACAGATAATAAACACATTTTTACACAAGCTCTTATTACACAATACCATATTTCAATACTTGAATGATAACTTGGTAACTCTTAAACTTAGTAACTTAGTAATTAGCTTTCTGTAGCTCTTTGGACTTATGTAAACATCTAGGTCAGTGTTTCTCAACCTTTTTACCTTGGAGGAAATCCTGGCAAAAAGTTTGAGATCTCGAGGAACCCCTGGAATGTTCACATATACAGCTCACGGAACATTGGTATGATCAGCGAGCTGTTGATAACAAAAATTATTTGTAGAAATAGCATTAAATAAAATAATATATATTAAAATATACCTATTTAATGTGAAATTTGCGCTTTCGTTTCCTGCAGAGCTGATCCATCCTGATCACATTACATGGGGCAGAGCATGGGACAGGGACATTACAGGGGACATGACAGGGGGTAGGGGACATGACATGAGGCAGAGCACATGACATGAGGCAGAGCACATGACATGGGGCAGAGCACATGACATGGGGCAGGGGACATTACATGGGGCAGAGCACATGACAGGGGACATGACAGGGGACATTACATGGCGCAGAGCACACAACAGGAGACATTACATGGAGCAGAGTACATGACAGGAGGCATTACATGGGGCAGAGCACATGACAAGGGACATGACAAGGGACATTACATGGGACAGGGGACATTACATGGGGCCCATTGCATGGGACAAGGGACATTACATGAGACAGGGGACATGACATGGGACAGGGGACATGACATGGGACATGACAGGGGACGTGACATGGAGCAGAGCACATGAGAGGGGACATGACATGGGGCAAAGCACATGATAGGGGACATTACATGGGGCAGAGCACATGATAGGGGACATTACATGGGGCAGAGCACATGACAGAGGATATGACAGGGGACATTACATGGGGCAGAGCACATGACAGGGCACATTACATGAAGCAGAGCACATGACAGGACATTACATGGGACAGGGGACATGACATGGGACAGTGCACAATACATGGGGCAGAGCACATGACAGTACATTACATGGGACAGGGAACATTACATGGGGCATTACATGGGACAGTGCACATTACATGGGGCAAAGCACATGACATTACATGGGACAGGGGACATTACATGAGGCATTACATGGGACAGGGAACATTACATGGGACAGGGGACATTACATGGGGCATTACATGGAACAGGGGACAGGGCACATGAGGGGCATTACATGGGACAGGGCACATGATGGGGGACATTACATAGGACAGGGCACATGATGGGGGACATTACATGGGACAGGGCACATGACGGGGGACATTACACGGGACAGGGCACATGACGGGGGACATTACATGGGGCAGAGCACATGATGGGGGACATTACATGGGGCAGAGCACATGACGGGGGACATTACATGGGACAGCGGACATTACATGGGACAGCGGACATTACGTGGGACAGTGGACATTACATGGGACAGGGCACATTACATGGGACAGGGCACATGACAGGTGACATTACATGGCACAGGGCCCATGATGGGGACATTACATGGGACGGGCACATGATGAGGGACATTACATGGGACAGGGCACATGATGGGGGACATTACATGGGACAGGGCACATTATGGGGGACATTACATGGGACAGGGCACATGATGGGGGACATGACATGGGGCAGAGCACATGACATGAGACAGGGGACATGACAGCACATGACATGGGACAGGGCAGCCGACAGGACATTACAGGGGACATGGCACATTACATGGGTTAGGGGACAGACTGTTGGGCACATTGTGGGGGGGACACTTCATTACTTGCTTTTTTCTGCTGGCTTCATATCTTCTCCAGTGGCGCGCTGTTCCCCCTCGGCCCCTCCTCCTCATATTCTGTCCACTCCAGATGATGTCACTTACAAGCACTCGGTAAGGACAGGAGGGGAGAAGGAGGCGGGGCCAAGGGGGAACAGCGTGATTTCAGCCAATAGGGTGCCAGCCGCTTCCCTGCCTATCTTTGCCAGTGTCTGCGATCCTTCTGTCAGCTGCCTGCAACTGACAGTCAGATCACCGCGGAACCCCTGGGGACCTCCCGTGGAAACCTAGGGCTCCGTGGAACCCTGGTTGAGAACTACTGATCTAGGTGTTTCCTTTGACACTTGTGACTTCTCAAAAAAATAGATCTTCAAACTTACCCTTTAAAATGCACAGACAAAATGTTATACTGTGCACATAATTTAATCAAGACTTATTTTTAAATTTAGAATGAATCTATTTTTAAACACATATCACGAAAAAAACATTGTACAGACTTTGGTCTTAGCTTTGTTGAGACAAACAAAAATGTGTATGTCTCTTAATATTTGGAGTAAAATTATATCATGCTACAGGTAATAAATAACACAACTCCAAATTGCTAGGCCACAATAATAAATGTTTCAGTTTTGTATATGTCAAAATAATTACCAACAGGTAAGATAAACAGATTAATACTTTACCAGGGCTTAAGAAATCTGTTGTTTTGAGAAGCTTCAAGTTAGGGTCCCCAACCTTCCTACATTGTTGCGTCGCCTCCAAGCTTCCTCCGATCATCTCCTTTAATATCCCTCATTGATCTATGTATAACTACTTTTATCCCACCCAAAAAGTGTGTGTGTGTGTGTCACTACTACGTAATTGATAATGTGAAATGATGGGTTGTTCACATGTTATCATGACAACCACGTCTGGCGGCCATCTTGGACTCTTAATATTTTCACCAACAGGGGACAGTATTGTATTAAAATTGATTTTATTCTAATACTTTAATGACCTTATGATCTTGGCTTAGCAGAAACTATAAACTATCAAAAACTGTCTAAAATATGTCAAACCACTCTAGCCCTCTTGAGATATGTGTTTGAGAAAATATCCCCACGCAATTAACTCGCGCTCTACATACCTTGAGACTCAGATCATTGGAATTTAACCCTGTGTATTATTTCACAAATACAGCTTCTATATTATTATTATTATTATTATTATTATTATTATTATTATAATACAGGATTTATATAGTGCCAACAGTTTGCTCAGCACTTTACAACATGGGGTCAGACAGTACACTTACAATATAAATCAATACAGGAGGGGTCAGACTGCTAGCTTTCAAACTTTTCATAGGATCCCATATTTGTAAGCCTTATTATAATAATATGTATATTACTGGGTTCTATGAATATCCACACAATACATTATGAAAATATTATGAAAGAAAAATTATTATTAAAATACATAAACCAATACATGTAAAATTATTTGCTTAATTATGCATATAATTATTCTAATGTCAATGCCATATAACTATTGCTAATATGATTATTTGTACTTGAATAATATTATAATATGTTTCATTTGTGAATAAGCCCTCTTCTCTCCTTCATGCAAACAAAATTTAGGTCTGTGAGCTCATGTGAAATATGAGTCTCTTAGTCTAAACACTGCCAGTGGACCCTTTTTCTTATCTTTACAGGCTGACAGAAAGAGAAATTACAATTTTAAGTAAACTTAACCTCCCTGGCGGTGATCCCGAGTCTGGCTCGGGTTGGTATTTCAGTACCATAAGCGGTAACCCCGAGCCAGATCGGGATCGCATGGCTGGATACAGGGAGACTTACTTACCTTGTCCCCTGGATCCAGCGATGTCCTCCACACTGTGTGAGCAAGCTGTCCTCCGCTCGATTCCCACAGTGCCCGAGTGCCGCCGAGCTCCGTTCCCTGCGACGCTACGGCGCACGGGAGCGGACTTCGGCGCCAAGTTCTAAAAAGTAAAAACATACAAAACACACACAGTACTGTAATCTTACAGATTACAGTACTGTATAAAAAAATTACACACCCCCCTTTGTCCCTAGTGGTCTGTCCAGTGCTCTGCATGCACTTTTATATTATAAATACTGTTTTTTCTCCATGGAATTTGGAGATTGCCCATAGCAACCAAAAACTGTCCCTTTATGTCAAAAGTGATTTTAGACCAACTAGAAAACAGCGATAATAAATTATAATCACTTGCAGAATTGAGTGATAGTGATTTGTGGGGAAATTCATCATCAAACACTAAATTTAATGACAGCGACAATTCTGCAAATTAGCAAATTTCTGTGTTTTTGGATTTGATTACATTATTGAATAATTTTTATTATTATTTATTATCATTATTTATTATATTATAAATTTTATCATACCCAGGATGTCTGATAGACTCTGGTTTGAACAGATTTAAGAGAGTTATTCCTAAGAATTGCAGGCCTATGACCGGTTTCAGCACCTAAAATCAGAACTAATCATACCGCCAGGGAGGTTAACATAATACACCTAAAACTTTCTGGTGAGGGTTCCTCAGTTTCAAAGTCAATGAACTTAAGTTAACCTCTTTAGAAAAAATAAAATATTTTCAAACAAGATTGCTTCTGGTTTGCTCATAGCATACAGTGCCTTGCGAAAGTATTTGGCCCCCTTGAACTTTTCAACCTTTTGCCACTAGGGATGAGCTTCGTGTTCGAGTCGAACGCATGTTCGACTCGAACATCGGTCGTTCGTGCGTTCGCCGAATTCCGAACGTTTGGGCCGTTCGCGGCAAAATTCGTGTGGCCCACAATGCACTGCGATGGCGCAATGCATTGCTGTCTCACGATTGGCCAAGCATGCACTGTGACCCCGCATGCTTGGCCAATCGCAGCGCCAGTAGCGGGAAGAGCAATGGTTGGCCACAGGCATCCTGCCTGTGGCCAATCATAGCTCAGACTGTGTAGTGCACGCCCCACACTATATAAAGCTGCCTTTCAGGCGGCCTCGTGTAGTGTTTGTTAGCATCTGAAGCAGTGGGTGTTCTGTGTACCTTCAACACAGTTACACACCAATCGTTTTTGGCTGATTTACTATTTTGCTCTTGTGTAGTGGTTACTGTCTGTGCCCTGACCGCAGTATACACCACTATATTCACCTCACCTATATAGCTAGTGATCTAGCTTTAATAATAGAGCTTGCAGTCAGTAGTGTTAGTGCGTGCTGTCTGCGTGCTCTGTACCCAGTACATACCACTATATACACCTACATAGCTGTTCTCTATTTGAGCCCGATTGTCATTTGCTGGAGTTATTGGAAGTTGTGTGTGCCTCCAGCACAGCACAGTATACATCTGTATATACCCCTTTAACTCTGCTGTTTTCTTGTTATTGTCTGCGTGCCCTGACCGCAGTATACACCGTGATATTCACCTCACCTATATAGCTAGTGGTCCATCTTTAACAATAGAGCTTGCAGTCAGCAGTGTCACTCAGGAGATAGTGCGTGCTGTGTGCCTGCTCTGTACCCAGTACATACCGCTATTATCCACCTACATAGCTGTTCTCTATTTGGGCCCGATTGGCATCTGCTGGAGTTATTGGAAGTTGTGTGTGCTTCCAGCACAGCACAGTATACATCTGTATATACCCCTTTAACTCTGCTGTTTTCTGGTTATTGTCTGCGTGCCCTGACCGCAGTATACACCGTGATATTCACCTCACCTATATAGCTAGTGGTCCATCTTTAACAATAGAGCTTGCAGTCAGCAGTGTCACTCAGGAGATAGTGCGTGCTGTGTGCCTGCTCTGTACCCAGTACATACCGCTATTATCCACCTACATAGCTGTTCTCTATTTGGGCCCGATTGACATCTGCTGGAGTTATTGGAAGTTGTGTGTGCTTCCAGCACAGCACAGTATACATCTGTATATACCCCTTTAACTCTGCTGTTTTCTGGTTATTGTCTGCGTGCCCTGACCGCAGTATACACCGTGATATTCACCTCACCTATATAGCTAGTGGTCCATCTTTAACAATAGAGCTTGCAGTCAGCAGTGTCACTCAGGAGATAGTGCGTGCTGTGTGCCTGCTCTGTACCCAGTACATACCGCTATTATCCACCTACATAGCTGTTCTCTATTTGGGCCCGATTGACATCTGCTGGAGTTATTGGAAGTTGTGTGTGCTTCCAGCACAGCACAGTATACATCTGTATATACCCCTTTAACTCTGCTGTTCTATAAAAAAGGCATCTGCAGGAGTTAGTGGGTGTTGTGTGCCTCCAGCACAATATAAACTACCCAACTACTGTTTTACCCAACTCCCTTCAGGCCATTACCATGTCTGGAAGGCCAGCAAGGAGAGGCAGACAGGCGCGAGCCGATAAAAGAGGGCAAGCAGGCTCTGTGTCTAGAGACAACAGTGCTGGTCGGGGACGCGGTGCATTGTCATCAGCACGTGGCCATGGGACATGCTTGTCCTTCTTTTCTGCAGCTGGACATGTTGAACCGCAACATGCCAACGACTTGGTAGAGTGGATGACCAAGCCCTCTTCATCCTCCTCATCCTCTCTCACCCAGTCTCAGGGTTGTAGAAAAGCAGCTGCTAACACATCGTCGTCCCTCCTCTCAATGTCATCATCAGTGACTCCTTCCCTAGACCCACCACGTCCTCCTGAGGAGTCTCCTGAACTCTTTGAGCACAGTGTTGGGTACATGCTCCAGGAGGATGCCCAGTGTTTGGTGGGCTCTGATGATGACACTCAGCTAGAGGAAGGCAGTAGCGTGAGCACAGAGAGAGGGGATGCTCAAGAAGGACAGCAATCTGGCAGTCATGTTCCACAAGCTGCAGCATACTGCCAGGTTTGCTACAGCGATGAAGAGGGAGGGGATGATGAGGGCACTGACTCCACGTGGGTGCCTGGAAGGAGGGAGGAGGAGGAGGAGGAGGAGGCACATGTCCAACGAGGCAGGATGCCCTCCGGGGGCCAGCTTAGGGGCAGCACACCGACTGAATCACACCGCAGAGCTCCGCCTGCGCAGAGCGCTTCCTCTGCGCGTTATTCTAAAAGTTCTTTGGTGTGGGCCTTTTTTGAGACGAGTGCATCAGATCGCACCGCTGCTATTTGCAACATATGTCTCAAGCGTATCTCACGTGGCCAAAACATCAGCCGCTTGGGCACCACATGCTTGACCAGACATATGTTGACCTGCCATGCAGCTCGTTGGCAAGCATACCTCAAAGACCCACACCAAAGAACAAAGCGGACCTCTCCTTGCTCCTCATCAGCTGGCATCTCCAACCCCACTAGACCTTCAGTCCTCTCTGAAACCTGCTCTGAGAGGAATGAAGGTGTAGAATTAGGTGTGTCACAGCCAAGTGCTTCCGGGAACTCTGCTAGTGGTACATCCACGTCCGATTATAGCAGACAAATGTCCCTGCCCCAGCTGCTGGACCGGCGGAAGAAATTTACTCCCAGCCATCCACATGCCCAGCGGTTGAATGCTAGCTTGGCTAAATTGCTAGCACTTCAACTGCTGCCTTTTCAGTTGGTAGACTCGGCCCCCTTCCGTGAGTTTGTACAATGTGCGGTTCCTCAGTGGCAGGTCCCCAAACGCCACTTTTTCTCACGGAAGGCAATTCCGGCTCTCTACCGGCATGTGGAAGGCAATGTCCTTGCCTCGCTGGACAGGGCGGTCAGCGGTAAGGTGCATATTACCGCTGACTCATGGTCCAGCAGGCATGGACAGGGACGTTACCTGTCTTTCACGGCCCATTGGGTCACTCTTCTGGCTGCTGGGAAGGATGCAGGACAAGGTGCAGTAGTATTGGAGGTTGTTCCGCCACCACGCCTCCAAAATGCTACTATTGGTTGTGACACACCTCTCTCCTCCACCCCCTCCTCTTCTTCTTCCTCCATGGCCTCTTCCAGTGCTCTGTCCTCAGAACCAGCGGTGCTCCGTAGGCGTTGCAGGGGCTACGCAAGTACGCAGGCAAAACGATGCCATGCCGTGCTTGCGCTGGTTTGTTTGGGGGACAGGAGCCACACTGGGGCGGATGTTTTGTCAGCTCTGCAGGGGCAGGCCGAGAGGTGGTTGACGCCACGCCAGCTTAAGCCAGGAATGGTGGTTTGCGACAATGGCACCAACCTCCTCTCCGCCCTCCGACAGGGACAACTGACCCATGTGCCCTGTGTAGCTCACGTCCTTAACCTGGTGGTGCAGCGGTTCTTGGGCAGGTACCCCGGCTTACAGGATGTCCTGAAACAGGCCAGGAGAGTCTGTGTGCATTTCCGCCGATCATTTAATGCCTGTGCTCGGCTGGCTGAGCTCCAAAAGGAGTTGAACCTGCCCAAGAACCGCCTTATATGTGACATGCCCACCAGATGGAACTCAACATTGGCCATGCTGCAGCGGCTGCACACGCAGCAGAGGGCCATCAATGAGTACCTGTGCGACTACGGCACCAGGACAGGGTCAGGAGAGCTTGGTTTTTTCTCACCACGCCAGTGGGGCATGATCAGGGATGCATGCACTGTCCTGTCACCGTTTGAGGAGGCCACAAGGATGGTGAGCAGTGACAGTGCATGCATCAGTGACACTATACCTCTTGTCCACCTCTTGGAGCATACGCTGCGTGGAATAATGGACAGGGCACTTGAGGCAGAACAGAGGCAGGAAGAGGAGGACTTCCTTGCCTCTCAAGGCCCCCTTTATCCAGACAGTGTTCCTGCTGTGCCACCCATCACACAGGAAGAGGGTGAGGAGGAGGAAGAGGAGGAGGAGGATGATTGTGTCAGCATGGAGGTGGAGGCTGGCACTCAGCATCAGCAGCAGCAGTCTTATAGGGATGATTTACAGTCCCAAGAAACACGTGGACTTGTACGTGGCTGGGAGGAGGTAGCTGCGGATCATGTTGTCCTTAGTGACCCAGAGGACTCCGGACCGAATGCCTCAGCTAACCTACGCTGCATGGCCTCCCTGATCCTGCAAAGCCTGCGGAAGGATCCTCGTATTCTTCGGATCAAGGAGAGGGACCATTACTGGCTGGCCACTCTCCTTGATCCACGGTACAAGGGTAAGGTTGCCGACCTTATCTTGCCATCGCAGAGGGAGCAGAGGATGAGACATCTCCGGGAGGCCTTGCAGAAAGCTCTGTGCAACGCATTCCCAGAGACTGGGAGGTCACAAACTCCTGGTCCTGGACAACGTGTTGCTGAGGCATCAGTCAGAAGGAGCGGTGGAGAAGGTGGCCGTCTGACTGATGCTTTCAGACAATTTTTTAGTCCGCAGCCCCAAGGTATGATTGGTTCCAGCACCCATCGCCAGCGTCTAATTTACATGGTGCAGGAATACCTAGGGGCAAGGTCAGACTTGGACACCTTTCCCACTGAAAATCCTCTGGCTTACTGGGTCTTGAGGATGGATCACTGGCCAGAGCTTGCACAGTATGCAATTGAGCTACTGGCCTGTCCTGCATCCAGTGTTCTTTCGGAACGCACCTTCAGTGCTGCTGGTGGCTTCGTTACCGATCACAGGGTGCGCCTGTCCACCGAATCAGTTGATCGACTGACCTTCATCAAGATGAATCAGTCTTGGATCACCCACAGCTACCAAGCACCTGAAGCTGATGTAACCGAATAATTTTTTTTGAAATACCACATCCCTTCAAGACTGCCTATGCTGATGCTGAGTGACTGTCCTGTTATGTTGATTGTCTATCCTCTTCCTCCTCCGCTGATATGTTGGAAGAACATTTTTGGTTCTGGGTGATGCCAGCAGCCCAATTTTTCTGCCCCTGTTTAACAGGGGCGTTTAAGTACAATTTTTGATGCAATGCTTTGCAGCAGGGCTAATTCCTGCAAAAAAACTAGAGTATATGGCAGAGGTTGCAGTGTGATGGCACCAGTGCCTAAGGCCCAATTTTTCTGCCCCTGTTTAACAGGGGCGTTTAAGTAAAATTTTTGATGCAATGCTTTGCAGCAGGGCTAATTCCTGCAATAAAACTAGAGTGTATGGCAGAGGTTGCAGTGTGATGGCACCAGTGCCTAAGGCCCAATTTTTCTGCCCCTGTTTAACAGGGGCGTTTAAGTACAATTTTTGATGCAATGCTTTGCAGCAGGGCTAATTCCTGCAATAAAACTAGAGTGTATGGCAGAGGTTGCAGTGTGATGGCACCAGTGCCTAAGGCCCAATTTTTCTGCCCCTGTTTAACAGGGGCGTTTAAGTAAAATTTTTGATGCAATGCTTTGCAGCAGGGCTAATTCCTGCAAAAAAACTAGAGTGTATGGCAGAGGTTGCAGTGTGATGGCACCAGTGCCTAAGGCCCAATTTTTCTGCCCCTGTTTAACAGGGGCGTTTAAGTAAAATTTTTGATGCAATGCTTTGCAGCAGGGCTAATTCCTGCAAAAAAACTAGAGTGTATGGCAGAGGTTGCAGTGTGATGGCACCAGTGCCTAAGGCCCAATTTTTCTGCCCCTGTTTAACAGGGACATGTAATTACAATTCTTGATATAATATTTCACAGGAGGGCCCCTTCCTGTGCCCACCCAGAGTAACTGTGAGGACTTATAGTGTTGTGGCACCAGCACCACAACCACCAAAGGTCAATTTTTCTACCACTGTTCAACAATGGCATGTAATTACAATTCTTGATATAATCGTTCACAGCAGGGCGCTCCAGCGGCCACCAAGAGTCACTTTGAGGGCTTACAATGTTGTTGCAAAACCAACACCTTGTTCCGCCATTTCTGCAGAGCATATAGGGCAGGCCCCTACTTTCAAACATCCAATTTACAAATATCTCCTACTTGCAAACGGAAGGAGACAACAGCAAGTGAGATGAAAAAAGATGGACGACAAAACAAATTATACAGGGGTGATAACCCTTCCCTATGTTTTCCAAAAAGCTTAAAGATATTTTTTTTGACTGGAGCTACACTTTAAAAATGTACCGGTTGAAAATGACAAACAGATTCAACTTAACACAACAAACCTACACAGTCCCTGTCTTGTTTGCACCGCCTGTATACTGCTGTTCTGAGTATATAGGGCCTGGGGGCCACACGCATTTCCTTTTTTTTAATATGGGTACAGGGTTCCCCTTAATGTGCGTACAAGACCCAAATAGGCTGGTAATGGGCAGGGAGGGCTACCCATGCCATTTTTCTGAATGATTTTCAACCATATTGCAGGAACCAGATATAACATTAAAACCGCAAGCAGTTTTAAATGGTGTTATTTCCGTTTAATGTCATTTTGTGCAGGGACTGTTCTAAACACGGGAAACACGTGGCACTTCACAGGCATACTATATAGACACCCCCCAGGCACCATATTTAAAGGAATATTTCACTTTTTTTTTTCACTTTAATCGTCATTAAAATCAGTGCTCCCGCCAAAACGGTAGTTTTTAAAACTTTTTTTTGCAGTGACCCATGTCCCCTGAGGCAGGAGGCAGATCGCCAAACCCTTTTTAGCATACTATCTTGCATATTAGCCGTTAAAATTAGCACTTTCCAATTCGAACGTTCGAGTCCCATAGACTTCAATGGGGTTCTAACGTTCGTGCCGAACGCGGGGGTCGTTCGCAAGTTCTGGTGCGAACCGAACCGGGGGGTGTTCGGCTCATCCCTATTTGCCACATTTCAGGCTTCAAACATAAAGATATAAAATTTTTATTTTTTGTGAAGAATCACCAACAAGTGGGACACAATTGTGAAGTGGAACGAAATCTATTGGATTTTTGAAACTTTTTTAACTAATAAAAAAATGAAAAGTGGGGCGTGCAAAATTATTCGGCCCTCTTGCGTTAATACTTTGTAGAGCCACCTTTTGCTGCGATTACAGCTGCAAGTCGCTTGGGGTATGTCTCTATCAGTTTTGCACATCTAGAGACTGAAATTCTTGCCCATTCTTCCTTGCAAAACAGCTAAAGCTCAGTGAGGTTGGATGGAGAGCGTTTGTGAACAGCAGTTTTCAGCTCTTTCCACAGATTCTCGATTGGATTCAGGTCTGGACTTTGACTTGACCATTCTAACACCTGGATACGTTTATTTGTGAACCATTCCTTTGTAGATTTTGCTGTATGTTTGGGATCATTGTCTTGTTGGAAGATAAATCTCCGTCCCAGTTTCAGGTCTTTTGCAGACTCGAACAAGTTTTCATCCAGAATGGTCCTGAATTTGGCTGCATCCATCTTCCCCTCAATTTTAACCATCTTCCCTGTCCCTGCTGAAGAAAAGCAGGCCCAAACCATGATGCTGCCACCACCATGTTTGACAGTGGGGATGGTGTGTTGAGGGTGATGAGCTGTGTTGCTTTTACGCCAAACATATCGTTTTGCATTGTGCGCAAAAGTTCGATTTTGGTTTTATCTGACCAGAGCACCTTCTTCCACATGTTTGGTGTGTCTCCCAGGTGGCTTGTGGCAAACTTTAGATGAGACTTTTTATGGATATCTTTGAGAAATGGCTTTCTTCTTGCCACTCTTCCATAAAGGCCAGATTTGTGCAGTGTACGACTGATTGTTGTCCTATGGACAGACTCTCCCACCTCAGCTGTAGTTCTCTGCAGTTCATCCAGAGTGATCATGGGCCTCTTGGCTGCATCTCTGATCAGTCTTCTCCTTGCCTGAGCTGAAAGTTTAGAGGGACGGTCAGGTCTTGGTAGATTTGCAGTGGTCTGATACTCCTTCCATTTCAAAATGATCTCTTGCACAGTGCTCCTTGGGATGTTTAAAGCTTGGGAAATCTTTTTGTATCCAAATCTGGCTTTAAACTTCTCCACAACAGTATTACGGACCTGCCTGGTGTGTTCCTTGGTCTTCATGATGCTCTCTGCGCTTTCAACAGAACCCTGAGACTATCACAGAGCAGGTGCATTTATACAGAGATTTGATTACACACAGGTGGATTTATTTATCACCATCAGTCATTTAGGACAACATTGGATCATTCAGAGATCCTCGCTGAACTTCTGGAGTGAGTTTGCTGCACTGAAAGTAAAGGGGCAAAATAAATTTGCACGCACCACTTTTCAGTTTTTTATTTGCTAAAAAAGTTTAAATTATCCAATAGATTTCGTTCCACTTCACAATTGTGTCCCACTTGTTGGTGATTCTTCACAAAAAATGTAAATTTTATATCTTTATGTTTGAAGCCTGAAATGTGGCAAAAGGTTGAAAAGTTCAAGGGGGCCGAATACTTTCGCAAGGCACTGTACATATGCAAAATATATAATATACAAGCCTATTATATTATTTTAACCCCAATTGTCCTGACAACTTTAGAATATCTGTTCTCTTTTTCAAATAGGCCTCTTAGTATCATTTGGCTCATTGAATTTTCTTTTCAACAGTGTGGTCTACCAATGCAGGCCGGTCAGTGTCTAGATTGTGGTGCAAATGTTGGAGGGTTTGAACACGTGCCACTGGTAGGATGCCAAAGACTGCAGTAAGTGTTATTTGAATTTTGCCATGACTGTTATCATAGTGAATGATTATTTTTTGGGAATTGTTAGCATTCCGTCCTCAGTCCCGCAGCAGCTGCTTGCTAACACAGGGAAGTCGAAAATGGGGGATCACGTAACCGGACCAGTGCGGATCAAAAATAGGTAAGTATACATATCTTTTTTTATACAGATTAAGGAGGATAGAAATGAGGAGGGAGGAGGGAACATTTTCAAGATCAGATAGTGTTAGGCATTACTTCCACTTTAAGAACACTGGTGGGACTAACTATATAGTATGTATTACAGATTCAAGTGATTTCCAGCAAAATCTTTTTTTTTTTACGTTTGATTTGGAGTGTGGAAGGTACGACGTTTGCCATCTTTTTATTGCTGTAAGGGGCCTCTTTGGGAAGATTTAACTTACTGCCTGCTTATGTGAAATCCTTGTCACCAGGCAGCAAGCGATAGAACATCTCCAGAAGGAACACCGCAATAAAAACATTTTCATTTTTAGTAGTGTAAATGAAGATCATCATTTTTTGTTTTTTTGCTGTCTGTGCCCCCTCTGGAGGGTTTTGTCTGAATTTCTGTCTTGGGAACAATGCTCTTATCAGGGCAAGAAGTGATCAAAAGACTCCCAACAAGGTCTTATTAAGCAACTTGCCTATGGTTTTTGCCTCTTTCCTTTCTATCTGAAACTGGATCTCTCTTATCTCCCATCTGGTGGTGGAATAGACTTAAAAACTTACTTCCCAATAAAAATCCTCTTGGCCCAGACAGCCAAGGAAACACCTTACCTGCCCCTGTTGCTAGGTACAGGTCTTCTTCAGTTGCAGCAGCAATCAAGCAGGGCAAAACCAAGCTTCCTCTCTCCTGGCATCCCCTCAACAAATAGGAGAAATTAGAAAAAAATTGAATTACACATATTACAGTTTTAGTGGTCCTTGAGCACCAAGACAGTGAAAACACCCCATATGACTACATTTTGGGGGGAAAAAAACACACCAAGGTATCTGCCAAGTGGCATGGTGAGTCTTTATTTTTTTTTCCACAAAGTTGTAAATTATTAAAATATTTCCAACACACATCATAGGTATGTAGCGCCTACCCCACATTTCTGGGGGCCTAGTGGCAACCCCCAGAGACAGGGAGGGCCGACATTCCTCCTCAGGGTGTAGGTTAACCACTTCAGCCCCGGACCAATTAACAGCCTAAAGATCAGAGGTCTTTTTACAATTTCGCACTGCACTGCTTTAACTGGTAATTGCACGGTCATGCAATGTTGTACCCAAACGAAATTTGCGTCCTTTTCTTCCCACAAATAGAGCTTTCTTTTGGTGGTATTTGATTGCCTCTGCGATTTTTATTTTTTGCGATATAAATGGAAAATTTTGAGAAAAAAATATATTTTCTACTTTTTGTTATAAGAAAAATTGAATAAACTCAATTTTAGTCATACATTTAGGGCAAAATGTATTCAGCCACATGTCTTTAGTAAGAAAAATGTCAATAAGCATATATTTTTTGGTTTGCGCAAAAGTTATAGCGTCTACAAACTAGAGTACATTTTCTGGAATTTACACAGCTTTTAATTTATGACTGCCTATCTCATTTCTTGAGGTGCTAAAATGGCTGGGCAGTACAACCCCCCCCCAAATGACCCAATTTTGGAAAGTAGACACCCCAAGGAAATTTCTGAGAGGCATGTTGAGCCCATTGAATATTTTTTTTTTGTCCCAAGTGATTGAATAATGACACAAAAAAAAAAAAGTTTACAAAAAGTTGTCACTAAATGATATATTGCTCACACATGCCATAGTTATATGTGGAATTGCACCCCAAAATATATTCTGCTGCTTCTCCTGAGTACGGGAATACCACATATGTGGGACTTTTTGGGAGTCTAGCCGCGTACGGCACCCCGAAAGCCAATCACTGCCTTCAGGGTTTCTAAGGGTGCAAATTTTTGATTTCACTCCTCACTACCTATCACAGCTTCGAAGGCCATAAAATGCCAAAATAACACAAAACCCCTCCAAATGACCCCATTTTGGAAAGTAGACACCCCAAGCTACTGCACTTGGGTGGGCTGGGCAGAGGGGCAAAACGCAGGTGCTAGCAGGTATCTGGCCTGATCCCGCTAACAATGCGTTTTTTTGGAACCCTAAACTGCTGGGGACGCTAGTATAGATCTGATCAGATCAGATATTGATCTGTTCAGATTCTATACCACTACGGGAGGTGTATGCTTTGCGCGTGGGTGTTAGCGGTACTGGCACTAACCTAGCTCTGCCTGGGGCGACGTAGACCCTGACCCTAAAACCTAATTGATATCACCCGCCGGGTGATCAGGGGGTTAAACCTTTATTGGGTAATAAATGGTGGGTGCCCTGATGCTATAAAAAGCAAACTAACTAACCAGTCACCCGAAACACTTATACGGTGATCACTGGTGAAAGGGTTAACTAGGGGCAATCAGGGGGTTCACATTTTTATTAGGTAGTATATGGAGGTCCCTGGCGCTATATAAAAACCTGATGGGAAACCTAAATAACTAACTGGCTAACCAGCGTCACCAGTGACACTTATACGGTGATCGCTGGTGAAAGGGTTAACTAGGGGCAATCAGGGGGTTAAAACCATTATTGGGTAGTATATGGGGGTACCTAGCGCTATAAAAACCTGGCGGTGAACCTAAAAAAATAACTAGCTACCTAGCGACACTAGTGACACGAATGCAGCAATCAGAAAAATGATCGCTTAGTGACACTGGCAAAAGGGGGTGAAAGGGTTAACTAGGGGCAATCGGGGGGTTAAAACCATTATTGGGTAGTATATCGGGGTACCTATCACTATAAAAACCTGGCGGTGAACCTAAAAAAATAACTAGCTAACTAGCGACACTAATGCAGCGATCAGAAAAATGATCGCTAAGTGACACGGGCAAAAGGGGGTGAAAGGGTTAACTAGGGGCAATCAGGGGGTTAAAACTGTTATTGGGTAGTATATCGGGGTACCTAGCGCTATAAAAACCTGGCGGTGAACCTAAAAAAATAACTAGCTACCTAGCGACACTAATGCAGCGATCAGAAAAATGATCGCTTAGTGACACTGGCAAAAGGGGGTGAAAGGGTTAACTAGGGGCAATCAGGGGGTTAAAACCGTTATTGGGTAGTATATCAGGGTACCTAGCGCTATAAAAACCTGGTGGTGAACCTAAAAAATATGATCGGGAGGGGGTTTGTGTGCCTGTGTGTTAGTTAGTGTCAGTGTAGTGTTTGGTGCAGACTTACTGTGTCCTCTCCTCATAGTCCGGTCAATAAGACCGCCCCGAGGAGAATGACATCACTTCCTCCCTGCCTGTGTATACAATACACAGTGGGAGGAAGCTTCTCATTCGCCAGGAGCGATCGAGAGGGGATGGCCAGAAACCAACGGCCATCCCCTCATCCCGGATCACTCCTGAAGCGAACCGGACCGCCGCATCCAGCGGGAGGGAGTCCGATCAGACCCCCCACCCGCTGGAAGGCAAGCACGTACATGCCATTGTGATGACGTACAATGGCATGCGGCGGTCGTTAAGTGGTTAATAGGCATGGTGAGTGATGTACAAGGTAGAAAGATGGGCGCCAGTCACTTTTATGCTTGAACAAAGAGAAGAGGACACCTTTAGTCAAAAACAGTAACGATCAGCAGACAGGCAGACTCCTTAGACAAAAAAGTGAGATAAGGCAGACAGGTTAAAAGAGCCTTTAACCTGAACCAGCACATCTGTAGTTTGTAGAATAGGCTGTCTCATATGGCACCTGAACTTTACTCACAGCATTATACGCAGTTTACTTTGGATGAGTTTCCTATTGAAGTCCTTGCAGCCACTTCATAGCCCCCAGCTCATGAAGAGTCACTTCTGCTGCTTCCTTAGAACTCCACCCCTCTCAGAATTGCCTCCAGGTAGTGAGCAGGCTCTTCCTTACAGAACCTTAAGCACATGGTCAGGCCTCAGGCTGCAGGTCTACCCAGTAGGAGCTGTTCTTCACACACTCACCCAGACAGCAGTCTGGGCAGGGAAGACCTCGATCACCTGACTATCTCCAAATAAATACATTCTCCCAGGATTCATAGCAGCCAGTCTGATTGGCTCAGAAAGGTGTGTTTGTTGATAACCTGAATTCACTGCAGCTCATCATATTAATGTCAAAGGCAACAGTGCCACCTACTGACAAAAAGGAGAAGCCACAGCTAAAACAGGATTAGGAAGAAAGCCATTTGACCACTAAAAACTACAAATTAGCCAGGCTGGATACCACCCAGCACAACTAAATGTTCTTTTTCATACATCATGGGACACAGTTAGGCTATACTTCATCTCCAGGTGAATGGACACTGGTAGACCAAAGGTCTTTAGACA